>NC_141672.1:91983689-93392189 GCF_028749965.1 Puma concolor | reverse complement strand
CAGCAGCAACAGGCTCTATCTATTCTGTTTTGCTAAAAAGAAAAAAAAATAGGTGCTCATTTTCACTCATATCACACTGCAGGTTAGCAATCGGAGTTCATCGCCAATTTAATTAATTTATTGTTAAAATCCTTGTTTTCCTCTCTTCTGCAGCAGCATCTGTACCGCGGGCATTTTGTTGTGCTCGTTGACCGCAGTCTCAGTGAAGGAATAGACGCTAAATTCTTCTTTCTTCTCATCTGATTAGAGAAAGACGAGAATGAAAGTGTATTGGTTTAAGTGGGGACTGCATGCGTCATTTGGAGTTGTTTTCTCCTACTCTTCACCTTTTCTTTTCTACGCAAACCCAACCGGATCCTTCCCCCCAAGCTCCCAACCTAGCTCGCCGCCCCACCCCCGCATTTTATGGCAGGAGTCTAGGCGCTGTCCGTAGTGCTGAAAAATTGCGTTGTAAGACCTACCTAGTAGATAGAACACACCAAGAGAGGAATGCTCCATTAAAGCCCATATGTAGTTGCAAGGCACATTTTCTAAAGTGTTAAATACATAGAATCTAAACTTAAACCTCAATGAAAGCAAAGCCAAACAAAAACAAAAGAAAAACAACAACAAGAAAACCTTTCCCCTCATCCTAACTTAGGGGTGTTGTCCTACTCAGTTATAAGGCTCCAATTCTATTCATGTTTGGATACTATATCCAGAACCTTCAAGTTACAAACACCTGTAGATTCTCTAAAAACTTGATTATTGACCTTGGAAATTATTAAATTGTCAGCTCTTGGGGAAAATGTAGGTGCAGAATTGGGTCACTGTTTGTGTAGAAAAATGCTGAAAACACATCATGTAAAGGTGTGTTAGAATTCAATAATAAAGTGAAGACAAGGTAATGGTCATTCAGAATATTTATGTATTCAGGAAATTTCATGGTCTTATAAAAAATTCTTAATGTATAACTTGTAGTTCATATAAGACTATACTCAAAAATTTTTATTCTTTTTTATTTAAAACCATTAAACACCCCATAATATAGGTGAACTAACTGCCCACCAATAGACTGCAAAAGTTATTCCAGTAACATGTTCCTAACCAAGGTTTTAACTGGCTTTTTTTAAAAGCTTGCTAAGGTCCACATCTTATTTTGGTACTATGCCAGAGCAGTGCTTCTTGAAATTTAGTATGAGTATGAATCATCTCAGGATCTTGCTAAAATGCAGGTTTTCACTCAGCAAGTGTGAGTTTGGGTCTCAGATTCTGCATTTCTAACAAGATCCCAGGTGATGCCAGAAGTTGCTAGTTCAGGAACCACGCTTCAAGTAGCAAGGTTCTAGAAAGATTGTATTATGGCAATGCGGTCACTCATAGAGTATGGGAAAGGAGGTCGTTTTCTTCCTTCTATTGTTCTATGTATGTTTCTAGACTGCTGTAAGAATATTCTATTCACATAAGTTCAGAGGTTAACCATTTTGTTTGTACAATATTAACAACTATAACAAACTTTATAAATTTAGTCATTTGATCTTGATTTGGCATTGTCCGGACACATACCACTGTTTATTGCACTCTATATTTTTACAGTATAACCTGCAATCACCCATTCTTTTTGTAATCCAAGCTCATGGAAAGAAACTAAATTATATGATTTTACTGCTTATGTATAGGCCTCAGTCCAAGGTTTTGTTGTCATGATTTTATGCTCATGATACTGATTTTACAGATCTGAATGTTACATATCTAATTCTTACCCAGTTTAAAAAGTGGGATAGGGCCATTGTTTCATTGATCATTTGAGTAAATGCTGATCTGTTGTGTCCCTGACATGACACATGTATACTTAGATTTTGAAGATTCCTCTGGATGGTTTTCTTGTTTTTTAAAAAATCCATTTATACATCAGTTGATACAGTGCTTTTAGTTAATGCTTTTGGATTGACGCCAAAGGAAAGTTTTTACTATATATTAGGTTTCTAGGTATGTGTTAGTGCATGATCTTGATCTTTTTCAAGCTATATGAATGGTGGTGATGTTCTGGAAACTCTGCAAATGACTCATTCAGGAAAGCATAATGAATTAAAAATCCATTATGTTCCACTTTCTTTGCTAGATGCTAGGATACAAAGACTGATGATCTTTGGTCTCTGACCTTGATGAGATACATTGCAAGACAACATGGTAAGTTCTACCAAGTTTTATAGAAGCACAGAGATTAATGATATATATTTTATTCTCTACTGCCAAAGAAGTGATGAAGGATAGCAAAATAGATAAAATCCAGAACATCTGCATTTCAGGTCCTTGCAGCATTGGCCTGCTGCTCAATATTTATTTTAAAAAATTGTTGAAAGATATGAAACACATGAATACTTTTCTAATGTGCACATGGTTAATCCATACTTCTGGATAGTCTAGGATTTATTTTCAGAGAAATCCAAATTATTAGAAAGATAAATATGTGGGTGGCATTTTTTAGACCTCCCCCAAGCAGAATTGCCTTTACTATGCTTTGACATTACATTTTAAGCTTATATGCAAATATTCTGTATGAAACAGTCTTCAGTTTATATGTCCTGTTCTAAGTGTACTATAGGGTTGCTAATAAAGACTTGGACTTGCCCAACATATCACTTGCTATTCTATATATAAGTTCTCCCTAAAAACATTTCTATTAATGCCAATCTCATGACTTGAACTTTCATACTTCTCCTCTTCACTTAAACCATCGCAAGGTAAGTGTTATGTTCTCCTCTTATACACAATGTACATCGTGTAAGTGATTCCATTTGCCTTTTCTTTTAGTTACAAGGGATGTCAAAGTCAAATTAGCACTAAAAATTAGTACCTGTGTAAAATATTAAGGCTTTTATATTTGTGTTCTTTCTCTATTGCCTTGACTACTGCAATTTTGTTTTCTCAGGTATTGGTATGTTATTTTCTTTTAATTGCCTGATGTAATGTGTGTCCGCATATAAATGTCCTCACAAAATCAGAAATGAAGTAAAGAAATTAAAAATAAGCAAATAAATACATTTATTTTTCTACTTTTTGGCTCAAAATGTTAACTACCTTTTGGGTATATATGGCTATTCTATAAATTTGTTGTTTTTTTTTTTTTAAATTTTTTTTTTCAACGTTTATTTATTTTTGGGACAGAGAGAGACAGAGCATGAACAGGGGAGGGGCAGAGAGAGAGGGAGACACAGAATCGGAAACAGGCTCCAGGCTCCGAGCCATCAGCCCAGAGCCCGACGCGGGGCTCGAACTCACAGACCGTGAGATCGTGACCTGGCTGAAGTCGGACGCTTAACCGACTGCGCCACCCAGGCGCCCCAATTTGTTGTTTTTTTAAGTAATTTTTTTAATGCTTTTTTTGAGAGAGACAGAGTGTGAGTGGGGGAGGGGCAGAGAGAGAGAGGGAGACACAGAATCTGAAGCAGGCTCCAGGCTCGGAGCTGTCGGCACAGAACCCAACACTTGGCCTAAACCCACGAACCATAAAATCATGACTGTAGCCGAAGTCAGACACCTAACTGACTGAGCCACACAGGCACTCCTAAACTTGTTTCTAATAAGATGCTTAACTATAGAAAAAACAATCATGTAGTTAGCTATGAAGATAGAATATAATTTATTATGACTCAATAATAAAGGTTAAGCTAGCAGAAGAAATTTTCAATTTATGGAACTACATATCAGCTTTATTTCAAAATACTTTGTTTCTCTGTTTCTTCTTTTATATTGTAGATAGTGTCCTTTATATGACTAGGACTTTTTTTTTTTTTTTTTTTAATTTTTTTTTTTTTTCAACGTTTATTTATTTTTGGGACAGAGAGAAACAGAGCATGAACGGGGGAGGGGCAGAGAGAGAGGGAGACACAGAATCGGAAACAGGCTCCAGGCTCTGAGCCATCAGCCCAGAGCCCGACGCGGGGCTCGAACTCACGGACCTCGAGATCGTGACCTGGCTGAAGTCGGACGCTTAACCGACTGCGCCACCCAGGCGCCCCATGACTAGGACTTTTTTTTTATGTCAGAGAGTGGAAGTGTTGATTATCTAACTTGTTCAGAAACATGGTAACTATAGAAATTTAAAGAACATGACAGCCCCACTCTGATGAATATACTTTTGAATGAGGGTGTCACAAAGGAGGTAAAAGCAAGAATTTCTTTAACAAGGCAGCTCAGGATTCTTCTCAGAGGAAATTTTGCTTGCTGTGAATTCTTGCTACCCTGGCTCTAGTTGTCTTCTTGCTCTGAAATTATCTATGGTGGGATCATCTCTCAAACTTATTAGGCCAACATGTCACCCTCAGCTTTTCATGGAAATCAATGTCATACCTGACTGGTTTGATTATTTTTTCTAAACTAAAATGTCTTAATGTAGCTGGGTCTTTTTATTCAAAATATTGCTATTTACTCAAATATTCGACACCACAACTTTCAAATGCAGAACTCTAAAAAATGTATTAAAGACAAATACAAATTATTTTTGTTATAGACATTAAAATATTAACCCAAATGCTATTTCACTTAAGATGGTATTAGATAATTTGTTTTATCAAAAAGTCATCTGTTTATCTTTAAGAAATACATTCCTACTTGGGTGCCTGGGTGGCCCAGTCGTTTAAGCCTCTGACTTTGGCTCAGGTCATGATCTCGCACTCTGTGAGTTTGAGCCCTGCATCGGGGTCTGTACTGACAGCTCAGAGCCTGGAGCCTGCTTCGGATTCTGTGTCTACCTTTCTCTTTGCCCTTCCCCCACTCGCACTCTGTCTCTCAAAAATAAATAAATAAACCTTAAAAATGTTTTTAAAAAGAAATACATTCCTAACTATCCTGAGTGTCATTTTTAGCTACCTATGCTTTTGTTCTGTATGAGTGGTTTTAATATTTTTAGAGGGTTAAGATTGATTGAAATTACAATAAGAAATATATGCCCTCTACCTAAAAATACATATAAGCAGATAATTCTGCTTAAAACCCAGAGCATTCACAGGCCCTTGGAAGTCCATTTCTATAATCCTGATGTAATCCGAAGGACAAGTTAAAAATTTCAGCTATAAATGAATGGTTCATCGTCTTGTTCTAACTTTTGCAACTAGGTATTGACTGGCTTAAAGTGCTGTGTTTTTTTTTAACCACTCTATTAGTTTTCTAGTTTCTTTTCTTAGAGTTCTTCCTCTAGGTCATTTTACCATCTGATCTCTGGAGAGTACCAATGCTGAATATGCTGAAATAGGATTAGAGAGTACAGTAAGTAATAGGACGATTAGATTTGATTAGAAAATGACTATGGGATTTTTGTCAACAGTGAAGAAATTATCTAAAGTGAGTGGACTCATGAGAGAATTGAGCACGATGACACTTCAGTGTAGATAATGATCTGATGTTGGTCTGTTTGATGAGTACCATTGAAAATGAGATGTTATGTTTTGCTGGTAAAATTTTCTGCAAGGAAAAAGTGCACTAAATGTTTCAGTTCAGAGTGATCTATTTAAATGAAGTTTCATTTAATTGGCTTTAATTTACAGCCCATAAGCCTTAAATTGTTTCATTTAAAGTGTACTTCAAGCCCTCTACTATATTTACTCTTGAAGCTAATGAGTATGATAGGATACCTTGGGCACAATCTCCACAAATATGGGAGCCATAACTATGGTATAATATATTTAATTGGTTTAAGTTATTTTACTGGGTTAAAGAAACAAAGAATCAAAGGCAGTTTATTTTGCTGCATTTTATATTTCTCTAATATGAACCAATTAATACATAATTGGCAAGTAAGTATGTCAATAGAATATGGAAATCAATCAGTTTATACACAGTTTTCCTTGATACATTTGGGTTTGACTACCAAGTGAAAGCAATTTAACTCAAAGTCCACACTAACAGCTGAATGCAGTAAACTGTGGAGGAAAGCAGTCCTATACACATGCCCATTCACCTCTTCATCCTCTTGGCTCAATTTAGCCACATGCTCTGTCTTGAAATTGCATATTAACAGTTCTTCCTGGTCTTTGTGCACTTGTCCCTGTTTTCATAATTCAACTTGCCTTATATATTTCTACACCATTTGTTGAAGAGACTGTCTTTTTTCTGTTGGATTTTCTTTCCTGCTTTGCTGAAGATTAGTTGACCATATAGTTGTGGGTCCATTTCTGGGCTTTCTATTCTGTTCCATTGATTTATGTGTCTGTTTTTGTGTCAGTACCAAACTGTCTTGATGACTACAGCTTTATAATATAGCTTGAAGTCTGGAATCATGATGGCTTCAGCTTTTCTTTTCTTTTTCAAAATTGTTTTGGCTATTTGGGGTCTTTTATGGTTCCATACAAATTTTAGGATTATTTGTTGTAGCTCTGTGAAAAATGCTGGTGGTTTTTTGATAGGGTTTGCATTGAATGTGTAGATTGTTTGGGTCAGTATAGACATTTTAACAATGTTTGTTCTTCCAATCCATGAGTATGGAATGTTTTTTTCCATTTCTTTGTGTCCTCTTCAACTTCTTTCATAAGTGTTCTAAGTTTTCAGAGTGCAGACATTTTACCCTTTGGTTAGGTTTATTCCCAGTTATCTTATGTTTTTTTGGTGCAACTGTAAATGGTATAGATTCCTTGATTTATTTTTCTGCTTCTTTCATTATTGGTGTATAGAAATGCAACAGATTTCTGTACTTTGACTTTATATCCTGTGACTTTGCTAAATTCATGATTAGTTCTTTGCTAAATTCATGATTAGTTGTAGAAATTTTTTGGTGGAGTCTTTTGAGCTTTCTACATAGAGTATCATGTCATCTGCAAATGGTGAAAGTTTGACTTCTTCCTTACCAATTTGGATGCCTTTTATTTCTTTTGTTGTCTGATAGCTGAGGCTAAGACTTCCTGTACTGTGTTAAATAGTAATGGTAAGAGTGGACGTCACTGTCTTGTTCCTGACTATAGAGGAAAAGGTCTCAGTTTTTCCCCATTGAGGATGATATTAGCTGTGGGTCTTCATACATGGACTTTAGGATGTCGAGGTATGTTCCATCTATCCCTACTTGGTTGAGGGTTTTTATCAAGAATGGATGCTGTATTTTGCCAAATACTTTTTCTGCATCTACTGAGAGGATCATATGGCTCTTACCCTTTCCTTTATTAATGTCGTGAATCAATTAATTAATTAATTAATGTTGATTGATTTTCAAATATTGAACCACCCCTGAAGCTCAGGAATAAATCCCACTTGATTGTGGTGAATAATTCTTTTTATATGCTGTTGGATTCAATTTGCTAGTATCATGTAGAGAATTTTTGTATCCATGTTCACCAGGGAGACTGACCTGTAATTCTTCTTTTTAGTGAGGTCTTTTTCTTATTTTGGAACCAAGGTTATGCTGGCCTCATTGAAGGAGGTTGGAAGTTTTCCTTCCATTTCTGTGTTTTGGAACAGTTTGAGAGGAATAGGTATTAACTCTTCTTTAATTTTCTGGTAGAATTCCCCTGGGAAGCCATCTGGCCCTGGACTTTTGTTTGTTGGGAAATTTTTGCTTACTGATTCAATTTTTTTGCTGGTTATGGGTCTGTTCAAATTTTCTATTTCCTCCTATTTCAATTTTGTATGTATTTATATGTTTGTAGGAATTTGTCAATTTCTTCCAGATTTCCCAGTTTACTGGAAAATAATTTTTCATAATATTCTCTTATAATTATTTGTATTTCTGCAGCGTTGGCTGTGATTTCTCCTCTTTCATTTGTGATTTTATTTATTTGGGTCCCTTTTCTTTTCTTTTCAATGAGTTTGGCTGGGGGGTTATCATGTTTTTTTTTTTTACTATTTTAATGTTTATTTATTTTTGAGAGAGAGAGAGAGGAGGAGAGTGATAGAGGCAGAGTAGGGAAGGGGCAAAGAGAGAGCGAGACACAGGATCTGAAGCAGCTTCCAGGCTCTAAGCTGTCAGCACAGAGCCCAATGCAGGACCTGAGTCCAAGAACTGTGAGATCATGACCTGAGCAGAAGTGGATGCTTAACTGACTGAGCCAATCAGGAGTCCCAGTTTATCATTTTTATTAATTCTCTCAAAGAACCAGTTCTTAGTTTCATTGGTATGTTCTACTGTTTTTTGTTTCTATATTGTTTATTTCTGCTCTAATCTTTATTATTTCCCTTCTGCTGGCTTTAGGCTTTCCCTGCTGTTTATTTTCTAACTCCTTTATTGTAAGGTTAGGTTGTATATTTGAGAATTTTCTGGCTTCTTGAGGTAAACCTGTATGCAATGTATATTTTTAACTTGTATTTTTAACTGTGCTAGTATTTTCATTAGTTTTGTAAATGTTTTTGTGGTGCTCTGGTTGTGAAGTTGCATGGGTTTTACACTGTTTCCCATTCCTCCACCCCCAGCCTTGAATAATTTTTTTTTCTCCTGAATATTATCAGTTATCTTTTTCTTTGAGCGGGCTTTATTTTGTAAAGCAGTTTTAGGATTACAGAAAACCTGACCAGAAAAATACCATATACCTCCTTCCCCCCTTGCCCCACCGTTTTATCTATTATTAACATATTGCATTAGTGTGGTGCATTTGTTATAATTGGTGAACCCATATTGATACATTATTATTAACTAAAGTTCATAATTTACATTAGAGTTCATCTTTGTGTTGTTCAGTTCTGTGGGATTTGACAAATGGTTATTGTCATGTATCCATCATTACAGTATTGTAACAGAATAGTTTTACTTCTCTAAATATCTGGTGCCAGACTTACATATTTCCCCCCTTCCACCTACCTGCATCATGAACCCTTGGAAACCATTGATCTTTTCCTGTTTCTATAGTTTTGTCTTTTCCAGAATTGTATGTATGGAGTCATATACACTCGTTTCTTTTTCAGACTAGCTTTTTGCGCTTAGCAATATGCATTTAAGCTTCCCCCATGACTTTTCATAGCTTGGTAGCTCATTTCTTTTTATTGCTTAATAACATTCCATTGCATGGATAGACCGAAGTTTAGCCATTAGCTTTTTTTTTTTAACGTTAACTTATTTTTGAGAGAGAAAGAGACAGGGCGTGAGTGGGGGAGGGGCAGAGAGAGGGAGACACAGAATCTGAAGCGGCTCCAGGCTCTGAGCTGTCAGCACAGAGCCTAACGTGGGGCTGGAACTCATGGACAGTGAGATCATGACCTGAGATGCTTAACTGACTGAGCCACCCAGGTTCCCCTAGCCATTAACTTATTGAAGAACGTCTTTGTTTCTTTCAACTTTTGGAAACTATGAATAAAGATGCTATAAATGTTCATGTGCAGGTTTTTGTGTGAACATAAATTTTCAACTTATTTTGGTTAATAACTAAGAGTGCTATTGTTGGGTTGAATGATAAGATGATTTTTAGCTTTCTTATTGTCCTTCAAAGTGACTAAACTGTGTTGCATTCCCACTGGCAGTGAATGAGAGTTCTTGTTGCTTCACGTTCTTCATCAGCATTTGGTACTTGTCAATGTTTTGGATTTTAGCCATTTTAATAGCTATGTCATGGTATCTCAATGTTTTAATTTGAATTCTCTAATGACATAAGATACTGAACATCTTATGCTTATTTTCCATCTTTGTATTTTCTTTGGTGAGGTGTCTATTCAGAACTTTTTTCACTTTTTAATGGGGTGGTTTGTTTTCTTATCATTGATTTTTGTATATTTTGGACAGATGTCCTTTATAAGATATATGTTTTGCATAGATTTTGTCCCAGTCTGTCTTTTTACTTTTTTTTTAATGTTTATTTATTTTGAGAGAAAGAAACAGAGCACGAGCAGGGTAGGGGCAGAGAGAGAGACAGACACAGAATCTGAAGCAGGCTCCATGCTCTGAGCTGTCAGCACAGAGCCCGGTACGGGGCCAAACTCATGAATGGTGAGATCATGACCTGAGCCAAAGCTGGAAACGTAACCGACTGACTCTGTCACCCAGGCGCCTCTGTCTTTTCACTTTTTTTTTTTAATTTTTTTTAATGTTTTTATTTATTTTTGCGACAGAGAGAGACAGAACATGAGCAGGGGAGGGCCAGAGAGAGAGGGAGACACAGAATCGGAAGCAGGCTCCAGGCTCCGAGCTGTCAGCACAGAGCCCCACAGACTGTGAGATCATGACCTGAGCCAAAGTCGGATGCTCAACCGACGAGCCACCCAGGCGCTCCTGTCTTTTCACTTTTTAAAGTGACCAGTTATTTTCAGGGGATAATTTTGTAGAACAAGAGTTGTTTTGTTCCTCTCCCTCCCACCCCCCTGCCAAAAATGTGTGCATTGTTGAAGAAGTAACACTTGAACACTAGATATCAGATTTCTAAAACTAAGCTAGCCGAATAAAACTTACACTTCTCATATTCCAAGCAAAACTAAACTGAATGAGTGTTTGGTAAGATACAAAGTCACTTTAGGCAACTACAGAAGATAATTAGAAAGGTTCACATAGGGGCTTTATATTTCAATACTACCTAAAAGTCAGTAAAATTGAAGTTAGTGACTCTTGGATAAAAGAATACTTGAAAGTAGGAAGATTTTAAGGAAAAAATATAAACCTGATATTTTGAGGACTGATTAGTTTTAGTAACTTTTACATAAAACCTCTGCATACATATTAGTTCTTATTTTACTGCTCTTAGATGAGTCTTAAACCAATAAACAGCTGGGACTAATAAGGTCTGATTTTTCAAATGCATTTTTGACACAGGTTTCCAGAAATATTAGGAGTCTAGATGTAGAAATCTAGGTTGAGGTAAATGAACACCTATATAAACCTATATTTCCTCAATGACTTCGACACTGTCAGAACATTTACCTTGACAGTTGTATTACCATGCAATTTCTTTAATAATCTGAAGGATAGCTCAAAGAACTCACAACTGAGATTTGTTGATGAAGTCAAAAGGATAACATCAATATAAGTAAGTATTTTTACATATTTAACCTTATTTAGAGATATAGACATTCCTAAATGTAACAGACACAATGAGTGAATGGATAAATGGACAAATGCATATAGTAAGTTTACTCTTTTTGCCAAAACGCTTAGACATTGTGCCAAATATTATCTGTTGATACTCAGCACCATCCTCACCCTTCTATATTCCTCCTGTATGTGATATTTCTCAGAATCTGTTGCCAGCAGTATTCTAACCAAATTCTACCAATGAGAGGCACTGGTGTAAAATTTAAGAGGATTTTTTTGAGTCCTAGCAATAGCTCCTAGACCTTTGTTCCCCCAGCCCTAATTATTGTGTAAACCTCTAAATCTTTGGGCATGTAATCCTACATGAAATACCTACAGTGCTTGGCTGAATATTGGCTAATGTTTTTAACATGTTTAAACAGTTTGCGAGGGGAAATACCATGATGTGAAGTCACTCCAGCCTACCATTCTGCAATATACTATGAAAAAATGTAACACATTTGTACACTACTGAAAAACCATTGCTTCCAATGAACTAGACTCAATAAGCAGCCATCAGGAATGGTGTATCCCTTGTTTTAAAAGGTTGCAAAGGGTAGGATATGTGGATTTTGTTTGGTGTCATGAAACTGGGGTAACACAAATCCAATGGCATCACCTAAGTCAAAGGAAGTTATTTTTCTCCCCAAATAAGAAATGTAGGTGTAGGCAGTCTGGGGGTTTTACAATGGCTCAGTAAGGTCATCTGTGTTTCAGTTCCTAGTTTTCTGATCTGACATCCTTAGCTGTGGCTTTTGTCCTTATTCCTGTTCCATCATGGTTTCCAAAGGGATACTCTACCCTCTAGCTTCACAGGACAGAAAGAAGGCAAAGAACTTATTAAGAAAGACACTCTAGGAACGCCTAGGTGGCTCAGTCAGTTAAGCGTCCAACTTTAGCTCAGGTCATGATCTCACAGTTTGTGGGTTCGAGCCCCGCATCAGGCTCTGTGCTGTCAGTTCACAGCCTGGAGCCTGTTTCATATGCTGTGTCTCCCTCTCTCTCTGCCCCTCCCCTGTTCACGCTCTGTCTCTGCCTCAAAAATAAACATTTTTTAAAAAATAAAAAAAAAAAGGAAGACACTCTAGAATCCCTAGTGTATTTCTCTTTACAACTTCTTAGATAGAGCTGTGTCCTATGGCCGCTCCCAGTATGTTAGCTGGGCACACTGCTACTCTACACAACATTGTGGTTCTGTCAGCAAGGAACAAAAAGGGAGAATGAATATCATAGAGGAAACTTGCAGTGTTCTAAACCATTTGGCAAAGGAGTAAACAAAAGCCAATGTAAATGATGTCTTCAGAACAACAACAACAACAACAACAAAAAACAAAACCAAAAACACTTTAAAAGTAGTGTTGTGTTACCATAGCATAGAAAAAACTATTAAAGCAACTCAGTCATTTCAGTAAAAATAATGATCATTAGTATTAAGTTCAGCTGTATATAATAGACTGACTAGCAGCAATTTAATCAGGATAGAAATTTATTTCCTCCTTCTGGAAAGAAACTTGGAGTAATAATGTGAGGGTTGTTACTGTGGCTTTCTAATAATGAGCTGATCAGTCTATTAGTCTATTTTTCTGTTCCATCATCCTCAGCACTTAGTTTCCAATCACAAGGTCACTTTATGGTCAAACATGGTTGCTGTTGCTACAGACATCATTTCTTCATTTCAAGCCAGCAGAAGAAGCATGCAAGGGAGGACAAAAGAGCCATTCTTCCAGTTAAGTTAGTTCTTTCTAAGGAAACTCCTATTTTGTCCTCACATTTCTGCTTATATTGTACTGGCCAGAACACAGTCACCTGGCCAGCCAGAGCTGCAAGTGAGGCTAGGAAATAGTAACTTTCAGCAATTTTCAAAGTCACCTTAGATTCTATTATTAAACAAGAAGAGGAATATGGATTGTGTTAGTTATTATCTCATTTATAGGATTATCTTCAAATATGCAGGACAGTGTGTGGATTGAATTTTATTTTTCATCATTCTAAGAAATCTATTTTCTCTTCCAAACATTGTAATTGAAAATTGAGAATAGCAGTCCTACAAAAGGTAGTTATTTAAATGAAAAACAATATGTGCTATAAAATAATCATTTTCATTAACACTCTTTAGATTAGGACTAAGTCTAAAATGATTAAAAATATTACCACAGAATACCCATTTCTTTGGACAAAGGAAGCCCATTTCATGGAGTTATTTAAGAAGAGGAGCAACTAGGGGCGCCTGGGTGGCGCAGTCGGTTAAGCGTCCGACTTCAGCCAGGTCACGATCTCGCGGTCCGTGAGTTCGAGACCCGCGTCGGGCTCTGGGCTGATGGCTCAGAGCCTGGAGCCTGCTTCCGATTCTGTGTCTCCCTCTCTCTCTGCCCCTCCCCCGTTCATGCTCTGTCTCTCTCTGTCCCAAAAATAAATAAACGTTGAAAAAAAAAAAAAAGAAGAGGAGCAATTATGCCTATAGGTAGGGAAGCAGGGTAGAGACATCAGATTGGCTCTTCTGATCCACCTTTTAATGGAGTTACTCGGGTGAGATTGAGGAAAAGGCAGGGTTATTTAAGTTAAGAAATTAGTGAATAAAAATTGAGACAAGTAAATATCTAGGAATTATAGGAGTCTTTAGTCTTCAAAGAAAAAAAATCTCCAAATATTGTTTATAAAAATTAAAATTAGGGGGGCGCCTGGGTGGCTCAGTCAGTTGAGCGTCCGACTTCGGCTCAGGTCATGATCTCGCGGTCTGTGAGTTCAAGCCCAGCGTCGGCTCTGGGCTGATGGCTCAGAGCCTGGAGCCTGCTTCCGATTCTGTGTCTCCCTCTCTCTCTGACCCTCCCCCGTTCATGCTCTGTCTCTCTCTGTCTCAAAAATAAATAAATGTTAAAAAAAAATTAAAAAAAATAAATAAAAATTAAAATTAGGGGCGCCTGGGTGGTTCAGACGGTTAAGCGTCAGACTTCAACTCAGGTCACAATCTCGCAGTCCTGAGTTCGAGCCCCGCGTCGGGCTCTGGGCTGATGGCTCAGAGCCTGGCGCCTGCTTCGGATTCTGTGTCTCCCTCTCTCTCTGCCCCCCCCCAACCCCGTTCATGCTCTGTCTCTCTCTGTCTCAAAACTAAACGTTAAAAAAAATTTTTTTTTAAATAAATAAAAATTAAAATTAAATCTGTTATTGGGTGATGACCCCGGCTTTGTAAAAGTTGAAAAATGAAACAGTTATCTAAGGAATTCAAGCAAAACCCATTGTATTATCTGAGTTATTTGAATAATTGAGGCGAGAGTGGGATTTCTGCCTGGATTATTCACATAATTGCCTTAATTCTAAGATTCATTTGGTGGGTAGAGACCTTTCCTCAGGATGTATTTTTAGAATGCTAAATGTGAAAAATTAGACTCCTAAATTAAGCAAAGCAATAGAAGGAGGGAGTGACAGAGGGGAGAGAGAGAGAGAGAGAGAGAGAGAGAGGGAATAGTAGGTCATTGTCAGAATAAACCTATACTTTTTTCCCATACTTTTTCTAATGACAATAACTGACATCCACTTTTTTTTTTTATCATAGAATTAACTTACATGATGGAAAAGGGAACTATATATGGATCTCAGATATAACCCATAGTATTTTTTAAAGTCATAAATTCCTTTTGGAGTTTCAGTTCTTTAAAGTTTGGAAAATTAGTGGCTCTAAATCCAGCCATTTAATTTTACAAAGCCAAGTAAACTGACTTAACAATCATACTGTACTTTCTGGTTGACTTCATATTGTTGTTGGTCTTTGCCTTCAATTCTTAAAGACAAATTAAAAGGATGATCATACCCAAGTTGCCACTCCATTCTCTTCTTTGGTAGCAGAACTCTGGGCAGTGAGCCAAACTGAGAAATTATTTGCCAGCCTCCCCTATAGCTAAGTGTGTCATATTACTAAATTTTGACCTATAAGTCAAAATGTTGTTTGAGATTCTGGATGCCTCTTTACCGGACTGCTTCTGGCTTCTACTGAGGACAGGTGCCTAGATCTCCAGTAGCTATCTTGGGCCATAGAAAGACATTAAGAATAGAAGCCACACACTAGGTTGGTGAAAGATTTAGAAGAAACCTGAGCCCATGATGACTATACCTGCTCTAGGGTGCCTACTTTTGCACTATTTTTACTTAATAAAGTAGAAACTTTTATTTTGTTTAAGACACTATTATTTTTAATCTCTGTTACTAGCAGGTGAACACAATTCCTATATGACATTAAAGTATTGGTTGAAAATATTTTAGAATTCTAGGGTTAAATTTCCAGGTATGTATAATGGTCTCTTTAAATCTCCTCTCTCTCTCTCTATCTCTCTCTGTCTCTCTCTCTCTGTCTCTCTCACACACACACACTCCAGTTTGTAAGAAAGAAAACTAAGTAGTTATAGGAAGTTGTACCAGTAATTCATTTTGTGCAATTATAAATGATAGCATTTGCAGTGGGAATTTTGAGAAGATAAAAACTAAACATTACTAAAGAATTTCTCAGCATGTGTACATAAACTTCAAAAAAAAAAAAAACAGTGGAAGGAAGGAAAATACAGAAATATATTGTAGCAATAGAATGTTAATAACTTTTTTTTCACCGATTTAGCTAAGGTAAGTATAATATTTATAGCAAGAGAGGAAGAAAACATCTATAGAGCAGTCCAATGGAGTAGTATCAATAATTTTCTCTTTAGAAGCTGCCCCAATTCTCTCCATCTTTTAAGACCCAGCTCTTCTATGAAATGCTCAGCAATCCTCCTATAGGAATAACCTTTGCCCTTGTTCCATTTATTAGGACCAGGACTAAGTTACAGTGAGGGAAGCATTTTTCTTAGGCATGGCACAACATTTTAAGAGGTGCCAAAAAGCTCAGTAATCAATAAAAATATTTTAATGAAACATTTTAATTAGCACACTACAGCATGCAGTCCAGTCTTTTGTTTTATAAATAAATTTTTAATTATGCTTCACATTTATCTCAATTATAGCACTCAAATAGTGCTTTTTATGAATGTTGTCTCCCAACAGTACCATACTCATTTTCATATTCCTCATGTGCCTACTACTCTGTGTTAAGCATGAAGGTCTCTTAAAAAATATTAAATTGAATCTATTGAAAGATTTTGCAAGAAAATACTGTATTAGGGTCAGCAGGATTAAATTTTCATCATTAAATTCAACTATAGCAAAAGAATAACAGAGGATAATGGATGTTTTGAAAGTGCTTATAATTCAGTTCTATGGGAAAATCACCTGACTTCTCTTTGACTAAAACCCTGCTCAGCCTGGAGAGATAGGGAATTACAATACTACTTTATATTCATATAGCACTTTGCCCTACATAAAGTGCTTTCTTTTAATTTTCACCTTAATCCTGTAAAGTAGGTATTATCGTCCTTATTTATTACGGAAAGATTGAGAAGTTAAGTGACTTGCCCAAGGAGTTATAGGCAGAAAGTGGCAGAACTGAGGTCCTAACCCAGGTTTTCTGTGTCAAAATCCAATGCCTTTCTGCTATTCCAAATGCTAAGTTTTGGGATTGACCAAGGAGAAATAATTCATGCAGTAACTACAATAGCGTGTGTTGTGTTTGTTAAACGATGTCAGTAGCACCCTAAACAGCAGTATTTTACCAAGTGTGCTCCTCAGGAGTAAAACTGTTCTGATTTTTATGTGTGTACGTTTGATGAAATAGCTCAACTCTTCTGGTATAGGATATGTTCCAAGGTATTTTTTGGTTGAGGGCAGAAACTTGCATAATTAAAATGTCAAAGAACAGGGGGGAGGGGGGGATGAGGAAATTATGTATTACTTGAGTATTTGTTTCTAGCTACCACTTTACCACTAATGTGTATGTGATATTCTGCAAAGCATGTAAAACATACAGGCTTGCTTCTTTATGAAAAGAAACATTTGGGAAGGTCTTTCAGCTGAAAAGGGTTATTTCAATGTGAAATACTATTACAGTATTCAAGAGTTAGGAATTAAGTTTAATGGGTTACTTTTTTATATTTAGGGGGAAAAATCTAGGACTATATTTTAAAACTCCATACAGTAATTAAATTTGAGAGCCTATAACTACTTCAAATATAATTTTCACCAACATAAACACAACTCCAAACCAAAATGTCCATGATCAGCCAATCTAGTAGAAGCTTTCTTCTGAAAAAAACAAAACAAAAACTATAGATTCTCCTCAGGGGTTGCTATCCAGAGAATTAAAAAACTTGTCTGCTTTTTATATGCCGATAGCTGAATTCCACAGGAAATCCGCTTTCTTAAAAACGACCAGAATTCAAAGATATGCATTTTGGTGAATTGCAACCTGTCATCAATAACTATTTATTGAATGTCCACGGGATGCCTAGGCATTTAAGTGGCAAGTGATTTGTTTGCATTATTCAAAGGATTTCTAAGGCGGGTCTGAAGATTTGCAGACATCTTTAAAGATGCAAAGTGGTGTGTGCTTCTCTCATTGAAACTGCCCCTACAAGGAATGAACTGAATAGTCTGGGTTTCAGAGCTCTAGGGATTTCCAGCACTCAGATCCGACTTTTGTAAGCGAAGACCCCATTGGGTGCCAATCGATAGGCGGGCTGGTGGTCAGAACACAGCCCCACCAGGGGCTTCTGGACAAGTTAGGCCCTCCCTGGTCTGAAGCAGGGCTGACTGCGGCAATGGCGGCCCTGACCCGCCACCCCATCCCTCCCCCCTACCCCTCCACTCCCACCCCCCACACGCGGCTCACACCCTCTCCCAGTCTCCCAGCCTCGACCGGTTCTCGCGAGATCCGGGCAACTGAGCGCTCGGGGCCTTTTCAAATCGGGATCCGTTACCGCTTTCCCGGCCGCCGCCATTGTAGCGCTCGGAGCCCCTCAGCGCAGGCGGCCGTGGCGGAGGCGGAGGCAGCGGCAGCGGGATGGCGGACGCCGACAAGCCCGAGGTGCTCGGGGCCGCTGGCGACGACAGTCCGCATCAGCAGCCAGTGGAGCAGCCGGGCGAGCCGCGGCGAGAACCGCACCCGCCGGAGCCAGAGAAGCAGCCGCCGCAGCACAGCAGCAGCTCCAATGGCGTTAAAATGTATTGTCTTTTCCTCCGGGGATCGGGACGAGGTGGGGGGCGGGGAGTTGGCCTTGGAGGGGGGCCGAAGCCGGCCTGGGCCTCGGTGGGGGATAACTGCTCCCGGGCCGTAGGCGGCGGGAGGAGCAGGTGCAAGTAGGGCCGCTCCCAGGCCCTTCCCTCCCGCCCCGGCCGGGGGAGCCGGGGTGCGAGCCGGGGGGCCGACGCCCCTCCCCTGTTTCCAGCCGGAGACTGCGGGTCACTCCTTCTTCCCAGACTTCCAGCTGGAGAACCTTTGAGCAAAGCACGGCGGCCGCCACTGTCTGGAGGAAAATGGTCCCCCTTTTAAAGCCCAGTACAGTAGTTAGTGTTCATCACTAGGGAGTAACTAGGGATGACATCATCGGACATTTCCTCTTAACTACCGAGAACGTATTTAAAAGGAATAGTCCCCGATCTCCCGGCCTCATTCTGAGCTTTATAAGTTCAGTGTTTGTTGTTGCTTTCTAAACATGTATTAATTTCTGAATATATATATACACGCCACAGAGGAAGTTTAATAATGTGCTGTGAGCCTAAATCCATTGTGTTACCCTTGAATTGGTAAGAGGTTATTCAGAAAGGGAAATGTGCATGGTTCCTTGGTCCCCCACATCCCTCTCAAATGTTTGTAAGCCTTGCAGGTTTTTTTTAAGAACTCCATGTGTGATGGCTTGTTCTTAATTTTGGTAAAATGGTAAAATAAGATTTTTTTTTAATTGAAGAAAGCCTGACGCTTTTAAGATTGCCCCTGTCATCAGTGTCTAGAAAGAATGTAGTTGACTCAAATCCATAATAATTTTTAGTTATAAGGAACTGTTATGCTCCCCATTGTTCTTGTTATATAGGAGGATACGAATCAGGCATTCTTTTGCATGTGCCCAGCTCTTTAAACTTGAAGTTGAAAGTATGTTAATAATTTACTGAAAACATCTTTTTCCTTCTCTCAGTTATGCCTCAGAGTAGAAAGCAGTGAACATATGGTCAAACTAAAATAGAAAAGAGAATTTTTCTTTTCTTTTGTATAAGAATGTTTGAAGCAGTACGGTAAGACCTGGACTAGTTTATGTAGGAATTGGTCGGAGATAAGATAGCTCTCCCAGCTCAGTTATGACACTCTTCCTCTCACTTGGGTTTGAATAGGATAGGTTGCATCTTCCAGGCAGAATAGAGGTGCAGGTGTAGGAGATTCGACCTTGGTGGAATTTGTTCCTAGGTGCAGAACTGTGCACCTCAGTAACTGAGCATCTGGAAAGGGAGCACTTTTTACCATGCATGCCAAACTATGGGCTCTCAGGGATTTGGCCTCATATATTCTAATAGAAGGCATTGGAATGATAAAATATGTGCTTTTTGTTTATCTCTAAATGTGGGCTTGCCACCCTTTTCTCCTAAACAAAAACCACAGTCTTGAATTACAGAGAGAAGCCCTACTATACTTGGGTGTGATTAGTATAATAGTGTCCATACAGATAAAGCTGGCATGTAAACCTCCCAGATCTAAAAGTCTCTAATCCCTCTTAAAGTCTCATTGTGGGTTAGCTAGACAAGAGGACAGAGGTAGGAAAAGAATCTCTTTCACTTCAAAGTGAGGAAAAGGAAAATATTAAGTAAAGAAATTAAGAAATGCTAGTAGAATATACAAATGAAGATTCTTTTAATATTGTTTATAGTTAATATCTCTCAGACCTTCCTGTTTTCCCAAGTTGAATAAAGAAGCAAATCTACTCTCAAGGGTTTCTTGTACTGTCAGTTCCATAAGAACCATATAATGGTCCAGCATGGGTCGGTCATTCATACTGAAAAACTAGGAACATTTACCTGTATCAAGCCAACAACCTTTTTTTGACCCTGTGAACCAACTGGAGTAGTTAACAATCTAACACATAACCCTTGACTACCATACATTTTTAAGGGTAAGAATTCACAGAGGTTATAAAAATTACCAAATATTGCCTTAAAATATGTATTGCTTAGAAGAGAACAGAGTGCCACTTATCAAGGTTGAAATGACTTTTGCTGAGGTTAATCCATAGTCACTGAGTATAGAGACCACTATGTCTTATTCATCTTTGTATCCCCAAGGCCTTATGTTTATAAAGGCCCAGTAAATACTTGTTTAAGAAATGCAGAAGTGAACTTTTATGATTGTGAAACTTATACACAGAGAATTTCATGGGCATATTCACATCTTTTGACAAGAAATTAAAGATGTTTCCCTAGGTTTAGTCTTTTCCTTTATGCCAAAATGGTATACTGGCTATCCTTTTCTTAAAAATTTTTTTTTTTTTCAACGTTTATTTATTTTGGGGACAGAGAGACAGAGCATGAACGGGGGAGGGGCAGAGAGAGAGGGAGACACAGAATCGGAAACAGGCTCCAGGCTCCGAGCCATCAGCCCAGAGCCCGACGCGGGGCTCGAACTCACGGACCGCGAGATCGTGACCTGGCTGAAGTCGGACGCTTAACCGACTGCGCCACCCAGGCGCCCCCTAGCTATCCTTTTCTTAAGTGAACAGGAGGAAAAATAGCAGTATTATAACTCTTCATTATTTTCTGTGTGATTAACATCTTGGAGTATATGGAAATTGAAAGTTACATTAGGGTATAAAGTGTTGTGTAAAATATTAAGCATTGAAGCAAGGTGAAGTGTTTGAAGTAGAGTAGTATTTTTTATTATATTAGGAGTAAGAATGGAACTGGGCTTAATTTTAGATTTCATACTATAGCGTGTTTTTAAAACCACGTTTTAAAATTATGTTTTCTTATTTGATGTTGAATATTGATTTTTCAGAAATTTATAACTTCAGTGGGCATAATTTCATCTTAAGAGTAGATAATATTTTTGTGACTTAAGATAGTCACAGTCTTTATTTCAAGTACATTAAAGGGGGTGGTTTAAGTGAATACTTTGAGCATTATTACAGGGAATTCTGGATATAGTGCCAATATTTGATATTATGTAGCATCATTTCCCTAAGAGCTTTCACCTGTATTTTAACTGTCCATTCCATAGTGTATTTATGACATAAAAAGAGTTTAGGAATTGAATATTAAATTGTTTCTCAATAATCAGACCATACCTCTAGCCATTAAACTGGTCTGCCTTCCATAGATAATTTATACACTGTAGATGAGCAGTGTAGTAATATCTTTAATATGCCACTAAGTGAGGAAAACTTGAAGAAATTGCTCTCTCTGGTCATACTTGGAATAAATATTTTGGAGAGGGTATCCTACATTAATATCATTGCTTTTCAGTGGAATTATCAGATTGTTTTAAGCAGATGCTTACATATAAGCATCTTCTATTCATATAAGAATAGAAGAACATTGTAATTCAGAACTCTGTGCATTTTTCACAGCTGGTTTCATTCAGGAAGAAAATAGGTAGGAGAAGGCATACTTAGCTAGAGACTATATAGATGTCTGCTTACCTAAACAGAGACAGTTATTTTACAAACATTCATAGAATACAGTCTACTATGTACATACATTCTCTGGGGGCTTAAAAGGAAGAGTTTGTTCTTGTATCTACTGTACTTAGAACCACAGTAAAGGCCTCTGTACCTTTTGGCCGCTTGCTGCCATTTTCAAAAGTCGCACACTGTTCAGACAGGTAGGTACTTGCTGGAGCTGGGACAGTTGTGAAGATTTACTCTAGGCTGTGCCATTTCTGATGAGGGAAGATGTTTGATTGTAAAGGTGTCCCTGTCAAGGTCTGAAAAGGTGGCAAAGCAAGTTTGGCTCTAATGTCTCTTCCTTGATTTTAGCAGTTTTTCTGGCAGACGGCAACACCATCTGTGCCCAGATGAGCATGGGTTCTTAATTGACTGTTCATTCAAAAATTAGTATTTATTGAGCAACATGTTGTGTGCAGTCACCATGCTAGGTGCTGCTCATACCAATGCAGGTAGTTTTCGTTCTTACAGAGTTTTATTTTTTTTTTATTTTTATTTTTTCAACGTTTATTTATTTTTGGGACAGAGAGAGACAGAGCATGAATGGGGGAGGGGCAGAGAGAGAGGGAGACACAGAATCGGAAACAGGCTCCAGACTCTGAGCCATCAGCCCAGAGCCCGACGCGGGGCTCGAACTCATGGACCGCGAGATCGTGACCTGGCTGAAGTCGGATGCTTAACCGACTGCGCCACCCAGGCGCCCCTACAGAGTTTTTTACATCCTATATTTATGGTTGTGTTGTTACCTGCTCAGAAAGGTAGTGTCTAAAAATATCAATATCACATGGAACAGATGACTACAATAAGACGTGTGTGGGGGCGCCTGGGTGGCGCAGTCGGTTAAGCGGCCGACTTCAGCCAGGTCACGATCTCGCGGTCCGTGAGTTCGAGCCCCGCGTCGGGCTCTGGGCTGATGGCTCAGAGCATGGAGCCTGTTTCCGATTCTGTGTCTCCCTCTCTCTCTGACCCTCCCCTGTTCATGCTCTGTCTCTCTCTGTCCCAAAAATAAATAAACGTTGAAAAAAAAAATTAAAAAAAAAAAAAAAAAAAAAAAGACGTGTGTGGAGCACTACAGTGTATAGAGTCCCACAGTTGGTTGGCTTAGAAGATAAGTGAGTGCCTGGATTATGAAACCTGTTTGGTTGTTGGAAAAACCCAGGAAGCTTTAAAAATTTTGGATTTCTGAATGTCATTTCCAGAGATTTTTATTAGTATGTGATTGTGGAAAATTGCTTTAAATTGAAGTATTAATTATATAGTTTTAGATTCACTAGAATAATTAGTGATTTAAAACCTATTGTTATTTCTTCTGTGAAGATTCCTTTTGATAAGTAAGTTGCATTTTTAAGATATATACCCAAATTTTTATCTATAGGATTTACTTTAAGTATATATTTTTATGTTATGGATGGTTGGTGGATAGCATCAGATCGTCGCATTGTGATTACAGTGTTACAAATTAAATGTTTTTCCAGTTAGGGTCTCATTAAAAAGTTGATTTATAAAATTTTGATTCGTGTTGTCTTTTAAGTACTGCTTCCTACCTCCGTTCCATCCCATCGTGTAGGTGATAACTACTAGTAAAAATTATATGATTCTATGAAATACCCTATCTTAGTTTATAGGTTAATACATAGAAAGTGTTGAGTATGAACATATTAGAATACCTTACTAATTAATTATCCTGATCAAAGTTGGGAATAGAAAAAATTATGAGAGTCATATGGGCGTGTATACATGTATAGATACCATAATATAACTATGTATTTTAGTTATGTTTTTAAGCAAACTTTATGAGAAGTTTGGTAATATACCCAAATTCTTGCTCTGAAATGGCATTGGGTAATTTCAAAGCAAGCAAGCTGACTCTCCAGGTCTAACTTGGTGGAGAGTTTTGAGAAGTGAAGTGATAAATATGCAATATTTATGTAATGTAGGCTTCCATTATTACAAACATGACAGATTTTCTTCTTGTTTTGTTTTTAATTCATAGGGAAAATGATGAATCAGTCAAAGAAGATAAATCTGAATTAAAAGAAAAATCTTCAGGAAATAAGAAGGCCAATAGATTTCATCCTTATTCAAAAGATAAGAATTCAGGCACTGGAGAAAAGAAGGGTCCAAATCGAAACAGAGTTTTCATTAGCAACATCCCATATGATATGAAATGGCAAGCTATTAAAGATCTAATGAGAGAAAAAGGTAACCATTCCTGATAAACCCACTGTTGGCTTATCTTCATATAAAGGGGGAGGAACTAAGCAAACTTTTTTATTCCTTTGAGCCACACAGACTCAAAAAATTGATTTTTGTTTATTTCTTGACACATGAATTAATCTTTTCCTCTTCTCTCACTTGACAACAATTTCATTACAAAGTCATACGGATAAATGAAGTTTTTTTTTTTCCCATTTTAGTGGTATAGTAGTGAGCCAGCATATGCATGCCACCAAGAATTTTGTTAAAGTGATTGCTTTGTCTAGTTGAAGTTTTTATAGATTTTTAAAGGACTATTGCATTAGTTAAGCAATACATTAGCGTGTTAAAGTATGAATAATAAGGTCTGATTATTTTTTTCCAAAAGCTGTTTTGTTATTATCTTGGTGGATTCTGGAATCTGGCTGTGGAGTTCATTTTGTTTGCATTGTCATGAATGCCATGATGCTGTCTCTGCAGTTCTATTTTAAAATTGCGTTACTGCTGTTGCAGTTTTGTTTTTAGAATAACTTGAAAACCTTCATTTTATATATATGGTTGGTTTTGGGGAAAAATAATTTTAATATTTGATCTTGTAAAAGTTAGTTTTGTTATCTCTTGAAAAATTGAGTTTCAACAGTCCTGCAAACTATGTACTTGGCTTTGAGGCTGATCTCTTCTAATAAATAAAAAAAACCTTGCATTGGTGTATCTGTTGTAAGGTGACAACTATTTGATTGGTTTTATTCATTGACTTTATTTAGAAAGTGTGTGGCTTGCTGTGAAGCATGACTTGTAAATTTAGTTTACTGATGGCAAACATGATTGAAGACATTCAGGTAGAAAGTCACCTTAAAACAGCTGTTGTGTGTAGGCGACCAAAGTTACTTGAAAAGTGTTAATGTTGATGTTTTTAATATGATAGGTTAAGGGACCATTTGTATGTATATGTGCATTTGTTCACCAACTATATCATGCTGGCCAAAATATGATCTGTAGTATGAATTAGGTTAATATGGTTGTTAGCTTTTTTAGAGAATGTGGATGATGTACATTTCAGAAAATTAGTTAAATTTACATAGCCATTGATAGGAGGTATGTTGGTCTGGTTTTGATTGTTGGTGAATAATAGGTGCTTTTCTGTAGAGTTGTGCACAGGTGTGCAGTAAAGCAAGATATTGGTGTTTAAATGTATTGTTTCTTGGTATCTTCCTTTTGTATGTCTTATGTAGTCGGTGAGGTTACATACGTGGAGCTCTTTAAGGATGCGGAAGGAAAATCAAGGGTAAGTGCTGTGGGCCATAATCTGCTTGAGGTTTAAAAGTTCCTCAGCAGTTTACTTTTTTGTATAATATTTGTACCAGTTTTTGGAAACTTAAGTTTCATTTTGTTTTACTTTATTATGCAAGATTTGAGGCTTTATACTAGCAAGTCTGACATTTATTCAAACCAAACTAGCTGCCTGGAAGGGATGGGTTTGTAAATGTTCATAAAGGGCATTCACTTTTCTAATGCTTTAAGGTAATGCTTCTTCTTAGCCAAGAGATTTTACTATAGCATTTTTTTTGTTGTGTTTTGATGTCTTCAAGGATATTCTAAAAGTTACTGCATTGATAATATTCCCTAAGAGTTCTCTGACAAGCCCATAGCTTAAAGGTGTTAATTCAGAATGTATGTTTGAAATTTACATTGAAGAACTTAATTTGGTAGCCTGCAAGACTACATAAGAGGCAGTGCTCTGACCAATTGGTATGAATGACATTGATGATTAAATTGACATTAGAAGGAATTGGTTGATAGTAGGTTTTGATTTTTAGCAACAAGAAAGCAATACACTGAGGAATACAATGGAAAGCTTTAACAGTGTTCAATTATATTGCAAAAACCAGTTGGTGCATAAGAAAAACTTTGTCATCACATTCAAATGGCACTTCGAACAGTAATGACAATTATTTTGAAAATGTATAGGTTTGTTTCTTTAGCATAAGTGATTATTTTATATACTTAAACTGGATGCTGTTAAATTGTGTGCAGCCAGTTTTCTCTAATAGAGAAATTAATTAAAAATGAGATTATTTCCTATTTTTACCTTAATAAAATTGAAAGATATACATTAAAAACAATTTGTGCATAATACATCTTTTGAAAATAGTCGTAACAATGGAAGAAGTGTTTTATGGAAACCTTCAATTTCCCTGAGTTACTTTTGATTGAATTTGTGAAAATACCTTATTTAGTCTTAACCTAAAGAAGAGTCCTCTAAAAGTAAATATGTGTTCCAAGCTTGTTAAATGCTAGATGCTACTGCCTTTAAATAGATCGATTTAAACATTGACAGAAGATTTGTGGTCACTTGCTATTATGTTCCAGAAGTGTAAAAGATAAAAAGTGATTGTGTTATCAATTGCTTTTCATGACTTAAATATTAGAGTTTACCATTAACTTCGTCTACTGATCTAAAACTTTTCTTCTTTTGCATATATTGACAAATCTACCTGGATATAGGGTTGTGGGTAAGAATTTTTTTTAAGTTTCTTAAGTCAAATTTAAACTTCTGATTAAGAAAAAGAAAATTTAGTATATAAACATTTCCTATAAATTTTTTTCCCCATTAAGTGTTGTTGAATTCAAAGATGAAGAATTCGTAAAGAAAGCGCTAGAAACTATGAACAAATATGATCTTAGTGGAAGACCCCTGAATATTAAAGAGGTAAGATTTCTTATATTTGGAATAATTTAAACTTTTGGATATAAAGACATGTTTTCTTTGGATTTTCATCTTGGGGGATGTATTTCTCTGGCTACTCCTTTTTTTTTTTTTAAAGCCTAGATGCTTATTAAAGCATTATATAATTGAAGATAGTTTTGCTTGTGCATGGTTTCCTGTTTGCTTTTAAGCAGTTTTCCTATATATTTGATTTGTTCCAAGTTGTTATAAGCAGAGGTGCATGATTTAAAAAATGCAGATATTTAAAGATGGCAAGGTTTATGTATTGACTTTATTTGGTATAGACATTTTCAGTTTTTAGATTGTGTTGTTTAACTTGAGAATTAGATATTCTTGTAGTTGATAGTAAAGGGTGCTTAATAATGCAAATACCTTATGGATTTGAATAAAATTGATACTCACTTTTAGTTAAAATTACCCTGAAACTATGCCAGATTAAAATTTGAGAAAACTTGTGAATCTGTTAGTGAAATTTGTAACTGGAACTTGGAAACCCCTAAAGTGGGTATGTTCCCTTTGTATGGAACAGTAGTATAATACATTGACAAAAGAATAATCAGAAGATACTTAAAAACTATGTACACTTAAGTGTAATTGACCTTGGTAATGATTAGCTTGAATAGCAGTCATTTTCATTTCTTCCTTTAGTTCATATTGTTAATCTTACCTGAATTGTTTGATCATGGACCAGTTACGTATATATTCTTGCTAAAGTCTGTGTTACAAATGATTGAGGATGTACTTTAGGACCCTGAAGAGTCTCTACCAGCAAGGTTGCAAGTCTCTGGTAGTAGAGCATTACTGTCAGTCACAGTTTAATTTGGTTGAGTAATGATAGGAGTCCCAGCTCACTTTCTAGCTCTGTGACTAGGCAGGTTACTTATTCTCTAAACTTCAGTAATTATAATAGTACAAATGGTAGTACTTACCTAATAGAGTTTTTATGAGTATTAAATGAGATAACATGGTAGAGAATTCAAGCTCTGGCATCAGATAATCTGGGTGACTCAGGGCAATCACTTACCTTTAATTACTTAAAAAATTACCTAACTTTAATCACTCTCTATTTCTTTGTTTCTTTATCACTAAAGTGAGAATGATATTAGAAGCTATCTGATAGTTTTATAAGGTTTCAGTTAATATATGTAAAACATTTAATAAATGTTAGCTACTAACTATAATTGTGATGTTATTATATAAAGCACTTAGCACAGTGCTCAAAATACTATATAACTACATAAGAAATGTTAGCTGTAATAATAATTGCTTGTTGTTATTCCAGTCCAAGGTGGGAATATTCCTGGTTGTTGGTCTCTTGATTCTATGAGGTGATAATAGCTTAAAATTAAAGCCCATGCTACCAACAAATACAAGTATTCCAAATCCCTTTATTGGAGTCAGCTTCTGAACTCCTCTAATTCTGTTTGAGCCTGGGGGGTTTGTCTGTCCGTCCTTCTTCTTCCTTCCTTCCTTCCTTCCTTCCTTCCTTCCTTCCTTCCTTCCTTCCTTCCTTCCTTCCTCCCTCCCTCCCTCCCTCCCTCCCTCCCTCCCTCCCTTCCTTCCTTCCTTCCTTCCTCTCTCTTCCCTTTCCTTTTCCCTTTCCCTTTCCTCTCCCTCCCTCCTTCCTCCTTTCCTTCCTTCCTTCCTTCCTTCCTTCCTTCCTTCCTTCCTTCCTTCCTTCCTTCCTTCCTTCCTATTTTGACTGGGAAGTAGAGAAAGTTTAGACTGTTGTACTCTGTGCCAGCCATTTACATGGTGGTTTTTATGCTAAAGGACAAACCTATGTTGTTTGTGTTCTTTTAAGTTTTAGCACTTCCTATATCCTCAGTAATATTTTAGAGACCCTAGAATAGAGTTATGTGATCCAAATTGATGTAGGATACTTCCATTTTTAAATTTTTTTAAGAGGGAACAATAACTGAGTTTGGCCTAGCTAAATGATGAAGTATTCTTTATTCAGTTAACTTTATGGATTATTATTACTAAAGGTCCCTTTCCTGGGAATTTCTGATTTACAAATGGATGACTGGGCTCAGTGCTAAAACTACTAGTGAGAGTCTAAGAAAAAATATATTTCCAATATTCCCTACCAGATATTACAATTTTATTTTTTCATTATATTAAATGGTGTTAGGAGCAGTTATAAAACTTTATAGGCCCTCTAATAGCAATAACAGGTAGTGACTGGCAGGCTGTCCTCCAAGGGGAAAAGAGGAATAAAAACCATGTTATATAGTGGCTACTTTGTTTTAGATGAATTGTATTTATATATGTTTTACGTTTTATTATGCATATGTGTGTGTGTATTTTTGTGTGTATATATGTTTATATATATGTCAAAAATATAAAAAGACAAATCAAAACATACTAAGATGTTAAGGACAACGGTGTATCTCAATAGTTTATGAAGCACCTCCCCTACCCCTACCCCTCCTTCTCTCCTAGGTAACCACTATCATAAATTTTCGATTTGTGCAAGTTTTTGAAGCTTTAGTTAGACCTGAAACATTTATTATTTACTAACTTAAAAATTTTGCAGCATTTTTCAAAACATTTATTTCTTTATTTCTGTATTTCTCTTTATTTCTTCATGGTGAAAAAATACTTTGGAAGCTAGTATACCTTTATTAATTGCATTGTTTTTTTTTTAATTTTTTTTTAACGTTGTATTTATTTTTGAGACAGGGAGAGACAGAGCATGAACAGGGGAGGGTCAGAGAGAGGGAGACACAGAATCTGAAACAGGCTCCAGGCTCTGAGCTGTCAGCACAGAGCCTGACGCGGGGCTCAAACTCACGGACTGTGAGATCATGACCTGAGCCGAAGTCGGCCGCTTAACCGACTGAGCCACCCAGGTGCCCCTGCATTTAGTTTTTCACCTTCTATTCTCCCAGCCTTCCTAGAGAATTTATTAAGGTCATCCAACTTTCTTTTTATTAATATTCCCAGACTGAGACTAGCAATATAGAGTTGATGGTTGCATTTATCATTGTCATTTGGTATTGCAGATAATAGTCTATCAGTGTGTTTATGTGTTTTTTGTGTGTGTTTTGCATTCCACCTGGTGAGATAAGTGAGAAGTACATTTAAACTCACTATTTTTGTTTTGTTTAAAGGTAGAATATTTCTCTTACACAGTTAATGAACTTAAAGCAGTTTTTAATATCATTTGCTTGGACACTTAGCCTTTCTTTATCCCCCCCCCCCTTCATCTCAGATCATAATTCATTGTCAGATCACAATCATTGTTGAGAAAGGAAAAAGGTTGGAAAGTGGGTAATTGTATTTTGTTTAGGAATGAAACTTACACATTATAATAGTTCCCCTTTACCCCAATATTCCTGGGTTTTGTAACAGTCTGTTCCACTGTTGAAAAGCTTTGAATTAGTCTGATTTGGCATTGCCTTGGGCATCCAGTGGTGAGAATTCACCATTACTGCATTTTAGCAAGAAAAGAGTCACAGTAAGTACAGTATTTTGTTCCTCTTTGAGTTATATATATTTATGCGTATGTGTCATGTATTTGAACCCTAGTATAAGGGCAGAATTAAACTAATTTCAAGTTCTTAAGTGACTTTAGTGATTGGAAACGGGTATTTAATTGACACCCCTGGAGACTGAAATCTTTTGTCTGTCCACAGGTTTTTATGGGACTGAATTCTCTGGATAAGAAAAAAGCTCACTCTTCAAGAGGGCCAATAATTTGAGCCAGTTGGGATAGCTACTGTAGAATTTGAAGTTGTTATTTTAATGATACAGATTTACTGATGTATCTAGTAGTATTTAACATTCAATGTGTGTTATAGGATCCTGATGGAGAAAATGCTCGTAGGGCATTGCAACGAACAGGAGGATCATTTCCAGGAGGACATGTACCCGATATGGGATCGGGGTTGATGAATTTACCACCTTCCATTCTCAATAATCCAAACATTCCTCCTGAGGTTATCAGTAATTTGCAGGCTGGTAGACTTGGTTCCACAATTTTTGTTGCTAATGTAAGTTTAAGCTTTAGTCTAAAATTTTGTCATTCAGATATTTAGTTCTAATCATGAGGTTATTAAATTAGATGAATGGGTTGTAGGTTTAGAGAACATTTTGCTGATTTTTAATGAAAGTAAGTGAAACAGTAATTATTGGAACTCAAACCCAGTTTAAGTCTATATGTATATATATATATATATATATATATATATATGTATATATATGCACACATATATATAAGGTTAAAGTGTAAATATGAGTATTTAGTATTCTTTAAAAGTGAACTGTGGAATTTACAAATACCTATGCAGTTCTTGAACATGTTTACTTTCATTATATGGGACTTTTGTTCATATTGGTAAATGGATTTCTTTCTTTAGCTTTGATATTTGATATTTGTGAATGTGCACATTGTAGTTGGTTTGTCATTTGTTCTAAGCTTTTGAAAGTCAGTGATATCAACAGTACTTTCAAAAATCTGAATTTCTCTCAGTAAAAATAGATGAGCAAGTTTCACATGTACAAAACAGGATGAGCAGATAAGAGGCTGTTTTGGAAATTAAAAAAAAAAATTAAGGATAAGGAACAACGTTGGGTGAAGCTTGATTGATTTTAAACAACTTAAGATGTCTTTATTTGAATACTGTTGTTGATGTACCATCTACCAAGAAGTATAGTTCTTTATAGCTTTTAGATTTGAGAAAAGATTTGTTTGTATTATTTATAAATGGGGAGAGGGGTTTATTAGGTATGTAACTTTATGTAATTTTATGTTAAGCTTGACTTCAAAGTTGGTTGGAAGAAGCTAAAGGAGGTGTTCAGCATAGCTGGAACTGTAAAACGGGCAGATATTAAAGAAGACAAAGATGGCAAGAGCAGAGGAATGGGCACAGTCACTTTTGAACAAGCAATTGAAGCAGTTCAAGCAATTTGTATCCTGATTTACACTTTAGCGCTATCTAATACGGTTGAAGAGCTTGATACCATTTTGTGGGGGTCATGGAATTTAAAGTTGCCTGGCTTGGAAATGTGTATTAGACTTTAGTCTCCAGCACATAAAACCTTTACTATGTCCAAGTACTAAAGTCACTCTTAAAACTTGAATTAGCCATATTATGTAAGCCTGGTATGAACTCTTCTACTTTCTCTTCCTGCCACAATGAACTGTATGTATATCCGCTGTCGACAGTTAATGTAATCCATTGTGCATTAATGCAGTTGCTTTAAATGAAGTTTTCCCCCAGTGGTTGACTTACAAGATTATATTTTATTCATAAAGTAAAAGTATAAAGCAAAGACTTCAAGATTTTTCTTTGAGTATATGGAAGAGACTAAAATAAGTAAAATAGTAAAGATGTTGATTAAATTATTAGAGGTAGTCTGACTCTAAGATTATTAAAAATACGTGTTCAAGTATAATTTTATAGTCAACTGGTTTTCCTTGACCAAACCAACAGCTATGTTCAATGGGCAGTTTTTGTTTGATAGACCTATGCATGTGAAAATGGTGAGTTCCTCCATATCACTTCAACCTCCCACCTCTTCAAACTTGTATCTGCTCTCCTCTGCATTGCAGATCTGTTTAGTTATGAATTAACCACACAATAAACTTTTTTTGCAATTAGGATGACAAGTCTGTCCCTCATGAAGACTACCGCTCACATGATAGTAAAACACCACAGTTACCACGTAAGTAAAAGTTATTATTAGAAGCAGAGCAGGCTATATATTTTTTCAATTTTATTATATGCTAAGCAAAACTCCTTATTTTTGCACCTATATCCCAAATTGCCCACAGTTTAGGATTAGTTTGGCATTATAGAGATAGTTTGTCATGATTGCTGAGGAAGACTGAGAAGATAAACATGTACATTTTTTTTTTCTTTTTGGTAGTTTTTCCTTATTACAAAAGCAATACATACTAAAAAAATTGTTAAGTTCATATACATGAAGGGAAAAAAGTCCTTTTAATTTTACCACATGTAGTCTCCATTTTAATATTTTTCTGTATTTTTTATGGTCTTTTTAGGGTTTTTTTTTTTACATAGTTGAGTACTACCATAGAAATAATTTTTTTTAAACATTAATCTGAAGTATTCCATGTTGGAAAATTCTTTTCGCATATTTTTATTGGGTGTGTAATAGTCCATTGTATGGATGCTCCCTAAGTATTTCACTGTAATGTTAGGTATATTTATTTGTTTTAACTTTTTTTTCTTTAATTGCCAACAGAGTAATTCATGTCTTTCTGTATACAAATATTTGGTATGTTTTTGGTTATTTCTTTCAAGTATATTTACAAGTTCTCAGGTGTGCATATTGATCAGTATTATTGAATTATTTTCCAAATGGTTATAAAACATAATGTACTTAACATCTTTGTCTCAGTGTTACATCTGCAAAATGAGGATGATAGCGCCTATATCATGGGGTTGGCATGAGTGTTGCATGAGTTAATATATGTATAGCACTTAGAACAGTTTTGGAATAATGTAAACACTCGAAAACTAGCTCTTCTTACTCTTTTACTGTACCTTCTCTGATTTTTATTAAGTTTTTTTTAATGATAAAATATTTTAAATATACAGACAAAAATAAAATTAATCATGTAGCTATCGTAGGCCATATTTGTTATAGATGATTTTCCTTTAAATTTTTTTTTTTTTTTCCAACGTTTATTTATTTTTGGGACAGAGAGAGACAGAGCATGAATGGGGAAGGGGCAGAGAGAGAGGGAGACACAGAATCGGAAACAGGCTCCAGGCTCTGAGCCATCAGCCCAGAGCCCGACGTGGGGCTCGAACTCACGGACCGCGAGATCGTGACCTGGCTGAAGTCGGACGCTTAACCGACTGCGCCACCCAGGCGCCCCGATGATTTTCCTTTAAAATAAAATTTTACAGATAAGGTTGAGACTCCCCCTCTCTCCTGACCACCAGATACCATACCAAGAGGAAACAACTTATGAATATAGTGTTTATTGTTTAAGTTTTAGTCATTTGGATACACATTTATACATACACAAACATTATAGTTAATGGTTTTGCTGGATTTAAAATTTGGGGTGAGTGACATCCTATTGTATATATTCTGCAGCTTGCTGTTTTTGGTTTAATACTGTTTTTGAGATGCATTTATATTGATGTAGCTCTAGTTCCTTAATTTTTTAATTTTTTTTTTGAGTGGGGGGGGGCAGAGAAAGAGGGAAAGAATCTTAAGCAGGCTCTAGGCTCAGCACTGAGCCCCACACAAGGGGCTCAAGTTCCCGACCTTGAGATCATGACCTGAGTTGAAATCAAGAGTCGGGTGTTTAACCGACTTGAGCTATCCAGGCTCCCCTGTAATTTCTGTTTTTCTAAGATTTTTACTATTTTTGTTCATTTTCAGATTTATTGGCATAAAATACCCTCTTAAATTTCCTCTACATCTATAGTTCTTTCTTCTGATAAATTCTGAAGGTTTGTAATTTCTCTTTTTCTTGGTCAGTTTTGCTTAGAGATTTTTCACTTTTATTTGTGCTTTCAGTTTCATCTTAATTTCTGCTCTTTAATATTTTCTTCTCTCTATTTTTGGGGGTTTAGTTTCTTATTTTTGTCCATATTCCTTAAGTTGACTGTTTACTTCACTAGTTTTGTAGGCTCTCTTTCCTAATAAAAGTAGTTATAACTATAAATTTAGCTGTTGCACACAAGTTTTGCTATGGAGTATTTTTATTGTGATTTCATTTTTATTAAATTACTACTATGACTTCTTAAGCCATGTAGTTTTGAATTTCTAAATGTATGGGGCTTTTCATTGTTAATTTTTAATTTATTGTGGCCAGAGAAGATACGATTGTGATTTTTGGAATAATTTGGACTTTGTATTATGGTCTAATATCAGGCACTTTTTTAATACATATTCTAGGTGTGCTTGGTGAGTGCAGTGTTCTATATATGTCCATTAAATCAAGTTTGTTAATCCATTTACATTGTCTACATTTACATCACTACTAATCATCATGTGTGCGTGGGCTGTCAATTACTGAGAGATGTATATGGTAAAATTTCCCACTAGAATGTTGGATTTTCTTTTTATTGTTGTTTGTTTTTTGGTTTTTTTTTTTTTTTGGTTTTTACTTTAAATATTTTGACACTAACTTAGTAAGTACATCTAAGTTTAGAACTGATATATTTTCCAAATGAATCAAAATTTTATCACTAAGAGTGATTTTATCTTTAGTAACTAAGTCTTATCTAATATTTAAAAAAATTTTTTTTTTCAACGTTTATTTATTTTTGAGACAGAGAGAGACAGAGCATGAACGGGGGAGGGGCAGAGAGAGAGGGAGACACAGAATCGGAAACAGGCTCCAGGCTCTGAGCCATCAGCCCAGAGCCCGACGCAGGGCTCGTGGGCTCGAACTCACGGACCGCGAGATCGTGACCTGGCTGAAGTCGGACGCTTAACCGACTGCGCCACCCAGGCGCCCCAAGTCTTATTCTAATATTGATATAGTTATAACAGCTTTGTTTTGCTTATTCACATTTATTATTTATGTGGGTTAATTCCCATTATTATACGTTCTATTTTTGTGCTTTTTACAGATATTTTCCTCCTATCTTTCTCATTTAGTGGTTAGCCAGGATTTGTAATATATCTGTGAAGTCTGAAGTTAATATAATTATTCTTTTACTCAGTAATAGAGTGACCTTTGAATGCTTTAATTCTAATCACTTTTTCTATTGAATTATATGCCGTTATTGCTCATTGTCTTAGTTCTGTATTGCTTTTTTTCATGGCCGCAAATTAGGCATTACTACTATTTACCATTTTCTTGGCTTACCTTTCTCTACTCTCACAGACCCTGGCGCTAATTTTTTCTCCAAGCATATATTTTAAAAGCTCTTTCAGTGAGGATCTGTTGTTAGTAAATTGTCTCAATTTTGGATAGTCATAAATGTCTTCAAAGGTAGTTTTACTGGTTATACAGTTTAAGATTGACAGTTATTTTCTCTCAGCACTTTGAAAAACCCCACAGTCTTCTGGCTTCCATTGTTGCTATTAAGTCAGCTACCAGTTAAAATGTCCTTTCTTTACAGGTTAGCTGTGTTCTTCATGTTGCTGATTTTAACATATTTGTCTTTGGTATGCAGTTTTCTGCAGTGTTGGTATGAATTACTTTTTATTGGGCTTTCACAATCGAAGAATTCAATTTCTTTTTAAGTGAACTCTGGAAAACTCTCAGTTCATGTGTCTTTGAGTATTTCCCTTTCTCTCTTTATAGGGCAGTTTTTTCCTGCCTCAGCCAAGTTTACCTTATCACTTAGAGTGTCATCTTTCGAGATTCTGCCTGGCTTTCTGCTGGGGCTTCCAGTTTACTTTTCCACTATTAATACTCTTCTAGTTATTTAGATAAAAAATATTCTCTGTTGTATTCAGACTTACTCTATATCTCTTCTTTTTGAGATTCACATTTTTATATATTCTTTATTGAGATATAATATGAACTCATACACTTTGACAGAATTAGTTTGTTATTCGAGTTAATCATTATTAATGTCCCTATTTTTCCCTTCCTCCCTTCTTTTGTTCAGATTATTGTAACTTGTCAAATGGGAGCCTCCTTACTGCCAATGATGCCTATACTCTTACTTTTGGTGAAAGCATGATTTCCCAGATCTGTGAAGATTTTTTTTTTTGTCATAGAGATATGAGATTGGCCTAGTCTCAAAGAGTCTGGTTCCTTTTAGTGAAGAATGATTTCAGAGATGAAAATATGAGTCCTAGGTATAGACATGAGAGTATTATTGATAGTCAAGTATGCTGTTGCTTTCAGTTAGACCATTTTTAGGTACTGAGCTGTTATCTTTTACCAGATGGCATTGATCTTTTCAATTACACAGCATGCTTCTGTATTTTATCTTAAAACACACACACACATTTTGTGTGTGTGTGTGTGTGTGTGTGTGTATACATATATATATATATATACATATATATACATACATAGTATGGTTTTCTCAGCCCCTACCTCGTAATTGCTACATTGGCTAGCAAGAACATACTCAGATTTAATATAGTAAAATAAAATAGTTCCCACTCAACTGTTAAGTCTTTAAGGTCATCAAATTAACTTCTTAAAGTCTATTTTCAACGAATTTAATTAGTTTATTTTAAGAGAGGTAGTAAAAGGAATACTGGATTTAGAGACCGAAAACTTAAATTGTAGTCCTACCTTAATCACATAGCTAAATGGCATTATACAAGTAACTTAAGGTCTCAGAAATTTCCTCCTGTGTGGAAAATAGATGTGAAAACACTTAAGGTGCCATATAAGTAAATAAATATGTCATGGACAAAACTAGGTAATGTAACATTTGTTTTATTCAATATTTTGTTTTCATTGTTGTTGACTTTTTAGTTGGATTTGAACCATCTTAAACGTAATTCTATTTTAAGTGGTTTTACAAACTCGAGCAAGATTCTCATTTTCAGATACGTATACCATTTATAAGGTATATAATATTCAAAATCCTCTTGGTATTTGATTAGTCCTTTTTAGAATGCCTTGAAACTAGGACAGAAGGTAGGTCTGCTTCATAAAATACTTCTCATTAATAAATGGTGTTATAGTGAGCCTTCTTCACTGTGCTGCATTCTGATGAAAACAAGAACCAGTGCTCTTATTTGCAAATTTGCAAAATTTTGGCAGTATTACGACAGGCATGTAGCTTAAAGAATTTATTTAGTGCGAGTTAGTTAATCATATATGGGCTGGTAATATCATTTTCATTTGTGTTTTAGGTGGTCTTGGAGGCATTGGAATGGGACTTGGTCCAGGTGGACAGCCTATTAGTGCCAGCCAGTTGAATATAGGTGGTGTAATGGGAAATTTAGGCCCAAGTGGTGAGTATTCTCACTTTCTTATTTCTTTTTAATGATACATTGCTAAATTTATAAAGCTTACATTTACTAGTTTGTAGTGTTTAAAGGATTCTGTTTTATAGTTGAATATTTAGGATGTCATTTAGCCTAAAAAAAGAATGAAACCTTGAGACCAGAGAACATGAAATAGAGTGAGTACAGGTCAAGAGGGTTCCTCTGAGGCCAGCTGTGTTGTAGCTAGCCGTTTAGCACTTTGGATTTTAAAATGTCTTTGAGGCAGGAGGAGAATGTTTAACATAGTGTCTCGTGTATCATGGATATACAGTATTTGTGGAATGGCTGAAATGCTACCCTATCAAAAGCAAGTTAAATTTGTATTTATAGCTGGGAAGGTAGCTTTTCAGAGAGCTGTTTGGCTCTTTACATGGACTAATTTACAGTTTGTCTCTGAAGATTAGTTTTTAAACCTTGTGGTTTCAGAACCATTTTATTCTCTTCCAATTTGGTGGCGGTCCCAAAGTGCTTTTGTTGACATGGTTATGTTTGTCAGTATTTACTGTGTTAGGAAATAAAACTTAGAAATTCAAAAATATTTACAGATTTATTTAAAATAACAGTTATCGACTTGTATTAACATAAATATAATTTTTAAGAAAATGTTTTATTTTCTGTTACAAAATATTAGTAAACAGAGTGGCATCGTTTTATCTTTTTGGATATCCCTTTAATGTTTGGTTTAAGGCAAGACAGCCATGCTGTTATATCTGCTTCTGCATTTCGTTTGTTATATTGCGTACATCATGTAGTTTCTGGAAAATTACACCTTATATTCATGACAGAATGAGAGTAAACAGTCAAATAATATCTTAATATTACTTGATGAACAAAATAGTTTTGACTTATTGGACCCCAGACCATACTTTGAGAACTGTGTCTTAATTGATAGAGTACTAAATGCTCTCAGATTCCTGTTTTTTGCTGAGATGCTATAGCTAAACTTTAAAAAATCAGTGTAGCTATGGTAATTGGTCTGAATGAAATAGAAACTTTTATTCTTAGGCTCTCTACCTTCCTAAACAAAGGCTTTTTTATTCTTTGTTTTTTTTTACTGCTCCCTTAGCTGCCATGTTGAAAGGAGTCCTTACTTTCTTACTCGATCTCTAAATCTGCTGTGGTGATACTTGTGTGTGTGTGTGTGTGTGTGTGTGTGTGTGTGTGTGTGTGTGTGTGTGTGTTGAAAAAAAAAAATGAACAGTTACCTAGTCCTAGATATTCTCTGCTTGAATGTGTGACCAGTGAATTTTGTTTTCTTATTTAATAAATATTCATAGAGGCCTTTTTGAAGACTCATGATTAGACAGCTGCTGTACATAGCGCTTTAAAGTCTCACACATGTGCCCCACTGCTTCTCTAGCATTCCGTCATGACTAGACCAATGGTATCTTTTGCTGTATTGTGTTATGTCATTCTTTAGTCCTAAAAATAAGATTGACTGAACGTACATACTATGTATTTTATTTGAGGTATGGGAATGGATGGTCCAGGTTTTGGAGGAATGAATAGAATTGGAGGAGGTATGTATAAGCATTTGTTTTTTGTATGTACCCAGTACCATGTTTAGTAAATTAGAAGCTGTGTTGAGAATTCTAAGGGAAAAAAAAGTCATAGTTTATTGTTGGCTCATACCTAAAGGCTGCTAGCAGAAACTGAGCCTAGTACATACTTAAGAGATGGGAAATGATGTGTTAAGCCCCTGCACATGGTAGAGTGGATGAAGAGCTTACTGGTGAGACATAACATTTACAACATGTACCTTTCAGCTATATAGCTAATAGTCAAATCTCAAAATTAATCTTTATTCCGTAGGAATTGGGTTTGGTGGTCTGGAAGCAATGAATAGCATGGGAGGATTTGGAGGAGTTGGCCGAATGGGAGGTAGGTAAATGTAGGAATGGGCACTGTAGAGGTCTCCAGAGGGCATATGGGGCATGGCGGGTAGAGACAGGCATAACAGGACGGGGGATATCATATGGCATGTGAGGTAAGTTGGTAAATCACAGACTTTTTGGTATTTGTGACTTTTGTCATCTTTTCAGTTTACTTTCATTATGTTCCTAAATGGATTACCATGTACTGATACACTTGAAAAAGGGTTAATTTGTTGCATAATCTTTTCAGAGCTGTACCGTGGTGCGATGACTAGTAGCATGGAGAGAGATTTTGGACGTGGTGATATTGGATTAAATCGAGGCTTTGGAGATTCCTTTGGTAGACTTGGTAGGGCTGGCTGCATATTTCTCCTTTTCCTTTTTGCAGATTATGTTTTTCAAAGTCTGTTTCCTTTTTTTGTGAAAAATTGGACATTGATAATGTTTCATGTAATTTATTGATGAAAACCACTTTAGGAATTTTAATGTACTAGCTCTCTTTCAGTAAATTACATATTTGAACCTATTTTTAGAAGACGTACACTTTTTGGTTACTGTACAGCTGAGAGCATAGTACCTTGGGAATTTTAAAATATGATTCTTCCAATTAATTAGTATCTTTCCATCCTTGTTTAGGCAGTGCAATGATTGCAGGAAGAATAGGAGCTTCTAACATGGGTCCAGTAGGATCTGGAATAAGTAGGTTTAAATTTTACTAGAATTTATTCAGTAGTATTTGAGTGCTTGCAAAAGACTTTGCAAGAGTAGTTATTATAGTATAGTAATATTTTGTTCTTATGTGTTAATATGTCTTGTCATAATTTAGAGAAACTTTGAGAGTTACTGAGCTTTTCTGTTTGATCACTGTTTGAAATTTCTAAACTAACTTTGAATTTTAACTCTTTGACATTTCTGAACTAACAACAGAGTATGTGTTAACTGTCAGCTAATCCAAGAAGCTCCGTTCCAACTGAGGAATCTGGGGATTTCCTTGATCATGTGTCAGGAGGAACTTTTGCTTTAGCACCAACTTTGTTTCCTTGCCTATTGTCTACAGCTGCTATTGGTGACTAGCTTATTTCATGTGTGAACATCTTGTGTCTTTTGCCCCTGTTACAGCACCTCTAGAGACTTCCTGAGGTTGAGAGCTAAGGTTGAAAGAGATGCTTATTTCCTTTCCTCTTAAACCTTTCCTGTGATAGAATCAAGAGTAGTTGGGGAATGCCACATTTCTTCCACCTGTTTCCTCTACCACATTTTAGGCCTTATGTTAAATCTTAAAACATGGCTCAGTTTTTGATCTCTGTTGCTTACTGAGCCATGTCTCTGTGAGCTCTCCATACTTTATTGACTCCTTTAATTGATTGAAACCTCACAAATAGGAAATACAGCCTACTTAAAGTTTTCTAAGGGCAAATTCAGAAATCCTGTCAGCTGAAGATATTTACTTCCATTTTACCTTGCTTCTCATTCCTTTTCATCATTTTTTTCATCCTTGGCCATTTTCCCAGTAATCATAACTTCCCTACTTTCCTTTTTCACCTCAGTGTTTGTACTTCTGTTTCCCTAACTTTAGATTTGTTATTCATAGAAAGCCAGTGTGAGGGTGGTTAATTTTTGAAATTTCTCCATATGGGGATATTAGGTACAAGAGAAAAGAAAAAGTTTTGGGAATGTATAGGATTGGAATAATTAAAGGGAACTCAGTGCATAAGAATAAATTTGGTATGAGCTTTGAGTTAAATTCTCAAGCTCTGGCTAGAGGGGTGTGATTCCGTGTTTTTCTATCTCCTTAAGTTCTATGTAATATTGAAATTAAAAGTTAAGTTTTCTGTGGTTATTGAAAATTGAATTGATATGAAAAGAGAAATTGCATGTGAAAATACTGAAGATACTGAAGTGAAAATATTATGTAGGAGAGTATGATAAGAGCAACAGTTAATGTGTTGGGAGTTGTAATATATTTTTTTGTTTTAGCAGTTATTACACATGGTATTAAAAAATAAACATGATAAAAACTATAATGTTAATGGATAAAACAGGTAGATAATTTACATAACTTAAATGATGTTATTTTATGATTGGAATAGAATTTTTTAGAAGTATATATGTATGATGTATTAACATAGTGGCTAGAATTAACAGATTCAGTTAGCCATTAGCATTCAACTAACTGAATGTAGATCAAATTAAATTCTATTTCTTGGAAGATTGTTATTTTGTGTGTATGAAAATAATTTTATGTTTATGTATTATCTACTTATATAAATGAATTAATTTTTTTCTCCCTTTCTTTCTCAAAAATGATTCTGTCCCTCCTCTTTCCTTCTTCCTCTTCTTTCTCCTTTTTCTTCCGTTTTTAAAAAAACACCAAAATTCCCCAACCCCCCCTTTCCGTTCTTGAAATCCAGGTGGTGGCATGGGTGGCATGAACAGTGTGACTGGAGGAATGGGGATGGGACTAGACCGGATGAGCTCCAGCTTTGATAGGATGGGACCAGGTATAGGAGCTATACTGGAAAGGAGCATCGATATGGATCGAGGATTTCTATCCGGTCCAATGGGAAGCGGAATGAGAGACAGAATAGGCTCCAAAGGCAACCAGATATTTGTCAGAAATGTAAGCAACTAAACGTAAAGGATACTTAAAATTATTTTTTTCTTTGTATATCTGTTACTAATACCTTTTTTCATTCTAGCTGCCTTTTGACTTGACTTGGCAGAAACTAAAAGAGAAATTCAGTCAGTGTGGTAAGTATACTAATGACTGCAGATATGATAATATTGATTACAGAGGAAAAACTGATTTTAAACCTTTAAACACTGTGTTTAGACCTTAACTGTCCAGAAGCCTGTTCCTGGATAGTATGACCGGTCTAATTCCACTTGAAATAAATTACGCTGCTCTCCTCTGACAAGGAGCAGTGCAAATTACTTCTAAAATAACAAGATTTAGAGTAGAGCCTGTCATTGTCTTCTGTGGAGAAAGAGAGGGCTTGCTTTATTACCTGATTTTTAAAAGGTTAGTATATCATCATTGCTTGCGTTTAAAAAGATTTTTTTCTGTGGAAAGTACTAATGAAGGGTATACTTATTTCCTTGTTTATAGTGGAGTGCAGTGCATTGCCACCATGACCCCAAAAATGCTGACATCCAAATGATGTGGGAGTCCATCGACGAGACCCATTCTGCACATTGTTTCCTGTACAATACAGGAAACTTAGCTGATAGCAGAGAACCCACTGCCTGGAGTTCCTTAGATGGGTACATTCTGGTGGCCCTTCTAGCTCTTTTATAAACTGTTCTTGGCTGTGATGGGCACTATCTACAATCTTGATATGTTCGTTAGGTCTGTAGAAGATTAGGTGGTTTTACTACTTGAAAAGGGGACTTTTGCTGCTGAGAGAAATAGTGTGAGTGGAACAGCGTAACAGATTTCCTGCCAGTGTTTTTCTGCTGTTGCATGGTATCCCAGAGACTCTCTGATCACAATAGTAAGCTATATGGGTGGCCTGTAGTGATGAAAGGAAACTAAAAGTGGTACATTCAGTTCTTGAGAGTTGACAGAAAGTTAAGAGTATTTGGAATATATATTTACTTTTTTTGAGATCACGAAGGGGTAAGTTTAGTGTTCTCCCACAAAAGTAGCCTTCAGCTCTTCTCATAAAGTGGTGGTGATCACTTAGGATCATGTGGATATCATCTGTGTTCTGAGTACCTGACTCTGTTGTAGTAATCTGTTCATAGGTTGTTTTTTTTTTTTTTTTAATGTTTATTTTTTGAGAGAGAGAGAGTGTGAACAGGGGAGGGGCAGAGAGAGAGGGAGACACAGAATCCGAAGCAGGCTCCAGGCTCTGAGCTGTCATCACAGACAGCTGATGCGGGGCTGAAACCCACGAACTGTGAGACCATGACCTGAGCCGAATTCGGACACTCAACTGACTGAGCTACCCAGGTGCCCCTGTTCATAGGTTTTCTTCCCTCTTAGAATAGAGGCTTTTGATGCAGGAACTGCATCGTTTCATTCTAACATTTTTCATTGTCTCAGTATATATAGGAAGAGTTTATTAAATGTTTATGAGTGAGTTAAGTTTTCTGAGCAGATCTTCATTCATTTATTCAGTTACTTATTCAGTCAATCAGTCTACAAATAGTATGTTTTTGGCAGTCTGCTTGTCATTAGAATTAGACATACAAACAGTGAAAGATAGTATCCTTGCCTTCAAGGAACATGCAGTGTGAATCTGTCAAAGATGTTCTTTTGACTCCTTTTGTTGATTATCTTTTTTTTTTGGCTTTCATGTATATTCAAATAAGAGAAACTTAATGTTTTTTAATTGTAAAAATGTTAAAAATGAGGTAACTATTAAAACAGTTACCATGAACAGAAAACAGAATTGTAATGTTGTTTTCCAGTGTTGGTAGTGTTTGTAGGAGTAAGAGGATCTATCAGGATGAGTCAGCAACATCTGGCCATGAACCCCATAGACTGCAAAAGAATGGACATGTTAGGGCCTTAGTGAATACATCAAATGAGGAGCAGTGGCGGCAGGTATAGGTCATATCTGTTGTAGTTTCAGTGAAAAAAAACAGCGCCAAATGAGATAAATGACATTTTTCAAAGTAGAACTGAGACACGAAAAGAACAAAGTGTAGTACACAAATGACATTACTGAAAATGTGACCAATATTGATTTGACTTTTCTTTAGCAGATGTGTAGCAGGCACATTTCTTTTTGAGGTCACATGTGAGCAAGGCTTGCAGCAACTTTGAGGTCTTGTATGGAGATTCTTGTTGGAGTGGCATTGATTTGATAGATGGACATTAACAATTCAGACGTTTTTCTGAAAGGAAAAAAGTAGTATCCAATTCTACATTTAAAAAATGTGTACAGCATTTTAGCTAATAAAATGAAAGGTGGGGGCACCTGGGTGGCTCAGTCAGTTAAGTGTCTGACTTCGTCTCAGGTCATGATCTCGCAGTTTGTGAGTTCGAGCCTGGCATCAGGCTCTGTGCTGACAGCTCAGAGCCTGGAGTCTGCTTTGGATTGTCTGTCTCCCTCTCTCTATGCCCCTCTCCCATGCTGGCTCTCTGTCTCTCTCTCAAAAATAAATAATCATTAAAAAATTTAAAAAATAAAATTATTTTTTTAAAGAAATTATTATTCTTTATTTTCGCTCTCCTCTTAGGCCCTTTATTAATCTGTAGTATCGTGAGTGTAATGATTTTTATTTTTCTTACCAATTCTATTGTAAAAGCTTCTGATTTTTATTTAGATTTATATTAAAGTAATGCCATATTTAAATAATTCCCCACCATCTTCCTCTTTTTAACCTTAAAATGCATTGATGGTAAAGAAAATAAGTTATGGGAATATAGAGTTAAGTGTTCAGCTATTGGCAACTATGGAAGTTACCTGGCTTATATGAATTGAACTATCCATTTTTCTGTCACAGCACTTTATTTTCAAATCTTAAGAGAGTTTTTTCTTTCTTAGTATGAGAAGTTTCTTTCTAACCTGTTCCAAGTCAATAATGACCTCTTTCACAGTAAAAGTCAGTTTTGTTGTTGTTTTTTTCCCCCTTGAGCCCAAAGTGAGTAAGTATATCCTTTTGGTTGCTTCTTAGTAAAAGTCTAGTGGTACTCCATGCATCTTCCCCAGACAGTATCTGTCGGTAAATGGCTCACCAGCAAAGCCTTCTGCTTACCAAATGTCTATACAAATCTTCCTTGACTTACAATGGGGTTACATTCCAACAAACCCATCCTAAGTTGAAAATATAGTAAGGTGAAAATGCATTTAATTACACTTAGCCTACTGAACATCATAGCCTCACCTAGCGTACCTTAAACGTGCTCAGAACACTTATATTAGCTTATAGTTGGGCAGAATCCTCTAACACAAAGCTTACTTTATAATAAGGTGCTGAATATATCATGTATCATTGATTAAATATATATCATGAATATATCATTGATTAAATACTATACTGAGTGTGAAAAATAGAGTGGTTGTGTGGGTCCAGAATGGTTATAAATGTATGGCTTGTTTACCCCTGTGTTTGCCTGACTTACTGAGAGTTGTGGTTCATGGCTGCCACCCACTATCACTAGTATCATACCACATACCACTAGCCTGAGAAAAGATCAAAATTCAAAGTACAGTTTCTACTGCGTATCACTTTTGCATCATCATGATGTTGAAAATTGTAAATTGAACCATTATAAGCTGGGACCATCTATAGTGGTTAACTGTCCTTGATGGGGCAAATACAGAGGCCAAGAAAATGTATTTTAGGTTATACTACCTCAGTACAATATTTCTTCATACTTTGTAATTTGGGGGAAATTGTGTTCACATATCCCCAAACATAACAACATGAAGAATGAGTGTAGTAAAATAGATCTTTTTTTAATCCTACCCTATGTAATTCCTCAGTGACATGAATTTTTAAGAAGGCTGAGTATAAATAAATTAACAACCATTCAGAGTTAGTTGTAGTTTGTGCTAACGGACTCATATAGACATAGTCTTTCAAACTTGCTCCTGTATTTATTACACACTTTAGCTATACTCTGACTTGGCTTGGTATGAGGCAGGATCATAAGATTTTAGAACTGCAGTGCAAGGAAAGCCTGTTGAATTATTCCTGCTATAAACCATGTAAACAAATATAACTTTGATCCACAGATTTCCATTATGTAGTTTTCTGGATCAGTATGCTTGTTAACTGGCTAGAAAATATGAGACTTGGGTTAGATTTTATTTACTAAACCACGTGCTGCTTCAAGGATGACTAGTCGACTTTAACTCTGGCATATTTTAATAGTAAAACAATGCAGTAACAGTAAAAATAATATATGAAGAGCATTCATTGATAGGTCCTTTTGTTTGTAAAGAAACACTAAAACTTTGTTTTTTGTCCCTTATATCATAATTACAGCTTCTTATAGAGTATCTGATTTTGCTTTTTTCTTTTGTGGTTATGTTACACTTTCACTTTGGTAATGGCTTTTATTGAACCATTTATTTATTTTTGCTTTAATTTTGTCTATTTTTAGATAATGTTTTTATATCAGCATTTCCCAAAGCATACCCACAGGATGTTAATAGGCTGGATTAAATAAAGTGAAAAGGTTTCTTTCACTGCAGGATAAGTCATTTTTTAACTAGTATATGTAACAGCAATATGTTTGATTATTCTGTTGTACTGATTTCTCATTGCGTACTATTTTGTCCTATACTATTATTAAAACAGCAGTTCTATTTTCGTTTTTCTTGGAATCACACAAGATCAGTAGATATTTAAGTCATTTAAGAAAGTCCTCAGACTTTGTAATATGTAAATATAGCCAAGGGGGTCTGATTTTAATTATTGGAAACTAAATTTTTTTCTCCTCAATTATTTATCTTTAGAAAAGTAAATTATCTCAGTTGGTGTTTTTATGGGATTAGAAAACGTAAAACGCTTTCTGGTTCTATGCCTTGTGGGAGTTTTGAACAGTCTTACCATGAAACAAGTATCTATAAGCCACTTTCTGTAGCCTGAGTGTTCAGACTGCAAGAATGTGGAAGCATTTTGGTGGAGAGACCTTGTCAGATTGAAAAGCTGTGAGATCATGGTGGGGTCAGGAATTTGGGAGTCTGACTGTTGATTCCTAAACTGATAGAGACAATTTAAGAGAAGAAAGAGAGAAACTTGAAAGATTGAGACAGATTTTGCTTGAGATAATTACGTATTTTCCTTTGAAGTTTTGAAGATTTCTTGGCTTGAGTAAAACTTACTATTGCTAATAAAGCTGATGTTAAGAGAAGCCCTAAGTTTTTATGAAAGGTGAAAGTAGATAAGGAAGAACCTCTAACTTTAAAAGCCCTTGAAAATTCTCCACAGTAATCCACCAAAATCACTGTACTGTGCTGTCTTTGACCAAGGTATGCTTTAATTAAACTTGCTTTTTCCAGGTCTCAGCATTCACAATATTAAGAGGACTCTGGAAATTGCTCTGCATCTATCTTTAAAGTTTTTTAAAGTTTCATTTTATGTTGTTTATTAGAAAATGTGATTTCTATGTTTTTTGTTTTGTTTTAACGAATTGTAGGTTGGTTATATATTGTTTGAATTTACTTTAACCATGATAATATAATTTTTTCTGGGGATTAGTATGTTTTATAACTTCTAGAACAGTTAAAGGCTCCCTGGCCTCGGTTACAAGATCATGGTTTTGACTCATGACATTTATTAACTTGGACCATTTAGTTAGGGTGAGCAGTTGATTACCAGTTGGTTTAAAAAAATGCAGTAAGGGTGGGATTGGGGAAATGGTTGAAAAAACAAAAACAGAGTAGTCCAGGATGTTATAGATAATAAATCATTCAGATCAAGATTTAAACAGAAAAAAAAATTTTTTTTCTACTCCTGCATTGAAGTTAAAATAGATCCTATCACCTGGGAAAGGGCTTATGCAATTTTTTTTTTTTTTAATAAGGCTTTTACTATCTCCCTCTCCTTTTTTGTCCCTTTATAGAACTAAATATGTTTGGCTTTCTAAATATGTTGCTAGACTAAAATTAGCCTGTAGTGATTTGGCCACTATATAATATTCAAGGAAAGGAAATATGGTAAGTGGGCACACAACTCCCCTAAATGTGTGTGGATCTGATGATAATACATCCCAGTTTGCCTGGGGATAGTCTCCTTTTCATCTGTTATTTGTGTGTAATTACTAATCACTCTCCATTTTACTCTCAAAGGTGTTCTGGTTTGGGTGGTAGATGTTTATGGATATTTTGTAATTTGATGAATGATTTGATGAATATCAGCAGTGATATTACCTATATATGCAATAATTGTCTGATTTTCTTCCTCCTCGAAGCTTCTCTGAGGTTCTTCTTTGGGCCTTACCATCACTGTTACTTCTATTGATTTAATCTATGCTATCTCTTCCATGCGTATTTCCATAACCTATTTGGTACCACTCTTACACTGGAGTTCAAATTGTGGTATTGAATAAATAAAATGGCACTATGGTCAATAAGTAGAATTAGTGGGGCCCTTTTTGGCCTGGTAAAAATTGAAATTCTGGGCAGTTGCTACTATTTGCAGTGGTGAAATAATGAAAAGGAAGATAAAAGGGAAAGGAGAGATTGGGGAGATTGGGCAGAAAGTGAAAAAAAAATTTTTTTTTTCTAAAACTAATTTTGTTCATATTTGTAAGTTTGTTATTGTGCATGGTGACTTGCTGGCATTTTATGCTGTTTGCCTTGCTGCTATAAATTTACTTCAGAAACTAAGAATTTAAAAATATTTTTTTATATTCTACTTTAATAAAATATTAAATCCTAAGCAAATTTATTTTTATTCCTATTTTGTATACTTTAACATGTTTATATTCAGAATGTAAAATGATGAGAATAATGTTTATATGATATTATTTTTAAATCATTAATATTTTTAGCCAGCTATTTATCATTTCATTGGCTATGAGGAATATCAGACCTGTGTAGTGAGATGAAATCCACTTAAACTGACTAGTAATTTTATAATTTTTCTTTCACAGGTCATGTAATGTTTGCAGAAATAAAAATGGAGAATGGAAAGTCAAAAGGCTGTGGAACAGTCAGATTTGACTCCCCAGAATCAGCTGAAAAAGCATGCAGAATAATGAATGGCATAAAAATCAGTGGCAGAGAAATCGATGTTCGCTTGGATCGTAATGCGTAATTTTAAACTGCGGTTGGAACATTCTTACATCTGTTTTGCTGAATCTCCTAGAAAAAGTCATTTTTTTTAGTAATACTGTATGCTTACAAAAGCTGTAAAAATGAACTTTTAAAACTCCCACCAGCTTTTAACAGTATAGTGTTAAATATACTGTGGTTTTTGTTAATCTCAAGTTTGGGTTTTTAAAGACAGCAAGTTGGTCATTCAGTTTAAATGAATGGTTATACTGTTTTTAATGAAATAAGCCATTTTTCTTGTTGTTACTTTCAGTACTACATAGTGGGATTTGTCCAAATTTCCTCAACTTTTATCAACTTACTGTAAGGTAAAACAGATGGTTTTTTCAAAACTTCCATTTTGTATATGTAATTGTCCTTGAAAAGAAAGGGCTCAGACAAATTAGGATGTGATTTTGGGTTGGTTTTAAATTACTTTTCTTTGGTGATGAAGAATTACTGTAAGTAAGTTTTAGATTCTAAAGTTCAGGATATTTTTTATTTGACTTAAATGAAGAAATGGAGTTTTCCTGCTCTTCCTTCTCCCATCATCCACATTTTCCACATAACCCTATTAATATCAACCTCCACAGCCCCTTATTTTATTATTTCCGATGATTCCAAGTTCATATAGAACCGATAATGTGGTAATCCCCAAGTATAATAATAGGCAGACTACTCCCAGCTTTCTGTCTAGTTTCCAGCCATTGAAGTGAACTGCTGAAAAAAGGAAAATAATAGAAATGTTGAGAGAGATGGTTATGTAAGTTAGTCCTCTGCTGTTCACTTCTACAGGAGCTGATGCATTTATAAATGCAGTTTTAATAAACCATGGAACACCTAGGCACAGCATATCAAACACATTGGATCCCACGATGTTAGACATAGCCATATCTCCTTTGCCTGCAAAACAAAACAAAACAAAAAAAAGCATGTTGTTAAAATGTGCACACCAATGCTGTATTTTTATTAATAAGCTTCATAAAAAAACACTGGAAATTTTTTTTGTTTGTTGGTTTTGGAAAATTGTTATTAGAACAAAAGTCTTACTGAATTTGTATTTTTTAATTTTGGGGGGGTTAGTATTTAAAGTCTTAACATTTATTTAATAATAATTATCTTTATTTATTAAACCATTTTTCAATAAGGTCTGTAGATTACTTGTTGCTTTTCATTCTCATTTAATATGGTTAATTATGATTTAATGCACATTTCAGATGAGTATTATTTGGGGGTTAGATTTAGTGAAGTTAATCTGCAATGAAATAGTAAACCCTTCCTCTTGAGTCACTCTTTTTTTTTTTCTTCAAAGTATGCTGAGGAAATTTTTTTTTTAATGTTTATTCATTTTTGAGAGATAGACTGAGCGAGGGGCGGGGCAGAGAGAGAGGGAGACAGAATCTGAAGCAGGCTCCAGGCTCCGAGCTGTCAGCACAGAGCCTGATGCGAGTCTCCAACTCACGAATCATGAGATCATGACCTGAGCTGAAGTCGGACGATTAACCGACTGAGCCACCCGGGTGCCCTGAGGAAATAAATATTTTTAAAGGTACTTTTGCTCAGTGTATTTCAGCCAGGTTTGAAGAATGGGCATTGCAGCACGAGGGACCTAGCTCTTACCTTTTCTTGCAACCAACACACTGGCAATCGTGTCTGGCAGGCTTGTTCCTGCTGCTAATAAAGTAAGGCCCATTACTGTGTCTGGAATTTCTAATGTTTCCCCTATAATAAACATAGATACTACAAGTTACAAATCTTATAGATTCAATAACCATTCTCTGCAGTTATTTCAGATATTTCCTTCCTGAACAAAAAGAAAATAGACACATTTAGATTTCACAACCAATATGTACTTAGATTTCAGCTAGAAAAATATTTGAATAAGACTGGTAAATTGGGTAATACAGGTAGTACAGATTTTTAATGATAGATATCTAAAGATATTTAATAGACAAAATTCTACTAAGGAATAATTCCCCTGCCTGATAATGCCTACCAAAGGTTTGGATGTTCATTATTAACTGATCAAGGTTGTTGCTTAATATATGCTAATGATAAGATTGGTTATTTTCTCTTTTGCAAAGCATTTTCTTAAAGTGGTCAGAATTAAACAAGTTGTTTATAGCTATTTTTAACCTATAAATGTGTTAACATGGTACACATTTTTTAGGTCCTACTTTGGTGATATACCTTAAACAAAGGAAAACAAAAATCGGGTTCTACCTGAATCTTCCTAACATCATGTTCCCGATTTATTAATCCTTCTGTTAAGTTTGATGTCAGTGCAGCATTTTCCAGAAATGTGTTCAGAAACAGAATCAGAGGGAAGTTAAATAAAAAAACATGTAACTCCTCTTTTAATGTTGCAATTGAATACTTACCTTAAAGTCTTTTTCTTAAAATGTCAATTAAAAGTACTTTAAGTAGCTGTTTATTGCATGCTTTATATATTGACATTGGAATTATAGTTGGTTGTTAATTTTTGTTACTGGTTTGCCAGAGTTCATATGTACATAAATAACACTAATATTTATCATCTTGGGGGCTGTTCTATGATCTGTTACTTGATTTTGCTCTTTTCCTGATTTCCTATTGTTAAGTATATTCTGGCTGAGAAAATTTGGAGAGATTTAATATGCAAGCTAATTGGACTTTTTCATCCTTGTCATTAAAAGAAAAGAAATACTCTGCTCTTTGCTAGCATGCTATTCTAAGTCATACATTAATTTGGGGAAAGTCAGAGATCGGCAAGCTTTTTTTGTAAAGGGCCATGTAGTAATTATTTTAGGCAATGCAGGCTATATGGTTTCTGTTGCAAATATTCACCTCTGCCATTTCAGTGTGAGAACATCCACAGATAATATATAATGATTGGGTGTGATTATGTTCAGTAAAACTTAATGAGCAAAAACAGGAGTCTTGACAGTTTGGGCACACAGACCATAGTTTGCTCACCTCTGATATGTTCATTTGGGTTAACCTTTCTGGGAGAAATCCTTGATTTTTTTTTTTCCTATGTTTATATTCAGTGTTTTTCTTTTGGAGTTCTCTGAAACTAGAGCTGATTATGGCCAGCGGTAATATTTAAATTTTAATCATGAAGGTAGTAGAAACCTAAACTTAAATTTTATTTTACGTACTTTTTACCCATTTCGTAGTTGGTTTGTATTGCCATATCCAAAAGCAAAGTGAAATGTAATCCAGTTAAACAGTGAACATGCACTGTTTTCTCAAAATATTGTCCCTTTGCTATATTTTTCATTGTGGAGTAGAATTCAGTGGATAGAGCATATTGTAGACCCCATACAATGTGATTTAATTATTAGCATAATAGGAGGACATCCTGTGTACTTGATTTCATTTATAAGAAGATCCCTTGACTTGTAACTCTAGGCTGTATAATATTTGAGAATATAGTTGGTATGTAATACACAACTTACAAACCCCTGAATGATCTTGCTGGTATATTAATATTTAATCTTTTTGTAAATAGCAGTTATCTTTAGTCTTTGTGGAAAGAGAAATTCCTCCTTAGCTAGACTTTTAGTGAATATAAGCAGTTCTTCTGTGAAACTGATTATTTTCTTTTTTAAATTGTGCTCTTGTACTAAAGATACATACCAGTTATTGTGACCATCCAAACCAGGATATATGTAAATGCGGATATCCATAGTGCCGACACGAAAAAGGTTATCATAAAGTAATTTTTCCAAAACTTTCTTCTACAATCTGGTGTGGTTAGAAAAAGTAAGGTAATGATAGGAAGGGATAGTACCCAAAAAATTCTTTTTAAGTCTGCTTCAGGCATGTTGAAAACACTTGGTGGATCTGTTGAGGAAAAAATAAATGATTTTGAGTTTTCTCAAATGGCCAATTAAGTTGGAAATGTCCATTTAGAAAGCTATATTGAAATAAATTAGCTGTATCAGTTTCTAAGAGGCTATTTAAAACATTTGAATACCTCATTACTGATATTGCTGGCAAAAAGGAACTAATTGAGACTTTAGGGCAGACAGTATAAAATGCGATACTCAGCATTTCTTGATTTGGGACCTAAAAATCCATCAAAATATCTTGGATCATTCAGTAAATGTATTAGACATAATGCTTATTAAGTGTCAGTTGGACTTCTCTTGGTTTTCTACAATATGAATGGTTTTTAGTAACTTTTTTTGCTTATGGGTCTAACTTGCCTTCTACCTATTATAGCTAATATAGTTGTCTCTGTCCTCCAGTATTGATGATGTCTCTAGCCTGCCCTGTGTATCAGATAATGCATACTTACGATGTATAAAACAATTATAGCATAATATTTTTATTAAGTTGAATATTCCATTCTAAATATCATTGTGATTTTTGGGGGGCTTCAAGTTTTCTTTCTTAACATTTATTTGTTAAACTTGGAATTCACTATAATTCTTAGGAAGAGCCTTTAAGAAAATAGGAACTAGTATGGAATCTACAATATAACTTATAAAACTTGAGTATGTTCTTTTATTTAATTTGTTTTGTTAAGTTAGTGGAAGACAATAATATATTGGATAAAAATAAGAGTTCACTTTAAAATTATTTAAAATTTGCATGGCATTTACAAAATAATGTACTATATTGTAATGTACCATAATAATGTAGCCATGTATTGGATCAAATTACATTACAACTAATGCCAGTAAAATAACTCATGAAAAAATTTGCAAAGCTTCAGCCAATGGACCATTAAATAATATTAGATATAATTTTAGTGTAATGAAAAGATTCTTTTGGTTCTTTTGAATTTCTTGTTAAAAAATTTAACTTAGCAATATGCCACTTGCACCTGAATGTCTAGAAACTAATTTTTATAAGAAGGGGAAATGTCATGTTGTAATTTTTTTAGGTAGTAAATTAGAATAGCTTCCTAATGTACTTAGGTAAATTTAGAATCTGTTTCATACAACCACTTTGTAGAAAACTAATGCATAAATTTCTGTTTCTGGCCCTAGATGAACTTCTACTAAACGCATTTATCCACATGTTCTGCAACTGCTTCAGGTGACATTTTAAAACTGGTTTTTCGCACACCAGCACTTTTTCCAAAATTCCAAATTTTTGTAAGTGGTGTTCCCCTTTTCTCAATCAGTCATGAATGAAGCCTCAGAATTTCCTCTGCTCCCTTTTCTGACCTGTACAGTCTTTCAGTTGCCCTACCTTGGTGATGCTTCCTCTGCATTGTCTCTTTTATTCCTACTCCTTTGCTCTGTCCAGGCACCTACCAAACACACCAGCTGTTTTAGTGGCTTCTTACAGACCTCCATTTCTTTTATCCTCTGATTGCCCTGCTCAGAAACCTGCAAAGATTTACATACTAGCATATAAGGCTCGCCTGTTCTTTACTATCAACCTTTAATCTGCTTCTTTAATGTATACATTCTGTGCTCCAGGTATGCAAGTTCTTGACCAGGCCTTTTGCTCATATTAATTCGTTGGCCATCAGTTTATCGAATATACTTTACTTTTACTTCTATGTTATTTACATAACAGACTTCTGTAACTGTTAATTATTGGTAATAAATCAGGCCATCAGTTAAAATCTGATCTATTCCACAAGGCTTAGTTTAAATGCTGCCTTCTCTGTGGTTATCTTTCCTAGCTTTTATACAAATTTTATACAGTCTGTCCCATTTAGAAACTACAGTTGTACTTTATTTTCTCCCCTTTATAGTACTTAAACCTTCGTATTCTAGCTATTTTCTTTTTTCTCTACAGTACTGGAAGATTCTTAAGGATAGGGACCACCTCTTCATCATGTCTGAATATCCACAGTGTCTTTTACATAAAAAGTATATAGTAATTGCTGAATCAAAATGAGACAAGTTTTTCTAGTGAGTAGATTTAATAGTGGGCATGATGTGCTTATTACCTTCAGAAACCTGACTAAGACCATGTAAACTTAAAGGAAGCTGAGAGTAGCCAGAATCGTCATGAAAAATCCCACTGTCCGTTCTTGATTGCCGACGGATGAGTGGCTGACCCTCGTCTTCCCATCCCATCAGTGGTTCTTGCTCACTTCTCCTCTCCGTAGTTTCGGCAAGACAAGTGCAGCAAGGGCTGAATTTCTTTATAATATATTGGTTAACTTTAATGTCAAAACACAGCACCAAAACATATAATCCATATATCAAAAGCAGTAAAGTTCCTTCATACCTATAAATTAGAGAAATTTGTCTATTTTAAAATAAAAACACAAAGGTTTTGTAGAGCTAGTAGTTTGGGGGCAGTATCTGCTTAATAATTTTCCAACACAGCAATAAAACAAGCAAGTAATATTTCTAGGTGTATTTTGGTTTTATAGTTGTGTCCAAACTTGGCCACAGCATTATTACAAATTTATGCATAAAAGCTTGGCATTCATTTCTATATTTCAAATAAAACCAAGGATTCTAAATTCATTGTCTTCATTTATACTTTACAAATTATAGGCATAAAAAATGCTTTGAAAATAAAAATTGTAGACTTTCAAAATAAAAGTTAAACTAGTGAATAGTGATGGGAATTCTCCATCTCAGTTCATTGACAGCATGCATTCCTCAAAATATACAGTATTATAAAAGAATATGGTTTATCTGTTAGTTCATTTCAACTGTGTCTATTCAAATCTGGTGTAAGAATTTTGTGTAAACTATTCAGAATATATAAGGCTTTGGGACTTTTCAGTTTACAGGGGTTTTTTTCATTTTTTGTTTTTTTTTGTTTTTTTTTTTTGATACAACTAAATTCGGCTTGTAGTCACAAGACAATAAGGATATTTAAAAAATGAAATTACATCATAGGCACTAAAGAACTGTTGTCCCATACTCTGGTCTCCTAAAGAGTTGTGATTAGGTAATACCACTACATTTGAACCTTTCATTTACCTTTTATTTTATAGCCAGTGAAGCTCTGCTACACTGAAAGCACAGAATTCTTGTTTTCCCTAATAGAGGGAGCATAGGTTTGGATACTCTTAAAGTTATTGTCATTGTCCCTTTAGAGACAATCATTAGGACAGTCATTGTCACTTTAAAGATAACTGCTGAGTTCCAGAAGGATCCCTACTATAGCCAATAGGCTTTCTTTGGGAGACAGACTAGATTTCAGGGTGATTCATTTAGAAATTCTGCTCCCTGCAAGATTTTAAGTTTCTTGTCTGCAGGTCTTATGCAGGGTTGCTAAGTTGTAATACTCCAGAAAGTTGTAAAACTCCAGTTGTAATACTCCAGAAAGGTGCCATTTACATTGTTTTCTATTTTTCTGGTATCCTGTAGCATTATGCAGTGCACAGTCTATATGGCTGTGCATTTTACATTCCTCTCCATCCCTTGTGACTCCTAGCATAGTGATAAACCCATAATAGATACCTGGTTCTTCTTAGTTGAAAAAGTTATCAGCTGTCCACTGAGTCACCCTCTTTTTCATTTTCTTGCAACAGCAAGACACTGGGAGGTAAAGCAAACAATTGCTAATACCTATATATTGTTGATTCTTAGAGGAAGAAGGCTATAGTTGTTGCTAAATGAACATCAGAGAGAGAGTTGGAAGAATTTAAAGATTTTAAAATTTACTTCCTCCGTCATTTCTCTCCGGTCTTGTGACTATGACCACTTCTAACCTAGGCAAGGCAAACCACCCAGTAGAAGAAAAGACCCAACTGCTGGGGCTTTAATTGACAACAAAAGGGGAGACTGAACAGGCTGAGGGGTGAAGGAAGGGTGGTAATGTCCAGTGATTAGTGAGACAAGGAGACTCACATGACTGGAGAACTTTCAAAGGGAAAACCCAACCAGCACCTGTGATGAGGAAGTTAGCTCAGAGGCATGTGGGAAAATGGTACCAAAGTGGTAGGTAATTGAGAAGTGACTGAAATAACATTTCCGAAAAAGAGATGTTGCTAAACCATTGGAATTTCATAAAAACCCTCTCTGTAATTGTGTTTTCCATAAGAGTAATGATCATTTCAAGCTTACCAGTAAACTTGGTTGTCGAATATTATGCCAAGAACTGCAGCTACACTAATTGCATATGCTGCACAGTCTCTGAATAAGGGCCAACATGATAGCGTTGAGGCCTGTAAAATGATAATTTACTGTTTCCATTACAGTGTAACTTCAAGTACATGCTTAGCACAGTACTAAAACTATATGTTTGTTGCTAAATATTGTAACCTTTTGCATTTTGCTTAGAGAAGGAATTTTAAGAAAAATGGTGTTTCAGAACCTACTCTGGTTTTCATAAATTTGACCAAGAGCTATTTGTGGGTTAACTTTAAATGAAAGACATGTTTTTCTACTGATTAATAAATTTGATTGAACACATTACTAGTGCCTTGTTTGTTCTAGACCATAAACCATTTTTGTAATGTGTCAAGACAATAAATCTGTGGAGTAAAGTTGTTTTACATACCACATTAGATAGTAAGCCACAAGCTGCACAGATGCCAAAGAGGTTATACATTGCAGATCCAAGAATGGTGCTAATGCCAATGTCTCCCTTTGTGATAAATACACCTACGAGCAAGGTAATTGCTACATTAGTGCTACCAGACTTGAAGAAGATAAAATCACATTGAGTAAGCAAAAAGTAAAAGGAGCGATATTTACCCAGGAAAGCAGTAACCAGCTCAGGAGCTGAACTACCGGCTGCCATAAAAGTTGCACCTGCAACATCCTGAGACAGTCCAAGGGCTGCAGACAAATGAAATTATGTGAAAGTGACAAAGGGAATGTCTCTATAAACATTCAAATCTATAGCTTCACAGAAAAGCACTAACCGTGACTTAAACTGGAAAAATAAAGCATGCAGGTTAAAAAATTAGAGGAACCCAGTCTTGCTCTCTCTATGAATCCATTACTTAATGCTTCCTTAGAAGGGGAGAGAAGGCCAGAGACCACGGGAGCTATACTGCAACTCCGTGTTCTGAATGCCAAGATGCAGGGTTTTGTGGGACCCAGAAAGAACTTCCTTTCTAGCTGGGGGGCTGTAGGTGTATGGCAACAGCCAGACTTCTTTAAAATAGTACTGTCAACAGTGCTCCTGTACAAGTTGATGAAACTGAAGTATCTCAGGAGTCCTAATCCAATTTGAAAGAGGAGAAAAAACGAATATTGGTAGTTTTTAAGATTTGTAAGTGAAGCTGAATTAGGATTATTCACAAATTGGCAATTTCAACTGTGTCAATACAAATGAGAGGAAATTAGTTCACTAAAAACCAAATAAGAATTACTTTTGTATAATTACAGTCTTATTGATTTAAAACCTACAACCATTAAAATTTTAGAGTAGTAAGCCCAAGAAAATACTAGTATTCAAATCGTTTGTGTATATCCCCGAGACTTGCAAGCACATCCACTGTCTTCAGTGATGAGATGAAGGGTCTTAGGAAGTTTTTGGCTCTTTCAATTTTAGAACTAAGGGATCTACTATGGGAAGGAGAAGAGAAAGTCATGTTGAAAAGACTACCTTGTTTTGGGAAGGCTGAGACAAGGTTGCATCAGAAATCCCCAACTAGGTTTTACTGGTACATTACGAAGTAGCCTATGGAAGTAGCATGCTTTTTTATTCTTGGTGTGGCAGATTGTATTTTACAAAAATAACTACAGTATTTGTGTCCTGGTGATTTTCCAGAACCTTTCCATTCCCTGCCTCTCACCCCCCCCCCCCCCCCCACAAAAGTGGAGTTTATGTCTCCCCCTGTGACCACTTTGACTAACTATGGCAGAGCCATAATATTTCTGAGGCTGGGACATAAAAGGTGACAAAACTTCTTTATGGTTCTCTCTAGGGACCTTTGCCTTAGAGCCCTGAACCACCACACAAAACCCCAGCCACCGTGAAACTCCTGTACTGGAGATACCTCATGAAGAGCCCATACAGAAATAAGAGGTGCCTGAGGAACCCCTACTAGTTCAGCCCCCAAATTTTGAATCTCCCCATCCCAGGCACCAGACATGTGAAAGAGAGGCAGCTTTCAGATAATTCCAGCCTTGTCTTCTGACTATAACTGCATGAGATACATCAAGCTGGAACTAACAGCTGAGCCCAGGAAACCCTCGCATCTGTGAGAGGTAATACCATGATAGTTTTTTTAAGCCACTGGTTTTGGGGTGATTTTTTAAGCAGCCATTGATAGTTAAAACACCTGGCTATTGTTGTACTTACTGAGTACCTACTATGTCAGATGCTTTTTTAAGTGCTCGGAATGTGGCAGAAAAAAAAAAAAAAGACCAATGTTTCTGTTCCCGTGGAGCTTTTTTCTAGGGAAAAGAAACAGACAAGATAAGCAAAATATGTGTTATGTTAGAAATAGCAGGAAGCAAAAGCAGGGAGTGGGGAGCATATAGAATGTCATGAAGAAAGGACTGTAATTTTAGATTGGGTAGCCAGAAAGGCCTTTGTGGAGAAGGTAAATTAAAAGTTTTCAAGTGAGAAAGCTAGGCACATATGTAGAGGCAGACTTCACTTTACTGTGCTCCACAGATACGTGTTTTCTACACATTGAAGGTTTGTGGCAACCCTGTGTCAAGTGTATCTGTGCCTTTTTTCCAACATCATTTGCTAATGTCATGTGTCTATATCACATTCTGATAATTTTCTCAATATTTCAAACTTTTCCCTTAGTATATTGTGTTACGCGGATCTGTGATCTTGGATGTTACTCTTGAAACTGTTGGGGTTGCCATGAACTGCACTCAGATAAGACAGCAAACTTAACTGATAAATACTGTATGTGTTCTGACTACTCCCCCGCCTGGCTGTTCTCCTTTTTCTTTCCCTCTCCTAGGCCTCCCTATTCCCTGAGACACAATACTGAAATTAGGCCAATGAATAACCAACCCTACAGTGGCCTCTAAATGTTCAAGAGAAAAGAAGAGTTGCAAATCTTTCACTTTAAATCAAAAGCTGGAAATAATTCAGCTTAGTGAGGAAGACATGTTTTAAGCAGAGATTGGCCAAAAGCTAGGTAGGCCTCTTGTAGCAAACAGTAGCCAAATTGTGACTGCAAAGGAAAAGTTCTTGAAGGAAATTACAAGTGCTATTCCAGTAAACACACAGAAGGTGAGAAAGCAAAAACATCCTTATAGCTAATATAGAGGAGATTTTAGTGGTCTGAATAGAAGATCCAACCAGCTACAACATTCCTTCCAGCCAAAGCCTAATCCAGAAGAAGGTCTCTCTTTAAGTCAATGAAGGCTGAGAGGGGTGAGTGAGGAAGCTGCAGAAGAAGTTTGAAGCTAGCAGAGATTGGTTCATGTGATTTAAGGAAAGAAGTCACCTCCATGACATAAAAGTGCAAGGGGAAGCAGCAAGTGCTGATATAGAAGCTGAAGCAAGTTATCCAGAAGAGCTAGCTAAGATCATTAATGAAGATGGCGAAACAATAGATTTTCGATGTAGACAAAACAGTATTCTATCGGGAAAAAGGTGCCATCTAGGACTTTCATAGCTAGAGAAGACGAGCCAATGTCTTGCTTCAAGCCTTCAAAGGACAGGCTTTTGTTAGGAGCTCATGCAGCTGGTGACTTTAACTTGAAGTCAATGCTCATTGGCCATTCTGAAAATCCAAGGCCCTTAAGAATTATGCTAACTCTATTCTGCCTGTGCTCGATAAATGGAACAATAAAGCATAGATGACAGTATATTTATGTACAACATGGTTTATTAAATGTCTTAAGACCACTGTTCAGACCTGCTGCTCAAAAAGAAGATTCCTTTCAAAATATGACTGCTCATGGACAATGCACCTGGTCACCCAAGAGCTCTATTAAGAGATGTATGATAAGATTAATGCTGTTTTTATGCTAACACAACATTCATTCTGCAGCCCATGGATCACCATTCTAGATCCCATTAAGAACATTCACGATTCATGGGAAAACCATCAAAATATCAACAGAAGAGGAGTTTGAAAGAATTTGATTCCAACTCTCATGAATGATTTTGAGGGTTTCAAGACTTTAGTGGAGGAAGTAACTGTAGATGTGGTAGAAATAGCAAGAGAACTGGAATTCGAAGTGGAGCCTGAAGATGTGACCGAATGGCTGCCATCTCATGATAAAATTTGAGTGGGTGGGGAGTTGCTTCTTATGGATGACCAAAGAAAGTGGTTTCTTGAGACGGTGACGATGCTGTGAAGACTGTTGAAATGACAGCAGAGGAATTAGAATATCACACAAACTTCGCTGATAAAGCAATGACAGGGTTTGAGAGGATAGACTCCAATCTTTAAAGAAGTTCTAGTGTCAGTAAAAGGCTATCAAACAACACTGCATCCTACAGAGAAATTGGTCATGAAGAGTCAATCGATGTGGCAAAGTTCATTTTTGTCTTATTTTAAGAAATTGCCACATCACCCCAACCTTCAACAACCACCACCCCGATCAGTCAGCAGCCATCAACCTTGAGGCAAGACCCTCTACCAGCAAAAAAGATTATGATGCGCTGAAAGCTCAGATTCTGGTTAACATTAGGTGAAAGGTTAGATAAGGTAAAAGTTAATAGGTGGCTAGATCATGTAAGACTTGTGAATCCTAGCAAGGATTTTAGCTTTTATTTTGAAAGATATGGGAAGTGTGTGTGGAAAGTCATCCACCTCCTTCTTGCCAGTGATGCCAGCCCTAGTCATGAGGTTATTTGGTCTCAAGAGGCCTAACCAGCTCTATCTAGTCTGAGCTATTTTGCCACCTGTTAAGCCTCTGTTGTGAAAAGTCCTCTTAGGATATGTGGAATTATTCCTCACTATTTGCCTTTGGTCATGTTGCTTGATGAACAGGTTGCAGTGATGAATGAAGTCAGAGAAGTAATATTTTGTGCAACACAGTTCATAACATTTCCTTTGCTGGTTAGAGTCTATCTATCTATCTATCTATCTATCTATCTATCTATCTATCATCTATCTAGCTGACTCTGTGTAAGACCAATTGGCCATAAAATTTTAAAATAGAACATGATAAGACATATTGCTCTGTGCTTAACTTTGTTCATTTCAGGAATGAAGTAAATGATATCTTACATTCATAGTATACAATTCACTTTCATATACATTATTTAATAATCTCAATTATCCTCTGATATGAGTGGTGGTATTTCCATTTTACAGATGAGGAAACAGGCCCAGGAGGTTAAGTAACTCAGTTACATGGATAGTAAGGATCTTATATGTGAGAAGTTAGGGCATAAACTCCAAGTCTGTTGTTTCTAAATCCAATGCTATTTCTATTTCACCACAGAAACCTAATGTAAAAATGGCACTAAGGCAGGCCAATTATAACATGTTGGGCGACTCAGTTATTTTCTTTCCTGCCTCATGGCATGGGCATATAACTACCCCATTCTATTCTTTCCTAGGGCAAATGATAGTTAATGGGAGTCAGGGATACTTTGGAAGTTTTCCGGCATATTCCAGAGAATGTATAAATTTAGTGATATTGGATATTAGCATGAATTCTCTAATTAAATCAGGGCCTGATAATATGTGGATGAAGTTGCAAAAGAAAAAAATGCTTAATTTTGAACTAAATGTCCAAACTTGGTGCAGCTCAATAGTAAATGACCAATCTTTGCTTAACACTAGTTTAAGAATGCTTCATTAGAAAAATTCAGTCTCAGGAGGGAAAAGGTGATCTGTTGAGCTGTTTGTCACAAGGAAGGAAAATAAGTGACCCTTTTGAACACTTTCACTATCAAAAGGTAGTAACAAAAAAGCGTGTTGCTATTCATTGGGCTCTAATTGAGTTATGAAAGGAAAGGTTCTGTAATGATGGATGTATAAAACTTCAAAGATATTTTAACAAGTCATATCTTAAGGTTCTAAGCATATTTTGTAAAATGGTTTATACCTTTGAACTTTAGAATAGACTGACTTTGTCTTCGCTGACCTTTGGGTAGCATTTCTCTCTGCGATAGTTTATTATTAAAGATAAATTGTTCTGGTTTTTTTCCCCCCAGAGCTATTACTTTTTTCCTCTTTATTACTCTAAAGGAATAATCACATTTCCTTCAGGATATAGGAGAACTGTTCAAGGTGAGTTTTCTTTATAGGTTTAGATATCATTACATTGTTTATATAAAGTGCAACTTTATGATAATGACCTGTGGTCTATGGGGACCACAACTTAAACCAAAATTCATCAGACTTGTTCTTACACATGTTCTCTTCTCTGATGCTATGTTGAAAAGCTTATGACAGCTTTTTAAAACTCTCTTCTGGAAAGATAATATAGTGGGAAGAGTTTTAAACTAAAATGGAAACCTGTATTCTGGCCCTGCCTGTACTTAATATGGGATTTTAGACACGTTATTCAGACAAGCCTTACATTTTGCCATCTGTAAAATGGAGTGTTGGACTACATACTCTTTGAGGCCTCTTCTAATTTTGTCAATTTTTGTCAAAATGTAGGATATGGATTCTATGCTTTTAGACTCTATGCCACTTTTTATTGTTAAATAAATTTATAATAAAAAAACCTCCTACATTACTGAAAATTTAGGAGATAGTGTGGGAATATAGAAGGGGAAGAATCACTTACATGTTTACCATTGTGTTTTAACCACTGATATCATTTTAATGTATCTCCAGCCCTTTCACAATGCACATTTTAATAGTTATAAGCATAAGCTATATGTAATTTGGCATCCTCTAATAAAATTTTAGAAACTTTCCAGTGGCAGCAAATTTTCATGCTTTGTGAATGGATTAGAATGACCAATCAAAGGTCATTCAGACCCACCTCCAGTGACTGGGATGGTAGTCATCCTGAGTAGTTTTAATTTCGGTCCAGAATGAAGTGGGACAGCAAACCAAGGTGCTTTATGATTTGCAAAACTGTTCTAACATTAATTTCTTTTTTTTTTTTTTAATTTTTTTTTTTTTCCAACGTTTATTTATTTTTGGGACAGAAAGAGACAGAGCATGAACGGGGGAGGGGCAGAGAGAGAGGGAGACACAGAATCGGAAACAGGCTCCAGGCTCTGAGCCATCAGCCCAGAGCCCGACGCGGGGCTCGAACTCACGGACCGCAAGATCGTGACCTGGCTGAAGTCGGACGCTTAACCGACTGCGCCACCCAGGCGCCCCATAACATTAATTTCAAATATATTTTTAGATTTTTTTTGAGTACAGCTTTAACATCATAGGGATAAATGCCTAGCTTCCCAATGTACAACATATATATATATTCTGTGATGTTTTTAGCAATAAATAAAGACATTTTGATTTCTTTATAGTTACCACCTCATATTTTGTCTGAGCTATGAGGGAATAAATTCTGAAACCCTGTGTAATGCTTTTAAAGACCTAATTCCACTTATGAGGACTCCCTCCAACCTCCAATCTACTGTCTATAACATTATAGCGATTTTCCCCCTGGCCTAAGCTTATCATATAATGCATGTATAAGACACTTTATATCCAAACCTCACAAATACCTCAGTTTTGGCTCCATAACTTGCCCAAGGTCACATAGATAGTAATTGCAGAGACGGGATAGACACCTAGATCTTTTTTACTTTCAAAAGCTACTCTTTCAGCTATCCATGTAGGTAAAGCAAAGACATTAATGCATGGCTTTATTATTATTGTTATTATTACTATTACTATTATTATTGCTGCCTGTATATGCAATAGCATCTTGGTAATACCCAGACAACTTGGCAGTTATTCAGATCCATATACCTTGGGTAGATTTAGATGCAATCCAAGGGGACCACAACTTAGATCAGAGAAAAGAAACACAAAGAAGATGAATATGCTCTTAAGAGGAGGATGAATGCCTTTGTGGCAGGGAGAAAGCACGGTTCTTAGATTCTTTGTTCTTTGGGAAGGCTTGGCCTCTGTAAATTTCATGAGGATTAAGAATCAAACAATCCCCTGAAACTGTTGGCTATCCAAATGCCATACCCACGGAATTATTCAACTCCCTTTCACTTTTATCCATTTAGAACCAATTCCACCTGGAATTAAAACTCACATTTCTCTCTTATTGTCTATTTCTGAGACATAACGTTGCAGTTGAACATGGGCAAACATGGTTCAAAGCAGAGTGAATAAAAAAAACCCTTTTGATAACAAATTAGATATTTTATTTAAGTATGTTTCCCCAACACCTTATTGAGATCATTTTCACTTAAGACATGGGCGCCTGGCTGGCTCAGTCGGCTGAGCACCCGACTCAGGTCATAATCTCATGGTTCGTGGGTTTGAGCCCCATGTCAGGCTCTGTGCTGACAGCTCAGAGCCTGGAATCAGCTTTGGATTCTGTGTCTATCTCTGTCCCTCCTCTGCTCATACTCTCTCTCTCTCAAAATAAATAAATAGACATTTAAATTATGTCAGGGTCTGTGCTGGCAGCTCAGAGCCTGGAGCCTGCTTCAGATTCTGTGTCTCCTTCCCTTTCTTCCCCTCCCCAACTAGCACGTGCTCTCTCTCTCTCTCTCTCTCTCTCTCTCAGAAATAAAGGAACATTAAAAAAAAAAAAGATGTTATACCTCAAAGGGTCAGCATGGTGGAGGAATTAGAATTCCTAACTGAGTAGTATATTAGTGTAACATTTAAAAAGACAAGTGTCGGCGACACCTGGGTGGCTCAGTTGGTTAAGCGTCTGGCTTTGGCTCAGGTCATGATCTAACGGTTGAGGAGTTCAAGCCCCAAGTCGGGCTCTGCGCTGACAGCTCAGAGCCTGGAGCCTGCTTCGGATTCTGTGTCTCCTTCTCTCTCTGCCCCTCCCGGACTCATGCTCTGTGTCTCTTTGTCTCTCAATAATAAATAAACTTTAAAAAATAAATAAATAAAAAGACAAGTGTCTTAGCCAGCTCATTGTGGACTTTGGGCTATATCAAGTGACCAATTGTAGGGGGTCCTCAGTTTTCTACGAAGTTAGCTTGAGAAAAAGTAAAGAAAACTACTGTAAACAGTGGCTAAACAACTCTCAGAGACCCCTACTACATATCAAAAGTAGACATAAAAAGGATTTATTTTGGCTTTATGCTTAATGTTTGTGTTTCTAAAACCAAACTGCTTATAGAGATGAGATCTAATAGTCTTATCTGGGCTATAATTTAATATGGTTTCTATTATATTTTTAATTTATATAATATTAATTTATATTTAAGTTAAATATTAAATATACTTTAAAGATATCACTTTTTAAAAAAGAAAGGGTCACTAAAGATTGAATAAAATCGTATGGATTTTAATGTAAAAGAAATAAAAGGAACCCTAGACAGAATATTCCAGAGATATTTGAAGTATCATTTAAAGTTGTTACATGGATTATTAGATTAGATAAAAGAATGGGTTTCATAAACGTACTTTCTCTTGCTTTTATTTGCCTTAAACTTGGTTTTCAAGGTCTAGCAGATGCACTCTAGATTTGATATTTGCCCCAAACATATCCATATTGACTTTGATCACTCACCTTCTGCACTTTCATTTTTGCTGAGTAAAGAATTATAATCTCTGTAGTCTGTTCTTTTTTTTTTTAATGTTTATTTGTTTTCAAGAGAGAAACAGTGAGAGCCAGGGAGGGGCAGAGAGAGAGAGTGAGAGAGGGAAGGAGACAAAGAATCTGAAACAGGCTCCAGGCTCTGAGCTGTCAGCACAGAGCCCGATGTAGGGCTCAAACTCATGAACCATGAGATCATGCAGTATTGTGACAGACCATCCAACAAGTATACCATAGAGCTTTTGGAAGAAAGAAGAAACCCCAAGCAAACAGTACCAGATGTGACTAGCTTTACAAACCAAGCATGGGAATTTTAGTCAGTTTCATAAGTCAGGCTTACATGAATGAACAGAGACCACAAAGACCACCCCCCCCCTTTCTTCCTTGTCCTCATTTGGAACCTGTCTGTTTCTGTCTCTGTCTCTGTCTCTGTCTCACACACACCTCAGTGTATCCACCCAACTCCAGGTCTAGGGTAGCACAACTGGTGGGTATAAGGGAGCTCCCTTAAGATTATTCTTTACCCCATTACCTCTAGCTCCCTTGATCTCAGATAATATTCCACCTCTGATGACATCGTTTATAACCCCTTCCCCTGAATCCTTAATTCTATTTCCCAATTCAGAAACCGGGTCTTATCTCTGAAGGTAAAATGCTCTGGACACTAGAGTGTGATTTTTATTCCCTCTATGATGTGGATTAATTTCACTTCATTCCTCTATGTTCAATGAATCATCATTAGCCTCTTATCCGAGAGAACCTCAGTGGATATAAAAGAAAATGGGATTCGAGGAAGAGGGCACAGGAACAGCATTTCCATATTGGTGCTACAGAGTAAAGATGACAGCAAAATGTCTCGGGTTGTCTAACAAGAGGTATGTGTTGAGGATGGGGTGGGGAGGAGAGTTTGTGTGGCTTCTGTGATCATAAGTAGATCAAGGAGAAAGAAAAGAGCCTTGCTGGAAGAAGCCTCCTGTGGTGGTGACTCTAGAGGAAAATGCCAGATCAACATAGATAGCTACAGACAGAAAAAGGGTCCAGGGTGGGTATCAGCAAGAGGCTCTGGCCTCTACCATGTCCTGCTCATCCTCTGCATGGAGAGTCCTGAGCCTATTCTATCTTCATCTGAAGACCTTTCCATTGACCAAACGAACTACTACTGGTGGCTTGAGGAGTGGGTAATGAGGTGATGGGGCTGGGGTGGGCCAGGGTCCTGTCAATTCTCCCATCATGTTCTAGGTTGGGACTTATAACATGCACCCTACAGAAAGTCATTGCAACCTATGTGATGATTTGGTTTCACAGTACCAGACTAAGATCTCATGGACATTCTAGACAACCAAAGGCTTAGGCCTCGGGGTCTAATTATTGTATTTGGCAAGTGTTTATAACACTAATTTACAACCTCCAATAAGTGGCTGAAAGTCTAAACTGATTTTTTTAAGCAATTCAGTGGATTCTCTTTATTTTGTAGTATACTTCCTCCATAGTTACAATGAGTATTTGATGCTGTTGTTGGTTCTTTTTGTCAAAACTCCAGTGCTGTTGGGATGAAAACACCCTTTAAAACTGTTCAAGGGTTCCTTGGGTGGCTCAGTCAGTTAAGCAACTGACTCTTGATTTTTGGCTCAGGTCCTGCGTTGGGCTCAGTGCTGGGAAAGTGTGCTTGGGATTCTCTTTCTCCTTCCTCTCTGCCCCTCCCCCACTTGCACATGCTCACTCTCACTCTCAAAATGAATAAATCAACTTAAAAAAAAGACTGTTCAAATAGAACAATTCTTCTGAAACAACCATATTATGGCTGCTAACCTCAAAGAAGGATGTGTCAAATTATATCAGAGCAGTTGAGAATATTGTTGGATGTCAGCATTGGAGAGGGAAGGCTTAGTTGGCTCGTCTTAGGTAATTATGTATCATCTCAGCTTCTCATCAGCAAAACCAAACTCATAGAACTGACTTTGTGGGGTTTCTGTGAAGACCAAATGAAATCGTCTCTATTTAATTTAGAGCCATGCTTGGTCTTCTATAATTGTTTTTTGACAAATAGCTAATAACTAAATATATAAATAAATAACAACACTCCAGCACATTGTGGAATGCTTCAGTAAACTGTTTTCAGGATTACATTAATCCTTATTAGTTGACAAAATGGGTGGAATTATTATAACCCAATGCTCTTCAAAAGAACTATGGGGAAATGTAAAGTGTTTGCAGACTTTTCTGAGGCTAGTTTCTGTGGATGTAAACAAATCCCAGGGAAATTGTTTTTTATTGCTGATGTCCTAATTTGGATGGACTATGCTAGACCTTGAAAAGAGAAATGACAGAATTAATTTATAGGCACTTAAAAAATGAATCAGGCCAGCACTATTTCTATCTCATTTTGTTGCCAGTATTTTCAGCACTCAAGACCAGGGTCAGTTCTCAGCAGCTGAAGAAGATTTAGCAGCAGCGTGGGTATCCATCAATCACACATGTGATATTGTGATTTATAAGAAATACGTATTTGGTCATTCAGACGACCAAAATATATTTCTCTCATATATTTGGTCTTCAGCCACAGTTACTGACTCATGCTCCCAAAACCCTTGGAATTTCCTAAGAATTGAGAGTGATGAAGGCATCTTTTGTTATGTTAACAAAGCGACTTTTGGACCCTACCTAAGAACAAACCCTGTAATTAGAGGGTTAGAACTTTCAGTCCCACCCCTGACCTCTAGGAAGGGGAGACGCACTGGAGGTTGAATAAATTGGTCATTGATTTATTTGATCATGCCTGTGTAATGAAGCCTCCATAAAACCCAAAAGAACCTTTCTGGGTTCAGAACCTATCTAGTTTGGTCTCAGTAAAGGGGGATTTGCTGGAATGGCCCTGGCTCACAAAAGCATTTGGTTTGCGAAGAGAAAGGATGAAAGGAACTTGGTATCTGGGTGGCCACGCGGTCAGATTAGAAAGGCAACAGAAATGTGGGTGCTAAAGGTATACCCACATAAGGTATAACCCTGTGGAAATCACTCTGAAAATTTGAAAGGTGCATGAAAGTAGCAGCCTATAAGACGAACTCCCATTTTGGAAGGCAATTGAAATAGGTAAGTAGCTATCCCTGTGTGCTCCTTTGAGATGGCTACCTGGGTTCATGGAATGAGTGGACATGAGGGTCTGGAGCAATGCAAAGATGGGCTGAATCTAGACACACTCTTCTTGTATCCCCAGAAGCACAAAAATGCCAATAAGAACTATTCTATCTGCCAACAAGAGAGACAGAGACTACAGAGGGCTATGTGGCAGATTCCCTAGTAGGAAGGTCCTGACCAAAGCTGGCAAGAAATATTGATGCTGGTAGTCTTTGGGGCCTAAAAGTGGGTCCTGACAGGAGTATTCACTGCCTCTGCAATGGGCTTTGCTTCTCTGGGATTAGATGCAAATGCTCAAAATACTACACAAGAACAGGAGCCAAAGATATTGCACTGATTTGGATTGCTGACCATTTCTCCAGACCAAGGAACACATTTTACGGTCCTTGATATCTAGCAATAGGCAGAAAGAGAAGTTTGATAGAGAATCGGAGTGGGCAATTGAAATATTGGTTATCGAAAATGGGGGAAGATAAGGGCGCTAAGGGTTGGCCTATAAGCCTTCACCAGTGTGTGCTCACCCTGAACATGAGGCGTCCTGAAGAAGTGTCCCCCAACTAAATAGCTTTCTGTTTTCTGGTGGATCTGGGGAAGAGTGGGAGGGGGAAGGTGTTGGTATTCTTTCTTCCTCACATCACCTCAACTTTGTTGTTTTGTGCCCTTGCTAGATGTAGCGGTCAAAGGACCGGGGCTGCAGCCACAAGGGCTGGAAGCAGGGAGGATTGCTAAGGAATGGTTGTCTTCAACCTTTGTGTCACAATCCCTAAGGGTCTGGTGGGATAAGATGCACCGTCACCCCGTCTGCCAAATTGAGATTAACAGTCAATTCAGCCATATTGTTTGTGGTAAAAATCACTCACTAGTTGTGCACCTGTATGACCTTAGACTGTGTGATCAGGAACGGACTGAAGGCGGGCTATTGCTAGTATTGCTGCCTGCATGCAATGTAGCTCAGCACTGTGGACTAGGTAGTTAGTTACTAATGAACTGAATGAGAGTCTAGTAATGTGCCAGTATCTTTTAACTTCTATGATTGTTTTGCTACCAGGGGTACGTGTTTGAAGACCAGGAGGTGGGCTGCTGCAATGTTGTGATTTATAAAAAAATAGATATTTGGTTTTCATCCATAGTTCCTGCCTCAAAAGACTGCTCCCAAAAGTTCCTGCTCCCCAAAGCAGGAAATTCCTACCTGTAGAGCTTGATAAAGTTGTCTTTTGTCATTTTAATGAGGTACATTTTGGGCCCCAACTGTAGAGGGCTGCTGGTTGCCAAGGGAACAAACCATGTGATTAGAAGGCGGGAACTTTCAGTCTCACCCACAGGTCTCCAGAGAAAGGAGGGAGGGCTGGAAGCTGAATCAATTGCCAAAGGTCATGATGTAATCAACAATGCCTATGTGATGAAGCCTCTGTTAAAAAACAAAAAGCTGGAATTTGGAGAGCTGGGAGAGTGGCATGTCTGGAGAGGGCATACCTCATACCTTGCTTCATGTTTCTCTCTTCCCTCTGGCCGTTCCTGAGTTATATCCTTTTGTAATAAACTAGTAATCTAGGAAGTAAAATGTTTCTCTGAGTTCTGTGAGCCACTCTACCAAATTAATTGAACCCAAGAAGGAGGTCATGGGAAACTTTGATTTATACAGCCAGTTGGTCAGAAGTATAGGTAACAGCCCAGCCTTATGACTGCTATCTGAAACCCAAGAAGAGGGTTGTTGGAACTCCCAATCTGTAACCAGTTAGTCAGAAGCATAATAATCTGGGCTTGCAAATGGCATCTGAGGTCAGTTGGGGATGGGGAGGGCAGTCTGGGTGCTGATGCTATCTTTGGGTAGATAGTGTCAGAATTACTTGCTGTTGGGGGAACTGCACCCCCCATCCCCTGCCAGCTCCCCTCCCACACATTGGAATTGTGAACCCAATTCTGGACTGAATACCAATTTACACATTCATAATAGCTACTGTATTATATTTCACAGCAAAGAGCGATTCACTTGTCTGCTGATGATGTTTCAAAGTAATTCCACAAGTGGCCTAGTGGAAGTCATTATTATAAATATTCTATGAAGTCACTTAATGAAGATTATTTTGAAGTAGCAATCTAAATTTTAATGCAGTTGCTTCTGCAAGGCTAGAAAAGTTATTTATTTATTTACCACTCCCAAGACAATTTTTTTTTTTATAAAAAAATTTTTTTTTTCAACGTTTATTTATTTTTGGGACAGAGAGAGACAGAGCATGAACGGGGGAGGGGCAGAGAGAGAGGGAGACACAGAATCGGAAACAGGCTCCAGGCTCTGAGCCATCAGCCCAGAGCCCGACGCGGGGCTCGAACTCACGGACCGCGAGATCGTGACCTGGCTGAAGTCGGACGCCTAACCGACTGCGCCACCCAGGCGCCCCATCAAGACAATTTTTTATAAACAAAATTCTTGATGAATTTATTCTTTTAGTCAAGGTATAGTTTGGAAATGTGAAAACAAAAAACAAAAAACAACAAAAAAAAGATCTTATGTGGATCCTGAGAAACTTAACAGGATCCCATGGGGGGGCGGGGAGGAGGAGGAAAAAAAAAAGAGGTTAGAGTGGGAGAGAGCCAAAGCATAAGAAACTCTAAAAACTGAGAACAAACTGAGGGCTGATGGGGGGTGGGAGGGAGGGGAGGGTGGGTGATGGATATTGAGGAGGGCACCTGTTGGGATGAGCACTGGGTGTTGTATGGAAACCAATTTGACAATAAATTTCATATATTTAAAAAAAAGGAAATGTGAAAACAAAAAGAAAAAAATTTTTTTGACTTTTCTATTTTCCAGGAAGAGAAATTTTCAAGGTGGGACAGAGTACCTTGAATTTAAAATTTCTTAGTGTTAATATAATTAACATAATCTATGTACGTCGTCTAATTAAAGGTTCACTACTGGCACAAGGATGAACAAATAGATTATCACAACATTTAAGAGTTTGGAAGCAGAGGCACATACATATATATAAGAATTTAGTATATGAAAATTGATTAACTTTCTGAAAAAGTAGCACTGAATTCTATAGCAAAACAAATTCTTAGTGAAAGAAAGAAAGAAATGTAAAAAAAAAAAAAAAAGAAACTACACGTAACAGAAATTATGATAATTTCTCTGACCTGGGGATAAAAATTTCTTTCTAAGTGTAAAACCAAAAGGAGAATCATAAAGGAAAATATTTATAAATTTACTTAAAAATATGTACACTTCAATGTGATAAACAAATTACAAAAACAAACAGCAAACTATGAAAAAGCATGTGATATAGAAATATTAGAAAAAGGGTTAATATCCTTATATTAAAATAATGTCTTGGAAATCAGTAAGAAAAAGACAAATACCCTCCTGTCAGAACATGGGCAAAAAAGCACAAAAGGAAAACCACAAATTGCAGTAAGCATGAAATGTTTACAACTTCACAAATAATTGGATAAATACAAATTTTACAAAATGACATTCCATTTTAAAGCAATTAACAGACATTTTAAATGATATTATTCATGGTTTTCTGGAATGGAAGTTATCCCACATTCTGGAGGTATAAGTTGGCACACCCTTTCTGTGAAGTGCTTTTGGTAATGTATAAAATAAAGCTTAAAATATGCATAGCTCTGCATCTTTATCAATAAACAATCAGAGAGGTTTGCAAAGATCTTGTACATGTATGGGCATAACATTGCTTAGGATAAAAAAATTAAAAAAACACAAATGTTCAATGAGATTAATAATTTTTAAAATTATGATAAATTTTTACTGGGTACCTACTATGTATAAAACCCAGTGTTAGGATCTTAAATCATTTGGAAAATCATGCTACCATTAAAAATCATGTTTTTGAAGAGTATTTAATAATATGGGGAAATGTGTAGAATAAAATATATGAGGAAAAAGTGTGTACCTTTGAGTGTACTTCAAACTGTATATATAGCAAGATCTAAAAGGTCAAAAGAAAATACACCAAATGGTAACTGTGGGGGTCTCTGGGTGATGAAAATGTAGTGATTTTACTTTTTTCTTCTATTTTTCTTGCATTTCATCAATCTGAGTAAAAATACGATGTGAAAGTAATTTAATCTCTATTATAGAAAAATATTGATGTCAATGTAAAATGGAATGTCAGTATAAAAATGTATATATTTATACTACTTAAGTTAAATAATAATAATAACAAACATGCTTACCTGTTCTATAAATTTTTTTCTTTAAACAAATATGTGTTGAGAGCCTCTGCTCTTTCCAGGTCCTGTTTTAGGTCTTAAGGGTACCGCTATGGTGCAGTGAACAAGAGAGAGAAGGACTAGCATTTCAGTGGGGTTGGGGAGCAGGGGCCATGGGAAAAAGGAGAGTTAATATTCTAGCTCTCTCTCTCTGGGAAGTAATGCCAGCAATCTGTGTGTGTGTGTGTGTGTGTGTGTGTGTGTGTGTGTGTGTGCATGTATGTGCATGTGAGATGGGGGGAGAGGATGCAGTTTCTGTGCAATCCTGTGAGTATGCAGTAGGAAACCAAATCCTTAACTTTAAACTTCTCTGAAATGAGCGCGTTCAACCAATGAAACTAACCAATCAAGAGACAGACTGGAAACTTCTGCTGGCCTTTTGCTTATATGGCCTGAATCATCACTGATATCCTGATTTTAGGGACTGGTATACTGATGAAAGGGATATGCTCAGAATTGTGGACAATGTACCTGGCCGAGGGGATGGAACAGAGGGGCTTAGCCTGGCAGATCTTATTTTCAGAAACCTGAAAGTGAGCTTAACTTTTAATAACTGAATTTACAATTATCTGATGCCTGAGGTCACTTTACATAGGACGCAGGACTTATTTATTTATTGGTTCATAAACATCAGTTACTTTCCTTACTGGCAGAAGGCTGAAAAAGGAAGTAGGGAGGAAGATAGTCCTTAATGTCATTTGTTTACCATCTACCTTTAAAAACAATTACAATTTTAGAGTAAAACAGAAAAAAAAAGTTTTTGAAAGCATAAAATGGCAAGCATTAGGAGTCTCTTGTATTAGGGGTACACACCAAGTGCATATATGTGGAAACTTGGAACAGTTTAGAACGAACTGCCAGCCAGGTAGTACAGCAGACAAAGAGTTTCTGGAGATAGTCAGTGTAATAAAAATTGCTGGGTACTCATTTAAAGATGCTCTGCTGCACGTGAACCACCAAGAAAAACCACATGCAGGCCAGTTCCAGAAGGTAGGGGCCCCACAACACAGAAGACCATCTCTGCAACCAGCTGAGATGGACAGAATTGTTGCTGAGCTGTTTTAAAGACAGCCACGTGGGGTGCGTGGGTGGCTCAGTTGGTTAAGCGTCTGATTTCAGTTCAGGTCATGATTTCACAGTTCCTGAGTTCGAGCCCAGCATCAGGCTCTGTGCTGACAGCTCAGAGCCTGGAGCCTGCTTCTGATTCTGTGTCTCCCTCTCCTTCTGTCCCTCCCCTACACACACTCGGTCTCTCTCTGTCTCTCTCTCTCTCAAAAATAAATAAACATTAAAAAAAAATTAAAGACAGCTACGTATTTGTGGCACAATTAATTTGGAAGATGATGGGGGAGATTTCCAGCCACTTACATTCGCTGATGATTTCCAGGGAGGGTAGGAAGTACTCATCACAGACAATAGACACGGCCATGAACATGTACAGGATAATTAGGAAGTAGATTACAATGCCTCCATCTGTGCGCTCCTGTTTTGTGAAAAACCCTTCAGGAAATTCCAGGGATGGAGGTACAATGCATTGGGTGCTATTTCCTGGTAAGAAAAAGAGGGAGAAAGTTTGAAATATGTTGGTGTCACTCGTTCCAAGCCCACAAGGAGAGATTTCTCAACAAAACTCTTAAGTGTGGGGTAACAGTGGAATTTCAAGAACCCTGGTGAAAATGTATAAAACACTTTTGAATATGATGCAGCTGTAAAGTTTAAAAAAAAATAACCTTTGGGACCCGAAAGAGGTGCTTTAATGAAATAAGCTGATGATAGCAAAAGAACTACAGGAAGAAAAATTATGAAATCATTCTTCCTTGTCTGCTTTCTTTCTAGAAGGGAATTTTGAACCCCTCTTCCTCCTCAAAGAGACATTATGTCTCTGATGAGAAAGATTTCTAATATCTGTACAGTTTCATTTTCCCATCTCAGAGCCCAAAGTTGTCCACAGACCTGTGAAGAATCCTCCACTGTTGCAGAGAATTTCCAAGACGAAAGAAGATTTTTTTTTTCATGATGAAGTCTCTAACAATAAAAAACTAGAGACCCGCCTGTTTTATGCTGTCTGTGAATTATCTCTGAGCTATCTTTGAGAACTTATTCGAGGCATCAAAAGTGCTAAAAGTCAGAGGAGGAAGCATAAGCCGAAGTGAGTCAAGTGAGAATTTTCCTCTCTTTGTCCCTTTCATCCGTATGTGACAACAGCAGCAGGGGCAGCTGACCCCAGTGTCCACCTACCTGTGGCCCTCGGGAGACGACGGGGCAAGGGTGCACCTGAAGAAGGCAAGTGTGCGGTGGCCCAGAGGACGCCGAGGAGCAGAGCCCTTCTTGCCCACCGTTGGCCCCCTTCGGTCTGCATTTCTGCCGTGCTCTCACTGCAGTGTGCCGCTTTGGGAAGGGGGAAAGGGAGGACTAAGCTGGATCATGTGAGGAGTCTCCTTCCTGTTAGCTGCCCTGCTGAGAACACATCTCAGCAAGGCCTGTGCAAGGGGGTGGGGTGTAAAAGGAACCAGACAAGCTTCTCTGATCAGAAGCCCCAAGCTCCAGAGAGGCTGGAGGAGGTGGGGGGTGGGGTGGGGTGGGGAATAGACAATTCTTGTACAGCTGTAGTCCCTGAGGACAGATCCGGGCAGCATTCTCTCTAAAGCACGGTTTTATTTACTGGTCTTCATAGTGGCTGTGTTTTTGACTTTTCTCTAGATTTGGAAAGGTCTGAGTTTGCAACTGCTTCTGTCTCCCTCACTTCTAGAAGTTGCCAGGACTGGTGTTGTGGGAGTTCCCTGGCTAGACTGGCAGCTTGTTATATTTGTTTTTGGCCTGTCCTCATCTTCTCCAATTAGAGCTAGAGGCAGAAAGGTGACTTCGGAGACTATTGGAATAATCTAGTGGAAACATGATGGTGGCTTGAGCCAGAGCAGTGGCAATGGGGCTGGAGAGAAGTGGACAGCTTCCACGACTATTGGGGAGACATGGTGGATGCTCTGTGATCACTGATTAGCTCTGCTGGGGATTCTAAAAAGCAAGGTTGACAAGCCAGGGGATTTCAAATATAGACTGCTGTCTTCCCTATCCTCTCATTGAGCGTGCTTGTCAAGGTGTTAAGAACTTGGGGCAGTAACATGTGAAGTAATATGTGCCTAACAGCACAGGTTCTGAAGCCAGACCACATAGTTTGAGTCCTAGCACTGCTACTTACTAGTTATGTGTCCTTGGGTAAGTTATTTAACCTCTCTGCTCCTCAGTTCCACTATCTGTAAAAAAGGAAGGTTAGAACCACTTCACTTCTGTGGTGAGGATTACATAAATGAATGCACGTAATCTGCTTAGAGCCGTCTCTGCCACATGGTTAATGTTATCTGTCTATCGTCTATGTTATAATTATTATTATTTTTTTTTCAACGTTTTTTTATTTATTTTTGGGACAGAGAGAGACAGAGCATGAACGGGGGAGGGGCAGAGAGAGAGGGAGACACAGAATCGGAAACAGGCTCCAGGCTCTGAGCCATCAGCCCAGAGCCTGACGCGGGGCTCGAACTCACGGACCGCGAGATCGTGACCTGGCTGAAGTCGGACGCTTAACCGACTGCGCCACCCAGGCGCCCCTGTTATAATTATTAATGTATCACTCTCGATTAAGAGAAAAGCTTCTTGGCCAAAGGGCTTCTTCTTTTTAGGTTTTGCAACTCTCACGGTTCCTTTGCTTTGCAGAAAAAATATAAAAATTGATGTGCTTGCTAAGTTTTAGATTTAGAAACTGCATTTTTCTGGTGGAAAGGAGTTAAGTTGCTTCCGGATGTTTATGATGTTAGATTGGTAAAAATTCTCAAATGCCCTTTCGTTCTGCTGGGAATGGTAGCCGTTATAAACCTCTCTGACACTGTCATTTCTAGGAACTGTCTATCCAGATGTGTGGTGTGGTTGTGAGGTTGGGATGATGAGTCACCAAGTGTAGCCCAGAACAGAGCAGAGGCTCAGCGAACAGTGTTCTGGCTGCTGACTGCCACAGGAGGTGGCGCCCTGGACCACTGGATCATAGCCTCAGTGCCAGCAGTGGCTAAGGCCAGGGGTAGAGGTCACTTTTGTGCTGAGTGGAAGTGACTTATGAGCCTTTCCTCTCCAAAATGCAGTAGTTCAACCAATTATAAGACTAAACATTATAAACAAACAAAATAGTACAAAAATTCAAACCCACAGTAAGTATTTCCAGTGCAAAATATTAATCCAGGAAAGAGCAAATATTCAAAGATACAAGCCAATTACAATGGAATAGGAGTGCCTTGCACAGAGTAGGTACTTTTTTTTAATTTTATTTTTAAAATTTACATCCAAATTAGTTAGCATATAGTGCAACAATGATTTCAGTAGATTCCTTAATGCCTCGTACCTATTTAGCCCAACTCCCCTCCCACAACCCCTCCAGTAACCCTCTGTTTGTTCTCCATATTTAAGAGTCTCTTATGTTTTGTCCCCCTCCCTGTTTTTATACTATGTTTGCTTCCTTTCCCTTATGTTCATCTGTTCTGCGTCTTAAAGTCCTCATATGAGTGAAGTCATATATTTGTCTTTCTCTGACTAATTTTGCTTAGCATAATACCCTCTACTTCCAGCCATGTAGTTGCAAATGACAAGATTACATTCTTTTTGATTGCCGAGTAATACTCCATTGTTGTGTGTGTGTGTGTGTGTGTGTGTGTGTGTGTATACCACATCTTTATCCATTCACCCATTGATGGACATTGGGCTCTTTCCATACTTTGGCTATTGTTAATAGTGCTGCTATAAACATTGGGGTGCATATGTCCCTTTGAAACAGCATACCTGTATCCCTTGGATAAATAGCTAGTGGTGCAATTGCTGGGTCGTAGGCTAGTTCTATTTTTAGTTTTTTGAGGAACCTCCAAAGTGTTTTCCAGAGTGACTGCACCAACTTGCATTCCTACCAGCAGGGCAAAAGAGATCCTCTTTCTCTGCATCCTCACCAACATCTGAGTTGTTAATGTTAGCCATTCTGACAGGTTGTGAGGTGGTATTTCATTGTGGCTTTGATTGTATTTCCCTGATGATGAGTGATGTTGAGCATTTTTTCATGTGTTGGTTGGCCATGTGGATGTCCAACTTTTTTGGAGAAGGGTCTATTCATGTATTTTGCCCATTTCCTCACTGGATTATTTGTTTTTTGGGTGTTGAGTTCGATAAGTTCTTTATAGATTTTGGTTACTAACCCTTTATCTGATATGTCGTTTGCAAATATTTTCTCCCATTCCGTCGGTTGCCTTTTAGTTTTGCTGATTGTTTCCTTCACTGTGCAGAAGCTTTTTATTTTGATGAGGTCCCAATAGGGGCGCCTGGGTGGCGCAGTCGGTTAAGCGTCCGACTTCAGCCAGGTCACGATCTCGCGGTCCGTGAGTTCGAGCCCTGCGTCGGGCTCTGGGCTGATGGCTCAGAGCCTGGAGCCTGTTTCCGATTCTGTGTCTCCCTCTCTCTCTGCCCCTCCCCCGTTCATGCTCTGTCTCTCTCTGTCCCAAAAATAAATAAACGTTGAAAAAAAAATTAAAAAAAAAAATGATGAGGTCCCAATAGTTCATTTTTGCTTTTGTTTCCCTTGTCTCCAGAGATGTGTTCAGTAAGAAATTGCTGCGGACAATATCAAAGAGGTTTTTGCCTGCTTTCTCCTCAAGGATTTTGATGGCTTCCTGTCTTACATTGAGGTCTTTCATCCACTTTGAGTTTATTTTTGTGTATGGTGTAAGAAAGTGGTCCAGGTTCATTCTTCTGCATGTCGCTGTCCAGTTTTCCCAGCACCGCTTGCTGAAGAGACTGTCTTTATTCCACTGGATATTCTTTCCTGCTTTGTCAAAGATTAGTTGGCCATACGTTTGTGGGTCCATGTCTGGGTTCTCTATTCTGTTCCATTGATCTAAGGGTCTGTTCTTGTGCCAGTGCAATACTGTCTTGATGATTACAGCTTTGTAGGATAGCTTGAAGTCTGGGATTGTGATGCCTCCTGCTTTGGTTTTCTTTTTCAAGATTGCTTTGGCTATTCAGGGTCTTTTCTGGTTCCATACAAATTTTAGGATTGTTTGTTCTAGCTCTGTGAAGAACGCTGGTGTTATTTTGATAGGGATTGCATTGAATATGTAGATTTCATTGGGTAGTATCAACATTTTAACAATATTTGTTCTTCCTGTCCAGGAGCATGGAATCCTTTTTCATTTTATTGTGTCTTTTTCAATTTCTTTCATAAGCTTTCTATAGTTTTCAGTGTATAGATTTTTCACCTCTTTGGTTAGATTTATTCCTAGGTATTTTATGGTTTTGGGGGCAATTGTAAATGGGATCTATTCCTTGATTTCTCTTTCTGTTGCTTCATTGTTGGTGTATAGGAATGCAACTGATTTCCGTGCATTGATTTTATATCCTTCAAATTTGCTGAATTCATGAATCAGTGCTAGCAGTTTTTTGGTGGAATCTTTTGGGTTTTCCATGTGGAGTATCATGTCCTCTGCAAAGAGTGAAAATTTAAACTCCTCCTGGCTGATTTGGATGCCTTTTATTTCTTTGTGTTGTCTGATTGCAGAGGCTAAGACTTCCGATACTATGTTGGATAACAGTGGTGAGAGTGGACATCCCTGTTTTGTTCCTGATCTTAGGGAGAAAGCTCTCAGTTTTTCCACATTGAGGATGAGATTAGCATTGGGTCTTTCGTATATGGTCTTTCATATATGGGGCTTTCGTATATGATATCGAGGTATGATCCTTCTGTCCCTACTTTCTTGAGGGTTTTTATCAAGAAACGATGCTGTATTTTGTCAAATGCTTTCTCTGCATCTATTGAGAAGATCATGTGGTTCTTGTCCTTTCTTTTATTGATGTGATGAATCACATTGATTGCTTTGTGGATATTGAACGAGCCCTGCATCACAGGTATAAATCCCACTTGGTTGTGGTGAATAATTTTTGTAATGTATTGTTGGATCCAGCTGACTGATATCTTGTTGAGGATTTTTGCATCCATGTTCATCAGGGAAATTGATCTATAGTTATCCTTTTTAGTGAGGTCTTTATCTGGTTTTGAAATCAAGGTAATGCTGGCTTCATAGAAAGAGTTTGGAAGTTTTCCTTCCATTTCTATTTTTTGGAACAGCTTCAAGAGAATAGGTGTTAACTCTTCCTTAAATGTTTGGTAGAATTCCCCTGGAAAGCCATCTGGCCCTGGACTCTTGTTTTTTGGCAGATTTTTGATTACTAATTTGATTTCCTTACTGGTTATGGGTCTGTTCAAATTTTCTATTTCTTCCTGTTTCAGTTTTGGTAGCGTATATGTTTCTAGGAATTTGTCCATTTCTTCCTGATTACCCATTTTACTGGCATATAATTGCTCATAATATTCTCTTATTATTGTTTGTATTTCTGCTGTGTTGAGTGTGATCTCTCCTCTTTCATTCTTGATTTTATTTATTTGGGTCCTTTCCTTTTTCTTTTTGATCAAACTGGCTAGTGGTTTATCAATTTTGTTAATTCTTTCAAAGCACCAGCTTCTGGTTTCATTGATCTGTTCTACTATTTTTTTGGTTTTGACATTAATTTATGCTCTAATCTTTATTATTTCCTGTCTTTTGCTGGTTTTGGGTTTTATTTGATGTTCCTTTTCTACCTCATTAAGGTGTAAGTTTAGGTTGTGTATCTGAGATCTTTCTTCCTTCTTTAGGAAGGCCTGAATTGCTATATATTTCCCCTCTTATGACTGCCTTTCCCACATCCCAGAGGTTTTGGGTTGTGGTGTTATCATTTTCATTGGCTTCCATATACTTTTTAACTTCCTCTTTAACTTCTCGGTTAGCCCATTCATTCTTTAGTAAGATGTTCTTCAGTCTCCAAGTATTTGTTAACTTTGCAAATTTTTTCTTGTCATTGATTTCGAGAGTCATAGAATTGTGGTCTGAAAATACACACGGTATGGTCTCAATCTTTTTGTACTTGTTGAGGGCTGATTTGTTCCTAGTATGTGGTATATTCTGGAGAACATTCTATGTGCACTGGAGAAGAATGTATATTCTGCTGTTTTAGGATGTATATTCTGCTGATTTAGGAAATGTTCTGAATATATCTGTTAAGTCCATCTTGTCCACTGTGTCATTAAAAGCCATTGTTTCCTTGTTGATTTTTTGATTAGATGATCTGTCCATTGCTATGAGTGGGGTGTTGAAGTCCCCTACTATGATGGTATTACTATCAATGAGTTTCTTTATGTTTGTGATTAATTTTTTTATTTGGGTACCTCCACATTTGGCGCATGAATGTTTACAATTGTTAGGTTTTCTTGGTGGATAGACCCCTTAATTATGATATAATGCTCTTCTTCATCTCATGATATAATCTTTATTTTAAAGTCTAGATTGTCTGATACAAGTATGGCTACTCCAGCTTTCTTTTGTCAACCATTAGCATAATAGATGTTTCTCTGTCCCTTACTTTCAATCTGAAGGTGTCTTTAGGTCTGAAGTGGGTCTCTTGTAAACAGTGTATAGTTGGATCTTGTTTTCTTATCCATTCTGTCACCCTATATCTTTTGATTGGAGCATTTAGTCCATTGAGATTTAGAGTGAGTACTGAAAGATATGAATGTATTGCCATTATGTTGCTTGTAGAGTTGGAGTTTCTGGTGGTGTTCTCTGGTCCTTTCTAGTCTTTGTTGCTTTTGGTATTTATTTATTTATTTATTTTTGTTTGTTTGTTTGTTTGTTTTTCATCGTTTCTCCCCTCAGAGAGTCCCCCTTAAAATTTCTTGCAGGGCTGGTTTAGTGGTCACAAACTCCTTTAATTTTTGTTTGTCTGGGCAACTTTTTATCTCTCCTTCTATTTTGAATAACAGCCTTGCTGGATAATTATTGGCTGCATATTTTTCTAATTTAGCACATTGACTATATCTTGCCACTCCTCTCTGGCCTGCCAAGTTTCTGTGGAAAGGTCTGCTGCAAACCTGATCTGTCTTCCCTTGTAGGTTAAGGACTTCTTTTCCCTTGTTGCTTTCATAATTCTCTCCTTGCCTGAGTATTTTGTGAATTTGATTATGATATGCCTTGTGGATGGCCAGTTTTTGGCAAATGTAATGGGAGTCCTCTGTGCTTCCTGGATTTGATGTCTGTGTCTTTACCCAGGTCAATAAAATTTTCCTCTATGATTTGCTCACATAACCCTTCTACCCCTATTTCTCTCTCTTCGTCTTTTGGGACCCCTATGATTCTGATGTTGTTCCTTCTTAATGAATCACTGATTTCTCTAATTCTTAAATCATGATCTTTTGCTTAATCTCCCTCTTTTTTTCTGCTTCATTATTCTCTATAAGTTTCTCCTGTATGTCACTGATTCTCTGTTCTGCCTTGTTCATCCAAGCCACCGTGGCATCCATCCGTGTTTGCAGCTCAGTTATAGCATTTTTTATTTCATCCTGACTAGCTTTTACTTTTTTATGTCCACAGAAAGGGATTCTAATCTATTTTTGACTCCAGCTGGTATTCTTATTATTGTGATTCTAAATTCTGGTTCAGACATCTTGCTTGTATCTGTGTGGATTAAGTCCCTGGCTGTCGTTTCTTCCTGCTCTTTCTTTTGGGGTCAATTCCTTCATTTCATCATTTTGAAGGGAGCAAAAGAATTAATGATGTAAAAAAAATTAAAAAAATTAAAATTAAAAAAATTAAAATTAAAAAATTAAAATTAAAAAATTAAAAACAAGCACACACACACAAAAAAATCGATAAATGATGCTAGATCCTAGGTGTGTTTTGGTCTGGGTGTTGAAAGGGGTTTGACAGATTAGAGAAAAAGGGAAAGAAAAAAAAAGGAAATCGTTTGAAAATTTGAAAAAATGAATACACTGAAGTAGACTAAAATGAAATGATGGAAGTAAAATAGAATTTGAAAAAATTTACACAAAAGTAAAAAGTATAGTAGGGAAAAAGGAAAATATTTTTAATAAAAATTGAAAATAAAGATGAGTTTTATCTCTTTCTGATTCAAGAAAAAGAAAAGAAATGAAAAAGAGAAAAAAAGAAAGAAAGAAAATTGAATAGATGGACTGGTGAACAGACTGCAGTATGTCTGAAATTACTTGGTTTTCCTCTAGAAGTCAAACCATGAAGTGCTTTATAGTCCATAAACTAAGCAGGCGGAGAGACTTGTGTTCCTGAAGAACAAGGTTGGCCCAGTTGGGCGGGGCTTAGTGTAATGGTTCCGTTCTCCACTAGATGGCGCTGCCTAGCTTACTGGGGTAGGTTGTTGTGGTGCTTGTAGGCGTGTATGCGCATGCCCGGGAAAAGTGAAAATGGCGTCACCCAGATATCGAGCCTCTAGTATTGGAATTCCGTTTTCCCCAATCAACAATCGCTCACCCGTCCTTTGTCTTCGGCTTCTGTCCACTCCCCGCTTTTACAGAGTCCGTGACCAAGCCCCAGGCAGCACCTTCCTCCTGAGGTTTGTCTCAGATGTGGCTGTTTTTCTCTGCCCCTTACTTCTGAGGGACTGCATCTTTGACCCGTTCTGCCACTCTGAGCATGGTCTCACTGAGTAATGGACGGGTGCCGGCCACACCCAGGAACATTTGCGGGACCGTGCTGCTGCCGAAGTCCAGAGACTGCGGCCAGGTGCCAGCCCGCCCCAGAAAAAGTTCGCGAGATAGTGTAGCAGCAGCGCCTCAGGGATTATGTAAAATCACAACACACATCTGGCACCAGGCTTTTCCCTTAACGACCTTATTCCAGCACCAGCAAATGTGGTTGTTCTCCCGGGTCCACTGGGGCCTTGCCTTTGGGGCACCCACACAGCCGCTACCAGGTGTCCTTCCAGCAGGGGAACCGCCTCTCCCCGTGTGGCCTGAAGAACCCCGGACTCCACTCTGCTCCTGGGGATTCGCCCTTCCCACCAGAGCACCGCCAGGTATGGAGCTGCGGCGTTTCGGACTCTGTACTCCCCCTGTTTATAGTCTTAATGGAATTTAAACCCTCTTCTTTCTCCTTTCTCCCTTTTTAGTTCAGTTCCTGTGGCTGTTTCCAATTTTCCACTTTCTCTCCAGCTGCTTTTGGGGAGGGGTGCGTTTTCCCATATTTTCCCCGCCATCTCCGTCCTCTCTCCGCCCACAAAAGCACCTCCCTGCCCTCAGGGCTTCTTTCTCCCCAAGTTCACATCTCCACGCCACATACCTGCTGAATTCTGTGGTTCAGGTTGTGCAGATTGTTGTGTTAATCCTCTAATCAGTTTTCTAGGTGTGCAGGATGGTTTAGTGTTGGTCTGGCTGTATTTCATGGATGTGAGACACACAAAAAACTTCCATGCTGTTCCGCCATGTTGGCTGCTCCCCTCATAGTAGGTACTTAATAAACATTTGCTGTTCGATTACGTTGTAATGATTCTTAAAAACACATTCCCAGAAATTTCTCTGAACAAACTATAAAATAAAATATGAATGTACCAAGGAAAAAGAATTTAGAAGGCTAATTAGATTTGCTTTATACATTTATTCTTCATTTTTCAAAAGGATCTTAAAAAAAGCTTTGTATTGTAAAAAGAAACACAGATAAAACCACAGGAAATAAATGTAGAGTTTATGGTTATATTATTCTCGTTATTTTATAATAGGGGACTCTTTTGTAAACACCCCTGATCAAGAAATAGAACTTTGCCAACCATCCCAGAAGCTCCTTCATATGCCTCAATCCCCTCTCTTCCTTTTCTCTAAAAGTAAACAGCTACCGACTTCCATAGTGATCACTTTCTGTGTGTGTGCATTTTTAATCGTTTATCACCCACTCCTAAATGGGGGACACTATAATTTAGCCTTAGGGAAAAAAAAGACTTTTAAGTTTCTTTTCGTTTACAGATTTCTCCTCTTCCTTTTTCTTTTCTTTATAATTAATCTGTTGGAAAACCCCAGGACACTGGATCTGTCCTGATTTTTTTGAGTGTGTCCTACAGTATAGCTCAATATGTGCTTCCGTTACCTTTGCTTTTGTTAATTGGCAGCTGGGTGCAGAGGCTTGACCAGACTGGGTTCTGTCCAACTGGCAAGACCAAACAGGGTAGGTGGTATGATCTTTCCTCAGAAAGCTCATGAAGTCTGCTTGTCTTTCCTTTTGTGATGTTAGCAGCTATTCCCTCCTTAGAGATTGCAAAACAGCCACGTTCTCATTCTATAGTTTCTTCTTCACTTGTTACTTGGAATATTTTACAGTGAGACGATTTCTATCATCTACTCTTGGGGTACCCAGTTTATATAGAAAAGATAAGATATGTGACTGATCCTTTTCCTCTACTGAACACTTCTCAAGTTAATTGGCTCTCAATTTTCTTCCAAAAATAACCAACTAGATTTTAAAAAGTTATTATGAATCAATGTATTTAAATATATTTGATGGATTCCATTTGCAACTATTATCTTTTTTGAATTTCAAATTGTCTCATCGTTAGCTGGTGGGAGCTTTATCTTTAGGCTGGCTTCTGAGAGCCTTTGACATGACCTTTAGTTTTTGATAGCTTTTTTTTATTACCTGACATAAAAGAGATGTTCCAGGCTCTTATACATAAAACCAGTCATTTATCCAAAATGCCTCATTTTCTTTAAGTGGAAAGTATGTGTAAGTAAGTGGATTATGATCTAAGAATCTGGGTTGCTAGGAATGCTCATTGTTACTAGATCATTCATTGTTTGCAATCCTCCCTGCCCCATCCCCACCATATCTCTTAATAAAATGACTCATGAGTTCATATTCATACTTTCCATACAAAGGTCCTATTTCCGAGGACATAGGGGATGGTAGAATTAGAATATCTAGTGTTTTGTAATTACTTATTTACTGGTCCAAAATTATATATATGAGTCTCAAAATAATGAAATTGATTCTACCACCACTAATATAATTACTGAAAAAAGTTAAAAATTTTTGCTTCTACCCTACTCCTCTTCTGAGAGCTAAAACCTATCTGCATTGCCTGAGCATACAGTCATTAAATGACTCCCTTTAACCCCTATTTAGACTTGGTACTACAAGTAACAACATTATAAATGTTTGCCATCATTCTAAGCTTGATGTTTCTCTAGACTTTTTGATGCTTTCTACTGAATCCCTTGGAAGAACTCATGGGAACAGTGTTCCTTAAGTTCTTTCACGTCACAATGATTTGTCAATGGTTTTTATACTTGAAAGTCAGCTATGCTGGATATAAAATCACCGGCTCACATTTTTCCCCCTTGAGTATCTTAAACACGTTACTCTGTTTTCTTATGGCAGAAAACGTTGTTGACAAGCTGATAATTATAAAAGTTTCTTCTCCTTAGAAGTCATTTGTTCTTTTTTTCCTAGATACCCTGACTTTTTTTCTTTTTCCTTAAAGTTCAGTAATTTTACTAGAATATATCATAGCGTTGGTCATTTTAAGTCAATAATCTCAGGTATGCAATGTCCTCTTTCAATATGTAGTTTCAAATCTGTTTCAGGAAAGTTTTATTGAATTATAGTTTTCTGTATTGGTTCTGTTTTCTTTCTTTGGAGCTTTTTCTTTCAGGGACTTCCATTATTTCTTTGTTGGATATTCTTTGGATATCTTCAATATTGTTACTTGGTCATAAATCTTTTTTATCTTTTTCTTCATTTCTTTTTGATTTAAAAATTTTTCATTCTTTTCTTTCTATTTCTTTTAAGATACTATGTGTTGTGTTTTTTGCCCCTGTGTTCCCTCTAGTTTCAAACTCAATTTTTCAAAAATTTTTCTTTTATATCTAGTATTTCCAGATCACTACAACCTCATTGGTGAATTTTTTTCTTTCTAATTCTGATTTATGCTGTTCTTATCTTGTATGATTTTCTTCATGTCTTTTAGATTTCATTATAATTTGATCTCTTGTGTGGTCATGTCTTCCTGGCATGCTACCCATGTCTGAAGCAGTGCTATTTCTGCCCCTATTCTCTTTAATTCTTTTAGTCACTTTGTGTGGGATTTGACCTCCACATCATTCTTTTTGTCATTTTTATGTGAAACTAATTTTTCCTAAACTGTTTTTAATGTTTATTTATTTATTTTTGAGAGAGAGAGAAAGAGAGTGAGCAGGGGATGGGCAGAGAGAGAGGGAGACAGAAGCAGAATATTTTGAATAGAAGCAGGGACTCGAACTCATGAACTGTGAGGTCATGACCTGAGCCAAAACCAAGAGTCCAATGCTTAACCAACTGAGCCACTCAGGTGCCTCTAATTTTTCCTAAACTTTAAGAAGAAGGTGTTGTTAAGTGTAGCTTCTTTCAGTCTGCAGAGATCGCTCTTCTATTGTTTTCTTGTAGTGTTCAAACATATCATGGCTTGCTCTCTCAAATTAACTGGTTCTGTTCTCCACTCCTACTTTTATTGGGGCCTTTTCTTTCCCTTTTCTCCTACTGTCTCTATCTGGTTAGCTTTTATTCCATGACCAGAAGTTTCAACATGTGGTTCAAATCTCTGTGTGTCAGCCCTATCCTAGAAGGGAGTCCTGCTTGATCAGTTTTGAGAGTTCATATGTATCGAACTTTATTCTGACCCCATGGACTCAACTACTGTCGGACTGAGTCAAACCATTTTTGGTTTTAACTCCCATTCACAAAGAGTCCTGTTGTACTTTATCAAACTTTTATTGCTATTTTGGGGTGTCTTACTGTTAGGTTAGTTAGATTCCCTATGCCTTCCCTGTCCTTTTCCTACATAGAAGCTGATACTGTGCATATTTGGTGGCCTATTTGGTGTCATGAGGGTTCTTTGTCCCCACTCATTTATATTTGGGGCTGGTGGTGATGATAGCTTGACACTTTTATTTTATTTTATTTTTTTGAGAGAGCAAGAGTGAGGGAGGAGCAGAGAGAGAGGAAGAGAGAGAATCCCAAGCAGGCTCCACACTGTCAGCTCAGAGCCTGATGTGGGACTTGAACTCACAAACTGTGAGATCATGACCTAAGCTGAAGTCAGATGTTTAACTGACTGAGCCACCCAGGTGCCCTGACACAATTTTATTTTAAATGTTGTTAATGGGTCTTTATTATCTAGTTGCTTTGTTTGTTTCTAAGTGGAGATTTGGAAAGATTGAGAAAGTGTGCCACTCCTGTCTCTTGAAACACCTTTTTTTTTTTAAACCAAAGGAATCCATGGTTGTATTTTTTTAACCAGAATTTTTTTTAGCACACTGAACATATGGTTTACTTGACAAAGATTCTATTTACATACAACCAGTAGGAAACTCATCTATTATGTAAAGTTGCACACAGCTAAACTGTTACTGAGGTTCACACTGTGCAAGCAAAACAAAACTGTGAACCTATTGGATGTTTGATCTTGGGACAATCTTCGGGCTTCTTGTGCTCATTTGTAATATGAAAGGCCTGGACTGGATATGTTCTTAATTCTTCTTATTAGCACTTGCTAGTATTCCACATTATTAGACTCTGAGTGGTGGTTTGTACTCAGAATGGAAATTAAAATAAATAAACAAATAGAGAACCTCCAAAATAAGCTGTCTTGAAAATGTTTTGAATAGTTCTCACTGAGTTGGACCCACACAGCAGTGAATGAGACCAACCTAATTTGGACCTCACAATAAGGTCCAATACCTACTTACTTAAGTAACCCATTAAAATCAGTACAGAGGTGCTTATTGAGCTGTGAGAGAGAGAAGGAAAGAGAGAGAGACTGGGAGAGAGAGAGAGACCGAAGGGAACTCTGTGCTGACAGCATAGAGCCCAACGTGGGGCTCAAACTCATGAACCATGAGATCATGACCTGAGCTGAAGTTGGACATTGGACACTTAACTAACTGAGCCACCCAGGCGCCCCCATAAGGAATTTCACAGTGACTTTTCCTTGACAACATCCATGGGACCTCATAAGAATACACAAGGTCTTTTATCTCATCCAAAGGCCATTTGGTCTGTTGTCTAAGCATTTGTCTGAAGTGTCCCCAAGCCGAGCAGCTCAATTAGCTCTCCAGCTCCACCTGCTGATTCTTCAAACACAGTTGGGCTCTCCAACTTCCTATTGGAGGAAATATGGAAAAATCTATTAGAAGACCTGTGAAATCTGTCATTTGAAAAGATATTTTGATTCTCTTCCATAGAATGAAAGCTAGCGATGTCTGCCACCCCCTGGCTTTTAGTATCTGCACCTTTAAGTGAAAGCTTTCATAGGCTTCCCCTATTACTGTGAGGACAGAGGAAGAGAACAAAGCAGATGGTTAAGGCTGCCCCCATACTCTGACTCCAGCTTGTTGATAGGACTTTTTTATTTTTTAACTTTTCACGCATAGGTAGTATATACACACATATAATTTATGCATGCATATATTTTGAAAAATGCATATATTTTGGCATTGCCTTTTGCAGTTTAAACATGCAGAATCAAGTCCCACAGGTAACCCTTAACAAGGTGAGGGATTGACTGTCACCATGTTCAGAACAATCTGGAAAGGTTGGGGCAGAGTGAGTGTTGAAATGTGAGTGCATTGTCAGAGGGAGGCTTCAGTGTCTCAGTTGCTGGCATCTATATGTGATCCTCCCTCAGGCTGCTTGCTTATGGGAGTAGCCTGGGAATCCTCAGTGAGAATTAGTCGAAACATTTTCAATTCCTAGAAGGTCTTCACCGTCTTCTCAAAATTTGTATTTCCCCCCCTCTCACTGGAGGGCATATTCCAATTCTGTGAGTACTAAGGAGGAGTTCAAGGTTTTCAGATCACCTATTATTTAAAAAACTACTTTGGAGTGAAAATAATTTTAGAATTAACTAAACCTCAGTTAACTCTCCCCTTCTTCATTCTTTCTGAAGTATACTAAGTGGGGATAATACCACATGCGTTTTAGGCTATGTGATGACAGACCTAAAATATAAATATTTGTCCCCTTCCCCTCTGCACTGCAACTCCATAGGAGCACATTCTATGTTAGCAGAACTTGGCAGAGTGCTTAGCTCTCAGTGCAATCGAATGTGTCAGGTAGGCTATCAGCTGGGGAACAAAATGGTGAGGGATTTTCATTAGCTGTATTTACACAGATTTCAATTTTGCTTTTAGTCTGCTTCTTCATACTTAATTGAGGTAGCCTTTCTTTGTCTTTGTCCTCATACTCCAAAGAAAAGCCTTTCCTGAGTGTCTCAGTACTTGGTGGTTGAATGAATGATCTGGAAAAAGGCCTGCCTTGGCCTGACTTTGCATTTCCTCCTCCAGCTCTATTTCACTGAGGTGTTCAGAAGGGATGGCAAGTGAGACAAGAAGTAGAGGGGACCTGACTAAAATATGCTGGAGTGTGGAGATTTATTTTCTTCACTTTAATATAATAAACCCCCTCAGGGTCTGACTTAGCACCATCATTTTTCCTTAGTCTGCTCTCTGAAGGCTGCCAACACGACGTGAAGAGATTGATGCCTCCTTTACTATAAATAATCGGGACGAAGGCATTTATCAGGGATTCTTCAAAATTTGCTGGCCTTAGAGCTTCTCCCGTAGGCTGGGAACTCAAGAGCCCTAGGGTGAGGTCTAGAGCTCATGAGAACTGAACATAAGAGAATCTGGCCCTGAAGAGAGAAAGCCAGTCAGTGCTTTGTATTTCTCTCCATGCTGGGATAGGCCGTGCATATCATACCATGAGCTTTGAAGTCCTTCCTTAGCACACAGAGAAGGAGGTTGTCCTAGCTCTATTGTGTGTGGTGGTGGGAGTTTGGAGCTAGAGGAGAAGTAGGGAAGTGGACCCAAAAGATCAACCACTGTAATAAGAGTAGCTTAGTGAACCATGCCCATGCCGTCCAGGGCTGCTGCTGGGACTGTGGCTGTGGTCAGTCTTTGTCAATCAGTCTCTAGAAGGCATGGTCTGCACAAGTCTCTGTGAAAAGGGTCCTTGCTTTCCATACCACTGGGCTACTTGTTCTGCTCTGTCTTTGACTAGATAGTCCCAAGGAACTCGAAAAATATTACCGTTTTCTAGAACCTAAGGACACACATATCACGCTGTTTTTCCTTCTCTGCCTCTTTTTCCAGTTCTTCTCCAAGCTGGAAGGTCTCCCATGTGTTTCCCAGATCCCCTTCAAGGGAGGAGTGTTGCCCCAGCGCTGTGGGTGGCCTCCAGCCGATGACCTCCACCTCTTAGCCCCTTGAGGAGCTGCCTGAGCAGCAGAGGGCCACCTCACCTGAGATCACATTACTCCCAGGACAGCCCACATCCAAATAAGGCTGGGATGTAGAAGCCTAAACATTTTAGCCTGGCATAGACAACTCTGACGATTAGTGCTCATTTCAGAGTTTCTCACTGGTTTGGTTGTGGCTACATTCACCTGCTTCGAAGTTTAACTTCTTCCACCCCCACATCCTACTTCCTCCTTTTCCTCTCACAGATGCTAACTCCCAGTAAACATCTGACACCCCAACTGCATCTCAGTGACAGCTTCAGAGACACCTACCTATCTATGCAGACTCTTACCTGCCTTGTAGCTTGGGAGAAATCTACTCTTGGTATATAACGGTGGATTTTAGATTTTAGAAATTGCTTTTTTTCCTTCAACTCATCTTGGCTTTCAAAAATGTTGTTGTCTAAGGGTAGAAAAAAACAAGCTGAATTTGAAACTCAAAGCTGAGGAATGGCTTCTTTGTTCTAGGCTGTGTCTACCCCGAAGGGCAGAAAAAAAATGAGTTGAATTTGAAACTCAAAGTTGAGGAATCACTTCTTTGTCCAGGCTGTGTCTATCCTTTCCTTGAAGCCATGCATGCCATTGATTCCATGGATGAGTGGTCAGTCACAGGGCAAGAGGAAATGGAAGAAAAAAGAGTTTGAAAGATTTCAAAAACATGATACCCATTGTATCTATATTATAGAGCTTTGTAAACTGTGGAGTGCTAGGCAAACCATGATAATTGTTGCTCTTTTGATGGATGAGTGCTGTCCCTGCCACCATGTTGTGGTCCACGGAACAATGGAGCTGGCCTCATTTAGATCTCTTCCGCAGCCAACTTTGTTCCCAGATGCTTTGGGAGGCTGTTTAAAGAGGAGGGGAGCAGCGGCCATGATGGCAGAAATGGCTTAATCTAGTTACAATATGTTAATTTCAGCCCCTGTCTATTGCTTTCTGCTCTCCTTTTGCTCATGAGCTTATTTTGTGGCTCTGGTGGATCCTTCTAATCTGGAGGTTTTCAGACTTTTCTCCTAGATACAAATGGAATTTGTTTTTAAAGGGTCACCTCTCTTTCTGTGGCTTGTGTGACTTGTGCAGCCATCAATTTGTCCTGCATATGGACTCGTGTCACAGGGAGGTATGACGTGGGAGAACCCTAAAAGACCAGCAACTTGGATTCCCTTTACAAGGAATTTAGCTGCAACAGTGAGCGTTCACTCAGCATCCCCTTAGGAGCCTTGGCTTCCTTTGAGGAGAGGTCACCAAAAGACATAGGAAAAGGACTACCATGAAGGTAGAGTCTCTCAGCTGATTTTTTATGGAGTCCAGGTCTTTATGTGACAGGGAGACTGAAGCAGTGCTTACCAGTTCTAGCCAGCATTCTTCCTCTCTTTCTTTAAGACTTAAGGTTTTCTTTAAAAAAAAAAAATCATGGGGGCGCCTGGGTGGCGCAGTCGGTTAAGCGTCCGACTTCAGCCAGGTCACGATCTCGCGGTCGGTGAGTTCGAGCCCCGCATCGGGCTCTGGGCTGATGGCTCAGAGCCTGGAGCCTGTTTCTGATTCTGTGTCTCCCTCTCTCTCTGCTCCTCCCCCGTTCATGCTCTGTCTCTCTCTGTCCCAAAAATAAATAAACGTTGAAAAAAAAATTAAAAAAAAAAAAATCATGGAAGTCATTTGGTACTTCTACATGGCAGAGTAGAGGTTTTGTTAAAAAAAAGTCAATAATAAAAATGTTTTTATTGAGCATCTGCTATGATCCACGCACTGTTCTAAGCCTTTACAGTTATTACTGTACTTAATTCTTACAGTAACTCTAAAATAAAGTTGCTACCAATATTACCATTTTATACATGAGGAAAGAGAGGCAAAAGAAGCAGGCATCCATCCTGGTTCAGTTTCTAAGTGTTCATAAAGAGTTGCTAACTATGTTTTCCTTTTTTCTTTCTTCGTTTTTTTTTTTTTTTGGAGTGGTGGGTTATATCTTTTTTTTTTCAACGTTTATTTATTTGTGGGACAGAGAGAAACAGAGCATGAACGGGGGAGGGGCAGAGAGAGAGGGAGACACAGAATCGGAAACAGGCTCCAGGCTCTGAGCCATCAGCCCAGAGCCCGACGCGGGGCTCGAACTCACGGACCGCGAGATCGTGACCTGGCTGAAGTCGGACGCTTAACCGACTGCGCCACCCAGGCGCCCCATATATCTTTATTTTATTGATAGCTACGTTTTCTTTTCATTTACTCAATAACTATTCACTAACCACCTGCTGTATGCCAGCTGCAACGCCAGCACTGGAGGATAGAGTGCGGAACAAAGCAGACCTGCTCCCTGAACTTTTGGAAGTTAAAGATGGTCAAGACATATGGTTCCTCAGGGCCAGTACCTGCATACCAAGTTTTTTTTTGCTGGGGAATACATTTCAAACCCTCTGCTTACTGCCTAATTTTTCTTAAATGCTTAGCTGGGAGAAACTAGGTTTCTGGAAAATTTTTGAAGGATGTATTATATGCAGCCCATTTTCCTTCCAAGTTCCCAATCTTAGTGAATGCCATCACCCTGACTGGCATCCTTGACTCTTCCTAATTTTCCCAGCCCCTGCCATATCTCTCAATCTCCAAGTCCAGACATTTCTTTCTCCTAAACACCTCTTGGGTCAACACACTTCTCTCCATGTCCATTGTTACCCACCATTTGTTGCCCAGAGTTCTAGGATAGCCTCCTGACGAGGGTGTCATCTCTCTTGCCACCCTAAAGCCCACTATCCTTGTGTGTCAAGTAGGCAATTGATATAGGAGCATACAGCTCAGAGGTGCAGCCTAAAAGAAGAGGAGGATCCAGCTAATGAATTTCAGCACCCCAGTCACTGAGGTAGGAGGGGAACCAGAGGACTGTGGTATTGCAGAGTGGAAAATGGGTGGTTTTCAAGCAGGGAGTTGGTTAGAGTTAAGGTGAAACAGTAAACAGTGCATTATATTTGGCAGCACAGAGATCACGGGTGACCTTAACCAAGAAGTTTCATTAGAGTCCTGTGGATAAGTAAAACGAGGATAAACCCTGAGAAGGAAAGAAGCAGTTTGTTTTGTTTGTTTGTTTTATGTGAGAAAGAAATTGAATAGCAGCTGGAGGAAAATATTGGGTAAGGGATTTGGGGTTTTATTTGTTTACTTGTTTTTACCACAGGGATTCTATTGCATGTTTATGCATTGATGAGGATGATCCAATGACAAGCAAGAGAGTGAAAGTGCAGCGAAGACAAGGGAAACCTTGAGAAGGTGCCAGGGATCAGGGCTCCAGAGCGCCAGAGGGTGTCCGGGCCTTTGTTGGGGGAGCTCTGCTTCCTCCTCTAGAGCAAGACAAATGGAGAAGACAGGCATAAACGAGGCAAACTTATGGACTTGGTAGGGTGGAAGATTACAAATTATTATCTGATGGTTTCTATCTTTTAATCATAAAGAACATTTTAAAAATCATGTTTAACTCACATTTGAAGAAGGTTTGAGGAGAGAGACTATAGAAGGTATAAACTAATCATGATGAGTCTGGAAAAGCTAATTTACTGAGGAAACATAAGAAGAGTGTGAGTGTTTTGTTCAGGCTTCTGGTAATGAATTTAGAGTGAAACCAGTCAGCTATATTTCATGTGTGTGTTTCCTCCAGGAATATTCTATTTTCTAAATATAGGTGTGGATGAACTGGACTCCACCAGGCTTGGTTTTATTACATGCAGATGGGACAAGAGAGAGATGTAAAGGAGGTGATAATAATTTTCAAGGAGGTGAAAATAATTATAGATCAGGTGATCTAAAGGATTCAGAAGGAAAATAAAAAGAGAGGACTGATTGGTGGCTAATGGGAATGTGGTTGATGGTGTGGAGATATCAGTGAGGTTAAAGAATTATGTAGGTGAGCCGGAGCTAGGGGAGAAGGTGTGGGTTAGAGACTGCCTTTAATGAAACAGATTTACAGGTGGCATGGTTGTAATAAGAACAAGGTAGTGTGTGATGATAAGACGAGCTCAGTTGTAATACTGTGGAGGGTAAAGCAACTGGAGAAGAGAACGTTAAGGAGCTGAAAATTCAGCATTTAGCTGCCTTATTTTGCACACCTCTCAATGTTTTGTGGTTTTTGGTCTTTCCAACAAGTATGTTATTCTCTGAAGGAAGGAACTACATTTGTCTTGTCACTGTTTACTCCCTAACGCTCAGCTCAGCACCTGACCCATAAAATACTCAATAAATGTTTACCAAATGAGCAAATAAGTCCATTCTTTTAAAAATTCTAGAAGTTATTCCTGAATTGAGAGCTCACCCTAGGACCATTGTCTTGACTCCTTATGGACCACTTTCTGCGAGCTGCCTTGTGGGTAATGGCATTTACTGCTGCTATGGAAGCACTCCTGTTTAATTCTCCTTGGTATTTAAGACAGGGCTTGCTGAGGAAGTAATTCACTCCTTTGCACAGAATTCCCTTAATCAGGACCCACAAGGGAAACTTTTCTAAGATTTCATTGCTAGGAAGACCTGTGGCTCTCTTAAGTGAACAGACACTTTGTAAGCCTCATAAGCAAATATGTATTCCTCTCTGCTTTGCCCATTACAGCCAGATTTGTGGCTCAGGCTCACCTTCAGCAATTATGCAGAAAAATATGGTATCTATTTCTTAGGAATAATTTTACCTTTGCTTTATCTTGTTATCTTTTCCTGATTTCCTCAACTGAGTGATTTCTTCTCATGTTTCATTTCTCTTCTAGAATATTTCTTGAATATTTAATGCTAAGGTGTTTTCCCAAGGTTCAGCTGGATGGAATTTTATTCTGACCACTTCAACTGATGCATGTTTCTGGTGATCATGTGAAAAGCAAGCTCGTTATTTCATAAACTGTAGTAGTGAATATTTAGATTATAACCATTTGTAAACAATACATATGTCTCAGAATTTATTGAGCTAATCTTTTTGAGTTCAGCTTGTAATTCATACAACATAGAATGTTAAACATGTCACCTATTTTGGAGTTAATATCAAGCACAAAATTGCTTACAAAAGGTAAACACAGTTTTGAGCATGTATCAATTAAATCAAAAGGTCCTATCTGAGCCTTTATTCATTTAATTACAGAATCTTATAAATTTGGGGGGGCATATCTTGTTTAATCAAATAATTGAAGAAGAATAAAAAGAACTAAGTCATGACTAAGGACTTTGAGAGCCTTATTAGAAATGCAAATGCAATAATAAGGCAGAGATCAAGATGACAAATTTGGACAGAGGCCACTGCAGAATAAGAAGGATGAACAGAAGTGAGAGGACATGGGAGACTCTACAGGACTAATCACAGAGGAATACAGGGCACAAAAATCTACACACTGTAAAGAAAATGAAAAGGAAAAACAGAGGAAACGTGTGACAGCTGTGAGCTTTGCAACACACAGTATTGGAAAGTCATTAAATACATTGAGGGAGTACATAAATACTGTCATTATGTGAAAGTTTATTCCAGAATGCTAGCTGAGACACCTACTATATTTTACAAGAGTTGTTTTCTGCAGATGGAAATGTGGAACCCACAGGATGGAGAGTGATACACAAGGACAGCTCAGCAAAGGGGCCCACACCACTGTGGCCGTAACCAGGCCACTGTGGGTGATCTGGTTGGGGACGCCTATAAGCTTCTTTCTACAAAGTCTGATCACTGGCCTCAATTAAGTGTTGCCTATGAGAAGAATGAGACTGTTGATAGTGTTGGCCATGAAATATATGCACAGGAAAAGAAAATGCATTAATATTTTATCAACAACTGTAAAAATATTCCAGAGCGGTGTAAGATATGTTGGCAAAGCACGTTTTACATCTTTTTGTAAGCTACCTCAAATCCTTTCTTGGGAGAAGCTGGGCTATTCGTTAAAGAATGCAGGGGCGCCTGGGTGGCTCAGTTGGTTAAACGTCTGACTTCGGCTCAGGTCATGATCTCGCGCTTTGTGGGTTCGAGCCCCACGTCGGGCTGTGTGCTGACAGCTCAGAGCCTGGAGCCTACTTCAAATTCTGTGTCTCCCTCTCTCTGCCCCTTCCATGCTCATGTTCTGTCTCTCTGTCTTTCAATAATAAATAAACGTTAAAAAAAATTAAAAAAAAAAACAGACTGTATAAGGTCATATTTTCAGTATTGATTTAAAATAAATGACTCTGGAAATTGAATGTTCATTATTAGTACCATTAGAACTAGTAGCTATTGTACATTGTGTGCTTCTGATGTGCTAAGCAAATGCTAAACATTTTTTGTGGCTTATTCATTTGATCCTCATCATAATCCAATGAGAGGGATCATCACTATTCCCACTCATGCAAGTGGCAAATATTTATTGAGTTCCTAATACGTGTCAGCAACTTTTTTAGTGAGTGAGACAAAGATCTTACTTTCTTGGTGTTTCCTTACTGATGGAGAATAATGGACACAGAATCTAACAGAATACCAGTAGTAATACATGCCAAGAGAAGTGTAGAGGGGGATAGGGACTATAATTTCAAAAAGCGTTCTGGGAGGGCCTCTCCAAAGAGATGACATTTGAGGAGGTGACTGCATACAGTGAGAAAGTGAGTCATTTCATAAACACAAACTCAAAAAAGGCTAAGTGACTTGGGAAGGGTCATATAGATAGAAAATGGCAGAGCTGGAATTCAAGCCCAGGAATTCCATCTTCTAAAGTCAGGGCTTGCTGTTCGCTGATGCCCAGTGGCAGGCCTGCTGGAGCCACGGCACTGTGCCCAGGCTGCAATTTCATGGCAAAAAGGTAAACACGTCTTTGATGAAAACAGATTTGAAAAGCAGCTGGGATCTGTTTGGCTGTGCGAAAATGGTGAGAGGGGGAGTGTCTTCCAGGGACTGTGTGGTGTAGTGTCAGCACTTCTAAAGCATTGGTTGATGATATATCTGCAGAATGTTCACATTGCTTGAGGGTAATTCATGTCGCATCCTTAGTCCAGTCCTACAGGATCAAGTTGATAGAATGGAAACACATTTACCCCCTTTAATCTCCTCTCACTTATTGTCCCTGTCATGCTATAGTTGCTGCTGGAAGGCAGTGCAAAGACTGTCCCATTTACACTTAACAGCCCACCTTTGTTGAACTAGAATTCCTGTCACCTCCTCTTCTCTTCCTGATACCCTCAATACAGAAGATGGGGAGTCTCTGGCTGGTCCCATGGCACTGCATGTATGGACTGGGTTTCATCCCCTTCTTTCCTAGTCTAGGAATGAGAACAGTGGTAGTGCTTGTTCATAAGAAGGAAGGGAGAGCATACTATTGGTGGGAGCCTGGATCTGGGATAAGCCCCCAAGGAAAGCCTGGCCCCTAAAAATGCAAAATAACAGTCTTCTTGTTCAGTAACTTTTGAAAAAATCTCTGAAGTTTCTGGAGAGGTCACAGAAGGGCTTGGGAGAATTGTAACCTGTGTTCATTTGCTCATTTGCACTTTTTTCAAGTACTTATCAGGCACCTTCAATATGCACAACACAGTCCCTATCCCAGAAGGTAGAACACATGCAGCTTCATGGGACAGACAGATGTAAACAAGACCATCACATTCAGTGTTACAAGTCGTATAAAAGAGGCACACACAGGGGTGATGTCAGAAACACAAAAAGTGACTTGTTGGGTGGTTCAGAGCAGCTCCACAGGAGGTGCTGTTGAAGATGGACCTTGGTGGAGATGTAGAATTTGCCAGAGAAGGAAAGAATGAAACTCAGTCTTCTAAAACAGAGGGGATAGCATATCTAAAGACAGAACTCAGAAGTGGCCTGGTTGGTTCAGGACACAGCACTGGGGCATGAGATACCCCTACAGGCAACTGGGGTTCTGGGGGAGGGCTGACTGGAGAGGGGCTGGGCCAGACACAGGGTCTCAGGCTTTTTCTCTCCCCCTGTGGACATGGAACCGTAGGTGTGGGGAACATCTAGTGGATAATGAACCTGTCACCCAGATGGTGCCTTGATTAAACTAGATATTTAGGGGCGCCTGTGTGGCTCAGTTGATTAAGCATCCGACTTCGGCTCAGGTCACGATCTCACGGTCCATGGGTTTGAGCCCCGCGTCAGGCTCTGTGCTGACAGCTCAGAGCCTGGAGCCTGTTTCAGATTCTGTGTCTCCCTCTTTCTCTGACCCTCCCCTGTTCATGCTCTCTCTCTCTCTGTCTCAAAAAATAAATAAATGTTAAAAAAAAAAATTTAAACTAGATATTTGAAAACAGAAGATGATTTCAGTTATTGCCAAATGAGAAATTCCTGGAGATTTTTGTTTTGTTTGCACACGTATGTATTATTTATCAGCATACACGTTTTTTTCCTTAGGTGTGCTTGTGTGCAAATGATGAACAATGTGTCATAGGGCTGTAGATTCTTACAGCCATAAGAAGCTGGTTCTGACAGTGAGTTTACTGCACAGCATGGGTACTAATGCTTTGGACACTTAGCCACACCATTTAGGTGGGAGTATAAATTGGAGCAGCCCTTCTGAAAGGCAATTTGGTAATGTACATCAAAACAACCTATGACATCTGCACAGCACTGACCTCAAATTCTTTTTTAAAGAATTCGTCCTAAGGGAATGGCTAGAAATGCATCTAGAGTATTCATTCATTGGAGTATTTTTTATAATGTCAAAAAACTGGAGATCATCTACATTTTTTCCTAAAATAATAAGGTATAATGGGGGAGCTTTATAGATGTTAAAAGGAATAAACAGAAGTTTATTTGTTTTTATGGAAATTTATTCCTAAATGAAAAATTAGTTTACTAAATAATATGTACAATGACTCTAATCTTGTAAAAATGTGATGTATAGTCTGTATGAACAAAGTCCAGAAAGATATCTACCAAGATTTTTTTTTTTTACATTTATTTATTTTCGAGAGACAGGGAGAGACAGCGTGAGCAGGGGAGGGGCAGAGAGAGAGAGTGAGACACAGAATCAGAAGCAGGCTCCAGGCTCTGAGCTGTCAGCACAGAGCCCAATGCGGGGCTTGAACCTACGAACCGTGAGATCATGACCTGAGCTGAAGTCAGAAGCTCAACCGACTGAGCCACCCAGGTGCTCCTCTATCAAGATGTTAATAGTGGTTATTGCTGGGTGGTAGGATAATAAGTAATTCTTGACTCTTACTATTGGCTTATCTATATAATTTCTAGGGTTTTGGCTTTAAAAAAAAAAAACAACATGTATTACTCCATGACTTGTGCAATATAAGGTTATACATTATTTCTCCACATGTATGCACACTGGCTGGTTGACTGTTCACCACACCTTTTTTTTTTTTTTTTTCAACGTTTATTTATTTTTGGGACAGAGAGAGACAGAGCATGAACGGGCGAGGGGCAGAGAGAGAGGGAGACACAGAACTGGAAACAGGCTCCAGGCTCTGAGCCATCAGCCCAGAGCCTGACGCGGGGCTCAAACTCACGGACCGCGAGATCGTGACCTGGCTGAAGTCGGATGCTTAACCGACTGCGCCACCCAGGCGCCCCAACCACACCTTTTTAAGATTCTTCTGTCATTCTATTTGGGACTATTTGGCCAACAACTCAGGAAAACAGAAAAAAAAAAAGTTTGTGGATCATATATTATGGTTGGAAAACTTCTGCCGTGTGCAGGCCATGTCTGTGATTTGAAAGACAAGCCAGGCTTATCTCTGCTCCTTTTTGGAAAGCACATATCTTTAGATTAAGCATTGCTGGCAAATTTCCAGAATTTCCATTTCCTTAGTAACTGAGCAATGTAATAACTTGGATAAAAGCATCTGCTATTTTTCAAGTCATCTGTGCTGTGCAAAAGTCTCTCCCGGACACCTGGATTCCTTTTCAGAAACTGTGTGATTTTCATATTCTGCACACACAGATGGAAATAATCTGGGTTTAGGCTGGTCTTCCTTGGGGGAGCTGCTTATTTGCTTTCACCCACTGCTGTGACTCTAGTGTTCAAGTGTGCCTCGCCAGAATCTAGTGTCTATTTCTGAAACTTTTAGAAAGGATTCTGTATCTTGGGTTTTATGAAGATCGTAAACACGTTGTGGAAAATGAAGTGAAACGCCATTCACTGTTCTTATGTATCAAACTCAAGCTGCAAAGGAAGATATGCAGCAGATTCTGCTCATTTCTCTTTTCCCTCCTCACTGCAGAAGTTGGAGATAACCTTTCACTGGATTAGTTCTGGTACGAACTAGTTTCTTTTCTGCATGTCTCCTGTTGCTTTTATCTGAAAAGGTCCTGTCTACCCTGGAGTGTCTGCATCCTGCTTACCCCTTTATTTACAGAGTCTTTGTTTATGGCAGAATGAAGGATTGAGATATTAATTGGTGCAGGTTTTCTCTGTTTTGTTTTTCTCCTGCCCCCCCTCCCCCGCCCCTCTTCATGGTTACCATGGGAATCAAGGTTGTTGCATTTCTTTGTCCTGGAAACGTTTGCAGGGCAGTGAGGAGAAACTGCTTGAGGGCAACAGCCCCTCTGGCATGTTATAAAATCTTGAACTCATTGTAGACATCATTGAGTATTCTGGAGAAAAGTGGTGTGGAGGGACCATCTCTGAGGACAAGTTGAGGGTAGCGGAGGCCCAGGTATTAAGAAGGGTCTGGAGGCCAGCCAGCCTGGGGCTTGGTTGGGACCCACAGCCTGCTCCCCAGCAGTGCTCTGGGAGAGACAAGGCTTGCAAAGGTAAAGGCCACTGCAGCACCAGCAAGACCAGCAGAAACTCTCTGCTTTGGAGCAGTCACCCTTCAGGGGACCATGTGGACATAGACTTCTAAGATGTCAGAGGGAGCTGTGGGGAGAAATGAGGACTTGCCCCTCTTCCAGGGCTCCTTGTAAATCTTCCAAGTAGTGAAGGGGAAAGAGACTGGAATGAAAGTCTGAGAGGCCGTGTATCTCCAGCCCTGGATGGCATGAGCTTTGAGGTGGATTTATGTTGGTGAAAAGAAAATGCTGTTTTTGGCTCTGACGTCACTGGCTCTGAGTCCATCAGATTCATTTTTTTGAGAAGACCTTGTTTCCTTTCAATATTCCTCCAACATGCTGACAAGGGTCGTATAAATTTCTGAGTTTTATGGATTGAAAATGAGATTGTTTGGACTACCTTGTTCTCTTCGTGAGGATTATTGGCTTGGGTGCCAGAATCTGAATTTTTAAGGGCTGTGGTTATTAATGGGGTCCACAACCCCTTTGTGTGGGAAAAGTGCCTTCCAGGTTGGAGCTGAGCATAGATAACCCGTTTCTATAGCTTTATGAGATCTCCTCTATCACATTATTAAGCACCATCCCTCCTCTCTGTAGCAGCACGAGCTATAATTGTTCCTCTTTGTGTAGGAGCAGGTAATCCATTTTTAGCTGCACTATTTAAAATGATGCCATTGATTATTCCTTGGTTTATGTCATGGTTTCCAAGGCTGTGTGAATATAAAGTCACTATAAGTTTGGATCTCTAATAGTTACTGCTTATGCATCAAATGAGGCTATCAGCGCAGGGCTGGATGATTAGGATGGCACACTATGAAAATGAACACGGATTACAAGCTGTGGATGAGAAATAAGGATGGGAGCCCTGACCTCAGCTTTCTGAGAGCTCAGTGTGGAAGACTTAGAACACATCACCAATACCCATAACACATAACCTTAAAATAAGACAGGGATTAATAAGGGCTGTAGTTAAGTTATAAGGCATGATGGGCATTCAAAAAAAGGCAGGGTTTATTCCTGGACAGATTATGTAGAATAGTCCTGAATGATGCAGAGGATTTGGGTGGGCGAAGGCAAGAGGTAGCTTATGTTTCTATTATTCATGAAGTTTTATGACTAAAGCCTGTGGATTTGGTTCTTAATATAACTCATAGGCAACCCAAATCACCATATTTGTCCATCACATCTTAAGCCTGAGTTTAAGGTAGACAGGAATAAGGTAAGACTGTTCTATTTCTCTTTAGGAGAGTTTTCATTCCATTTCCTTCTTCCTTTTCATTCTTTTTAACTGAAGAATTAATGGAGCCAGTGGTGTGAGTTCAGGCATTCTCCAGAGATCAGGTATGACTGGAGACAAAGGGAGGTTTAGAGCTCCCTTATGCCTTGGAATGATATGCCACTGGCCCTCACCATCCTGCCTGTGCTTAAGAACAGCATCAGAGCAGACAACAGGAAGGGGTAGAAGAGAATCAGTGTCTCCAGGTTGCTCAGCTATAGATTGCTGAATACCAAATACGGGGAAGGCCTGAGGCAGAATGAGGCAATGAAATGTGGGGAACATGGTGACTAATACAAGTGTGCTCTCCACACGTTTTGGATCATCAGTGAGGCAGTGGTGAAATGGAGAACTACTTGAATAGAAAAATTTCCAGATATAATAGTACTGAGTTTGGATGTCCTATTATAATATAATCATAATAACTAATATTTATGGAGCACTCACTTGCTGCCTAGCTCTTGACACACCTTATCTTATTTACTGCACATAACTACCCCATGCAGGAGATATAGCTGTTATCCCTATTTTATAGATGGGGAAACTTAGCAGAAAAGTTACGACAATTAGCCAAGGTTATTAGCTAGTATCTAGTGAAGCAATGAAGTGTGGCTCTAGAGCCCCAAGGTGTAATTCTTATGCCATGCTGACTGTCTGGTTTAAGGAGAGCAGAGCAGGGTGTGTATAGGGGGTTTCTGTTAGTGCTCCCAGCATTGCGGTTGGTAATGGAGACGTCACTGAGTTTACATGCATCAGGAGAGATCATTTAACAAACCGTATTAAAACAAAAGCAATGGTTGTACTCATGCATTTCCTCAGACGTTTTCTCTTTTATCCTCTGCCATCAATAGGGTGGTGGCTAGCCAGTGGCATTTTTAAAAAGCATCAATAATGAATTAAATTAGCTTTTTGATGGAAAAAGTATCGATAGCCTATAAAAGAGTAACATTCTTAATAACTCACTTGGGGTTGACTGAAGAGAGCAAATGAAACGTATTTGCAGCATGTTGTTTTTGCTGGTTTAGTTTCTGTAAAATAAATAAGCCAATAAACTCCACCACTGGAGGTTACTGGCTGTGTGTTGAGTTACAGGATTGTAATACTTATTCACCAATCAGGAAACATGAGTTTGCATCCCTCAATATACCTTTTCTTCTCAGACACATATTTGTATAATTCTTCAGCTTCCTCCAGGAGGAGTGATATTGAACCTATATCCTAGGTTCAGTTGCTGTTTACAAGTTGACAGCCAATTCTAGACTCCAATTCCAATATTACAAAGAGAGAACATTTCTTTTTTTAAAAAATTTTTCTTTTACATTTATTTATTTTTGAGAAACAGAGTGAGACAAAGCATGAGCAGGGGAGGGGCAGAGAGAGAAGGAGACACAGAATCTGAAACAGGCTCCAGGCTCTGAGCAAACGGTCAGCACAGAGCCTGATGTGGGGCTCAAAACCACTGTGAGATCATGACCTGAGCCGAACTCAGACGCTCAACTGACTGAGCCACCCAGGTGCCCTGAGAGAATATTTCTAAGAGAACTTTCAAATTTACATCTCCACCAAAGCAATGGTACAAATACAATGGAATTAACAGGAATTTTAACTGACCTTGTCCCCTCTTGGAGACATCAAGCACTATTCGCTAGTATCCCAGCACAGGGGGTCTGTTAAGGGCATACACAATCATAAAGAAAATTCACTTATATTTTGGTAAAAAGTAATGCATGCATATAATACAAAATGCAAAAGGTGTTAATAATATATATTGAAAAGTGAAGGTCCCTCCAACCCCATCCCCTAGCCACAGCAATTACTGTTTTTTTTGCCTTGTGTCACATGACATCTTGGTTCAGATAAACTGAGAGTATTTTGACTTGACTATAAAATAACCAATTAAACTTTCACCTTTAAAGAAGTTATCAAATAACACTCGTGCACAATACATCATTGCATGCCTCACCTCTTCCCTTATAACCAGTCCTTCTGTTACAACTCTGATACTCACCCCATTAAGGATGAGATAAGGGAGAAGGTGGGAGTAAAGGCTTAGTCAAGCTCATGGAGGCACAGGGATGGTGGGCAGCCAAGGCTGGGTAGCATGAGAGGTGAGGTAAGAATCAGGACTGTGTGTTGTTCAGACGAATTTTTTAAATCCAATTTTTAAAACTCAAATTGGCTGCTTCATAATGTCATGTTTTATGTGAAGCAGAGCTTTAGTGACAGCCCTCGGTGGAGCTTGGAATCTGATTAGGACATTTGGTTGTCTAAGGTAATATAACAGGAGTTCGTGACTAAGCCCTAACGGTGAGAAAGCACTGAAAGCGTTATGATGTGTTCCAGCCTTTATCACCAGTGGGATTCAACGGCAACCCCACTTTAAGCAGTGTGAACAGGGGGAAGGTAGGAGGCTGTTGTGGAACATGCTTGCAAAATTCACTGAAGCTCTTGCATGCCCATAGGCTATGAGTATCTTTGTAGTACTTGTTTTTACACCATCTTCCCCCCCTAAAAAAAGTTTACCGTGGTTTCTAGTTCTGATTGATTCATTACAATGTAGTATAGTGGAAATATATATATGTTCCAGCAAAATAAAAGAAGATGGAAATACACACAGGGGAATAACATGAGCCAAGGCATGGAGGAGTGACAGCCCTGTGTGTTTGTGTAATGGAGAATAGAGTGGCGTGGTTAGGTGTGGGTGAGGAGCTTGGAGTGACTATTGCTCTAGAGGAGGTCTGGGCCTGGATCATGCTCAGACCTGTATGAAATAGGGAGGGGCGCTCGGCCATTTGAATCAGTACAGGGGTGTGATCAGAGTAGAGAACAACATCTTTGGTGGCGATGTAGAGAGGGCTTGTAGAGAGAAGTCAGAGTTGCTTGTTTCTTTCATGCTTAGTGGCTAGCAGTCCTAAATGTCACTGCATCGAGAATCCAGGAATATACTTAAAATCCTGCAGCACCTCTCATCAGAGGCATAAGGAATTTTAATGCCAGTTCTCATCCTATATTTTGGGCTTTCTAAGAAATTTATCTAGCCATCTGGCTTACGCTTTGGACACTACCTGCTTGCATTGCCATCTGTTTGGGGGGTGGAATTCAGACATTTTGGGATCTTCCATCATGTCTCAGTTGTTTATGTCTTTTTTTCCCCCTTAGTTATGAACTTAGTTAATTTCTATTATTGGGCAGGTCGACATCGTCACTTTATAGGTAGATTTTCTATATCCCCAAAAGGATGGAAATACTCCTGTTCAATAATGTAGGTACAATAGCAATGACAAGGGCCAAGATGAAGTTTCCAGTACTGGAGCCTTTTGGCATAGCTAACTCATGTGTCCAGGGCCATGTGGGTATGACTCAGCCCCACTCATGAAGATGGTGGACAATGGCAGCACGTTTGAGTGCTTCTTTTATGATGAATATGGGTGGGTAATACAGAGTGATGAGAAGAAATACTAAGAGAATATACTACAGAAGAGAGAGGGGAAAGATTTATTTTAAGGAACTGGCTTATGGATTATGGAGTCAGGCAAATCCAGAATCTTCAGAGTAGACCATCAGCCTGATGGCCCAAGGAAGAGCTGATATTGCAGTTTGAGATCACCTGCTGGTGGAACTCTCTCTTAGTAAGTGGTTAGGGATTATTGGAGGTCCAACTGGGTTCATGGGGAGGTCAATCTTTTGTTGTACCTAGGCCTTCAGTTGACCGAGTGAGTCTCAATCTCCTTGATAGAGGGCAATCTGCTTTACTCAAAACCTGTCAATTTAAATGTTATCCTTATCTCAAAATACCCTCACAGAAACATCCAGAATAATGTTTGCCCAAATATCTGGCCAACATGGCCCATCCAAACTGACACATAAAATTAACTATCGCAGAGAATCAGGCATACAGGGATGAAATTAATGTAAAGATGGAAGTGGAGATTGGAGTGATCTGTCTACAAGCCAAGAAACACTAAGACTGCTGGAAACCTCAAAGATTAGGACTGTCCCACAGATTCGAGAAGGAATCAATCCTGCCACTATCTTGATTTTGGACTTCTATCCTCCTGAACTGTGAGGACACATTTATGTTTTTTTAAGCCACCTGGTTTATGGTAGTTTGTTATAGTAACCCTAGGGAACTAATATATACCTAAACTCAGCGGCATCCGAGCCACATTTCCCAGGAGGGATTAGGGTCTGATGTCCCATTCTGGGAGTAGTTTGGAATGTTTGCGGTGCCAGGCACATTGGCAGAGCTTTGGGGAAGACTATGGAAGGAAAAGAAAGGCTTAGATACAACGTTTCCAGGGGATACTAATATGAAAGCCAAAGGCAAACACACTGAAAATAAGTGGAACATCTCTGATAGGAAAATGGGTTAATTTCCTTTGATATGAAAAGCAGCTACCAAAAAATCAGTAAAGAAAAGATAAATGCCTTTTGGAAAAGTGAGGAAAATTGAGAAACAATCAATATATAAAAGAAGAATCTGATAAATCACCACTAGGATGACCTGGGCTCATTGTGCATCATGCCTCCCCTTAAACTTGTGCTCAAAATTTGGTCTTTCAAGTGCATCCTGAAGATGCAGGCCAATAGCAGGCCAGATGAAGTCAAGGTGGGCACTGCATAGCTTGCCCCATCAGCTGGACAGGTTCTGCCTCACAGAGATGCTTTCCTCAAACCCAGAACAAATGGTGATGTGAAATATGAAAGCATGATCGATTGACTAATCAGGAAGCAGGCATTTGTTGAAGACCCATTTTGTCTCCAGCACTATCCTGTGCACCGTGAGGAGTATGAGAACACCATGTTCCTCCCCCCTAACATGGAAGAGAAGAGATAGGGATGAGAAATAACAGAACGACAATCCAAGGAGGGATGAATTGTTTGGCCTAGATTGTATCAGTGGTTTCCAGTTCCGGATATATTCTGGATGTATTCCCTGAAGAGATCTTTAAAAAATGCAGATGCCTCTGGGAATGTTCATAGTAGCACAACTTGTAAGAGCTCTAAACTGGAAACTCTCCAAATGCACATCAACAGTAGTTTGGATAAATAATTATGGATTATTCACATAATGGAGTGCCATTCAGCAAAGAGAATGAAAGATCGACAACTACACACACCGATGTGGATAAATCTCTTCAGCATAATGTTGAATGAAAGAAACCAGATAAAAAAAATATCGTATTTCAATGTGCCATTGTAATGTAAGATGTTAACAAGAGGGGAACCTTTGTACAGGGTATACAGGAACTCTCCGTACTATCTACACCTTTTCTGTAAGAATAAATTGTTCTAAAATTTAAATGTTTTATTTAAATATAAAAACATCATACTGTATGATTCCATTTATGTCAAATAAAAAGACAAAATTTGTCTTATGCTGTTTGAAGTCAGGAAAGTGTTTTCCCGGGGAGGAGTGGGGTCTGCAGGGGCACAGGAGGGCACTGTGGGGATATTGGTAATGTTCTGAGTCTTGATCTGTATACTAGTTACAGGGGCATGTTTCATTATGAAAATTTATCAAACTGAACACGTGTATGCACTTTCTGTAAGTAATATTTTATTTCAATAAGAAGTTAAAAGCTATTCTGATGTCTACTCCTACCTAGACTAACTAAATCAGGTTTCTTGGGCATTAGTATTTAAAACAATTTTTTTTAAATTTATTTATTTATTGAGAAAGAGACAGAGAGTGCAAGCAGGGGAGAGGCAGAGAGAGAGAGGGGGAGAGAGAGAATACCAAGCAGGCTCCATGCTGTCAGCATAGAGCCTGACATGGAGCTCAAACTCACAAACTGTGAGATCATGATCTGAGCCCAAATCAAGAGTTGGATGCTTAACCTACTGAGCCACCCAGGTGCCTCAGGCATTAGCATTTTTCAAAGCTCCCTAGATTATTTTAATACACACCTAGGAGTGAGAGCAACTGCTATATGTCTTGTAGGCAGTGAGAGAAGTCAGGAACCAGTCTGGACTTGAGCTGTGAATTCAGGTTTCCCGGAGAAGGCAGAATACATGTGAGTCCTCAAAGGCTGGGAGGGATTGATGAGGCCAGTGGGACTCCACAATAAATGAGTGTTTTGAGCCCAGGAAAACATTCCATTTCCAATTCTCATTTTCCTATTTTTCTGGTGGTAGCTACATTTTCTCATAGAAACTTGGTCCTAAATGTTCTTGTCTCATGTTGACCCCTTCGGTTCAGGAACCATGAACAGGGTTTCATCTGAATTCATGCAAAGAGAATTAAAAAGCAATTAGTTTTCGTACTCTAAACACTAGATTTTATCTAATTTGTATACTTTCTTGTATTTCAACTCAAGCCCCAGTAAGCCCTCCAGAAAGCATGCTCGAAATAAATGACTGAATACACAAGCCCCAGCATTTAGGTTGGATCCACAGAAGCACTCCCTGTGGCATCAGTGATCAACTGCTAAGATGTAATACGTTTAAGTGTATAGTCAGGGAAGGGAAACTTCTTGGGGCAAAGTTTGATGGATGCTGCCTTATGGAGGAACTTCTGTCTGAGTGTGTGTCTCTATTTATGATTATTATGAGCCCAGACAGGCCAGCGGACTCACTGATAGGTTTCTTACTTATGAGGAGAGAGGAACTATAGAGCATCCACAAAGAGCATCTGCAGACCTAGGGTTGGTATTTTCATTCGGATAGCCTTTACTTCCGTAGGCTCATTCTAAGTAAAAATGGCAATAACAGCCAGCTTTTATGGAGTGCTCACATCACACCAAGCACATGGCCAAGCCCTTTCCATGAATTATCTAACTGGATCCTCACTTCAATCTTAGGAATCCCCACTTGACAGATGAGAAGCCTGGTGCCTGAGAATAACAATTTATCTAAATTCCCACCACCTGTCAGAAGCAGAGCCCATTATATCAAGTGACTTCCAGAAATGTTTTTTTTTTAAGTTTATTTATTTATTTTATGAGAGAGAGAGAGAGAGAGAGAGAGAGAGAGAGAGGATCCCAAGCGGATCTGCACGGCCAGTGCAAAGCCTGATGTGGGACTCAAACTTCCAAACTGTGACATCATGTCCTGAACCAAAATCAAGTGTCTGATGCTTAACTGACTGAGCCACTCAAGACCATGTTTGAACCATGGTGGGATAGTGCCTACAGCCAGCCCTCCTGGGAAAAGTTGGGATGATCCAACCCAGCAACAATGTGTCCTTAAAGCCCCCCTTCTCCTTCCCGCCCAGATTCATCCCCTCCGCCTCCCTCACCAAGCTCAGAGTTTATTACCTCGTCCTTTCATGTCCCTTTGACTTTTCATCTCCTGATACTCACATTTATCCTGAAAAGTTGTGTCTCCTTCCTGCTTCACTCCTCATCTCTGGAAGCGTGGATAGTGAATTGAATCATGCCAAGACATTTGAGATTTGCTGAGTGATGTCTCTTGAGAGTGATTGCACTGGACAAGAAACTCCATTGGGAACACAGTGCTTACCACTGTGAGTGCTTCTGAAGGTGACTTCTGCTAGCTCGGGGGTCAGCACACTACAGCCTGCAGGCCAAATCCTGATTTAGTAACTAAATGGGAACACAGCTGCACCCTTCCGTGTATTGACTGTCTATGGCTGCTTGGACGCTGAGCCGGGGGCAGGGTAGAGTAGTTACTGCCCAGATGGTATGGACCACCAAGCCTACAACACTTGCTTTCTGGGCTTTACAGGAAGATTTTGCCCATCCCTGGGCTAACTTGTGGGGGAGGGTTCCACTGCAGGACTTGGCACAGAGGCTCTAGATAAATGGCAATTTCCTTTCCTGCAGGTTCCGGGTGTCTTCCCACGTTGAATTCTGGGCAGGAGGAGCATCCGGAAATCACATCACATGGGTCACTGCTTCTCCTGCCCCTTCAGGGTGGGCCACGGAGGCCACAATCCTCGCTGAATATCCATTTGCACTTTGGTGAGTGAGAAACTGACAAGCATCCTCGCAGACCAAAGTGATGTGCTGTTCATATTGAAGAGGGTATTTTATGGGTGGCAGGCAGCAGGGAGACCCTGGGATGGGACCATCATCTTGGTGCCAGGAGTACTGAGCAGGAGGACTGCAGGGGTTGGTGCTTCGGTGCCACAGACACGGAACGGTTATGTGTCCAGACAGTTGTTTCCTTCACCAGGGTGGAGAAGGGACATCATTTCTCTTTCAAAATACCTGCAACATAACAAAAACTTAAACTAGTCTTGAAACGTGAAGATAACTTGAAGTTAACTGCAGTATCTGCTTTATTATACGTTTGTTAAGGACCATTTTCCATCAGGCAATCTTTGCTGTTTGCTGGTTAGCTTCAGAGGTGCCTTGCAGTTGTTGTGGACAGAACTGAATGGCTAGAATGCAGCCATTCCAAGAAGTCACTAAATGTGACCCCTCGGTTGCTACATTAATTTTACTTTTCCTAAATGGAGGGACCTGCATTTGGTGGACGATTCTCTACAGGAACTGTATCTCCCTTCTTAGGGATACACAGGTACTGGGATCTAATCTTTTCTCCTGGATTACTTAGAAGGTCTTAAGCCTTCTTCATAGGTCACATGTGACTTGATATCTCACATTGTACCTCTGTTCACCTTAACTAAGATCTAGTTTTTTTGAGGTTGGTGCAGTGGTGGAGATTGGAATTAATAAGTAACCCCATTGTCTAGCCAGGATTCCCTAGAGGCTTACTGGAACAACAGATTCTAGGGAGTAAGAGGGAGGGCTGAGGGAACTGAGGCCTGGAGGAGGAGGGGTGTGAGTGGGGTGAAGATGGGCTGTGGAGCTCACCTCCTCTAAGTAAGATGGGTCGTTCCATCTCGTGACACCTTTTTCCAAGAAGATGTATAAACCAGGTCCTTTGCCAGGACAGTCAACCCTGAGGCAAGAAAAGAGGAAGAATTTATCCACCAGCTCTTATCTTCCCACCATCCCCTGAAAGGTTTATCCACAGGTTTGTAGTTCCCCTGTGCTTCCTGGTTGCATGTATAGGCCCTGAGTGGAATCCTGAGAAACCCCAGGGTTCAGCCATAGATGTGGACACTTTGCTCTCTGGTATTCGTCAGCACCCCCTATTTTGCAGCTGTCTGCGTGAGTCTCTCTCTGGTTGCAGAAGCACGTCTGGCCCACATACTAGGGAGTTAACTTTCCTGGGAGCTAAGAGTTGGTGCTAAATTCTCTGGTGCCTTCATCCCTCGGGTGAGTCAACTATAAGGCATGTGCTATGCATTCTTCCAGAGGCTTCCAGTGGCCTGGAGGCCTAGGTACCTACTCTAACACCTCCCATTAGCCCTGGCTTTCTTTCCATCTGTTATCAGTGTTCCTAGCATCCACCCTAAACTCTTCTCTCTGGATCTGCTTTTAGGAGAACTTAACCCAAGCCCGTAGGTGAGAGTTGCATGGCGTGGGCATGTGGTGAGTCCTGCCATATGACACCTGTGCAGTGCTCCAGGAGCAGTGGCAGCTGGGGCAGAAGTCAGGAGAGGTTGAGGTGACACATACAGGTGTTGGGTGATGTCTGCTGCACCTGGCAAGAAGGGTTACAGTTCATTGATTTTAAACTGCCACCAAGTAAGTATTTACCCTGTGCAGAATCTGTGCTGAGCACTACGTGTGAATCAATGCATTTAAGCCTCACCGTTGTGACCCAGACACTATTACCATTGTCCATATTTCACAAGTGAAGAAACTGATGCACATAAGGATGAAGTAATCTGTCTAAAGTACTATAATAAGAGCAGAGGCACAACTTGAACCCAAGGCAGTCTGCATCCAGATTCTGTGCCTATAAGTTAATGGTGAAGGATGATGTATCTTAATGATTGCTCTTTGCAGCTTTAATATGACCTGATTTAATTAGGGGACAGTGCCTTTCAGGCCCCCTGTTCCAAAGACTTCCTACCAGGCCTGGTGCCTTAGCTGATTGTGTGTATGTGTGAGTACTGGGTGTTGGGAGCATGGGAGCTGGGAGTTAAAACACGATGACCCCTTTTCCTGCGGTGTTGGTACCCAAACAAGTAACCTCCCAGCCTTTGTAATGAAAGCAGATGCTCCATCTGAGTCTCTCATCCGGGTTTGGGTTTTTTTTCCAGGACCAGAGGCTGTTTCTAAATTAGACTCTAACTTACCGGCCATCAAATTGCACAAAGCAAACAACTTTTTGATGAGTTAAGTGTAAATGAGTCAGAGGCAGAGAGATTAAATTTTCCCTCAAATACACATGGGTTAAAAAAATTATAGTCTCTGGAGAGCCTGGCTCCTTGAGGACTGAGTTTTTGCCAAGTCAGCACGTTGGAGAAAGAGTCTGTGACTGTCTGCCAAACCCCAAGCGCCACTGGCTTCCTTGCCTTCGCTTCTTGCTGAACCCGGGAGGAATCCGTCTTCCTAAATCCTCGCTGTCTGTCAGAACTGAGAGCCCATTTCTGTGCAAATGATTCATTGTTGTAATTTGTGCCACCTCCTCACAGACTCAGGGACTTTTCATTTTTTTACATCAATTCCTATGGAGTATTTCAACAGGTCTTTTTTTTCCTCCTCTGTCTCCCTCCTGCCCTTCCATCGTCTCTGCCAACAGATTCCAAACAGGAGTCCTCGACAGGGCTTTCTTTGTCTAGCCCCGAATCTCACTCTGCCTCTGGCAGTGTATTTCTGACAGGTGCAGAGAAGACAAGAGGAATGACAGCATCATGCAAAATGCAAGCAGATATAGTAGTGTGCATCACTATTTCTCTTGCTAGTGTTCCTTTGGGTTACAGTGAAGTCACCTTTGGGGACAACTTTTGTTCTTTTACTTAAACAAAGAAGTTGCTGCAGATATCAGTAACCCTCCAATTCTGCTTTTAAGAGCACAACAGTGAGAAAAGGATTAGAATGATTTTGAGTATCTTAGATATTTCCCATTCCAGGATTTGGAGTCAAAATGTGTCCAGCACTGCAGGTGGCTATAAAAATGGGAGTGCAGGAGGACCACGGAGGGGTCCCTGAATACTGGTGGCTGAGGGCCAATTTGCTCAATTGCAGGCAATTCTGCTTCTGAGGTGGGTGAGATAAACAAGCCTGAGCCAGGAAAATAAAACCTCTTCTCTTTGCATTTTAATCCCAATAAATATGGTTTCCAAAATTGAGCCACCGGCACTTGCCAATTCCTCTGCGTTTGGAGTGGAGTTTAATGAGCACCCAGCATGTAGTTGTCTCTCCTGAGCTTTTTGCAGAGTGTCCAGATGACGCCTCAGGAGAACTCTGCTTGTAGAACTTGTGGCATCTGCACCTGCACCACTCCAGAGGGCTGGTGCACTCACACTCTTTTTGTTCCGTGGCTCCCGGATGCTGGTTGGTTCTGAGTGGAGACCAAATCCCAGGGAACACGCACGTCAACTTGTCAATGTTCTGCTGGGTGGGTGGCATATGTTGGCGTAGGATCGTGCCCATTTAACAGCCTACATGCAGCTCATGCAAGGACTGCGAAGCGCAGCCCGCCCTGACACTGAGCTGTACACGTGGACGCCATGGTAAAGTTGAACGGCAGATGGAACACTCCAGCAAACCTTTTATTGGCCATATGTCACTTTTGAGTGTTGGCCAACAAACTAAAATTTCAGCTAATATATAATGATTTAAACAGCAAAAGGAGCAGCTGCACTTTGATTTTTGGTGCCTTTCTTCCCCGCTTTCCCAGCGCGCTGGAGTTTCTTGAGCTGCTTTCTTTAACCCTACACTCGCTCTGAGTTCTCACCAGGTGGCACCATCTACAGAATTACGCTACTGGTTACATCCAGCTCTGTGTGACAATCTCTCTGTTCCTTCTTCCTTGAGGGCTGTTTTCTAACTTCTTTGTGGTTATAATTTTTTTTTTAATTTGATAAGAAAATGCTACAAAGCACAACCCTTGAATACTTTTATACTTTTGCCAGCTTAGCTGTTTTTCTTCTATTTTTCAAATCCCTCTTGGGTAAGGACCCCTTGCATTCTTTTTGGGGTATCTGAGTTGGCCTTCTGCTTAGCCTGCAGAGCTTGTCCTTGGAGTAGAACTGTGGGAGGGGAGTTCATTCTGATTTATGAGGACATGACCGGGGATGGAGCTCCTCTGGAAAAATTCAGCTTTTATTGTCAGAATCATCTAGAAGGAAATGATTGATGTCAGGAATAAGTAAAGCAGGCCACCCCTTGGCTCTTGAGTCCCTTCTGGCTCTTCAGTCCCACACACTGAAAGTGCCAAGTCTCCACTCTCAGCAGCCATGGACATGATAGCTGGCTTAGTGCTTGAAGCCTCATGGAAGAACAGGCTTCTTGTTATAAATTGAGGGTTATACAGTTGTTTCTGGGGTCAGTGTGCTGGAAACCACCAGGAAAGGAGTGGGAGAACAATATGAATTTAAACTTGCATGCTTGCCAACCACTAACCCAATAACTCAATGTAGGGATACATGATTGCTGAAGTTATGTCATCATAAAAGGGCTCTATAGTTGTCACTCTAACAAACTCCAGCTCAGGTTTCTGTATATTAATTCCTGCAAAGCTCAGCCACCTCCCTAATGCTATTCAAAAGATTTCGAACAGCATTGTGAATAAAAATTATAGCAGAGTACATCAAACCCAATGATTTCTATAACATCTGGAGCTAAGCACATTAAATGGGGAGTAAAATGCACATTCATCACGGGTGTTTGGGTTTGTTTTCTGTTTTTGTAAAGAGAGGAAGTAAGACATACTTTTCCTGTAGGGATTTTTAGTTATCTGTTCCTGTGTTAAACTGGACACCCTACAGAAGAATTATGGTTTCTGTATTTATATGTTGATTCTCTTTGTAGGTCTGATGAAGATTTTGTCCTGTAGCAACTTTACTTTGGGGAATTTATTCAGAGATAGAACTGCTGTGTGAAGCAACATGTGCACACAGTTAACCATTTCAGCATTATTTATGAAAGCAGGAGATTGGAAACAACCCAACTGTTCATCAGTGGAGACCAGACTAAATCATAATATATCCACACACTGGGATGCAACTGTATAAAAGAGAGACGATGCTCTCTATATACAGAGATGGAAAAGGCTCCAAGACATTTGTTAGTAAAAGTCAGAACACAGTATGTGGTGTACTCCATTTTAATTCATGTAATACGTGTATACACAAAAGGCAGGATACACGAGAAAACAAGCTGAGGGGAGAGCAAGAAGAGAGATCACGGGAGGGAATAAGCCACTCACTTCTTTTTTTCTTAGTTGCATATATTTGACATATAGCACTGTATAAATTTGTGGTGTATCATGTGTTACTTTGATACAGTTATGTATTGTGATATGATTGTCATTGTATTGGTATATATCATATTACATAATTATAGTACAATATTATCTGTATTCGTTTTACTGTGCATTCTTTCACTATGGCTTATTTACTATGCTTTGCAAGTTTGTAACCTCAAATCACATCAATTTATCCTCCAACCCACGATCCCTTGGTAACTACCATTTTACTCTATTTTTTTATGAGTTTGACTTTTTCATATTCCACACATAAGTGATAGTGTGCATTATTTGTTTTTCTCTGACTTATCTCATTTAGCATAAGGTGCTCAAGGTCCATCCATGTTGTTGCAAATGGCAAAATATCCTGCTTTCTTATGGTTGAATAATATTCCATTATATATATGTATATATACACATACCAGATCTTTTTATGCATTCATCCACTGATGGGCATTTGGGTTGTTTCCATATCGTGGCTATTGTGAATAATACTTCAGGAAACATGGGAGTGTGTATATCTGTTTGAGATACAATTTTTATTTCCTCTGGGTATGTACCCAGTTGACACTCATTTCTTAATCTCTTGGAATCTGGCTTTTGTACCCACTGTTGTGAAGGAAAATTTTCACACTGGCTCACCTATAATGTCCTAATTAATTGCTAAACTCTCAACCTCCTCGATGTCTTTGCTTCCTGTTGACCATACACCCCTTCAGAATGAAGTATTTCTAATATAGTACAGTCACAAATTCTGCTGTTCACTAGCTGTGCGTGCTTGGGAATGCTTCTGCTTAACCTTTATGAACCTCAGATAGAGACAGGGAAGAAGGAGGGAGCTAGTATTTCTGAGTGCCTGCAATCTTTGCAGAAGTATCTCTTTACTTGTTTTATTTTATTTTATTTTATTTTATTTTATTTTATTTTATTTTATTTTATTTTATTTTATTATTTTATTTTATTTTATTTATTTTTTAATTTTTTAAAATGTTTTTATTTAGTTTTGAGGGACAGAGAGAGACAGAGTGCGAGTGGGGAAGGGACAGAGAGAGAGGGAGACACAGAATCCGAAGCGGGCTCCAGACTCCAAGCTGTCAGCACAGAGCCCGACGTGGGGCTTGAACTCACAAGTGGTGAGATCATGACCTGAGCGGAATCCAAGAGTCCAACACATAACTGACTGAGCCACCCAGGCACCCCAGAAATATTTCTTTTAATCATTACAATGGCTCAATTAAACAGGTACTATTATTATCTCCATTTTACAGAAGAGGGAATCGAGGCTCGGAAAGCTTAATTAACTTGCCTCAAGTCATAGAACCCATAGGTAATGGGGTCAAGATTTGACCAGTCCCTAATGCAAGTTTATGAGAATGTTTTGTGTCTGACAAATACAGCCGTGTTTTCATTCACCTTTGTTTCTTCTCTTCTCCTGGACTATTTCTTCCACTACTCTGGCTGCTCAGAGCAGAGTTGGCTCTTTTTGTTGGCTCTTCTTCCTTCTCCTCACACATGGTCTCTCCTTGTCTCCAAGGTCCTGCCCTTGTCCTCCCGCCTCTAGCTAACCCCCTCCCCCTGAAGAGATTTGATCTTCACCCTATGGGTTTACTTTCTAAGTCTGTGTCTGTATCTTCAGACATTTATTTCGACTTGCTTAATGGACATTTCACCCAGACATCTCGCTGGAACCTGAGTGCCAGTATTTCCTGAGCCAAATATATCATCTTTTTGCTTACAATCTCATCCTCCTTGTTTTCTTTTTCTGATAACACTCCCTCCCAAACCCCTTGTTCCTTAAGCACAAAACCTTAGGGAAGATTTTGATTCCTTTTTTTCTCCCTTGCTTCTAGTTCCCAATAAGTAAAAAAAATTTGCTGTTTTGAGTTTGACTGACTTCATAGAGCTCTGTTATACATTATGTCTTGCCTGGGGAGTTCTCTCTTCACTGACCACCTCACCTCCAGCTTCATTCCTCTCCTATCTAGTACCTGACAAATAATCTTCATAGAGAGTGGCACTCCTAAGATCTATGTGAGGAAAACTTTTAAATGCTAATGAGGGACACATACAGAAAAAGTTTTCATAGATGGAAAGGCCAAGAGCATAAATTATTACAGAGCTTCCAATTCTCCCCAAATTAATCTATAAATTTGATGAGGCTTCAATAAAAATACCAATAGGAGGGTTTTTTTAAATATTTTTCTGTAACCAGATAAGCTGATCTGAGAGTTTTTATGGAAAAATAAGTATGATAAAATATTGTAGGAAAATTATGAAAAGAAGAAATAAAAGGAGGGAATGAATTCTAAAAGATATTAAAATTATTAAAAAGTGACCATAATTAATATAGCTTAACTGTACATAATAAATGAGAACAAAGACAGAATAGAATCAGAAACTAATCCCAAAACTTTTATGAAAACTTAGTATTTGATAAAGGCCGCATATCTAAATTAGTAGGGAGAAATTTACAATTCAATAAATGGTGTTGAGACAATTGGGTAGCCATCTGGAAATTAATAAAGTTGTATTCTCCTAACTCCTTTAAGCTAAAAATAAGTGCCAGATGGACTATCAACATGAAAATTAAATGATCAAGGTTCTAGGAAAAAAATGGAAAACATTTTTGTAATCTGAGAGTGGAAAAGAACTTTCGAAGCATGATAAAATTCAGGAGACATAAAGAAGAGACTGATAAATTTGGCTCTAAAAATCAAAGATTTCTGCATGATAGGAAACACTATAAATAAAGTCAAAAGACCAATCAAAATCAGGGGAAAATATTTATAACAACCATGTCAAACAAAAGGCTAAATTTGTTAAAACATAAAGGACTTCTACAAATCAATAAGAAAAAAGATCAACACTCTACTAGAAAAATTGGTAAAGAACATGAACAAATAACTCACAAAAAGAAATACAAATGGTACTAAGATACTTGAAAAGATGCCTATGTTCCTACACAATAAACAAATGTACACTAAAACTACAATTTTCACCTAATATCCAAAGTTTCTTAAAATGCATTTTTACAACTTGTTTTTGATAACAGTATAGAAAAACAGACATCTGTACGTTTTTAAGGTATGTAAATTGATACAACTCTAAAGAGAGCAATTTCAGTATATTTATCAACATTTGAAATGTGCATACCCTTCCATACATCAATTCCATGTTTAAAAATGTCTCCTACGATTATGTTTAAGCTTGTGCCTGAAGAAATGTCTAAGGATATTCACTGTAGCACTGAGTGCAACAGCGTATTTTACCATCTCAAAAAAAGAAATGAAAAAACAGTGAAGCATGGGACCTGCCATGTTTACCCTCTACACAACCCTCCCCCCTCCCCCAGCTCCTCCCCCACTGATTGTTTTCTCTTTGGGTGTTGAAGGTTTTGTGATCTGGCCTCAGCCTGCCTTTTCTGTCTTGCATCTTGCTTCTTTCTACACTTGTTATACTCAACCAAATGACTGTATTGCTGCCCTGCAGGTCCTATCTCCATACCTCTCTTGGTGCTGATGCTCTTGCACTCTTCCCCACCACTCCCCTCTTCATCTATGTGAGTCCTAACTCTCCTTTATAACCTGACTTGCATGCTACCTTTTCTGATGACATCCTTGAGCCCTCGACAATCCCCCATCCCTACTTGAAAATCTCTACCTGCTATGACTTTTGCCACAGCATTCTGAGGTTATTTCTGGAATGGCAATGATATTTTGATGTCCTCTTTTTGATGCAGCTATTTTAACCTAGGGGCACTTTGATACAACCTACAGAAGACACTATTAACTTACATTTTCTCCAAGAATGAAAACATTTTCATTGTTTTTGATTATGTAAGTAATATGCACATACTTAAAAAAGTGGAAAATCTCAGGACTTACTCCGTGTGTGTGTGTGTGTGTGTGTGTGTGTGTGAGAGAGAGAGAGAGAGAGAGAGAGAGAGAATAAAGGAAAGATAAATTTCTGAAGCAGATTCCTGGGTCAAAGATATACATATTTAAAATTTTGGCATATGTTGCCAAACTGATCTTCAGAAAAATTTATATTTCATTCAACAATAGTTATTGAGGTGCGAGTGTGTGCCAAGTGCCACGTGCTAGATATTTAGGATACAATGGTGAGTAATGACAGATGTGATCCCTGCCTAGACTCATGGAGTTTGGTGTAAGTGTTACTAAGGAAAGACACATAGTCCTGTTAGAGATGGCGGTAGAGAGGATTTGGCAGATTTGGGAAGTTCAAGATGGCTTTCTGGAGGAAGAGACATTTCAGATAAGGCCTAAAGCTTAAATGGTAGTTAAGTAGACTAGTGGGAGCCATAAGAGTTCTTCAACCACAGCCTGTGCAAATGTGGCTGCAGGGCATTTGCAGAAAGTTTGCATAGCTGGTGTGGAAAGTGAAGGGCAGCCCAGTGTGAGGTGAGGCTGGAGATATGGATAGGGAGCAGGGCACAGATGCATTTGTAGGTTTTGCTAAGGACTTATTGTTGTTCCATCAGCAAGGGGAGATATAAACAGGGTTTAGGGGTCATATTTGTATTTTAAAAAGATAACTTTGGTTGAGTAGAGAACTGATCAACACACATGAATGAACACAGTTGACAAGTTAGGAGGCTATTGTAGTCATTCAAGTGACAGATGACACTAGCTTAAACTAGTGTGAATTACAGACAATAATGTGATCAAGGCAGAAATACAGAAAAGTGGATGATTTTATAATTTGACCAATACCAGAATCATAGTGGATGTCACTGATCTGTCTTTGCCAATCCAATGCGTGTGTAATATATATATGACATATATATTACACATATAATATGGATTATATGTATAACTTAAATAATTTTCCTTTGATTATTAGTGAGGTGAAATATTTTTTGTATTTCATTGGCTATATTCACTTTTATTTATTTCTTCTTTTGAATTATCTGTACCTATCCTTTGTTCATTTTCTTATTGGGGTACATACGCGTCCTCTGTTCCAGGATCCAGTCCAGGATTCCACATCGTATTTAGTGTTCATTTCCCCGTTGTCTTCTCTGGTCAATGAAAGTTTCTCAGGTGCATATATTTCTATTAATGATTTGAAGAAACCATTGTTATATTGATTCAGGGCAGAGCTTGGTAAGAATCCAAGTATAAAATCAAGGTAAACTTAAACAAATTGAAAATAAAATGACAGTGTGTGATATACATTGCAAATATTTATTCAGTTTTATTTAAAACTAGATTTAAGTTTGGGTGTTTGTATATATATATATGTGTGTGTATATATATATATATATATATATATATATATATATATAAGTTTGGGTATTTGTGTATATATATATATATGTATATATGTATGTATGTATATATGTATACATGTATATATATGTATATGTATATATATGTATATATACATATGTGTATGTATATGTATATATACATATATATATACATATATATACACAAACACCCAAACTTATGTGTGTGTGTGTATATATATATATATATATATATATACACATATATATACAAACACCCAAACTTAAATCTAGTTTTAAATACGTATATATATACATATATATGCTTAAAATATATGCTTTTAAATACACACACACACATATATATATATATATATATATATATATATATATATATATATATGCTTATGTGAGATATCATTGTAAAATCACCATCTTTTCCTTCATTTTATGGTTTTGGCATAGTGCTTAGAAGTCCCTCCATCCCAATGGATAGAACTATTTATGTGAGTTGTCTCATATTACTTTTACAACCACACATTTTCAGGTTATATCAAGTAAGATGAAAAACAGACATCTTCACCCTTCCTTGTTCGCTTCATCCTTGACTTCACCAGATGGGATGATAAAAATCAGTACTGAGGTGATGCTTATGATATAAGCAATGTCAAAATAACAGCATACTCTGCTCTGAACTGTTTTGACTTTGCACCTAACTTGGGTACTGACCAAAGCCTCCCCATATCCATGGTATTCTTTAATTGTTTTATCAGTCCTACCAGATCATGGATTCCTCGAGGGCAGGAATCACATTCATCTCCTTTTGCATAATACCCACGTAGCTGGGTCCTCCTTAGAAGTCTCTGCCAATATAGCATTCCAAAGCATCTATTCATGGAAAGAACTCAAACTCTAAACATTGACAAAAATGTAGATTTTGTCAAGTTTTGTGAGGTATTTATTGGAAGTGAGAATCCATCATAAGTCACACAGCATGACAATCAAATGTCTATATCAGGCAGCATATTTGTCCACTTTGTCTCCTCCCCCTTCTACAACCAGTCTCTAGTCAGAGTAAAAACAACTAGTCAGCAAAATAAAACCTGCCATGTTAGCCTGATGAGGGTCACATGTTTTTTGTTGTTGTTGTTGTTTTTCAAACTTCCTTGAGGGTTTTAGTTCATCTTATCAAGGCTGTTTCCCTTGGTGTGTTTATCAGGAACCTTTGTGTATGATAGTCAATATGTGCTTGTGGAAATCAATAAACTGGGCAACAATGCTGTTCTGATGCTGGATTTAAGCAGTGACTCAGTTGGTGTCTGGGAGGCAAAAAGATCTTCCTTTACTAATTCCTTTTTTGTCTCCATTTCATGGAGAGAATTAGGACTTTATTGGAAACCCACCATAGTTTTATGGGCTATCAGATCAAGTTAATTGTAATAAGGATCCACCTTAAATTCTCACCAAAGGGCTTAGTTACTAAAGCAGCATTTTCTTAAATGGTCCGTTAGCACAGACTAGAGGACAATGTTATTGCAAAGTGAGCAGATGGTCTGGGTGAACTGAAAATATGGATATCACCTATCTGTCCTAGGTGGTTAGCCAGATGCAAATCCATTTGGGATAAAGGCTTCAGGCTAGAAGCCAATGGCCCCCAAATGGGAAGTTTTATCTCTTCCCTGAGGAGTCTGGAGAAAGAGTTGAGACATCGTGTACCATTGGACAAAGTAGATGTAAACGTTCTTGGTTCTAAGGAGCAAGCCATGTGCACACAAGTGAGCAAACCAGATTACAGGGGGTTAGGAAGGTAGCTGCTTGATGCTTCACCCAGGCCTAGGTTAAGAGCAGGGCCATGGGACGTTTAAATATCATCTGAGCACCAGCTCACAGTATGAGTTCAGGTTGAAGTTACCAGATGCCCTGGCACCTAAATTCTGGCCTAATGGTGAATAGAGTCATTTTTATTCTTTTCCTCCCTTCTTTCATTTTCTTTCTTTCTTTCTTTCTTTCTTTCTTTCTTTCTTTCTTTCTTTCTTTTTTAAAGTTTATTTGATTTTGAGAGAGACAGAGACAGCGTGAGCAGGGGAGGGGCAGAGAGAGGGAGAGAGAATCCTAAGCACACTCCATGCTGTCAGCATAGAGCCTGATGTGGGAGTCAAACTCACGAAACCATGAGATGATGACCTGAGCCCAAGTCAAGAGTCAGACACTTAACTGACTGAGGCCACCCAGGCGCCTCTCCTCTTTCATTTTCTAATGGCCTCGTCCTGCTTCCTGGGCCCATTTCAGTCTTAATTTATCTGTAACAATTTTGCCTTCTGTGAACTTACCTCTTGATGATGTGATATCGCTTTCTTTTAGCTTGAGTATCCTCATCTGAAATAAAATGGAAGGAAAATGAAAGATGACATAAAAGAGTGACCAGCACAGGACTGGACACCTGGTAGGTGCTCCTGTAGCATCTTAGGAGAAGCTAAGGCTGATTTCAGCTATCAAGACTGAGGCTTTTTCATTCTCTCGGGCCATTGGTGAGACCGTGCCTCGAACAGAGCGACAGAGGTGGCAGAAGCCTTGCTCTTTACTGATTCCTTGCCACATCAAAGCTCTCAGCAGTGAGATCTCTTGCCCATTCTGAAAGCCTGGATGATGGCTCCCTGGTATCTCTTCATATGCCACAGCCCATGAGCTGCAGCTTCTGTTGACCCCTCTCAGGGTGAGACAATGGGCTGGCGACAGCTGCGGGAACCACGGGAAAGAGCCAGCAGAATCCAAGCTGTAACTGAGTTAATGACACTGTGGCATTGGGGTGGCTGTCTTGAGGACTATCAAAAAGAGAGAAAGAAGGAAAAACAAGAAAAAAAAAATCCCAGGCCCCAAAACAAAGACAGATGTTTTGACTTAGGACAAAAGCATTAAGAGCCGTTTAGAGATTTGTTTTCCTAACAGCAAATAGATACTTAATTGGTTTAAAATAAATCAAAAGACGTTTTATAATTACATCAAAATTAACCCAAAAAGGAAGATCAATGAAAACTGAAACCTCTCTACTCTATTTTCCCTCTTTTCTTTCTTTCTTTTTTCTTCTCTTTCTCCAATACAATAAACCTCCTTCTTCTTAAGAATTTCACATGTCAAAATAACAGCATGCTCAGGTAAGCTGGAACCAGCACTACCCTGGATTTAATCCATAAATGGCAATCTTGGAAATGCCACCCCCCATCTTGTGCTGCTCTGTGACTTGAATCTGATTGAGGCAGAAACCTCTCTGGATTTACATGTGAGTATAGTGTGGTAATGATGTCAGGGAAGACCAGTGATCGCCAGCATTTGTGGAATAGCGCAAGGAGCCCATGCCTAGGACTCAGGAGACATAGGGTATAGTTGTGAGTTGGATCCTAATTGATGTATGACTTTGGGAGAGTAACTCAATCTCCTGGGGACTCTCCTTCCTATGGTCTCTTCCTTGTTTAATAGTCAAAGTATATGTCTTGGGCAGAGAGTCTGTTTACAGTTATGGAGCTTAAGAAACCCACTCTGGGGGCAAGTCAGGGTTGAAATCTAGCCTTTGCTCCCCCTGCCAAGATTCTGTCTCCCCAAAGGGGAAACTTGCTGAGACCCTGATAATGAGCCTGGACAAAGGCACTTCCTAATGTGGGGCAGAGTTGAAGAGAAGGGGAGGCAATTTTGAGAGGCTGGGACCTGAAAGCCCAAGGATGTGCCTGTATTTGCAGGATGGTCAAGAGTGACCAATGGCAAGTCTAAAGGAGACAATCTGGAGTAGTTTAGGAGATGGAGGAGGAGACTGAGAGTCAGTGGGGAGAGGAATCTGGGGAGAAGTCTGTGGGAGGCAGAGAGAGGAGCCCTTTTCCAGATGTCAGGGTGATTTGGAGTGCAGCCTAGCCTCAACTGGATGATAAGATGCAGAGAAACCAGACAGGGAGGAGGGTGCATTCATACTGACCTACACCATTATGACAGATGCTATGTTTTGCTGGGGTTTTGAGGAGGGCTGTGTGTTGGGGGGTGGGCACGGTCTGGGAGAGGGTGGGGATGAGAGAAGAACATGGGATGAAACAGACTCCAAGCCTCTGCTTTGAGGTAATGTGTGGCTCTGATTTGTCTACTTTTATATCGTTGAATAGACTTTGTTCCTTAGAGAGTCTACACTCTTGTAGTAAAGTGGATTGTTTTGTGTCTAACTGAGCCTGACTGAGTGGCCTCACATTGTGTTTTGAGGTTCTGAGATGGAGAGATGCTGAAGAGAAGTGACCAGGAAAACAGAAGAACCAGGGTGATATTAAAATGAGGCAGACCTATTTGGAAGACCCTAGACCTGGTCAGTCTTGGAAGATGACATGGATTATGATCTGAAAGGCTGGGTTAGGACATGTGAATAAGCTGAAGACAGGGACTGTAGAGCTGGGTTAACCAGAGGCTCTCTTGGGGCATCTTTACAAGGGGGCAAAGCCAGGTTCCTGGATGTCTAAAGAGAACGGCTCCCCAAAACACATTCAGACCTGTAGGATCTGGGGACAGCAGGAGAGACTCCTTTGGAGAATCTGGGGAGTGAAGGGGTACCTGAGAGTGAAAGTGTGTGAAGAGGGTGTTTGTGAACTGGGGTTGGGACCAGAAGGAGTGAGGTCTGTGCTCGACCGTAGGTCTGGTTTCTTAGAGGGGACAGTAGAAGCAGGCAGCACAAGTAAGGTCTCAGTACAAACTGACATTCGTGCTGTGCTGGGCTGAGCCCAGTGTGGGAGTTGGAACCTGTATTATGGCCGTCACTCCAGAGCTCACACCCTGGACTCTCCCAAAACGTGCTAAAGAGGTGTGTGTGTGAGCAGTGTGAGCTGAGGGCACACAATGGAGGGGGGCACTGTTAAAATCTCAAAGAACAAAAAGCTGGGTAGCAATCGGGCTTTACCACCTGGTTTGGAGGCTGAGGATAACAAGGGGAGCAGACATGAGGAGTTTTGTCATGGAGTGAGAATAGCACCGGGTTAGGTGAGTTGGAAGATGGGTGTTGGCTCTTCCTCAGGCAGCTGACCTTGCTTACCAAATATGGGCCTGTTGGTCTTTTTTTTTTTTTAAGTTTATTTATTTATTTTGAGAGAGAGAGAGAGAGAGAGAGAGAGAGCAGGGGAGGGGCAGCAAGGGAGGGAGAGAGCAAGAACCCCAAGCAGGCTTCTCATTGTCATTGTGGATCCTGATGTGGGGCTCGAACTCATGAACTGTGAGATCATGACCTGAGCGAAAGTCAAGAGTCGGATGCTTAACTGACTGAGCCACCCGGGTGCCCCCCAAATGGGCACCTTGGTCTAGAAGGTTCTTTTTAGCTCTCTGAGACTGAGACAAACCTCATGCTCCATTGCTGAGTACCCTCAGCTCAGTCTTCAGAACTGCCAGAGGATTGTCTACATTAGCGTCGCTGCAGCAGAGGTACCCATCACCCTGCATGGAAAGCCAGTGTCTAGATAACAAGCCTGAAGCACCAGTCCTGCAGCTCCTGAGTGTGGGTTCATGGCACACACTTCCCACTGTGATAGCCGCTGCTAACAGGACTTGCGGTGCTTGTACATACTATCCAGAATCTTGGCATCACTTATTTTTATTTGGCAGATGGGAAATTCAGAGTTCAGGAAGGGTAGGTGGCCTGCCCAATGTCATAGAGATGGCAGTCAAACCAGACAGAGTTTTTCCTTCTCTACTTGATTTCCCCCAAATTGAGCCCATCTCCATTTTCACACCTTGAATCACCCTAATTTCTTCAGACTCCCAAATTGCTATTTCACAAAAGAGAATTATATTCTTTGTACCTAACTCTAATACCTTCGTGGAAATAATGGTGTCTGGAGCACACTCACTTACAAAAAGTCACCCTTGGCAAATATTGTCAAATTAAGATTTGTAGGCCAGGAAAGAAAATCAGATAAAATTATATTCTTCTGTTCCTTTAAATCTACCATAAAACCAAAAATCTTTAATGAACCAGAAAATCCACAAAAACCATTAAGTTAAAAATAAACTTTAAAAATTGACTGGAAATCAACAAGAATAATAGAAAATGTAAAACCTGCAGACTAGAGCATGATTATATTATCGATCTGAAGGATTAAGGCAAAGAGAGGGGACTCCAGGTTACAGGATGATGAATATTTGCTACCCTTTGACTGAAAACTTCCAGGCATGATGGGTGATTAGGTTTTAGGACCTCAGGAGGAAGCCACTTTCTCTGTACCCTCACCATGAAGACGTTTATTCAACAGACTATACTCCATAACAGTTTTATTGGCAACTTCTGATGTCGCCATACAATCAAATCAAATCAAATTGCTTGTAAACAGCATAAGCTTTACATATGCAAGTGGTACCTTACTCCAGGGGCCAGAGTTTAGGTCTCAACCACTGTTTTATCCTCAGGAGACCTGGACACCATAAATATTTGTTGAACAAGTGAATCAAATATTCTACAGATAATACCATTTTGACATTATTCTTTCTGATTATACTGATATCCCTCTGATATTCTGATTTTGTGGGATGAGGGATGCTCATTTACTATCTATTTGCAACCTAAAAACTTCCCTGGGTGGTTTTGTTGCATCCTATTCTGTTTGGAGGGAACCTACAGAAAAGGAGTCCTTTCACTGACAAGGAAGATGGAGGAGATGACATCGACCATCCTTTCAAGAGCCAAGATTCTAGGATTGTGGATGCATCAGGGTTCTCCTGGTGATACCACATGATTTATCCTTGCCTTGCTCACTGCCATTCTTCTCTGGTGGCCTGGCTGAGCTGTCTCAGTATATTCATTTCTGCTCATAGAAGCCCAGACATCATTTGACTTCTATGATCCAGTCCTTGGAATTTTCTTTTTCAAACCATAAATACAACAATAGAAGGTATGCTGAAGTAGTTTTTTAGGTTTCTCTTGAGGGCAGACTCCATTCATTCATTTATTCAGCTGATATTATTGATCACTTATGAGGTGCCAGGCACTTTGCTATTACTGTAGATCCAGCCCTAAACCATGCAGACAAGTCCTTTTTCTCATAGAACTTGAATATTGATGGCTGGGAGAAGTGCCCCAGTGGTGTGGGCTCTGCCATGACCGGCCTCCACCTCCCCACCCCATCTCTGGGCAGGCTTTGCAGTAGGAAAGGAAACAATAGCATGCCTGTTAAGTCTGGGTAAGTAACAGAGGTGGCATCAAGGACCTCACAGTTTTAGGCTTATTAATTTTGTGTTTATATGGTTTTTAGGATTTTTTACATCCTGACTAACCAAGGTTGCTAGTGCAAATGGCCACATAGAGTAGGAGGAAGTGCTCCAAGCCATGACTGCCCCCCAGCCTGTTACTGCACCACCTTTGCATCTTGGCCCTTTTCCTAGTGGAAGTTGCATAGCGCAAATGGCTTGATTCTGATACTCTCTGGGACTATTTGGGTTAAGACTTAGGGTCAACATTCTGCTACCTTGCCCTCCAAGAGTGCCCTGGTGTGAATATTTTCTTCTCTCTAAGGAGCCATGTAGTATAGTAGCTAAGAGGCACCAGACCTCTGCTGTGGTCTTGGGTCTCTCAAGACCTTCTTCTAGGGTCAGAGTAAAGCAGGGTTTTAATCTGCCCTGTGAGTTCTGTGATAATGCTTTGCCTCATGAAGCAGCGAGCTCTGGTCCCCTTTGCTTGGGCTTCCTGCAAAGAGCTTTTGGGGAAGGTATGAACCCCGCCAAGGCTCCTTGCCTTCCTGGGCTATAGGTATATATGTGGTGAGACACTATGAAAACTTCCAAATAGCACTGATGAAAGGAGACGAATCAGTGATGAGTTTCCTTCAGGGCTTCTGTGTGATGGAGTATTTCACCCAAACTCTGGGATGACTCCATCCCAATTATCAGTTTTATTTTTAGGAGCCCTTGAACAAGTCCCACCTGGTTATCAGAACTGGTTTGGAAAGATGGCTCCATTCTACCCAGATCCCAGGGAGCATGATTCATTTGGCCAAATATTTGGGAACTCCAAGAGATGGTTTCATCAACTACCAAAATAAATTAATCACAACAACTTCTTGAAGCCACTGAAAATCCATTCTGGAACATGGTTATAAATAAAAAAAATAATCAAAATAAAGAATTGGTGATTGGTGTTTGGGGACTATGGGAAGAGTGAAATTTTCCCTCAAGATTTGCCTTTGCTGTTACAAGAATTTATTTTGCTGGACTCTGTTTCATCCTGTTCTGTTGCCTGGTGATGTATACATTGCCTTTTTGATAGCCAGAACTCTGCCTTCCTTTTCCCCTTTTCCCATCCCTCCCTTGAAGCAGGGAGGCAAACAAACAAGACACAAAGGAACAGAGCCAAATACTACAAAACATTAATGGAATATTTGCTCCAGATGAGATTTTTAAAGAGGCACTTTAAATGCAGCAAAGACCTAAGTACTCACATCAATGTTCCTGTAAGCAGAAAATAAAATCTACAAATAAAGTTTTAGTGGAAGGTATATCACTTTATTTTATTAGTATTCATATTCCAAACTCATGTATGCAATTGTGGATAACTTCATGAGACAATTTTGCTCTTTGGAAACAGTCAACAGCCCCAGATCAGCCTAATAAACATTCAAAATATCATCCACACCAGGCACAGGTGTTTTGCAGTTGCCACCTGTGCTGATGTTTAGTGGGCTAGAACTACGAGCACCACCATAATTTGTGCTCTGGCTTTGCATCCCACATGCCACTGCAATGAAATGACCCAATTTGTCCTGCCTCTGCCTTGGAGGGGACAGGGTCTCCAGGATCCTCCTAGCAATATACCTGTCGTCCACTTTATTATATTTATGGTCAGAATGACACTCCTCCCAGCCTCCCGTAACTGTTCAAGGACAGGTTAACCCTGAAGAAAAGGTGCTTGAGGGTTTCCTGGACTGCTCTACTGTTTGATCTGGCCTCTGACTCACAGTTGTGCACAGGTGAGGTCTTGAAATATAGACCCTGGCGTCCTTCTCCAAGCAGGTGCAAGATGGTGAGATTATTCACAAACCTGGGCCAGCACCAGGGTTTGTTTTTTTTTTTTTTTTTTTTTTTTTTTTTTTTTTTTTTACAAACTGGCCTGGCCTTAGAGAGGATCTATTAGACTATAGGAAATGCTGGTGCTTTGCTACTTATAAAGAATGAATCTCCTCGCAGCTTCATTGAAGCTTCCCAAGGGCATTCCCATTTTGACCCCAAAGCATCTATAAGTGACTTTTCCACTATACAGGCACTTGTTCCCAAGTCTGGTGTTGCTCTCTTCACTCCTGAGCCACTTTAATGATAAACCAAGAATCATAAATTCCCAATAGAGGTAACTCCACTTTTGAATTGCTTATGGTTTAAAGAGAACTTTCAGATTAAAGACAGGGAAGAAACCTGAGGAAAGCCAAGGATTTCAGCAGAATACATTTGGATGGAAAGGAATCCTAAAGATGCCCCAGAGGGGGAAACCACCCAAATTGCAGCCTAAGAACCTGGGGAAGTGTCTGACCCAGATAAGTAGGGTTTGGTTTAATCTTTAGATGCTGGTTGCTTAATTCCCAGACTATTTGCTGTCAGAGCTGCACAATCAATTGGCCTAAGGAGATAAGGGACCTGTTTAGACTAACATCAGAAAGAAAAAAATGGCACATGCTCTGGAGGAAGTGTCAGTTTTTCTCAGCTAACAGGCAGGGAAGGTAGAGCCGAAAGGAGGTGCTGGATAGTTCCATCACATTCCACCTAACTGGACAAACCGCTAGACTGTGGAAGTCAGGAGGCAGTGATCCAATGTGAAGGGGACACTGTACACCCAGGAGACATTGTAAGAGGAGGGTATAACACAGAGGACTGTGTCCAGCCTCAATGACATAGTGGCTCAGAGCACAGGCTTTCAAGACAGAATTTCCTGGGTCACATCTGATGCTGCCATTGTATCTTACTCAAGGGCCTTAACCTCTCGGTGCCTCAGTTTCCTTCTTTTGTAAAATGGAACCAGTAAGGCTGACATGCAGATCAAACAAGTAACAGAGTTTACAACCATGCTTGGCATATAGTTATTACTATGATTGTCACTATTGCTGTATTTGCTGTTATAGCCTCCCACCCAGGTTTCACTCATCCGGACGCTTAGGTTTCAATAGCTCCTAGTGGTTTATAGTTCCAGGACCCAAACCCAGATTTACAGAATCAGAATCTCTCTGGGAGAAACCTAGGAACCTGTATTTTAATAAATGTCTCAGGCAAGTCTGGAAAACACTGAGAAAATTCCTCATCCGGACCCCAGACCCAATCTAGGATGGAACTTCCATCACTTAGGCCCACTTTGCCTCTCCTCATCTACCCAGTCCCCGGGACACATCTTCTTCTGGACCACGCAGCGTTCTGTCTTCTTATCTTTGCTTGAGGAAGGCTTTCTCCTCCAAGTACACGTGGAGCTCCCTCTGCACTCTGCTACTGCCACGGCCTGGAAAGCTCTTTCTTTCCCTCCCATTGCTGAGCAGTCCCCAGTTGTCTGTATACCAGTGCTGGGCATTTTTCCTTCTTTGAGGGCTTCTCTGCCTCCTTTCCTCATCCGGCAGAATTTCTCATGCAGCAGAGCTAGATGGTTGTCTTCTGTCTACTGGCTCCCCTGCAGTTCTCTTTAAGAGGGACTGGATTCCAACCATGAGATGCTAAGGTGCCATGACCCGTTTGTCACCAGCTGGTGTCTCTTAGCCCAGGGATGGCAGGGCATGAATAAGGAGATGATCTAGTCTCTCAGGAGTCTGACCCTGCACTTTTTCTCACACTCGCTGGTACTGGTCCCATATCACATGCCAAACCCTCGGCCTCTCCACAGCCTGTTGAAGTCCTTTTCCTGCTGTCTGGCCCAGGTCTCCAGAACTGCTCTATGGCCCCTCTTTTCTCTCCACCATCATTGCTCACACAGGATGTGGGTCGCCTCCCCATGGCCTCTGCTCAGGGCTGGAGACAACCCAGTGTAACCACCACCTTGGTCTGGTCTGCCCCAGGGTGAACTGCTGGGTCTGACCCAGAGAAAGGACATCGCTCCACTCCAACCACAGTGGCCCTGCTGCCAGCCAGGAGGAATCTGTGAGTTCTGTGAGCCTGCGGTGATAAGGAGGTCAGAGAGGAAGCTTGGAGCCATAGTCCAGCCCCAAGGGACAGACCTCCCTGGAGACTTGGGAACCGGCCAAGTGGCAGCCAGGGGGCAGACATTCCTGGTGTTTCTGTTGCTGCCTTTGCCACACCCTGGGGCTCACCACATGCTCTTTAGGTCTGATGTTTGACCTGCTTTGTTAGCAGATCCCATCTCCCTTCTGCTTCTTCCTTTGCTACAGAGGGAGTCGGGGGCAGTGGCAGCAAGGCCAGAGGAGGTAGGAGGGGGAGGGAAAGGATACACTGTGACTTTAGGCGTATGATGACTCTAGGTGACTGTAGCACCTAGTCATGGTGCAGGGAAGCTCCCAAGGCTTGGGGCCATGCCTGAGGAAGGTCCTCTGTCTTCCCATGTGGTCATTTCTCCAACGGCAAGGAGAGGACAGTGAGAAGGCACAAGCAATGGTGCTATACCCCAGGACTATTTATTAACTCCTTTTTGTACAGAGTCTATTCCTTCTCTAATAATCAAAGCTGACTTTTTGAGAGAACAGATACATGGCTTCTACTTTAATTTATTCTTTCATTCAGCAAATACTCACTGGGAACATTACTCTGCCTGGGCCCTTGGGGTAAAGGTGCTGGGGAGAAGTCTAGGGGTGAGAGCGTAGATGAGACACACCAACAGCACAGTGCCTGGGGTTGAGTTGGCTTCAAAGAATGGCTCATAAATGGAAGCAGGCAACTCTAATACAAGGAAATTAAGGGCCACCTAGGTGCTATAAACACAATACAAAAGGGTCAGAAACTTTCTTGGCTGCAGTGCCTGAGGGAGGTGTAAAGGTAGAGGCAACACATGGGCTGGCCTTAAAGCACAGTGGACACTTGTAACCATACAGGTGTGGTGGGCACTGTTGGTGGATGTCAACGTGAGTACATATGGGGAGATGGAAAGTTCTGGAATATTTGGGAAGTGAATAATGCTTAGTTTGGCTAAAGCCTCAGGTTTCTTAAGGGAAATAGTGAAAATCCTGGAAGAGTTGGCCAAGACAAGTTGCTGTAACATCTCTGACACAAGATGAGAAGTTTGACTTGATTTGGTCAGATATGTAACCACCGGAAGCTATTTTCCAATAGACAGATGAATGAACATGGCAAATTTTGCTGTAAGAAGCTGAGTCTTCCTTCCAGGATGGGAAGATCGTCAACATAAAAGTGTACAAGGGAAAGAACCGTGGCAGTGTGAATAGAAATGGAAAGATGAGCTGTAGAGAATGGTCCTGAGGGAGACTGAGCAGGATTTGGCAATGCTGTGGGGACCAAATGTAGTGAGGTATCAGGAAATGATTGTGTGTTTCTATATATGGATTCCTATTGGCTGGAAAGCTTCTCAGTTCAATATTCACAAACATTTATAAGTGCTTACTCTCTTGTCTTGTGTGAGACAAGCAATACAGGAACAACAAAGGTGATCAGACATAGTCTTTTTCCCAACTGGAGAAGAGACTTAGAGGAGAACCCAAGCCATCCCTTCTATTCCCTTTGAAGGGAAATCAGAGATGATTGAATGTTGTATTTAATATCTTCCATGAAGTATGAATGAGGGGGAAAGGACCCAGGATTATTGATTGTCTGTGAACAGATTTGGGTAGTGTAATGATTCCTTTGGCTTTGTTTCATTTGGTAGCTATTTCTTTCTTTTTTTAAAAAAAAATTTAAATTTTTAAAAAATGTTTATTTTATGTTTGAGACAGAGAGAGACAGAGCACGAGCAGGGAAGGGACAGAAAGAGAGGGAGACACAGCACCAGAAGCAGGCTCCAAGCTCTGAGCTGTCAGCACAGAGCCTGATGCAGGGCTCAAACCCACAAACTGCAAGATCATGACCTGAGTTGAAGTGGGACGCTTAACTGACTGAGCCACCCAGGTGCCCCATAGTAGCTATTTCTTTTGATTCTAACATGGGATATGTATTGAGTCACAAAGGTGAGTAAGAGATTGACTCCTTCCCTTTCCCCAGGATCTCCCAGCTTTTGAGGATAGTCAGAGGGGCATGAAAAGAATGGCAGGGCTGAGGTAAAGAAGAGGACACAAGCAAGTGGTCTGGGATTGAAAGGCAGGTCTTGTATGCCACTGGCACACAGGAGCTGAGGGGTGTCCTTCTGGGAGAGGTGGCATTTAAGCCAGATGTTGAATGGGGTAGGATTTCAATAGGTAGACATACGAGAAGTAACAGTGGTGTTCTGGTGAAAAAAAGAGGGAGAGCAAAGGCAAGGAGACAGGGAATGTGGGACATATTTGGAGAAATGCTACATTGTCTTGTTTGAAGGATGTATAGGCAGAATGTATCCCTGTTTAACTGGGAGTTTTGTTTTGCTCTGCTTTACTTTGTTAATGAAGTTAATAGTAACAGTTGGAAATCCAATTAAGTGGTTCAGAAGTTGTGGTTTAGTCGTTTCCAGTTTTACTGTTCTGGGTTTCTCCTTGGGCCTAGAAGACATCCTTACTTGTTAGCAACTGTCAAGAGGTCTTTGATCAGGCAATTTCTCCATTCCAGCCCAGAAGTGTGTTTGCTGGGCTTTGGCTTTTGGCAATAATGTATCCTTGGGAAGAAGACTTTCATCACTCACTACCCAAAGGGGTGGGAATCATGCTTGCTTTCCTTACTAGTCTCTTGATGGACATTGAAGTATGTATGTGACAGGACATATATGGCAACATATGGAAATCACCAAATTCTATAGTAATATTCATGGAAACCCAAATGCTCAAGGCCAGGAATTGGCTGAAATTAGTCTTTTGCATGTTCTTACTTCATCAGTCTGGACTTTCCTTTTCTCTTAGAGTTGTTGATTCATCAAAGAGCAACTAGAAATATTATGACAACAGTATCTTTTACATGCTAAATAAGAGGACAAGAAGGACCACCCAAGGGTAAAAGAAACAATTAACCAACCTAATTATCAGCAATAGGTTGTCAGTAATTCTTAGCTATGTTCTTTTGGCAACATTATGTGCTAGCATGCTTAAAGTAAATACAAGAAAGGATTGTTTTTCTTTGGGGCAGGGCATGGTAGGGGAATGGTGGTTAGAGTTGGGAAATTGCTTGTCAAAACAGAAAGGATTCTAGTAAATCCATGAGATTCAAATCCTAAACATGTCTTCAAGCATGAAACGTTGAAGTTGGTGCCTGACTCTACGTTACTTTCTTAGCTTTTCCTGATGTACCAAATGACCACACACTAGGTGGTTTAAAAACAGGAGAAATTTATTTTCTCAGAGTTTTGGAGACCGAAGTTCAAAACCAAGGTGTTTTCAGAGTCACATTCCTTCTGAGGTGTCCCAGGGAGAACACTTCCTTGTCTGTTCCAGCTTCTGGAGGCTCCTGGTGTTCTTAGCTTGATTCTACATAACTCTACTCTGCCTCTATCTTCACATGACCTTCTGTGTGTGTCTCTGTATCTGAAACCTCCCCCTGCCTTTTGTTGTGAGGACACCATCATTGGATTTAGGACCCACACTAATCAAGGATAATCTCCAAGATTTTTAGCTTAATTCCACTTACAAAATCTCTTTTCCCAAATAAGGTCACATTCACAGGTTCTAGGGATTAGGGTATAGACATATCTTTTGGGGCCACCATTGAACCTATGACCCTGAATGTGTATTCTTTGGTGGTGCAGAATGTGCTCCTGGATGTTCAACTAGTTTTTGTTGATGAGCAGATCATCCTTAGAACAGTAGAGGATTGAATTCAGTGCAAGGAGAGTGGAGAGTGTAGCAAGTCTGAATAAGTTGCACTTGGGACGAGAGGAATAATGTAGTTTACTGGACAGAGATTACACAGTGTATTCTGGAAATGTATCAACAACTCTCCTGATAGACTCCATGCCTGGGAATTAGAGATCCCCAAAGAAAGTCATCTACATGGTACATTTTGTTGTTCATAGCACACTTTGTTGTTTCTTGTCCACCCCTCCCCCCGCCCTTCTGTTACAAATAGAAAGCTTTGAATTAATCTAGTTGGACTTTTGAAACTCTGAAGTGTTATGGAATGAAAAAGTACATTTTAAAGCAAGTCACTCTAAAATAAATAGAAGATAACCCAGCAAATAATACGCATCTAAGATTTTGGGGGAAATGTTTAATGGCATCCTTTCAGGGTCAGAGTTTCTTATTTTTCAAATGGGAATATTAAGACATAGAGAAGCTGGGTCCACAAATGCAGTCAGCTCCTTAAACAATAAGTGCAGAATCTCTTTTCTCTTCCACTAGCTGAGAAACACAGCCACCCACATATTCCTGCTCCTCTCCCCCAGTACTTTGTGATGTTGGTAGGAAATTGCCCAGAGAGCACTGACTCACCGGAAATGTTGTCCTTTCAAGAGTAAACAGCAAGAATGAAATCATGTCAGCACCATTTACCAATTTTACTTTTAATTGGCTTATATGCCTTTGATCACTGAAGGGGAAATAAGTGAATGAGGGCTGGCACAAGCTTAAGGACTGGCATTATTACCTTGTACATTCGTTTAGACCATTTTCCACCATCCACCTGCGATGCAGTTATTTATTAGCATAATATGGTTACAGATCTATCTGCGGGACTTAAAGATGGAAATTGAAACTCCGTGATGATTTAGCTGAAAGTTACTGGAGCATTCATAAAGCTGTCAGAATTACAGGAGAAACCACATTAAGGAAACGCCAGCACTAGTTGCTGTTAAATGGATATTCAAACATCGTCAGCACTGTTATCCACGGAGGACTGGTCTAATTTATAAGCTCCTGTACAAGGGGATGATGGTAGCTGCGGGTTCAAAGGAAAGTGGATCACAGGAATGACATTAGGAAGAGTGATCACATGTTTTAAAACATAAATCAGGACATAGGACAAAGGACTTTCCCCCGATTCATTAATTTATTTACATCTTTAAAAGGTATTCTCATTAGTAAATCACATTTATAGGAAACAGTAAAATGAATGGAAAAAGTACAAATTCAACTTTTATTCATTCAACAAATACTTATTGAGTATTTGCCAGGCATGGTTTTAGGTGCTGGATATGATGCAGACTAAACAGACAAAATACTGAGCAGAGATAGTAATCAATTGTTCTGTCAACAGAGGCTTATTGAGAGCTGTTACACACCAGGCATGTGCCTATGGTTTATATTCTGTCAGTTCATGATCACTTACATTTGTGATCACATATACTTGGGAAATGAGGTATTACTGAGTCTGACCCTAAGAATTCCTGGGAGTAGCCAGGTGTCTCCCATGGGTCTGCTGATCACTCTTGGGCATAACTTGTTGCTCTGTTGGTTAAGCTAGAGTTCTGTAGACTTGGCCTCAATGTACAGAGTAGCTCCTCTGAGTCAAAATTTTGTTTCCATTTCCATGGCTGCCTCCAGGTATGTAGCCTCACTGCTGTTGGAGTTGGAGAACTGGATGCAATGTTGGTGCCCCTGGGATGGAGCCCTGTGCTCTGAGATGTTGGCCTGTCATGACTGAATGTGTTCCTTCTCCAGCACACTGAGCTCAGGTTGCTTGAGCCCTAAGAATTACAGTGTTTATCCAGTCAATTCTTTCAGTTCTTCTCAAACCAGAGGTTCTTTTGCAATTCTGCATCCACCTCACAAGCTGTACTCATCTCCTAGTCCCATATATATCTAAAGATGTTAGTGCATGCACCTTCCACTCACCGTGGGCCTCTGAGACCTGGACCTGCCAAACCAAGACATCTTGTTGCACACACACATGTGTCTTTGAAAACAAGATGGCCTGAGAAAATCTGGAGCAGCTGGCCTTAGGAATATAGCCACTGGGCCCAAACTGAATGACACAAAGTTCAAGGTAGAAAAGCCAGTATTCTGTGGAAATGAGCAGGTAGGAAGATGAACCAAGAGTCCATTACGAAGGCAAGAAACAAATTTGGGTATGAGCCCCACACCTGGAAATGAGATTGAAGTTAAGGTGCAGTAATTAGAAACATGGGAATTTGCATCAGAAATCAAATCAGATTGGCAAAGAACATCATGATATATACCCAGATCTTCACTGGGAGGAATTATTACTTCTGCCTATTCTGCCATTAAAGATATGGATATTGAGCTCCTGCCCTGATGAAGGCTCTGCATTAGGCAATGGGAGATAACTATGAGCGAGTTCGTTTCCTTGTCTCTAAACAGCTTAGAATCTAAAGCACAGGTCAGAAAAGTACAGCCCTTGGGACAAATCCAACGAACTTTCTGCTTTTGTATGATCTATGAGCTAACAATGGCTTTTATATTTTTAAATGATTGTGGGGGGGATCAAGAGACTAATATTTCCTGATATGTGAAAATTGCATGAGTTCAAATTTCAGTGTGTATGAATAAGGTGTTATTGGAACACGGCCTTGCTCATTCATTCATGTATTGTGTGCGGCTGCTTTCCCGCTACAATGGCAGAATTGAGTACTTACTACAGACGTTGTATGAGCCACAAAGACTGAACTGTTTACCCACCCCTGTTCTAGGAAGGGGAACAGAGGAGATGCACAGACATCAGCACATGACTTTGGGGAGAATATGGAGGTAAGGATGTACCCAAGGGTATTCCTGGAGCATTGAACAGGGGATTATAAAAGAAGCACAATATTCAGTTTCCTTAAGGTTACTAGAACAAATGTATAATTAACCAAAGAGAATTTTTACATCCTTTTTTTTGCTACCACATAAGCGAGGAATCAAGGGAACAATAACAACAACAACAAAAACCATGTTACTATATTTCCAGTTTAGCTCTTTTGTTTTTGTTTTTACTTATTTTGTTATTAGTAGTAATGACATTTCAGCTTTCTCTTAAAAACAGTTTATACACACAGGTATTAATTTTGCTTTATTACCAATTGTCTTATATGTATTATTAAAACATTATTTTTTCAGGATATCCTGCATAGGATAGAGTTAAAAAAAAAAATAAAAGGTTCTTTAATTTTTAAGTAGTCTGAAAGCTGTGATCTGGTGCAGCTTGGCAAGGCCAGGTCCCTGCATTGGTTCAAATGGCAAGCCTCCCAGCAAGGCCTGAGAAATGGGTGCCCTCTGAGCCATTCCTTTTTTTTTTTTTTTTTTAATAATTTAAATGTCTATTTATTTATTTTGAGAGAGAGAGAGTGTGAGCAGAGGAGGGACAGAGATAGACACAGAATCCAAAGCTGATTCCAGGCTCTGAGCTATCAGCACAGAGCCTGACATAGGGCTCAAACCCACGAACCATGAGATTATAACCTGAGCCAAAGTTGTATGCTTAACCGACTGAGGCACTTGGGAGCCCCTCAACATTCCTTTTCACTGGATTGGTCTTCCTAGGGTGGGAAAGGGCAAACCTGGGTCCCAGAAATACCAATGGTGGCAGGTGTATATGGCTGACTTCAAAGTCATTTTTAAACTTTTTTTTTAACGTTTATTTATTTTTTGAGAGAAAGAGAGAGAGAGAGAGAACGAGTTGGGGAGAGGCATAGAGAGACACACACACAAAATCTGAAGCAGGCTCCAGGCTTGAGCCTGACACGGGGATCAAACCCATGAACCTTCAGATCATGACCTGAGCTAAAGTCACATGCTTAACCGACTGAGCCACCCAGGCCCCCCCAGAGACATTTTTAAATAAAACCTCTTCCATATCTGACTTAGGTGAGCTGAATAGAAACAAAAGAAAAGAAAACAAAACAAAACAAAACAAAACAAAACCAGATCTGGGGCTGTGATTCCCATTTTACTTTTTCATGTTTGGCTTTCTCTGGTGAAAGTGTAAATTCATGCTCTAAGGAACAAGTGGTCAGTGACACAGGCCAGTAATCCACACTGACTCACTGAGAGGCAGCATAGTATTGATTGTGGGGTTAGGACGTCTGGATTTGAATAGCAGCTCTGCCTCTCAGCAGCTTTGTGACTCTGGAAAATTTATGTAGCTTCTATACTTCAGTGCTCATTAAAGGAGGAAGGAAATAGCAGCTATCAAATAGGGTCATTGAAGATTAAATAAATTAATCCATGAAATACGTTTAAAACAATGCCTGACATATAGATGAGTCCTTAACATTTGCCATGTTGATGATGATGATGGTGATGATGATGATTATTATTCTTTGCTCTCTTGGAAATACCTATTCAGAGTCAATCCTAAACACTATTTAACGTATTTCCCGACACTCCATCTTCAGAGAGGGAATGTTTCTCTCTCTCTTCTTTTTTTCTGAGGTCCTCCCCTGAATTCTAGCCTCTTCCATTGTCCATTGTATTTTTGTCTTACTTCAAGCTTTTAAATCCCGACTGTAGCAATCTAGCAAATATGCCCAGGCACTACTTTTATTATCCGGGTGAGGGGAGCCTGGTGGAGTGATTAAATGCTCTGTGGAAATGCCATTGATGATCCAGTTTCTGTTTTAGAGCATCAGTCATTTCCTCTGCCACAGAAACGGTGACCACTACATATTTGTTGGATTGAACTGAATTCTATTCTTGCTCTGACACTGATGAAAATCCCATTCTCCAAAATTTATTGCTGCATTAAATTAGCCTGGAGCTTAAGCATTGGTCAGGTATCCGTTTATTTACATTTAAATACCTGATACTTTCTGCTTGACTGTTCTGCTCTGGAAAACAGAGTTTGGAATCTCTGGCTCCTGATTTATACAAGGGATATGTTATGATTTTTCAAGATCATCCTTATCCACAATTTTCTGGGGCTCTTGCTTTAAGTATATCCTTACTAGGCTCCATATGTGTTCCCAACTGATTTGTTATTGACTCAGTTTCCTCCCTTTCCTTGCACTCAGCTGTTGATCTCTAAATTTGAGATGCTTGCAAAGGACTGACTTAGGATTTAACAGAGGGTGAGCAAGTGTTTTAGTTATCTATATCTGTGTAACAAACTACCGTAAAACTTGGCGGCTTGAAACAATAAACATTTAATCTCATAGTTTTGGTGGGCCAGGAGGCTGGGAGTGGCTTGGTTGGGTTATTATGGTTCAAGATTTCTCACAATGCAGCAATCAAAGGGTCGGCCAGGGCTGCAGTCTTCTGAGACTTGATTGGGTTGGAGAATCCACTTCCAAGATTATGAACATGTCTGTTTGCTTGGGGTTTCTTTTCCATGCTGAGTTGGCTTCTTTGCAGGGCTGCCTACAGAGAATGGCAACTGGCTGGTTCCTCCAGACAGGGTAAGCCATGTGACTGACTAAGAGTGCTCAAGATGGAAGCCAGAGCTTTTATAACCTAATAATAGAAGTGGCATATTATCCTTTCTGTATGGTGTTGGGCATACAGATCAACATTGGTACAATGTGTGTATAGACTACACAAGGGTATGAGTAACAGAATATGGGTTCCTTGGGAATCATCTTGGGGGTTGATTAGCATATTCTACCCTCTGGGTCCCTAATGATTCACATCATTCCCACAAGGAGTACACATTCATTCTTGCACGAGTTCCCCCAACGTATCTCATTAAAGTTCCAGCTTGAAATCCAGGATTTTGTTATCTAAATCAGGTCCAGGAGAGGAAGAGGTTTTTCAGGTATAGTTCCTTAAATGCAACTCCTCAAGTACAGTTCCTTTTCACTTATGAAACTTAAAGGAACAAGTTGTCTTCTCCCCACACCCAACATACAATGAGGGGACTGGCATATGATAATGGCTATAGACATTCCGATTCAAAACGAGGGGAGGGGCGTCCAGATAGCTCAGTTGGTTAAGCCTCCGACTTCAGCTCTATTCATGATCTCACAGCTTGTACATTTGAACCCCGCATCAGGCTCTGTGCTGACAGCTCAGAGCCTGGAGCCTGCTTTGGATTCTGTGTCTCCCTCGCTTTCTGCCCCTCCCCTGCTCACATTCTGCATCTCTCTTTCTCAAAAAATAAATAAGACATTAAAGAAAAAACTTAAAAAAAAAAAAAGGGGAAATGAGAGGTGCTTAGGTGGCTCAGTAGGATGAGGATCCAACTCTTGATTTCAGCTCAGGTCATGATCTCATGTTGTGAGATTGAGTCCCACATTGGGCTCCACGTGACCAACTATGGAGCCTACTTGGGATTCTCTGACAGCGTGAGCCCAATGTGGAACTTGAATTCATGAACCCTGAGATCATGATCTGAGACGAAGTTATATGCTCAACTGACTGAGCTGCCAAGGTGCCTGAGGGGGAACCATTTTAATAGATGTGTATTGGTATCATATGGTTTAATTTGCTTTTCTCTAATGGTTAATGATGTTGAACAAATTTCCATGTGCTTATTTGTCATCTGTATGTTCTCTCTGTTGAAGTGTTTGTTCAGTTCTTTGGCCCATTATAAAAATTGTGTTGTTTGTATTCCTACCGTTGAGTTTTGAGGGTTGTTTTTATGTTCTGACAAGTCCTTTGTTAGTTATATATTACAAATATTTTTTCCAATTAATAGTTTGTCCTTTAATTATCTTAACAGTGTTATTTTGGTGAGGTCCAATTTATCTTTTTTTTTTCTTTACTGGATAGTGCTTTTGGAGTCATATCCTTGAACTTTTGCCTAAAGATTTTCTACTATTTTCTTCTAAACTTTATACTTTTACATTTATATCTGTGATCCTTTTTGAGTTATTTTTGTATAAGTTGTGAAGGATATGTCAAAATCCAGTTTTTCACATGTGGATGCCCAATTGTTTCAATCTGATTATTGGACAGATTGAGCTTCCCTATTGAATGAACTACCTTTGCACCTCTCTCAAAGGTAAATTGGTCATATTTCTGGATTCTCTATTCAATTTATTTAGATGTCTAGCTATCTAGCAATACCACGCTGTTCTGATAACTGTAGATTTGTAGTAAGTCTTATAATTACATAGTGCAATTTATCGACATTTATGCTTCCTTTTTTCTTCAAAATTGACTATTCTCTAGCTCCTTTGCCTTTTCATATAAATTTTAGAATCAGTTTGTATATATCTAACAAAAATCTTTCTTGGATTTTATTGTAATTGCATTAAATCCATAGAATAATTTGAATACATTAAAACAGTATGTCTCTCCATTTATTTAGGTCTTTAAAAATTTCTTACATCAGCATTTTGTAGTTTACAGCTTACATGTGCTGCACATGTTTTATTATATTTTTACATAACTATCTCATTTTTAGGAGTACTTATTGAAAATGGTATTTACAAAATTTTCCATTCCCAGTTATTGTTCATTGCCTGCATATGGTTCATTGCCTGACTTCTGTGTGTGGTTGTGTATACTGAGATTTTACTTATTTCATTTATTAGTTCTAAGAGTTATTTTTTAAAATACATACCTTGAGATTTTCTATGTAGACAATCATGTAATCTATTTAAAGTCACACTTTATTTTTTTTCCTTTCCCAACTGTCTGCCTTTTATTTTTCTCAACTTATTGCATTGGCTAGCACTTCCAACACATATATTGATGAAAGAAACTGATCTACAGTTTTTTGTTTGTTTTTTGTTGTTTTTGTTGTTGTTTGGTACTATCTTGGTATTTAGTGTCCTTGGTTTTGATTTTGTCTGGTCTCAAAATGAATTGGGAAATATTCCCTTCTTATCTATTTTCTACTAAAGATTGTGTAGAATTCGCTTTATAGCTTCTTTAAATGTTTGATAGAATTCTCCAATGAAACCATCTGGGCCTGGAGATTTCCTTTTCTGAAGGTTTTAAAAATTAATAAATTTCCTTAATAGTTATAGAATTCTTTGGGTTGTCTATTTCATCTTAGATGAATTTTCATAGTTGGTGTCTTGTAAGGAATTGATACATTTAATCTAAGTTGTTGAATTATTGTGTGCACAGATATTTGTATAGCTATAGGGGTATGATGTAATGTTCTTTCTTTTATTCCTAATATTGGTAATTAATATCTTCATTCTTTTTTCTTTGTCTGGCTAGAGATTTATCAATTTTACTTATTTTTTTCAAGGAAGTGGATTTTAGTTTCATTGATTTTCTCTTCTAAATTTCATTATTTTTTTCTTTATGCTTGCCTTGATTTTATTTTGCTCTTCTCTTCTTACTTTTTTTTTTTTTTAGGTTTATTTATTTATTTTGAGAGAGACAGAGACAGCACTAGTAGGGGAGGGGCAGAGAGATAGGGAGACAGAGAATCCTAAACAGGCTCACCACTGTCAACTTGGAGCCTCATGTGGGGCTTGAACTCCCGAAACCGCGAGATCATGACCTGAGCCGAAAACAAGAGTTGGACACTTAACTGACTGAGCCACCCAGGAGCCCCTCTCTTTTTGCTTTCTTAAGATGTAATCTTAGACCTTTGATTTAAAACCTTTCTCTTTTCTAATATAAACATTTAATGTTATAAATATCCCTGTAAGCTCTGCATAAGCTACATCCCACACACTTTGTTATGTGTATTTTAATTTTCTAATTTTCTAATTTTCTAATTTTCTAATTTTCTCTGAGACTTCCTTTTTTTGACTCACAGATTAATTAGAAGTATGTTGTCTAATACCCAACTATTTGGAGGCTTTCTAATTATTATTCTGTTATTGATTTTTATTTTAATTCTACTAGAGTCAGAGAAACACTCTGTATGGTTTTTATTATTCTTTTAAATTTGTTGAAGTTTGTTTTATGACCTAGGATATGATCTACCTTGGTGAATGTGTCACGTGCACTTGAAAACAATTTGTGTCCTGCTCTTGTTAGGTGGACTGTTCTAGAAATGTCAGGTCAATTTGGTTGAGAGTGTTGCTCAGTTCTATATTCTTGCTGATTCTTTGTCCACTTGTTCTATTGCTTACTGAGACAACAGTGTGAAGTTTCCAACTGTATCTGTGGATTTGTCCATTTCTCCTTTCACTTCTACTTCTTTTTGCTTCATATAGTTTATTTCACTTATATATTTTTAATGTTTTATTTATTTTTGAGAGAGAGAGAGAGCGAGCGAGCGAGCATGCACAAGTTGGGGAGGGGCAGAGAGAGAGGGAGACACAGAATCCAAAGCAGGCTCCAGGCTCTGAGCTGGCAGCACAGAGCACCATGCGGGGCCTGAACTCGTGAGCCATGAGATCATGACCTGAGCCGAAGTCAGATGCTCAACCAACTGAACCACCCAGATGCCCCTTGCTTCATGTAGTTTAAAGCTCTGTTGTTAGATGCAATATATGTTAAGAATACAGTTGTCAGATTTAGCAAAAATGAGGACAAAGCAAAAAAAAAAGACTAGGATAAATTTTAGATACACAATGAATAATTTGTTCATATAAGTACATCCTATGCAACATTTGTATTGTATCCGGCAACCCTAATTCAGAACTATTATGTCTTCTTGATGAATTGAACTTTTATTAATTTGTAACGTCTCTCTTTATGCTTGTTAATTTTTCTTGTTCTGAAGTCTACTTTGATATTAAAAATGATTCCAGTTTTCTTTTTCCCCTTAGCTTTTTTTTTTCTTGATTAGTGTTCTCATGGTTTAAGCACACCAAATGGAGACAAATACTGTCAGATTTAAAAACAATAATAGCAACACCAACAAACATGTGCTATCACCAGAAACTCATTTTAAATATATTATATGTATTACATTATATTATGTGTCAAATACTATCCCAAATGCAATTCTATTTAGGTAGACAAAAACACCACTGTTATCACTTTTCACCAGTTAGTAGAAGAGGTAACTGCAGTTAGAAAATGATATAGCTACTAAATTATGGAATCAGAATTTAAGGCTTAGCCTGACTCCAAAACTCATGTTTTAACTACTAGGTTACTCTGGTTACTTTGTGTGTAATCCAGCAGTTAACAAACTTATTTTTTCTAAAGGACCAGATAAATATTTTAGGCTCTGCAGGTCATGTGATTTCTCTTGAAACTATTCAATTTTGCCTGGAGCCCCAAAACAGCCACTGATAATATATAAATAAAAAAAGTGTGCTTCTGTTCCAATAAAGCTTTATTTGAAAAACAAGTGGAAAATTAGATTTGACCTGTGGGCTTCTGTTTGCCAATTCCTGCTTCTAAGTGTTGGCAGATTTTTCAGTTCTTGTCCCCTGTCGGCTGTATTTCTCTGGTTCTTGATTTACGAGTTCATTTCAGGTCATCATACCATCATAGCTCGTGATGAAGCTTAATTCACATTTCAAGCAGTCACGTGTCCTATTCCCTTACTTAAGATCTATTTCTCTTTTTTTTTTTTAATTTTTTTTTTTCAACGTTTATTTATTTTTGGGACAGAGAGAGACAGAGCATGAACAGGGGAGGGGCAGAGAGAGAGGGAGACACAGAATCGGAAACAGGCTCCAGACTCCGAGCCATCAGCCCAGAGCCTGACGCGGGGCTCGAACTCATGGACCACGAGATCGTGACCTGGCTGAAGCCGGACGCTTAACCGACTGCGCCACCCAGGCGCCCCAAGATCTATTTCTCTAATAAAGAACACTTCAGTTTTTTTTTGTTTTTATGCTTAGCAGATCCTAATATAGATGAATTATTCAGAGGCAAAAGAATAGAAAGTGATATACAAGTCTCTGTCCAAGAGAACAGGGAGAGAGATGTTGAACACACACAATCTGTCTTCACTCTGCAGCCTGGTTGCTGAATCTAGTCCAAGTATACATGTAATTCCAGTGTACTACCTCCCTGAAGGAATTATTTGGTACCTTCTTGTGTGCTTCCAAGGTTATGGGATTCTCAATCTCTAAAGACAGTCCTTCTTGTTTCTTCCTTGGAGATGGAATAAGGAGACCGCCCTAGTTCTTGGAAATGTGTAAATAATGAACTGGATTGGGTCTGTGATTTGTTTCCATTGTATGAGTTCTAGCCTTTGAAGTCACACAAAGTGAATGTAATTTCTTCAACAAGGCAGTCTGGGATTATAAATTTGTTTTCTACAAGGGAAAAATACTAGAACTCACTAATAGTGTCAATGGCAAATGCAAAATGCTTAGAAATAAACTTAAAAAGAAATTCCAGGATTTATGTGCAGAAAATTTCACAATCTTTTTGAAAATATAAGAAAAAATGGAAGCAAATGAGGAAATACACGATGAGAAGACAATACCATAAAAATGCTGATTGTTGCAAAATTAATCTTTAGATATAATGTACTTCTTATTCAGACCCCAAAAATTTATCCTTTAGAGGGGAATATTTTGCAGATAGGGCTTTCCAGGATGCTGACTGAGCCTTAGTTCAGCATGCAAGGCATTTATTTGGGAGTGCTTATGGACCAAAGAAAGATAGTGGGGAGAAGCAGGGCTGGACAGAAGGAGGAATTGGTCTGCAAAACAGTGTCAGGCTTCCTCTGTCCCCATTGTGAGCTCTGGCACTAGCTTGAGTCTTTAGTTATACCAAGATGGGACTCCCCTAACCCCCAATTGATCATTCGTCAAATGCAGGCTGCTTCTGGAAGGAGGCTTAATCATAGGTGTGGTGATTTTCTTTATCTGAGGGTCATCTTTGGCAGCACTCCCAGCAGCTGAGAGAATAATCTTCTATTCCTGAAGGAGGATCACAACATTCACCCCATGAAGGAAATTGGACAAAAGTTCTATCAGTAAAGTTCACCTAAAATATGGGAGAAATCTTGCCCATAAGTTATACTGTGAAGCTATCTACAATCATTAAAAGAGTAAATTATTGGCATAGACATTGAGAGACTGATCAGTGAAACAGAAATGAAAGACCAGAACCAGACCATTGCATGTACATAATACATGTGGTCCCTCAGTACAGTAGGGCATGAATGATTATTCAATAAATGGTATTGAAATAAAAATGAAGTTAGATTCCCAATCTTATACCTTAAAGTTCATTTTAGATGGATTAAAATCCATCTCAGTGTAGAAAATAAAACTTAATAGTACTAGTAAAAAATGTAATGTTATAAAGGGAGTAGAGGACCTCCTAAGCATGATCTTAAAGTCAGAATTTATAAAAGAAGAAATATTAACTCCAACTATGATTAACAGCTTACAATGGCAACAAACTATATTTGATAAAACTAGAATTGACTAAAAGCTTATTATGTACCAGATACTATTATCAGGACTTGATATGATTTGCCATCTAATCCTATGATCAAGGTACTATTGTGTTTCCTATTTTATAGATGAGGAAACTGAGGACTAGAGACCCATTTACCTATGTTCACATAACCAGGACATGAAAAAGCAAAGATTTGAATCCAGCTTGTTCAAACCCACTATTCTTTAAATAAATGTGGAAGACAGTGACAACCTAGGAAAAGTGTCACTAATGGCAAAGGTCCCTATCTCTACTTGAAAAAGGTCTGTTACAAACTGATAATGAATATATGGACACTCGATTAGAACATTCAAGAGCCCAATGTAAAGAAGAAAAATAATGACCGATGGATAAGTGAGAAGACCTTCAACTTTACAGTCTCACCAGTGAAGGAAAAATGAAGAATTCCAATAAAGAGAAAGCATTTTTCCTCTGACTCTTAAGCCAAGAGTAAGAAAAGCTGCTGTCCTAAGTGACAAAAGCATGGGGAAATTGTCATTGCCATATAGCTAGTGAGAATACTGAGCAATACAAATTTTCCAGAGCTACTTTGCAATATTTACCAAAAGCTTTGATCCAACAATGCTACTGACAGCAATTTAGCTTGAGAAAATATGTAAATATATATGTTAATATATGTTAATAGTATATTAATTAATAATATGTACATCATTCTGATGCTATAATGATAATAAGAGCTAATTTTTAAAAACAGAATGTATTTACACTGTACTATACTATCGTTAGTGACATAAATGCATCTAAATTAACCAAGGAAATTGTTTAGTTTTTTCACTGCATGAAAAAAGGTATAGTGTCACATTTTGTAAATATAGCCATACATATAATTATCTGGATGGTTATATCTAGAATTTTAGCAATACTTATCTTTAGATGGTGGGATTATGGACAGTTTTTCCCTTTTTTGCTAATCTTTATATTCTTATTTTTTACCATAAATGTATATGTCTTGGGTAATAAAATATACATTTTGTTGTTTGATGCCAAAGTTTTGAGTTAGATGTTCTTAAATCTGAAGCCATTTTGGAAATAGACAGCAGCCACATTCCTAGCTGGGTATTTAAAATTTCTGTACAATGTGTTTCAACTGGTTTCATATTTTGGTTTCAATTTGGGTCAGTTTTTAAAATTTCAACTTGGATCATTTTTTTGCACTGGGTCCTCTCTCTGTATCTGTTTCCTCCCTGCACCTAGAAAACTTGCCTTTTCATCTGGTAAGTAAAGCAGCCAGAACAAAGCCACCAATGTAATTTGAGTAGGTGTGGATCAGAATGAATCAGGCTGCAGGAAATGATTTGGGACTGTTTTTCAAGATCTTTGCTTTTTTTCAGTCTTTTGTATTCAGGGAAGATTGAAAGCCCAAGTGGGAGAGGAAGGCTTTCAGGTTCTCAGGTTTTTAAAATGCAGGTCTCCAAGGCCTTAGACTGAGCTTCCTAGGCATGACAGGAACAGAATTTGGTGCAAAAAGCAAGCAAATCGCCTTGGCGAAGATATTATCCCTGTGGTCCCTCCCATCTCCCCACATGTCCTGGGCTTTCTCTGCTCTTCTCCTCTGTCAAACACCCCTCTGCCCTTTCTCTACTCCTCCCCCTCCCAGCTCCCTAAACTGCCACTGTCCTTGAATTTGGACTTCTTCCCAAAGAAAGCAGAATCGCCTAGGGAAGTAAGGAGAGAAAATGAGTTTATTTTCCAGTTCTCAGGGGCTACTTTTAGTGAGACAAATAGCTCAAGGACTGTGCCAAGCTGTGTGTGTGTGTGTGTGTGTGTGTGTGTGTGTGTGTGTGTGTGTGTGTGTTGTTTTGTTTTGTTTACTTTTGCATACATGCATTGCCCTGGTGCTTTACCCTCACACTACCCCCTCTCTCAAACTCTGCACACCCTTCTCACTCCCACAAGATTCCTAACTGGGGAGCAATGTAACAAAGGGAGGGAAGAAGGAGATACAAGCAGTATATGATCACGGACACTGAGGGGGCAAAGGCAGGGGAGAGATGATCTGAACAAGATACCCACAGATATTCCTGTTTATTTCAGATTCATCTATTCATTTGTTCATTCTTTCATTTACTCGCCCATCCTCAAACATGAATGTAGTTCCTATACATCTCAGACACTCTACCAGGCCAACTAGGTAGATAGACAAACCTACTTTCAGCCTCAAGTAGTTCAGTTAGAGACAAGATAGCCAATTATGATGCTCATCAGAATCACTTGTGAGAATACAGATTTCTAGGCCCCATCTCAGACATTCTGAATCAAATTGCCAAGAAGGGGAGTTTCAGAAATTATAATTTTCATCAACTTTTTCAGAAAATTCTATGCAGTCAGCTCTGATCTGAAGACCAATGTTAGGAAACCATTGGTAAGAGCTTCGTGATGCATGAAGAAAAAGCTAGGAACCAAACTGCAGTGTAAATGCCAGGCCAGCTGGCTCCTCCTCTCTCCTTTCCCTCCTTCTGGGAGCACCCAAGTCAAGGACAGTTTTCCAGTTTTCTATTGCTGCCTAACAAACTGCTCCCAAACTTAGTGCCTTATAGCAGCAAACAATAACAATAGATTGTTTTTCACAATTCTGTGAGTTGACTGGGATCAGCTGGGTGGTTCTTCTGTTCCATATGGTGACTCAGGTGGCTGCATTCAGGTGGGTACTCCAGTGAGGCTGAAATGTCCAGGATGGTCTTTCTATGAGCACCTCTCCATGTGCTCTCTCATCATTTGTAATCTAGCCCAATCTTCTTAAACACCTTTGCATCCAACTCCCAAGAAAGAAAAATCTGATGCTGACATTTTGTTTAAGGCTTGGGTTCAGAAGTCCCAGAAAATTAGTTCTGCAGTATTCCAGGCAAAGCAAGACACAAAGCCAACCCAGATTCAAAGGAAAGGAGAAATAAATTTATCTCTCATTGAAAGGAGCAGGAAAGAATTTGTGGTCATATTTAATCCACCATACATTTTTTAAAATTATGCTGATTTATTAGGTGCACATACCCATAGACTTCCCAGATGACTCCAGTGTAGGGGTTTCAGATATGGTTCTAGAAATCAGTGACCTTAGACCAAGACCTTGGCTAGTTGTACAAGTGGCCATAAATGAACAATAAAATTTAATAGAGACAGGCTGTAAATACAAGATGGGTCACTCCATTGTGACTACATAAAAAAGAGCTAAAGATAAATAATGAACAAACAAGGCATGAGAATGTAACCCAGTGTTTTTGCCAAGAAGGCAAGCACAGTATTGGATATATCTAGAAATTCTAAAGCATGGTAAAGCCATGATTAGAATATCATATCCAGTTTTGGCCCTTATCATTAAGAGTCAGACTTACTCAGGCTAGGAATAGAAATGAGTTTTTTCTTTCTCCATCATGTCCTGGAGACTGGTCTTGATTAGGGTATCCTGGCTAGTCTATACTGCAGGAAATGAGAAGGGAGAAGGAGGCAGTGGAATGGCAGGCCATCAGCCACCTGTTGACTTTGTAGAGCCAGTACTTAGGATATCAATTAGGTCATGTGATTTCTCTGTTTCACCCTCCTTTAGCTACTCAGATTACTCAAAGTAAAGCCAAAGTCTGTGCAAGAGCCAGCAAGGCCCCACCTGGTCTGGCCTCCCTATCTAACTTCATGTTCTACAAATATTTCCCTTTCCATTTTACTCCCATCAGAGTAGCCTTTCTGCTGTTGCTTGGAGATGGCAGCACACGTCTGTCTCCAGGCCTTTGCATTCACTCTTCCCTCTGCCTGGGATGCCCCCTGTGTCTGCACAACTCAGGTCTCTGCCTATATTCAGTTTATCACCCTGCATTAGCAGTAACTCCCACTTTCATACTCCCTATCCCCATCACCTTGCTTTGTTTTCCTCCCTGCATTTACTAGCATCTGACATATGTTTATTTTCTTGTTTATGTGTTTGTTGTCTCTCTTCCCCCACCAGCATGTTAGCTTCAGGAAAGCAACAGCACTGCTTTGTCTTCTGTTTTACCTCAAGTATCCAGCTGTCTCTGGTCACTTATAGGTACTCAATAAGGGTTACTTGAATAAATGAATGGATCTCTTTGTGAGCCTTGGGGAACTGAATGCAACACCTGGATCATAGCAGCCCTATGGCGAATGCTTGTTGAATCGATTTGTTGGCCAGTGTATTATAGAGTCAATGGGTCAGGAGACCCAGAGTTAAGTCCCTGCTCTGCCTCTAACGTCTTTGTGACTTTGGGCAAGTATTTATCTTTTCCATGAATCATCAGGCATCTCCCCTATAAAACTCAACATTTAAAGGAATCCTGATGGGAAAGTGTTTTGGAAAGAACGTTACCAATGGTCTGTATTATTCTTTGAGGGTCCTGCCTGTTCCTGAAGGCAGGAGAATTGCAGCCCACTCTTTCAGTTCAAATCTTTGTGTCCTGCTTGTGGGGAGGGATAGCATCAACCCAGCTCATTTTTAATGCATAAAGAAGTAAGGGTAATGGAATTTTGGGTTGGGGTGCAAGGATGCACTAGGCAGGTATAGATGGCAGTGTTCAGGACACTGGGAGACATGAGGTTTTCCACTGTTGCAGTTGATTAGAATGCATGTCAGGAAAACATGAGCAAGGATTTATTAGGGTTTTGAATCCCTCTTGATAGAAATGGTTATTTTCTAAAATGTTAATGAAAAGATAATAAATAAAATGCTAATGAATATAGCAGGAGCATGGAGTTAGATGTCAAATTACCTGGATTTGAATTCCATTTCACTTGTTAGGTGTGAGACCACAGACAAATTATCTAATACTTTCAAATCCTAGTTTCACATTGTGGAAATTGGGGATTTTAGAAATTATCCACCTTGCCAGGCCATTCTAAAGATTGGATGAAACATTCCATGCAAAGTGGCTGGAACGTGCACATATTATCATTCTTGTTACTATTATCAGGAATAGTAGTACAGGAGTAATGGTAGACTCATATCTACCTAAATTAAATCATCTATGTTTCATTTTCCATTCAATAAAATGGGATAGTAATCTATATGACAAAGCTGTTTTCCCAATCTTGCTTTGGAAGCCAAATGATGGTGTATGTCAAAGAACTTTGTAAAAGTATAAACTTTTATCCAGATGTGAGTTATTACTGAATGTGAAGATTCAGCTACTGTCATGGGCTCCAGGGCCCAGGGCCATCTCCCTTTTTCCATGAAACACACGATGGCCCTTCTGCTTTGGCTTTGGCCCCCCAGTCTCCAGCCCCTCCAGTTGCTGAGTCAGATCATCCTACATAAGTGAAGGGACCAAGGACCTCAGTTCCAGATGCAAGATATATACAGGCCTTTCTCTTGTCAAGTCTCTGCAAAGTACCCTAGAGGCCATGATGGAGGGACATACTCTAAAAACTACCATTACAGACCCATCTGAGGGTTGTCAAAACTGTCAACAAGGAAGGTTCTCAAGTTTCTCTCCCTGAGGTTTTTAAAAACAAGAGTCTTGCCTAAAGATGGAGCCTTAATTATATGACCTCTCAAGATCACATCTAATTAAGATTCCATGTCACTTCCTGAGTTTGTATAGCCTCTCTTTTGAGAGTAAGGCTCTTCAGTAATTAAATATCTGAAGGAACTGGGCATTCATTATCTGAGCATTAATTCTGAAGACAGATCAGGGGATTCTGTAATTTCAAATCATTTTGGTAAATGGTCATTTGATTATTACCCAGCTGATGGAATTAGAAAGAGATCTTTGAACTCCATCCTTGTTCATGTCCCTATTCTTAAGGCTTCTCTGTATAAAGGTCTTTGATTAACTTGCTTTAAGGATGCTCTTCTGTTGGATTTCCTCTGTAGACTTGTCGGTCCCCTCAGTGACATAGGGAACTCCGTAAGGGCCAGGACCTGTCTTGTCCTTGTGTGTCTCTTGCTGCCTGTCACTACACAGGGTACAAATGTACAAAGCAAAAGTTTGGTTTTGTTTTTAATAAACAAATGAATAAAGTTTCAGGAGAACTGTCAACTGATCATGAACAAACTTGGGACTGCTACTAAAAAATGTCAGCGTACATCTTGGATTTGCTTTGTGGTTATCTGTTATCTGGAAACAAAATAATTAACAAACATTTTGAAGTACACGTTTCTGACAATTCTGAATTAATTTTAATGAAATTAAGTCCATTTCTGGAACTTGCAGAAGTCATTCCAGCAAGTGAGTTTTGTCTGCAGAGGATAAAATAAGACTCCCTTTCCACACCACTCAGAAAACAGGACAGAAGAAGGTCTCTAAACATGATAGCAATGAAAGTGGATGTGAAATTCAGGTTCCAGTCCTGGGTCCTCTGCTTTGTCGTGTGGCTAAGATAGAAACATCCAGTGAAATTTGACTTGATCAATATAGATCCATTTTTCTGAGCCAGTGATTTCCTGAAAGAGGGTGATAGACTGAAGTCCTGAGATTTGAATCCTGATTTTGACTTTATTTGATACCATGGACCTCAGTTTATGTGTGGGTATAATGGGGGTGGAGTGGAAAGGGGAGGCTCCAGTGTTCTATGACTCAGTGCCTGTTTTCTGGTAACTTACCCACCAGAGAGTGGAAATAGCAGGGAACTTTATGGCTCTGACTGAATTCCTCAGGAGCAGAGTCTCTCAAATGCTTAATGCATGAGAAATAGCAAGGAGTGTTTATTGCCTTGTGGGTTTGTGGCTGAGAGTCATGTTGGTTTGGGCCCTGGCTTTGAGGACAGGCTGAACTGGGTCCTTTCCTTGGACTGCCACTCATTAGTTCTATCACTTTATGTATGATAACATTTCTAAGCCCATATAAAGTGATAATATTTACATTCCATTGAAAAATGTAAATAAAAATAGAGGCCATAAGGTCGGTGAAAGACCTGAAATGATAAGGTCTGTAAGATGATGCAAGACACACCTGATACACAGTAAAAGCTAAAAAATGATCATTGCTTATGTGGTGGTGATGGATGAAGATGGTGATAACCATGATGATCACCTGGAAGAGATAAGGATGTCAGTTGCCTTATCTGCCTCTTAGATTGTTGAGAAGATTAAAAAGAGTTTATCAAAACACCTGGCACACAGTAAGTGCTATTAAAGTATTGATTTTTTAAAGAAAAATACATAAATATGTTCCCCACACTCTCCTACATAGATCAAGCTTCTGCTGCATAAAACCAGCAGACGAAGTTGGTGTGTGCTACCCCTGAGACATTGTCTGGGCATTGTTGTTCAATTTCACGATCAAGAAAGAACAATTCACTCCCTCCTGGGTGTGCTGTTGTCTCTAAAGACAACAGGTGCTCTGCTAGAGTACAACAAACATTTCTTTTCCTTGTTTCCTCATGTTCCTCCTCTTTTGTGTTCTCCCTCCACCCCCCTGCCTGCCCTGACCGCCTTTTGGTTTGTATTCAAGTTATTTCCCTTCTGCTGTGATCTTCCCCCTCACATCTGCTCTTATCCCTCCTTTGCTGCTAAGCCACATGAGTCATGAGGGCTGCTCTGACAGAGGTGCGACTGTTCTTTGGCAATCAAAGAGCTTCTCAGGCCTGCTCAAAGTCATAAGGTAATGCTGCAAATGCCAGCCCAAATGCCAGCAGAAAGCTGGACCCCCTTTCATCTCTCTCTTTTGAACAACTTCTTTGTGGGGTCTCCTCACAAATGGTGTCTTGAGACAGAATGTGTTTTAACCCATTTGTTTTGCTTTTCTTCCTCAGCCCTTGTAGAAGGAGTGGAAAGTCGGAATCAGTGAGAAAATTCCTGCTTAGCAGAGGGAGCCTTCCATGAAACTGCACTGCTAACTTGGACTAAAAACGAGGTAATTTCCCTGAAACATAAGTTTGTCACATCTGCTGAATTGTTCCGGGGGCCGCATCTCAGATTGCTTCTGTACCTTACTGGAAACTCATGGAGCCAGAAGGCTGTGGACTTGTCTTTAAAAATTAATGGGTTTTGGTGAGACTGGGTGCCTCAGTCGGTTAAGCATCTGACTTCAGCTCAGGTCATGATCTCACAGTCCGTGAATTTGAGCCCCACGTCAGGCTCTGTGCTGACAGCTTGGAGCCTGCAGCCTGCTTTGGATTCTGTGTCTCCCTCTCTCTTTCTCTGCCCCTCCCCACTAATGCTCTGTCTCTCTCTGTCTCAAAAATAAATAAAAACATTAAAAAAAATCAATGGGTTTTCTCATCTGAAAATTGGAATCTGAATCAAGTTCATCACATCAGATTTTTGTATTTTAAATATCTTAAACTGGTCTGCCATGAACCACTATGAATATCCCAGGCTCAAAACTTATTTAGGGAGAATTTTTGATTCTGGGAATAATACCAGAAGCTTATCCTGTCAGAGCATTTGTAAAGAGTTTTCCTCCTTACATTAGTAAAAATCCAAAAATGAGATCAAGATTTCTTCTAAATCCTATCATTTAACTATTCATATTTAGTTACTTGTTTACATTCAGCCTAAAAGCCCTAACATAGGTGTGGTAATGGGAGAAATGAACTGTCTTAATTCCAGAACTGAGCTGATGCCTCCTGGAGATAAGATCCTTGGGAGATGTTCCTGGGATAATTAGGAAGAGCCTGAAGGATGTATGGTTTGGCCTTTAGTCTTATTCTAGTTTTAATAAGCTCTGTTCCTTGTCCAGGTACAGGTGTATCAACAGTTATCAGAGGCAAGCAAGAGATCATTTCTCCTGTCCCACATCCAGCCCCCAATCTGCCCTGAAATTGGTATTGAACATATAGTGTGTGTAAGCATATAACCTACATTATCTCTAATCTTTATAAGAACTCTATGAAATGTTATTATCCCAAGTCTTCAGATAAAGAAACTGAAGAATTCAAAAGAATTATTTAACTTAATCCAAGTATGGCAGGTTATGGTTCCAAAATATGGTCTTCGTAATATTTTCTGTGGCATGGCTCATCCAGAGTCTTGCCACTCACCCACTCAGAGGGGAAGTTCATGTTCTCTCCCCTGTAAACTTGGCAGGTTTTGTGATTGCCTCAACACGTAGGATGTTGTAGAAGTGATGCTGCATGACTTCTCAGTTTGGTTTAATAAAAGGTGACATTGTTCTGTCTAGCTCTTTCTCTTCCTTTAGGAATACTTACCATGGGAACCCAGCCACCATGTTTTGAGGAAGCCCAGGCTACATGTAGAGGTCACATGTGGACGTGCTGTCCAATAGCCCTGGCTAAGGTCACAGCCAACAACCAAGTGCTGAGATTTCTAATGATTCCAGCCCGCAACCTCAAGCCACCCCAGCTGGAGTTGGGTGTAGCAGAGACAAGCTGATCCTGCTAAGTCTTGACCTGATTGTAGATTCATAAGCAAAGTAAACATCATTGTACTAAATACTAAGTTTTAGGATGATGTGTGACATAGCAATAAAACAAAAAAACTAAGCTAGTCTATGGATGATCTGGGATTCAAGCTCCCATCTTTGTGCCTCTGTAGGCTCTGTGACTAGTGTATGACTTTATACTACTGTAGGCTGTTTTACTGTCCCAGATCCTTATTCTCCCAGGCCTTACTCCTCAAGTAACTCTTCTCCATCATAGTCCTCTTTCAGCCTGGGACCAGAGTCATTCTGCCTCTGCTTGCTGTACGTGTGCTCGTTACTATTCAGTCCCTAATTAACTTCTGGCCATCAATATACAGGAATCTGAATATCAGTACATGCACTCCATGTATAGACATGCTTTATGCACTCCAGGAGAAGCTCTCCACATTATATTCTGGATGTTATCATTGTTTCCTAGGCACATAATAGTAAGTCTTCATAACAGTTAATATAGTGCAGCAGTAATGTACAGGTTTTGAAATCTGAATGTCTTGGTTCAAATCTCACCTCTTCCATTTACCAGCTGTTTGACCTCAGGCAGTTTGTTTAACTTCTCTGTATCCTAGTTTTCCCATCAATAAAATGGGGGTAATAACAGTTCCTTCTTCACAGAGTTGCTATCATGGATTAGTGAATTAAGGAATTAAATCCTTAGAACAGCAGTTGGCATATTAGCTCTCAGCAAATATCATTTTTATGGGTCAGCTGTAATTTAGAAACATATTGCATGACACATTTTTTTTTCCCTTGGTCGTTGGATAGGAAAAATGTTAATTTCTCCCGTTGGCTGTTTTTCTCCATGGTTCTGTGTAACCTGCTTTTGCTTAATGTGGAAGATGGGGCAAATTCTGCTGGGCGTGCATCTTTGAGTAGGAAGGACCAGAGACTGGCCAGAAACTTTGGCATCCAAGGTTCAGCTTTGCCCTTATCTTCACAACATCACCTGTTCTGCCAAATGAGAGCTCTTGACTTTTGTTCATTGTAGTGTGTGTGACTGGCTCTGTAAATCAAAATTTATTTTGAAAGACACTTGAGAAAATGGGGTATCTTTCCATAAGGATTCGGGGGAACCAGTGGACAGGCAGCATAAAAGGTTGGGGAAATCGTTCTGCCTTAAGACAGATAATAGAGAAACACAATCAGGTAGGACAAGGTATTGGCTGACAGAGCATCGGTGATCATACGGGACAGAACTGCAGAGGGTCTTTAGTCCAATCTCCTGTCTTACAGATGCAGTCTCAGGGGTAGAGCAATTGCCGTGAGATGGTACCACCTGCATGCACTTTAAGAACCTGTGGCTTGATTACCTTCTGTCCTTGATCACCAAAGACATTTGACTTTAGGGCCTGTTAATTAATTTAGACTGTTCTGATGAAATGACTTGGGTTTTCCGTCTTCATAATTAACTTTCTGTTCAGTTTCTTTTGCTTGAAGAAAAACTGAGGTAGACAGGTAGCTGTGACAAAGCAGTATATATTTAGAAGTGCCATTTGCTGAAACTAGCCAAGTGTCAGAAATTGCAGGAAACATATAATTATCCAGTCTGTCTCATGGCTGAGGAGCCCTATTGGTGTGATGGCTAAATTAGTTTTATGATATTATTTCTGGCTTTAGTTCAGGCCAATCTAGGGACCCACGAGGCACACCACCTCTCTGCCACCCCTCTATTTTCAGGACCTATCCTTGCTACGTGGGAACAAATGTAGTATCAACACAACATATAAATTGAAAAGCTTCCCTTGGCCCTTTGTGTACCGCCCAGCTTTTTATATCAGTGACTTGATTTCTATCACTTGTCTGCCATGCTCTTGAAGTCTTTGCTGTCTCAGTGTGCTGTTTAGATGCTTAATGCCTCCTCTGCTGAAGTCCATTCCCTTGGAGCTCGTGTTAATGAGGTCCCACGAAGGAGCTCTACATTTTGTAGCTCAATTTCAGTTGCCCAGAGAGATGGATGGTATGAAACAGGCAAAAGGGCTCCATCAAGTCGGCTTGGAGAACAGGACCACCAGGAGCCCTGAATGGAATTCAATCAGGTGGTGCTGTGGAGTAGGGGAGGGGGGAGCGATCCCTTTGACAGGAAAACAAATTGAAAGGGAAAGAAAATCAGAAGACAAATGCCAGTTTCAAAACGGGGGCTGGGAATAGAGGGGCAGTGCATTTGACCAACTTGAGGCTTCACACGGCCATGGTTTTCTAATATTCTAGGGGAGATTTCTATCTGACATTGGTCAGGGTCTTGATGAAGGTGTCTCCTGAGGAAAGAAACTTTCCTTTGTAGCTTTTGGGTGCCAGGATTAATCTCAGCTCAGATGATGGCCCTGTTTGAGTGGTTAAAAAATTGTGTAGATAGCTGGTGATTATGCCTCCTTTCCTCTCCTGTCAGCTTGCATTTAATGGCAGCTCTTTGCAGGTAAAAAGTTGGGAGTAGTATTGCATCATGTGTGTGCGCATCCATGCTCACGTACACACACACGTGCACGTGTGCGAGCGCACACACACAACACACACTCTGAAATGTGAGCACTGGAGGAAGTTTTAGATGAAGGTGTCCTTGTTATTTTCTTAAAAGTAAAAATTGCACTGTCTACAAGGTACAAAGCACATCTGACGGCTCTTTGAAACATTTTGCCTTTCGCTTCGATATTCTATGCATTTCTAAGCAGGGAGACTTCAGGCAGCTTCAGGGAATAGGAAAATCTACCACACACTTTTAGGCTTTAGCCAGAGAAGTGACATTCTTCTCCTTGGGCAGTTCTGAAGTAGTGATTCCCCATTTGACTCAAGTGCAGCTTTATGACTGGGAGGTTTAGACAAACTGATGCAAACCCTCACTACTCCATTTACTTAGCGTGGGATCTTCAGCATTCTAATTAACAGTTTGGAGGTTCAGTGACCTCAACTGAAAAATGGAGATATCTAGCATTGCTGTGATGTTGTTGTAAGGGTGGAATGTAGCCTACTGCTTACCTAGTAACAAGTGCTCAGTGATGGTTACCAATTTATAACAACAGCAGCCTGAAGTACTGGCCACGGTGCTAGTACTTTGGAGATAAAAGCTGAGATCGTGCTCTTTTAGCAAGAATAAGACATTAAGGAATGAACTTCACTAAAAGCAACCTGATTTGGAATATAAAGCTAAGTTCTTCTGGAATAGTGTCTCTTAAGTGGACTGACATTAATGCAGTTACTTTTGCAATGCACAATGTAACCAGTTGTATTAGATAATTTATCTTTTCAAAATGCCCATAAAGGGAGGGTGTGCAGTGGGTGGGGTGGGCATTATTGTTTCTTTAATAACAATGAGGACCTGAGCCAGAGAAGGTGCATCTTGCACATGGTTCCCAGGCCGGATATGGAGTCATGTGAACTGCAGAGGTTATGGCCTCCTGCTCAAGCTGGAGGTGAGGCTGGGGCTTTTGACTGTGGCAGGGTTGGGAGGCAGGGGTGGGAAGAAGTTGAGCTCTGAGATAATGAGGCCTGGGTTTGAGATATAACATTGGTGGTTGGCTGTCAGTCTATTGATTCTACAAATTAGGTTGTTCCTATGTTCATGCCATACGGACACAACACTAAAGATGAGCAGTGCATTTAACCAAACTGTTGCTCTTTGACATTTCATCCATTCAACACTCACTCATTCATCTAATGAGTACCTCCTGATGCCAGGAACTGGCATCTCCCATCTCCTTAGGAAGGCTGCATCCCCTCCGCCCCTCTGGTCCCTACCTTAGTGAACAACCCACCCATGTAATGAGCCTCCTGAGCCAGATAACTTGGTGCATCCTTAGCTTCTCGCTTTCCCACACTTCCCTTTCCCAAAGAACACATCTTACTCATTCTCCCTTTCTTCAGATTTCTTATCTCATTCTTCTCTCCATCAGCACTGTTACCGTCTTGTCTCTTGTTTGGCTTTCTGAGGTGGCCTCCTAGTGTCCCTTCCTCTAGTTCCTGCTTAAATCCTTCAAAGGCTTCTCCCAGAGTGATGGCCAGCTCCCTTAGCGTGACCTAAAGGCCTTTGCTTAGCTGACCCCTCCCTACCCAGCCTCATCCCCTGCCTCCTCCTCCCCTGCCTCCCTGCTTCAGAAATACTGGTACATTTTCTAGCATTGCATATGCTTTCTTGCTTTGGAGCCTTGGCTGTATCCTCAGCTGTATTGTCTTTTCCCTGCCCAGATGGCCTGGGAAATGCTTGTGTTTCTTTCCAGCTTCCTCTTAAATGCCCCCTCCTTTGGGAAGTCTGTCTTTTCTTTATCGCTTCTGTGCAATGTTGATGATGTTCTCCATAATCATCTTTCTCTGAATAATCCTCCAATGTGGAACTGGGCACAACAGACAATAATTATTTGCATATAAGTCTATCTTAAAAGACAATCTTCTTCTCCCCAAAGTCAGCAACCTTATGTCCTCAGTACCTCCATGAGATTTATGGAATTAAGATTTATGGAAGTCAATCTATTTATGTTAGTCATATTTAAAAATAAGTGCAACATAGATATTCTTTTAGAAAATTGTCATCCCCTCCCCCCACCCCGATTGCTCTCTGATGATTTGTGTGTAGGTATAGTAAGGATGCTGCCTCCAGTGTCATTCCACCCCATCCAAGTCATGGGGTGCCTGCTTCCGAGTCAGCGAAATGACTAAACTTCCTAATTATAGTGTGGGAAGAGGCGTGCAGAGTCCAGAAATCACACTCTGAAGGGCAGCCAATGCGAGAAAGGTTGTGGGGATTTGGAATGCAGATGTGTCCCGTCAGCAGGGAACAAGTACAAATCTGAAGATGAAACAAAAAGGGAATCAGCAGGAGCGGAAGGCAAGACCAGGGAAGAAAAAGGAACAATGCTGAGATGGGAACATGTGGCCATCTCATGTCGATTTGTCAAAAAAGACAAGGGTGGGGCAGTGGATTTGCGTCATGGCAGATGTTCCGCATTTGGGAGGGTAGTGGTAGCTTACTGTTACTCCATTTGCATTTCCCTGATGACATACGATGTGCAGCATCTTTCCATATGCTGTTTGCCATCTGTATACCTTCTTAGGTGAGGTGTCTGTTCAGTACTTTTCCCTACTTTTAAATTGGGTTGTTTGTTTTCTTTTTGTTGAGTTTTAAGAGTTCTTTGTAGAAATTGGACACTAGTCCTTTATCAGATGTGTCCTCTGCAAATATTTTCTCCCAGTCTGTGGCTGTCCTTCTCATTCCCTTAACAGTGTCTTTTCCAGGGCAGAAGTTTAAAATTTTAATGAAGTCCAGTTCATCAATTATTTCTTTCATGGATTGTGCTTCTGGTGTTGTATCTAAAAAGTCGTTGTCATACCCAAGGTCATCTAGATTTTCTCCTCTATCTTCTAGGACTTTCATAGTTTTGCATTTTACATTTAGCTCTGTGATCTATTTTGAGTTAATTTTTGTGAAGGATGTAAAGTCTGTTCCTAGATCCTTTTTTTTTTTTGCATGTAAAATCCACATCTTCTTACTTTTGGTGTAAATCTTTTATCATGTAAGAAATACAAATGCAGTGGTTTATTTAGGTTCTTTATTGTTCATCTTGCAGTGTTTACTTTTACTGCTTATCAACACCAACCAATACCCATACTTGTCTCAAACTACTGTAAAAATCTGGGGAGGTTTAGTGTTTCTCTGCCTTTCTCCCCCCTCCCACCTACCACTTTTGACATATTAGATTAAATTTCAGCCCTGGGCCAATCTGTCAGTGAAACAGGAAATGTCTCTTACTATGACATATTTGCCAGAGGCTGAGGTTTGAAACCAGGTGGGTATTAGTTCTTGCACAGAAGCAATTTCTCCCTATCAAAGAGGCAGAATCATGGATCTGCCTAACATAAACCTTTGCTTTGTATGGATCAGTCTCTCTGATATGAAAAAAATATTTTAGTAAACATGCTTCACAATTTGCAGAATTCTTGAGAAACTATAGGAAATAAAGAAGACAACAATTTTCTGCATTAGAAGGAAAATCAACTCTAAATGGAGCATGCTTTCATCCACAGTGAAATTGCATGTGGATGATTGTCATATGGTTATCAACACCCTAAACAGACTGTATGTGACTAGAGACAGCATGATAAGAGGCGGGGGTAAGCATGTTTCTCAGAGAGCCTCATTGCACACTCCCGTTCTCATAGCTATCTCTAACTGGAGGAGACTCCCAGCTCAAGTTCTCTTAGCATGTGGAAGATAAGGAGTGGGTCAGTGTCATCATTTTGCTTTGAGTCATCACTCTGAGCATGTGGTGAGGGAAGGGAACCCACCCCTCTTTCCTTCATGCTCTCATGCCTTTGTTATTCCACTGAAGGAAAAATCAATACCGAACACAGAGAACAAATCTAGCAACACCAGAGAGGCAGCGTTCCCCTTGTGCCTGCCTGAAGAAGATATCTCTTGCAGGCCCTGGCCAAAAAACATAATGGCTGCCACCAGCCAGTAGATTTTCTTTGTAGAGGAGAAATTATTTTTACAGTATGGTCCATGCTGGGCACCTCCCTTTACAGAATTCCTGCCCAGTGATCACCTTAGAACTCACTCCAGATCAGCCTGCAGGTCCCGGTGGAAGCCCAGAGTGGAGGGAGGCATCCTGCGTTTTAAAGGCCAACATTCATGCCTCCCTTTCGCATTATGGTGAATCTAGGTCACAGACACCGGAGATAAGTTGTTCAAGGTGTGGTGGAAAGTTGTATATTTTGCCTTGGGGTTTTAAGGCACTTATTTCTAACAGAAGCTAGGAAGCTGCCTGAGCAAAAAGGCAGTATGGAACTTAGCAGGAGCTACATCTAGCCATAACCACCAAAAAACTGCCGGCTTCCCAGAGCAGCTATTCTTCTCTGTGCTGTGTTAATCGATGATTCCCTTTGCATCTAAAAAAATATTTTTTTAAATCACTTTTTTATATATTGATTTATATCCAATCCCACATATATACATTAATTTCAAACTTAACTGGTAGGGAAGCTTCATGGCTTTGCACAGTAGTCAATGAAGTGATCACCTTAAAGAGTTTGCCAATGAATGTTGAAGCACCTTTCCCCTAGGGACTAATAATAATAATAATAATAATCATACTAGTTATAGTAATAAAGCAACAGCCACCGAATGTTGAATATGTCTGATGTCTAGGCACAGTGCTTAGCCCTTTATGCATTTTTTCTTATTTCGTTCTTACAGTTCTGATTAGGAGATGACATTCTCTGCAGGTGTCAGAAAACAAACAAAAAACAAGACAAAAAGGCCTTAACATTTACCATCTGTTTTTGTTCTGTTTTGTAGCCATTTGCTTTATTAGAATGTGCTATCCAGTGTTTTCAGAACATGATGTAGGCTCTGTAGTTACGAAATCAACCTGAAGAATGTTTGCCAATTTTATTGTTTTACTTTTTGTTATAATTCCTGTGTAGTTAATGTACGGTGTTACGTTAGTTTCAGGCATATGCCTATTTTAAAATGGCATTTTTAGTTTTCATTATAAAGGTTAATATTAACAACAATAATAATAATAACAATAACAAAAGGAACCTTCTGTTAAGCACCTGAAATTCACCAGGCACTGTTTTTTTGTGTTTTTTTGTTTTTGTTTTTTTTTAGTTTGTTTATTTATTTATTTAAATGTTTATTTATATTTGATTTATATTTATATTTGAGAGAGAGAGAGAGAGAAAGTGCACAAGCAGGGGAGGGGCAGAGACAGGGAGACAGAATCTGAAGCAGGCTCCGGGCTCCCAGCTGTTAGCACAGAGCCCTACGCGGGGCTTGAACTCATGAGCCATGAGATCATGCCCTGAAGTTGGGTGCTTAACAGATTAAGCCATCCAGGTGCCCCCTATTTATCTATTTTTAAGAGAGAAAGAGAGAGTGCCCACAGGGGAAGGGCAGAGAGAAAGAATCCCAAGCAGGTTCTGTACTGTCAGCATGGACCCCTATGCAGAGCTAGATCTCACCAACCATGAGATCATGACCTGAGCTGTGACATCGTGACCTGCACTGAAACCAAGAGTCCTGTGCTCAACTGACTGAACCACCCAGGCACCTCTCACCGGGCACTGTTTTCACTGGCTGGCATAGGTTAGCTCATTTCAACCCTTTGAAATGGGTATTGTTGTGTCCATTTGTAGATGATGAAACTGAGGTACAGAAAGGATACATAGCTGGCCTAAAGGCCCCCAGCTGGTAAGTAATGGAACCAACATCAGAAGCAAACTGGCCTGATCCCAGAGGACCATGTGGCCCAGTGTATCTACAAGGAGTGTGGTGCAGCAGTCTGTGGAGCCCATCATGGAATAACTGCCATCTAGGGGTTGGAGGAGAACTGACAGAATTGGGGAAGGGTGCAAAGATGCTTTATGGGAGCCACACTGACTGGGCTCTGGGGCTGAAGTCTTTCTCTCCTGGATAGAGCCGGCAGCAATGACCTCTATGCCATGCTATTTATAATGTGAAGAAGGAGCTCTGCCTACAGGAAGGGAGAGCTGAAACACATAAGCTCAGTCGTGCACCAACACCGGTGGACCTGTTTTACATACTTCAGGAGCCATTTGCTCGGTTTCTGCTTTTTCTGAAAACTGTCTCTCTACTCTGCTGACTCCCATGACAACCATATTATATGACGTCATCTTGACCTCCCTGCCACAGCTGGTTAGTCCAGACTGAGCCCCCAAGCCACACTGGGTCAGTCATGGTTCCTCCCCTGGTAATCTGGAATTGGGACTTAGAGGTTCCAACCTCAGAGGGAACTGTGGGGGGCCTGGGAAGATGACCGGCAGCAAAAAAGAGTATTTGAAAGCATGTATGTTTTTGAAAACATGGAGAGGAAAAACTCAGAGAAGCAGACAGAAAGGCATTCTAGTCCTGATCTGTTCCGGAGGCCCCTCAGTGTCTTTGCCCTGGGGCTCAGTAGATCATATATTAAACATTAAATATGGCACATTTCCATTTTTGTTTCAATTAATGTTGTGGATTTCTGTCATTGGCAGACAAAAGGACCTTAATTCTGCAGTGTCTAAGACCCAGTCCCAGGTTAGATGATGGCCCCGAATCTGTAGGGGAGGGGATGTGGTGATGAGGATGGCTGTAATAAACAAGAAGCCAGAGGAAACAAACGCATCCCAAGTCCCCGTCAAGTCCTGAAAACTGAGGACTTAGGGCAGGGATGTTTACAGTCCAGTAATAGAATTCCCTATGGGCAAGGAGAAGAAAATGCACGCGCTGCTCCCTCTCTATATGGAGTAGAATAGAGAAGGGGATGGTGATGGGCAGGAGACCCAGAGCAGAGGAGCTACCAGGGAGCCCACAGCTGGAGCCGTGGGGGACATGGGGGACACCAGGAGTGGGGAAGCCCATGCCCCATGGGAATGTGTGGATAAGGGGTTTGGAGGCATTTGGGGTTTCTGTGATCTGTGGGAGGGCCTGTGGTTACCATGGCTGAGATGCTACAGCACCCCCAAGGTTGATGCAGCCTGAAGCAATGAACCTTACACAAGTAGAGAAGGGTAGAGAGTGAATCTGGCTCAAATGGAGAAGAGCTAGCAAAGCCATCCTACCTGACTCGAATTTGGCAAAGATGGTTTGGGAACATGAAGTGTTGTCATTCCACTTGCAGCTTCTCTGCCCAGGCGAGGGATGTGAAACCAGGAGGAATAACTGCCCACACTGAATCAGGCACACCCGCATCCTTTCTAAATGTCCCTCCACCTTCCTTCCAGGGGGATTCACCCCTGATTCTCTGATTCAACCCCTGTGGCCACCTGGTTCTAACCCCTGCCACATAAATTCTAACTGCATAATGGAAGTAAAGAGAAATCCAGGAGCAGAATCAGATGGAATTGTTACAAGATGTCACTGTTTTACTACATTACCTTTTCTTTCTTAAAAAAAGAAAAAAATAAATGTATTATCTTTGAAGAAGTGGCTGAGAAATGCTATGCTCTGCTGACAGAAGGAGAATCTAGCTTCTTAGGTGTTTTTCTAAATAAGAATACTTAGGTATTTCCTACTCCTTTCTTCTTCCTTAGAAGCTTCTCGAGTCTTTCTGATAAAAAGTACTGTGATCCAGGTATCTTCCACCTTTGTGGTTCCTGATCATCTTGGTGATATGTTTTTGGCCGTGTCCATGAGGAATTTGTAGTTTCTAAATCACTGCACACATTTTATACCTGAATAAAAGAGAAATATGCTTAGATGCCATTGTGCTTGATTGAGTCTTTATGCATGATGATCTGAAAGTGCTTATGTGAGGCATTATGAACAATTAATGACTTACTCATCTCTGACTTAAGGTGGTGTGGGGTATATTACCTGGGGCTGATGAAAGGCATCTTATAGGTGCAAAATGTTATTAGTTTTTAGGGAAGGGATAAGATTGGAAGCATAACCTAGCCCCGGTAAGATACTCATTCTTGGGTAAGCTGCTTGCAGTTCAAATTGCAGTAGCAAAGAGGCTTTTGGTCCCCACTCACATTAATCTTTTAAGAAGAAATGAAGCCTAGAAACTCATATATCTTCAAGTGGGGATGATGCCTGGGACATATACTGTAGGCATCTTAGGAATCAGAGTGGGGACTGAATCTAGAGATGCACCCGCTGGCTTGTCTGGGTGACCTTCAGCCAGCTGCTGAGTGGGCGGAGTGTGGAAGATGGTGTGGGGCTGGGCAGAAGGCTTTGTCTGGCTCCAGGAGGCACCTCATCAGGAAAGGATGAGACATGCTTCTCTGACTGATGGGCTGTTAGAGGTTTAAAATGTTTGCCTTGGGTGACCTTAGGGAAAAACACCATACTCTCTGGCTTAATGTGAATTAAATTTTTCGATTACTCTAGAGGAAGGAAAGGCAGCGGCTCCAAGCATGCTTATTTGTGGAAAGTAAAATGAAATTAAACACTCCAGCAGAAGGAATCTTAGCAGCTCGCTGATCCCAGGGCATCGCCCCTTGCCACTCAACGGCAGCGAAAATTTGATTTGAGGGTAACGGATATTTTAAATGGAGTGTCCTGAATCCATCTAAACATGTTTTTATTCTGAGAGAATAACTATACTAATTTATATATCCTGGGAAAGAAATGAGGCATTTTAATATTTTTTTCTTCCTTCAAGGAGAGTGCTATAGATCTCTTGACTAATGGAAGGAGAATTTAATATTGGAATGTATGGTCCTCCTGTTGGCTGACATTTCGTGGTTTGCCATATACATGCAGGGAGAAGATCCCTTCTGGGTCATAGGATGCTCAGATAAAAAATGGGATTTCTGGGAATGGAATAAAGTCTTATTGTTTTCATAAAAGTGAAAATCTGGGAGACCCTTTCCTTCCCTTTGAAAAAGGACAAGAAAAAGTGTGTGTGTGTGTGTGTGTGTGTGTGTGTGTTTCATTAAATTGTGGGCAAGCAATCTTGGTTATATATCAGAGATCCCATGGTATATTGTATGTATTTAGGTGTATTTAAAGTCTGGAAGCAAGATCCATAGAACGATGTATCATCATCGTTGGGGGATCTGTGAATCTGCCAACTCTATGAGTTTGGAGTGGTTTGGGCTTCACGATTCTTGGCTAGAGCAGGAGAATATTGAGTGTGGTGCATGATTTTAGTGGTTTTGAATATTCCTCATAGCCTTTGTTTGGGGATTTCATGAAGAAGCAAACTAAGAAAAGATGAAGGAAGGCAGCAAAACGAAAAGTATTCCATAAAACATTCATTTTTTTGAAGTGTGCTGATGTTTGAAACAAAAGTTTCCATTTCTGGTTAAGGCTTGAGCAGGTGGAAATGAGCTGTTCATGTGAGAAAACTTGAATTTTTAGTCACTAAGCAAGACTCTAAAAAAGGAAGCGGGGTAAAACAACCCTCCAGCCACCCTCCAGCCCACATGCCACTGATATGTTGCCGCCATCTTGTGTCTCCTTGACTGCCTCCAAGGCTGCTCGGCCCTACCACTGGTAATGGGTACAGTTGCTCTGAGAAAAATAAAACTTAGAATGTTGTTATGTTACTATTGGTATGTTTGTAAGATTATAACTAGGTGCTAGGGAGGAAGAGAGGATGAAAGAAAGAAAAGGAACAGGAGGAGAAGGAGAGAAAGGAGAGGAAAGGACAACAAAAGCGAGGATGAGAAGAGGAAAGAGACAGTGATGCCATATCCGGGACACATTTACACTAAAAGTTATTCACCATTTATCCACAATTCAAGTTTAACTGAGTGTCTTGGATTTTATGCGGCCATTCCAACTATGTTCCCAGCCAAAGGCTGAGCATTTTCCACATATCATCTCATTTAAGCTGCACAGAACTGCTGTCAGGTAACAACAACTGCCCTTTGCTTCTAGATGAGGAGGCTGAGACTCAAAGCAGTACAAAGACTGACTCAAGTTCACCTCGCTGGTGAGGGAGGGAGCCAGGCTAAGAACCCAGGCAGAGCCTACCCCTTGGAGCCCTAGAAAAAGAAAGAAAATGAAGGAGAGCAAGTCCACCCTGGGATATTTCTAAACAATTTAACAGAAACTTTAGTGCAACAAAAGTGAAACCAATTAGCAAGACCCACAGTCTCTCAAGATTGTCAACAGCTACTTCCTTGTTGGCAAGTTACCTCCTTTGGGGAGCTCTGTTTAAATTGTAATCCCAGATCTTTGACCAAGGAGACATCCTCTCTGTCTCCTGTTGGTGGAGTAAATTAAAAATTTTCCTATATTCTGAGTGGAGAAACGAAACCTTTGTGGTAAATCTCATAAAAATGTACCCTGGAGATGAAAAATTGCATTCAAGCCTCAGCCGTCTATATTAATTATGAGAAAGGACAGTGCGATTTGGGAAAAAATATGAATTACTTCTAGGTGCTGCATGCTGGGAAAGACGCTGACAAGCCAGAATGCAGCTGAGGCCCGTGTGACTGGGCCACTGGCGGTGGCAGGTGGGTGTGCTTAGTGAGGGCTATAAGGCCCCTGAACACAGTTTGTGAGGAATAAAGGACCAGCAGTGGTTAGCCTGGAAATAGACAACTAAGGGGAAATACCACAGCTCCCGAATTACACGAAAAGCTATCGGTTCTAATTTCTAGCACCTAGAATTCTGTTACTACAAAGGATAGAATTGGGCAATAAGTAAACTTTTATAGTGGTAGGTTTCTACTCAATGCAGAAGATCATTTTCTAGAAGCCAGGGTGGTCTAATGGCAGGATGGGTGACCCCTGGAAATAGTTCTATCATCTTTTACTGCAAGCCTTCCTGCTACACCTGTATGTCAGCCATCTGGGATCCTCTAGGGAAGATTTCTGAGTTGAGCGAACAGCTTGACCACACACACACATGTGCGTACACACACTTCCACCAATATGTATGGATTTAAGAAATCACATTTGGCTAACAAATAGAACTTGAAAAGGTAAAGCACCTCTCAAGTCTGTTCTTTTGGGTCCATCCCTACTGCCATCCTCTTTCTGGGCCCTTCCTTTCTTCCCCAGATAACTGCCCAAACCTAATTGTTCTTCCTCCTTCCAACCCCTTTTCTCTATAATCAGTTTTCCACAGCACCTCAATTGTGTTCTTTTCTCAATTCAAATATATTAATTGTATTCTCTTGCTGACAAAACTTCAGAGGTCCCCATCAACCATAGGGAATATGTTTGAGTTGCCTCGGCATGGTCTACAAGGCTGCTGCAGCCATGGTTCCTGCTGTTCCCACTTTTGCTCCCAGCCACATGCTGCTTGAGCCCCTGTCAGAGCTGTGGTGCCGTATGTCTCCTTCCTTCACATGCATTCTCTGTCTTTGTGAAGGCCTTTCTGCCTCTTAGAACCTAGTTCAGAGCGTGCCTTTGGAAAGCTGTAAAATGCACGCCTACCCTCACATTTGTGAGTCCCAGAGCAACAGTGTAAGTGAAGGCCCATATACCATATGTCTAAATATTTAACAATTATAAATCAAGCTAACAAACTGTTCTGTAAAATAAGTGCTCTCTTCCTACCTTGATAAACATATCCTCATCATGGCAATACCAAATATGCATCAAGTTCTGTTTTTAATGACTGAAAATAGGCAAAATACCAAAGATGACTGAATTTAATTATTAATGCACATGTCTGAGAACTCTCTTGATGAGTTGGTGACATTTGCATGAGAATAAAATGAAGACATACATAATTCATAAATTACCATATATTTATTCCATTAAATTTATTCTCTTCACTTAACTTGAGCAAAAATCCCTAATTATGTGATTTTCACATAATTTGAGTTCTATTCATAGAAATCATCTAAAGGATTAAAAACATAGTTGTATTCAAGATATATTTTAAATGTATTTTAATGTATTTTCATGAAAAGATAAATGAACATCAAAGTCAAAATATAAAATTTGAATTATTTTTATGTATATTTTCAAAATGTTTTAATGCAATCAGAAATAAAACTAACATTTTCAATTTTGATTTTTGAATAGTGCACTAAATCTTATTAGATGTTTCCTAAAAGAAATTTGTATTTCTAGCATTCAATGTCCATCTAGGCATTAGTATAAAACCTCAGTATCATTCTTGAAGCATTATATATATATATACACACACACATATATATATATACACACACACATATATATACATATATGTGTGTGTATATATATATATATATACATACACACACATTATATATATGTATAAAAGTATATATATAAAGTATATATATAAAATATATATATAAAATATATATGATATATATAAAGTATATATAAAAATATATATATTAAGTATATATATACTTAAAAGCATATATATTTATATATATATGATACATATATATTTAAAAGCAATATGCATTAATCATTACAAAACATTCCTCAATCGCCACATGCAACTGTTGTGAAAACCTTTGTAATTCACGAGTCCATGTGGAACTACACACTGAAATGTGAACGGAAGCAGGAAAGAGCACTCTCAATGCTACTGGGAAATAGTACTTCATTATGAAGAATTCCACTGTTCACGCTTAGAGAAAGGATTTGACAACTTAATTAGTCTTTTCTCTTAGCTAAGCACAATTCCTCCCCACACCCCAAAGCTGTGTCTGCTTCCAAGTCTGACAAGTGGCAAAATCCACAAACCTTCATGGCATTCAGCTACACTTGCCTTTTGTTTCTTGTTTGTTTTTCACTGACATATAATTGACATATCCCATATAAGTTTCAGGTGTACAACATAATGATTCGATATCTGTTTATATTGCAAAATGAGGACTTAGGGCTAGAGATGCAAAGTAGCATTTGCTGAGACCCAAACGGTGTTAGTTTACCAGAGCATATGTTTAAATTTTCGGGTCAGGCTGTGTCCGTGCTAAGTGCCAGATCTTGAGTGACCAGGCTGTCCATATGTTCTTTAACATATTTACTGCTGGTGTTTTCTCTAATTCATCCAGGACACAAGACCTTTTTGCCCCAGCCTAAGGGGTATACTGATCAAATCTCTCGTTTACGTGGATGTATTTAAAATAGTGTGATCTCTTTCGTATGTAAGGCATTATTGCAATCTTGTTCGTTATTTCAAATTCATAGCCCAAAGTCCTAAAGGCCTGGTAGTAAGAGCCAGAAGTAGGGATAAAGAGGCCTGGCATTGATTTCTAGCTCTGGCACTAATTCGCTGTATGAATTTGTGCAAATCAGAGTCTCCATTTTCTCAACATAAAAAAAAAGTAGGGGGGGTTGGAAATGAGGGTAATTGTTAAGATTAAACAAGGTAGGGGCGCCTGGGTGGCACAGTCGGTAAAGCGTCCGACTTCAGCCAGGTCACGATCTTGTGGTCCGGGAGTTCGAGCCCTGCGTCAGGCTCTGGGCTGATGGCTCAGAGCCTGGAGACAGTTTCCGATTCTGTGTCTCCCTCTCTCTCTGCCCCTCCCCCATTCATGCTCTGTCTCTCTCTGTCCCAAAAATAAAATAAACGTTGAAAAAAAAAATAAAAAAAAAAAGATTAAACAAGGTAAAGTAAGTGGAAGGTTTTTGTAATGAAGAAGCAGTTTGTAAATTAAAGGATTTATTTGGGATAGCCTTGTATTCATTTTCTAAGCCTATCATAACAAAATACCACAGACTGGGTGTCGTAACAGAAATTTATTTCTGCCTGCAGGCTGGAAGTCCAAGACCATGGTGTCAACAGGGGTGGCCTCTGTGGCCTCTCTCCTTGGCTTGTAGATGACTGTCTTCATCCAGTGGTCTTTCCTCTGGACGTGGCCTGTGTCCCCATCTGCTCTTCTTGTAAGGATATCAATGATACAGGATTAGGGACCACCCCAATGGACTCTTTTACCCTTACTTACCTCTTTAATGATCCGATCTCCAGATACAGTCACATTCTGAGGTACTGGGGGTTAGGACTTCAACAATTTCGTCCATAACAAACTTCATTTACTTTCTTTTAAGTGAGTTTCAGATTCTATTTGAATTATCCTAATTCCAATGTGACAATTCCACTTACTGGCAAATTACTACCCTTTGAAATAGTTTCTGTTGAGGGTAGCTGTGGGAAATACTGGAAAGAAGTTATTACAACATCAGTTTATTTGAAACTCCATAAACACCTTCCTGTAGTGGATAAGCTGACTGAACATGCTGGGACATCAGGCCTGATGGGATCTGTAACATGCTCCTGTTGCTTCTGAGAAATTCAGATGTTTTCCTGAAATGTGTAAAAGGAAGGCCTTCAGCTATGGGTGAGGCTGGGGGAAGGTCTTCCTATTTCTGGAGGTGACAGTGGGTGGAGCATGAGTGTGGAGGTGACATGTGGGTGGATCTGAATAAGTGTTCAGGGGCCTCAGAGCCTAAGGGTGCCCAGTGTGGATAAAGTATCTGTGTAAGCAGCACACGTGGTCTGTCCTGTGGCCTTCTGCATCCAGTTCTTGTCCACCATTTTCGAAGCAGTGAAGGAAAGTCTTATAGTTCCCAGAGTTCTTGGCTATTGGGGAATAATTTTTCTTTTCAGCTGATTTAAACCAGATCCATGGAAAACCTAGGATTGAGCAGAGAGTTACTCTGGCTCTTGAGAATCTAGGGGTATATATAGGGACACTTTTCTACTTTTTATGGATGTGAAAGGAAAATAGGAACTATTGTAATGTAATATTTCTCAGCCTTGTATAAAGTTTTGATCCTTTTAAAAGGAAAAATCATTTTCATTGTTCCTAGTATTATGAACATAAATTATTGTGTTTCAATATAAAATTAAGGATAAATTCATATGCTTCCATACCACCTTTGTAGCTATGAAACCAAAACAAATTGACAAATATCATACAAACATATCCACAAAAGCCATCACATTCAAATTAACATTAATTTAACATGAAAAATAATCTTTTACTATAAAAAGATGAAACATGTATAGTGTTTCTTTTTTTTGACAGTATTCTTTTGACCTCGAGAACGAAGATATTTACATTTGAGTCAACATCATGATAATTTTTACTGATCAAATTTTATATGTGAGTTTGATAGAACAATATAATAGTGCACTTCAAAATAAAACTTAACAAGAATGCACTCAGTGCTTTTTCGCATATTCACAGAATTGTGCAGTCATCACCTAAATCTAATTTTAGAACATTTTTATTATCCCAAGAAAAAATCCTGTACCCAATAGCTGTCACTATACATTCCTCCACCCTTGTACCCCTCCTGGTCCAAGGAAATCCCTAATCTATTTTCTGTCTCTACGAATTTGCCTGTTCTAGACATTCCATATACTGAAATCCTATCAAATGTGGCCCTTTGTGTCTGGGTTCTTCTAATTAGCATAGTGTTTTCAAGGTTCATCCATGTTGAAGAATGTGTCAGCACTTTTTATGGCTGAATAATATTCCATTGCATGGTTATATCCCACATTGATTTATCCATTTTTCTGTTGATAGACATTAGGTTTGCTTCCAATTTTGGCTGTAATGAATAATATTGCTATGAACGATTGTGTGCATGTTTTTCTGTGGACATAGGTTTTTCCTTTTTGTGTGTGTGTGAAAATACCTAGATATGGAGTTGCTGGGTCATATGGAAACTCACTGTTTAACATTTTGAGGAACTTGCAAACTATTTTAGAAAGCAGCTGGCCCCTTTTACGTCCCTACCAGAAATGTCGGAGGGCCCCAATTGCTCCCTTCCTCTTCAACACTTGTTATTGTGTGTCTTTTTTGCTTATAGTTACTCCAGTAGGTGTGAAGTTGTATTTCACCATGGTTTGGATTTGCATTTCCTGAATGACTAATGATGTTAGGCATCTTTTCATGTGCTTAGTGGCCATTTACATATTTTCTTTGGAGAAATGTTTATTCAGAGCCTTGTGCATTCTAAATTTGGTTATTGAAACTCAAGTGTGTTTTAAGTGGGCATTTTATGAAAACAAGAAAGTGAGGCAGCAATGTGCTGTGGTTCCTAAGAGCTCAGGCTCTGTGACCTACCACCTCTGCATCCTAGGTAAGCTTTTAACAGCTTGGAGTTTCAGCCTCCTCACCTATAGAGCAGGATTACTATCTGCTAGAGCCGCGGTGAGGATCAACTAAAATCATATGCATAAAACCTCAGGCAAAGCTGCTGGCGTGTGGTAAGTGCTCAATAAACAGGAATTATTGTGAATTCCACAGCTCCACAGCTCGTCCTGGCACTAAATCCCAAATGACTCTGCCCTCTTCTTTATAGTTTTGGAGTGTGAGAGCCACCTGGGGAATGGTGCCAGATGCATGAAAACAGACTTCTAAAGAATAGGTAGGTATATTCAAAATACACAGATACGAAGGAGACGATACTTGGGGTAGAGAGAATGAAATGAGTAAAGGCATAGAAATAGGACTATGTAGGGGCCTCTATGGTGACTAACAATGAGATCAGTTGAAAGCCCTTTAGGAGACATGGAAGGGACTGGACTAAATTAGACTGGAAAGAGAGAGGCTGGGGGCAGCCCTGCTAGACTCAGATCCCCACATGGGAGCCATAACCTTGGTCTGGTGCTCAAGGTCAAAGGCAGAGTGGTTGCTCTTGACTCAGGTGTGTGGGCTGGGATGCCAGGCAGTGGGAAGGAGGTGGGCATGTTGCAAAGCTTGACCCATAGCTTCGTGGAGCTATTTTACTATTCAATGAGCCTACTGCACAGTCAGAGGCAGGACCTGAGCCTCTCTCTGTAGGACATTAGGGAAAAGTCTTCACAGGCTGTCTTGAAGGAGCACTGGGCAGGCCAAGCAGACACTGAAGGAGGAGTGCACTGTAGGGCCCGGTCTCTCATTGTTCTCAAAGAGCCTGAGGATGCAACTTCTTTGTGTTCTCCATAGGGTCGTTACTCACTTGGGTCCCCTAGGCCCATGAATAAGGACAGACACGAAGTTTGTCATTGTTTCTGTTGTTTTCAGTATCTAAAGTGTTACCACTCTTCTCTGTGCTTAAGCCAAGCAGCTGCCGGCCCTGGTGATTAGATGAATTTACCTGGGTGAACGCATGGCTTCATTTCTCTCTCTCTTAAACTTTTACAATCTTCATTCTATTTTTATTTTTTACAGAGGCTCTATGATTTTTGTTTTAATGTTTTAAACAATTTTAATCAAAGTTTGGAGGATAACAAGATTACATTAATTTCAGGTGTACTTTCTCTTTGTCGTAGGATTTTGTGACATTTTGTACCTCAAATCAAGACTCAGAGCAGCTCCCTTACTCATCCCAAACCCCAGAAAGTCACCAGGGACCCTGGGAATTGATTCATTTGTTCTCCAAGCCTGTGCATTTTTTTTTTTTCAAAAGACAAATTGACCTCTGTTCTATTACAATGAATTAGTTGGCACTAATTTATAGTCACTTTGCTTCCCATCAAATGACTATTAGAAGTAATAAAAGACTGGATAAAGGCTATCCACAAACTCCTAAACTGGAAATATCTGTGGCCAATTGTCTTCACACTTTTAAATCCCATTTAGCAGCTGGTAACCATTCCCTTGCATGGTGTTAGATGCACCGTAATCTTTCTGTGTTTCCTGAGCATTGGAAAAAGAAATATTTGTGTGTATGGTTTTCCGACAGAAAAGGTCTGTGTTTCAGCACATGGCCAGAGCATGTGCGAACACACCAGGCTGAGGTAGGAGAGATTTTCCAATACCGCCTTCCAGTCTCTACTCTTACCCCCACTGTGAGGGTTCATTTCTTAGGGCAAAGTGTGTCCTCTGAAAAGTCACGTAGCTGTTGGCAGCAAGAGGTGCTCTCCCAGCAGTGAGGGCTCCTGCCTCGCTCCTACGGGCCGGCTCACCTCTCTCTGAGTCCTTGGACCTTGAGGACAAGGACGAGAAAGCAGTAGTGAGGGAGAACGTGCAAAAGGAAAATCACATTTACAAGGCCTAGGGGCAATGTCTCCAGATGACAAGATCATAGGAAACACCTCAGACACAACCCTTAAAACCTTGTCCATGGCTGGAAAGGATAGATAACATTTGTGTGTTTTGCTCACTATTTCTGTTTTCACTGGTTTCTCATATTTATGGGTGCTCATGTTCAGGCAAACTTCTGGCTGCTTCTGAGTCAGGGAGACCATCAAGGAGGAGGGTTAGGGTTCGAATAAGTTTTTTTGCAGAGGTGAGGAAGGTTGTGTGGAGGGCATGTAAGGTGGAAATAGCTTGGATTGAGGACTAAAGAAAGGGATTTAAAAAATGAACGAAAAGTAATGTGCATAAGTGAAAAATGGAACAGAGCCATGCCAGAGAGGTAGGTCAAATCAGGCATCTTCTAGATTTGGTCAATGACAGATGGAAGGCTAAGTTCAACCCATGGGCACCTTCAGTGATACTGCTCAGGGGGTAACCTGAAGGCGCCTGGGCTCTGGTATTTCCTAGTGGTAAGAACACAGGCAAATCATGCGTATCCTTGAACGTCAATCATCTCAAGTATAAACATTCACTGATGTTACCCATCTATCACAGATCAGTATCATAGATCACTAACTCAGTAAATGAATGGGTGAGCCCTGGCACTGTCCCAGTCACCTGCTCTATCCAGGGAACTTCAAGGGGGCTAGACAAGTTAAAAGCATGGCTCCTGGCTGGGTTTGCCAACACTGTTGCTGAACAAACTCAGACGAACTCAATCAAGAGATGGTGGGGAAAGGGTTGGAAAAGAGAAGGGGAGAAATTTATTTCGGGTGTCTGCAGCCAAGGGAGGTGGCACACTCAAGCTTAACAGCCACCCTCTCCACCAGAAAGATGGACACCTGGAGTTTATAGGAGGGATTCAGGTGCAAGATGGCAGGCAGAGAGCATGTGATCGTGGATGGGGGTTGCTAGGTGTTTAGTCCATTATCAAAAGAAGTGGACATGTGGGGTGTGGTCTTCTAGGCTGTCAGGGCTTTCATGGTCTGGTGTCTTGGAATGTTCCTGGTCATTGCAAAACACTTTCATCGATGCCTCAAGAAAGCACAGTAAGAAATAAGCACCGTGGGTTTTGGTTAGAGCATGAGTTAAGTGGTCTTGTCTATTTCTGGTTTTAACTATTGAGGTCTTTGGTTGAGCAAGAGGGCTTGCTGACACTAATAATAATAACTAACAAGTATATTGTCATAGGAATCAAATAAGATCATGCATGTGAAAGCATTTTGTAAACTATAAGCACCATTTAATGTAAGATATGAGTGCATACCACCTGACTTTCATTATTTACATGAACAAAGCCAGAGGCTGGTCAGATATTACAGTGTGCCTTCAAAGAGTGCATTATTATTGTTTCCAACTTCATAGTAATTTGGACTATGTCAACAGGCTAGCTTAGTGAAAGATGCTGGAATATTCTCTTGTGGTGTGGTAGCAAATAGTGGCAGTCTTAGTTTAAAAAAATGCAAATCTTCCTGCTTTCTAAGTTCTTATAATGCTTCCCAACCTAGCCCATGGTCTGCGTGAGGCACAGATATAAATACTCTGGTAACAGCTCAGGAAGGAACCCTGGTTTCCCATCCCACCAATTCTTTCTTCCTGGAAAATTGGTCACTCTTAGTCATCCTACTTAGAGGATAGAGTTCATTTGGAGGAAAATGCATGTTTGTACTCTGGTTTCAGGGAAGACAAATGAGAGAGTGCAGTATAAGGGCTTGTGAATTATAAAGTGCTACAGACAAGTGCTATGTCAGTCACAGAGGCATCTCGTTGTATTGAAAATAAATGGTATCTCAAGTCGGAGGAGCTGAGTTCAAGTCCTGACTCGAACACTGTCTGTATGATCTGGGGCAAATAGGTTAACCTGCCAGTTCCCTGACTGTGTTCTCTGAAAAAGGTGGAAAATGTGGGAAATACCTATCTTAGCAATGCACAGGATGGGGTGAGGACAAAATGTGTGACAACTGTCACGTGTGGATGTATTTGAATATAAAGATGTGAGCCTGTTGTCCACACTCTGTCCTCCTGGGGAGGCCTACAGGTTCTTTCTGCACAAGGTCTGCACCTAGGTTATATGTGTCTGAACCTCACTGAGTCCTGATTGTTGATTCAATAGTCATAACCTTGAAAATCCTCATGATGTTTCAGACCAAGTGATTGTGAAGAGACAGGAAGTGTCATTTCCCAGGATGGAGCCCAGGTCTGTGCTGCTACTTCTAAACCAAGGCGATCTCTGGTAATCTTTGGTTTTGAAGACTGCTTTTGTGCACTTTCCATCATCTTTATGATGAGAAAGATGTCCTCTGTGTAGCATCCGCAGAGCCTCAGCTGAGAAGTGAGTTGCTTTAAAACATTTCATTTCAGATTACTCATAAAGATTTCAGTGGCACTGTTCCTTCATTGCACCTGGTAGTGAATTTTCTTCACGACCACAATAGCATGAGTATCATCTTTGGAGCCTAAATACTGCAGTTTGAAAGTCCCTTGAACCTGAAATAAAACACTTGTTCTCGTTAAAGTGTGAGCTTTTCTATGGCTTGGCTTAAATTCCTTTTAAATCTGTTTTGAAATGCAGCTTATGTCAGCCAGTCAAGGATATTTTTCCCTGCCCTCTGCTTCTTCTCTAGGACCCAGAGTGGTTGGTCAGTTCAAGTACACAAGGCAGCCGCAGACTTGATTTGACTGACAGTTTAGGGGAACTCCTGGCCCAGCATGTTAAGTGAAATGGAGTTGGCATTTAGTATGATGCCTTGCTATCTGGAAAAATCTGTCCTTACAGGACCAGGAGTTTTCATTCACCTGAAGAACGCTGACATCTTTCAATACTTATGATGCATTGCTAACACGTTTTCTCCTTTTTTGGCCAGTGCCAACTGGAAAGCATTTTTCAACTGGTGGGACACGACTGACATTTTTGCTTTGCAGGAGAAGAGGCAATATCTTTAGGACATATCACTATTCTTTTTCATTTTCTTTTTAAAAATTATTTTAAATTTTTTAATGTTTATTTTTGAGAGAGAGACAGAATGCAAGTGGGGAGGGTCAGAGAGAGAGAGGGAGACACAGAATCTGAAGCAGGCTCCAGTCTCCGAGCTGTCAGCACAGAGCCCTATGCGGGGCTCAAACTCATGAACTGTGAGATCATGACCTGAGCTGAAGTCAGATGCTCAACCAATGGAGCCACCCAGGTGCCCTGCTATTATTTTTCTTAATACTAAAATTTTAGGGCCTTGGTTACAAATACATATATGAGGCCTTAACTTAAAAATATTAATGAAATGAGCATGATTCTGTCCTGTTGGGAAGCAGAGTGTTGTGGAAAGGGGCCTGGTTGTGAAATCAAAAGGTTTGGGCTTGCCTCCTGGATATCCTGCTAATTAGCTAGATGACCTTGGGCAAGACAGTTAGCCTTTATAAGTCTTAATTTCTTGCTTTGTGAAGTGGGGCATGATAAGGATGGTTGGGATTTCAAATGACTAATGGATATGATTGTGGGGTGGTATGTAAGTGAAAGATCATCATCAAGAGCTGCTTTAAAGCTGCTTTGTCGTTGAAAAGTACATTTTGATTTTGGGGGTTTGGTCAATAGATTTCCTATGATCCTTGCTCTTCTAATTTCAGAGGATAGTGCAAAATCTCAGGGCTTCATGTCAAGCTTTCCAATGGTGCCATTATATGATGATGATGAGGAGGAGGAGGAGGAGAAGGTTCCCTGAGGGAGAAATTTTCACTCAGCTGGATGACGCCTTTCTAAAATCCTTCCAATCCTAAAGTCTTGTTATGATAATATTCGAGCACTAACAATTGCAATTAATCTAAGGGCCTCATGAAACTTAGACATTGTCTTATTCATTCACATCACAGAGAGAGGGAGAACAGCTAGGGAACAGGTGACACTGTGCCCAGGGCTTGACATACAATAGTTGCTTGGTTGTTTTGCTGACTGAGTATCATTATAGCTTCTCTTTAGGTCTTTTGAGTCAATCCAGTTTAACTGATACTAAGGTAAGCAGGGACCTAAGTGTTATGCAAGGTACAAAATTATAGAACTCATCAGGTGTTAACAATCGAGTTAATCCCTTCTTCTGCTGTACTGCCTTTCTGTTACCTGTTATCTGTATCTGTATCTATATCTACATCTATATCTCTCCTGGAAGGGGACTGTGTCTTTGAGATCTTAAAAGAAAGAGTCCCACTGCTTCCATCATCTGACTCAACCAGAAGCATTTCTGGCTGCCTAAAGCTTGGGCCTGCGGAGGACTGAGATCTGTAGTTGGCATCTCCAGAACAAACAATAGAGTTTACTGGGTACGTCTGGCAGAAGGGTAGATTGGTGGAAAGCAGGACAGCTTTGGCATCAGGGAATCACTCTTGTGGGAGGGTCTACCGAGTCATAATCTCCAACCACAGTAGCTGCTGACTGGTTGGGACCACCTTTTCTCCTTCATCACATGGTCTCTGTGTCACCTTATAAGGAAAGGTCAGACTCACCTTCTGATGAGGCCATAGTAACAGCTGCTGTTGCCATGGGCGCATGGATTCTTCCAGCTTGCTCATTCATTCACTCACTCATTGCACAAATATTTATTAAGTGTCTACTATGGAATAGTTCAAAATATTCGTGGCAAAATGGTGAACAAAACCACGTAATCTTTGCTTTCCTGGAGTTTCCAATTTATTGTGAAAGAAACACATGGATGAAATTTGTCTCTGCAGTGGGCATGTCACGCCTGTGACAAGTGCTGGAAGGGAGGGGATTCGGTCTAGAGGGAGAGGTCAGGGAAGGCTGAAAGAGGAGAGGAGGAAAACAAGGAAAATGGGGCCTGGGGGAGCTTTCAAGGCAGAAGGCACATGGCACACCAAGGTCTGTCACTCTGGTGGTCTGAAAGAGGGTGATGTCTGAAGGACTGAAGGTGAGGAGAAGTGAAGGTGAGGTGCGATTGGTGAGGGAGAGGTGATTAGGGTCAGGGTTTGGGACCCGAAGTCTATGGACAATGAGAAGACAAAAAGGGCTTAGCACAGGAGCTCTCCCTGCACGTTGGAGAAGGATTGAGGGGGGTACCTGACAGGTGCAGGGACCCCAGGTAGGCTATTGTCTCAGTCTAGGAGAGAGAGAAGCAGCCGTGGAGCAGGGTACTGGCCAAGGAAGGCAGGAGGTGGGAAGACTGAGAGACATCCAGCAGGCAAGGCCTGGGAGAAGGTTTGATTAAAAGGGGAGGGAGAGAGTAGGGTGCCTGGGTGGCTCAGTCAGTTAAGCGTCCGACCTCGGCTCAGGTCATGGTCTCATGGTTTGTGGGTTCAAGCCCCACATCAGGCTGTGTGCTGACAGTGTGGAGTCTACTTGGGATTCTCTCTCTCTCCCTCTCTCTCTCTGCCCCATCCTTGTTCTCTCTCTCTCTCTCTTTCTCTCTCTCTCTTGCTCTCAAAATAAATAAATAAACTTAAAAAAAAAAAAACCCAAAAACAAAAACAAGGGGAGGAAGAGAGAGAAGGAGACAGACGGATGCCCAGGTGGGCCAGGGAGGCCAGAAATGGAAGCAAGATCAGAGCTGGAGGAGGCAGAATGCAGGCAGCAGGGAAAAAGTGATAGGAAGGCTCTTGTTCAATTTTTATTCCTTCTGCTTATAAATGCCACTCTAAGCCCGATTTGTCCGATTTGGTTTCAACTTTAAGCAATTTTGCCTTAGAGTTTAACTGTGAGGGGTTATTTAGTTCAGTTTTCAGTTTACTTTTCTGGTCTGCAGGCACATGGCCATGTCTACAAATGCGGACACAGGAAAGGGGACCTTGATACTTGGTCCTTCAGTCCAGAGTTTCTTCCTCTCTTCTGGAATGTGGCTTTCAAGGCAGTCTTCCCCCAGATGCCCCATTTCTCCTCACTAACTTTCACCAATGACTGAGCAAGTTTAGTTAGCCTGAGGTTGCTAAAAGCCTTTCCAGTTTTTGTTTTTCCGCTCAGTAGCCATTCTCCCCTCAGGCAATCTGCTGGGCTTCTTCCAGGCTGAATGGTCTCTGTGACCCAGGAGGTGCCTTCAGGAATCAGGGAGGGTGGGAGCCGGCTCCAGGCAGCTTTCATTTTTTCTCATCCAACCGAGTCCTAACAGAATCCTACCGCATCCCAGCCCATGCAAGTTTCAAATTGCTATTTAGGGCCAAGTGGCCTACAGTGACAGTGCATATTACTTTTATTGTATTAAAGAGAGGTTGGTATTAGATGAAAACTTTGACATTTGGTGTGAGAAAACTATTTTTTTTTTTTTTTGCATGGACTTCACTGTTCCTAATATGTCTGTCCATTTTTTCATTCAATTAGTGAACGAATACAAATCTACTGAGCCATTTCCCACATGCCAGGAATAGTGTTGGAGATGAGGAAGGGGGGAGATATGAGGGATGACTGTCAGCAGCCCCGGCAGTGTTTCTCAAAGTCCTCCCTGGAGTACTCCCACGGTCCCAGAGACCCAGGGATAATGCAGGCGCAAGTCTTGGCTCTGGTTGTGGCAGAATAACTTCCCATAATCCCCCTTGATATTTGTTTGAGGTCCTCTGTCTCAGTTTAAAATGTCATGTACGCTTTGCACGTAGCTCTCTGATGTATTTAATGTTTAAATATTAAAAATGGCACCCACTGTAAAAAGAAAACAGTTGCCCCAGTTAAGTACATCCTGCTTATCCTGAGTCCCTTTGCCTATGCCTGTGCACCCCCACACAGATATATCTCAAGAAAGACAAGAAGAGAACTCAAAGTCTGGTGGGAGGGACAGCCAGACCAACATGACAACAATGCCAAGGAGAAGATAAGCAATTATAGAAACAGATGCTAAAACTGGGTCTTGAAGAAAGGGCTCCCGATTTTGAGGGCCGGGGGGTGGGGGGGGGAGCATTTGGGGAAGTGAGGATTGCTTATGTAAGTGTGTGGAGGTCTGAAATAAAGTGACTTGTGTCGGGAATAAGTTGCAAGAGCACAGTTGGTGGTGAAGGAATGAGCCAGGAGAGTCAATGGCAGCCTCCAGCGCAAAGGGCGGTGAATGTCACCTGCGAGTCTGAACCAGATCCAGAGCCGCTGATTTGTAAGCACCCAGAAGCATTTGAAGTTTTTCCCAGGTGGGTTTGTGAGCTAGAAATGTCACGGAATAGGAGCCTGCCTCAGAGGGAAGGGCAGTTCAGAGTTCAATGCCAGGATTCCCTTCACTCTTGGACCATCTGGAATGTGGAATGTGGGTGAGAAGCGGGGCCACCCACCCACTTCGGGTGCTGATTAAGTCAGGGGTGGGGAGTCTGGCCATCTGTGTGTTCAAACATCTCATTTCAAATCTGAAAACAAATAGCCAGGTTGGGGACTCTCTGATCTTCTGGAACCCTTTCTTAATGCACAAGAGCAGAGGCGGAAGCCTAGAGAGGCAAAGCCACCTGCCAGTGTCACCTCACTCATTATCGGGACTCAAACTCTGCTCCCCAGTCACGAGTTGCCCCCAGGCATCCAGGCTGGGAGTCTTTCTGTTCACCTGCTCCCTTGTGTACTTCTCCGTAAACGAAGGCATGTGGGAGGACAGAGTTGTTTTGCAGGGCACTGGAAGTTTTGTGTCCCAGCCAAGGTCAGTTTAGCACTCTTATTAACATACTGTAGATAATGGATGTCTAAAAGTCTGAGGGCATAAATATTTTAATGTAGCCATACTGTGTCGCTGTTTCTTTCAGACCTGCACTTCAATTTTTATTTACTTTTATATGTTGTTGGCATAGGGCCACAAGGTTTTCCATCAACAGAAATGGCTGCTGATGGAGGCGATTTGCTTTCTCCCCAGCACTGAAGAGAGACCCATTCTCCAAAGCAAGTGTTTTTAGATCAAGATGGGCTGTTGGATGATACAGTGGGGAATACACTTAGTAAAGCAATGCCATAAATTGGGCTAGTGTCAGCTTCCTGATTTAATGCTTTGCTCTATTTGGCCATGAATTATATATTCTTTTCCAGATTGATCATTTCTCCCACTGATAAAGGGACAGTGTTCTACCCAGTGGGTTTGGCCCCTGACCTAAGAAATATACCAATGCATCAAAATTCCCTAAGCTGACAACTTGGATGAACTTTGGAGACTGTAAATCTGCAAAGGCAGAGAGTGGGCAGGCAGGTCTGTGTGCTGGAACTCTCCCCTCCCTCACTTAGTATGCATCGACTACCATGATGGTAGAGCAATTCCTCGTCTGCTTTTTACCCAATGTAATTTGCAAATTGATTATTCTTCCTTGGAAGTCTTTCTTAATTAAATAGTAACTGCAGTTATTACCCTCAGACAAAGGGGACATTTTAGTGTCTTGGCAGAGGACAGCCTTAGCTCAGTGGATTTTCATTTGTTGAAGTGCCCACCATGGACTACTGAGTGTAGAGCCCTGCCTGATGGCTCCTTCTAGAGGAATGAGATAGTACTCCTTGCCCACAAGGAGCTAGAAGCAGGTGAGTTCATAATAATGCCTTATAACAAAATATGTATAGAATGCCTTTGCTTTTCAATGCACTTATTTCAAACACTATCCCATTGCATTTTCATACCATGTATGGCAAATGACTGTCAGATGCCAGTCAGATGAGGACTCCATTTGTCAGATGAGGAAAGTAAGGGAGAAAGAATTTAGGGATTTGCCCAAGCTCACATAGGAAAATGAGAAGCAGGACTTGAATATAGAGGACCTGTCTCCTTGTCTGCTCCTCATGTTGAATTAGGCCCACATGTGTTCATTCAACACTCTTAAAATTTTTTTTAATGTTTATTTATTTTTGAGACAGAGACAGAGCATGAGCAGGGAATGGGCAGAGAGCTAGGGAGACACAGAATCTGAAGCAGGTTCCAGCCTCTGAGCTGTCAGAACAGAGCCTGATGTGGGGCTCCAACTCATGAACTAAGAGATCATGACCTGAGCTGAAGTCGTATGCTTAACCGACTGAGTCACACAGGTGCCTCAACACCATTTTTAAAATGCTAAATGTGATTGGGCCCCATGGACATGGGTAGAACTGTCATGAGTGAACAGGCACCTTCACTGGACCCCAGTCCTCCAATCAGGCCACTGTTTCCGAATCCTTGATAGGCATCAGAAAAATCTGGAAAGCTTGTTAAAAAGTTCAGTTACCTGGGCCATAGCCTACCATTTTAATAAGTCTGGGATATGCCCCAGCAAATACATTTTAAAAGTTTTTGAGGTGAACCATATAGCCAGTGGGCCAGTTAGGGTGGAGCCCACAGAACTAGACTTTTATCTTAACTAGGATTGCACAGGGAAGGTGAAATGAAACCTGACATATGATCTTAATCAGACTGGAAATTTATGGGTGAACAGGTGTCACCACCAGGAAGGTCTCAGAGTCTATAGGGAGAGAGGATGGAAAAAGAAAGCCTACTCCCTTTATCCACACTGGATCTTTCTCTCCGGCTTTTCTCCCCTTCCTTGTTTTCTCCCTTCCACATATAAAATTCCCTTCCTTCATCAAAATCCTACTCATCCTCCAAGACCCAGCTCACATGCTACCTCTTTCATGACATCTTTGCTTTCCTTTCTCAGATTCTCTCTTTCCTCTATGATCTTTAACACTTTATACTTCTATGGTCTTACTTAGCCATCCTACATAAGGATATATTCTGCCTTGGGGATACATTTCCTGTTCATTTTTGTCCCTCCCAGGAACTAAAACAGAGCTTGACACATTGGAGATGATCAGTATTTGTTTGTTGAGTTAAATTGACTTACTGAAGTCATATCCCTCACCAATAATTTCTATCCCTTGACAGCTTAAAAAAATAATAATAAAAAGCAGAATGCATTTAACTCAAAATACTTGAAGAAAGAATAATTGCTGGTTTCAATGATGAAATATTACATTGGCCATTGGTAAGTTAATTTAAATCACAGATGTAATTACATGTTAGACCTTTCTGTGTGAACAGAGGTTGTCCCACACAGCCAGGGATAACCGGCTTGTGACTCTAAGTCTTGGGTACTTTTCACAAGCAGACCTGCATGCTACTTCCCCTATACCCCAGGGCTGACCTTAGCCTAGCCTCTTCCACCTCGGGAGGAGAAACCTATTTCTCGTAGTCTACTCCTTGCCCCAACTCCCTACCTCTGTAAACTGACTCCTATGTCCTACCTTAAGCTGCCTTACTTTGAGTCTGTGGAGGCTGGCCCTTGGTCAGGAAAGAGACTGACAAAGCATTTGACAGAAGTGTGCAGCCTGGAGGTGGTGGCTTCACATGGGTGTGCACTCTTGGTTGGAAAGGCTGAAGATCAGGCCTGGTGTAAGGAGAAAGCCCTTCCTTCTTTCCATTGTCTCTTCCTCTTCCTTCCTGACCCTAAAGTTAGGTTTGAAGAACTGCACCTGGCTGGCTCACTCTGCATGCACAGATTTCTAGCCAAGTTTTTTGGGCCAGGGCCAGGAACACTCAAGGTCAACCAAAGCCAGGGTTCGTTTTCCATACAGGTGTGACAAACATGGCGTGCCTACAGGGTTGATTCCTTCTACCCAGAAAACCATCTGTAGGGAAATAGCCTCATGATCTTGTTGGCACCTCTGGAAGTGATGATGAGCTCACACGTTTCTATGTCCATCATCTCACACCTGGTGGGATGCCTTGACTATCAGCATGGCCCTGAATCAGGAGACACAATCAGAAATGTAACCCAGATTGGGAGAGTCGTAAAGCTCTCTATTAGAGAAACATCAAAGGGTTTTGACAAGAAAAAATCAACAAGACCATCATGGCTCTCCTCGGATACTCAGATACTTCCTCCTGAGGAAGGAGGACTGAACTTGCCCTGTGGGCTCCTGATGGGTGGAACTTGGCTGAGTCATAAATCCAATTCCCAAATTACCTTCAGTCTCCAATTTCTGGCTATGCTGAATGGCCTCTGTGTTCCCTTTGCTGGAACACTCTCCCTGGATAACCTTGACTCCTCCTTTGGGTAAAGGCTTATACTTCACTTCCCTGGAGTAGGGGCCCTTCCTCAAATCCTTCAGATCAGTTTTCTTTAAGGTTTCTTTAAGTGGCACTATTTTGGGCAGGATAATTCTTTGTTGTGTGTGTGGGGGGGGTGTGCATTGTAGGATGCTTAGTAGTAGCCCTGGCCTCTGCCCACTAGATGCTGGTAGCATTCCTTCAGTTGTGACAATAACAAACGTCTCTAGATATTGCTAATGGTCCCTTGGAAGTTAAATTGTTCTCCTTTTCCCTAACCAGCGCTCTAGACTAGTGTTTCCAGAGCACCCAGTTTTTACTCCTGTAGCATTCATTATATCTTTCCCACTTCTAGAGTTTTCCATGCTCGTTTAATGTCCATCTCCTCCCTCATCAGCTCCCTGATAGCAGCAGTGACTCCAGTGTTCTTTGCTGGTCATAACCTTTTGAAGTGTTTTAAAAAAAATCAATGAAAGGATAAACTCATCTAAATAAGAACTTTACAGCTCTCAGAGCTGTCCACAGACAGCATACTTCTCCCTCTATTAAATGTCCTATCATTTACTAGGGCTCCAGACAAGGCAGACAACCACTTGATGATGTTGTAGAGGAGGCTTAAGCCCTGAATGGGTGATCCTGAAGGTTCCTCTCAGTTATGAGATTGTATGGAATGTGGGCTTTCAGCCAACCACCCTGTGGGTAACTAATTAAATCACAAGGAAGAGGCCAACCACCCCATCAAGAGTCAGGTGCTACGTGTTCCCAGGAAGGGGTGATGTAGCTTGGGGAGTGACCTTTAAGTGGGTCAAGAGTCACATGAATATGGAATGCATTTCCCTTCCCTTTCTCCTCTCCTCAGAGGTCATTTGACCCATATCCTCAGGGGTAAGGTCATGCTTGAAGGGTTTAGAAAACATCTAAGTCCCAGTAAGTCTCACTCTCCACTTACAGTGAGCAGAGCCAGGCAGCCTTCTGGTGTGTGATGTGGATGAGAGAGGAACCCAGCACACTTCACTGGACGGTGCAGGAGTTGCCTGGGGCAGTGTTCTTCAGACTTTGAAGGTTACAGCATGTGTGATTTATTGCTCTATTTTTCTTTCCCTATAACCCCGTTTCTATTGGGGCAAAGAGCAGTAAGCAGAGACAAATGGATGCCCGCTAGGCCCACATTTGGTTCCAAGGACCATGAAAGAATCAGCTTCGATTGTTGAGCCCTGGGTGCCTATGTGCCTGGCACTGTGCTGGGCACTTTCACAGGCATGATCTCATTTAATTTTCACAACCCAGTGAAGGAGATGCAATTAATTCTATTTTCCAAAGAAGCAACTGAAGGAGTCAGCAACTTGCCCAATATCACACAGTCAGTAAGAAGCCTGGGCCTGGGTCTGAATCCACTCACACCTGCTATGCCCTCTGCATGTCCTGCCACCAGCAAAATGTGAAAACATTTTACCCTAAGTCTCTGTCTCAGAGAGCTCCTGTAATTTGGCATAATCATGATGAAAACTATCCTTGAACCCAAAGCTGTTTTTGTGGCTGCTGCTTATGATCTTTCCAGATTGACTTGATTATGCCTTTGCAAATCTCTCTTTACATATCTGCAACTGAGCCTTCTTAAATTATTGTGCTTCTAATTTAACATGGTGAATTGCACACAAATGTTTACTTCTCTCTAGAAACCAAAGCAGAGGAATAAAGAAGGATAAACCTACAGGGAGAAAGAAAAGGCTAGTGAGGATCTCAAACAAAATGTGGAAGATGAAAACTGGATGGATGAACAATAAATGACCCGGCATCGCAGAGAAATCTAAAACCCAAATGTCTAGGGGTGGGGACAGGTGCAGTGGGAACAGGGTGGGATATAGGGATGTCAGTGGGAAGTCAATAAGATGCAAGACAGGTCCCACTGCAGAATCTCAGAAAGAATAAAGATGAAAGTGCTGAGTGCTACTGAGTACAGGAAAAAGAAGTGAGGCCACCTCCCTGCTCCCAGCCGCATGACCCCTTCTCTCTGACCTAAGCAGACTGCCTGAGTAAAGTATATTCTGTAGAATGTAAACCAGAAAAACTCTGGAGTCAGACATGCCAGCTATAGCCAAAGCCTGGGAAGAGACACTGGTGGAAGCAGAGGTTTAAATTAAAGTTTGCATAGTGCATGGCAGGATTTCACAAACCCCTTTCTCCTGATTGCCTCCCAGCCTTCTGGAAGCTAGGCTTCTACCCAATACCCCAGGTAGGAGACTGGAAAATTCCTCTCAAAGGAAACTGACCTCAGAGAAAGGACCTAAAGATTTGGACATTTGGGGAATCCTCTGATAGATGATCAGATCCACCTCATCCTGTAGGGTGGCCCATGGTGGGCAAACTCTATCTGTGCCATACAGACCATCCAATCAGTGGTTAAGCACCTCATTCTGCAGAGCCCTAAATGATGATATTGCTGAAATTGGACCTTTCTTTGTCATCAAAGAAGCAACTTCGTTGCTACTGAGGCACGTTTGCTAACTTCATATTTGAATTTCTTGACCTTCTCATTGCAAAAGCCTTAGTTCTTATTTCCCTAAACATTTTGGCCCTCTCCTTTACAAAACTGGCCCTCTTCCCCCTCTGTATCTCCATACCTCCACTCCCCACCCAGTCTCTGAAATGTTAGGTTTGTTTGTTTGTTTTTATTCTGACAGAGATTAAAACTTGGATACACTTAGTGGGGGCTGATAGACCTGATTCCCATTGTATGTTGTTTGACCCTAATTTAGATGTTTCATTGGTTATTATTGTGTTGGTGTTTTTGTGTTACTTATGTTTTATGTCATTTTTCCCCACCTTACTCTTTGAATGCTCTGAACCTGATCATGGTTTCCTGGGAATAAATAACAAGTGCTTTAAAGCTTTTTGTGCTCTTGCCAGATACCATTATCTAGAAATATGTTGGCATCTCATATAAACATATGTTTAGATTTCTGTAACTAAATGTATCCTTATGTATGACTTATTATTATAACTGAATTCATCTATAAAGATATAACTTTATTTACACGTGTGATCTATTATAAGCTTCTACATTTCTATTCAATTGGTACATGTGCCCCAGAAAGAATGTGTCACTTTTCCTTAGGAATAAAATCACATTATTTTGAGCTTAAATGAACACGAGCAGTTTTTACCTTATTAAGTAGTGTTTTCAGCATTTATCATTTTAAAAGGCCCATGCTAAAGGATGATGTTCTGAGACATTTCAAGGTGACCTCTAGCTCTAGAGCTGAAACAAATGAGAAAATATGGTAAAGGCTGATACTCGGGGATGTTTTGCAAAAGAAAGCAACGTGGTGAAGTGGAAATGGCAGGGGATTGAAGCCAGAGACCTAGAAAGCTCAAGCTCTTCGTTGATTGACCGTGTGATCTTGTGTGAGCCCTGGCTATGGGACCTAGAAAAAATGCAGATCATATTCATGACCTCACAATTTTATTATGCATGGAGTTAATGTGTATGAAAGCATAACAGTAAATTGTGAGGCATATTTAAACTGTTGTATATCCAAGCCTGTTTTATCACCTTGTTGTTTTACAGTGCCTTGGGCACAGTAGTCATTCAATAAATATTTGTTAGATAATAAACCAATAAATGAATTTGTGAGCCTGAATCTTCAAAGTATTTTTGTACCCCTCCAAGTCATAGATTAGACATTTATAAAATTGAAAATTTATAAGTTGTTGCTGGATAATCAGATCTCTCGATTCAGAGGTAAAAGACAACTATTCAGGTTTTCAAGCCTTCCTTGCATATGGGACACTAAACGGCAGGACTGATTATGAGAAATTGTCATCATTCTGCTTAAATATAAGATCATAGATTGGGGGAGCCTTGGAGATAATCACTTCCTCAAATATGAGAAATTTGAAGCCCAGAGGCTCTTGGAAGTCAGTAACTTTATGTAATTTTTCTCTTCTATAGCTCTAGGGCTATTGTAGATAGTTGTACAACACATACATTAAAAAAAAATGGTTTTCAAGGATTGTGCTAAGCACTGGGGAAATAAGAATCAGCAAGACAAACCCCTCCCCTCTGAGAAACTCAACCATCTAGACAGACATGGAAAGTAGTAAGTATACTATTGTTATTACTAATGTTGTGGTGCAATTATGGGGGCAAAAGGGAACTGCCAGGGGAAGCTTTGAAGGGAGATCATGTTCACCGTGTCTTAGCTTGGGTTCCCAGAAGAGGGTGAGTGGGCAAGTGATTTCTTAAGGAAGTGTTCCTGGGAAGACCTAACAAGGGAGTATAGAGAGAGAGGATGAGAGGGCCAGGAGAAGACCCAAGCAAAGATGAGATTTCTGGCTCACTCCCATGGAGAGTAGGTTAGCCTGATGCTGTGAGGGAACTGTAGGGAATAATTTATACCTCAGTTTGCCCCTGGCTTCCTGGCAAAGGAACTGGGCTTTCATTGTCTCACGTTAGTTGGTCATTGGCCAAAAGCCATGATGGACAGGTTTGGGAAGAGCTTAAGGGCAGATTTGTTCTAGTTGCCAGAGGGTAGGTCTCTGAAGGGTATCGCAGATGTTGACCATTATAACCAAAAGCATACAGAAAATTGGGGCCAAGTGTGCAAAAACAATAATAGGAATCTGGGTGAAGTACTAGCAGTGTCCATCTCACCTGAGGTACATGAGGATGATGTGAGGTGGATGGAAAGGGCATTCTAGGCTGAGTCATCGCATGAACAAAGGCTCTGAAGGTGATGGAGGAGCGGAAAAGTAGGCTCGAGTCAGATTATGCATTTTTGTTTTTGTTTTTGTTGTGTTTGTTTTTAATGTTTATTTATTTTTGAGAGAGAGAGAGAGAGACAGAGACAGAGAGAGACAGAGAGAGAGAGAGAGGCCACACGAAAGTGGGGAAGGAGGAGAGAGAGAAGGAGACAGAGAATCCAAAGCAGGCTCTGACTGACCTGAGCACAGAGCCCAACAAGGTGTTCGAACCCACAAACCATGAGATCATGACCTGAGCTATCAGTGCAGAGCTCGTCAAGGCACTCAAACTCACAGACCATGAGTGAGATCATGAGTTAGCTGAAGTTGGATGCTTAACCACCTGAGCCACCCAGGCACCTCGGTTTTTTTGGGTTTTTTTGTTTGTTTGTTTTAATTTGGGTGCAAGAAAAGGAGATCTACTGGAGGTATTTCAAATAACAGATGGCTTATTGTAACAATACATGGGCTCAGGAATCTTAGGAAAGGCCTTGCCCCAGGAAGAGCAGGCCTCAAGAAACTACAATTCCAGGGGTGCCTGGGTGGCTCAGTCAGTTAAGCATCTGACTTCGGCTCAGGTCATGATCTCATGGTTGGGTTCGTGAGTTCAAGTCCCACATCAGGCTGGTGGTAGGGAACCTGTTTGGAATTCCCTCTCTCTGTCCTCACTGTCTCTCTGTCCCTTCCCTACATGTGCACACACACACTCTTTCAAAATAAATACATAAACTTAAGAAAATAAAAACCCTACAATTCCACAACAAGCAGACTCAGGGGTCTTGGCCCTGGTGCTCAGCTTCTGCTTTTCTCTATCTTTACTTTCCATGTCTGCTTCCATTTCTACCCACATCCTTCCGTCACCAGGTTTCTGATTTCAGATTTCCAGGGTAGGCTGTGCGGACAAGAAGATGCCCACTGACGGGCCATAGCATTAGTTGTTGTGCAATAGATGAGTTCAGTTGCTGTCCTAGGTTCAGGTGCCCAGTAATGGTCCAACTGGCTATGCCTGGGGGGAGGAGCCGAGTTGCATAATGATATCATATAATAAGAGTAGCTAAGGTTTACTGAGTACTGTTCTGAGCATTTTATACGTATTATTTTATTTTATCATCACATTAATTTAATCACTATTCATTTAATTCACTTTCACATTCACTTAATCAATTCATGAGGTTGTTCTATGACTATTTTCAGTTTATAGGTGAGGAAATGAAGTCTTAGAGGTCTGCATCACTGGTAGGTGGTGAACTTCCTTGAAGGGAGCTGTAGACAAGGCAGAAGGCAGGGTTAGCACGTCCAGTCAACAGCTTCACTTCTTCATGAAGGAATATGGAATGTGTCTGATGGCAGTCATAGCCACATGTCTGTAAAGGTGGGATAAAATCTTAGGTGTGATCTGGTATCAGGCTTGGGGTGAAGAGTTGATGAAATATTCTAGTGCTAAAAATATCCCATGAATATTCTATTTGTTTCGTTCTTGCATAATTTCCTCTACCAGCATTGGCTTCAACTTATTAAACTATTTTGGGTAAGAAGCAAGGGTCTCTAGCAGCTGAACAGAAAACTTAGGAAGTCCACACACAAGAACAAAGTCTCTGTTTTCAGAGAAGTCTCTCTGCGTCTCCAGAGTGGTTGATGTGTGGGTCTGCCCTGGTTATGAGGGACATGGTGGGATGGATGCACGAAGCTGAAGGTACCTGGGACTCCCCTCTTTGGTGAAATAAGAGTTTTAATGGACTCTGCAGGCATGGTAAGCCAGCTTCATCTTGGCAACCTGGAAACAGAGTGGTGAGTGATTATCTGTCTTAGGCTTCTTGCCAAAAGGATGGAATTTAGCACTATTATTTCTTGTTCAAAGGAGGAACCACAGGGAGATGAGATCGTTTTGGCCTAACTTTCCCCTTGTATTCAGCCTTAAGCTGGCTGTGCAGCATTAGAAGTACCAGAAAAATATTTTTAGGGAGGAAGTGAGAAGGTAAATGTGGACCCTATGCCTGGCCTGTCATTGTATTTCCTTGTCAGTGACTCAGTGCAGATCACTTCCCTGCCAGAAACCAAAAGACTCCCTGAGTCTGGGGCCTGAGGCTGAAATGTGATCAGTTTAGTTGCCCATCATTAAGCTTTATTTTTAACTCCATTAGAGAGACAAGAATAAGATACACTATGTGAAGAGAGGAACACTTACAGAAACCCATCCTGAGAATAGAGGGCAGGGACTGTTCAAGTGTCACATTGTTTCACTGTCTCTTTGGGATCGAGTGGCAGGGGGTTGTTGGGAAAGAACCCTGGGCTGAAGGACTGGCTCATCTACCACAAACAGTTCTGTGCCTCAGTTTCCTCGTCCATAAAATGAGGCTTCTGGACTCAGTCTCTAAGGTCCCCTTCAGTCCTCATATCTAACAAATGTAGAGGGTGTAAGCAACACCATCTCCTAAAAGCAAAATCAGAAGTACGTCAATTTCAGTTTCACCTTTGGGTGGGTTATTGAACAAAACTTTTGAAATAAAAAAAATTTATATTACTTTGTAACTTCCTGTTGGAGCTGCCACTGAGCCCTTCCCAGGGTTATACCTGGGCCCCCTTTTCAGGCCAAACTGGTTCTAGCACCCTCCATCCTTTCTCATAGAACCATCTAGTATGTACACACATGCATTCGTACACACATAGTACATACAAATCTGGTTGAAGCATGGGATGCCATTTCTTATCTGAGGAGACCAAAAAAATAACAAACTTACAGAGCTTGCAAAAGTCCTTTCAAGGTTCTTGTGGAGAACACCGTTCTAGAGTCTCTGGCATCCTCCTGAGATGTAATTGGAAACACAGTTGGCCTCTGTCTTCTGTTCACTGATCCTTTCCTCCATCCAGCTTCTGCTCAGCCAAAGGGCATGTGGTCCCTTCCTCCTGGAGGAGAGAGAGGACAATTCAGGCAGATTAACATATGCCTTTATATGACCTCCATTTTACCAGGCTTTTCCCCAAGACAGGCATTTTCTTATACTTTCTGTCTTCCTTATTATGTTGACCTGTGGCAATTTCTCTTTTGTAACCTGCAAACCAGAGGGCTTGTGTGCTTTCTTCAGGGAGGTGGGAGACAAGGAGAAACTGTAGATTTGTCTGCTCCATAATAAACCAAGGAGGAGGAAAACTCTGAGGTGAGGGAGGGAAAGGAGCAAAGGCAGGGAGTGGGTAGTCCAACCACAAGTCCTGCAAGAGAACTGTCCTTGAGTCAACTTCAGGGTCTAGAAGAGGTCCAGGCAAGTATGCAGCATCTGGAAGCTTCCTTTGCAGTTCCTTAGCAATAGTAGCATCTTGTCCTCCTTGTGAACATTACATGAGGCAAATTCCACCTCTAGTTCATTTTCTTGACATGGAAACACAAAGAAAGGAAGATGGTGAGACAAATGATCATTGTCTTTTGCCTTGGCCCTCCTCTCTGGAGGTCCGAAATGCTCCTGGAATGGACCTGGAAGATGCAAATACTAACTTATACCTTTATCACCTGTCACTCTAGGATTTCATAAACTAGAGAACAAATTAGGGCTTCCTGGAAGGGTGGGATGTGCTCATGGGAACTTAAACACAGTCTTATCTAAGGTACATTTTACTGGTAATCACTAGTATTTTCAGTTCTTTTTTTTCTGAAGATTGTGAATGTGGAATATTGTTTCACACTCCCTCTATAGGCAAGTTCCTTTCTTTTGACACAGTGAATGATTGGAAGAGTCACAAGATCACTGAGTTACCTCATAGAAGACAACTCCCTGGAGAGTTACCCACACCCATAGCAGACCTGTGTGAGTGACATATTAACTTTTCTTGCCTTAAGCCACTGAGATTTTGGTATTGTTTGTTACTGCAGCATAACAAGCCTATTCTGACCAATACACACTCAGTTTCAGACCATTTCTCAAACTTATGTCTTCATGAAAACCACCTTCAGTGCTTTAAAGCTCACCCGAAAGCTTCTGATCACATATATCTGAGGCAGGGGCCCAGGAATCTGCATTTGAATTGTATGTTAAACTGCTCACAGAAATTCTGGTTCAATCTGTGAATCTGTCATTTCCTGAGGTCCACACTTGGAGAAACACTTGCAGGCAGGTTGAAGATGTTAATTTGCATTGCTTGCTGTTGAAGTTGTGTTTTTCTCTTACTTTGAAGACCTCATTTACTTTCTTAGCCACTGGAAAAACAGAAGAAGGACTAAGAGATAGGTTTACCAGTGAAGGAATGCTCACTATAGTCATGGTCTCTGACACAAAACTCATGTCTACCTCTTAAGCATGTTCTAGGGATTTGGGGAGATAATTCAACTGGATGTATAAATCATTTAGCCTCTTGTCTGGAGCAGGGACGGTGGTTAATAAATGTAGTTTCTTTAAAAAGGAGGAAGAAAAGCTAGGTTTCAGGAATGGTTCATTTCAGTAAAAAAGAACAATTGTGATTACCTTGGCAGTGCCAGGTGCACTTAGGGACAAGGTGCTGTCCTGACCTGGTTGTTGCAGAGGGAAGTTGGGTGGTGGCTGAACCCAGTGCGGACAGAGCCAAGGCACAAGGCTCTGTTGATAAGAGCTGTGGGAATTGTAAACCCAAAGTACCATGGGAGTTCAGAGAAGGGGAAGATTTCAGTTTTCTTTGAATATTGACTTGCTACGGCATAGTAACAGTAATATCTTCTAAGAATGACAGTCAGGCGTTTCTCACAAGGGCTAATGAATCACTCCGTTTAGCTGTGACAACAGCAAGGCAAAGAATTATCTTCAAGGGCCCAGATGTTATTTTTCCAGCCCTGTCCCAGGGGCATAATGGGCTTAGAAGTTATGACAAATTATCTGCTTGTAGCAAATCTACACGAGCCTTTTTATAAAGATGGAAGTTTGGGCCCGAGTTAATGGGTTATTATTGGCAAGGGAAATAAAGTTGGATAAGGAGGGCGGTCCGGCTAGGAAGGGCTTTCAGAAGCAGTCCAAGAGCTCAGCCCTAGCTCAGGAAGCCAGGGACTAGCAACTGGTCCAGAGGCAGGGACCAAGCCTCTATGCAGTTGCAGGCCATTGCTGTGTGTTAGTGTCCCAACAGTCATTCTGCACGTGGAAGCTGAGGGCAAAGTCGCCGGACCACTGTACCGGGAAATGGAAAGGAAATAAAACAGAAGTAATTAAGGAAACCAAGTGAAACTCTAGATGTGAGGAGAATGTGATGCTATGGTATTTGTTTTTAACCATGCTAATTTAGTTTCTCATCAGCATTGTTTTCCTAGGAGGAAGCATCCCTTAATTTCACACTGCCCGTGTTTCTGCTTCTGTGTGCCCCACTGACATTTGGAATGGCCAGCCTCTGTGTTCTTTCTGTGCCTTGGGAGGAAGAAGTCAACCCTGAAGTCAGGATGCTTAGGAAGCAGAGCCTTGTTTTGGCAGAGATGTGTGTTCCCGTATTCATTTATGTTCTACTACAAGGTATGTAGAAACAGTAACCTATGAATTATGCTTTTCCATAACCTTAAAACACACACACACATGCACACACACACACACACACACACACATCTTAAATAAATATAGCGTGCATAAATATTTTTTAAACACAACAGTAAACTGTTTGTATCTTTTGCTAATGCCTCTATTTACCTGCATTGACATAAAAAATGAACCAATAAAACTCTGTGTCCTGTGGAAAACGTATAAATGCTATCTGATATTGCTCTTAGATGTAATGGTAATTAATGTCAAATCACAAATAAACAGAGTTTTAAAAGAAAAAAAAAACAGAAGAACGTAGCTGACCTCAAGTGACCTCGAGCGCTGGGCATTGTGTGGTCAGGACACCTACGATGGACACTTAAGGAAAGCAAGCAGACTGACAGGAAGCAGGATGGGGCAGTCTTCCAGAGCCAAGGTGGCCATTAGCCTTGCTACCGTTCGGGGCACTTCACCCTGATCTCTCCGTTAATGGGACTCCACTACATTCCCAATGCTTGCTCCCCTCTTCCTTGGCCTTACTGCTCTGTTCACTTAGCATGTCTGCCTCCTTATTACTTGACTTCTTCATAGCCCATGATGGCCCCTGCTCTTGTCTTACAACATGGCCTTTCAGCTTGTTTCTTATTGAAAATTGTCTGCTCATATCTATTTCATGTATTTATTCTTTCCCAATTTCAGCTTCCCACAGAGAAAATCTGAAAGGACCAGCTCGTTTTATTTTGTGCCAAGCCATTTTACTTCTTCTTCTTCCTCCTCCTCTGCTTCTTCTTCTTCTTCTTCTTCTTCTTTTTTAAAGAACAGCTTTATTGAGATATAATTAAGATACAGAGAACTGCAAATATGTAATGTGTATATTTGATGAGTTTGGACATGAACAAACACCCATGAAACCATCACCACAGTCAAAGTATGGGTCACTGCAGCAATAGCACTGCTAGGAATTTACCCAAGGGATATAGGAGTGCTGATGCATAGGGGAACTTGTACCCCAATGTTTATAGCAGCACTTTCAACAATAGCCAAATTATGGAAAGAACCTAAATGTCCATCAACTGATGAATGGATAAAGAAATTGTGGTTTATATACACAATGGAGTACTACGTGGCAATGAGAAAGAATGAAATATGGCCCTTTGTAGCAACGTGGATGGAACTGGAGAGTGTTATGCTAAGTGAAATAAGCCATACAGAGAAAGACAGATACCATATGGTTTCACTCTTATGTGGATCCTGAGAAACTTAACAGAAACCCATGGGGGAGGGAAAGGAAAAAAAAAAGAGGTTAGAGTGGGAGAGAGCCAAAGCATAAGAGACTCTTAAAAACTGAGAACAAACTGAGGGTTGATGGGGGGTGGGAGGGAGGGGAGGGTGGGTGATGGGTATTGAGGAGGGCACCTTTTGGGATGAGCACTGGGTGTTGTATGGAAACCAATTTGACAATAAACTTCACATATTGAAAAAAAGGAAAAAAAAATCTATTGGAACAACAGGGTAAAATAAATAAATAAATAAATAAACATTAAAAAAGAGAATAAAACAAACAAAAAAAAAAAAAAAACAAAGTATGGGTCACTGGTGAGTCAGTTGATTGGCTCCCATGGAGTATGTGCAGTCAATCACAGCTGTGGTCCCTGTGGGACACCAGAAGGCGTCAGGCCCATGTGGTTAGCACAGGAGTGTCTTTCAGCAGGAGCTGGGGCAGGGCAGGCACTGTGAGTGGCACATTTTGCCACGCTCTCATGCCTACTAGTTTACCTAGCCTTTCTTCTAGGTGGTAGGTAGGTTGGGGGTCTGAGACTCCAGTTCCTGGGGTGATGGGCACAGAAGGCCCTGGCATTCTTTCTGCCTGCCCTGCTGTGGTCATAGCATATGCCTGTGCCAGAGTCCAAAGCAATCCCCCTATACTAGGTCAGGGCATGACAGATCAATGTAAGTGAGTCTCTCACTGAAAATGCTAAAACAAAAGAGAAGTCAAGATTTGTCTCTTGTGGGGCTCCCTTTGTGTCTCCACTTCTGTGTGTGAGAGCCTCATGTAGCAGATAGGAGGGGCTGCCCTCTCACTGATGAGGTAAGGAGTCTGTAGCAGGCAGCATCCTGAGCAGCAAGGTCAAAACCCAAATCCAGCTTATTTCATTCAGGAGAGGTATGATCAGACAATAGCGGGGAGCTCTGAGATTCTCCAGGAGGGTTTGGAAGCTGTATTACCAGGTCCAATGACCAGGTCATTGAAGTCACCTCTTTAAATTTTGTTTTTAAGGGGCGCCTGGGTGGCGCAGTCGGTTAAGCGTCCGACTTCAGCCAGGTCGCGATCTCTCGGTCCGTGAGTTCGAGCCCCGCGTCAGGCTCTGGGCTGATGGCTCAGAGCCTGGAGCCTGTTTCCGATTCTGTGTCTCCCTCTCTCTCTGCCCCTTCCCCGTTCATGCTCTGTCTCTCTCTGTCCCAAAAATAAATAAACGTTGAAAAAAAATTAAAAAAAAATAAATTTTGTTTTTAATATTTATTCATTTTTGAGAGATAGAGTGTGAGTGGAGGAGGGGCAAAGAGAGAGAGACACACACAATCCAAAGCAGGCTCCAGGCTCTGAGCTGTCAGCACAGAGTCTGAGGTGGGGCTCAAACTCACGGACTGCCAGATCATGAACTGAGGTGAAGTCAGACACTTAATCAAATGAGCCACCCAGGCATCTCTCTAGATTTTTTTTTAACGTTTTATTTATTTTTGAGGGGGAGGGTAGTGAGAGACGGAGATGCTGAATCTGAAGCAGGCTCTAGGCTCTGAGCTGTCAACACAGAGCCCAATGCAGGGTTTGAACCCACGAACCGTGAGATCATGACCTGAGCCAAGGTCGGATACTCAACCAACTGAGCCACCCAGGCGCCCCTGAAGATACCTCTCTAACTGCCATTGGGTATCAGGGCTCAGCTTGTTTCCCTGCACCACAGTCCTAGACTCTGCTGCTTAAACAGCAGCCACACTTGCTTTTGGAAAGCAGGCATAGCCACCACCAGCCTTTGCCAGAATGAGCTCTCCAAGGCCTAGGCTTTTCCCAATTTAAAACAGAGGGGGTGCTTGCTGTCTGATGGTGGGTCCTAGGTTACATGTCCAGGCCCTAGTTGCAAGGAAAGTTAGCAATGCACCTTGCAGCAGTGATCTCTGCTTTTTAAGGTAGAGGGTTCCCCAAACATGGAAATAGCATTCAAGTACTAGGCAGTAAGACAAATGACAAGGATTATCCCCTGGGGCCTTGTCCATTTTAGAACAGGAGAGCAATGTGAGGAAAACCATGTGTTCGTGTACTACATGTTTGTGTTCTCCCAAATTCATGTATAAAAGCCCTACCCTCTAATATGATGGTATTTGGAGATGGGAATTTTGTGAGCAGTTAGACCCTAAGGGTAGAGTCCTCATGATGGGATTACAGCCCTTATAAGAAGACACACAAGAGAACATGCTCCTCTCTCTGCTTTCCATGTGAAGATAAAACCAGAAGATGGTCAGCTGCACAGAAGGAAGAGGGCCCTTACCAAGAATGGAATCTGCCAGCACCTTGACCTTGGACTTCCAGCCTCCACAACCGTGAGAAAGAATTGTCTTTTGGTTAAGTCCCCCTGGTCCATGGTGTCTTGTTATAGCAGTCGGAGCTGACTAAACACAGCGTTTTGGGGAAATAGGCCTGGCGGAGTTTTTAGGACAGATTGTACGAGAGAGATTGAAAGGGAGGGACTACATAAGGAGTGGTATAATGATCTGATTACCTTGTGGTGGTGTCTCACCAAGGGAGGAGAACTCTAGTCTCATATAGATAATTTCTTTCTTTTTTAAAGTATTCTTTAATTTTTTTAATGTTTGTTTATTTTTGAGAAAGAGAGAGACAGAGACAGACAGACCGTGAGCAGGGGAGGGGCAGAAAGAGAGGGAGACACAGAATCTGAAGCAGGCTGCAGGCTCCGAGCCGTCAGCACAGAGTCCCATGTGGGGCTCAAACTCATGAACCATGAGGTCATGACCTGGGCCGAAGTCAGATGCTTAACTGACTGCACCATCCAGGCACCCCTCATATAGATTCTCTCTAAGCAGTCTCAATCTTGAGGGGCATAAGCTGAGACAGACAGACCAATAAGCACACAGACAGATACACGGACAGGCAGATTCATCCGGAGTGCAGGAGGTGGTACCGTCTATTCGTGGAGGTGTGCTTCAGCTCCAGAGCCCGAGGTGAAGACTCCAGTCCACTACTGGATGCCTTGCTAGCTATGGAAACTGGGGTCAGTTAATTCGCCTGTAAGCCTCAGACTTGCCAACTGTAAAAAGGGGATACTGACAGCGTCTACAACATGCAGTGAGAACCAGAAGGACTTGTGCACAAAGAACTGGCAGAGTGGCTGCCCCAGCCAGATTGCCAATAAATGCTGTGTATTAATAATGATATTCTGACGTGAGGTCGTGAGGCTGGCCTGTTTGGGAGGCATGGAAGTGAGGCAGGGAGGGCGAATGTGGGGGGGATGTGAAAGGCAGCACAGACGGGGCATTGTGACAGATGGGGGCAAGGGCGCAGGGGAGAATAAAGGGTCAGAGAAGACTGCATAAATTATTGATAAATCATCTCTCTCATTTGGTTCTTGGCATCGGGTTGTTTTGATTTGGGCTGGCGTTTTTCAGATAAAATAACAGGAAGAGAACAATTGAGAATTTGATCTGATAGAATGTATTACCCGAGAAGTGAAAGAATGTCTGAGCACAAACCCATAGGCAAGCGAGGAAAAGGGCACCATCCCCTCCTCCTCCCCCTCTTCCACCTTCTCCTTCAAAAGAGGATGCTTGAGAACATAGAGGAAGGGTTTTCGCCTGACTTTACCAGTCAGATAAACTGATCCTTAATCAGAACTCTTTGCTTTAAATCCACGTGAGAAGGAGACAGGATATAAATTGCAAATAAATAAATAATCAGGTCAACTCATCCCCTTAAGAATTAGTTCCTTTCTCGGCAAATGGAGGTCAGACCTAGACAAGGGGAATAAGAACTGGTCCCAAACTTGAGACTGACCTCACTGAAAGGTCAGTCCCTGTACAGTGTCATTCCTCATGGGGGCCCCCGAAAGCCCGCACATTCTAGCCTCTTATCGCCAGGAGAGGTAATGGTTGCCAGGCTTATATCTAACAGAAGTAGATGTGATTTTCCATTACCATCCAGTCTCACCTGACAGAAGGGTAACTGGGGAATGAAAGATAGGATTTACGGATAATCTTAAGAAGCTCCCATTTATATGATGCCTTGCTGCCGAAAGTGTATTCCAGAAACCAGAAGCATTGGCATCCCTTGGGAGCCTGGTAGACATGCAGGGCTTTGGGCCCCACAGAATCAGACCAGCTAAATCAGAATCTGCATTTCAACAAGATCCCCGGGTAATCTGGGGGATCACTGCTTTTGAAAAGTGCTGCCTGAAGGCAGGAGGGAGGGGGTGGGTATAGAGAGATCAGTTTTATGGAAGACAGAAGGAGGAGGCACTGGGAAGGTGGAAGCAGAATGCAGGTCTCACTCATAATTGTGTCTGGAGCTTCTGGGCTTCTGAGAGGTGTTTAGACCAGTGACTCATAACAAAATCTCTTGCAAGGTAGAAGGCAGCAGTAACAGTCTTCACAAAGTTCTCTGAAAGCCGGAAGCGTCACGTCAGCTCCGCTCCAGGTGCAGGGCTGCTGTCGACAACAGGTTTATTGAGCTCAGCGCGTGCAGAACACTTGCCCTCTTCCTTTAAATTGGAAACAGATTGCAGCACCGTAGGCAGTGTCATTGAGAAGGTGGCGACTGCCTTGCTCCCCTCTCCAAAGTCACCCAGAGTAAAAGTGGATTCTAACATCCCTGGGCCACTCTGGCCGGACTTTTCGGCCCTCCTAGAGTAACTTTCTAAATACAGCTTCTTCTTCAGTTTGTTTTGTAATTCCCTATTTTAGAGGTTCTGAAAGCATGGCCCTCAGACCAGTAACCTCCGCATCACCTAGGAACATCAGAAATGTAAAATTCTTGGGTTCCACCCCAGATCTACTGAATCAGAAACTCTGGGGTTGGGGTAGCAATCAGAAACAAATTCCTGGGAGTTTCTGATGCCAGCTGAAGTTTGCAAACAAATGACCTACTTACTTTTACTTTTATTTTTTTAAATGTTAATTTATTTTGGGGGGAGGAGGGAGGGAGAGAACGAGTGGGGGAGGGGCAGAGAGAGAGGGAGACACAGAATCTGAAACAGGCTCCAGGCTCTGGGCTGTCAGCACAGAGCCTGACATGGGACCCGAACTCACGAACCACGAGACCATGTCCTGAGCTGAAGTCGAATGCTTAACCCACTGAGCCACCCAGGAGACCCAAGTTCTTGATATTTTAAAGAGAACTTTTGCAAGTAGTGTTACCTGTCCTCTCATTCACTCTCTCGCTCTCTCTCTCTCTCTCTCTCTCTCCCCCCCATCTCTCTCTAACACACACACACACACACACACACACACACACACACACACACACACACCACCTTTGTGAAACCAACAGAGCAGGTGTCCAATCATGTTATCCATTTTAATGGGTAAGGAAACTGTCCCCAACCACACAGCTGTTTGATCCCCAGGAGTCAGAGTGATTTTGGTTTTGAATTTTCAGGAAACATCCAATGCGCAAATTCTGTAAGGTCTCATTCAGGAATGGACATGTCTCCATTGATGAGGCTATTTTCTCTCATGCATTCTGAAGTTCTGTAAATCTTTTTGGAGGCCTCTTGGAGTGACTGGAGATGTGGAGAATCTTGGACTACTTTTGCTTTATTTGCAAAGTACCTTTTTGTTATGCTCACTAGAGCTAGTGCCTTTCCAGTCCCTTCCATAGAAGGGGTCAACAACCTGAGGCTGATTTCCTGTTTGCCTTTGCTTAAAATTTGAAAGCTTCCACAAGGCCCAGATGTTGGGGTTAGGGGCTGGAAGCTCTACTTTAAAAGGCAAGACTGCTTGCCCTTTGGGGACATTAGTGTGGGTTTGCTACTGCCACGGTAGTTGCATGTCCTGTCTACTTCCCAGCATATCCAAGGGTGTACTGTGATCAATGCATATTGGACCAGGAGTGGAAAGCACGGGGGGAAAGGAGGTGAGTGGGCAGGAAGATAGGACCCATCAGAAGGTACCCCTCCACAGACAATGGGACCATGTAGCTTCTGGCTCCGGGCTATGCCTGAAAAGCAGTCTCTGAGAAGCTACCTGGTGGTGCAGGAAGAATATTTAACTAGGATGGGAAGATTTGGGTTCTGGTCCCAGTTCTCCTGATTCATTTGCTCTGCGAGTTTGGGCAAATCACTTAAGCTCTTGGACCCCTCTTTCCACACCCATTAAATGGAAGGATAAATACCTGCCTGCAGGACTTACTGAGGTCTGCCTCGGAAAGGAACCATAGCCTGGGCAGTGCTATGCAAAGTGAAGTGCTGGGCATTCTGCATGATTCCTTGTGCTGTGTGGTCCCCACTGCTCTGCCCCTCAGGGAGACCTCTGCCTTTCCTCTCCCGTGGGAGGATAGAAAATGCCTTTCAGGGGGATCACAGAAGCTTCTTGCAACAGGGCAGTGATTCTTCAGCAATGCTTTTGTATGCCTGGACTCAGGGCCACCCAGAGGAGCCCCAAGAGGGTCCCTCACCCCTCTTTGCCCACAAGGCTCTGCCAGTGCCCTCTTCCACCCAAAGCACAGAATCCAACCCTATGAAGACAGTCTCTGTTCTGTCCTCCATGAAGCTGAATAGAGTCCATTCTCCTTCTTCTGCACCTTTTATCTCAAAGGATTCCTGAGCACACAATACACTTTATAGCCTGGTCCTCTGCCACTAGATAATAAAGGGTCTTTCATTGACCAGTGCTGTTGAAATGCCACCACCTCCGCTGGGCAGCTGCCACACAGCTGTTCTGAACTATACAGAAAACATCTCTCAATTGTAGGTCATTTAGAATGTCATACTCTGATCAGGGCCTGGGACAGCACCAAGGCCTGCAGGTTATAGGAAAGCCTAGAGCTTCGTCACACACATACACACACACACACACACACACACACACACACTTAAAGCAACCTCCCAAACAATTCTAAGAGAGCCCAGACTGAATTCAATAATATGATGTTGGTTTGTTTTGGAATGAAGATCCAAACTTTGACCCTGTTCATTTTTGCCCTATTCAAAGTGGTCTCCATTATAAACAATTGGGCCTCTTACAATGGGAATTGTATAAATAAAATGTGAGAGTGGTATAATTAGCTTTACTTGGTCCTGTCTCCAAAGAACTATGGATATCAGTGTGTTTTGCCTAATGCGTTTCCACAAAAGGTTTGCCATGTGCCAGAGCTGGCTGGGAGCTGAGAGGCTAACATGAAGAGGACAGTTTCTGAACTTAAGTCAAGCACATTCAGATGTTCACCTTCCTGATGTTAAAGGAAAGGGCTTGGGGGTAATTTCAGACCCCTGACTCTTGTTCACAACAGATGGGCCTCTCCAGGCCAAACAGCCAACTAGAATAGCCCTGACAGCCAAAGGCTACTTGAGCCCGCCCTCAGTTTCCCTCTCACTATTCAGAGGAAATCCAGAGCAAGTTTGGGGAGCTTTTCAATAATTATTACATAAAAACCTTATAGTTATGATATCAGAAATGACTGCTGGAATTTGGGTTTCTTTTCTAGTGCTAACTACAGCCAAGCATAATTTTTATTAAGTTTTCTTCAAAGGGATGATTCAGATTTTTATTGTGTTGTTTAGATTTTATTTCTTTAACTGCCCAAATAAATGTCCCATAAAAAGGAAGTTTGCATTGTGACTATTCCAGGGATCTGTGTATGTGGGTCTAATATAGTGCTTAGAACACCCACCCCCTTAGCTCTTTAATTTCTGCTGCCTTTGTGGGTGTTGACTACTTTTAAAGTTCACAGAATCCCTTCACAGAATTCCTCAGGAGCACAGTGGGAGAAGGAGGAGGAACACTGTGATGGCTTGAAGTCTGTTCAAAGACTCAAATTTGGGGGTGCCTGGGTGACTCAGTTGGTTAAGCATCTGACTTTGGCTTAGTTAATGATCTCATGGTTTGTGGGTTCAAGCCCCACATCAGGCACTGTGCTGACAGCTCGGAGCCTGGAGCCTGCTTCAGATTTTGTGTGTGTGTCTCTCTCTCTGCCCCTCCCCTGCTCTCTCTCTCCTCTCAAAAATAAATAAACATTAAAAAAAGACTCAAATTTGTGTTTTCCACAGAACCATCTAAAACCAATCATCGATAATTTCTTAAACACCAATTTGTGCCAGAGATATGGTGGGGACTTGTCAGAAGTCTAGGGGTAGTATATGAGCTATATAAGGAAAAATCCTTAGGGAGATCTGAGGAGCAAGATGAGATAAACATGGGAAATAATGTGAGAATAGTCCATGATGATATGTCATTAAGTACTACATTTTCTGCTGTGGACTTCAGGGCTCAGTTGGGAGTTGGGAGTTGGAGTTCAGCTGAGAGGAGGCATTAATTGACACAAAGGTAGACAAATCAGAGTGATGGCCAGGTACAATTATGTATTGATGAGCTAGGTTGAAAAACTTTTTGTTGGAACAATAGTTTTTAAACACTCAGTTGACCATCAAGATGATCCATCAGTGGCCACATGGTCATTCCATGGAGATATCAACTTGCTTCTGTAGCTCCAACTTTTACCTTCTCTTCCCCTAAGGGCAGTCTTCCCAGGGAGACAGCGCCGCCATAGGCTGGCGGTTGAACTGCAAGTGACATCAGTCCAGTGGTGGGAAATTACACAACGGGTATTTCTACATCGTCTAATCCAGTGATTCTCCCACTTGGGTGTACATCACGATTATTTGGAGGTCTTGTTACACAGATTGCTGGATCCTACCCACAGGGTATCCAATTCAGTAGGTCTGGGGCTTGAGACAGAACCAGAGAGACTTGCATATTTAAGAAGTCCCAGGTGATGCTGATGATACAGGTCCAGGGGCCACACTTTGAGAACGACCCATCGAATCCATTATCTCTGTTTACAAATGAGGAACCCGAGGCCCAGAGAATTCTGAGTTTAAAAAGTGTATTGGAAGGCCCTCCCCGCTCACTCTGTGCCGAGTCCAGTCTGAGATTTTATTTTATTTTATTTTATTTTTTTTAATTTTTTTTCAATATATGAAATTTATTGCCAAATTGGTTTCCATACAACACTCAGTGCTCATCCCAAAAGGTGCCCTCCTCACTACCCATCACCCACCATCCCCTCCCCAGTCTGAGATTTTAATTGTTGGAGAACTGAGCGCCTCTAATCTCAGCAAAAGTTCTTGCATATTTAGGAACAGATCTTCCCCCAGTCAGGACAAACCAGCTAACTTTGAGGGTCTTAAGGCTATGAAAATGTTACATTAATAAAACAATATTTTTCTTTAAACTACTAATATCTTACGTCCTTGATCTTACAGCCTGTAGGTGGCAGTGCCTTCCTTCTGTATGTGCAGCTAGAGGCTCGACCAGTTTCATTTCTAGAGGCTCTGGGAAGCCTGCACCACCTACAGCGGGAGAGATTAGGCCACCTACCTGGCCCAGGACAGCTCCTCCAGGGACAGCGGAATCAGATAACAGGATTTAATATGCTGAGAACTGTGTTGTTCTTGATCCTACGTGAGTTTTTTTTTTTTTAATTTTTTAATTTTAATGTTATTATTTTCTGATTGTTTTTGTTTAACTAGTTCCATTCTTATTCTTTGCGCAAGGTATTACAACTTAAACTCTGTGAAAAGCCTGGAACCAGAGACATAGAGACGTGGAGCTACTGAAATGCCACAAATTTATTTATTGTAAGAGAGCATTCTTTTTTTTTTTTTATATATGAAATTTATTGTCAAATTGGTTTCCATACAACACCCAGTACTCATCCCAAAAGGTGCCCTCCTCAATACCCATCACCCACCCTCTCCTCCCTCCCACCCCCCATCAACCCTTAGTTTGTTCTCAGTTCTCAACAGTCTCTTATGCTTTGGCTGTAAGAGAGCATTCTTCATGGGAGAGGTTTCTGTCCACCAAAGCACCCTTTTATTGGTGCAAGTTGGGGGCGGGGAGGGAGAAAAAAGGAAAGTATGATTCTAGAAGCCACATTGCAGAGATGCCAAAGGGAGGTTCAAACAAGTGAGTGATTGTTCATTAGCTACAGTCAATGATTAAACATGAATTCCCCATTTCCATATGACCCTGGGACTTGCAGATGACCTGTTGGTATGTGATTTCCATTTCGTCAGCAGTCACTGACATGAAATGTAACATTCCCTGTGCGTTCAAAATGAAAATGAAGTCACATTGTAAGAGTCTGAGGTGTGTGCTTGCAAACACCTAGCCCTGCATACTTGTGTGCTCTGCCTCTCAAAGACCCCAAGGTCGGTCCCTTTCCCAACTTCCCTTGAAAGTCACTGAACTGTCCTCGCTGCTTCCATGCCAGAGAAACACTCTGATCTGATGCCTTTTGAACATTCCATCCTTTCTGCCTCCACAAAGGGAATCATGATTCCCCAGTACTGATTTCTCTCTTTCAGGTCATGCAAAGCTCAATTAATTCCATCTCAGTTAATTTCCTAGTATGTTACTATTACTAACTACTAACATACTGTTACATACTACCATACTGTTACAAACTGAAGCTGTCGTCCCCAGGTTACCCAGAGTTGACCTTAACCTCTCATTTGGCATTCAAGGATGTTAGTTTCCACCTTATTTCTTCAGCCTCATCTCCTTCTATTTCCTACCCTCCTTCTTTGCACTCACTCTGAACCTCCCATCATTTCCAAAATGATTTCATGCCTGTGGTTTTGTACATTTTGTTCCTTCTGAAAAATTCCTGTTCATTTTTGAGGATTAACTGTCATTTGGGGGAATCATTTCCACCCCCAGGCCAGCACCATGGTCTTCCTTTCATAGAGAACGTTATAGGTAATGCATATGTTGATGTCTTTCTCCCAGCCCCTCGCCTCATTTTGTTCCTTTCCCCCCTGCACCCTCCTCCACAATAGGTCAGTGATGTGATAGTAGTGACTGTCTCATTCGTCTTCATATCCCTAAGACCTGGCCTAAGGCTGGGCAGATAGTAGATGCTGAGTAAAAATGTGTGGGTTTTTAATCAATGAATCCTATTCAGGATGCTTCTTTCAAGCACTGGGTGGCTCAGTCAGTTGAGCATCTGACTCTTGATTTCAGCTCAAGTTGTGATCCCAGGGTTGTGGGATTGAGCCTCACATCTGGCTCTGCACGGATCATGGAGCCTGCTTAGGATTCTCTCTTTCTCTCTCTCTCTCTCTCTCTTTCTCTCTCTCTCTCTCTCTCTCTCTCTCCCTCTTCCTCCCTGCTTATATGCTCCTTTTCTCTCACTCTCTCTCTAAAATAAAAAAATAAAAAAGATGCTTCTGTCGTTTCTTCTGGGAAGCCCCTCCTTTCCCAACTTCAGCCTTTCCCCCCTCTATTATTTCCTTGTGAACCAACAAAAATAACTTGAGTTCTACAAGTAATGGGTTTGTATCAAGGACAAGACAACAATGTTGAAGTGAAGAGCTTGAGGGACGATTCTCCTCCTACCACCACAAAACCAGCATCTTCAGTGTCTCCAAATCCTGGAAAGTTGTCTGAATTCCCTTCCAGAATATTCACAGACGTTTTCATCTACCTCTTTATCTCTCCTAGATGAACTGACCTTTCCTCAAGCACCAGAATTAAGTAAGTAAACATGATTTGTTTGTGACTATTATATGTTTTGTTTTTGGTTTTGAAACAATCTTGAGTTCTACTTATTTTCATTACAATAGTGTGCTATTTCTGATACTTTGTGGGTTAGAGAGGGTATTGCAGCCAAATATGTGGTCAGCTCCAACACTACAAAAACTGTTTTTAGAAGAAAACGAGTTTCACATTTCAGTGACTGACCTAAAAATGAACTTTTTGAACATGTCCTATGTTTTAATGTGAGAAACTTGTCCCTGCATACATTTGATATCAATTGCAAGAGTGGTCAATTCTTCCATTATGTCACAGAGCAGACCATGGGGCCAAAGACATGTATACCTGACAATGTGCTGGAAAATCTCTTATGACTCCTAGGAACATGTATCCTTAATAATCTCCAGTGACGTATCTTTGTGTTTGCTGTAATAATGGGGATAAAACTGGATAAAACTGGGATAAACAGGAGGTGATTCCTTAGGAAAGGGCTGTCCAGCTCCATGGGAAGGGTGTTGAAAAGGTGTCATAACATGTGTGAGGCTTGGCAATCCAACTCGAGAATCAGTGACAATGACTGACAGAGCTGCCTCACTGAGGTTGGTCAGTGCAATTAACCATGGAAATAAGTGATGTAAAAGTGAAAAAAAAAAAAAGCTTTAAAGAAAGAGCCAATCGCTTTGTTATTTAGCACACAAGCAGAGACACTGCTTATTTGAGATGTCAGGGGATTAATTTGTCTTCAAATTTCCAGATGGAGACTCTGATGGGGCAGTGAATACCATGAGGTGGCCGGCAGGACTTGGTCAGGCTGGAAGAGGAGCGTTCAGGTTGGAGGGAGACAACGGGAGAGGAGATCTCAACAATAACTCAGGGAGAGACCCCAGACCCGTAGACACGACTTCTCCTGGTAAGACCCATTTGGAGTAGGAATTAAAATATTAAAGAACACAAGCCCCATGAGAATGCAAATGGATAGGTTTTATCCACAGCTGCTGCAGCCAGGTGGTATGTTTGAATGTATGACACGAGAAATCACCATAAAGAACTTCAGAGTGTGCAGGAAGAGCTTTCCAGATAGCACTCATGTTAGAAATTATTTTCTTTTCATCCAAAATTTAAGATAATTCATAACACCTTCCCACCACAGCAATGCAGAGGAGAAGGCATTTTATAGCAATTATTTTGCAGAAGCATTTTCGTATTGGAGTAAAATAGACCTGAAGAATTTCAGCTTTGCATATGTATGAAATAGGAAACGAGTAACCAAAATGCCTAGAGCAAGAGAAATACATTAAAAACAACCACAAACAGGTAAACCCCACGTTGTTTGAAGGCTGACCTCTAAGCATTAGTAACTGCATTGACAAACAATATATATACATACATACATATATATATACATGCATATATGTGTACATATATATATACATACATACATGTATACATATATATACATACATACATCCACATTTATTTTTATTAAACATAATATATATAAAAATAATATATATAATTTATATGTAAAGTTTAAAGGCTAATAATGAAATGAACACTAATGGATTAATCGGTAAGCTTAAAAAATACAACATCTGATGCCCCTGTATGTTCATCCTCCTCTGATCCCTCTACCTGCCTTCTAGAGCTAACCACTATTTTGAATTTTTACCACATCCAAATCCCTAATAGTTTAGTTTTAAACTTTATACAAGTGGAAGATAATACCGTATGTATATTCTCCTGGAAACTTTCCCCTCTCATTTTTGTGCTTTGAGAATTCTGTCTTTTATTGCTGTGTGGTATTTCATTTTAAGAATACCACAGTTTATTTGTCCAGACTCTTGTTAAAGGACACTTAGGCTCTTTCTGGATATTACAATTCCAAAAAAGCTGATATGAACATTCTTGTCCATGTTTACTGGAACACATGTGCAAGTGCCTCCCAAGATCAGAATAGTTATGTAGTAGGAAATGCACATCTTCCATTTGATTAGGTAGTGACAAATGGTTTTCCTAACACTGTGCCAGCAGTATATAGGAATTCTCATTGCTCCACAGTCTCTTCAGCCCTTGCTGTTGCCAGACTTCTGCATTTTTGCCATCTGGTGGAAGCAAAATAGTTGTGGTTTTAATATAAATTCTCTCTTTTGATGAGGTCGAACATATTTTCATATGGTTATTGGCCATAAGTACTTCTTCCATGAACTGTCTAGTTTTTTATGGGATTGATTATTAATTTTATAGATTATTTAAATAGCTAATATATTAATCCTTTGCCATTAGTGTGGCAAATGTGAGTCAAATTTTAGTTTCTTCATAAAATTATGCTAATATTTTCAATGTTCATCACATACGTATACATAGATAGCTCTATCGTCATGGGAAAAGTAAATTTCTGTTGCAGTATAACAAAACTATTTTCTATCCTAGTGTAGGGCTGGTAGTGTTTTATATGATTGACTACATTAGAATCTGAACAGCTAAGGCTTTGTCTTCATCAGGTACCTCCTACCTAAACAAAGCACTTGACCAGTGCGATTTGGTTATTCTGAAAGAGGAGAAAACCAGGCAAGCCACTGGGCATTGTCATTATGAAATTAAGTAGCAGTCTCTCTCATCTCACAACTCTTTCTTTTTGTCTGTACTTCCAACATCCTTACATTCCCCCAAAAGACAGAGAAAGTAAAGGATAGAGACCTAATAGCTACAAGGTTGAAACAAATGAGGATGATTAATATGTTCATATCCACCCTCTCTACCCTTGCTTAGCAGCCTGAAATTCTTCCTGATGTCCCTCATCACATTAGGCACATCACTTACTATAGAGTATTCTAATGGAGAGATTGTTTAATGTCTGTTTGTCCCATTTCACCCCAGACTATAACTCTCTCTGACTGCAAGGCTTTGTCTTCCATTTGTCACAGTGCCCTCAGCACCTAGCACAGTGCCTGGCACTCAGTGGTTCTCAGAAAAATACAGTATGTGAAAAAGATTTGAGGTCTTAGTTGACAGTAAGTTCAATATAACATGGCTGTTGCTTTGGTTCTTTGGATATTAAGTACTTAGTTTAGAATCACTATTCCAAACCCCTGGTCAACTTTTCGCATTTTTAACCCAATAACTAATTGTTTTGATAATACTTACTATAAATCATGTTTTGGGGCACCTGGGTGGCTCAGTCAGAATGAAATCCAACAATGTGAATGGAACTAGAATGTATTATACTAAGCGAAATAAGTCAGTCAGAGGAAGATAAATATCGTATGATTTCACTTGTATGGAATTTAAGAAACACAACAGATGAACATAAGGGAAGGGAAGGAAAAATAAGATAAAAACAGAGAGGGAGGCAAACTATAAGAAAGTCTTAATTACAGAGAACAATCTGAAGATTGCTGGAGGGGAGATAGGCGGGGGGATGGGCTACATGAATGATGGGCATTAAGGAGAGCACGTGTTGGGATGAGTGTTATATTTAAGCAATGAATCACTAAATTCTACTTCTGAAACCATCATTATACTATATGTTAGCTATATGTTAACTAACTTGGATTTAAATAAAATTTAAAGAAGAAAAGAAGAAAAAAAAAGATTTCTCATCTCAGAGGTATGCTTTGATTTTCTGTCCTGTTCAACTTGCTTTCAAAACATCAGTGCTGGGGCACCTGGGTGGCTCAGTTGGTTGAGCACCCAACTTCAGCTCAGGTCATGATCTCACAACTTATGGGTTTGAGACCTGCGTCCGGCTCTGTTCTGACAGCTCAGAGCCTTGAGCCTACTTTGGTTTCTGTCTCTGATTCCTCTGCTTCTCTCCCTCTCTCTCTCTCTCTCTCTCAAATATACATATACATTAAAAAATTTAAACTTAAAAAAACCCCCAAAATATCAGTGCTCTGGATGATGGCACTGATAACATCCTGATAGAGGACACATATGCATAAAGCTGGGAGGGAAGGAGGTTGTGATAAGCTAAATCTATCAATATGGGATCTAGTAAACACAAATGTTAAACTCTTCAGTTGAGTACAAAAAAGAAAACTGTCCCCAATTCAAGGGAAAATATGTGCTTCAGTGGCTAACTATGCATTGTTTACAGCACAGTCTTCTGGATTACCTTCTGGAGTATCTGATTCTATGGAGATTTTGTAGCTTTCCTTGCTTTTGAGATATTTTACAATTATGTACATTGCAGATAAGGTATAGCGGTGCAAAATAATTCTTTTCTATACATTTGCAAATGAGTTTGTCTGGTGGAGTTTCAATGGACTCTGTGGATTGACGAGTCTTGTGTCCATTTGCAAATTCATTTCAATATTCCAAATCTATCAGTGTGTTCTTTGGATTCTCCTTTGAGCTTGGTTCCCTCATTAGTGATTTAAATAAGTATTTAACACATGTCCACTTTATTTGTATGCAAGAATTGCAATTTACCTTATTTTGAGAGTTATCTTTAATAAAAGAAAGAATGAGAATAACTTGGGTAGGATACAATATGCAAAAAAGATTTGAGCTCTTAGTTGACAATAAATTCAATACAAGTCATTAGTGTAATATGCCTATTGCTTTAGTTCTTTTAAGTTTATCAAGTACTTAGTTTAGAATCACTATTCCAAACCACTGGCCAACTTTTCTTATTTTTAACCCAATAACTAATTATTTTGATAATAGTAGCTATAAATCATGTTTTAAAATCTGGTATAGCAAGCCATTATAATTATGTTGGTTAAAAGAACACTTCGATATTCTTGATAGTTTATTCTTCTAAATGAATTACACTGTGAGTTTGTCAGAGTCTATAATGTATTCATTTGGGATCTTGGTTTTGCATAAAATCTATAAATATTTGCTTAGGAATTATTGTCATTGCTACTGTATTTGGTTTTTCCAATAAGAAACAATATATATCTCTCCAATTATTCTTCTCATCTTTTATTTCTCCCATTAGGAATTTTAAATTTTATTTGAATAATTAAATCATTTATGTCTTGAATTATATAAATATGCATTTAATGATTTCAGTTGTAATAGAATCTTTTTTATTGTGTCTCTAGCTATTTGTCATGGGTCTAAAAGAATGCAATTGAGTGTTATATTTGTTTTTTGTTTTTTTTCCTAAGAAGTTCTTATCATCCTTCCAGGAAAATTTATTCTACTTTTCTCCAGTTCATACCACTAGCATTTCTAGTGCTATGTTTTTAAAAAGTGGGTTAAAAAAACTCAACTAGATATTTTTGGTTTGAAAATAGTTTGCATTCATCCTGGAGAAAACCCAAATAAGAAAAATTTTAGCTCCTCCTTTTCCTTCCTCAAAGATATCTTGAGTAAAGGATGCTTCACATTTTAGGTAAGGTTATTTTGGGATGAGGCAGTTAGAAATACCAACACAAGTTATAAATCTTTTTAGTCAATACTTGACCAAAGATAATTTAGTACTGCCATGGGTTCAATCAATGTCTGCATGTGTAGTCCAGGGCCCAGGAGTATATTTACTCAAAGATACTATTTGGAAATTCTACACTGTTTCTTCAGCATTTTTTTCCTGAGTGTGTGCAGCATGTAAAGGAGATCAAAAGTTTGAAATTAAGATTAAAAGATAAACCAGAGTAAAAATTTTCTTAAATGTTAATATGTTTTCGATTCATTTCCAAATTTTCCTTTCTTCATTTTTTGCTAGTCACCATCTGTCTTTAATTATAACTTAACTCAATTTCCTTTGAAAGTCCTTTTTCCAAATTAAAAATATTTTTTTCTAAGTATTTTCTACATTTCAGTTGTTTGAACTTAAAAATTTATGAAGCCCTCTGAGTCTCCATTTCTTTATTTGTAAAATGAGAATGAAAAAGTGTTTTGCATGTCTCCCTAGGTGGTTGTTTGAATTATATAAAATGGTTAGGGCATATTCTCCTTTGGAAGAATGGTTGGCCATTGAGGACCACATCAACTAAGTTCAATAAGAATATGTTAAATCTACTTCATGGCCACCATGGTTCCATTTAATTACAAGGAAATGCAAATATAAGTGAAATACAAAATAAAGTTCTTGTCTTCCAGAGAAAATGCTTCTCAAATATTAGCAGGCACACAAATCTCCCAGGTCTTGTCAAGTGGCAGATTATGATTCAGTTAGTCTGAGGTGAAGCCTGAGATCCTGCATTTCCAACAACCTCTAAGAGATGCTGATACCGCAGATGGCACGATCCCTATAGTATAAATCATACACATCAGAGGCAGAGATCAGGAAAAACTAGATATCCTTGAATATCCAAATAAATCACTGTGGGCCAGAAAATGGAAGATGGGACATGATTCAGCTTGAGATTCTTTCCACTGTTGGTAAGGAAGCGAAGTGAGCATACCACATTCTTAACGGGGTGGGGGTGGGTGAGTGGGTGGGAATGGTTTGTCTTTTGTAAGATTCTGTGGATTCATGCATTTAAAGATGCTTGAGATGGCTTCTGACAAAAAGGTATGAGGGTGCTTAGCCAAGAAACAATGGTGTTAAGCTGCTGCTGGAGTTCAATATTATACACGCACATACGTATGGAAAGTTAAGATAGCATAGACATACATGCAATACTTACATGCACATATGATGTTATTATCAATCAGGATGGTTTTCGTGTTTGTAATATTATTAAAGGCAACATTTAGCCTTCACTAAGCACCAGTTAAGCTCCCAGGGCAGTCAGAAGTAATTCCTTCCTACATGCCAATAAACTGGTTCTGGAATGAATGTGTTACTGGTTTCTCATCCCTAGCACTGGTCTGCAGCATAGCTACAAAACTGGGTAAATTTATGGGCTCACTGACACGGTTGGTGTCCCATCCCTTGAGGACCCAGTGCCTGCTTCTCCCTGATGGTCCTGATCACCCCCACTCTCGTTCCCATGCTTACCCTCCTTCTGGCTATCAAATATGTGTCATTCTTTGCCTTTACCCTGAGACTGGAGCCATTGCAATAAGCTCACATAGCCCCACCTGAATATCTGACTTAAGCCAGAGAGGTCAACTCACTATTCCCTGAGCAGGCCTTCTGCTTTCTGCTCTATGCTTTAGCTTTCTTCTGGACTGCTCCTTCTCTTGCATTCTTTGTAGCCAGGCAGGTCTTACCCATCCTAAGCCCACCTCAGATCCTGCCTCCTTTGTAAAGCCTTCCAAGAAATATACTTCCCCTATATGAGTCCTTCAGTAAGTGTCTCTACTATCCATTGACAATCATTTGCTGCTGTGATATCGCTTTTCTATTGCTGCCTTCCATTGTCATTTAAAACGTATATTCAGCTCTTTAAGACTTGATATGTGGGTTCTCCTGTTACAAAGTTTCCTTGAAGTTAAAGTTTGGATTTTATATGTTCTTGCATATTATACAGTCCCAAACAGTGTAAATGTAAAAAGTTGCTTTGACTTGATGAACTAATTCTACAGAGTTTCTGGATGATCTTGGTGAATATAGAAAGCCATGCCATTAAAATGTTAACTTGGGCATCCACCAGTTTAACTGAAGAGAAACATAACTTTAGAAACCTGGATAGGATCAATAGAAGCATTTCTGATTCCCTCTTAAACATACCCCAAAGCTGACCCGTCCCTGGAGCCTGCCCCTCCTGTTGGGCTGGCCCTGTTGCCAGGGAACCATGTCCTCGGCCTACTTGTCCTCATCCACTCGTATTCCCCTCCCAGGTGGGAGTGTGGCATCTCTCCAAAAAGGTATATGCACTGCAGCTGGGAAACCATGTGTAGCTAAAGGCACAGGCGAAAACCTGTGAGTGGGTGCTGGAAGAAGTGCCCTTCAGGCATGGAGTTATGTGTATGATACATTCTTCACACAGACCCTGGTTCCATCCTCAGAACCCTCTCTATTGTGATAAAACATGATGTCTGGCTCTTTTCATTCTTCTTTGGGGATCCAGGATTCTTGGTTGGATGGCAACTCTAGTCAACCAGGCCTGGTTCTATGTTTCCACTCCACGTGGGAGAGGTAGGGCAAGGCAGGCCCCTAGCTCAGAGGGGCAGCTGAGCCCCTATACACACAGGCTCACTTCTAGGCATCAAGTAAAGATCTTAGCTTCAGGGGTCCAGTGCTGGCTTCAGGCCATTCTTTTTTTTTTTAATTTTATTTTTTATTTTTAAAAATTTACATCCAAATTAGTTAGCATATAGTGCAACAATGATTTCGGGAGTTGATTCCTTAGTGCTTCTTACCCATTTAGCCCATGCCCCCTCCTACAACCCCTCCTGTAACCCTCAGTTTGTTCTCCATATTTATGAGTCTCTTCTGTTTTGTCCTCCCTCCCTGTTTTTATATTATTTTGTTTCCCTTCCCTTATGTTCATCTGTTTTGTCTCTTAAAGTCCTCATATGAGTGAAGTCATATGATTTTTGTCTTTCTCTGACTGACTTACATCATTTAGCATAATACCCTCCAGTTCCATCCATGTAGTTCCAAATGGCAAGATTTCATTCTTTTTGATTGCTGAGTAATACTCCATTGTATATATGTACCACATCTTATTTATCCATTCATCCATCGATGGGACATTTGGGCTCTTTCTATACTTTGGCTATTGTTGATAGTGCTGCTATAAACATGGGGATGCTATCTCCCTTCGAAACAGCACACCTGTATCCCTTGGGTACATGCCTAGTAGTGCAATTGCTCGGTCCTAGAGTAGTTCTATTTTTAGTTTTTTGAGGAACCTCTGTACTGTTTTCCAGAGTGACTGTGTCAGCTTGCATTCCCACCAGCAGTGCAAATGACATCCTCTTTCCCTGCATCCTTGCGAATATCTGTTGTTGCCTGAGTTGTTAATGTTAGCCATTCTGACAGGTGTGAGGTAGTATCTCATTATGGTTTTGATTTGTATTTCCCTGATGATGAGTGATGTTGAGCATTTTTTTCATGTGTCGGTTGGCCATCTGGATGTCTTCTTTGGAGAAATGTCTGTTCATGTCTTTTGCCCATTTCTTCACTGGATTATTTGTTTTTTGGGTGTTGAGTTTGATAAGTTCTTTACAGATTTTGGATACTAACCCTTTATCTGATATGTCATTTGCAAATATCTTCTCCCATTCTGTCGATTGCCTTTTAGTTTTGCTGATTGTTTCCTTCACTGTGCAGAAGCTTTTTATTATGATGAGGTCCCAATAGTTCATTTTTGCTTTTGTTTCCCTTGCCTCCAGAGACGTGTTCAGTAAGAAGTTGCTGTGGCCAAGATCAAAGAGGTTTTTGCCTGCTTTCTCCTCAAGGATTTTGATGGCTTCCTGTCTTACACTGAGGTCTTTCATCCATTTTGAGTTTATTTTTGTGTATGGTGTAAGAAAGTGGTCCAGGTTGATTCTTCTGCATGTCGCTGTCCAGTTTTCCCAGCACCACTTGCTGAAGAGACTGTCTTTATTCCATTGGATATTCTTTTCTGCTTTGCCAAAGATTAGTTGGCCATACGTTTGTGGGTCCATGTCTGGGTTCTCTATCCTGTTCCATTGATCTGAGTGTCTGTTCTTGTGCCAGTACATACTGTCTTGATGATTACAGCTTTGTAGGATAGCTTGAAGTCTGGGATTGTGATGCCTGCTGCTTTGGTTTTCTTTTTCAAGATTGCTTTGGCTATTTGGGGTCTTTTCTGGTTCCATACAAATTTTAGGATTATTTGCTCTAGCTCTGTGAAGAATGCTGGTGTTATTTTGATAGGGATTGCATTGAATATGTAGATTGCTTTGGGTAGTATCGACATTTTAACAATATTTGTTCTTACTATCTAGGAGCATGGAATATTTTTCAATTTGGGGGGGCCTTCTTCAAGTTTTTTTCATAAGCTTTCAGTGTATAGATTTTTCACCTCTTTAGTTAGATTTATTCCTAGGTATTTTATGGTTTTTGGTGCAATTGTAAATGGGATCTATTCCTTGATTTCTCTTTCTGTTGCTTCATTGTTGGTGTATAGGAATTCAACCAATTTCTGTGCATTGATTTTATATCCTGCAACTTTGCAGAACTCATGGATCAGTTCTAGCAGTTTCTTCGTGGAATCTTTTGGGTTTTCCATATAGAGTACCATGTCATCTGTGAAGAGTGAAAGTTTGACCTCCTCCTGGCTGATTTGGATGCCTTTTATTTCTTTGTGTTGTCTGATTGCTGAGGCTAAGACTTCCAATCCTATGTTGAATAACAGTGGTGAGAATGGACATCCCTGTCTTGTTGCTGACCCTAGGGGAAAAGCTCTCAGTTTTTCCCCATTAAAGATGTTATTAGTCTTGGGTCTTTCCTATATGGCTTTTATGATCTTGAGGTATGATCCTTCTATCCCTACTTTCTTGAGGGTTTTTATCAAGAAATGATGCTGTATTTTGTCAAATGCTTTCTCTGCATCTATAGAGAGGACCATGTGGTTCTTGTCCTTTCTTTTATTGATGTGATGAATCACATTGATTGTTTTGTGGATATTGAACCAGCCCTGCATCCCAGGTATAAATCCCACTTGGTCGTGGTGAATAATTTTTTTAATGTATTGTTGAATCCAGTTGGGTAATATGTTGTTGAGGATTTTTACATCCATGTTCATCAGGGAAATTGGTTTATAGTTCTCCTTTTTAGTGGGGTGTCTGGTTTTGGAATCAAGGTAATGCTGGCTTCATAGAAAGAGTGTGGCAGTTTTCCTTCCACTTCTATTTTTTGGAACAGCTTCAAGAGAATAGGTGTTAACTCTTCCTTAAATGTTTGGTAGAATTCCCCTGGAAAACCATCTGGCCCTGAACTCTTGTTTTTTTGGCAGATTTTTGATTACTAATTCAATTTCCTTACTGGTTATGGGTCTGTTCAAATTTTCTATTTCTTCCTGTTTCAGTTTTAGTAGTGTGTATGTTTCTAGGTATTTGTCCATTTCTTCCAGATTGCCCATTTTGTTGGCATATAATTGCTCATAATATTCTCTTATTATTGTGTTTATTTCTGCTGTGTTGGCTGTGATCTCCCGTCTTTCATTCTTGATTTTATTTATTTTAGTCCTTTTTCTTTTTGATCAAACTGGCTAGTGGTTTATCAATTTTGTTAATTCTTTCAAAGAACCAGCTTCTGGTTTCATTGATCTGTTCTACTGTTTGTTTGTTTTTTATTTCGATAGCATTAATTTCTGCTCTAATCTTTATTATTTCCTGTCTTCTGCTGGTTTTGGGTTTTATTTTTAAAAAAATTTTTTTTTCAACGTTTTTTATTTATTTTTGGGACAGAGAGAGACAGAGCATGAACGGGGGAGGGGCAGAGAGAGAGGGAGACACAGAATCGGAAACAGGCTCCAGGCTCCGAGCCATCAGCCCAGAGCCTGACGCGGGGCTCGAACTCACGGACCAGGTCACGACCTGGCTGAAGTCAGACGCTTAACCGACTGTGCCACCCAGGCGCCCCAGGTTTTGGGTTTTATTTGCTGTTCTTTTTCCAGCTCCTTAAGGTGTAAGGTTAGGTTGTGCATTTTAGATCTTTCTTCCTTCTTTAGGAAGGCCTGGATTGCTATATACTTTCCTCTTATGACTGCCTTTGCTGCGTCCCAGAGGTTTTGGGTTGTAGTGTTATCATTTTAATTGACTTCCATATACTTTTTAATTTCCTCTTTAACTTCTCGGTTAGCCCATTTATTCTTTAGTAGGATGTTCTTCAGTCTCCAAGTATTTGTTAGCTTTCCAAATTTTTTCTTGTGGTTGATTTCAAGTTTCATAGCATTGTGGTCTGAAAATATGCACGGTATGATCTCAATCTCTTTCTACTTACCTAGGGCTGATTTGTGTCCCAGTATATGGTCTATTCTGGAGAACATTCCATGTGCAGTGGAGAAGAATGTATATTCTGCTGCTTTAGGATGAAATGTTCTGAATATATCTGGTAAGTACATCTAGTCACATGTGTCATTCAAAGCCATTGTTTCCTTGTTGATTTTTTGATTAGATGATCTGTCCATTGCTGTGATTGGGGTGTTGAAGTCTCCTACTATTATGGTATTACTCTTGATGAATTTCTTTATGTTTGTGATTAATTGATTTGTATATTTGGGTGCCTCCACATTTGGCCCATAAATATTTACAATTGTTAAGTCTTCTTGGTGGATAGACCACTTGATTATGATATGATGCCCTTCTTTGTCTCTTGATACAATCTTTATTTTAAAGTCTGGATGTCTGATATAAGTACGGCTACTCTGGCTTTCTTTTGTTGACCATTAACATGACAGATGGTTCTCCATCCCCTTATTTTCATTCTGAAGGTGTCTTTAGGTCTAACATGGTTCTCTTGTAAACAGCATATATATGGATCTTGTTTTCTTATCTATTCTGTTACCCTATGTCTTTTGATTGGAGCATTGAGTCCATCGACATTTAGAGTGAGTACTAAAAAATATGAATTTATTGCCATTATGATGGAGTTGGACTTTCTGGTGGTGTTCTCTGGTGTGTGTGTGTATATATATATATATATATATATATATATATATATATATTTTTATATTTCATCTTTTCTCCCCTCAGAGAGTCCTCCTTAAAATTTCTTGCAGGGATGGTTTAGTGGTCACAAACTCCTTTAATCTTTGTTTGTCTGGGAAACCTTTTATCTCTCTTTATTTTTGAATGACAGCCTTGCTGGATAAAGAATTATTGGTTGCATATTTTCTTGATTTAGCACATTGAATATATCCTGCCACTTGTTTATGGCCTGCCAAATTTCTGTGGATAGGTCTGCTGCAAACCTGATCTGTCTTCTCTTGTAGGTTAGGGACTTTTTTCCCTTGCTACTTTCATGATTCTCTCCTTACCTGAGTATTTTGTGAATTTGATTATGATATGCCTTGTTGATGGTCAGTTTTTGTTGAAACTCATGGGTGTCCTCTGTGTTTCCTGGATTTTGAAGTCTATGTCTTTCCCAGGTTAGGAAAGTTTTCCTCTATGATTTGCTCACATAACCCTTCTACCCCTATTTCTCTCTCTTCCTCTTCTGGGACCCCTATGATTCTGATGTTGTTCCTTTTTAATGAGTCACTGATTTCTCTAATTCTTAAATCATGCTCTTTTGCCTTAATCTCCCTCTTTTTTTCTGTTTCATTATTCTCTATAAGTTTGTCCTCTATATCACTGATTCTCTGTTCTGCCTCATCCATCCATCCTTGCTGCTGCTGCATGCATTCACGATTGCAGCTCAGTTATAGCATTTTTAATTTCATTCTGACTATTTTTTACTTCTTTTATCTCTGCAGAAAAGGATTCTAATCTATTTTCAACTCCAGCTAGTATTCTTATTATCATGATTCTAAATTCTGGTTCAGACATCTTGCTTGTATCTGTGTTGGTTAAATCCCTGGCTGTTGTTTCTTCGTGCTCTTTCTTTTGTGGTGAATCCCTTCTTTTTGTCATTTTGGAGGGAGAAAAGGAATTAATAAGTTAGAAACATTAAGATTAAAAAAATATTAAAATTAAAAAATTAAACACACATACACACACACACACAAATCAAATAAATGATGCTAGATCCTAGGTGTATTTTGGTCTGGGTGTTGAAAGTGGTTTGACAGATTGAAGAAAAAAGGGGAGAAAAAGGAAATCGTTTGAGAATTTGAAAAAATGAATACACTGAAGTAGACTAAAATGAGATGATGGGAGTAAGATAGAGTTGAAAAAAATTACACAAAAGTAAAGAATATAGTAGAAAAAAATTAAAGAAAAATATTTTTAATAAAAATTAAAAATGAATTTTTTCTCTTTCTGTATTCAAAGAAAAGAAAAGAAATGAAAAAGCAAAAAGAGAAAAAAAGGAAATTTTTTGAAAATTTGAAAAAGTGAATACACTGTAGTAGACTAAAATAAAATGATGGAAATAGAATTTGAAAACATTTACATAAAAGCAAAAAATATAGTAAAAAAATAAAAAATGTTTTTAATAGAAATTGCAAGTAAAAATGAAGTTTTTCTCTTTCTGCATTCAAGAAAAAGGAAAGAAATGAAAAAGAGAAAAAAGAAAAAGAAAAAAAGGAAATCATTTGAAAATTTGAAAGGTGAATACACTGAAGTAGACTAAAATAAAATGATGAAAGTAAAATAGAATTTGAAAAAGTTTACACAAAAGTAAAAAAATATATAGTAAAAAATTAAAGAAAAATATTTTTAATAAAAATTGAAAATAAATGAATTTTTTCTCTTTTTGTATTCAAGAAAAAGTGTAAAAGAGAAGGAAAAAAAGAAAGAAAATTGAATAGATGGACCTGCTATCAGATTAAAGTAGGACTGAAATTACTTCATTTTCCCCTAGAAGTCAGACTATGTAGTGCTTTATAGTCCATAAACTAAGTAGGTGGTGAGACTTGTGTTCTGAAGAGCGAGGTTGGCCCAGTTGGGCAGGGCTCAGTGTAATGGCTCCGTTCTCCACTAGATGGCGCTGCTAGCCTACTGGGGTGGATTGTTGTGGTGCTCGTAGGTGCATATGCGCATGCGCGGAAGCAGTAAAAATGGCGCCACCCAGCCACCCAATCTGTTCTCCCGGATCAGCAATCGTGCCCCCGTCCTCTGTCTTCAGCTTTTGTTCACTCCCCACGTTTTCACTCTTGGTCACCAGGCCCCAGGCAGTACCTCTCTCCTGAGTTTTGTCTTAGATGCAGCTGTTTTCCCTGGTCCCTTACTTCTGAAGGACTGTGGCTTTGACCCATACCACCCCTCTGTGGGAGGGTCTCCCTGAGCAATAGCCAAATGTCAGCTGCACCCAGGAATGCTTGCTGGACCCTGCTGCTGCCGGTGCCCCGACTGTGGTCAGGTGCCAGCCCGCCCCAGAAAAAGTTTGTGAGATAGTGTGGCAGCAGCTTTTCAGGGATTACGGAAAATCACAACACACATCTGGCACCAGGCTTCACCCTTAATGTCCTGTTCCCTTGTTCCAGCACCAGCGAATGTAGCCGTTTTCTGGGGTCTTCTGGGACTAGGTGGCTTCAGCAGTCTGCCAAATGTCCTCCCAGCAGTGGAACTGCTTTTCCCCGTGTGGCCCGAGAACCTCCCGGGCCCCACTCTGCTCCTGGAGATTTACCCTTCCCACCAGAGCACTGCCAGGTATCCAGCTGAGGAGCTGCAGACTTTGTGCTCCCCTTATTTACAGTCTTAATGGAGGTTAAACCCTCTCCTTTCTTCTTTCTCCTTTCTTCTTTCTCCCTTATTAGTTTACACCTTGTGGCTGTTTCGAATTTTTCACTTTCTCTCCAGCTGCTTTTGGGGAGGGGTGCTTTTCCCATTTTCTCCCCCCCGCCCCAGTCTCCATCCTCTCTCCACTCACAAAAGCACTTCCCTTCCTGCGCCTTCTCGCTCCCCAAGTTCACCCCTCCACGCCATGTACCTGCTAACTTCTGTGGTTCAGGTTGTGCAGATTGTTGTGTTAATCCTCCAATCAGTTTTCTAGGTGTGTAGGATGGTTTAGTGTTGGTCTGGCTATATTTCATGGATGCGAGACACACAAAAAACTTCCATGCTGTTCTGCCACCTTGGCTCCTCCCCGGCTTCAGGACACTCTTCTTCCCTTCCCTCCAAGTTCCAACCCTTCTAGGTCACTAAATTATATCACTAAGAAAGGCAGGGATTTAAAGTGTTACTTCTGATCATTGATGTCTGATGTGTTCAGCTCTGAGAAATCACAGCTGCCACCCAGGAAAATGACTGGGGAGAAGCCAGACTTCTCCTCTGTTTTGTTCTCTGCTGGCAGCTATAAGACTGCAGTGGTCATCTTGCCCTGTTGATGAGGTCAGAATTGGGCTTTCACGGGACACCCGAGTGGCTCAGTTGGTTGAGAGTCCACCTTTGGCTCAGGTCATGATCTCGCAGTTCATGGATTCGAGCCCTGAGTCAGGCTCTGTGCTGACAGCTCAGAGCCTGGAGCCTACTTCAGATTCTGTGTCTCCCTCTCTCTGCCCCGCCCCCCCCCACTTGCTCTCTCTCTCTCTCTCAAAAATAAATAAACATAGGGGCGCCTGGGTGGCTCAGTTGGTTAAGTGTCCGACTTCAGCTCAGGTCATGATCTCGTGGTCCGTGAGTTCAAGCCCCGCATCGGGCTCTGTGCTGACTGCTCAGAGCCTGGAGCCTGTTTCAGATTCTGTGTCTCCCTCTCTCTCTGACCCTCCCCTGTTCATGCTTGTCTCTCACTGTCTCAAAAATAAATACATGTTATAAAAAATTTTAAAAAATTAAATAAACATGGAAACAATAATTGGGCTTTCATCTTGGAGCCACACCCTGGCTCCTTGACCCATAGGCTTAGCTGTTCTTTCCCCTGCCTATTCTTTCATCTGAGCCTCAGAGGCTCTTCCTAGAAAAACAAATGATAGCAAATGAGCCTCCTTCTTCTAGGTGGAGGCAGGGCATCAGGGACTGTAACCAAGGGAAGAAAGAAAGTGTAAGGGGTTGAGAAAAGAGATTGAGGCAACTTGTGTCTGGGTCCCAGGAGTAGTGTTCAGATTTGGTTACCAGTTCCTGAACACTTACTGGTCAAGAGGACAGGTTTGGCGTGTAGGGAATTATGTAAGAGGAACTAGAGGGTAGAAATAGAACAAAGAGTCTGTCTTTGGGGAGCTTACACTCCTGTGGGCACAGAATTGATTATTGATTATTTATTGAGGACCCACGTATGCTTTCCTGAACTAGACCAACATACTCTGGACCTTATTCTGTGTAGAGGTTGTACTTTAAAATATCACAATTCACCTGTCCTACTCTCCTTTATGATGTTTGGTTTTAAATGCAAGAATAATGATAGAGTGAGTGTCCAACCCAAGGAAGCTTATTTAGAGCTTGCTTGGGATGATCTGAGAAATGTTGAGTGATCTTCCCTACTTATCTCCTCTTATCTCCTTCAAAAACTGAAATATAACCCACCACTAACCAAATAACCTGAAATTGTATGTTAAGGTTTTTTGAGTATCAAGGTATCTTAACTCTTAAAGTCTTTAGTTAAAAAAAACAGTATCTTATAGACAGGAGAAAAAAAAGATTATTCAGAATTATTTTCACATTTGGAAAATAATGTAATTCTCCCTTAGCAGCTCCATAAACCAAAGTAAAAAAAAATTCTAGTCTAACATAATACTTAAATATAAAAACCAAACAAAACAAAAAACATGAGATCCTCAAAACATAGGAAGAATATAGATAAATATTTACTTATTCCATGCCAGAAAAGCCTCTCTAAAGCAATGGGAAAAATATGAAGGAAAAAAGTAGGTTTGACTACATAATAATTCAAGAATTCAGTTTGTTGGAATTGACTATAAACACTATTAAATAGTAAATGTCAAATTGGGGGAACTTGTGATAAATATGGCACGGGACTGATATCATAAATGTATAAAGAGCTTTTCCAAATCAATATAAAAACTATAAGATCTCCATTGGAAAATTGGTAAAAAAAATGCAGACAATTCACATATGAATTAAATATTCAATTTTACTACCAACCAAAGAAATGAAAAACAAAATGATAAAGAAATGCTACTTTTTTGGTAAGAAATTGGCATTAAAAAATAGTCAAATGGACCTCAGGTGACGGTGAAGATCTTCACCTTGATGTCTCCTCCTTCCCGACAGAGCCTTCCTTTGGCCCTCTTTCCACTCCATCAGGGACTGAACTTATTCTTTAGCTTTTCTGTATCTTCTGCTCCCCTCAACGGTCTTCACTTGCTTTGGGTCTTTGGGTATCTGGGATAGTGTTGAGAAGGAAAGAACAGAACATGGATGAGAAGGAAGTCTGGAACAATTATATCCTATTTCTAGATCCATTCCTTTACTTAGAAGAATATCTTATACTTACTCTAGGCCAAATAACTCCTGGTTCTCACTGCCAAATCTAATAGACACTTCCAGTAGAGAATGACTTGGAAGCCAATAACTCTAGCCTTAATAAATTGATAAGGTTACTCTCTTGGCCTGTAATTGGCCCATGAGCCCATGCCTAGCTTCTCTTGACTCCTTGCCTGGCTAGAACTCTGTATTTGGCAACTTTAGTGTTGTTTCCATAACTATTCCGGAGTTTTGTCATCTTAATTTTGTGTTTTGTCACATTGCTTTGCCCCCAACCCCTGGGGTAAATTCCCACTTTCTCTGCTCCCTGCCTCTCTATTCTCTGCTTCCTGAAAAAAGACACAGGGCCACACTGACTATGCCCACTGAAGTTCATGTGCTGTACAATATCAATTTCCTATTGATTTTCCTGGGCACTTCCCATAATGGCTAGTCTAAACATGTTCTAATATCCACAAAGCTTCTCTCATAATTGTGATAGTAATAACAACAGCAAATTGAATTTTACCTTTTATGATTCCCATAGTGCCTAGCAGAGTGGCAACATTTATGAGTTGTCCAAATAATCTTCTTCAAATTGAAACTACTTTGCAAGTATATTGAATGTGAGTCATAAGTTCCCGAACTTGCGCCTACGGCTTTCTGATGAGCTCACTGTTTCAGCAGCCAGAGTATTTTAGCACCTTTCTTGACCTATTATTACATAGTTTCTGTGCCTTCCATCTTTTCAGAGAACAATTCTATCATTTCTTGTCTAGTTTGAGTTTTGTCCTCCCTGCACAAAGGAAAGATGAGGTAATCCAAATAACTGCTTGTTCTGTTTGGAAATAAGGCCAGAGATAGAAACATCTGAAATAATTCTTTCTTTTTTGATTTCTTGAGCATTCAAAAGAGTGTGTGCTGTAATGGCTTTGAAGATCCAAATAGCTATCATCCTGGGTGGGGAAAGGGCAGCATGAAACCAAGATCCATGCTCTACACCTCAGTAGCCCCCATGTGATTCATTGAACAGTGGACCTGACAGCTTTGGCAGGTACAGTCTGGGGCTATGGAACCCTTCAGGCTGAGGGGGAAATAAGGGTTCAGTGCTCCAGGGGTTATTGCTTGTCTAATCCTTCCTTGGAAGTGGTGATTTACCCAATCCCATTTCTGTCCTGAGCATACATGCCATGAAAACTTCTGCCTTTCTTCACCTTGAATTGGTCATCAGCGTGAATATCAGCCAGATCTTTCCGAAGTGTGTTCCACACAATACTCACTCCACAGGAGATCAATCAAATCAGGTTTCCATGGTCAGATAATGCAGGATCAGGTTCAGTTTCACAGAGTCTTTACTATGCTAAGATGTTTTCTAAATCTCCAAGAAGAGTGGCATTTAAAAAATTCCTATGACTATAGAAGACTTTTCTACGTGGCCCAAAATTAGAGTTTAAGCACTCCATGCAAAAGGTTTTGGGAGATGCTGCTTAATGCTAGTATGAACATACAGTAGCATGGTACTTATTTACTTAGCACGTAAGAGAATGAGTTATTGTGCAGCTATGAATTTTCTGGATGACTAAAAATTAACTCTCTTTTGAATACCATTTGGCCAGCAATTTTTCTGGAATATATCACATACATGATGGGATACCATTCTGAGATGTTCACTATATTTTTTTCTTCTCCGCATTTATCCTTTTCCCTTTCCCAGATCCAAACAGGGTCAGCCTTCTTTGGTTCACTGCCTCAGAGAGGGAATATAGCAGGGTGGAAGGCAGAATTAGCCTGTACAGCCATCTGATTTTTGTGTTCCAAAGGGTCAGGCTCTTAGAAAAACTTAAAGGATTTGCAGAGGGGGTGAAAGAAACAGTCTTCAGGACATAGAAACATGAGAAGATAAAGATAATTCCCCAGACTAAGAATAAATGTACCCCCAAGCAAAGGGAGTAAAAGGGGGAAGAGCAGAGAAGAGGCAGAGGGAAGGAGAGAAGGGGGAAGGCTTGGGAAGAGAAGAGAGGAGTGGAGACAGAGCACAAACATCTGGGCCTAGAAAGGAATGCTTGAGTGGTACATCCAGGGAGAAGCGCCAGAAAGATCTTTGTTCTCTAAGACTGGATCAAAAGAAGCAGTGGACCAAGGCTAGGGTGGGGAACAGGCATGCTGACAGGAACAGAGACCTCACCTGTGTGTGCAGGTGACTCAGGGACCACTTCATCAATGTTTTGATATCATTGACATCTCTTGGGGTCTCTGACATAACCTCAGAATGAGGTGGAGGGGTGCCATGAAAGCTTGTGGTTTGCATTCCCAATCTGGTCAGTAGGATAGGGGCCCTGGATAGAAATGATTATGAACTAAAATAAGTTCACTTTCTTGCAAAATTTGCTTTTGTGAAGCATCATGCAATTTACTACACAGTTGGGACTGGCTCCAGGTCAGGTCCAGAAGGTCTGTTGAGGAGGAAGCACTTTCACCCTACCCCAGCCACTGCAGTGTTAAAGGCTTTGGTGATTTTTCAGTTTTTGTGCCTGCTTTTTACATAGTTTTCCTGTCCTTAGTGGAGCTTTTGCTTCTCAATACTTATCATGGGAATACATAGTTCTAGCTCTCTCTTTTCCTGTCCAAATTTTCTCTCCTTTATGTGCTTTGGCCAGGAAGCCAGATAACGAAGCTTCTTAGAATTATACATAAAGGGAAAGGAGATAAGTTCTGAGAGTCGGCTCCTTTTCCTCACCTACAGTGTAAGAGAGTTGTAACAGATCGTTGCTGAGGTCCAGTCCAGCTCTAACATTTTATGATTCCTCTGAATAAAGTGTGTGAGCTTTTATGTGCCGTTTTGGAACATGTACTTTCCCCATTTCCTGATTCCTAGCCATGTTCTCAAGGGATGAAGTTGCTCAGCTGTGACCTCTTGAAAAGTAACATTATTTAACTTGGTGTTTTTTGCTCAATTCACAATTCATCCATTCATTAAAAAAAATTATCAAGCATCTACTGCGTGCTCAGTGCTGTACTGTATAATTAGAATACAAAGAGTAATACAAGATCCCTCCCTCAAGGAGTTCACAGACTAGAGCATGGATTTCCAATCTTGTCTGCAGCCATGGAACCCTTTAGGAATCTGATGAAAATCGATTATATTATGGACCCGTATTTACTAAGCACTTAATATGTGCCAAGTTCTTTTCCAAGTGTTTCACAAGTAGTGTATTTTGTCCTCAAATATCTATGAGGTAATTGTTATTACCTGCATATACAGATGAAGAAATAAAGAACCATGCATGAGGACACATGGCTAATTAAGTGGTGGGACCCACAGTTCACTCCCAGGCAGTACAAACCTGAAGCCCACATTTTTCATCCAGGATAATGGTGTTTCTGAAATCAACAACAAAAACAAATGGTAACAACAACGGTTTTTGAGAATCGATGTCTTGTACTTAGCTCCCTGTGTTAATTATCTCATTTACTAACAACGTCATGAGTGGGTACTTTCGCTATCTACACATTTCAGTAGAAACCCCCTTGGCTTAAAGGAGTTAAATAACATGTTCCAAGGTACACTCTAATAATGAGGGGAGAGAGGGTACAAAGTGAAATTTTGGTACAGTTTTTGATGGTTCATGAACTTCTTGTCTTCTGGCCAAGAGGAAGAGATAGATGAGAAATATATTGATTTGTGGTAGTGCAGTGGGAAGTTCTATGGGACTAACATAAATCACTCTACAGGATCAGGAGAGGTTTCCCAGAAGAAGGCATACCTTAGCTGAGTTTAAAGGATAAGTAGCAACATACATGGGATGCCATGGGGAGAAGGGCATTGAGGGCAGAGGAAAGAGTGCACGCAAAAGGCAGGAACAGGAGACAACAATGTGACCTGGTAAACCCCAGACTGAGTGTTTCTGGTGTTTGCTGTGCTTGTGGGCAAGGCAAGGATGAGTGAGTCTGAGAAGGCAGACAGGAGTGAGGTCTCGCGGGGCCCAGGTGTTAAGCAAAGACATTTGAACTTTACCTGCCCTTTGGGGAGTCACTATGGGCTTTATGTGTGGCGGTGTCTTGTTTGTGCATCCTAGCAGGATGATCCCAGCAGCAGGGTGCAGGGAGGCTAGCAGGGGGGCCACTGGACCGGAAATAGAAAAAAAGTGAGTTAGGTTATTGTGATCAATGCTAGATGTGATGAGAGTCTGAGTTAAGACACTGGTACTAGAGAATATTTTTTAAATGTTTATTTATTTATTTTGAGACAGGGGAAGGGCAGAGAGAGAGGGAGAGAGAATACCACGCAGGTGCCTCACTGTCAGCACAGAGCCTGTCATGGGGCTGGATCCTATGAACCATAAGATCATGACCTGAGTTGAAATCAAGAGTTGGGTGTTTAACCAACTGAGCCACCCAGGTGCTCCTGGTGGTAGAGATTAATTTGAGAGATATTTAAGAGATAAAACCAAAAATAGTAGTGAGTGGGAGAGTCTAGGAGACTCCCAGGCAAAGTCTGGGGCCTGGTTTGTCAGTTGCCTGGAAGCCAAAATAGAAAGGTTGATAAAAAAAAAACACAGAAAATGAGATGAAATGGTGAAAATTATATTGCCCAGTTTCATTTAGAGATGTTCCTGACTGTAGTTCATGGTGCATAGCCTCCAGGTACTATTTGACATGGATGAAATGGGGTTGGGAGGCTTCGAAGCCCAAGTAACGGACATCGAATGTTATGGGTTGAATTATGCCCCCCATTCATATGTAGAAATATTAATCCCCTCTCAAATAAGAATGTGAACTTATTTGGAAATAGGATCACTGCTGATGTAATTAGTTAAGCTAAGATGAGGTCATATAGGAGGTGGTGGTCCCTTAACACAATTTGACTGGTATTCTTTCATAAAGGGGAAATTTGGACCCAGACACATGCACAGGGACAATGCCATGTGAAGATGAAGGCAGAGATCAGGGTTATGTCTCTACAAGGCAAATAATGCCAAAGACTGGCAGCAAACCACTGAAAGCTAGGAGAGAGGCCTGGAATAGTCTTCCTTACTGATCCCAGAAGGTATCAACCCTGCTGACATCTTGATTTTGAACTTATAGCCGCCAGTACTATGAGAATAATTTTGTATTGTTTTCAGCCACTCAGTCGATGGTATTTGTCATTCAGCCTTAGGAAGCTAACATACCACATGAGCACAGATGGTCTCCAAACTGCCTTCTAAGGGAACTCAGAGTGACCAACTGTCCAGATTTGCCTGAGACTGCAGGGTTTCTCAGGACAGAAGATTTCCAATGATAAAATGAGGGAAGTCCAGAGTAAACTGGGATGAGTTGGTCACCCTAAGGGAATGGGTCTGCTTAACTGTGGCTTGAAAGTGTGAGGTCAGAACTGAACCGCTCAGGACATTGAGGAGTCAATGTCACAGACACAAGTGGTCCTCCGGCTCTCTTCCCACAGAAAGCTCTGAAGGACTCCTCCCAAATGTCAGATAGTCATTGAACAAATGCTGCTTTGAGGGGCTGCCAATGTCGTCCTGTCCTAGTCACTCTCAGTTTTCTGAGTGGCTGGTGGTGCCATTCTCTGAGCAAGGGATAGTTAGGAATGGAGAGGGTCTGGCAGGAAACATGGTGTCTGTTTAGGGCACACCAAGTTTAAGGTAACTTTGATAAATCTGAGAGGGAGTGCTGGTCGTAACAGCCTGATGGAACCAAACAGGAAGTGTATCTGGGATATGGATCTTCAAAGGCAGGAAAGCAGGTAGAAGCCACTGATATTCCAGAATATCAGCAGGGTGCATAGGAGACATAGCCCCAGATGACTCCAAGTCATTGATAAGAAAGAAACTGTAGTGAGAGGGAAAGTAGGGGCAGGGGAAGAATGCCAAGCAGGCGGAAAGCGAGAGGTAGCCTGACTTATTCAAGAAGGTGAAAGAGTTGGACATATGGAATGTCTGTGTATATTCAGACAAACACATGGATGCTATTATGCTGTCCTGCTGGGAAGACATCCATTCTCACTGCCTCTCTCAGTCCATGAAATAGCTCCCCTGACCATATTAAATTGTACCTGACTACCCCTGAACTTCAGGAAATGGGAGTTGCCATGTGATATTAGCATTCAGTTTACACATCCATCCCCACATTTTCCTCTTTCCTCCATTTCCTGGCCCAGGAGAGAGTCTCAGTTTATTGACTTATAATTCAAGGATGAATGAATGAAAAAAGAAAAGCCCTTTTCAGATGGATTGGGTTTGGAGTATAGTTAAAGCCTGTCTGTCATTTCTTGGTGATCCCATGGTTGTTCATTTCTGGTAGAAACATATGCCCTAAATCATAACCACAACAGGATTATACCTTACATTTGAAGAGGGCTTTATACTTTATCCAGTGCTTTCACATGCATTATATCATGTGGTCCTTGCGTACTACTGAGGTGAATTCTGGTGTGAGTTTATAGAATCCCATCCTTATTAGAGGTAAGATATTAATTTGTTGACCCAGTAATAATTGAAGATTCCATCCTGTGGTCCTCATAGACACTCTTTATAGACCCATTGGGAACTTACATTCTCACACAATTGGAAAAAAAAACTTTCAGGGAATTAAGAGATAATTACTCAGCCCATTATTTGAGTAAAACACTGGCCTAGGCATTGAAGCAAGATACAAAATGACATTAGAGCCTTTGTCCTCAAAGAGCTCGGGATTTGGTTGGGAAGACAAGATGAACGAATAAGGAAAGATGATTCAGTAAAAGGACGTTATAGGTCAAATGTGTAAAGCAGATACAAGTTAAAAAGGGAACATGCTTGCTGCAGCATGTTCGAATGAGGGGTTCATTGAGAAGATGGGGCTGAAAGGCCCTCATCCTGTAGGAGGAGAAGGGGGAAGCTTCTAGAAGGGGATGCACTGCTCATTCAGAGACTTTAAAAATGGAACTTGTTAAATTTTGGCTTGATTGTTGGAAAGAGAAGAAGGACTGTCACCAGCTGGCACACCTGTGCCCAAAAGCATAGAAATGGAATTTCCTTGTTAAGCTTTGGAAGGTAAATTTTTTTGCAGAGTTTACATGTGTCTTGAAGGTGGAATATTAGGTGTGGGCAGTGGCTTATTGAATTGGAAGCTGGACAATTTTTCCAAACAGAAGACTAGAACCTGATTTAGGGTTAGCCCCATTGAAAAACAAAACAAAAAAAGTGCTTCAGCCTAATTAGCTCTTGCAATGTAGAGTGAGTACTGTATTCATGTATTGGATGTGGTGCAAAGTTTTGCTACTCATTGTGGTCCATGGACTGGCAGCATCAGCAACAGCTGGGAGCTTGTACAAATATAGAATTTCTGAACTCCGTGCAGATCTACTGAGCCTGAATCTACCTTTTATTTTTTTTAAATGTTTTTTTTTTTTCCAAAGTTTATTTATTTTTGGGACAGAGAGAGACAGAGCATGAACGGGGGAGGGGCAGAGAGAGAGGGAGACACAGAATCGGAAACAGGCTCCAGGCTCTGAGCCATCAGCCCAGAGCCTGACGCGGGGCTCGAACTCACGGACCGCGAGATCGTGACCTGGCTGAAGTCGGACGCTTAACCGACTGCGCCACCCAGGCGCCCCGAATCTACCTTTTAATAACATATCTAATAGGCACACAAAAGGAAATCAGTTATCAGGAACTCAGAGGATGTCTTTACACTCAAAGAAGGTTGATAAGGTTATTTATTTAATGCATGATGGTCCTAGTCACCACAGTGGAAACTTACACATCAATTTATATTATTTCTACCCATTAACATATTCTTAGATACAGCTTGCAACCCAAGGGATAGCATCCTGCCCCTTCACTGCCTTCCACATGCCAGCAGGAACCCAGTTCTCTGCCCTTGCATTCGCTTTTGGGGAAGATGTCACCGGATTCTGCTAAGCTGGAGATGAACATCTGGTGCATAGAGGAAAAAGCATGGGCGTTGTAGGCAGATGCAGATTCAAATTTAACTTGCCTTTCAGAACCTGTATCCTTCTCTCTAAAACAGGATCATAACAATGATGAGATTACCTAGCATACATGTTTGTGAAGTTTAAAAAGACAAATTATGCAAATCATCTAGAAAAGTGTCTGGCATATTGAGAGTACTTCCCTCCAAAAGCAAAAGCAAAGTTAATTCTATTCTTATTCCCCACAAATAGCTTGTTGTCTAACCTTTAGTATATCATTTGACCTCTTTGGGATTCGGCTTTAACTCCTAATGAGAGCTAGGGATTAGATGATCCCTAAAATCCTCCCAGGACATAACTGTAAAATGCCCCCGTGTGCAAGCAGAGCACAGACTGGGGTGGCTACTGTCTCACTCGCAGCCCCCATCCCACCCTTGTGCTTCTCAGGCCACTGCATTCTCCCTTCACAGCACTCTGTCACCTCTTTCTGGAAGCCAGGCCTGGCAGGACTGTTCCTAGTACTATTCCTTAAAGGACCAATTTCTGCCAGGCAAGTTGACAAACTGGGTGAAATCCATAGCAGTCAGGGATACTAACACACTCCCGATGGCAGCTTTGAGAACACAGGTCCACTGGCATCCTTGGCTGCTAATATAGAGACCTCAGATGGGCCACGCCCCTTTCCCCAGACACTGTAATTCTACTTAGAGACAGTGTAGGGAGCTCAGGGCGGTGTTGCACAAATAGGTGCCACCAATAAGTTTCTTCATATCACACCTGAAACAAGGTCACGGGCTCATTTTTATGTGGGAAGTTGTGGTAACTTGCAAATTACTGAATTATGAGGTTTAAAACAATGGTGTTAACTCAAGTTCCACTTGGCAAATTTGGCTAAGCAAATTTGGCTAATTTTGTGTTTGGCTGGGATTTCTTGAAACACTAGAGGGTGCTTGCTCTATGGTTGGGAGTTGCTGAGGGAAGGGCTGCCAAGGTGGTTAATTTGGTTTTTGTCTTTCCTGCTGACACAAAGTTTTCACCTGAGCCAGTGTGTTTTTCCGGTTCTTTCTGAGGCACAAAAGCAAAACAAAAACAAAGCCCAAAGACAACAAAAGCCAACTGTTTGTTTCTTGAAGATTTGAGTTTGGAGGGAAAACAAGACTTGCTTGTTCCTTTGCTTGAGGGTGTTTGCTTCTTCTGAGGCTAGCCTCTCTGAGCTGTGCTCCTTTTTGTTATAGGTGCCTCATCATTCCTCCTGTTCCAATTCTCCAAGATTCCTTCTTCCCTTGAACCGTGTCCACATTCTTAAAACCATCTCACTGGTGGGGAAACCATCACATGGTAGCCAAGCATTTCTCTAGTAGGATGCTTCTCCAGTGCCAGAAAGGCCATTATTACTCTTTCCACCTTCACCTAAAAGATTTGACTTCAACTTCCTGTAGCTTCTCTGAATTTTGAAAAACAAATGAATCAATTTGTCAATAAATACTTATCAAGCCTCTATTCTGTACCCTCTTGTCATAGGAGTGGAAGAGCAGAGCTTCGCAAATATGAATATAAGTATTACCAAGAGCAGGAGAATGTGGACTCTGTGGAGAGCTTGGTGCAGGCATGGGGCAGGGGTGTTGGTATAAGCTGAGAGGCCTTCAGCAAATATAAAATTTCAACCAAATCAAGTTTTACCTTAGGAAATAGTATGAATATGTTACTTTTAAAAATAATATTAAGAGTGTTTAGATTATTTACCGTAGAATAAAAGCAATACTGCTGGACGGTTTTTTTTTCTGCTTGTATATTTAAAAGTCTTTTTTATTTAAAAAATTTTTTTTAACGTTTATTCATTTTTGTGAGAGAGAGAGAGAGAGAGAGAGAGAGAGAGAGAGAAAGCGAGAGCGAGCACAAACAAGGGAGGGCCAGAGATGGAGGGAGACACGGAATTCAAAGCAGGCTCCAGGCTCTGAGTTATCAGCACAGAGTTCAAAGCAGGGGTGGAACTCAAGAGCTGCGAGCGAGATCATTACCTGAGTTGAAGTCAAACACTTAACCGACTAAGCCATCCAGGTGCCCCTAAACGTCTTTTTTTTTTTTTTTTTTTAAAACAGCTTCAGATTCACAGCTAAATTAAGAGGAAAGTAAAGAGACAAGGAGATTTTCTGTATAACCTGTCTCTACACATGCATAGCCTTCCTGTTGTCAATATCCCCCACCAAGGTGGTACATTTGTTATAACTGACAAATTTACATGGACACACCATTTACACCTGAAATTCATAGTTTACCTTAGGGTTCACTCTTGGCGTTGTAGATTCTATGGGTTTGGACAAATGTATTAATGATAGGTATTTATCATTATGGTATCATACAGAATAGTTTTATTGCCCTAAATATCATTTCCGTTCTGCCTATTCATCCCTCCCTGCCCCACCAACCACTGATTTTTAACCATCTCCATAGTTTCGCCTTTTCCAGAATGTGGAATCATATAGAATGTAACCTTTTCAGATTGACTTCTTTCACTTAATAATATGCATTTAAATTTGCTCCATGTCTTTTCATGGCTGGATAGCTCATTTCTTTTTAGTGTTGAATAGTATTCCATTATCTGCATGTACCAGTTTAACTCGTTCACCTCCGGGAGGATGTCTTGGTTGTTTCCGGGTTTGGCAATTATGAATGAAGCTGCTATAAACATTTGTTTGCAGGTTTTTGTGGACACAAGTTTTCAACTTCTTTAGGTAAATACCAAAAAGTGTGATTGCTGGATAGTGTAATAATAGTATATCTAGTTTAAGTAAGAAACTGCTAAACTGTCCTCCCAAGTGGCTGTAACCATTTTGCATTCTCACCAGGGTTCACTAGCACTTGGTGTTTCCAGTGGTCCAAATTTTGCCATTCTAATAGGTGTGTAGTAGTATCTCATTGTTTTGCTTTGTGTTTTCCTGAAAATATGTGATGTGGAACATTGTGTTCCACATGTTCTTCTTTGCTGAGCTATCTGCTAAGGTGTTTGGCCCATTTTTAAATTGGGTTGCTTGCTTTCTTATTGTTGAGTTTTCAAAGTTTTTTTGTAGTTTTGGACAACCACTGTGCTGTTGGTGTCGTATCTAAAAAGTCATCGCCATACCCAAGGTCATTTAGGTTTTCTCCTGTGTTATTATCTTTTAGGAGTTTTGTAGTTCTGCGTTTTACATTGAAGTCTATGATCACTTGTGTTAATTTTTGTGAAGAGCTAATTCTGTCTGTGTCTAGATTACTTTTTTTTGGCACGTGGATGAACAGTTGTTCCCTTCCCGTTTGTTGAAAAGACTGTCTTCTCTCTACTGTGTTGCCTTTGTTCCTTTGTCAAAAATCAATTGACTATATTTATGTAGGTCTATTTCTTAACTTTCTATTGCTCTATTGATATACTTCTCTACTCTTTTGCCAATATCACACGGTCTTGATTACTGTTGCTTTATAGTAAGACTTCAAGTCGAGTAGTGTCAGTCCTCCAACTTTGTTCTTCAACATAGTGTTGGTTATTCTGGATCTTTGCTTCTCCACAGAAACTTTAGCACCAGTTTGTCAATATCCACAAAAATAGCTTGCTGAGATTTTTTTTAAAGTTTATTTATTTATTTTGAAAGAGATAGAGACTGTGTGAGCAGGGAAGGGGCAGAGAGAGAGGGAGAGAGAGAAAATTCCAAGGAGGCTCTGCACTGCCACTACAGAGCCTGAAGCAGGGCTCAAACCCACAAAATCATGAGATCATGACCTGACACAAAACCAAGAGTTGGATGCTTAACTGAATGAGCCACCTAGGAGTCCCACTTGCTGAGATTTTGATTAGGATTTCACTGAATCTGTGGATCAGGTTGGGAAGAACTGATACCTTGACAATATTGAGTCTTCCTAATCATGAACATGAAATACCTCTCCATTTCTTCAATTCTTTAATTTTGTTCCTCGGAATTTTGTAGCTTCCCTCATACAGATCTTGTACATATTTTGTTAGATTTAGACCTAAGTACTTAATTTTTGAGGTGTTAATATAAATGACATTGTGTTTTGAATTTCAAATTTTACTTGTTCATTGCTGGTATTTAAGAAAGTAAATGACTTTTGTGTATTAACCGTATACCCTTGCCATAATCACTGTTTAGTTTCAGAAGTTTTTTTGTCAAATATTTGAATTTTTCACATAGACAACCATGTCATCTGTGAACAAAGATAATTTTATTTCTTTCTTTGCAATCTGTATACTTTTATTTCCTCTTCTTATCTTATTGCATTAGCAAGAATTTTCAGTATGAAGTGGAAAAGAAGTGATGAGAGAAGACCTCCTGGTCTTGTTGCTGATCTTAGCAGGAAAGCGTTCAGTTTCTTACCATTAAATATTATGTAAGCTGTAGATGTAAATGATAGATAATCGTTGTCACATTGTGGAAGAATTCCTAGTTTACTGAGAGTTTTTATCATGAATTGGTGTTGGATTTTGTCAAATACTTTTTTTTTTCAATCTATTTAGATGGCCACGTGATTTTTCCTATTTTTATGTTTATTTATTTTTGAGAGAGAGAGAGCAAGCGCAAGTGGAGGAGGAGCAGAGAGAGAGGGAGACAGAATCCCAAGTAAGCTCTGCACTGACAGCCCAATGCAGGGCTCAAACCTGTGAACCGCAAGATCATGATCAGAGCTGAAATCAAGAGTTGGATGCTTAACCAACTGAGTCACCCAAGATCCCGTCATGTGATTTTTCTTTTATAGCTTGTTGATATGATGAATAACATTAATTGATTTTTGAATGTTGAATCAATCTTGCATACCTGGGATAAATCCCACTTGGTTGTGTAGTATGATTCTTTTTATATATTGTGGATTCAATTTGCTAATATTTAGTTGAGCATGTTTATATCTATGTTCATGAGATATAGTAGTAGTCTGTAGTTTTTTTGTTTTTTTTTTAATGGAATGTCTTTGTCTCGTTTTGGTATTAGAGTAAGGCTGGCCTCATAGAGTAAGTTAGGAGGTATTCCCTTTGTTTCTAGTCTCTGAAACAGATTGAAGAAAATTAGTATAATTTACTTTTTAAATGTTTTGTCAAATTCACCTGTGAACCCATTTGGGTGGTGCTCTTTATTTTGAAAGGTTATTAATTATATATTTAGTTCCTTAATAAATGTAGTTTTACTCAGAAGGTCTCTTTCTTCTTGTGTGAATTTTGGTAGATTGTCTTTCAAAGAATTGGTCTATTTCATCTAGGTTGTCAAATTTGCCATCAAATTCTATGGACATAGAGTTGTTCATAATATTCCTTTATTATCCTTTTAATGTCCACAAAATCTGTAGTGGTGTCTCTTTCATTTTGATATTAGTCATTAGTGTCCTCTCTCCTTTGTTCCTAGTTAATCACTTCTATGGTCTGAATGTTTGTGTCCCCTATAAATTCATATATTGAAATCCCCAAAGATGATGGTTTTGCAGGTGGGATCTTTGGACGGTGCTTAGGTCATGAGGGTGGAAGCTTAATGAATGGGATTAGTGTTCTTATAAGAAGAAGATACCACAGAGATACCTTGCTCTTTCCATCATGTGTGGACACAGTGAGAAGGCATTGGCTATGAAATAGGAACAGCATTCTCATCAGAATGTGACCATGTTGATGCCTTTATTTTGGACTTCCCACTCTCCAGAACTGTTCTGTTTTGTTTTGTTTTCTTTTGTTTTGTTTTGTCAGTCTTTGTTCTCTTTGCTTTTCAATTCTGGAGGTTTTATTGATATATCCTTGAGCTCAGAGATTCTTTCCTCAGCCATGTCTATTTTACTAATAAGCTCATCAAAGATATTCTTCATTTCTGTTACAATATTTTTGATCTCTAGCATTTATTTTTGGTTCTTTCCTAGAATTCTTATGTCTCTACTTACATTGCCTATCTGTTCTTGCATGCTTTTCAATTCCCAATTGTTTTAAATTCCCAGTAAGATAATCCCAACTTTCTTGCCATGTACTGGTTCCAGTGTTTGCTCTGTCTCTTCAAATTGTGGGATCTTTTTTTTTCTTTTAGTATGCCTTGTAACTTTTCCTTGATAGTCAAGTATGAAATTTCAGGTAAAAGGAAGTTTTGTAAATAGACATTTAGTAATGTGGTTGTCAGGTGTGGGGAGAGAGGAAGTGGTCTGTAGTCCTATGATTAGGTCTAATTTTTTCAGTGATCCCTTGGACTGTTTCTTAGTTTTTATTTTTTCCCTCTCTCTTTAGGTGGGACAAGATGGCCAGAGTAGACCATAGTTGATTATTTCCCTTCTCCCACAGGAAAGGCTAGAGTGAGCCAGAGCTGGGTATTTTCCTTCCCCCAGATGAGTTAAGCTCTGATAATATCCCAGCAGATTAGGTTCTAGTTAGTTTCTGCTGAGGGCTGACCTTGTTTAGAAAGACTGTTTTGGCATACTTTAAAATAGTTCCTTTTCTCCTGGCCCTACCAGAAGCAAGAGGGGAATTTTCTCTCTAATTACTGTGAGAACCTGATTAGGCTTCTAGAAGTAAAACTCACAAAAGACTTGGTTTCTTTAAAATGTTTAACTTTCAGGCTTGTCTATACTCTACCCTCAGCAATTCATCAATTACATTTCAGATTTTTCTAACCTGGTACAGGTTTCCCAAGCAGTCTCCACTCATGAGTCTGCTCTGGTAAACTATGACTCCTGTATTCACCTGTCTCTCCAATCTTGGGCGGTGCTTTGTCCTGTGTCCTCCCTTCTCTTATGGATCTAAGAAAAGTTGTTATTTATTGTTAGGATGGAGTGTGACTTCTAAGCTCCTTACTGTGGAACCGGAAAATAGAAATTCCCTGAATGATATTTTTTTAAGATGATTTGCATCCCCAATAGACCATTGTAGGCCCCAGCAATGTGCTGGCTCCAATGTAAGAATATGACACCAGGAAACATGAGCATAGTGACCACACGGATATTCAGAGACATTTCAAATGTAGAATATTCTGTCTGAAAAAAAAAAAGAATATTCTGTCCAATTTTTCTCATACATGAACTGGTATTTGTAAACCCATAATGAGCTAAATTTTAATTTAGGAAATAAGATTCACACCAGCTTTTGAGATTTGCAAAGTATTTGTTCTGCCTTCGAAGAGTTACTAATCTGGAGAAAGAAGATTAGCACATATGAAACAACAGACAACATGACACATTAAACAATACTTTGACTTATTCCCAAAAAGTATTTGAGATGAAGAATAAGGCTATTTTTAATTGTGTATTGGTGAGTGGTAAATTATGAGGTCTGAAGGAGTTCAGGAAAATGAAAGTTCAGCTCGGATGGAGGGGGCAGACGGGGACCTCTGTGCTTGAGCTGAGGAGGAAGAGTTGTTTTGGCTTTCAGAATTACTGAGCATGGTAGTTGCCAATGAAGATGAAGATTTGGGGAGAAGGACTTCTGATCTTTCCCAGAGGTCTTGGCCCTTGGGTCACAGGGGAGCTGTGCTTACAACCTGCAGTCAGTAGGTCCTTCCCGGGGTTTGTAACAGGCTCAAGTGTCCTCTGAGTGGGCCACTCACCAGAGAGAAAGAAGGCTTTTCAAATTATTTGTGCAGGGGTGCCTGGGTGGCTCAGTCAGTTGAGTGACTGACTTCAGCTCAGGTCATGATCTCACAGTTTGTGAGTTCGAGCCCCGCATCAGGCTCTGTACTGACAGCTCAGAGCCTGGAGCCTGCTTCAGATTCTTTGTCTCCCTCTCTCTCTGCCCTCCCCTGCTAATGCTCTGTCTCTCTCTGTCTCAGAAATAAACATTTAAAAAAATTATTTGTGCAGTAGCTTTTTCCAAACTATTCCACCTCCATTTAGTCTCACAAAGGTCTCTTCTTCCTGCATTGTTAGGGTCTTTTGATTTTTCTGAAATGATGCCTTTCCTAATCTTGGAGAACACCCTGAAGGGCTCATCCATCCTTCATTTCTTCTATGGGCCAGCTTTGGGAGGTGCCAGGGAAGCTTTGTATTAGTTGCCATTCCTACAAGAATAGCAGAGCCATAATTTGGGCCCCTAAGAAAGGAACAGGTATTACTATCCTCTGTCTCCTAAACCATAATTTGCTCTGTGGAAGAAGTCACTTTATGGGAGTAGAGTCACTTTCAAGTAATAGCTGGCCACTTAGATTACTCTGAACCAAAGGGTAAACATGAAGAAGAAAGGAGCAGCCAGTAGCAAATGGAATATCTACAGTAATATTGGGCAAACACTTAGACCATCTACCTCTCAGTGGGTTTTATAAGTAGGGATGTTTCCGAGGAAAATAGTGAAGTAGGTGGCGTATATTTCTGTATTATCAATAAAGCCTAACACCTTGTCTTGTGCATAAAAGGGGCATAATAAATATCTGTTGGATAAATGAATGAATAGAACATCTCATTTTAGAGCCATTACATTTTTATGAAAGAGCAATAATTTTTATAGAGAACAAACTGGTGGCTGCCAGAAGAAAGGTGGGTGGGGGGGATGGATGAAATAGATAAAAGGGATTAAGAGTACACTTATCTTGATGAGCACTGAGTAATGGGTACAATTGTTGAAGGACTGTATTGTACATCTGAAACTGATATACTGAATTTTGATTATACTGGAATTAAAAATAAATGAATACAAATTTTTTTAAAAAGAGTATTATTTTTTAATGCAATTCTTTTTTTTTAATATATGAAATTTATTGTCAAATTGGTTTCCATACAACACCCAGTGCTCATCCCAAAAGGTGCCCTCCTCAATACCCATCACCCACCCTCCCCTCCCTCCCACCCCCCATCAACCCTCAGTTTGTTCTCAGTTTTTAACAGTCTTTTATGTTTTGGCTCTCTCCCACTCTAACCTCTTTTTTTTTTTTTTTTTTCCTTACCTTCCCCCATGGGTTTCTGTTAAGTTTCTTAGGATCCACATAAGAGTGAAACCATATGGTATCTGTATTTCTCTGTATGGCTTATTTCACTTAGCATCACACTCTCCAGTTCCATCCACGTTGCTACAAAAGGCCATATTTCATTCTTTCTCGTTGCCACGTAGTATTCCATTGTGTATATAAACCACAATTTCTTTATCCATTCATCAGTTGAGGGACATTTAGGCTCTTTCCATAATTTGGCTATTGTTGAGAGTGCTGCTATAAACATTGGGGTACAAGTGCCCCTATGTAATGCAATTCTTTTATGAAATAACAGAATCCCGGAACAAGGTATGGTCAGGTATTACTGAAGTTTGTGAAAGAAAGGTCTGCACAGAGTTATATAAAATTTGTTCTACATTATGAGATACTGTGGATTTTCTTGCTGAGAGGAAAAAAGGTACTCTCCACATTAGATTTCCTGCCAATATTAACATATTTGATTTTAAGTGATGATGTTGTCTGTGAGAACATTACAGTGGTTTAGTATTCTGGGTTGGAATGAGTCTTGTTGGCAATAATCCTGGACCCCATTCTGAAAGGTATACTATGAACTTGAAGGAAGAAGACAGAGGTATGGAGAGGGCCCTTGGGTGACCCACAAGCCATGTGAATGCCTAAGCAGTCATGGACCACAATTCCTGCTCCCCACACATGTATACACACATGAGCTGGTCCCTTACCCCTACTTGCTACTTATTGGGGCCTGACTAAAAAAGAATAGTGCAACCACAGAAAAGTAAGAAAAATAGAAGAAAAGAAAGAAGAAAGATTGGAGCACAGCACGTGGAACATAGCATTGCAAATACAACAGGCCTTGAACGGATGCCTGCTGAATTAAGACAAGAGAGAACAGAGAGTAACAGCTAACTGGGACTTGACCATAAAAGTAGACAAATGAAAAGACAAATGAAAAGAAAATGTAGGAGAAAATGGGATGGCAAAGAAGCCTGGAAATGGGGTACGGGTTTGTAAGAAGCAGGAAGTGTGCTGCGAGCAGGCCAGAGAGCAAAGAGCTAGAACTGAATACTGCCACCAGTGATAGATGGGAACCACTAAAAAATTTATAGGGAGCTCCCAAACCCCAATAATGTAAGTACAGGTTTAATCAGCACAGAACAGCACTGTGAAGTGAGGGCATTGAGTTGGAAAGTCCAAGATGAAGGCAAATCACATGGGGCATGTCCTAACTAGCCATTCTAATAGCAAAAAGGCTATAGATAATACTACAAAGCAGGGAATAATGTAAAGGACATTTTAAAATAATGTTTAAAAATTTTATCCCACAAAAATATTTTCCCATTCCATTATGAAAAATAATTCCTATTATAATCTTTATTCATTTCTTATTTTAATTTAAGACGGGTAAACATATCTTTAAGAATTAGAAAAGAGGTTAAGAATCTGGGTTTTGTGGTCACTCATTTCTACAATGTTAAATGTCTAGGGGTGCTTGGGTGGCTCAGTCAGTGATGCTTCTGACTCTTGATTTAGGCTCAGGTCATGATCTCACAGTCATGAGATCAAGCCCTGCATTGGGCTCCACTAGGTGTGTGGAGACTGCTTAAGATTCTCTCTGTCTTTCTCTCTCTACTCCTCTCCTCTCCTCTCTCTCTCAAAAAAAAAAAAAATATTAAGTTTCTAGTCTGCCACTTTTCAGTGGTATGACAGCAAATTACCTATTGTCTCTAAGCTCTAGTTTCCTTATCTATAAAATGGGGCAATAATACATTCCTCCTATGAATGTAGGGAATTCAGTGAAAATGTACTCAAGGTATCAGAGAAGGCTTGATCTCCAGAAAAGGCTCAAGCCAAACCAGTGGCGGCTGTTACTACCCACAATCAATGTCACTGCTGGGAGGTGGATGCTGATACGCGGGTTGGGAACTGAGAAAGGAAGTTGTGGGAATATGTAACTTCCAATTAACATCGTCACTGATTTTTGGTAACTTTGGGCCAACTGCAATTCTTTAATGAATGGGGGTGCGAAACGTATTAAGATTAGTGACTGTCACAGCTTGTAGCCAGATGTTTACATATTCCCTCTGTTTTAGAGCAAACATTTCAGAGAAAGGGGGTGAATCATAGAATTAGGCAAATAAGTACAGTATTTGTGGTATGCATTTTACTTACACTAATATTAAAAATTAACATCCATAAACCAGTTACCTAAATGAGGTAGTTTTGGACATAAATGACTAGTGAATAAAACAAGCTTGGGAGTGCATGCTTCCAGCAAAATCTCCATTGATCAAATTGTCCCCTGCAGAACACAGAGAGTTAAAGATGTCTTTAAGAGCCTCTAGTATGAAAGGGCAAATCATTTCTTTTAATTGAGGAAGGATAAATGTTTTTCTCTACACATGTATTTATGTTCTATTTTAGCATCATAATTATTTTTGCAGCTGTCAGAATTTCCTACAACTTAATAGGAAAATAAATCTGAGTCCAGAATGGCTCAATACTTTCCAAAGGAGTCTACAGTGACCTGCCAACCTCATTCAAGCCACTACTCCTAAGCCCAAACACTGGAATGAATGGAAAAGAGGTTAATTAGTTAGAATAAATTCATGGGATTTTTTTTTTTTTTAAGAAACACCCTGAATCAAGGTGATTAAAACCATACAAATGGATAAAGGGTAGAGCTGTGGGAGGACAAGGTTTGCATAATTGAGTCTTGATTATGTGGGGAAGCTGGGAAAGCCATCTTGCCCATTTGGGCTGCAAACTACTAGATCCGGAAAAGGCCAAGAGGCAGTCACAAAGGTCAGAAGTGAAGCTGGAAACATGGCTAAGCTGTCCACAGGATGGGACACAGGGTCTCTGAAGGGTTTTTGCCAGTGGTATGGGTGAGAATTTAGAGCCTCTAGTAATTACATTTATTTTCAGGATTTATAAAGCTGAGTCAGGAAGATGAATGTTAACACTTCATTTCCCCACCCAATGCTTAATTTATTCATTTAGCACATATTTATTTATAGACAGCTATTGGCACTGCACAGGCCCTCTGTCAGCTGCCAACCCAAAATTGCAAAGGAGAGGTCAAACAGGGAACCTGTGGTTAATAGAATAATGGACCCTCCAAAAATGTCTACATTTTAACATACAAAAATAAATGAATGTATAAATATATACACACCCATATATATTATTTATATATACACATATAAATATGACATATATATATATATACACACACACATGGTGGGGGCAGAATTAAGGTCTGCAGATGGAATTTGTGTTGGTGATCAGGTGACCTTAAAATAGGAATGTTAGAATGTTATCTTGGATTATTTGTTTGGACTCAATGTAATCACAAGTGTTCTTAAAAAATGAAAGGAGGCAAAGGAGTCACTGTCAAAGAGATGCCATGTGAGAAAAACTCAACTGGCCACTGCTAGCTTTAAAGATGGAAAGGGACATGAGTAAGAATGCAGGTGACCTCTGGAACTTGGAAAAAGCAAGGAAACAGATTCTCCTATAGATCCTCCAGAGGGAATGCAGTTCTGTTGACACCTTGATTTTAGCCCAGAGAGACCCATGTTGGACTTCTCACCTCCAGAACTGCAAGATAATAAATTTGTGTTATTTTAAGCCACTAAGTTTGTAGTAATTTGTTATGGGAGCAGCCATAGGAAGCTAATACAGATATCAAGGCAGTGGACAGGAAAGCACCCTGAAATCACAGCAATGAGAGGAGCAGAAGATGTCCTAGGAGAAGCCAATGTTTCTTTTGTAAAGGAAAATTCACTGGCAACCTCAGTCTGAACTTTTTTAAAAAAACTTTTTTTAATGTTTATTCATTTTTGAGAGAGCGAGAGAGAGAGAGAAAGCAAGCGATGAAGGGGCAGAGAGAGAGGGAGACACAGAATTTGAAGCAGGGTCCAGGCTCTGAGTTGTCAGCACAGAGCCTGACAAGGAGCTCGAACTCACGAACCACGAGATCATGACTTGAGCCGAAGTTGAACACTTAACCAACTGAGCCACCCAGGCGTCGCCTCAGTCTGAATTTCTTAAGAAAATCTTCCTCACCCATTGTTACCAATCCCAAAGTGACAGATTCTAGAGGTGATAGCTTCTATAGTCTTTTCAGGACTATTCTAGCCAGCTTTCAAGGAAGGTAGGGTCATTTTCTTGACACAGCATTAAGGGGTAAGATTGGTGGGAAGGGGACTAATGTAAAGTGGGAAGAACAATGTTTTTTCTTCATAATCCCATCACATTGCCTCCAGACTTGTTTATCTGTCTGCTCTTTCCAAACCATAGTTCCAGAGCTTTTCTATCTACAGACTTCCTGGGGTCAGACTACAACAGGATTATCCTACAGCCTACCATTCCTATTATTTTGTGTCCTGTTGAGCCCTACCTGCTTGGCTACTCCAGCACCACCCACTGGGCAGATACTATGTGACCCATCAGGAAGCTCCCAATGCCTACCTTAGAGACCAAGTGCTGTCAGCACTGATTGCTTCTGGTAAGAGTCATTTCTTCTCTGCTCTTTCAATATTCTTGTTACCTTATTCCTGCGATCACTGCTAATCTGTAGAAAATTACAGGATGAATTTTTGTGAAGGACTGAATTTGCATAGTTGTTTCTTACTCATTATTGTTGAGGAGGAGGGGGGATTCTGCCTTTTGCACACAGTTCATATGCATTTTATGGGAGGTTATTGGATTAGATTCATCCCAATCATTCACTATCCTGACATTGCTGTGCATGCGCTGCTGGGGCTTAACATTAAATGATTTTCTTCGTTCAGATTTAGACTGCGGTCTCTGCTTGCAAATTCTTTTTTCACAAAGACTCCTCTTCTCTTCTCTCTCTCTCCCTCTCTCTCTCTCTCTCTCTGTCACACACACACACACACACACATGCACGAATGAGGTTAAATACATTTTTCTGTTGCCAAGTTCAGGACCATTAATACCTTTTCCAAGTTCATGGCTGGGATAGGTCTTCTTCATTTTGGTTGCTGATCATCACACAGCCATTGTGTTCTGTTAAACAAAATAAATTACAGGAAGACACAGAGCCCATGTCTGTGCTTTAAGAGAGCACGGTTTCTCCACTTTGGCTCTATTGACATTTTGGGATGAGTAATTATTTGTTATGTGGGGACTGTCCTAAGCATTGTAAGCTGTTCAGCAACATCTCTGCCTCTGCCCTATAGATGCCAGTAGCAACATCTCCTCTAGTCATGGCGATAAAATAGGTCTTCAGCTATTGCCAAATGTTCCCTGAGAGGCAAAGTTGCTCCTAGGTGAGAACCACTACAGTAGAGAGATCATACACACCCAACTTTGAGCAACTTGTTAAGACGACCTCAAAAATAGTGAACGGGCTCAGCTGTTCACCCAACTGTGGACCACCTGTGGCCAATTACTTTGACAATATTATTGAGTTACAGGCTCAGGCATGTGGTCTCAGCTATAGGCAACTGTATGCTCTCTGTGGGTTGGCTCCACTGGTGGGATTGGGTTACACACATTCCACTTTGCTCTGCTCTTCAACTGCTTGAAGGCAGCTCACGTACGTGCTGAGTGATGACAGTTCAAGTTCAAACCGACCGTGTGACCCCAAAGTAGTTGAATGTGCTAAGGAGAGTTAACCATAGTCATTTTTTGCCCCAATTATTATATTTGTTGTTGCTTCCATCATCATCATCATAGTCATCATTTTAAAAAGGAAAAATTCCCAAACTTGGGGATGAATAGATTTTATTGACTTCTCCTTTAACAACTATAGATATGCCTTTTCACTGGCTTATGCATCCTGATGGCATCTTAAGCAGACCACATCTGAGCCCAAGTTTATCATCATTCACTTTCCAAACAACATTTTTAAAAACTTACCAATTTTAGTTAGTTTCTTCTGTTACCTAGCCTTGCAACAACCATACATGAGGTGCCTAATTCAGTTACCTTCCTTCGAAACTTCCAACACACAATTACCAGATTATAGTTCCAAAATCAAAGATTGGATTACAAGCTCTATTTAAAAACATGAAATGGCTCCATGAACTATTGAGTTCAATTTTGTAGCTCAGCATGTAGAGCTTTCCAGTACTCACCTTTGGTCTGTATTTTCTCTCTCGTTTTCTGTCCTTCCTTCCTTCCTTCCTTCCTTCCTTCCTTCCTTCCTTCCACCCATTACTCCAATGTTATCTCCTAATTAAGTGTTTCTCAAAATATGGTCCATGGTTCACCTGAAGAAGAATCAACAATGATTCAGGTTTTTTTTTTAATGTTTATATATTTTTGAGAGGGAGAGAGAGAGCAAATGGTGGGAGACAGTGCAGAGAGAGAGGGAGACAGAATCTGAAGCAGACTCCAGGCTCTGAGCTGTCAGCACAGAGTCTGACACAGGGCTCAAGCTCACAAACTGCAAGACATGACCTGATCTGAGGTTGGTTGCTTAACCAACTGAGCCACACAAGTGCCCCAACCAAGGTTCTGTTTTCAATGCAGATTTTTAGGACTAATTCCCTAGAAATAGGGGTAGGACCTGATTATCTAAAAAACAGAAATATCATTATTCTTAATATTTCACTCAAACTGTCTTGTCTCACTAAAACACTGAGTGCTTTTTGTTCTGGTATTTATCATATTCTAACTTGGAGGAGGAGGAGGTGATGAAGGCAGAGGGTGGCCACAATATTTGTGTCAAGGACTGTTCCAGGCACTTTACATTTCTTATTTCATTCAATCTTTGAAATACCATTATTCACTTTATAGATGTGATATGGGGGCTTAGAAAGGTTGATTTACTTGCCCATGATTACACTTAGTAAGTAAGGAAGCTTCTCACTCCAAAGTTCACAAAGTCAATATTGAGCTGTGATCCTGCTCAGATTTCACTCTGATGGCTCTTTGTCCACTTGTCTTAGGTCTTTTACTAAAGAAACTTTTGTGTACAGACCTTGATAAGATGGCTCTGTGGAAAGAGCATTGGACTCAATCACTGCTTGAATTCTGGCCTTGGCAGTTTTGGCTTCTTCGAGCTGGCCCTAGGGTATGGCCATCTGTCTCTTATCCAGAATGCAGCCAGACACTAAAGGAGGGGGGATGAGGATGAAAGGTGTAAAGGCAAGGCAAAGGTGTCCTGTCTTTTAAGGAAGATGGCCTGGAAACTTCCACCTACCCTTCTGCTAACACCCCATAACTTAGCCCTGTAGCCAACCTATCTTCAAGGGAACTTCAAGCTTGTTTCTTTTAGTCTATGTGGCCTTGAGCCCAACTAAAAATTAGAGGAGAATGTGTTTGGCAGAGCTTTCTCTACCATCGAATCATAATGGACATCTATTGTTTTTTCCCCTGCATTTCTCTTTTTCTCATTATAATACCTTGTTCTTCCCCTGGGTGCCATCCTTGTCCATCATGATCTATGAGCTTCAGGTGAGTCTTATTCCAGACTCCAGGGGAGGACAAATGCACCAGGACCTATGAGCCAGAAATGGGTGTGTGATGTGGTGTCAGGCCCTATGTGGTGCAGCCCTGTTCAGAGTGAATCCTGAAACTTTGCTGGAGCAAGTGACAAAGAGGCATGTCCTCTCTGCCACTGCAGCCTTGAAGCCATGAGGGGGTAAATTGGAGGCTGTAGACTGCAGAGCCATTGTGGAGGGAAGGAAAGAAGCAGAGCTGAGAGGCAGAGAGGAAGTATCCTGATGATATCACTCGAGGCCCCAGATCAAGCCCCACTTAAGGCTAGGATCTGCCCCAAATGTTTTATTTACATGTTCTCAAAATTTAAAAAAAAAAATAATAATTTCTTAAAAGTTTATTTATTCATTTTGAGAGATAGAGAGAGCAGAAAAGGGGCAGAGAAAGAGACAGGAAGAGAGAATCCCAAGCAGGCTCTGCACTGCCAGCACGGAGACTGACCTGGGGCTTGAACTCACAAACCATGAAATCATGACCTGCGCTGTAATCAAGGGTTGGATGCTTAACAGACTGAGCCATCCAGGCACCGAGCGCCCCCCCTCCCCCCCGACCATAAATTTCTTATTTTGCCTAAGCTAGTTTGAGTAGGGTATTCTGTTCCTCACAGTGTGCTAAATAAACAGAGACTCAATACATGGTCACTAGCAACAGGTTCATCTTTGAATTTCCTACATCCTCACACTTCTTTGTACATAATAGATGCTTCAGAATTGCTGATTAGGAGAATAAAGAGAAAAAGTAAGTGAATAAGTGACTGGGACTCAGACCAGCCTCATGAAGTTGTAAGAGTTTCATCAGTTTCTTTTATTCCAAATATCTTATCTGACCACATTTACTTTTAGGAGTCACAATTATGAAAAAACAGGCCAGATGGCCTGAGATATTTTTCAGAGCTCCTCTCAAGACCTTGAAAAGGAACCAAAAAGAGAAGATCTCCCCAGCTCCAGTCAGGCTGCGTCCATATGTGAAAATAGAACCCTTCCCGAATAGTTTCCAACTAAAATTTTATTTTCACTAATCATCTGTTGTCCATCTTTCTGGTGATGGGATGTAGTAAGGGCACTGTTTCAGTACCACCAGATGGTGTCCTCATGTGGATGGACAGTTCCTACTCAGGTCCCCTGAAAGGGGACAGGGGAAAGATGTCTACAACTGTCCCTTCAGTGAAACAAAATTTGAGATTAATTCATGCATTTGTTACTTATACCCATTTTGCTTCCAAAACAGATTTGAGTAAGTTTTCAATAAAAGGCACATGTACAATAGAACTGTTAGAACCAGGATAAAGGAACAAATGCCATACAATGAAGGGTGATTATATCTATTAATTATAAGCATTTTTAACAATAGCTACATTATGGGAGCTTATCATGCACATGGTTAAGTGCACTGTTCTAAGCACTTAACTTGTATCATTTCATGTGACTCTTGCAACTCTGTGCTGGTAGCTCCTATTATTATTCGCATATCATGACAAAGAGGTTAGTGACCAGCTCATGGTCATACATCAGTAATGCATGCATACAGCATAGCTGAGCCAGGATTTGAATGCAGACAGTCTAATCCAAGACATGGGTCAGGCAGAGGAGAGGTCCTTGTTTTAGAGTTCATTAGCCAGAGTTTGAACCCCTGTTCTTCCACTGACTGGCCAATGACCTTGGCAAATCACTTCACTTTTTAAGCTTCAGGTTATTCATCTGTAAAATGGGGATAATGATCCTTGCCTCTCAGGTTTGTAATGAAGACTATAAGAGATAATGTGTAAAGTTGTGTAGACAGCGATTGGCACCATATAAGAGTGAGAGAAATAAAGCTATATTCTGCATGCAACCCCCCCCCCCTTTTTTTTCTGAGAGAGAGAGAGCACAAGCAGGGAAGGGGCAGAAAGAGAGAGGGTGACAGAGGACCCAAAGCAGGCTCCACACTGACAGTAATGAGCTCAACATGGGGCTTGAACTCACAAACCCTGAACTGATGACCTGAGCTGAAGTCGGACACTCAACCAACTGAGCCACCCAGGTGCCCCTGCATGTATCCCTTTCAATAACAACCTAATAATGTTCTAAAAATCTAATAGTAAATAATTTACTATTAAACAAATGTTAGATTTTTAGCTATGGAACTATGAATCTTTTTCTCCTTTCCAATATCACTTGTAAAAGACATTATCTATCCCCCACCATTTCATTTTGGGACATTGCTAAGGTTGTACCCCTGTGGGCATGGCAAAACTTTAAAAATTAAGAGGAACATTCCAGAAGTTCAAACTGGGCAGTGATAGGATAGGAAATAACATGAAGCAGAGTGAGTGTCTCTCAATTTTCCTTTTTGAGTATGCAAATCCTCAATAAGACTCACAAAATACAAAAGTAGGATTTAGCTAGTACAGCCCAGCTCCCCTTCACTGTGTGCTTTTGAAATGAGCTTTTCTTTTTGTTGAGCAAGTAAATAACACACTCCCTATCTTAGTGTCCTTAGACCCATAAGAAAGAGTGACATTGTCATTCAGGGCTGCTGACACAAGAGAAGATGGGGCACCAAAGTCAACTAGACAGTGATTATGTGGAGGGATGGTCTTGTTTACAGAAATCATTGAGGGGACATCACCATTGACCTGAAAACACTGGTATGTTATTGTGCTATGGAAAGACACAATGATGTATAATACGCCTCTGCTTAATTACTTGAAAAGTCTTAGTTTCAAGCACTTTGTGTGTGTGTGTGTGTGTGTGTGTGTGTGTGTGTGTGTGTGTACACATGCATGTGTTTAAGTTAAATAAACAAAACTCAGTGGGAAAAAAAAAACCCATATCTTCCAGATTAAATTCTGTTTTTGCAAACCTCGATTGTGAGCTGTCTATTTTGTGTCACTCTGAGCATTGCTGAACAGGTCAGACGGTCAAGCAGGAGCATGTGGGCTCAGAATACAGTGCACCTTGGCCTTACTTGCTGGGAACTAGATCTTAATTAGACTAGTCCAGGCAGGCTCCAAGCTCAAATTACTTGTTAATCTAATAGAGCACTTTCTCTTAGGGACAAAACAAGTAAAAATACTTTGCAGTACAACCTTTGATTTGATGCTTCTACCAAGGGGAGGAGGCGGTGTCACGGGGAGCCTCCTGAGCCTTGCGGGGAACTTGCTCAGTTCGAGGTGTTAAATAGGTGCTTCACCTCTGATTTCTCCTGTCCTGTTTCTTTCAGCTGCTTTTTTTCCTCCTTCATACTCTCCTTCTCTCACTTGATCTTGGTCTTCTCTTTCTCTCCATCTTTCTTCTTTCTCTTCTCTCTCCTTCCTCCCCTTTTATGGTCAGACATCAGTAAGGCATACATATAGCATAAGAACATGTGTAGTTTTTTCTTTCCACCTTTTCTTTCTTCTTTTTCTTACTTTTCAAATATTCCCTATTTTGTACTACTGCATCCAGGGGAACCAATCAGAGGTTGGAGAAGTAACCCAAGGGCTATGTATGTTTGTGTCTCCCTGAAGTTCATATGTTGAAAACCTAATGCCCAGGTGAGGGTGTTAGAAGGTGGGGAATTTGGGGAGGTGACTTGGTCAGAGTGGAGCCCTTATGAGTGGGATGAATGTTCTCACAAAGAGCCCCTGGAAAGCTAGCTTTCCTCTCTTCCAACATGTGAGGATTCAGCAAATGAATCCAGAGGAGAGCCTTCACTCAACCATGCCGGCATCCCGATCTTGGACTTTCAGACTTCAGAACTGTGAGAAATAAATGTATGTTGCTTATAAGCTACCCAGTCTGTGGTATTTTGTTACAGCAGCCCGAACAGATTGGGCCATCAAGGCACCTGGAGATCCAAACCATGCTACCCATTCACCAGGTTGACATTAAATACAGACTCCACTCAAGCTAATCCTATTACTTAGGCACATCACGGCATGTCCCTCAAGGTCAGTCTTCATGGTGACAAAATAAAACACAATGTGGTATAATTTTATTACATCCGGTGACATACTTGACTGATTAGGAGAAAACCCAAGGAGCTCTTCTTTCTTTAAAAGCTTCTCAGTTCTTAGAGTTCATACAAATTTATTACGTCTGATGGGCAGTACTCCTAGGTTTTCCAGTTCCTATAATTTAAAACATCTAAAGTTAAGTGTATTTGTGAGCAGAGATAGACTTACTGTGAACCAAAGGCAGACACATCATGTCAAAGATTATGTTTTAGTCAAAGGTCTAAATGTAACTTGTTCTGCCATGTGGTCTCAATTCACAAGAAAAAAAGTTATAGAAAGAACATGGTGACTTCACAAGCTGTAACCGCTTTAAAAATCTACCCAGTTCTCCTGAATTTCACTGCATTCTGCTTTGGGACTGACGTGTTAGTAAGAGGTGGTCACCTGGGACTGTACACAAAGTGAGTGACGTGTTTTTACCTCCAGCACAGCCAGCTACTGGAAAGGCATGCCCAGCCACTGCCAGGGTTTGGAGAGGTATCTTGGGAGAAAGCAAAGTTTTGAAAGGGTCAGATACTCTTCTGAGGTTGCACTGGCTTTGCCAGAATGCTACTCCATTTCATCTTAAAAATAATATTTTGATCCCAGACCCTACCATGTTTCCAGCAAAATGTTACACTTGACAAGCTTTACGTAAATTACCATACACAGTCACATACTGTTTGCAGCTGATTCCATTTTTAGCAACAGTCAAGGGGAAAAAAGAATCTCAGAATGGTGAGTGCATTTGATACGCCTGATACTGGTCAGAAGGTCAACTCCACACATGCCTTCCCCACAGGCCAACATTCCCTAGGCCTCTTCAAACAGCTCCCTCCTGCATGAAAACCCCTTAGGCTCTGCCAAGTTTCCCTTCCTAGTACCCAAGCCTTCTCCTCCTTCAAGTCTAGAAGGAAATCTACATGGCCAGCATTTCGGCCGGCTTTGTTCTTCCGTTCATGATGGAGGACTGCTAATTTGCTAGTCTCGGCCGTGGACCTAGATGGGGGAAAGACAGTTGTGACCATTGTAGCTGCACTGTGTGAGTGTGTGTGTGTGTGTGTGTGTGTGTGTGTGTGTGTGTGTGTTTCTGGACCCATATAAGTGTGTATATTCCCAGCCACAGGCTTTTTTGAATTATTTCAGCATAAAGCCACAGGGTAAGGTGACTTCTAGTCTCAGAGAAGAAATAGAGCCTGAACATCAATTGTCATGACTTATATATTGGAAACCTTTTATATGCTAGCAGGAACCTTCACTTTTTTCTTTCTTTCTTTGTAGTTTTACTATGAAATAGTATATACATACTACACAGTGAATATAATGAATATAAATATGTGAATGAACATAACATATTTACATAATTCTATGTCTATATATGTATATAATACATAGCAAAAAATCAACACCCATGTAAATCGCATCAAATATGCTGCTTAAGAAATAAAAGAAAAAAATAGAAGTTTCTCTATACCTTTGATGTATCCCAGTTGAATTCTTATTCATTCTTTCCAATGTTTACAGTTCTCTTTCATTTCCTTGTACTTGGTTACATATACAAGTATCCCTGAACAAGCATTGCTACGTGCATGTGTTTTAAGAATTTACATAAATAGATACTTAATGTGGTTGCCTGCACCTTGCTTTTTCCACTCAATAATACTGTGAGATTCATTCATGCCAATCTATATAGCATATGTTGAACGTGTAGGAATGAATGAATGAATGAATGTAGTTCATTCATTCCCACCATTTTATGTTATGACTGCATCCCACTGTATTGCCCGTTCTATCATTTGTGAACATCGTACTCTGATTTCTTGGCTCACAGAGGCTATGCTTCTGTGAACATTCTCTTCCCTGACTCCTCGTGTACACATGTGTATGTTTCTCTAGGCAACACAATATGTGTGAGGGAGTAGTGTCATGGGGTAGGCCACCATCTTTTTTACCGCCTAATGCCAAATTGCTTTCCAAAGGGGTTGTGCAAAATGTATGTTCCCACCAGCAATACATGAAAGTTCAGGCTGTTCTACATCCTTACCGACATTTGGTGCTGCCAGACTTTAGAATGCATGCCAATTTGATGTGTATGAAATAGTACATTGTTAGGATTTTAATTTGTGCTTCTCTGAATACTGATGAGCCTGAACACCTTTCCGTATATTCATTGGCCATTCATACTCTCTTTTTAAAAATTATGTCTTTTGGCTATTTTGCTCTAGGATTTTTTTGTTCTTTAGTTATTGATAATTTTTTTAACTTTCTGTATAAACCCCTTTGATAAACAGATGTTTTTAATTTTAACACAGTCAGAATTACCAGTTTTTTAAGTTATAGTTACCTTGTTCATCTTGTTTGAGGAATCATGCCCTACATCAAGATCATAAATATACTCTATTTTGTCTTCTAAAATTTTTCAAGTTTTGTTTTCACACTTAAGCTTTTACTACATTTGTAACTAGTTTTTATGTGTGGCATAGGAAGGAATCCATTTTTTAAAAAATGGATAACCAAGTGCCTTACCGCATTACTATTTACTGTGTGGTGCATATACCCTCCGTCCCACTTCTGTTATAGCTCAGATTTCCATATACGTGGGGATCTATACTATACTCCACGCAGGGTTCTATATTATATTCCATGGGTCTGTTTGCTACCTGTGCCAAGATCACATTCTTAACTATTAAAGCTTTGCAGTAAGTCTTGATTTTTGTCATCTCCTTGCCTTATTATTCTTCCCTAGGAATATAGTGACTATTCTTAACCTTTTGTTCTTCAACGTAAATTTTAGAATCATCTTGTCATGTTTCACTAGAAACCCTGTAAGAATTTCTATTAGAATTTTATCCAATCTGTAACTCAATTTGGAGAGAGTCTAAGTATTACAATATTGAGTGTTTGAATCCTAGAACATGCTTCCTTCATTCCTCTGCCCCTCCTTCCTCTCTCCTTTCCTTTCCTCCTTTCCTTCCCTCCTTTCCTTCTTCCCTTCCTTCCTCCCTCTCTCCCTCCCACCTTTTCTTTCTCCCTCCTTCTGTTCTCCATTTTCCCCATCATAGGCAAACATTTTAATTTGTTTCTTGTGGATTTTTTGGTATGTATATGTTTTTATAGCATATGCTTTTGCATGCATTCTAGTTTCTGTAAATGTTATTGTATAATATTATTTATAATGTTTTCCTTCTTAGTCCTGTTTTTCAGATACACTTAAGCGTTTATATGTTAAATGTCTAGGCATTTCTTGCTAGAAGGCAGTTCTTGCTAACTGCTGCATAGAATCCAACACATGAAACTACCTTATTTTGCCTGTTTACTCCCCAAGTTATCAGTATACAGATTAACTTCAACTCATTCTTCCCTTCTTACACACAAATAATAGTACCATGAGCAACTTCATGCAGGTGGGTGTAGGTGAATTTCTTTGCGGGTGTTACTCACTCAGAGGCAGGAGTGCTGTGTCACAGAGTATGCATATACTTAACATTTGGGGTCTTTTGTGGTTCCATACAAAGTTTAGGATTGTTCATTCTATTTTTATGAAAAATGCTATTGGAATTTTCATAGGGATTGCTTTGAATCTTTAGATCACTATGGGTGGAATGGACTTTTCAATAATATTAGTTCTTCCAGTCCATGAGCATGGAATAAGTTTCCAGTGATTCATGTCTTCTTCAATTTCTTTCAGGAGTTCTTTACTGTGATATAATCAAATCAATCCTATTTTTCCTTATGGTTTGACTTTTTGAAATATTGCCAGGAAGTCCTTTCCTATTCCTCAGTGTGGTGGACAGAATAATGATCCCAAAGATATCTCTATCTTAATCCCCAGAATGTATGAATAGATTACTTTACATGGAAAAACAGACTTTGCAGATGTGATTAGGTTAAAAATCTTGCCATGGGAAGAAGATGTTTGATTATGTGGGTGGGCCCACTCTAATCACAGGGTCCTTATAAAGGGAGAGGAAAGCAGGAGATTAAGAGTTAAAGAAGGAGATGTAATGGCAGAAGCAGAGGTCAGGGAGAGAGATTTGAAGGCACTATGCTGTTGGCTTTGATGATGAAAGAAGGGGCCACAAGCCAAGGAATTCATGTTGCCTCTAGAAGCTGGAAGAGACAAGAAACAGGGTTCTTTTCTAGAGCCTTCAGAAGGAAGCCAGTCCTGCTGGAACCTTAGTTTTTAAAACTTTTGACAATAAATTTGAATTGTTTCAGCCACTCAGTTTGTGGTAATTTGTTATAACAGCAATATAAAACCAATGTACTAAATAATAAAGTTATTTTCCTGTGTTTCCATTTAAGAATTTTATAGTGAAGTTTTTAGTTAGATTTTTAATCCATCTATAGTTCACCTTTATAACTATTATACAGGATCCACATTCATTGTTTTCCTATAGTAAGTCAGTTTTTCTAGCACTATCTACTAAATAATACATTCTTTCCACACTGATTTATGGTGCCACTTTGTCATGTATGTAAGTTCTCCTGTGTCCTGGGCACTCTATTCTGTGTGGCTGGTCATTTGTCTTCTCTCCCTTTATTTAAGTCTTCTTTAATGTTATTTTTTAAAAGTTTTCCAATTTGCTCTATGAATTTTTACCCATACTTTCTAAGATTTATTCTTAGATAACCTATGTTTTTTTATTGCTACTGTAAGTTCTATATTTCAAAATATTTATAGTTGGCTTGTGTCTTGTGGAAGAAAATGTGAACGATTTTTGTATATTAATCCTATTTTAGTCATTTTGCCAATCACAATTATTGGCAGTATTTGACTATAGATCCATCAAAAATGGATCTATCATTTGCAGACATTTTTGTATTTTTTTTATTATGAACTAAATTGTTGTCCCCCATCCCCAAGTCATATGTTGAAACCCTAACCCCCAGTGTGATAATATTTGGGGGTGGGGTCTTTGGGAGATAATTGGGTTTAGATGAGGTCATGAGGGTGGGGTCCTCACAATGGGATTAGTACCCGTATAAGGACTGACCAGAGAGCTTGCTTTCTCTCTGCCATGTGAAGAGGTAGCAGGATGATGGCTGTTTGCGAGCCAGGAAGTGAGACGTCACCAGGAACCGAATAGGCCAGTACATTGGTCTGATGTTGAAGCCACCCAGTTTATGATATGTTGTTATAGCAGCCTGAGCAGACTAATAAACTTCCTTTCCATATAATCACATCTTCTTTTCTCTTGCCATAGTGTTCAGCTAGATCTCTAGTACATTGTTGACTGAAACTAGTAATGATAAGTACCTTCACTTTATTCCTGAATTTAAAAGAAACACTTTTAACTTTTTACCGTTACCACCATGCTTTCTATATGTTTCTATCAGGCACACTGTATTAAGTTAAGGAAGATTCCTTCAATTCTTGTTTTGCTAAGGTTGTCAGATTTTATCAACCACTTTATCTGCATCTATTAAGATGACCATATGACTTTTCTTAAAATATATTAATTTGTTAAATTATAGTAATAGATTTAAAATTTTCTAATCCTTTATCTCTTGGATAAACATATTTTATACATATTTTTCTGTTTTGATGGACTTGGTTTCTACTGTTTGGTTCAGGTAAGATTATTGAATCTATGTTTATTAATGAGATTATTCTGCAGTTTTATTTTTTCATCTTCTTGCTGGTTCTGATATCAAAGTTATAGTCATCTTATAAAATGAGTTGGGGGAGTATTACCTCTTTCTCTATTCTCTAGGTTGAATAAGACAGGTATTATTAGTTCCTTGAAACTTAGGTATAACTCATTTATAAAATTATCTGGACCTGTTACGAGATTTGAAACTACTGATTCAATCTCTTTAATAGTTATAGGAATATTCTAACTTCCAATTTCTTCTCAAGTTTGGTAATTTAGAATTTTTCTAGAAATATATCTATTTTGTCTCAGTTTTCAGATTTATTGGAATTAATTATTAACAATATTCTCTTATTAAATTTTAATCTATGCTGTATCCGCAGTTAAATCCCTCTTTAATTTCTAGCATTTATTGTGTGTTCTTCCTCTAGTTTTTTTGATCAATTTCCCCCTAGGTTTGGTTATTTTATTAATCTTTTTCCAAGAAAAGTCTTTGGATATGTTGACTCTCTGTATTACATCTTTGTTTTTTATTTCATCTATCATCATCATTATGTTATTAGAGATTTTATAACTTAAAATATACCTAAAATTTATTGACAAATTGTCATTGACCAGGTACGATATCAAAATGCTTACATACATATCTCATATATAATTTCATTTTGTCCTTATGATGACTTTAGGAGGAAGATATTATCATATATATACATATATATACATATACATATATATATGTATATATATATTACAAATTAGGAAATTCTGTAAAAGTCATAGAGCCACTAAATCACAAAACTGGGATTCAAATCCAAGCCACATGTACTGTTATTCCTCCATTTTCTTTGAAGTAGAATTCAAAGAATAAAGACAATGTTTAACTCCAGGGAACAAATTAGTAAGCGCTGAAATTTCAGGTATGATGCGAAGCCACAGAAAATTTTTGTTGAATTTGGAATTGAAAGCTATAGTTGTTCATGGCTGTTTCCTTCAGCAGTACTTGTATGCTAACAGCAGCAGAGTGAGAGAGCCTACTAATTATCTGAGCCCTATCAAGGCATTTTATTTCCAGATGTGCCTGAGCCAAAAAAATAGCCAGACATATAATGGAGTGCTTCCTGTAAATTATCATAGTGTCCTGTAATGAATGATAATATTGTTTTAAATGTCAGTTTTTAAATCACTTGTTTAGAAGCAGTTCTCAAAGCATTTTCAAATGCTGCATCTAGTTCTCACACTTCTTACATCTTCAGCAGCCTGTAGGTAGACAGGACCATTTTTATTCCCCCCCTACAGAGGCAAATATGAGAAGTTAAATAACTTGCTCGAGGTTACATACAGAGTGAGAGGCAGAATGATTCTCTAATGCAGGCTTTCTGATTCCCAGCTTGTTCATTACTTTTTTATTCATGCCTCCCACATATGTTTATTTAAGACCCACTATATGTAAGGTACTATGTTGGGCACTGTAGTATAATAGAACATTGTATAAATCATAAATATGAGACATCAATAAAACAATTATGATAAAATGCTACAAGGGAGATTCAAGTAAAGAGTTTTGAGAAATTTAGAGGAGGGAGAGAAGTTATTTTGGTGGAAGGAAGATGAGAATATAATATTTTTCTACTAAGCTCCAAATCGATCTTAAGAATTAATCAATATCAAAAACCAAGATAGAGTTTTGGGAGAATTTGCAATATAATATTACATTAAATGCAATACAATAAACATACCACAATATCAAAGAAAATTCTGGAAAGAAATGAGCAAAGTAGGTAGTGCAATGTGCTGTAATACTCCCCTCAGCAGGACTTAAGGAACTTTCCAGATTTTCATGGATCCATGGTAAGAACACCACTCTCATCATCAGATGACATAGGGTTCTATCCTATGATAACCCAAGAAAAAAGATGTAAATCGAATCAAGGACCCACCTTCCCCTAAGAAACCATTGGGACTAATGCCAGTGTGCTTCATTTACCTTAATCTCTTCCAGAAGTCCAAGAACCCATGTCATCAAAGAACACAAAGGAATACCTTCATATATAAGGATTTGCGTCTCCTTATGATCTAAATCTTTCCACTCACTTATGTTCTGTCTCTGGCATAATCTTTGACATCCTTAGTCTGTCTTCTGAACACTCATCCCATTGTCTTATAACTTATCTAAAACCTGATTCTGCCCTTTATATCATGATCTTTAAAAAAGTCAAGGACAGTAGATTCCAACTATTTTCCCTAAAGCCCTCTGACGTTGTACCTACTTTTACTTAAACAGTGCCCATGCTGTGGACCCAAGACATCTCAGTTGGTGCCCTCCTCATTCATCATTGTTTTCTCAGATCTTTTATTTTAGATCTTCTCTCAAAACCCCAAATATTTTGAGCATATACCATTGGAGAGAACTACCTTCTCTTCTTCTTGCAATTGTTTCATGATCTTTCAGTCATACAGCTCATTGAAGCTTTTAGGACTTGGCTTACAATCTCTCTCTGTCACTATTGCTGCTATCGTTCTTGGTGATTTCAACAATTATGTAGATGACCCATTCAACAACCGGACATCTTTACTTGAAGTGATATCTTCCACCAATCCACTTTGGCTACTTACTTTCATAATTAAACTGTAGGCCTCATTACCTTCAACATCTCCAAATCTTAATTTCAAGCATTTTCTTTTAACAATCACTCCTAGCTTTCCAACATGTTTACTTCCGGTGCTCTAATCACATTTATTTGACTCCATTGGGAACTTCAGTTCATCGCCCACACCTCTCTTTCCTTTATATTGTACTTTTTCATATTCCTATCCTCTTTGACTAGACCAACTTCCATGCTCCATCACTCCCTTGCATGCACCCCAATCATCCTTTTACTCTTTCTATAAGAATCACCTGGCAAAATCACAACCCTGGTTAAATGAAAATTTCTGTGTCCTCTTTTCCTGCATCTGAGCAGAGTGGCCAGGGGGAAAAAATCTATCACCATCTTGCATGGAGTCACTCTAAATTTACAACCTGAAATTTACAACCTGAATTTATAAAGCTGAAGTGGATCCTCCGCTCTGCTCAGCCAATCTTCTTCCTGTCTCTAGTCAATTTCCTTTCCCAACTCTTTGAGAGGCTTATTTCTCACCTTCTGTCTCTTCAGTCCCGTTCTTCCCTTCTCACTCATAACTGATGATCTCACTCTTTGTTTCACTGAGGAGTAGGAACAATCAGAAGAGAAAAATGTATCTTCCAACACCCATGTATCTTCTGCCTTCTCTCCTGGTAAGTGGGATAATCTTACTTGTTCCTATCAAATGCTTATGTACTGGGTCTCATCTCCTTTAACCTACTCAAGAAGTCTGGTCTTCCTCTTCTCTCCTGAATCATCAGTTTTATCCTTTCTACTGGGTCATTTCTATCAATAAACAGATATGGTGATGGTGGGAGATCTCTGGTTAGGGAGAATGCCTCATTCATCCTCCAGGAAAGGAAGACAAAGGATCTGATTGGTGAATAGAGGAGCTCAGCTGAGTCCCTTCTTCTCCTTTCCTCTTTAAGCTCCACCTGCCTAAAGAAAGCCCACATTTAATTCCTTCCTATAAAATTACAAGTTCCCCAGTAGGGAAGGTCTACCAGTTGCTCAGTGCCGCCAGGACCTGGGCAGGTAAGTCTGCTTAATTCTCTGTAAAATATTATCAATAATATTTGGCTAATTGATTTAAGTCCACCTATTCCAATAGTTTTGTCAGTAAAGAAGTAATATTTTGATGTTTGCCTGTTTCCTATCTCTCACAGATTCAGAATTTGGGCAGATATGAAGGGGGATATTCCCCTTCCTGATGTTCCCTAGAACTTGTCTTTCTCCATTTCCGCCTGATTATTAGAAATGTCCTCCATTAAAGTCAAACATCCCAAGGAATTTGCTCTAATTCATTGTCAATTTGTCCTTTCTTCCTCTTACCTCTTCAGACGTTCAATCCCAACATACCACTAAAATTCTGTCAAGACCACTAGCAACTTACATCCTGCTAAGTCCGATGGACAATTCTGAACACTTGAATTACTCATCCTCTCAACCTCATTTGCCACAGCTGATCACTCTATTTTTCATAAAGTGCTTTTTAAAAAAATTTCCTCTTGGCTTTTTTTTCCTCATAAACCACTGAGGTAGGTTTTTATCCTACTTAATTGGCTAGGTCACTGGCCAGTTCATTTTCATTCTTCATTTTCTTTCTCCCACCAGCCCATGGAAACTTTCAAGGTGCCATTCCCTCATCGTTCTTAGCCCTCCTGCACCCCATTTCCCCCACCATCAGCACACAAGCTGGCATAGGCACTCTGTGACATGTGTAATGACCTTTCTTTTTCTTTTTTTCAGAAACTCCTCTTCATTCTCATTGTTGTAACAGAAGGCATTTTTTCAGCCCCAAATAAAATCTGATTTCCCTCTAAAGATGTCATTTTATTTGTAGCTATTTTGCACACCCTGTGTGTACTTCAGGATGGAGAGGGAATAGTAGCATTCTTTTAGTTTGTCATTGCTGTTTTCAGACCACTGCTTTCCACACACTTTGTAAAATATCCTCCATTGAAGATCACTCTTACCTTACCACTCTCATTTTGGCTCTCTATCATCCTCCAGGTGTCTCACCCTCCTTCATTGGTACCAAACTCTCTTTAACTTGTCTTCTTGCTACTTTTCCAATTCACAGGCAAACTGCCTCAGGGCCTTTGCTAATGTGGTTCCCTTTTCCTGAATCACCATCCACCTAGATTTCTACATGGCTTTCAGTTAATTTCCATCTTCTCAGTGAGGCCTTCTCTGACATTCATTTTTAAACTATAAGCTTCCCAATTTAACATTCTCTATCTCTTATCTATTCTTTGGTTTTTTTCAAAACTCTTCTTCTATGTGACATAATAAGTCTTTTATTTATTTGCTTATGTCTGTTTCTCTCATTAGAACAAAAATATAAGCTCCATGGAGACAGTAATTTTGTCTGTATTCTTTCTTTAAAACAGTCCTACTTCATATAAGCTTATATGAATTTATATAACACTTGTACTTCATATAAGCCCTGGTATATTTGTTTAACAAGTATCTAAGTGAGTAAATGATTGAATCCTCCTGGATGGACTCAGTATACATCTAAGTGGCCCATTCAATGCTTTGCCTGGGTCTCTTGAACTCCATGGCTGTCACCTGACTCAGCTTCAGTCACCACTTGCCAACTTGCTCTGTCTTAGAGTCCATGACCTCTTATTCTCACAGTTCTGTCTTTAAATCTTTATCTCTTTCCAGGTGCATAACCTTTTTGGAGAGCATTTTGGCAGCACATGTAAAGAAATCTAAAATAAGTTGACCCTTAAATTCTCTTTATAAAAGTATGTTTTAAGAAAAGAATCAAAGAATCTGAGAAAAAGAGAAAAAAACATATGCAAATCTGTCCATCTCAAATTTTAATTAGAAACAGATACACATATATTTATTAATTGAAGGGTATTACATATAGTCAATAAACATGATTAGATATGTAGTTATTAACGTTTATTTTTGAGAGGGAGACAGAGTGTGAGTGGGTGAGGGTCAGAGAGGAGGGAGACACAGAATCCGAAGCAGGCTCCAGGCTCTGAGCTGTCAGCACAGAACCCGATGAGGGGCTTGAACTCATGAACTGCGAGATCATGACCTGAGCTGAAGTCAGACACTTAACCTACTGAGCCACCCAGGCACCCCTAGATATGTAGTTATTCGCATAGGAAAGTATTTATTATTTTAAGAAAGGTAAAAAAAAAAATCCCAGGTTAAAAGATAGTAAGTATGTTATTATCCCATTTTTACTGTCTATGAAATTATACATATTAAGTAGCGTATACATATAAATCAGTTTACATAGAGGTAGGGTCTTAAAATGTGATATATTTTAAGATTCTTCTTTCTGGGATTCAGGTTGGTAGAAACAGTGAAAGTAAGGGTTCTGGGTGAGAACTAAGTTTGGAAAATAAGAACACAAATAAGAAAGGAAAAGATTGATAGGGCTGATTATATATAAACTTCTCTATGTTCATCTAGATAGCAGTTTCATGTATATGTATATGAAACTGGGAAACATTTTCAGTAAATACGACATGATTATATAAATATATCATTCAAATTAGATAAGAAAAGCACTAAGCCAGAAGTAAGTAACACATATGAATAGCCAATTTTTTAAGAGGAAACATAACTGGAAAAAATCATGAAAGAATATTAAAGCTTACTAGAAATCAAATGTCAGCTAAAATTACAATAATGTTATCTCCTCATTAAATTAGTATATTGGAAGAATATAAGTGTAATTAGGTAACATGTACATATGTGTGTAAGTATAAGCGTGTATATACATGTATATCTGAATACACATACACACATGTATACTCTACCCTACTAGGTTATAAAAGTTTCATGAGGGATGAAACTACTTCTGTGTGATTGACTGCTTTTATCCTGAGCACTCAGCTCAGTGATTGTAACTTACTAAGTGTTTAATAAATATCTGTTGAATGTAAAATGCCAATGAAGTCATGGTAAAACTGATGTATATTTTGTACTATTATGTCTTGCTAGTTTATAAGGCCATTTTAGAATTATTAGTGTTTTACATCTTTTTAACTTTGCTGGCTTCTAAGCATAATCAAATGTGTATATTGATGCTTCTTAAAAATGTCTAATTATTCTGTTTATAGTTCATTTTTAATGTTTTTCTTTCTGTTCTCTAGCAATGTAATCTACTTATTTTACATCATGTTTTAGTGCAACTTACAAGAGAAATCACATGCCAGAGAAAATTGCATTGTAAATGTAAAAATGTAAATCAAATAAAAATCCCATTGCGAGTCTCTGGTGAAGCCATCTCTAACATTGATTACAGGACAAAATATAGCCGAAACAACCACCGCCTTATTAAGCACACTATAAAATACACTTTTTAAGAACTGCAAAAGGTCAAGGTCTTTCTCTTTCTCTTTTTCAAATCAAGTTGGGTGAACAATAGTGTATTAGAATGAAAAAGTTTTAAGATTAATCTCTTTACTATGGAATTGAAAACCGTGGAATATTTCCAACACGCATAACTCTAAAAGTACTAGTTTTTAGAGTACTGATATTTGACTGATTTGGGTTGAAAATATGCATAGATATATTGCAGTTCTTTTGAGAATTGAATGACAGAGCAGATTTTGGAGAGAAAGCTACAGAGTGGGCATTTGGATGTTGTGACCTAGGAGCCCCATTTGTGTTACAACACACCTTTGAAATTCTGTAAGAAAGTAAAGCTGGAGAAATACTTCCAAAATGTGACTTCTTGGGCATTTTTTGACATCATAAACTTTCCACTGACCTCACCTTCCTCCTTCACAATAAGAAAGAAAGTTGTTTCCTAATTCCCAACAGCTACCTATTGTTTTTGAAGAGCAGATTGGTGTAAGTGAGAAAAATACAGGACTAGGATTTAGGAAAACAGAATTCAAATCCCATTTCTGTCATATTTAACCTCAGACTAGTCATGAAGTTACTCTAAAACTTAGACTGTCATTGAAATATTGAATCTCAGATTACTCATCTGTGAACTACAACTAATAGTATTAGTTCCAGCTGCCTCCTGAGGGTATTATAAAGTTACATGATGGTGATGTTAGTTCAGGTAATATGTACATTGTATTCTTCTTCTTTCTAAACCTTTATTCACTCTTATCCACTGGATTTTAGATTTGACCTCAAAGGCAGATTCTCCTCAACAAACTAGCAATCATCATTTACCCATTAGTTAGAAATAACATAGACATCCAGTTTCCTTGTAAGTGTGTGTGGAGATTGTATCACGGAAGGACTGAAAGTTTTAATTCATAGGACAGATAGAAGTCATTTTGAAATAGAAAGCATTGTTCAAAATAAGACTTAAAGGCCTTCCCTGGTTGATGTTTTCTGTTTTCTCCATGCACCTCTCAACAATGTGCTCAGTGATTCTCTAAATGATGTCTACAGCCTTGGCCCTTCCCTCAGCTTTGGACCTCAATACATCTGGCCATCTTGTAGATACCTGCAACTGCACATTCTCCATCTGAGCTCATTAGTTCCTGTGTGCATTTCCTCCAAACCCCAGTCTCAGTCTTTGGACAAAACACTCTAGCCACCACCAGTGCCAGAAACCAACATTATCTTGTATTTCAATACTTCTCAACACTCACATTTCATGATCGACCAGCGCTGTTAATATTATCTTAACTGTCTTTCCAAATAGTCCTCTCCCCTCTTCTTCACTGCCTCTTCCCTATTTTAGATTCTCATCATTCCTATCCATTGAATTAACCACCTAACCATATTTCTCCTCCTACTATTCATTTTCCATCCTGCTATCACAGTGCTCTTTCTAAAAAAATACATTATTCTGCTTTAAGCATTCAGGGATGCACCACTATCTAGAAAGTCCAAATGTTTTAATATGGCTTTCAAAACACTCAAACCTTCCAGTTAGGCTTCCTCCTGGCCACTCTGCCCCTCCTCCCAGCCTCGGTTATACCATGCTTTAACCTCCCTGGCTTCTTCTGCCCTCTGCCTTCCTGGAGTGCCTTGTACACTAACCCCAGACCTTTGCTCATGCTGTTCTCTGGGTCTGTTTCTTCCCTGACTGAAATGTCACCTCTTTTGAAAAGCAAGACCCACCTGCACTCTTTACTCCCCAACCCTAGGCTCTGTTTCTTGGATATGCAAACTTTGGTTCCCCTCCCTTGTGATCCTGTAGTATGTCGATTACCTTTATCCTAGGGTTTAAGGGTTAGCACCCTTGTTTATCTCTATGTTTATCTCAATACAAGACTCTGGGCTCCCAATGGCATGGGTTGCTTCTTATTCATCTCCATATATCTAGCAATTGGCTAAAATGCTTTGGTTGTATTAGGTGTTTAGTACATGTCTGAATGATGAAGGAGAGGACAATGCATGAAGAGATCCTGGGCAGCCAAGCCAGCCTGGAAGTCCTGAGTGACATGGACAGTAACAGAATAGGGAGACAAGGAGAATGGGAAAATACTGATAGTGAACTTGGCTTACTTCACACTTGGGTCTTGAAATTCATAGAAGAAGCCAAGCCCAGATTCTGAGAGAAAGTATCAATACAACCTTCCCCCTTTCTTGACTCGCATGCAAAGTTCCCATGCATAGCAGGTCTTCTCAGCAAGGCGCCTCCAACATTTGCCCCTCTAATAGATAATGATACCAGGAAGCTAAAAACACTCCCAGGGAGATGCTGGGACTCTCCCTGCCAGGGAGCTTGCCTCAGGATGAGCCCCCTGACTGCCAGATAAAAATAGAGGAATCTCAACTTCTGTGTTTTCTCACTGCATTCACAGATCTCCTAGGTAGGGCCTGTATCTTTTCATCTCCGTGCAGGTCCACACCTCTGTCTGGCATTGACACGCCAGCCACCCGGGTGAGCTGTCAGCCTCACGCTCCAAGGAGTCACACCTTAGTTGCAAAAGCTTGAATGAACTCCGCCCAAGCACTGTCCCTAGGGCAGATGTTCTTAATTCCGACAGATGCAGGGAGATTATGGAGAGACCTGGTAGAGGAGATGGAGCGCTAGCAGTAATTCTCCTTTAAATAGACAACAAAGCCTGGTCCAAGTTCAAGGTGGGTGCATCTCTGCTCACAGCTCTAACTTTTGCTGCCTTCGTCCTAGGGGGGGAGGATTCTGAAAGGAGAGTCGGTAAGGCACTCTCAAACAGGAATTACTCAAGGCATAGAGAATTTTCCTTTCTCATTATAACCAGAAGAATAAAAATTCTGGGCGTCAGTGTTTCCATCAGGAAAGAACGGCTTCCGGGTTATAGATAAGGCCCTTGGAGCAGCCGGGAGAGGCAGCGCACGAAGCGCTGAGCATCACCCCCAGTTCACTCAAGGCCCCTTCTGCCTGCTCACACACCGCAGGCTGCTAGCGATCATTTATACCACTTCTGGGCACCTTCCCAGGGTGTTGCACAAGGAACTCATCACTCTCTCTCTGTGATGCCGGGCTTCAGAGTTCCAGAAAACTTTGTAATCACTTCTCCTTCTCATTGTGCATCATCTATTGTTCCAAGATACCCCCAGACCAAAGGAGGCCAAAGAAATATTGGCTACCAAAGGCTCCTAGAGAAAAAGCAAAGCACACAGACCAAGCCTGCTCACTTAGACTGATTGAGATTAGTCTCACAAGGAGCCTCTCTGTCTCTGTCCTTCTCTCTTCTCTCTGTCTCTCTCCCGCCCTCTCTCCCTCTCTTGTCTCTCCCCTCTGGGTCAGACAATTGAATCTTAGCAGTGGCCTTTACTGGGATTATTTGTTCTTTTCTATAGGGTTCCAAGCCCAACCCGCAAGTCTGGGCCAAATCCACGCTCTTAGCAACCGCTGGGGCCTTGTTAAACTGGTGCATCGTTCCTTGGATTACTTCCCAGGACCTTTTGAACACACTTCTCTCCCTGGGCCCCCTCAATCTCTCAAGTTCCTCTTCAGTACTCTCTCTCCTCTTCTCTCTCTTGGCCACTTTTAAACGCCAGCTGCTGACTTCCTGGCCACCCACCACAGCTCATTTTCCTAGGTTTATCTCATCCTTTTCCTTGATCCGCTTTCTTTTAAGGATCTCTCCCCCTTTAGGGACTCACTACCCAAGTATATCCGATTGCCATTTCCTTGCTTTTTGTCCCCTGGCTTCAACCACTGATGACACATCACATCTATTGTCTTGTCTAAAGACTTTAAAGTCAGTTCTTTTTGTCAACCGAGAGAATCAGAGTATATTTCCAATGAGTATAGAATTGGAAAAGATGGTGATCTTCATTATAATCTTTTGTTGTTGTTTTTAAAAGTTTGCCTTGTACTATTTGATCCTTTTCTGAGGTAGTTTAGCAGGGCATGGGAACTGTAATACAGAAAAGTCTGTTTTTCATTATATTCAGATATAATTTAATTTATGATTAGTAAGTGTTAAATAGGAGAAAACCATAGATTTCCTTACAATGCTCTGACTCCATAAGAAAATTTGATAAACCACATAATGGAATAATGTTCCGATTTTATTTTGCATGTATTATTTTTTCCATATTTGTTGTTTTATTACTTTTTTTTTTTAAACTAAGCTTTGTGTTTCCTGGCTCCTTGTCTTGTCTCTGTCATTTCCTTCTTGGCAGATATAAAGGTTGAGAAGCCATTATCAGCGGATTGCATGACTTACGTAATACCTCCTATGGTTTTTGTGACAGGATAGACACTAAATGGAGGAATACTCTTAAAATTCCACAAACTTTTTTTCCATATAAATGTATAATGAAGGAAGAGTGAGAGAGAGTCTCTTATACAAAGAGAGCTGTGTGCCCAGAGTTGTATCTAAGATGTTTCCTTAGTGCTTAATATAGACTGTCACCTGCCTTTTGATGAACTGTTTACAAGAAAGCTTCCTCTTGAAGTAAACCTTAAAAGTGGTATTATGGAGATGAAGAAAAAATAGGAAAACAAGCATGGTTCAAGAGTGTGCGTCCTACGCCTGGGTGGCGCAGTCGGTTAAGCGTCCGACTTCAGCCAGGTCACGATCTCGCGGTCCGTGAGTTCGAGCCCCGCGTCGGGCTCTGGGCTGATGGCTCGGAGCCTGGAGCCTGTTTCCGATTCTGTGTCTCCCTCTCTCTCTGCCCCTCCCCTGTTCATGCTCTGTCTCTCTCTGTCCCAAAAATAAAAAAAAAAAAAAAAAAAAAAAAAACGTTGAAAGAAAAAAAGAGTGTGCGTCCTGGACACATTCAGAGGATGAAAAACTTGTGATGATTTAAAGCATATATTTAAAAAATTTTTTTTTAACGTTTATTCATTTTTGAGAGATAGAGACAGAGTGCGAGTAGGGGAGGGGCAGAGAAAGAGGGAGACACAGAATCCAAAGTAAGTTCCAGCTCCGAGCTATCAGCACAAAGCCCGACATGGGGCTTGAACCCAAAAAATGTGAGATCATGACCTGAGCCAAAGTTGGACACTTAACTGACTAAGCCACCCAGGTGCCCCTGAAGTATATATTTTTAAATACACAGCTAATATATGCCTATTACAGAAAATATTGAGAGTAAGGAAAGAAAGAAAAATAATCGTCCAGAATCTATACTTCCTCTAAAAGTAGACAAAAAATATGCCTATTTTCATTTTGGATTTTGCTGTATTTTCTTCCTATCTTTTTTTCTGAGAATAAATTTTTGTGTAGTTAAAAAACTGTTTCTAAATGGTTTATGCAGCTCATTAATCCATTAAATTTTTTTAATGTTTATTTATTTTTGAGAGAGAGAGAGAGAGAGAGAGAGAGAGACAGACTGTGAGCAGGTGAGGGGCAGAGAGAGAGGGAGACACAGAATCCGAAGCTGTCAGCACAGAGCCCAACGTGGGGTTCAAACTCACAAACTGTGAGATCGTGACCTGAGCCACGTCGGGCGCTTAACCAACTGAGCCACCCAGGTGTGCCTCATTAATCCATTTTTAAAAACCTATTCTATTATTAAACATTCTCATATCTATAACAGCTGCATAAAATTCTTCCATCAAACAACTGTGCCTTCATTTACTCAATCACTATACTCTTCGGAACACTTAACTTATTTCCAAAGCAGAATGATAAGCATCTTTGTGCATAAATCTTCACATAAAATTTCAAATTATTTTCCTCAGGATAGATTCCTAAAGGTGTGTAAACTGAGCCAAAGGGCTGGAACATTTGTAAGACTCTTGACATATTTTGACAAATTGCTTTTCCAGAGGGTGGTACCAATTTACACTCCCATCAGTGGTGTCTGAATGTATCTCACCTCACCAGGAATGAATAAGCTAATTTTCAAAATCTTTGCTAATTGGATCAGTAAGAAATGGCATTTCTTTTTGACTTTACTTGTATTACTTTATTTCTAGAGAAATTTAAGGTTTTTTCATCTTTACCTTCAAGATAGCAAACAAGATTTTTTTTCTTAGAAAATCATGTGCATATTGAGAATCTTGTTAGCCTCTCTTAATGTTCTGCAAGTGTTGATAATGGTTTCAATGGATAATGGAAAGGTCTTTCAAATAGAAACAGTAACTGTTAAGTAAACCTATGCTGATAGAAGTAGAAGCATTAGCAAGAGTATTTATGCTTAAGAAATGCCCTGCTTGGGATGGAACTGAAGAATGGGTTCAGTCTCTCCATGTGTCTTAAGTCAGTTCTCCAGACTCAACCCCAGAGGATTAATGTGAAAGTGATTTATTAGGAAATGTTTCCAAGAAAATGCAGGGGGGCAGCAGGGAAGTGGGCTTGGGACAGGAAAGAAGCAAAGCTAGTGTGAGATATCAAGCTAGGTCAAATGGAAGGTAACCATGGCAGGGGCTTTCAGGATTGCCCTGGAGTCATACTCAGCGTCACCCAGTCAGGGACCTAGGGAGCTGGAGCATTTATTTATTCCTCCCCATCGTCAGTTGTTGTTTAAGGTGCTCATAAAGAGCACATGGACTCTTCCAGGCACTGCTTACTTTCCACCCTCCGTACATGCAGGCAAAGTGGGTTCCAGCAGCTGGAGGGCAGCCTTCTGACAAAGAGACTCAGGTTCTGGCTACTGGAAGTGGAAACACACTGAAAGCAGTTGTGTGCAGAAATGTTAGAAGGACTTGAGGGTGTGGGGGGAGCACCGGCAGCATCCCCACACCGGGCATCCTGGGACTAAATGTCACGGATAACAACTCCCATGACCACCTTAGGCAAAGTCTGTCACTGCCTGTTCAATGCAAATGGACCTATGTTTTCATGGAATAGTGACTCCTAAAAGGTGGACAAGAAGCAATGAGGGAAAATCTTGTTCTTATCTGTGTATGTGTTGGGGGCAGGGGTAACTTGAAAATGTAAAAAAAAAAAAAAGTGAAAGAAGACTCTAAGGGGGGTGGAGGGAAAACTGAAAGGAGGGGAAAGCTGGCTGCAAAAAAAGAAGCAGGATCTGAAGGGGATTGACTGAGGGATGGATCCGGATGCTGGGTGGTAGAGAATTTCAGGTAGAGCAACTGCATCGGAATATGGCATAGGCCATGCCACGGGGGCCGGGCCAGGGTTTGGAGATCTCTGTAGGTGATACTGTCCGACTTTGAAAGAAAAATATAGACATTGACTTAAGACACCAAATAATGGGTATATTTGGAACATCTATGAAAATATTTGAATATTTTGAGTATTCAAATGCTGATATTTTGTTAGATTTACTGTAAGAGATAGATCCCCTAACATAGTAAATAACTGGATACGATAGCGGGGAGGGAAAGCAAGGGAGAGGGGAGTTCTTGAGATCGGCCACTCAAACTCCACTTCACCCTCCTTCTGTTTGAATAGATTGGAAATCTAAAATAACGAAGTCTATGGAACAAAACAAAATGCATCTACCAGAACCCAAAACATCTACTGGGATCTTTTGAACCGGAGCCCTAGATAATGCATTTGCTCTGATGAGATGCCATTGTGTGACTTAGGACCACCAAACTGGCTTCAGGTTGTGTGTTAGGAAGATTGTAGTTTTTCTGCAGCAACTTCTGGAATTTACTTTCCAGCTTCCAGGGTGTCAAGCATCTTGGTGCTAGCAGCGGCTCTCTTGCTTTGACTATCTGACACGTGGGTAACATTTTTAGGTGTCCTCTCTAGGTGTCAAGGTGTCTAGAAGCTGCTGTGGAAGGGGCTGCAGCTCTGAGCTCCAGCCAGTATGGTTCCAACAGCAGCCCCAGGCCTGCATTTTGTTCAGAAATCATTTCTAAAGGCTCAGTCTGGACTTGCTTCTTTTTTCCAGTGAACATGTAAGCATCCAATTACCTCAAATAGATACCTACTGATAAAAGAGTATCAATCCAGAAGTTATTATGTGGACAGAGCAAGATAAACATCCATGGGATAGGAGGTATCCTGGAGTGGCATTAGAGCTCATGTGGGGTGAGGAGGATGGTGGCATTGGTGGTTGGGTGTGGGCCATCAAAGCCAAGCAAAATGAGGAGTGTGTCCAAGCATGGAGATGCCATCAGAGCTTCAATGAGGTGACGAAGGCACACACCCCGAGAACGGTGAAGATATTGTCTCTGTGTGCGCACGGCTAGGGTGTGAGGAGCCAGGGCAAGGTACTGGAGCCCAGAGTGAGAAGAGCATCCATGGAGGCCAACAGAATTGGCAGTGGCCTGATCTGGGGTGATTGGAGCATGAAAAGATGAGAAGGACATCTGTGAGAGTGTACGTGAATGTATGTGTGGGGGGAGAGGGGTGGGCAGCCACCTATACGGTTTCAGAGCCTGAATGGGATAAAGAGGGCATCTGTGAAGCAGGGGAGAATAAATCCAGCAGCGACAGAATGCTGGACACAGAGATGTGAAGCAAAGAAGTAAATATTTTAAAGGTGATGGAAGCAAGATTTCTCACTGTCAGGGAGTTAAAATCTGAAAAGGAAGAAAACTAGAATGAACCCTATGGTAATAAGTTGGAATTGGAGATAATGATGTGAAGTCATAGTTTTTGATACATAGATCAATCAATTGATAGATATGGATGTAAATGTCTGTATGGCAAGCATATATTCTCTAACTGTATCCCTGGAGACAGTCTGGGAGCAGTGACACTCCAATAGCAATAAACACATCAAACACCGGATCTTAGTAACTAAATGCCATTCTCCACTCAAAAAGATCCCTGAAGAATCCCCAGAGATGGGGCAAAGAAAACAGAGGTAATCCTGGAACATTGCATAGTGCCAGAAAGTAGTGATGTGGTCTTTGAATGATGAGGGCATGTCAAAGAAACTAGCTTGAGGAAATCCCATTGACCAAATCTGGGACAATTTGAGCATCAAAACAAATAACGATTGTAATGGATTCTAAACCATTGAATAGAATCAGCATCCATTACTCCATGCGGATATCAATACACAAATAAATAGGTTGAAAGTTTGATGAGAAATGGAACATTTTATCAAGTTTCAAAGTACCTCTCTACAAAACACTCAGTAATACAAAGAAGAAACTTTACAGTGGAGAAGTTGGCAGATGCCACCTTAATCAACTGATCAAAGTCAGCATCATCAGTGATGGGACAAATTGAAATCATGTGCCACCTAATAGGACACAGTAAAAAGAACTCAGCAGCACCTCAGTGGCATTCCTGCCAAAGATGCATAATATAAATATAATCATGAGGAATCATCTGACAACTCCACATTGAGGGACAATCTATAAAATAACTGGTCTGTAATTAAAAAATGTCCAGGTTATGAAAGACTGAAAGGCTCTTTCATGTTAAAGAACACTAACGAGACAGGATAACTAAATGCAACTTGTGATTTTAGAGACTGGTTTATTTTGCTATAAAGGACATTATTGTCACAGCAGGTGAGACTTGAATGGGCCTCAGAATTAAATGTGCATCAATGTTACTTTCCCTGTTTTGATGGTTGTAGTGAGTTATGTGGGAGAATCAGTCCTTGTTTGTAGGAACAGTACATGAAAGCATTCAGGAGTGATGGGGCATCATGTTAACAAGTTACTCTTCAGTGGTTCAGAAAAAATGTTCTTGTACTATTCTTGCAATTTTTTTTGTACATGTGAGATTGTTTCTCTCTCTCTCTCTCTCTCTCTCTCTCTCTCTCTATCTCACACACACACACACACACACACACACACACACACACAGCTGTTTTAGCCTAGCTCTGTTAGCCACAGCTAGCATAGAGCTCCCATTTGTTAGGGGGTCTCTGGAATGATGAGACAACATAGAACTGGGAAGTGGGTGGGGCCTTGGTTCCAGCTAGTGAAGCCCACTGGGTCAGATTGGTGGAGTTGTCTATGATGGCTCTGATGGCTAAACCAATGTCCTGTCATTGTTGGTCATCATGTCCCAGTCCATGGGGGGGTCGGGGAGCAGGCTCCCTCATCCTTGGCACCCTGGGCTGTTCTAGGTGCAGTGCAGAGCACACCGAGTCCACTCACAATCTTGACACATGTCCTGCCATGCAGGTGTCTGACACCTGAAGGGAATGAGCCTCCATAATTCCTATTTTACTCATTCTTTCTTTGCACATGACCTACACTGCAACAACTCTAGTTCACATTCTCTTCCTCCCCATGGCTCTTGATCTTTTGCCTCCCCTCCCACCTGCAGCCTTAGTCTCCTCCTTTGGTGTACTTCTTTTCCTCCTTGCTCTAGAAACACATCTGGTCATCAGTCAGGTGCTAGTCAAAGAGATCAGCCTTCCTGCTGGGAGTGCGTCTTCCTGCCGAGGAAAACCAGGACAAACGGCTCTTCTGGAAGAGGTCCACGGGAGCACATAGCCCAATTCCATCATTTCACAGATGAGGAAACTGAGGCTTACAGAGGTTGTGTGATATTCTAGTGGTTACAGAGCCCACTGGTGATAGAGCCAGGAGCAAAGCCCAGCTTTCAGTCTCTCGGTTCGGTGTAATGATACAGGCTACCTTGGGTTACAGATGGTGGCGGCAGAATTGAAAACATAAAAATGGAAAAATAGAAAAAATATCTTATGGAAGGCAGAGGATTTATGTGCAAAACTTATCAGTTTGATTTGGAAAGGAATGAGGAGTCACAAAAAAGAGATGATGTGTTTGAGGTGCATTATTTGGTATTGATTTAACTCAGGGTTTCTCAACTGTGGTACTACTGATGTTTGGGCTGGACAATTCTTTCTTGTGGGGTTTCCCTGTGCACTGTAGGATGTATAGCAGTCTCCCTGGCCTCTCCTGCTAGATGCGTAGCACCTCCCCAGTTAGGACTATGAAAATGTCTCCAATAGGGATGCCTGGTTGGTTCACTCGGTAGAGTGCATGACTCTTGATCTCAGGGTCATGAGATCGAGCCCCACGTTGGGGACAGAGCTTACTTAAAAAAAAGTGTCTCCAACCTTGCCAAGTGTCCACTGGAGAAAAAATGGCCTCTAGTTGAGAAACATGGGTTTAATGGATAGATTAGAATCAAGATGTCCTGGAGAAAGAAAGCCAACAGGAGGTCAGGAAGGTTTCAAGTCACTGAGCCAGTGCAACTAGTGGTTATGCTGTCCTCTGGAGGTAGACCCCTTGTCTTAAGTCAAGACCAAACCACTTACCAGCTGTGTGGCTTCCCTTGGGTTTTCTAAAATGGGGGGTGATGTAAATACCTATCTTTTGGGGTTGTCATCAAATAATATCTATAAAACACTGAGAGCAGGGCTTGGCAAAAGGGTAGATGTTTGTTGTGCAACGAGAAAAGAGGCAAGCCTTACAGCAGGGTCAGCGTTGTGTGTGCCTCGTACTAGGTGCCCTGAGCAAAGCATCTAGACCATTCTAAATGGTCTGTTGACAATTGTATTTGTTCTATAAAGACTTGGTGACTGACTGATAAATTAGACATGTGGGCATTTTAGAGTTTTCATTGAAGAGCTGAGACACGTCCACTTTTACTAAACTTCAGGTAATGTGGAAATATATGAATCAAAGGAAAGAAATCAAGTCAGATGCCTCATTTCTGTTTCAAATACAAAAACAGGTATGGCTGTAAATATTTACTTAGAATGAGAAATGAAATCACAGCAAATGCCTGGAGCTCTGGCAATGAGGGACTCTTTTTCCTGTGATCTCTTCAGAGAGTTTACTAGGAATGCTTACATAGAAATAGTACCTAATGCCGTCTGTCTGCCTTCCCCTTGCCACCTAGAACACTCTACAACTCCCAGCATCCTGGGGGGCCCATGCCAATGAAGAGCCTTGAAACATCAACTTTATTAACCCCGGGCTCAATCCGCCGCTAATCACAGTATGAAAATCCCAGCTGATTGTGCAATTGTGTCTTTGCAGCACTCTGTGTCTTTGTTCCTGGGTCCTCTGGAAATATTCTGTGGGAATGAAAAATCCCTTGGTGATAGCCACAGCAGGGCCGAGCTCCAGTGGCCTACAACATTCAACTGGTGCTCGTGAAAACACTCCAGCCATGGGTATGTGAACAGGTATCACTTGGCTGCTGTTTGCTTTTCACATTTAGTATTGTTTCTTGTGCCAGAGGTATGCACTTATTTTATTTTCCCAGCCTGAAGATTTGTGATTCTCCCACCAAGAGGCTTGTTTCCCTCTCACAGCCTTCCTTTAAGTAATAATGGTGATAATCCTCTACATTTATAGGACTGTGTACCTTTCAAAGCAGTTTTCATATACATTCATTTGCTTGGACTATTATTTTTGCCTCAGAAATAGCTATTAGCTCTATATAGAATTTCTAATTTCATCCTAAAACCCCGTGATCCTTCCAGTTTGCTCTTTTAACAATGTTATATGTTGTTCAGTTCACAAGGTTCAATCTTAATTAAACCAAGTTCAGGATACAAGCGGAAATGACTAGCAGCGAGGGGCAGATTACTAACACTCTATGGCACATTCATTCTAAATTTAGACAATATCCTTAGAGTCTTCCGAATTGAATCAGAACCTTATAATTAATATTTCCTGTCCTTCCTCCCTGTGTGAAATTGTCAGTCCTAGTGGTACTTCACAGTACTTGCAAGTGTTTATTCTTTACAGATTTATGTTGCTATATGTGAACTGAAAATAGCAAGATGTGCTTTTCATTTTTTCCCCAAAGAGACGATGAAAAAATAAAATCCAAACAATACCTGCATAATTGCATGTAAATATATTGATCCTTACCTCAAAGTCCCTAGTTTAAAAAGTCTTATTTTTAAAGTTAAAATATTTTGATGTGTGTGAATCCAAATCCTATTACAGCAATATATGTGCATATGAACACACACATGTGTATAGAATTAAGGATTTTCATTTATTTTTTTAAAGTTTATTTTATTTATTTTGAGAAAGAGATAGAGAGCAAGCAGGGGACGGGCAGAGAGAGAGGGAGAGAGAAATCCCAAGCAGACTCCGTGCTGTCAGCACGGAGCCCAATGTGGGGCTCAAACTCACGAACCGTGAGATCAGGACCTGAGCTGAAATCAATAGTTGGACACTTAATCGACTGAGCTACCCAGGCGCCCCTAGAATTAAGAAGTTTTAGGGGCACCTGGGTGGCTCAGTCAGTTAAGCGTCCAACTTTGGCTCAGGTCATGATCTTGTGGTTCGTGAGTTCGAGCCCCGCATCTGGCTCTGTGCTGACAGCTCATGGCCTGGAGCCTGCTTCGGATTCTGTGTCTCCCTCTCTCTGCCCCTTCCCCACTCACAGTCTGTCTCTCTCTCCCTCTCAAAAATAAATAAACATTAAAAAAATTAAAAAAAAATAATGTTGCGTTATAGTAACTGAGACAACAATTCAGCTAGCAGTGTTTTTTTTGTTTTTTTTGTTTTCTCTTTTTCTGTGAAAACCATTTTGATGAACTAACAACAGCTGAAACTGTAATGAATCTAGGGCTCTACCAGAAGCCAAAAGCTGACTCAATCCATTCGTAGTTAAATGATCTAATCCCTGGTCAATAGCGGGCAACATGAAGCCATAGTTAAATGAACAACATAGCAGAATATCACCCTTGGGGAGTTATGTCATTTGAGATGAGATAGATATCTCTTTGACTGGTATGTCTCCAACCATCTATGCATCAAAGACCTGTGCATATCTATCCTGGTCATTTGGTATCAGAGAGGGCGGTCAGGCCTTACAGAATTATGAACATCTGTAGTTCTCTCCATGTGAGTTCAGTCCGCATAACCTACTGGTTAACAACTTCCCAAAGAGATCTTTGGTGTCCTTGTAGACCAGTGGTGGTATCATCACTGGGAGGCTTGTTGGAAATGCAGAATCTTGAAACTGGACCTCCTGCATCAGAACGTGTATTTTAACATGAGTCATATTTAACATGACTCAAATATACTTTAACATTTGGGGACTACTGCTTTTGTGGTCTGTTACACCTTCCTTTGGGCTCTATCTTGTAAATCTGTGTCACAGAAAAAGCCTTTGAACTAATTGATCTCCTGTCACCACTCTTACTCCACTTATTTCTGTCTTCATTCGGCTACCGTGTGCATTTCTAAGGCAAAACTCAGACGGTACAGGAAGGGCACTTCCAATCCTCCAAGGTTTTCCTGTGGCCCTCAGAACTGAGTCCTGACTTCTCAGCCCTTTCTGGTCTACTCCTCATGTATAATTCCAGATATGCTTCTTAACATCTCCATGGGATGTGAGAGTGATTTAGTCAGGGACAGGAATAGCTACTCTAAATTAGAAGGCCAGAGAAGAAAGACTTCTAGAGCAGGTGATTGTTCAGCTGAGACCCAAGTGACAAAAGCCCACTGGCCCAAACCATGCCTCCTTGTACCATTACCATTACCTGTTTCCCTAGAGGAATGTGGTTACCTCATGCTGCTCCCTGCCTCAATGTTGTACTTATTTTTCCAGATTCAGCTGAAATGTTATTCCTTCCTAGAGAGTCTTTTCTGAGCTGCTCTGGTTCATATTTCTTTCTCTGGACTTACATGCCCCTTATATGTCAGGCTAAAGTGACATTGTGCAGGTCAATTCTCTGGGAGCAGACACTGATACAGAATTTGGGGTACAACATATTTATTCAAGGTCAACATTTGTGAATGGAAGATGGAGGAAGCAAATGGGGTAGAGAAAAACATTAAGCTATGACTCAGCTCTGATAAAGCCTTGGCCAACCCAGTGGGAACTCTGGAAAGGGCATTGCCCATCAGAATGTCTATTTGGGGGCCAAAATGGCCAAGATTTTATATCCTTGTCTGAGTCAATCACTGGATGGGGGTGCCCCAGGAAGGGTGTGACTTTGGGCAAGGCAGCTCTTTGCAGCTGAGGTTGACCCTGTAGAAGCTGACAGCTGGAAGCCATCTGGGAGCACATAATCTGCAACTGGGCCATAAGACTTTCCTCGAAGGGGAATCAAGGTATCGCATCACCGTGTGTACCTTAGGCACTTACATATTGTGTTGTTTTCTAAGTGGATCTTGAGCTCCTTGAAGGGAAAAAAAAGCCATTATTATTTTCCTTTTTGTTTTTTAAAAAAGAACATAGCATAGAGAATGGTCCATAGCAGCTAATTAATATGCACATGTTTCCTAAATGATTAAGTTGCTTTTTGAGCCCTGTCCCTTGTTATGGAGACCTACCCTCACACTATGTATGACAGGGGGGATAATACATATATACTTTATTAAGTTCTGTGGACATCGTCAGAGATTTCCTTAATTTCTGAGGCACTGTGGACTAATATTATTGTAAAATACGGTAAACATGAATTACCAAAAAAAAAAAAAATCAATTGAATGATATGTAGACCATAAGCCCCCAATTTTTTTAAAAAAAATATTGTTTATTTATTTTTGAGAGAGAGAGAGAGAGAGACAAAGCATGAGTGGGAGAGGGGCAGAGACAGAGAGGGAGACACAGGACCCGAAGCAGTCTCCAGGCTCTGAGTTGTCAGCACAGAGCCTGACACGGGGCTTGAACTCTGGGATGGTGAGATCATGACCTGAACCGAAGTCTGACACTTAACCGACAGCCACCCAGGTGCCCCAAGACCTCAATTTTTATTATTAGATTCAGCAGACATAAAATTAGTTTTCAACAAATATAAATAGAATAAACATAACATATAGGGAAAAATAATTATAAAAATTGTGCTCATGATTCATTAGAAATACACATATATGCAATTAATATAGACAGCCATTGTTATACTTGTAACTTCTGGGTGTTTCAGAATCTTAGCTAAACTAAAGGTTATGATTTTAATAGTAATGCTCCATAGTGCATACCTGTTTTAATAAACACCACACATATCAACACTTAAAGTTTTTAATGTAAGAAATGAGCCTACTTCTTGCTTGTTAACTAATGCAACCTGGGTTGCGTTGATGACGACACCATTTACAAAAGATGATATGTCTCAGTTGCTTCCATGTTTTATTTTAATAGTGCTTATAGTAGAGAAATAAGCCTTACAAAAGTAGGTGGATGGGAATGGAAGATGTTTCAAAGTGATTTTCACAAGCTCAAGATATTAATTTTATCCCAAATGAAGGAGATGGTAGTGTAGTTTTAAGTGTTACCTTCAGTTTGATTCAGTAGCCCGTTTCCCAAACCTTAAACCTACTAAGTTACAATTAAATATAATTTTGTATGAGTTAAATGAATTTGGGATTTTGTACATTTTCGGGTTACAGTTGACAAAATCACCTTATACTGTCACATGTTGTAACATGGTTCTGCTGCAGATGATGTGTGTCTCAGACAACTCCCAACTTCAGTTTGTTAACACCCACACTAGTCTCGATCTTACCCAAAAAGGCAGATCCACTCATCATGCCCCAGATTAGATGGGGGGCCAAGATCAAATTGCTATGAGAGTTTCTTAACATTTATTCTCAATTTCTGTGCTTTTTCTTTTCTTATACGGAATGGTAAAAATCTTTCACAGATGGTCTGTGGACACAATTTGAGGGGGCCAGAATTATGTCACGGAGGAAATGTGGACTGAAGTCATGTCAGTTTGGGGCCAAGCAAAATCTTATGCAAGCTGAAACTTTGGGGAAACAGAGAAGCTTCTCAATCTGAAAAAAGAAGAGTAGAAAACAAGTCAAAATCCATGGGGTTCATTTAGAGACAGGCAGACAAGCAGCCTCAGTTCTTGACCCTCACTGTTTTGTCTTAGGAGAGGCTGCTATCAATGAAATTGACTGCTTGGCCTAACCTATTTTACGTGGAGTTCTGTTTTGTGCAATAAGGGAGCCTAGGCTAAGATATTAGATGACAATCTATTCCCTCAACAAAGCAGAGTTGGAGTGAATTTCTAAGCTTCTTCTATCGACAGCTGGCTGTCCAGGTCCAGCTACAAGTGATCCAAATGTGGACTGTCTCCGAAAGACAAGGACTCTGTCAGCCTGGAAATTTACTTGGGTCTCTTTCTTTTCTGTAAAACTACCAGGGGATTGTGATACTCTAGGCCTTAGTGTATATTTGCATTTAGGGATGTCCTGATTCATTGTGAATGCTTTGGAGAGAGAAGCAAGGAGTTGTAATGTTGATGGGTAACTAGAGAATGGGAGACCAGTGGTCTTCTTCAGATTATGTTACAAGGCTTGTGAGTGCTTGCTGTGTATTATAGAAGAGAGGGATTTCTATGCCAGTAGCTCTGGCCAACCCTGATGTCATTGACTAACAAGAATGACCAATGGCTGCTGCAAAAAGAGATGATGAAAATATAACTGCTGGAATTAGCTGGAATTTTTCCAGTGAAGTTCAAGCAAACTGAATCCACCTGGAATTGCCTGGATCAGGGAAACTGGGCTATTTCTTAGCATATTTACTCTACTTATACAAACTGTCTATAGACTTTTTGTTGTTGATGTTTTTGCTCACAGATAGAACTCTGTTCACCTTGCTTTCACATATGTGGGTGTTTGGTTTTGCTGATGAGCATTTAAGATGATGTTTATATATTCTGGTTTTGCACAGATGTGTCTAGGGATTTAAAGCATGGGGATTTCATTATGCCTCTCTTAATGGCTAGATATTTATTGACTAGATTAATTAACACATTATATATTCTTAGGCACAAATATCTCCATCGTCAATGATTTAGTAATTTCATGGGACACATTGGAGTCATTTATTAGGGTACATCATACCCTTCTGGAACACAGAAATGATTCTAAACTGCTGCTCCTGGAAAACCATACTAAGTTAGAGACTTCAGGAAAAATCATGAATAGTTCATTTGTGTGTAACTCCTAAAATCTCAGCAGCACACATGGAGGGCGATGACATCGGCTAGTTCAAAAGCTTTCCCCTCTGAATGTAATAGAACGTGCCAATGTTTCTCTGCTTTAGGAGGTGAAAGGAAAACAGAAACCATTAGGACCATAATTATGGGAATCAGCAAAAGAGAGTCCAGCAGAATTTACACAGCTGATTTCAACTCATAGCCTGGTGTAATTCCCGTCTGAATTCATTACACACCAGATAGAGTCTCTGCATCTCATAAAAGTCTCAAGTCTTTCCCTTGGAGAGCAGGAGCCAATATCATTTCTGACCTATTGACTGACAGAAACACACCCCAGGCTGACCATAGTTCATTAAAAACAGTATGTGTGTTTTTCGTTATGTCATCATTTTATTGAACCCCAAATGTTCATTGCGAGTTCCTAGGCTATAAGGTTAAATTGCTGATATTGCAGAAGTTCCCCAACTTCTCTGAAAGTTAGTCTTCATGACCTCAGGTTTGGCTGTTTGAGGTAAACCTCAGGCATGGGCATTTTTAGCACATTCTGCTTTTGAGAAGCAGCCTGCTAAAACTGTTGCTCACAAAACATCACACTCAGATTGCTTACTGCCACCCCCCACTTCAGTTGTTGCCAATAGGCAGGTTTTAATGTGTCAGTTCACAAAGCTCTCAGGAAGCTGCTGTCACTTTTCATTTCTGTCACTGTGAAGTTAGTGGATGTGCTCAGGATCATCTGCCCTTTGTGGTGTGGGGCGTGAGCTTTACATAAGCTGGCATGAGACATGGGGGCACACTGTCTAAGCAATTTGGGGAATTAAAAATACACATTTATATACATCACATGTGCTTTACCCAAGGGCTCCCATTCTCCTGATTCCATCCTAGATCGGGGCCTTGAATCTCACCCCCCCCCCCCGCCTTTCCCGTTAGACTTAAGCTGAAGCGTGGGCACGATGACACAGCATCTAAGGAAAAGGTGATTTCTGCTCGAAGATGTTCTAAGCATTTTTTAAACCTCATTATGTAAATGCATTACCCTAATACACTGATTCTTCTCTTGTTCAACAGAGCCCTTAGACATTAGACAGCCTACTATGAACTCAGAATATTAATAAGAATTATTTATCCATGTACTTATTAAGAAGCATTTTGGAGTTCCTACTATGTGCCTGCGGTACAAAGATCTAGCTCAGGCCATTTCAGAGACTCAGGTCCAAAGCAAATTACATTGTTTTCTTCCAATTGTACCCTCCTCTCTCCAATATTTTTATTTAGGCAATATTAGGCTCATCTTAATTTCAATGTGGGACATAAAAAAGAGTAGCATAAAGACAGCTTCCAGACTGCAAAGCAAATGTAAAGATGAAGGACTGACTCACATTACCCACGTGTGCTTTGGGTTTTATGGGGAACAGAGGAAAGGAGGTTCTACGATGACCGATAGAACTCAGGAGTTTGGCATCCACTGTACGGCCCCCACATCATTCCTCACCTGCATCCTGTCTAAGTCACTAGCAGGTACTCAGCAGAGCTTCCCCAAAGAAAAGGGAAAGCAGGGAAGGTCAACACATACGTGTGTGGAGTCTCAGGTTGGCCTTGAAAGCAAGTGCTCTTCTTCTTAAAGGAGAAGAATAGAGAGGTTGCTCTTGTCCAGGGGGACCACAACACACAGGGCTCACAGAGTCACAAGGATCTGAGTGGAGACCAGAGGTCAGGTGGGCACAGGTGACAAGAAAGGGCAGGCTGGTAGTGCTGCTTCTATCTTGTTTCCTCTGCCTCTGGCTCCCCATTTGGTCATAACTAGACCACTGATTTCCTCTTTTGTAGTTTCCATCTTCGTCCTGTTCTTTGCCAGTCCTTATGGAGACTGAAAGTATGTCTATAGCCATGCTCTCTTTCTCCCACAGGAGTTGTCCACCTAGATTTATGTCACCATTACAGACCTGACCCAGACACACCTGTAGGACCCTAACATTGTACTTTATCCACGAACCAGTTACAGACCACTTGGTGTGGAGCGATGCCTGAAATCACAGCCTTCAAGTTACAACCTACTTCCTGCTCAGTTCCCTGCTCTTCTAGGTCCAGAGTCCTGCTATTTTCAGGTCCCTGGACTCAGGGCTCATGGCTGCGCCTCACTCTTGACGATCACTCCTCCTCTGTGAGATGGGAAGTTTTACCCCTGACCCCTGCCCAGTTGCTGGGATTTTATTTCCCAGAGAAGCTTTGCAAGATGGTCCTCTGTCTCACTAATGCTCTGCTGTCTGGATTTTGGGCCACTGTCCCTTGCTGATTGGGAGCCCCAGTTGGTAACCAACTGTCCCTTAAACTGTAACGAAGATGGGTGCTGGTTTAAACACTGTTTAAAAAGGCTTGGTACTGTTCTTTACGTGTTCTTCCTAGTCCAGCACTCAGCCCCATTATTCTCCCAGCACTCATTTTGCCCTGGCATTTGGTTATCTTGCTTCTTGGAGAATCCTCATACATTGCACTTAAATACAATTTAATCAATTATCGAGACATACTTTGTACATAAGAACAACGCTGGTAGACAATATCAACTGATAACTTGTGATGTTAATATCTGATTTTCTATGTAACAAAAATTATAGCAGCAGCAACAACAGTTAACGCAGATATACTCTACCTTAGATATACACTCATTTGGTCCTCATAACAACCCTATGCTGAGTACTATTGTAATTCTTATAAGGAGGCAAATCCCTTCACAGAGAGGGTAATTGGCGTGCTCAAGGTCACGCAGCTCGTGAGCGATGGCTGAGTTTGAAGCCCAGATATTCTGACCCCTGAGTCCACATTCTTCACCATCATGCTATGCTGCCTCTCTGACTCAGGAGGCCACTTTAGGTTCACAATATTATCAATGGTCGACTTTTAGGATAATTTTTGGAACCGTTTCCATAAAATATTTCTGTTAGAATTACTCCTAACTAAAGCTCATTTAGGCTTGCACTCTGCCGACACACAACAACACACATGCAAACCCACATACAAATTGACACAGACAACTACTTAACGTCTCAGTTCACAAATGATCGACTTGGGCAAGAGTTTCAAATTGAAAAACGAACACTATAAAATATATAAAGGGATTAACACAGTGCATGATGAACATTAGATAACATGTTATTAATTAGTTATTAATATCTCACACGTCAGTATTATGAATTAATATGAAATATCTCCATAGTACTCTCACGGACAGAGTAGCTTATCATAAAAAGATAGGGGAGAAATGTTAAATGCTTCCCCTTCCTCTGTGTTCCCTTGCCTTTGGATATCCCCCTAAAATGCTTTCCATCACAATTTCTCTATATGTAAAATGGATGCTGAAATTTTGTCTCTTTCAACATCACAGTACTGTTGGGAGGTAAAATAAAATAATTTGCAAATTAAAACCCTCGAAAAGACTATTTTAATAAAATATCGGAAGAGTTCCTTAAAAAGCAGATTATATTTCATACTATTACCTCCATGCACTCTCTAGAAATATACCATTTTGAAGTTGCTTTTATTAACAAGAAATAGCATGCCCAATAAAGGACATGGAATTATTCTCAAGTACAGAAGAACAGGAACTTCCTCTCTCTCTCTCTCATCTGTATAAATATCCAGGGCCAGCTTTGTGGTAGATTTGTATAATCATATACTTGAAGGTCTCTCTGCTGGCTCTGCTATCACTGTTTTGAAATTATTAATTTATGCACAAGGGATCCTGCATTTTCATTTTTCACGAGGACCCACAAATTATGCTGTGCCTGTCTTCAGTCTGTGATGGGACCTACCTCACGATGCAGAGTTGATTCATTTGGGGAGCAATTTCTCCCAGGGTCTAATAACTCTCCACAATGGGGCTTAAGCTACACTTAGAATAGAGGAGAATTAATAGCACATTTCCAGTAAAGATTATCTTCTTTACTATTACCGCATCAGACATCTACATCCTGGCAAAGCGACTTAGTGAAAAACTAAGTGAGGTTCAATTTTGTGGAAAGAAAAGGAATCAGTGTCAGAAACACCTGCCTCAATCAGGGAGGAGGAGGTTATACTGAGAATGCCCCATCTCTGGGATCTTGGGATCTTGGGTGCTAAGAAGCTTCTCCCATGTTCAGTGGCCGGTGATGGGGCCTGTAGGATACAAGCTGATGGCCATGTGAGCTGCTCCTCTCCACGTCCCTTGTTCTGGGTGGGGCCTGTACACCCTCCTCCAGCAGACTTCCCCTCCGAGGTGGAGCTGCTCTTGTTTCATTGCTAGTAATTTCTTAAAACAACTTTATTGTACTATAATTCACATACTATAAAATTCAAAGTGTACAAATTGGTACCTCTTTAATATAGTCATAGAGTTGCACAGTCATCACTATGGTCAATTTTTCAGTGCCCCTGAAAAAAATCCCATACCCATTAGCAGTCATTCTCCAGTGCCCCCCCCATATCACCCCCGACAACCACTAATCTCTACTTTCTGTCTCTATGGATGTGTCTATTCTAGATATTTCAAATAAATGGGATCATACAATATTTGTCCTTTAATGTCCAGCTTATTTTACTTAGCATAATGTATTTAAGGCTCATCCATTTCGTATCATGCATTAGTACTTCATTCCTTTTTATGGCTAAATAACCTTCCATTGAATGTATATACTGCATTTAATTTATCCACTCATCAGTTGATGGACACTTGAGTTGTTTCCATTTGGGGGCTATTATGAATAACGCCGCTAAGAACATTCACGCGCAAAGTTTTGTGAGGTTCTATGTTTTCGTTTTTCTTGGGCATATACTTAGAAATGGAGTTTCTGGGTCATATGGTAAAGCCAGTCATTTGTCTGCATCACTACAAAAAGAAGTCCCTGTTATCAACATCACTCAAACCAAAGCAGACATTGAATATGAAAATCCCCAAGCCTCCAAATTAGATAGTGGCAAAATCTTTTATATTTAGATTCAGAACTTGGAATCAGATTTGCTGGAATAGCCACAGCATAAATGGCTTTATAATTAAGTAAACAAAACCCAGGAACAGTAACATCCCTTTGCCCTCCGGCACAGAGTAGATAATCCAGGATTTTTGCTCTACCTCTGCCAAAAATTGCATTTGGCATGTGTTCAGAATCACAATCTCTCCTGAGGCACTTTGAGAGATCTGGCCTGGGAGATAATTATAGAAAATTTGTAGAAATAGTTGTAGAAAAAAAAAATTAACCATGTTCCCATGTATGTGCCTAGGACAGGTTTGGGAGACACAGAGCTTTGGGAAGTGGTGTGGTCTAAATGTACCTTCCCACACAATTCACATACTGAAACCCACAGCAAGGAGATGGTACCAGGAGGTGAAGCCTGTAAGAGGTGATTAGGTTTCTAAGGCAGAGCCCTCCTGAGCGGGATTGGTGTTCTGGTAAAAGATGCTCCAGAGGGCTCCACCAGGTGAGGACACAAGGAGATGTCTGAGACAGAAGACAACGCTCACCCATCCCGCTGCACCCTGACCCTAGACTTCCAGCCTCCAGAACTGGGAGAAGTAAATTTCTGTTGTTTACTGGTCTGAGTGTTTTGTTATAGCAGCCTGAACTAAGATGGGAAGGGGGTTAATTTAAGGGAAGAGGTTAAGAAAAATAATACAATTACTGCTAGGGCAGGGTTGTCAGACTGACATGCACATGGATTACCTGAGTGTATATTGGTAAAATGGGTATTCTGTTTCAGTAGGTTTAAGAAGAGGCTTAGATGCTGCGTTCCTAACAGAGTCCTTGGTGATGCCAGTGCTGCTTGTCCATTGACTCATACATCAAATAACAAGGCTCTGTGGGGTCCCGGGGCAGCCAGAGGACATGCTAAGTGACATGGCTCCCTAGACTCTGAGCAGTTCATGGATGTCAGTTTGCTGCCCCAAATTGGACTCCTCTGTGGTTTTCTAGGTAAAATCAAGCTTATAGGGCCAAACGTCCCACATCTAATAAACTGAGGGAAGATAAGGAGGACATGAGCATCATAAGCTTCGTTCTCCTCTTGCAGAATCAGCAAATCTCATTGGGCCTTCTTTTCTTCCTCCCTTCTTTCCTTTCCCTTCCTTCCTTCCTTCCTTCCTTCCTTCCTTCCTTCCTTCCTTCCTTCCTTCCTTCCTTCCTTCCTTCCTTCCTTCCTTCCTTCCTTCCTTCCTTCCTTCCTTCCTTCCTTCCTTCCTTCCTTCCTTCCTTCCTTCCTCTCTTTCTTTCAAGTTTTATTTAATTTCTACACCCAACATGGGGCTCAAACTCATGACCTGGAGATCAAGAGTTGCACTCTCTTTGAAGAGAGCCAGCCAGGTGCCCCTCATCTGGTGTTTCAATTCCAGTCAGCTCAACAAGCTTGATTAAGTGACAACCTATTTGAAAGTCAGTCAGCTTCCTGGTGCAGTGAAAGGCCAGGGTCAGACCAGAAATGAAGAATAATTGAAAATAAAATTCAAAATTGTATTATTTTCTTCTGAGAAACATTAAAAGGGAATCTAATTTAAACAGCACAGAAAAAAAAATATTAGAATGGTACTTTCCCAACCACCTTCTCAGTCTCCTAGACATAACACAACAGCCTTCAAGATCTTTGATCTCACATTTCTCACAACTCTGTGCCTCTCCCAGTCTTGCCCATGGAGACTTTCTTTTTCCTCTCTCCACCCTTCCCTCTATATCAGTTTTAGTTGGGTAGACACCGCTTCTCACACTTTAAAGGCATATGAATCACCTGGGATCTTGTTAAAATACATTCTGACACAGTAGATGAAGAGTGGCCCAAGAATCTGCATTTCTTTTCTTTTCTTTCCTTCCTTCCTTCCTTCCTTCCTTCCTTCCTTCCTTCCTTCCTTCCTTCCTTCCTTCCTTCCTTCCTTCCTTCTTTCTTTCTTTCTTTCTTTCTTTCTTTCTTTCTTTCTTTCTTTCTTTCTTTCTTTCTTTCTTTCTTTCTTTCGTAGGCTTCATGCCTGGCACAGAGCCCAACGTGGTGCTTGAACTAATGACTCTGAGATCAAGACTTGAGCTGAGATCAAGAGTTGGATGCCTAACCAACTGAGCCACCCAGGCACCCTGAATCTGCATTTCTTTTTTTAAGTTTGTTTTGAGAGAGAGAGAGAGAGAGAGAGAGAGAGAGAGAGAAAGTGCACAAGTGAGTGAGCATGTGCACATGCATGCAAGGTGGGGGAGAGGCAGAGAAAGAGGGAGAGAGAGAATCCCAAGCAGGCTCCCCACTGTCAACACAGAGCCCAATGTGGAGCTTGAACTCACGAACCATGAGATCATGACCTGAGCCTGGAACTCATAAACCATCAGATCATGACCTGAGCCGAAATCAAGAGTCAGACACTTAACTGCCTGAGCCACTCAGGTGCCCCAGAGTCTGCATTTCTAAGTGTCCAGGTGACGTTGATGTGTGCTACACTCTGGGGAGCAAGAATGTAGATTACTTAAGCCTCTCTGCTGCTTCTTTTTTTTTTTTAATTTTTTTTTTTAATGTTTATTTCTGAGACAGGGAGAGACAGAGCATGAGTGGGAAGGGGCAGAGAGATAGGGAGGCACAGAATCGAAGCAGGCTCCAGGCTCTGAGCTGTCAGCACAGAACCCGACGCGGAGCTCGAACTCATGAATGGTGAGATCGTGACCTGAGCCGAAATCAGACGCTTAACTGACTGAGCCACCCAGGCTCCCCATAGCCTCTCTGCTTCTTTAAATTCCCCTCTTATTTCTCCTCCTCCTCCAAATTAGTGGGTAACAAATGCTGATTGAATGAATGACACTTTCTGATTCTTAGTTGTATCATTTATAGTAGTGATGGCAATGAAGTTTCCTTTTCCAATGTTGGATTGAAAATTAACATTAATGGTGTTATGTGGAAGACCTAGCACATGTGCCTGACATCAGTAGATGCTAAATAAATACTAGTTTATTTTATTCCACCTTCCTAGGTTTCTTATGGAGCTCTAGGCAGGCAATTTTTGTAAGTGCAAGGGGTAAACAGGCATTAATAATTGATATGAGCAGATATTCCCAAGCCAGACTTCTCCCATTAAAATATGCACTATTTATTAAAACAGAAGCATGAACTATACAAACTAATCACTGTGGAAAAAATGTAATCATGCAGACTTAGAAACTGCATGAATTGGGGGTGACATCCTTTTGAATCCAGGCCATCTAAAATGAGATCAAGATTTCAAAGAAACCCAAAGGCAAAGGGCCTCACCAATCTTTATTCCTCACCAAAGATTAAGCTATCAAAGACGAAGGTGAGAACATGCAGATGTTACCTACACAGCTTCTAGCCCTCTGCCTGAAGGTGGGTTCTTCAATTATCTGAGTGATTCGGAGCCCCAGCTGACTTGGCTCTCTCTGTAGGGGGCAGACAGAATGACAGATGGGGTACCTGGCTCTGTGGTGGGATGAGGGTGGTCTGCAGACCTCCTTTCCAGGGAGGAGATGTTCTGACCCGTTTTATTCTTCCTCAAGGCCGAAAAACATGAGACTTTGGTGACACCCAATCATGAGTCTAATTTCATCTGGGACACTGAGGATCGCAATTCTTGTGTTATCTGATAGAACACAGAAAGCCAAAGTAATATAATCTCCAAACAAAGAAGGACATTTAACAAGAAAGTTGCAGACGTGACACATTCTCATTCCTCGTTACATTCCGCTGTCCATCTTCTGGGAAAGAGGCATACAGATGGTGGCGTAACTTGCTTAGAACAATAGACAATTGTCACAGTCCATTAATTCCATCTGCTTCTGACGGGAAGGAAAAATGGTTACATGGTGAAGTCAGAGGGTCTCAGGCACAGAAGGGAACTTTCCTGAGGGTCTCCTACAATACTGATGTATAAATGGAAGCATGATGTAAGAAAGAGTACCAGAGCCATGCTCAGCCTCTGGGTTATCAAGGTCTCAGTACCATCACTGTTTCTGCGATCTGAGGCCGCTCTTTAATTTAAAAAAAAAAAAAATTTTCAGTTGAGAACTGTGCTTGGATCTGCAGTATTCATATGGATGATGAAAAAGTAGAGGAAAGCAGGGAGGGAGATATGCTTCAGAGTGAGATGGTATTATCTGCTCTATAATGTAGGATTTCTACTCCATTTGTCTTACCTATTACCAAGCTAATCCTAAACCAGAGAGGACAATACCAAAATATTCTTTGAATTCTTAATAACTCCTAAACCACTCTGATTTGTTGTTCAAAATGTTCATATAATTTAGGAGTATCTTTTAGATAACCTTACCTTACCTGGCTCATCCAAGGAAGTAGTCCTGATTGAGAGCCAGGACTCCTGACTCAACAAAGTGCTCATGGTCTTGGGTAAGTAGGTTGAACTTTTCTAGGCCTTTATCCCTAAGAGATAGATTGGCCTGTATTGATATTTTCCATTGTGTACTGTGTGGAATAAGTGTTAGGGGAAAATAGGATTCATTGATCAAATAAATATGGATAATGCTGAGATAGGGTTACCGTTTTTGTTACAAGACTTCTCAGAGTCCTTGATCTCCTAATATATACCGGAACTCTCCACAAAGAGGCCAGAATATGCTGATTTCTGAAAAAATTTGATCACAGAGCCCCTCTCCTTTGATCCTCCCCCCACTTTAGTAGAATTTCCTGGGGATTGCATGATATTGAGCATGTTTTGAGAAAAGATGATCCAAATAATTTCTGAATTATTAACTGGATAATTAACTCGTAGTTATTTTGAAAGGATATTATTGGCTTCTATTCTCAAGTTGCCAGCCTAGAGAACATTTTCAGAAACTTCCCACATGCATTAAGAAATTGCATTCCTCTCTGCTTTTTCACTGATATAATATGAATTTGATGTCAATCATGAAAGCATGAATGAATCCAATACCTTCATGTACTGCATCTGAAGCGAATTATTCACACTCTTAGGACTGCTCTATTAATTCGTTGATCAGGGGAATGTTTATGTGCTTTAAACATTAGCTCCAAGTATACTTGATCCAGTGTTTTAGGCTGCCTTAAGAACACATCATATTGATTATAAGGCTGAGCCAATTGCTCAAAAACTTCTTTTGAAAATGGTCCAGTAAAAAAGAATAGACTTTATGCTGGTTGGTTCAAGGGGTATATACAGAGTATGCTGAAGTTCATTATAAACCAACATGTTGGTGGATTACAGAGGTGCAAAAGGGTCTACCAAGAGTGATTTCCAGAAGGAAATTATGAGCTATCAATGATCTTTAGGACTTTGGTATTTGTCCTAAGAGGGGATATCATTGTCTATGCAGAAAGAAGTCTTAGTCACAAACAGACTATTATAGTAATCCAAGCAGTGATGACTAACCATCTATTCATTTTAATTTCTTGGGTAATTGGTTCCGTCTATTAGCAGTCAGCCACATATTTAAAAGACTTCTCTCCATAAAAATCTTTCCTCTTGGGTGTGATGGTCAGCTAAGCCAGTAAGCACAGTGGATTTTGCCAGCATCGTACACGGTGAATCCAGAGGCTCTAGGGACTGGCCATAAATACTTCCCCCAACAAGATCTACCCAGTGACTCTTCTGACAAAAATAATTCTGAATGGTGTACATTTTACAATTAGTTTTCTTTTATTACACAGCATAGATTTATATCATTTTCTTTCCTGTATTCATGAAATCCGCAGAACAGCGCAGATATCAGTTTAAGATGCCATTTCAGAAGGACTAGAGTAGCTGAATCTGTTTTACAGTTTGCAATAAAAGAAGTCCTTTCTGAGAAGAGAGCACGATACTGATTTTTATGTGCCTTTCACATTTCAAACTTGGATTCAGTTGGACTACAAAATATTTACATTTTTCACAACCAACAAGTTCCTGTTTTGACAGATTGAATGCAAAGAGACTCCCGACTCTTCTTCCGTTTACAAAAACGTCCACATGCCTGATTTTTTTCTTATCACCACCTTTAATAATCTACATTTTGGAAAAACAATCCAATGTGATTCCTTTCTAAGTGGAGGCTAAAGTGTGCTATCATATTATCATGGGAAAGAATTATTTAATTAATATTGTTCCTGAAGGGATAACAAAAATCTGTTCCAAACAGACAAAAAGCATCATTCTGTAGTTTTCTATTGCTGGAATTACACCACATTCACCCCAAAGGTCTGTGATACATATAAAAATCACTCTATGGGCTGAAATGTCTATCATCTGAGACCACCCTCTAAAATTATAAAACGTAGGGGCACCTGGGTGGCTCAGTTGGTTAAGCGTCCAACTCTTGGTTTCAGTTCAGGTCATGACCTCACGATTTGTGGGTTGGAGCCCTGTGTCAAGCTTTGTGCTGACAGCACGGAGCCTGCTTGGGGTTCTCTCTTTCTCTATATATATCCCTGTCCCCTGCTTGCACATGCTCTTTCTCTCTCTCAGAATAAATAAATAAACTTAAAAACTTTTTAAAAAATAATAAAAATTTAAAACAGTCAAAGGGAGAAAGAGGATGGATTTATTGTCTACAAGATTAGAGCAAGGAGATAAAATACTTTGTTTTATTCTTAAAGGTTCAAGCTTCATTTCAATGAGTTCAGTAGGCTATAAGAAATTGGTTTTTGTTTTAAATTTTACAAAATTAATTATGAAAGATTTCAAACCCAGAGAATAATCTTTTTTTTTTTTTTTTTAAATTTTTTTTTTTCAACGTTTATTTATTTTGGGGACAGAGAGAGACAGAGCATGAACGGGGGAGGGGCAGAGAGAGAGGGAGACACAGAATCTGAAACAGGCTCCAGGCTCTGAGCCATCAGCCCAGAGCCCGACGCGGGGCTCGAACTCACGGACTGCGAGATCGTGACCTGGCTGAAGTCGGACACTTAACCGACTGCGCCACCCAGGCACCCCACCCAGAGAATAATCTAATAGCATCTATGTATGAATAGTCAAGAGTAAACTTGTATTACATTTTTCTACATTTTTTCTGGTATATACTTTTTTAAGTTTATTTATTTATTTTAAGAGAGAGGGTGCAGAGGGGCTGAGAGGGAGGGAGACAGAATCCCAAGCAGGCTCTATGCTGTCAGCTCAGAGCCTAACCCAGGGCTCAATCCCATGAATCCTGAGATCATGTTATGAGTCAAAACCAGTGGTGACTATTGGTTAATAAGCTGAACTGACTGAGCCACCAGGCACCCCTTTTTTGATATACCTTTTTAAAAGAAATGCTATGTTATAGATAGTTTCAAGAGTTCTCCCATCTGTCCCCTCCTGCCCTCCACAATAGCACCTTCTATGTTGAATTTGATGTACATCACTGCAATATGTGTTGTGAAGTTTTATAACATCTACTTTTGTTTTCTTCCCTAAATGTATTTTTTTTAATTTATTGAGATACAATTCACATAACACATAATTCATTCATTTAAAGTGTACATTTTAATGGCTTTTAGCATCTTTACAGATATTTGCAACTGTCACCACAGTCAATTTTATAATATTTTAATCACCTCAAAAAGAAATCCTGTACCCTTTAGCTATCACCCCTGTTCTTTTGTCAATCTTTCCCCTGTCCCCAATTGTAAGCAGCCATTAAGCTAGTTTCTAGTTTTTGTGATGGGCCACTTCTACTTAGCATAACATTTTCATGGTTTTCCATGTTGTAAAATCTCCTTATATGGACATACCACAATGATCCATTCATGAGTTGATGGGCATATGGGTTGTTTCTATCTTTTGGCTATTATAAACAATGCTGCTATCAACATTCAGGTACATACTGTTTTGTGGACAGCTGTTCTCACTTCTCTTGGGTATATTCCTAGGACACAGCACTAGATTTTGATATGTGTAGATCCAGTTGATGGAACTGCCTTATGGTGCTACATTGCATTAATAGGCCTCATTTTATTTCCCTCTTCTCCTACTAATGGACAGTTTGGTGATTTGTTCTCCTTGTCTTTGGCTCGCAGTGCTGCAGTGATGTCCTTATATGTGCTTCTTTGTGAAAACACAGGGACTCTCAAGAGAAGACCCCTGTAGGTGGAGGGTGAACACATCTGGAATCTTTCTAGGTACTGTGAGATTTCTCATCAACATTGAGGCAAACATATTTACATTTACCAGTGAGATAAACATTCTTATTTCTCCACATTTTCCCAAAATGCAGTGTTATCTGGCAACTATTTTTTGCCAGTGTGATAAGGGTGAATTGGTATTTCATTGGTTTGCTCCAATGTGCATTTTTCTGTTATTAGTGAATTTGAGCATATTCTTGTGTTTACTGGTTCTTACCATTTGCTATGTGGTGAATTGCCTTTTTATTGTTTTTGTCTGTTCTTGATTGGGTTATAGTTTCTCTCTTATTAATTTGTAAGAGCCCTTTCAGATATTAATTTTATATCTGTTAAACAAGATTGCAGATATCTTCTGGTCTAAAGTGTTTTCTCAACTTAAAAAAAAATTTAAATTTTTTCCAGCTTGAGACACCTAGGTGGCTCAGTTGGTTGAGCGTCTGGCTCAGGTCATGATCTTGTGGTTCATGGGTTCAAGCCCCACATCGGGCTCTGTGCTGACAGCTCAGAGCCTGGAGCCTGCTTCAGATTCTGTGTCTCCCTCTCTCTCTGCCCCTCCTCTGCTCATGCTCTGTCTCTCTCTCTGTCTCTCAAAAATAAATAAACTTAATTTTTTTTAATTTAAAATTGTTCCAGCTTAATTGAAATGTAATTGACAAAACATTGCATAAACTGAAGGTATAGAATGTGATAATTTGATCCATTTACATAGTGCAAAATAATCACCACAATGGAGTTAGTGCATGCATCCATCCCCTCTCATCATTTCCACTTTGTTTTTGTGGTGAGAACATTTAAGATCTACTCTCTTGGCACCTTTCAAGTACATAATACAATATTATTAATTATAGTCATCATGCTCTGCATTAGGTCCCCAAAACCTGTTTATCTTACAACTGAGAGTTTGTATCTTTGACTGACATCTCCCTTTTTCCCTCACCCCACAGCTCCTGACCACCATCATTCTACTCTCTGAGTTCAACTTTTTTAGGCTTCACATATAAGTGAGATCATACGTATTTGTCTTTCACTGTTAGACATATTTCACTTAGTGTAATGCTCTCAAGGGCCATCCATGTTGCCACAAATGCTTCCCAACTTTTAAAATGCTTTTCATGACACATTGGTTTTAGTTTTTCATATCAAATTTATCAGTTTTCCCTCATAACTTACATATTTTGTATCTTAGTTTGAAAATTGTTTCCGTTCACAATCTTACATTAGTCTCCTGTACTTTTTTCTGAAGTGCTAAGTTTTGCTTTTTTCACATTTAAGTCTAATTCATTTGGAATTGTGTGTGTATGTGTGTGTGTGTGTGTGTGTGTGTATGTTGTCACGGGATGAGTTAAAAATTCAATTTCACTGGGGTGCCTGGGTGGCTCAGTGGGTTAAGCATCCAACTTTGGCTTAGGTCATGATCTCACAGTTCATGGGTTGGAGCCCTGCATCAGTCTCTGTGCTGACAGCTCAGAGCCTGGATGCTGTTTCGGATTCTGTGTCTTCCTCTCTCTCTCCCGCTCACACTCTGTCTCTCTCTCTCTCTCAAAAATACCTAAACATTAAAAAAATTAAATTTCACCTTTTTTCTATAAAGATATCTATTTAGACATCTAATTGTCTTAACATCATATATTAAATAGACTATTTTTTCCTCATTGTCTTCAAATGCCATTTTTGTCAAAACCCAATATTGTGTGTATATGTGTGCCGTGTATGCAAGCATGTGTGTGTGTGTGTGTGTGTGTGTGTGTACATGTGTGTGTACCTGTGGTGGGGGGAGGGAGGGAGAGGGGAGTAAGGGAGAGACTATTTCTGGGCTCTCTATTCTGTTCTGTTTGTGTATCACTGTGGTAATACCACTTTATTTTAGTTCTATAGAAATTCTTATCTGAGAAGGTGAATACTTCCTCTCTCCCTGCTTCCTCTTCTTTATCTTTAAAGTTATCTAGGCTATTCACAGTCTTTTAATTTTTCCATATATATTTTAGAATCATATCACAATTGCTAATGCACACTTGTTAAGTTCCAGAAAAAGCCTGCTGGTGTTTTTCTCATAATTGCATTGAATTAAGATTAATTTGGAGAAAATTGATTAACTTTAGACTTTGTTGAGATAAGAATACAATCTAAAATTCCAAGAGTAACCATTAAAAACTAGAAATGGAACATGTAACTTCTAAACCAGTCCAAAGCAAAAAGGAAAGAAAGAAAGCACAGTCTTGTAAATTGACATCTTCACAATCATACACCGTTTTTTTTTACATGTTATGTTTACTATTTTTTTAATTAAAAAAATATTTATTTATTTTGATAGAGACAGAAAGAGCATGCAAGTGGGGGAGGGTCAGAGAGAGAGAGGAGCACAGAGGATCCAAAGCAGGCTCTGTGCCGACAACAGACAACAGACAACAGTGCCTATATGAACTGTAAGATCATGACCTGAACCGAAGTCAGATGCTTAACCAACTGAGCCACCCAGGCGCCTCTATTTTACTATTTTATTAGTACCTTTATTTTACAGACACTGAAAATCATCATTTGAAAGCAGTTAGGAAGGAAACAGAGGCAAAGAAAAAAATATAGTAAATTAGAAGAACAAATGTCATAGAAGAAACAAAGTCAATTATATCAGAAATTATAATTATTGTAAATGAACTAAACTCACTAGTTGTAAAATAGAGACTTTCAGATTGGAAATTTAAAAGTCCAGCTATAAACTGTTTACAACTGACACATTCCAAATGCTGTGAAAAAATGAAAATAAAGGGATGATAAATACAAAAATACTGGTGCAATACTAACCTTGGCAGACATGAGAGTGCACCTGTCAGATCTCTCACTGTAGGGGGAGTAGTTGATCAAGGGCAAGGGCAGCTGTGCTCCGGATCCAAGCATCCCAAAGGCTACTCCCAGCCACTGGCTCCATATGGCAGGTATACATCAACAGGCCAATTCCCTGGAGACATGGGTGTCCTCTGACAGGTGACTTGCTGGAGGACCCTCTAATGGCCTTGTCAAACCTTTTTTAGGCTGGACTGCAATCTAAGATGCTTCCACTCCCTTCCTTCCTTCCTCTTCCTCCACTCAGGGTCAGGGTTGTATTGTAGGCTTTCAGCCTCTCCCAGTTCTCTCAACATTTTTTCTGATAAAAATAAATTTCTTGCATGTTTAATAGCATCTTGGAGGTATGCAGGGCCTGGGCTTGTAGGCTATACCTCCCTACATTATCAAACATGAAACATTATCAAATGACAAAAAAACAGACCTGTTATACTATGTTGATGTTAGCAAAAGATGGCAAGGCACAAAGAATTCCTAAAGAAAGCCATAATTTTATGATAAAAGCAATTATTTACCAGGAGTAATATATATATATAGTGTTACTGATTTGTAATCCCAACATGTTGTCAAAATATACAAAAGAAAACTGACAAAGTTACAAAGTGAAAATAACACGTACACAACCATATTTTTCCTTTTCAAATCTACCTGTGCTGTTACTTAGCACCTAGTGATTTTCTTAGGGTATGCGTGCACACACATATACACATACACATTATCTTTAGTGGTTTTTGAACATTCTTACCTATATTCTCTTCCATGTTCTTGTCCTGTTATTCTAGTTTCTGGGGCTTTAGTCCTGTTTTATCTGATGACTCTTGCACATGGTAGATTGACTCCTTGCGTATTTATAATGATTTTCATTGTAGACTCATCTTAAACGGACACTGTCCCCTCCCCAGCAACCCCCAATGCTCGGGCTGTGAGACCTGAGAGGTGCATTTGCTTCTGCTAAGTACCAGGTTTCAGACTATGCTACGTTAATTACTTGGTGCAGGGGATCTTGGAAATGGGCTAGTGTGAATTTGGATGCCTAGACAGCACAAGGTACAGGTAGGGTAAGGGTTGGCCTAGAACTGAGGAGGTTTCAAGGATGCAGGGCTTTCAAATGCAAAGCCTGGACAGTCCCAGGCAATCTGTGATAACTGATTATCCTAAGTAAAGGGCTGCTTTCAATTTTTCTGTCCCAGGGAAGAACTGTTTTCCCACCAAAACCTCAGGCAGAGACAGATAAGCTTCTATGTTAAGCCCCTAACAAGGATATCATCTTCAAGTGCACTCTTCCAATGAAGCTGCCACCCTTGGGAGCTCCCACCTCTTTTCTAGAGTCTTGGTTCCTACTCCCTTCTCACCTGGTTCCAAGGCTCTGTCTCCTGTCCCTGCACAGGAGGATACTCCTGATCCTTTAGCTTGTGTGCTTCCAAATGTTGTTTTAGCTCCTCCTTTATTTTAGGCAACTTGGGTGTTCTTACGTGTGAGTTCACTGTGCATTTAAACATTTTGTGTTGTTATATTTTTGCAGCATTTTCTTTCTTTACAGCTGGGGGGATGGTCATATTATCTTCATCAACCATCTTGCCAAGACCAGAACTCCTCCCATTACAAGTTTTTACCAGCCTGCCTGGCCGGGTAGCAACATAGTCTATAAAGTCCATAAGTACAGAGAGTTCTAAACGATTCTGGTAGATGGATTTGCCAAACAACAGACACTGGAAAATTTGTATCTGTTGGCAAGGATTCTCCAGAGAAACACAGCCAACAGGATATATATATATATATATATATATATATATATATATATACACACATATATATATACACACACACACACACACACACATACATACAGGGATTTAGGGATGCCTGGGTGGTTCAGTTGGTTGGGCATCCAGCTTTGGCTCAGGTCATGATCTCACAGCTTGTGAGTTTGAGCCCTACATCGGGCTCTGTGCTGACAGCTCAGAGCCTGGAGCTTGCTTCAGATTCTGTATCTCCCTCTGTCTCTGCCCCTCCCTTCTCTTTCTCTGTCTCTATCTCTCTCTCTAAAATAAATAGACATTAAAAAAAATTTTTAAGGGATATTTTATAGGAATTGACTCACACAATTATGGAGGCCAAGAAGTCCCACATCTGCTCTCTGTAAGCTGGAGAACCAAGAAAACCAGTGGTGTAATTCAGTCTAAGTCCAAAGACCTGAGAACAGAGCACCAGTGATGTAAGTCCAGGTCAGAATGTAAAGGCCCAAGAAACTGTCCCAGAACAGAGTAAAATGGATTTCCAGCTCAACCAAGGAGAGCAAATTCCCCCTTCCTCTGCCTTCAGTTCTATTCAGGGCCTTAACAGATTGGATGACGCCTACTTGCATTGATAAGGGCAATCTTTTTAACTCAGTATGCCAATTCACATGCTAATCTCGTCTGGAAACACCCTCACAGACAAACCCAGAAATAATATTCTACCTGCTATCTGGGCATCCCTTAGCTCGGACAAGTTGACATATAAAATTAACCATCACAGCATGATTCACCAGTTCTATACATTATTTTTAAAACTATGCCATGCAGTAGAAAACATAATTATTGTTTAGTAAAACAGACACAAGAAATTCTTCTTTATGGCCTTGGTAGTCAAGAAAAATCATCCCGTTTGGCATGGGACTTATAAGCTATGGGATTTATTAGAAATACTAATATTGATCAGTTCACAGCTCCATGTGTATTTTGTCTCCCATCACTATGACAATGCCCTGTAGCTGAGTCAAAATTGTGCCCCATTCTGAATTGTTAATTCAGGAATGGTTGACCACCTAGAAGAAAAGATGGATGCGAAGTGTGTGGACCTTAATGGTATAGAAAAGTTCTACCAGGCAAGATCCACACATCCTCGTTGAAAAGAATAGAGGCTCCCATCTATACACTAACTGCATTTATTCAGTAGACAGAAAGAACAACTTGCTTCTCTAGAAACTTGAAGAAAGGAAAAAAAATCTTGAAAACAAGATAATATCATCAAAAGCATGTCTCTGAAACCGCAAAGGTTTCAATGTGAAAAAAGATAAACCTAGAGAAATAAATAATATGTACCGTATGTGTTTCTGTTCTAGTCTTAATCATTCTACATATTCTTACATCTTGAAATTTTGAGCACTGGAGCCACATAACGTGAATAGGTAAGCATTTCTTTCTTTTATCCCTACCCTTGGCAGAGAGGGCCTTCCTCCTAAAAGACTTACTGGAATAGTGGTTAAATGGCATTCAGGAGGTTATTTGGCTCTTGAAGTATGGTGGTTACACAACCCACAGCCATTTACTCTTCTTTGTTCACAAATCTCTAATCTCATTCAGGTTCCTACCTTTTCCCCATGTGACTCTGGTAAAAATCCTGCTTCATCTTAGTTAATCACTCCAGTCCCATTATCCCAGCCAGTAAATGGGTAGAGGTAGTTAGGGAATGTGACTCAGCCAGTGAGAATTAAGAGGAAATCTGGTGGGCATTTTCTAGCAAAGGAATCTTTCTTTAAAAAGGACAAATGATACTAAACAACACTCTCCTTTGACCAGACATTATTGTTTGCCGATAATGTTTGTAGTTTTGGAAGTCGTCTTGCAAGTTTGAGGAGGAGTTTGTCAAAGGCAAACTGAGGTTGAAATAGTAGAAAGAAAAATGAACCAGGGTCTTGATGTCCTTGAGCAGCTTTATTGAGCCACCATAGAGCCAACTTATGCTAGGATTTCTTGTTATATAAGGTTGTAGTTGTCCTTACTGTTTAAGCCAGATGAGGTAGGATTTTCTAATATTTATAGCCCAAGTCATCCTAATTGAGACAATAGCAATCTTGAAAGGTCTTGGCTTAATCACCAATCAACTGGCCCTTGTAAGATTTGGAGGACAGGGGCAGAAAGGCATTGAGAGATCTTTTTCCTTCCCAGACAGCCTAGTGTGGGGAGGGATGATAGATGTGAAATGATGAGGCTGTAGGGTGTAACATCAAGGCTATTTCTAGAATTCTATCTGAGGCGCAAAAACTCCATTACCCATTTCAACAGAACCTTCTAACTCTGCTGGAGGTACCCACTAGCTGATCATTCCATGTTCAGGCTGCTGTGGTTTAATTAGTAATGGGGCTCTTGCCTGCATCAAAAGTACAAAATTCTCCATTTCTTTCTTTTCTCCTGTGGTACAAACACTGTCCAAGATGCCTGACACTGCAGGGAGGAAAGAGGGATGCGGAAAATCTGTTTATCTGGCACCCTCACACTGGGGCAATATTGAAGTCTAAGAGGGTGAGACGCTTGTTTTGCAGTTTGAAAAGAGCGGGCCACTTTCTCCAACTTCTCCTGAGTGAATACGACAGTTCTAAGCAGCTGATGACTGCCAAATAAGAACCTTATCTTTTGTTTTGTTTTGTTTGCTTGGTATTTCCTCTTAAAATTGGAATCGGTTGACAGCCAGGGAGATCTCAGGCTTCCAACTGTGGAACCTTCCTGGACAGACTGAGGCAGGTCCTTGGGGCTGCCCAAATTCCCGTGCAGCAGGGAAGATATCTACCCAAGAATGAAGGATTCATGCCAGAATTTCCTTCCTAGGAAGGCCATGCTCTAAATGTTCATGCCCAAACAGAAAAATACCCCAGTAGTGACAGATAGCCGTCCTTCCTTCCTGTTACTCCCTCCAATCCGTTGTAACAACCAGAGACACCTGGTTGTAGGTAGGATCCCAGAGTACTTGTTATCACAACTCTGCTGCGTCTAGTTTTTCAGACATGAAGACATGTCTTAAGTTTTTGGTAGAGGAGGGGGAGTGAGGGGAAGGGTCAGGAGTAAGAGGTAGGGGGAGAAGGGAAGGAATATTCTAGAACTGAGCAACATGTATCAGATTGTGCCCAGGAATTATTTATGAGAGATTCAGAAAATGCTCCCTTAGTATCACTGCGGTCCCTAACTTGCCACTAGTGTTCTACATCTGCAGTTGGGCTGCTGAGTCGGAGACTTGCAGGGTCTCTGGACTGGAGCAGGGAGGGTGGAAGGGAGGCGCTCTCTCACTTGTTATGATTTTCTTCTGTTGGTAATTGGGATGGGCTCCCATAGGGGAGGAAAGTGTGAAAAAAGGGTCTAAAAGTCTCAGACACTCTCCATTTTCAGCTTTCTTTTGTGTCTATGTTAATCAACTGCCCTTTGCTTTAGTTACAACTTGCTGGAGTCCAACCAAAGAGTTGGGATTTAAAAATCAAACAAAAAGATAACCACCCAGAAATCAGATTTAAATCTGCAGTGAATAAAGTTGCTTTGTTAAGGAAATAAAAGTGTTAAGAAGCTTTTTCTTCTAAGGCTACTAAACAGTTGTAGTTGGTACTAACAGGTTTGGGGCTGCATTGAGTGATATAAAGCCCACTTCACATGTGGAAACAAGCTATATTTACTTTGATTTCAAAGCTCTTGCAATTGCTCTGAAAACCGGAAACAGTTCCTCGCTCTGATTTGGAAGAACTGATGCTTTCCTTACTAATTGTCAAGGCCCAAGATAACACAAATTTGCTTTTGGTTGGATCCCAAATACCACCCTCACATCAGGAAAATGAGAAGACAAATTTGACACAGGAGCCCGGTGCAGGCAGAAATTACAATGCATGTCACACTGTCATTTTACAAAGTGACTTTTTAAAATAGAAAATAAATAAATAAAGCCAGAAAAACCCCACGGAGACACGTAAACGCCTCAACCTGGAACAATAAAGCTCCGTTAAAAACACTTGCCATTAGCCACCATCTGTTGTCAGCAATTGGGGGTAATCTTTATGTCCTCTTGACAGCTTTGCCTCATTCCTTAGCCCCTTGATGAAACAAAGACTCCAACATGGACAAAACATTTAGGGATAAGGATCTTTACCTTTCCTAAGGATCAGTTCTGCTGCTTTTCAGCGTTCTGAGCTTGGTGACCAACGTTCCATAATCTGTTCAGGGCTCTCAAGACTACGTATTGAATTAGAGATCTGCTAACTGTATTTCCTTTGCCATTCATATTTCTCTGTGGGCTCCCTACCCTTGACATATTTTGGGAATCGGGAAAATAAGAAAACTACGTTCTTACTCTGCTCTGATAAATGAGAAAAGCTGTGTGCGGCAACAAGAGAGTCTCTTGATCAGAATCTTCCAGGGCACCTGCATTTTTCTCCCATTTGAACTTGTACTGTTAGACTATTTAGTAAATAGAATTCTTGTTCACACCAAAAGTAAACTTATTTTCTCTTTGTGGGTTAAGTCTTTAAAAATATAAGCAAGATCAATGGCAGAGTCACATGCTCCCTGACAATTTGGCAAAGAACTCTCTTGCAAACAGAGGTACAGAGCAAAGGGGAAAATGCTATTAATATTCTGAGTGCATTTGCACCACTGTTTTTCATCTTTCAGATGTAATCTCACTGCATATGAGGAATATGACTAGAGCAGGCAATACAGTGTAGGTAGAACATCTGAATGACACACGTTTGTTGTTCTTTATTCCCTGTGGGCGTTTTCCCTATCTAGCTATCTGGGATGGCACTGAGCCATAAAATACACTTTGATTTTTCAAGAAGAGTCCTTCTCCAGTTTTTGGACTACATGGACTTCTTTGAGACAAAGTTCCTGTATTCTTTTGTGAACCTGCTTAGTACTGTAGAGGAAATGGACCGAGGGCATAAAAACAGTCATGGGGCAGGTGATTTCTTCAGTAGTCTCAGTCCCAAAGACAGTGCCCCTTGATCCACTCCAGTCATGCTTATTGGGGTCATGCTCTGTTACTGTATTTTTGGCTTGTGTCTACTGGTGGAGCACTGAAAAGGAAAAGGGGATGCAGGGGAGAGGAACAGTGAATGGGAATTAAATATAAAGTGGGCTTAGGCTAGCCCATCAGATGTACTTTCTTTCATCCACACTTACTCCTAACCTCTGAACAGTATTCCTTGCCTTAGTCTCAAAGGACCTTATGGTGTACAAACCAGTAATAGTCGGGACATCACTGCGAATCTGTCCAGAGCACTCTCCATCTATTGGGAACAAATTGCTATAAACACACAAGTTACACAATCTCTTTCTTTTCTTTTCTTTTCTTTTCTTTTCTTTTCTACCCTTCTCCTTTCTTCTTTTTTAAAACTTAGACTGTCCATGAATTTCAACCAGACCAAAGCTATCACCCTATACTTCTCTATAGGTAGTCTGGAGGACTCTAGAAAACCAGCAGACATTCTAAAGAGTGAGACCACTGCTCTAGGAATTTCTGTTATCTTGAAAGATTCCAGTAATAAGCATTTTGCATAGGTATGTTATTTATCAATCAGAACTATCCTTCATCTACTTGTACCATGTTTGTTCTTTTAAGGCAACATGGGTACAATTCCAGAATACCTTTGATAATGGGGGTTTCTTGCAATCCCTGTGGTATATCCACTCAGTCTCATGGAGAATAAGAATGGTAGCTCTCTACTGTTTGGAATATTGCTCAAACAAAGAATGCTTAGGCTCAGTGCAAATGAGTAATCATAACTCCCAAGAGAGAAGATATGATTGAGTTAGCTTTCACTTTTCAGTGTCAAACACATCACTAAATCAGAGATTGCCTCATGGTCAGGTGGCTTTGTTTGTGTCGAGACCAGTCACCATTTTCATTAACTTTACCAGCATAATCATCCCAACACTTATTGTAGACCCTGTTATAAGCATTTTACCTGCATAAACTCAGTTTAATTGTATCCACAACTCCATGAGGTAGATGCTATTATTATCCTCATTTTATAGGTAAGGAAACTGAAGAACAGAAGAAAGGTTAAGTTACCTGCCCAAGGTCACTCAGCTAATAATTTGAGGAGCCAGAATGCTGGCTCAAGGCCCATGCTATTAATTGATAGCACATTCATACATTCTTGCTGGCTCTCGCTTATCAGCAATCCCTAATTCAATCAGATAAGGTGATAATGCTCCACTGAGCCCTGTAGGCCTCTTGCTGTGCCAGTTAAACCCCTTTAATTGCTAGATCACAGGCAAGTTCTGGAATCTTAGGAAAGAGCTGGGGCAGCCTCCTTGGCGCTGGGGGGGAGTGGCTGTGTTTCAATTGGTAAGGAGGAAATATTTCAATATTTTAATAATGGGTAGTCCCCAGTGACACGTTACAACCCTTTGAATATGTACACATACCTTACAGGACTCAAATTCTGTTTACTTTTCCTTAATTGAAAGTCCTGTTTCCTCTAACCACAAATAAAGGCGCCAGTTATAACACCTCTTATCCAATACATACAACACCATTTCAGTAATGTACCATTTGTACTAATTGTCATGTTTACTTTAGAAGCAAACAATACCTACATGGGGTATCTTTGGAGCCTATATGTGAAATTAGTTCAGATGTTGGTTCAGATGAAATTAGATCAGATGAGATTAGTTCAGACAATGAAGTTTACACGTATAGCTTATTTTCAAGGATTATTATTAAAAAGGAAGAATGTGTGCTGGGAGCCAGACAGCATCTCATTTTGTATTTAAAAAGTATAAGGTCTGTTTAACAATCCAGTAGAGTCCAGCTATACTCTAAATAGAGCCTAAGTGAAATAATGTGGGAATCAAATGTAGAGGTTGTTTACAAAAAGAGTTCATTTAATGAGATCAGAATGAAAGAATGAATAGGGCGTATACAGATGTAAAGCTGAAATTACCACCCAACATTTTAAACACGTGCACTGACTTAAATATGTTACTGAATGCAAATAATTCACCCTAAGGGGGAAGCTAACTGCCTTAGGAACAACTAAAACAAAACTGAACACAAATTGGGATTTCAAGCCCAATGTTGTCATCATCTTTTGTGTATAAGATTCATATTATACAAGTGGGAGAATTGACTTAACTTCACCCCGATATAAACCAATAACAGCCCTTCTTCTCCCCCAAACCGAATAAGCCATTGTAACTTGGACAAAGTAAAACGCCTACTTTTTAGGCCTTGTAAGTATCATCAGTAGGGAGTTCAAAATCCTAACCTGACAAGAGTTTTGAAAAAACAACCATGACTACTCAGGGGCCTGTTTTCAGTTGTGTTCCCTTCACCTATCAGAAAAGATGCATTATGGACATTCTATGAAGTCCTGCAGCAGACAGGATTCTGGGTTAATTCCAAGAGTCACACAGGCAATTCTTCTGGAGATATTTCTAATTCTAAGAAGAAAACTCCAAGAAGTAAGGAGGCTAATCTCATGGACATGCTACCACCTTGAGAAAAATCAGAGCCAGTCACCCTCACTTTTTTTAAACTATAATAAATGAGCTGAATGGGATGCCTTGAAATTGCTTCCAAGTATCAAACTGCAGGGAAATGAGAGGTAGCTTTTCTGATTATAATGGCCCCAAGAAATTCTGCTTTTTGTTTGTTTCTGGTTTTCCTTGAATAAATGATAAGCGGCAGCCAATTGTCAATGTTGCCAGATGGAAATAGGTTTGAACCAATTTGACATGGCAGCTCTTCTCACATCCAAAACTTGACATTTTTCATGTTATGCCTGAATTATATGCCCAGAAGGACTTAGGTCCTCTCCTCTCATAGCCTTGTACCTTATACCAACTCTAAGTCTTAGAAGAAATAAGGAAAATTTACAGTGTTGAAAATGGCCCCTTTGTGACAATGGTATTGCTCAGTTCGATATCTATTTGAGCCAAGAGCATTCCCTTAACCTCAAACATGCCAGTCCATCATAAACCACTTCTCCTCTAGGGGATGAGAGTATGGCCCAACCCAATACTATGATCCTGGTTATAAGCTGATGGGGTGGATTTACTATAATTATAGGGTACCCGAGCTTCAGGTTAAGACTTACTTCCTTGACTTTGAAGGACAAAGGTCATTCTGGCTTGACATATTCCATTCTTGGGGGCTATTTTCTTTTCTCTTTATTAGAACCGCAGTGTTTTAAGTAAGGACAATAATGAATAATGGACAGGGATAAAGACAGAATTGAGGCACAAGAAAAAATCTAGTCATCACTTCTGAACCTTCCACTGCCACACCAAGACAATTTAAAATAATTTCTATTCTAGGATAGGCAAGAAAACTCTGTCATAATCCAATCAATCTTAGGGTCTTTCTTCCCCTCACCCCCTAAAAATCATCCAGTAAAAGAATCTGAGAAATCCTTTCAGTGGGATAGTTTTAGTGCATTATACCTACCTTAATCAAACCTTTGTCTGTTTATTTTTGTTGATTCGTGAATCTTCAAGAGGTTGTTCAGTTTGGGACACCTACGTTGCTCAGTTGGTTAAGCATCCGACTTTGGCTCGAGTCGTAATGTCGCAGTTCATGGGTTTGATCTCACATCAGGCTCTGTGCTGACAGCTCAGAATCTGGAGCCTGCTTCGGATTCAGTGTCTCCCTCTCTCTCTCTTCCCCTCCCCACTTGCTCTGTCTCTCTCTCTCTCAAAAATAAATAAACATTACAAAATTTTAAAAAAAAGAAAGAGGTTTTTCAGTTCAACTAGCTCATTCTACAGATGAAGAAACTGAGGACTCTGAGAGAGGAAGTGGTTTACTAAGATTCCAGTGTGAGAATGTGGAAAAGCTGGGATTGAACATCAATTCTCGGTACCTGTCTGAGTTCATTATGATCCCATCTCTGCGATGCAATTCACCATTTAATAAAACTCAAGTTACAGTAGCAACTTCCAATCCATGGAATGGGAAAAAGATTTGGTAGATGGCTATTCATGTAATAGGGAGTAGAAGAATCCAGGGGGAAAAAAGGCTCAATTCGACTTTGTTCTCCAAGTTCATATATATACTTTTTTGAAATAATTCACTTTTCTATGTTGGACACAATTTTACATTCAACATGAGACAGAAGTAGAGTGCATTACCAATTTAAGGTTAACTCAAGATAGGTCACGGTTATAACTTTGTTGGTAAGGGAATTGAAAACACATGTTTGAAGTTAACTACAATATACTCATTGCTTGTTTCAGATGCCCCATGACTCAAGTCCATTCATGATCCAGGACTCTCTGAGCCATAGACACAGCCATCACACATCAAGAGTAAAATCTGATGGCTGACTTATTTTGCCAAGCAGTTCAATAGGTTGTTATCCAATTTTTTAAAAAATATACAAATTAGATTTTATTAATCAGAACATCTTATGTAATAGGAAAATGTCATGTTCTAAGTTTGAATTAAGGTACAATATACATATAAGAAAGTGCATATAAGGTTTTGGTTTGATTAATCATCACAAACTGAGCACACTTATTTCAGCAACACCCAGGTGAAGAAGCAACCCAATATAAGCATCCCCTGCAGCCCCCCTTTCAGTCCCTAACAACCCCACCCTTGTCCCCAGAGTACCCACCCTCCTTTCTTGTAACTACTTACACTAATATTTCCTGTTATGTACATATAAGTGGAATGATGCAGTATGTATTTAGAAGGTCTGAATTCTTTTGCTAAATCTTGTGCTTGTGGGGATCACCCACAGCATTGCCTTTATTTGTAATTCATCCATGGTGCAAATATATCACATGTATTTAATGTTCTGTTCTTGTTGGGTGTTTGGATAGTTACCCTAATGATTTTTTATTGTGTTGAATTGGTTGAAGAAAACATTAACTCAAAGGTAATAAATTCACCTTTGAAAAGTGTGGGAGCTTTAGAATTAAGGAATTATTTTCCAAAATCTAGGTTATATTTTTCTGTGTGTGTGTATGTGCGTGCATGTGTGTTTGGACATACTGTCCTCCTGACCAACAGTTTCTGTTGAGTCCTTCAGTGGTTGGAACCTGAGCACGACAGTAAGGAGCCTTAACATTGCATGCTCCAGTCAAAATGAATGGGTGAATTATTGTGACATTAGTTAGTAAGCAGGTAATTCATTTCCCATGTCATTGCTTTTTACCTCAAGCTGGCTAGCCAAGCCTCTTCAAAAATCCCAACTTGTTTGACCTGCTCCTAGTTACAGTCCATTTTAAGCTCTTCTGTATAAAATGCAATCTTGTCAAAGGGAAGACACCTGCTCCCAGCAGGAGGGTTACTCACCAACTGCCAAGTTCTTTGTTACAGTGTCTAGAAATGAAATGATCTTTCCATCTGGAATGTGTCTGCCGCCATAACTGCTGGCCTTGGGTTGACTGCCAACCTCTGGTGCAAGAAAGAGGCAGAGAGATACATGAGAGGAGGGTGCTGGGAGATGGATGTTGATGAGTTGTTGATATTGTGATTTTGAAGCTAATTTTCTCTGAAGGAGGATTATTTACTTTCTGGGTGTCCTCAACTAAATACATGTATTTCTAGGTCTGGGTTCCCCTTCCATGACCCCCTTTCTAGCTTATTTACATCTTCTTGGGTACTTTACAATTTTATTGATTATTTATTTATTTATTTATTTATTTATTTTTTTAATTTGAAAGAGAGAGAGAGAGCACAAGAGTGGGGGAGAGGGGCAGAGGGAGAGAGAGAATTCTAAACAGACTCCACACTCAGTGTGCAGCCTGATGCAGGGCTCAATCCTACAACTCTGGGATCATGACCCAAACAGAAATTGAGTCAGATGCTCAACTGACAGTGCCATCCAGGTGCCTCTATTTTACAATTTTAAAAAGCCTTCATTAATTCTTACTTTTCTCTAAAATGTTCTTCATGCAAAAGAAACTCCTGATTGGGCTCCCAGCCTTTCTTCAAGGCAGGAGAATCAAGTGGGCTGCTAGATTCTGCTTCACTCCCCTCCTCGATGGCCTCTGTTCAATCTCAGCTCTATCTCACGCGCACACACACACACACACACACACACACACACGACAGTCCTTTTGCAGTCTGGACCCACTGAAGGAGGCTCCTCTTTCCAGCTGTTCTTTAACACTGTGGGCTGAATTCATTTGATGATTATCTGGATGCATATTTTCATACCAACCCCCTTCTTCCTGACTGAAAATTACCAGTGTCTCCACAATTTCTGGCTGCCTACTCTTCAGAGTCATGAAGAAGCAGAGGGCTTCTGAGAAGGGTGTCTTTATTTCTGTCTCCACTGGGTTGTGCCCAGAACATAGACAGATACAGTTTTCAGGTGGTGGATTATTATTTTAAGTTTTTTAAAAATGTTTATTTAATTTTAGGGGAGAGAGACAGTGTGAGCTGGAGACGGGCAGAGAGAAAGGGAGACACAGAATCTGAAGCAGGCTCCAGGCTCTGAGCTGTCAGCACAGAGCCCTATGCAGGGCTTGAACCAACAAGTCATGAGATCATGACCTGAGCCGAAGTCGGATGCTTAACTGACTGAGCCACCCAGGTGCCCCTCAGGTGGTAGATTACTTTTAAGTCACACAATGGAAAATATACACCAACCTAAAGAGAGCATTTTAATTAAAAATTAAAAATATTTTTTGAAGATTACTACTCTCCATTGAAACTCATTTAAAAGAACTTTAAGATTTCAACTAGGGACTATTATTTGATGTAATTGCTCTGGATGGGATAAAGGCCACCCAGTTTGATGCTTCAATATAGGGTATTGAGAAAGAAAAACGTGTCTATTTAAAGGCATACTATTAATTGTAAAACATGGCACAAATGTAAAACACTGTTATTTTAAATGATCTCCAGGAATTAAATGTTTAAAAATTATCTAAACGCTCTTGGTCTCCAGATCCAGTGTAATCCTAAAAAACCAGTGACCACCAAACTGCAAAACAAAAACTCTTCCCCAGTAGAAGCTCAATAATAATCTCTCACTCCAAATTTATTTCCTCAAAAGGTAAATAACCTCCCATGGGCTCCGTCTTTGTATCCTATTTAATTAAAACAACACTAATCGCCTACTAATCTAGCTCACTCTTAACAAAGTATTGTATTCTAACAAGTCTGGCTTTTTTTTTTTTTTTTTTTTTTCCTCCTCCAGGGTGAAAAAAAGATGAGAAAAGGTTAAGTATTGGTTTGAGGTCAGCAAGGAGATTTATGTAAGAAAACTAAACTACCAGGGGAATCAACTCCATTTAGCCATAAAGCATTTCCCTCTGCAAGCTCAGGAAGGATTTCCAATTATTTACAAACAGATAACATTGTGTAGCTCCCTCAGTATTACAGATAAGTCACCAGAAAACAACCAGTTTGACAAAATTGCCCAGCAGCTCATTAACTGTACAGCTCTGCTAAATATCCACCATGGGCACCTCTCTGGAATGTGCTAAGGAAACTGAGAGTGGAATGAACTCCCCATCAGATTTCCGGAAGTCATAAAATAAGAAGTAGGAAATGGCTTATATACCATTGACGTACCAGTTCTACCAACTGAAGGACTTATTTTCATGTTTGGGTGTGGGCTATGTGTATGTGTGATTGAGAAAGAGGGAGACAGAGACAGAGAGAGTGGGCAAGAGAGCACAAGACCATACATAGATGGTAAACACGCAGTAAGAGTAGGCAAACATTCTGGATCTTCTAATTGTGAATGAATATTTTACTACAAGGTGTCGAGGGATAGGTCAGCTTAGTAATCGCTATGGAAAGGTTTCTTTTGGTTCCGTTTTTGAAAATGGTAAGTTGTTTTCATCTTTTTTTTTTTTTTTTCAACGTTTATTTATTTTTGGGACAGAGAGAGACAGAGCATGAACGGGGGAGGGGCAGAGAGAGAGGGAGACACAGAATCGGAAACAGGCTCCAGGCTCTGAGCCATCAGCCCAGAGCCTGACGCGGGGCTCGAACTCATGGACCGCGAGATCGCGACCTGGCTGAAGTCGGACCCTTAACCGACTGCGCCACCCAGGCGCCCCATGTTTTCTTCATCTTAATGTAGATACATTCCTATTGTACTGTGGTACAGTTGGGAAGGAATTTGGCCACACTAAGGCTGAAACTCTGAGATGAAATAAATGACAAGAGTTTAGTGGTGCATGTTTAAAATCCTACCAAGCAGCATTTTTGAAAGTTTATTGTTTATTTTCTGCTCTCCTAAGATGGCTTCTATACAGACATTGAGAGATATCCAGGTCACTACCACATTTTGGGCAGAGGTTGGGGGTGGGGAGCTCTTGGTGAATTATAAAATTAAAAAAATACCAAAATAAAAATTACAAAAGCTGATACAATTTAAATATTTGCATTTAAGATATTAGCACTTTGAACACAGAAAATAAAGCTTAATATAATTGTACTATTTCAAACATAATTAGAGGATTTATTTTAAAACTTAAATTATTGTCGCCTATAAGTAGTATAATCTGGTAATGGAACAAAAGTTTAAAATTATTCGATGAATGTCATCTTTTCCAATCCTGTTAGTTCATCTCTGTAATTACATATACAAATAACTTCATTTGGAGATAATGTCAGAAATCTAAATTTCAGGCAACCATGGAATGGGAGACCCCAGCCACAAGGACCTCTGTTGCTTGCACATTCCTGATAGTCTATCACCTGGCTTCATTTCTACCTGTTCATGATGATGAGGTCTGAGAGTGGGAGTGACTGGAGGAAATGGGTGATTCTTACCAGTGGTTCTCAAAGGTAAGTCCCTGAACTGTCACTTGCTTCAGAATAAGTCTAGAATTCCCATTAGAAATTCAGATTCTTAAGTTCCACTTAAGACCTTTGAGTCAACATTCCTTGGGTGAGACTCCAGAGTTTGCTTTTATTACAAGGCTTATGTGAATTTGGGGGCACAACAATGTTTGAGAACCACCGAGCTATGAGTTGGGATTCAAGGTTGTCACCCATGTTCTCTGTGGAAATACTACGTTATAATGGCCATATTTTTATTACTTACCTTCTATGCTTGGGACCATCTGAATCATTCACTGGATTGGGAACCACTAGGGACATTTTGACCAGGCCAGTCTTAAAATCCAAACTTTTTTTTTAAACCAAGCTGGTCTTGCTCTTATGATGAAACACGTGAAGCAGATACTCTGGGCTCAAGAAGCTCCTGACGTTTCCTTGCTGGTGGGGTCTTGAGCCACTACCTTGAAGGAAATATGTCTCTCTCTTCTGGACAGGGCTCCAGAGAACTATTAAAAACAGGGCCCACCAGGGAGATGAAGGAAGGGTAGCAGGGCAGGACTATACCATCCCAGACCGACCCCACTCTATACATTCTGTCTCAGGCTCAACTCCGAGACTTCATAGGCTAAACTTCCCCAGGAGTGAGATGGAAGTTCAGAGATTTAGGGCCAATGAGAATATGCTGTTCCTAAGAACCTGCACGTAGGTCAGCCCTCCTGCACCATCCAGGCACACATAGAATTTTACTTGGACAAAGAATTTGTTCGGTACATGAAAAAATACCTGGCCCCTCCCACGGAAAAGGACCTAGAAAGAGTACAAGGAACCAAACTGGACAAGCCCTGGGAACTGTTTACCAGGAGGTGAGCTCTTGCAAGGCATTGCAAATCACACTGTTCCATTAACATAACCAGAGGGCAGGGTGTGCTGGCCAGGAACAATTAAGATAAGTTGGGTGCTGAGGTAGCCATCATGGCTTGGGATGGTCTTGGCTAAATTGTATCTGAATGAGTAAAAGGAGGTGAAGGCTGTAGATAAATTATAAAGCAGTACGTGTGTTAGTTGCTACTCTTATCATTAACAGCAATCAGCAAATTACTAGGTGATGTCACTTGCTAATTAATCATCTCTTGATGGAAGGATTCTACCTGCTTTGGCACTATTACCATGTCAAAGCATAGCTTTTTGCAACTATTAAAGTTATACATTGTGCTGGCACTTGTTTTGATTCTGAAGGTTACATTTCATATTATAAAGGAGGTTTGGGGTACTGCTGAGAAGTTTTATTTATTCCTCCCATGCCCTTCCTCCCCACTGCATCTTTCAAAGCCAAGCACAAATGTCACCTTCATGGAGTCTTCTGACAGCCCTCTCTCCATCCAAAATTAACAGCTCAATTCTCTGCATTCTGGAAACTTGTAATTTGTACCTCCTTCTAGCATTTCTGTCCCTCTGCCTCATATGATAGCTGTTTCATGCCATCCTCTCACTAGATAATGGTCTCTGGGAGGACAGGGGCCATGCCATCTCTTGCACTAGGGTTGCAAATAGCAGGTATTCATGAAACAGCCACGAAATTCATATTTGTAGTCCTGCAACAGAAGTTACACACTGGCCAGCCACAGGCCAGAAATACCTAAATTTTTGACACAGTCACCTATTGGCAGATTTCACGTAAAATCCTGGACGTCTGGCAATTTCCCATGGCTATAAACACCTTGAAAAGAATGGCAGCTGACCCTTTAGTTTAGTTTTTCCCTCCAGTTTCCCACAATTGTTTTTCTATCATTTGTATTACCTGTGTCTCCTCTGTGGACACCTTTCTCAAGGAGATACCATTTGTTTACCTTCTTCCACATTGGTCAGGACCAAATGCCCCCATGAATAAATGTGTAACTGTGCTTGTGGTAGATGCAATTCAGAACCAAAGACTATGTTTGCCTAGATAGATCTTTTAGAGGTCAACTGGTAATCAACTGGTTTGCTGTGCTCAATGATGTAATTTAGCTTTTAAGGTGGCAAAATGTGATCTGATCATATTTTGGTTAATTGTTTAAGGATTAGTAGCTTTGTGGAATACTAATAAAGCTTCAGTCTGAAGTCCGTACAGATAAACTAATGAAGACACTAACACCTAGTACTTATTGGTTTGAGTTTCTAGTAGGGTGACATATTTTTATAGTTCTCCTCCTTATACACTCCTAGGAATCCACACAGGGACTCATAAGTTGACAAGGTTTTCTCTACCTGAGGTCTCTATTTCCTCACTTTTCTTAACTTGCTCCAGCCTGGTCTCTGATTCCATCCTGCTAGGTGCTAGGGGCAGTTCTGATAATGGCTTTCATGTCACCCTGGAATATTTTTCAGTGTCCTTTATATCCAATTGATTGGCAATTCTTTTACAATTGACCACGATCCCTTTTTCATGAAGGTATTTTATCCTTTGGTCACTGTGGTACCATATTTTTCATATATTCCTGGTGGCTATCTGGCTTCTCTTTGTCCAAAGACTCTCCTTGATATCTCCCTTCACCTGGTGATTAATACTTGAGTTCCTCAAGGCTGAACACTGCTATTCTTTTCTTCTCATTCTATACATTCCTCCTAAGAAACATACTCATGTCCTTTAATTACTATTTATATGCCAGTGATAGAAAATATATTTATCGCCCATATATTTTCTTTGGGCCCTAGACTATGCAGTCCACTGTCTATATGACATCTTGATTTGGATGTCTTGGATGTCTCAAGGGCATCTCAAGTTTAATTTATCCAAAAACAAATTCACACCACCTCCCTAATTGGTCCTCTTTGATGGTTATCTAGTCAGCAAATATCACAACCATCCATTTATGCAAGTGACAAACTAGAAACCACCTGCTTCACCTACCTCCCTACCATATGGTTTTATCACTAAGCCTGATATTCTGTCCCCTAAATGCCTTGAAACTGTCAACTTGTCTCCATCTATCTCCTATACTGGTTCCAGTTACATTGTCTTTCACCTAAACAGCTTACTATGTTAACTGGCTTCCTCCACTTTACTCCTACATAGAGCCAGAATAATCTAATGCAAATGTGACAGTGCTTAAAGGACACTTTTAGTGGCTTTTTCTTGTCTTTAAGACCAGCATCCCTGAAAAGGCAGTATATAATCCAGCCTCTACCTACTTCCTTAGCCTCACTCATCAATGCTCTCCCGGCACTCTCTGTGAGCCAACCATACCAGACTTCTCCATGTTTCTAGATGCCGCCTACTCCTTCCTAAAACATGGCCTTTGCTCACATAGTTTTTTCTGTCCACATACCTTTATTTCCAAACTGCCCCTCTTCACCTAACTGTTTCTATTTCTTTTTTAGATGTGAACTGAAACATCACTTCTCCAGAAAGTTTTTCTTGACCTCTTTTAGTGTGTTCTCAATGTAAGGGCACTAATCATAGTCTATAATTATAAATTCATTTTGTGACCCTGATTAAATGTGTCTTTCCCACACTATGTTTTTGCTCATTGCCTCCTCCCCGCCGCCGCCACCCGCCCACTGCCAGGACTATCTCTATTTCCTACATGAGGCAGGGGATAAATATATATATATATATATATTAGGGAGTAAAAAGTGTTACTTACCAAGTTAGTGATCAGAAATATCTGACCCCTAAGTCCAGCCCAGCCAAACGCCCTGTTATACTTCATCAAGTCACTTCCTATTTCAAAGCAATACTGTAAGGAAATTGTCTATAGAACAAAATTAATAGAAATGCTTTAAATGAAAATAAGAACAGATTTCTGTGTATGGAGCTCCATAGATCTCTACCCACACCCTAAATCTGAAATTCTTTGGTAACTTCAAAAATTAAAGTGTCAAAGATGGATAGCTAGAATATTTTAAATTACTTCAGTAAAACCATTAAAAAGAAACTGGGAACAATATTTTGATTGATGCAGTACAACAAACAAATTGCACTGGTATGCTTCTAAATTGCTACTATCATGATCCTTAGCAATTGTATAGTGTAAATCATTAGTCAATCAAGCACTCAATATACCATGTGAGCTCAAACAAAAATAGACTAGATATGATAATTAGGCAAAAGTGTGATCGTTACATGACAATGAACATGAGGCTTATATCAATTTTGTGGTTATGTATAGTTATCTTGGTCCTCATATACTGTAACAGTTATTCCATTACTTTAAGATTCCCTGTAGAGACACCTGTGTGGCTGAGTCTATTAAGTGTCCAACATCAGCTCAGGTCATGATCTCAAGGTTCGTGGATTCAAGTCCCATGTGGGGCTCTGTGCTGACAGCTCAGAACCTGGAGCCTGCTTCAGATTCTGTGTCTCCCTCTCCCTCTGCCCCTCCCCTGCTCATACTCTGTCTCTCTCTCTCTCTCTCTCTTCAAAAATAAATAAACGTTAAAAAAACAATTAAAGATTCCCTGTAAAAGCATTAATATATACTTGAACTCAGGTTAAATCTTTGCATCTGAAACATGAAGAATATTATGACTTGGGCTTAGATTTTTTTTTTTAAATCCACAGATTTACTTATTTCAATTTCCAATCACCATTTTCTCAGTTGAAAATTTCCTGAAATGGTTGCCAGGGAATGGTGGAATTATCTTTACAGGATTCTTCTGAGGGTATTGTCAGACAGACTTCAGGAAAAGACTGACATAACTGACAAGCCAGAGATCATAGAACATGTTTAAAAGTCAAAGACCTGAATTCTGTAGGCTAGGAAATATTTTTTTTTAGATAAGCATAGTAATAATCAAAGACAAATGTCTTTTAAGCAGTTTGACTGCCCATTTCTCCAGGCTTTTCTGTATGGTCTCTGAAATATCAGTTTTCAATGACACTTATTTATCTGAATGGAAAGTGGAAAATGTCTTATGTTCTGTACACTTGGTACTCCTCATTTGGATAGTTCCCAAATCAGAATAGACCCTCTGTGAACACTGAAGTGAGAGATGGCCTTTGGTTAAAGCAGAATGCACTTTGAGTCACATTTTCAGCAGACATTCCTGCTGAAATTCAGCAGACTAGAATCTGGAGTTGGTTTTTGTCTGAAAGCTGATCAATCGCTGACCTGCAACGTGACGTCAAATGGCGTTAGCCCTGTGCTGCACTTCTGAACGTTGGGGACCATTCAGAAATCGAATCTTCTAACACAATCAATGACCGCCATTTATCTTCCAAAGGCACATTTGACTAATCAGATCCTCTCATTTTCCTCTCTTCTGACTTTCAGCCCTGCTTCCTATTAGATAGAGGAGAAACACAGAACTCTCCTTTCAACTGCTTTCCATACAATTAACATCAAAGAGAAATGAGTGACTCACAGTCACAGATAAAAAAATTAGCCAATTATATACTGAAACTGGGACAAACAATTATGTCAATAAAATCGACTGGCACAAGAAGCCAGACCCGTAAAACCAGGACATTTGGCAGAACCTCATTCTCCTTCCAGTCTGTCACCCACTAGGACAACTGGACAAATGGACAATGGATGCTGGAGACTGAAAAAAGAAAAAGGCCATGGCTCTGGTGGGGGCCAGTTAGGGCCAATTTATCCAGCAGGCCTGGATGGGCCTGTGGAAGGGACAGAAAGCTCTTCCCCTTTTCCCTAAGCAAACCTTCACATAAAGACATTAACTTAGCAGCCCTTAGGATAGATGAATGTTAGTTTTCAGACATAATTATTTTTTTCTGGCATATCATTTGGAGGGGAGAAGAGCCATCAGTTTAAAACTTTAAATACTTATATCTTTGAACACTATTTGCCAGACAGTTAGAATGAATGGCTTGATTCAAGGTCATGCCTCTGGGCAGTGAAACAACCATCCGGAAGCATCACTGAGCCAGCCACAGCACCATCTTAACAGGGCATCACTCTCTGAGTGGTCGGGGCACATGAGACACATCCATCTGGATTGAGTAGACAGGCCACAGTGATCCAAAGTGACGGGTTCTATTGCTCTATGGTCTTTTCGTTCCAGCTGATTAGACACAGCTTCAATTTTGAGTAGTTTACAGACAGAGATGCTCAATGCATTCCAATTTGCAGTGATATTACTAAGGGGCTAGAATGTGAGCTCTCATTGGTCATCTGAAGCCTGTGCGGTACAGATAATAAGCTATAAGCACCATCATCCCCTCTGTCTGAATCCCTCCCCAGGAGGAAGTTAGGTGCTTAAAGAGGCCTATTAACTATTTAAGGCCATGCAGAATACGATTTAATGCATTATTACCATTATTGCCACAGTAATGCACTCTTACCCTTGCAAGGGAGCAGAATGGCCCTTTCTGTGGGAGGTGGAGAAATGTCAGTTAAACTTGGCCTCTGACATCCTCCTAACCATCTCTAGTCATGCCAATTCCAGGGAGAGTAGCTCCATATATTATTGTCAACTGTGGGGCAGGGGAGGCAGCTTGCACTTAACTAAGACATAAATTTGGGCTTTTATAATTATAGTATTTTTTTAAAGTCCCAAAAACTGACAGTAAATTTCTAGTAATCAAAAACCACTTTGGACACAGTATCTGAAAGCATCACTTGCTCCTTTTGCATGTCATCGGGTGTATTTCTTTCCTTTAAGGCCAGAATTGCATTGGCAGTCAAATGCCCTTATCTCTCTGAGGAAGAGAGATTTGGAAGTGGGACCATGCTCCTTGTCCTGTGTTCTTTCAGATAAGACTAAGTATTTTCTCACCCACTGTCCACAGGACCAACCATGGAACATGGGGGATGGGGTAGAGAGCCAGCCAGTGGTCAGCGCCCACTGCTGCCAACAGAACATGAGGAAATGAGCCATGCCTTGAGATATCCATGTGAAGGTCTGATGACCAGGCAGAGCAGTGGGCATTGGAGTTGGATAGAAAACTCTTTGACATGCTAATTTTTGTGTTATGTAACAGATTTCTGAACCCATTCATAAACCATCAAGCTTCAGATGCAGATTTCACTATTCTTAAAAGACAAGGGGCTTCTATTGCATGAGTTGAAAAAGAAAATCCCAAGATCGGCTAACCCCAAATCCTCAGCAATCTCCTTTTCAGTTTTTTTCCTCCTGACCACTGACCTCCGAGCTTAACTCCACTGTGCCTTGACAGAGCTCTCCTGCCTGTAAGCGATTCTGAGAACCAAAAGGCAGCAGTAGGGAGGAGGGGTCATCCTTTTCGGACATGTTTCCTGGGCTGACCTACCACGCCAGGGGCGTCATGGAGTTGTTTTGGCATCCCCAGACTGAACTTGGAGAATAGCGAACAAAGTAGCTGTGGCTGAATTTCTCTCTAGCATGTAGACAAATGAGTGTACACAGTGCCAGACTGAAGGAAGAGCAACCCGGACAGGCAGGCTGGGACAGGGTCCCAAGTGTGAAGATACTCAGATTTTAAGCCTTCTCACTTAACATTGAACACTGAATGAACATATATAAGTGCACATGGAGAGTTCGAGAAAGGGTACAGAGAGGAATTCTTTCTGACAGTCTGTTTTCCTCCCTTTTAAAAATAAATTAATAGACTCATTTTTAGGGGGTTTTAGGTTTCCAGAAAAATACGTGGGAAGTATAGAGAACTCCCATATATTCCCTCACCTTCCCCCACAGTTTTCCTTATTATGACCATCTTGCATTAGTGTGGTGTTTTTGGCCACACAAATGAGCCATACCCAAGTATGAATTCAAGCCCATGGTTTAAGGAGGGTTTGCTCTTGTTCTTGTATATTCTGTGGGTTTGGGCAAATGTATAATGACATGGATCCTCCACTGCAATATCATACAGAATAGTTTCATTTCCCTCAAAATCTTCTGTGCCCTGCCTGTGTGTCCCTCCCTTCTCTAGCAACCATTGATCTCTTTACTGTCTCCATAGTTTTTCCTTTTCCAGCACATGATATAATTGGAATCATACAGAATGCAGCCTTTTCAGATTAGCTTCTTTCACTTTGTAATATCCAGTTGGCTCCTTTATGTATTTTCATGGCTTGATAGCTCATTTCTTTCTATTGCCCACTAATATTCCATTGTCTGGATGTGCCACAGTTCATTTATCCATTCACCTAGTGAAGGGCATCTTGGTTACTTCCAAGTTTTGTCAACTATGAAAAAAGCTGCTGTAAGCATCCATGTGCAGGTTTTTGTGTCAACACTATTTTTTAGCATGGAACTTTGAAAATTGGGGTTAGGTAAACTCTGCCGGAATTCCCACACCTCACAGACCGAGGAAGAAAGACAAGAATATTAACTGCACACCCCAGATGTAGCACCCTGCTGGGAAATTATTGCTGGTTGGTAAATAATGGCAAAACGAACAACTGAATGACCTAATAATGAGGCTCCCTTGGGGCGTTACGGACTGAATCTTGTCCTTTCAAAATTTATACGTTAACGCCTTAACTCCAATGTTATTGCCTTTGGAGACAGGGCCTTGAAGGACATAATTAAAGTGAAACAAGGTCATAAAGTTGGGCCCCTAATCTGATAGGACTGGTGTCTTTATAAGAAAGAGGAGGGGCGCCTGGGTGGCGCAGTCGGTTAAGCGTCCGACTTCAGCCAGGTCACGATCTCGCGCTCCGTGAGTTCGAGCCCCGCGTCAGGCTCTGGGCTGATGGCTCAGAGCCTGGAGCCTGTTTCCGATTCTGTGTCTCCCTCTCTCTCTGCCCCTCCCCCGTTCATGCTCTGTCTCTCTCTGTCCCAAAAATAAATAAAAAAAAACGTTGAAAAAAAAAAAAAAAAGAAAGAGGAAAGACCCCAGTGATCTCCTTCTCTTTTCACATGCACACACAGAGGAAAGGCCTTTTGAAGGAAGGCATGGTAAGAAGGTTACCATCTACAACACCAGAAGAGTGCTCTCACCAGAAACCAACCCTAGCACCTCAGTCTTGGACTTCCAGCTTCTTTAAGCAGGTGAATAGACTGGTCTGTCTTCCATGGCCTTGTTGAGGAGGTTATGATAAGGGGATGGAGAGAAAACTTTGTCTATTCTGGGAGCCCCTGTGGGTTTGCATAGGTCAGAGCTCATTTATCCTAAGGCTGAGATGTGATGTCCTCCTGCAGTAGGTGTGGAAAGGGGCTTTCATAATGCATCTCTGATCATTCCCTTGGAATTAACTCCTTGATGTAGAAGTACAGAGTCCCCGAGAAGTACAGAGTCCTACTCCTTCACGTAGAATTTCTGGGTTAAGGGGTATATTCAGTTTTAAAGACTGTTTATATGTGTTGTCCAGTATACCAACTATGCCCATTTACACTTCTAAGAGTTTTTTAAAGTACTCATTTGACCACATTTACCGATGTTGGCTATTATTACCATAAAAGATGAAAGCAAAATAAACCTTGTTAACTTCATCAGCAAAGCACACCTGACAGCTTTTAAAGTTTTTATCTATTTGGAAATTATTAGGGTGGGGCATTTTTATATTTTCATGGTCATCTACGTTTCTTCTGTAACTTACAATTTATACCTTTTGTTCCTTTTGCTCTGTGCTCGTGTGTTTCTTGTTAAGTTGTAAGAAATCTTTATGTGTTGAGAAGACTGACATGATCAGCCAAATTGCACCTTTTTCCCCATGACTTTCTTTTCACGTTTAATTGTGTGTAGGTGTTTTGATGTGCAATTCTTTTTAATTTTTATATGACTACACTATATGAATATATTTGGTTTCTGCCTTTAGCATCATGTTCAAAAATCCTTACCCATATTGCAATATTTTTTTGTTCTGTGTTTTAATCTAGTATTTTGCTGTTTGATTTTCGCAATTAAATGTTTAGTCATCCTGGAAATTCTCTATATAAAGTGTGCAATAGAAATCTTCTTCTGATTCTTTTTAAAGAAGTGGGAACTGACTTCCTTCTCTCTGTGTCATTTTACTCTATTTCTCACTGACTTCTTGAGAAAATCTGAACTGAGTTTGAAGATCTTCCATCAGTAGAGGTCAAGAAAAGAGAGCTAGGGAGACAGGGAAGAGAGAAAAGGGAGATCAAGGGGAAATTTTTAGTTTAAAAAGCTAAGTAGAAAAGTCACTTTGGTTTCTCCATCTTCTAAATGATCAGGCTGGACAGGATAATCTGTGGAGCTCCGTTCCAGCTCAGTTTTATGGGATTTGAGGATTTGGAGGGCAAACCACATCTCTCATCCTGTCTTTCTAAAAAAGACGAGTGCACACTACACAACTCTAAGCTGAAATGAGTTTTAAGCTTAAGAAATACTGGGACCCTAAAGGATCCTTGAGAACTTTTAACCTCAGTCGAATCATTTTGCTGGTAAGGACAGAATTCCGGGGAGGTTAATAGATCTGCTCAAGGCCCCACAAATGGTCAGTTGCAGGGGGCCTGGAGCCTAGGCCCCCAGATCTGCATCCTGTCCCGCCCCTTCCCACTTCTCCAGCCATGTCTTCCTTTCCGCTTGCCTTCCTTTTCTGGTCGCAGCTTTCAGTATGAAACGGCTAGTCTCTCTCGTAGGAAATTTACCACTTAAGGCCACTGTGTGCTTAAGACCCCCTCAGGCACTTTAAAATATTTTCCCTTGGGAGCCTAGAGATCTTTTCAGTTCTCTCTCGAGAATCTGATTGCAACCAAAGCAACAGACTCTTCCATTTTTACCTAAAAGCAAGGAAATGATTACCTATATCCTTAATGTAAATTCCCACTGACAGCTCAGACACTGTTGCAGCTGGAGGGGCAAGTTGACCTTCACATCTATTGTCAGCGCAGAGACAGAGGGGAATTTTATTGACCAGAGAGGATAATATGCATTAGGGAAGCCGAGCAAGGATGTTCTGACCTATTGGAATATAGTGCAGGGTCAAAGGGCACAGGATTAGAGCTGCGTGGCATCGTTAGCGTCAATGCCAATTGTGTCCTTTTGTGTGCTCTGCTGCGTCACTTGCCTGTCTGTACCTTGGGGACTGGCAAGAGAGTCTCTTTCAGCTGCTTTTTGCTTATCTCTGGTATTGAGAAGAGCTTGCTCCCAGCTCCCCTGGGGCTGCCTCTTGAAAAAAAGGAAAACAACGATTGCAACATTGCGAATCCCAGAAATTCCATCTGCATATTTTCTGAGCCTCTGGTACACTGGGTCACTCCTTAGGGGGACAGTTTATTGTATTTGCCTTTAGAAATGAACCCTCAGAAATCACTCAAGGGAATGCCCGATGAACAATTCTTCTTTCTTTCCCCCCTCCCTCTCCCTCCGCTAAGTGTCTCCGAAAAGCGCCTCTCCAGAGACACTTGTTCCTGGTATTATCAAACCCCAGTAATGCAGGAGACTCCTGGATATTTTTGTTGTTTACTTCTTTCCTCCCTTTCCATGGATAGGAAGAAAGGGGGAGGCTCGGGGGCCCATTAGGAGTTCATCAGATGTTCTGGGAACTGGCTGTCTTAGGGGCTGCCTTGCCCCAGTGCAGGGATACACATCTGTTCTGAGTGGCAAGCACAAGCCTTTGTGTTTGATTCACATTTTCTCATTATATAGGTGTCACTAGTATTCCCGTCTGGCAAGTAAAGAAACCACGGCACAAAAAGTTAAGTAATTTCCCAAGGTGATACAGAGAGCAAGTATAGGAGATGTGATGCAAATCCAGGCATATGGGCCCTAAAGCTCACGCCCTTCATCCCTGCCCTTTTCACCAACATTTGCTCTCTCTCTCCCTCTCTACAGCAGATACCCCTTTAGCAGACAGTACACCACCCACTAAGTACTGTCAGTATTGACTGTTAACAGTTCATGGCCTTCTCAACCCCCGGGAGGTAATAACCCCCTCCCTGCCTCTTCAATTCCAGGAGTAGCTCGTAGCACTAATTGGCCAGCTTGGGAGTACGAAAGCCCCCCTTGTCGCAAGTTATAACCACCCGTCACATGCAATTCCTGCTCCAGAGTTGTTTGTAGAACCAGGTCTCAGTTGAGATAACATCTTTGCTTACCTTTATTTCCTTATCCTGGTCTCCTTTCCTCACCACCTACCCTCCTTTTTTTGAGAGCAGTTCCTTAATAAAGAACTTGGACAAGGATCCTCTTCTCAGGCTCTTCTTCTAGCCAGTCCAATCTCAGATACTTCCCATCATGCTTCTCCATGCTTCTCTGTCTTGGTTTCGTCTTCAGACTGATTCTTTCCATGTGGCATCAAAATGAGCCCCAGGAGCTCCAGTTGTACATGGTCTCCCTACATGAGGAGAGCTCCTCTCTCTCTCTTTCTCTTAAGCATTTTAACAATCCCTTAAGATAGGTTCTCTTTGACCACTCTGACTCACATGCCAGTGTGTTGGGGTGAAGTGGGGTCATGTACTGGACAGCTAAACAAGGAGAGGAGCAATCCCTGCAAAGAAAAAGAGTCAGAGACACCAGGAGGGAACACTTCAGGGGACCACAGAGAGTGACACAATGATCCGAGGTTGCTTATAGCACTTGCTGGCATGTTACGGTCATCCTGAGACAGAGGGAACTTGCATTCACACATCCTACCAGGCTGGAGTTAGGAAAATGGTCACCATGGTTTGATTGTGTGGCTCTCAGCAAACAGCAGATACCCCTGCTGGGGCCAGGAATTTCTGGGTGAGGGCAGACAGGAAGAAAAGGGAAGAGGGGGAGACCGTGGAGAGAAAAGGCTCCCAGATGTTATCCAGGTTTGGGTCTGTTTGGGCCAGAAGTCAACTGGGTGAGAGATAACAAAACACATTTCACATCATCCTCTGGATTCAATGTGTATGTGTGGCTGTTGAATGAAAGTTTTCTTTCTGGTAATACATAATGGTGTTACATTTTCAGACATTGCAGAGATTCATAGTACATTGCTTCTCCCAACAAACCTAAGGTAGGTGGTATCAGTCCCAAGTACAGATGAGAAGAGCCTTCTCAAAATCACACGGCAAACCTGAGGCCAAACCCAAATGCCAACTTCCTGTCTTTGGGCTCTCTCTGAGTTAGCAGATGGTGGCTTTGTATTTGTTAGGCAGAGGCTGAGGAGCTTGTAAGCAGAGGTGCCAGAGGACAGTTTCAATCATAAACAAAAACTGAGGGTCAAAGTTTCCCCCACCCCTCTTCTGGTGAGCCAGCCTGGGACACATTGTCAACTACCAGTCACTGATTTCTCCTGAGCTAAAACACAGGTAGTAGGCACTGTGGTTACAATTTTAGCTTCTGGGGGCTCAGCATGGAGCCAGAATCCCAAGCAGGCTCTGGGCTGACAGCACAGAGCCCAATGCGGGGCTCAAACCCAAGAACCATGAGATCGCAGCCTTAAACGAAGTCGGACATTTAACTGACTGGGCCACCCAGGTGCACCTTCAGTTCCTGTCCAGAAGATAAGAGGGCGCGCAGAACAGGACAGCAGTCACCTGCACGGGGAGCAGAGGTGGCAGGGCATCTGGAGGAGATGGTGGATACTCGTCAGACACTGTGAATGCCCAGAGGACAGGATTGATCATCATCCGAGCCCTGGGAAGAGGCCAGTAAAAGACACCTGACACTCCTCTGGAGACTCCAAGGGGATTTGACAGGGGTTGGAGGGCCTGTGTTAAACAGGTGAGTGCAAAAGCAGGGGAGCTGGTTTATTAAAGGTAATACAATTTCATCGGAATCCATAGCTGATGAGGCCTACGGACACACTAGTTAGTGTTGCTGAACAACACATCACCTTAAAAGTTAGTGGCATAACACGACCACTGTATTTTGCTTACATATTCTATGGGTCAGGAATGTGGAGAGACAGCAGCAGAGACGTAGTGTGTGGGGCCTCAGATGGGGAAATCAAAGGTTGACAGTGACTTGACAGCTGGAGGCTGAAATCATCTGGAAGCATCTTCACACACATGTCCGGCTGTTGATGTTGGTTGTCATTAAGAAGGACAAAAAAGACCCAAGATGATCATCCATCCGCAGAACACATAGACTGTTGGCAGAGTGAGCCAAAAGTGAGCTACAGACCTCACTCATGGAGGGTGCCAAGCGGAGGTGGGCTTATAGGATGGATGATCAAATCCACACTCAAAATGGTCTTGACATGCTGCATCCCCATGCCCGAACCCTGTGGATGAACTTTCTTACTCTTCTTTCTGGGACTTTTACCTTATCTCAGGTCCACTTGGTAGCTGCCTCCAAGTCAAGGAGGACATGGTCTGAATTCCCGATCATCATTGCATACTTTGGGAAATTCTTACAAGTATCTCACTACGTCAAAGTGTATTATCGCTGAGAGGAATCTTGGAAGCTATCTCAAGCAGCAATTCTTAACATTAAAAAAATTATCTTAACCTGTTTTTCTCAAAGAAAACATGAGATCCAAAAAAAAAAAAAAAAAAGAAAGAAAGAAAGAAAAAAAGAAAGGAAAGAAAATATAAGATCCAAGACCCAAGCGGAGAGCAGGTAAAAGGACAACTGATCTGATGAAGCAGAGATGGGGGTTCCAAAGTGTCTATATACTCAACCTCCCCTCAGACACCTGAGTGCAACCCTGGGGCTCTTTTTGATGAGGCATTAAATTCCAGAGAAATTAAATGACTTATCTAAGGTCACCCAACTGGTTTTTGATGGAGATAGGAATGGAATTTAGGATTCTGACTCAGATTAGGGATATTTTTATTTTTTAATTCACGTTTTTCATTTAGATCACATAAATAACATCGTCACTGTAGAAAACCTAAAAAATGCAGACATGTACAAGAAAATGAAAATTACCTTTAATCCCATGACCAAGGAATAAACACTTTTAATATTTTAATGTATGTCATCCCAGTCTTTTTGTTTGTGTGTGTGTGTGTGTGTGTGTGTGTGTGTGTGTGTATACATGGTAACCTAATATAAACATTGTTTTACAGCCTGTTTTTTTTCTCTTTATAATTTCATGTGAAGATTTCCCATGTCATTAATTTTTTATAACATCATCCTAATGGCTGCATATAAAGTGGTAGCATGATCTATTTAATGGATCTCCTGTTGTAAGATGTTTGCCTATTTTTTTCTTCATTCTTCCCGTTTGTAATGTCAAACTAAATTGTGATAAACATCCTTGCAGACACTTCTTCACGCACATCTGGGTTAATCTGATTATAATATATTCCTAGGAGTACCTTTTTGGGTGAAAATCTACACATATTTATTAAAGTCTTTTGATACATTCTGCCAAATTGACTAGGGGTCCTTCTCTGTAACACCAGGGTGCCTCTTCCTAGAAGACCACTCTGCATTGCATGGTATAGATGGCCCCCCTTGAGGAGTATGACATTTATTGTTTTGCATTCTCTTTATGAAAGAACCATAGCAACACTGACCTACAAAGAACTTTAGAATGTGGGTGGACAATCTCTCTCCTTATTCTCACTAATATAATTTAACTTGAGTGTGAGTGAACTGAGGAGAAAAATAATGATAGGATATTTCAAAATGCTACCATCCTAGGGCCATTTATAAAAGTAATAGGAGTAACTTATAAAGAAATAAGTATCAAGATTTCCTTGCATTTGCATAAGCTTGGATTTAGGTATATGTGGTTATGTTCAGAGGAAGGGTAGGGTGGGCCTGCCAGGGGTATCCTAATAAAAGCGACCTAAGGAAACATCTGATCCAAAGATGTTGGAAGGAATGGAAAGTTCTGAATACAAGGATTACCATCTCTAGGCCTGTATTGTTTCTTGTTGCCGCTGTAGGAAATTACCACAATTTAGGGGCTTAAAACAACAACGTACTGTATATTTCTGAGAATTTGGAGGTCCAAAGTTCTAATTGAAATTTGTGGGGCTAAAGTCAAGAGCAAGTTAAGGGTGGTTCCTTCTAGAGGCTTTCAGGGAAAATCCCATTTTTGTCTCTTCCAGCATTTGGTGGCTGCAGGCATTCCTTGGTCTGTGGCCACATCACTCTAATCTCTGTCACATCACTTTCTCTTCTTCTTTAAACAAATCTCCCTTTGCCCCCTATTTTTTTTAATACCGGTTTTTATTTTATTTTATTTATTTATTTTGAGAGAGACAGGGATAGCACAAGTGAGGGACAGGCAGAAAGAGAGGGAGAGAGAGAGAGAGAGCGAGAGCGAGAGAATCCCAAGCAGGCTCTGTGGTGTCAGTGCAGAGCCCAACTCGGGGCTTGAACTCACAAAACCATGAGATCATGACCTGAGCCGAAACCAGGAGTGGGACGCTTAACCAACTGAGCCACCCAGGTGCCCCCTGTCCCCTCTTTTAAGGACATGTGTAATTACATTTAGGGCCTGGCAACATAACTCAGAATACTTCCTCCATCTCAAAATCCTGAACTTAATCATAGCCACAAAGTCTCTTTTGCCATTCAAGGCAACACTCACAGAGGCCAGGGATTGGGGCCTATCTTTGGGGGATCATTATTTGGCCTACCATTAGGCCCACCTGCAAAAATCTCATGCCTAAATTGTAGGTCAAGGAAGCTGTGATAAGATTGTCAAGGAGGAAATTACCTTGAAAAAGCCAAGCCATTTTATCCAAGTGGAGATGGCGGTAGACTAGAATAAGCACCCAGGAGCAAAAGTGAGGCAGCAGCAAAGCTTCAGTGTGTTGTCATTAGTCACTGATGCACGTGATATAGTGCTGATGGCTGTAATATCAGTGCCATTGACCTCAGACTCAGTACCTGAACTTAGAAGACAGTGGTAGAACCATGTGCTTCCATGATGGTCCCTTGACATGGCCTAGCTGTCATCTTTGTTATTACCACAGAAATCTAGAGAAGCAGAGGCAAGAACTTTTGGAAATGTAACCACAAGGACTAATATCCAGAGCCCACAGAGGTTATAGCTATAAGAACCCTTTGAGGATTTGAAGAGGGACAAATTTCCTGCGGAATAAATGTGGCGAGGTGGAGCCAGAAAAAATTTTGTGTTGAGCTTCTGTTAACCAGGTGTATCTGCAGACCGCTGGACCTGGAAAACGTGAGTTAGGCCAACATGTCAGAGCTCATGCATCTGTGGAGAAGGAAACACAGACTCTAGCTGAACAAAAGATTGGTGGTGTGTGGGCCTCACCAGGAAGAAAAGCAGAGTCTTAGGTCCCACCCAGACCTACTGAATCAGAATCTGTTTTCACAAGACCCCAGATGACTCATCTGCACATTCGATTTTGAGAAGCACTGATAGCTAAGAAAGGGGAATGGATGCTGAACAGTGACAACAGGTAACTGTTACACAAATTTCCTTGTGATGGTGTTACATTGATTCTGACAGCGTTTTCCATGGAGGAGATCACATATGAGTTGAGTAGTTATAGTTTATCAGTTTGAATGTTTTCAGTGACAGATAAGAGACCTCCAACTCTACAAGCTTAAAGAATGGGAAAAAATTATCTTACATAAGAAAATGAAAGTAAGATGGTTCTTAGGCTTGCTAATTCTTTTTTAAAAACTTCCCATGAAGACAACCAGCAGGCCTCTCTGCACATTTCATTGACCAGGACTGGTGTCCTTGCCCACCTCTAAATGAAGGAAAATGGTATCTCCATCACTGGTTTATGCAATTCAGGATGTGTCCATGACTCATGAGAGGAAAGAGTAGATGCCAAAACCAAATTACGTCCCTGTCAGCGGGGAGGAAAGGCCATTAATACCTAGAGATCCGCTTCAGCATCTTTGGTGTATTTGTGGAACTTCCTAAGATTGCTACTATTTTTGCCAGTACGTAGGTCAGTATGATCCATTTCCTTTTAATCAGTCGTCATTTTAAAGCTCTCCCTTAAAATAATTAACTTTATTTGTTTGTGTATCTTTTTTTCCCAAAGAAGCATGGAAAATTTTTATTGTATTTTATTTATTTATTTTTTAATGTTTTATTTATTTTTAAGAGAGAGAGAGAGAGAGAGAGAGAGAGAGAGAGACAGAATATGAGTGGGGGAGGGTCAGAGAGAGAGGGAGACACAGAATCCAAAGCAGGCTCCAGGCTCTGAGCTGTCAGCACAGAGCCCGACTCGGTGCTCAAACTCGTGAACCGCGAGATCATGACCTGAGACGAAGGTGGGACGCTTAACCGACTGAGTCACCCAGGCGCCTGAATATTTTTAATGAGAAAAGGAAAATAGACCAAGAACAGCAGGAAAGAATTTTAATACTCAGACTTCTGATTGAGTGTGACAAAAGGCAAAATAAATAAAAAAGACACTTGACAGAACCCTTTATAAAAAAGGTCTTATTTGTTCTGTGTTCTGGGCAGCAGAGTTTCCTTTTCCAAGGGCTGCAGCTGGGGGTCAGACTGTCTGTATCAACCAGGATCACGAGAATTTTTGACATTGTGCTACTTAAGCCCCGGGGTACACATTTAAATTGTCATACTTGGTCTGCCTCACAATGACATCCTTCGGCAAGGAAAGAAAAATAGAGTTTGTGGTCAGTGTGAAAGAGTAAGACCAGATACACTTGCAAGTGACACAAGAAAGTCGGAGGGTTTTTTTCACACTTGAGCTTGTTTTCCTCCATGAAAGGCAAAATATCAAAGTTGTTCTCAGCTTCCTAAGAACAGGGCCCAGGACTGGGGTGAATTAGAAGATGGTTAATTATTCCCAGTGCTGTGTCAATCCTCTATGGATGACGTGATGTTTGTTAGGAAAGGGGGAAAAAATCCTGAGACCCCAGGGGCTGCAGCCAGTGAATGGATGCCCTCTCTTCAGGGCTCTGTTTAATAAGGGGCTCTCCAGCCACCCCTGGCCCCCTGCCTTGTGGCCCACCAGTCTGTTGTGGTAGGGGACAGTGGGTGGTTTTACACTGGCTTTATTTAGTGCCTGAATGGATGGTTTCCTCATGATTTCTTTTGTTCCCATTTTATTAGCAATCTCCCTGCGCAGAGGAGTTTCGGACAAGTGTGGATGCTGGAAGGAGGTTATGTTACAAACTTCACAGGGCCTCAGAATGATCACACTGGCACTTTGCCAGTTGCCAGTAGGTTTTTGCTCTTAAAGCCCAGTTGTTTTTGAACGTTGTCTTCTTGGATTTTACAACAGAAAGAACATTTATCATAATTGAGGAGCCTGTGGCTGCCAAGCCCTTTGTAAGCAATAGCTCATTTAATGCTTTCAATAATCCTTTGCAATGTGTAGTATTATCACCATTTAAAATATGAGCAGATGAGACTCAGGTTGTGACTTGCTCACAGATACACAGCAAGTAGGTGGCAGACCCAGAGTTCAAATTCAACTTTAATTTACACTGAAGCCTGTGCTTTTCACTGCCCAAGGCTCCACCCTGGTGTGTGTGTGTGTGTGTGTGTGTGTGTGTGTGTGTGTGTGTGATATGTTTGCAGCCTCCTAAGGAAGGAAGGCATTAGAAGAGCAGAGTCCAGGCACAGAAGCTGAATGCTTGGAAGCCACAGGCTTACAGACTGCTCTTCAGGGGGTTTTCCCAGAAGCGAGCCAAGAAACACAGACTTCGCTTCTGTGTTCAAGCTCACAGACCTCACTTTAAGCCCTCACATTATTATTTGGGGTTGCTTCCTGCTCCTTCAGGATGCAGACATCTATGGATTTATCACTGTATTCCCTGAAACTAACACTACCTAACATATGTGCAAAAAGCATCAAATGCATTTGCATGGATGGAAGGCAGTGATGGGGAGGGGTGGGGATCACTGCAAAGGAGTAGGTCCCACTTTTTTTCTTTTTTAGAAGAATTACCATAGCTTAGTTCTTTTAGCTTGAACCTCAAATTGTAAGTTGTTGCTGTGTGGCATTGAGCAAGGTACTAAATATCTATGACTTTTAAAAATAACCATATGATCACGCAATTTTCTTGAGATAATTAAATAAAATGAGACAATGAGTATAAAAAGTTTAGCTCGGTCTCTGGATGGGGCAGGCTTTTGATAAATGGTGGCTATCATTATTGTCACCATCATGGTATTTTCCCAATGTTGGGAATGGTAATTTCAGGCAGGTTTGTAATAGAATGAGGCTCTTGGCTAACCGGTTGTGGTGTAATGAGCCCAAAGGCACAAGAGCACCTGGCTCCCAAGGGTCCCAAACAGACAAGGGCGTCTCACCACCAACACAATCCGAAGGTGGTGTTGAAACAAGAAAGAGATTTATTTCAGTGAGTCCAATACTGGGAAGACAGTGGACCAACATCTCAAAGACTATCTCCAAATTCTGAAAATACTTGTAGGTTTGCATAAGGACAATGTGGGACAAAGGTCCATGGGTACGTGCAGGTGAGCAAGAAAGGTCAGGTGGATCATTGCCTTGGGGTCAATCTGGTGACACCAGTTCCTATTGCTTTGAGGAGGTTGTTCCTGCACCCACCGCAGAATGCTTTGCCCGCAGGGTCCTTTGCCTGAGTTAAAGAGATAAGCTGGAAAGAATATGTTAATCAGTTGGAAAGTACTGACCTAGGTCAAAATGGAGGTAACTGAAGTCCTCTTTCAGTAGGAACCTGGGCGTATTTTCTTAAGGCAAGAACACTTGTGTTTCATTACTCCCAAGAAAAGACTTTCTTGTCCCTCGACCACATTGTTCTGCAGAGAGTGGGCCTGGGATTCTGACCACGGTGGAAAGGGCTTCCATGGATTTCTATTTCCCTCACCACCACTTGCCTCTTTCACAGCTCTGTTACCTAGGGGTTGACCGTGCTCACATTCCTGACCTACTAAAGCCCTATCATTTCAAGAAACAAATATCTAAATATTCCCCTTCCAGGTAATACAGAGCCCAACTAGTGTTTTCCCCAATGAGTATTTTAAAACTAGAGATTTGTATGGCTCATTCAGAACCATTTTACCAGAAGAGGCAGCCGCAGGGAAAATGACTTGAAAGGACACATGAAAGATGGACTCAGCCTGTCTTCCTGGTAACAGAAATATTGCTATTATTAATATCATGCACTTAGAGAGAGCTCCTTTCCCAAGGAGCTCAAAGCATTGCACATATATTATCTTATTTCTCCTTGCCACATGCAAGAGAGGTAAAAGACAGGAATAGGCAATCTTCAGTAAAAAACACTGTTTACTGAAGTGTATTTGGGTTGAACTGGAACCAGACAAAATCATCCCGGTCTGGTAGCAAGAGAGCTAATGAGTCATTCCCAGGAGCACCTGACTTCCTGTTACACATTGCTGAATGCCAGGGGAGGTAAGAGGTCCCTCGGAGTGAAATACCTGCACCCATACCTTGGGGAAGAGTTCACTGAGTTTCTGGGCCACTCAGCAGCCTTCAGGACCCACAGCTGACCTGGGTGCCCCACTGTCCCTGGAGCTGTGCAGCCTCCTGGATGAGCTTCTGCGCATGGTGCCTCTTCCTAGGCATTTTGTTGATCTTGGTTTCTGATGTTCTCATGGCAGTTCATGGACTTCTGTTGGTAGAGTCAAGAACACTCCCTATTACACAGGACCTCTTCCTCTGAAGGATATTGGATGCATTTAGGATCAGGTTGCTGAAGATGCACTGGATTGGGCTCTATGATTGCCCTAGCAATGGAAGATTGTCTATGGTGTTGTCCATCTAAGAAGCTGTCTGTGAGTGCAGGCATTTATTTCATGCTCTGCACCCTCAGTCTTCATTCTAATCTGGAGCATGGCACACTTGAGTTCATCCTAACTGAAATTTGACTTAATAAAGAGCCAGTGGTAAAAGGCTACAGGCCCACCATTAGGTAAACGTTATGCTGTATCTGACCTGTAGCCTAGTGGAGACATCATTTCCATCTTTGTTGGTGATAGGAATTTAGGATGAAGTTAAAGGCATTTGGGGACAAGTAGAACCACTCAGAAGGCTACCTCAGTATTGCGTTTTGTTCAAGAAATCTTGAGATGTCAGATTCTGATAGACTGGAATTTGAAATCCCAGATCGGCACGTACTTATCCGTATGTTCTTCGGAAGTTCTTTCATCTTCCTGAGCCTATCTTTCCTCATCTGTAAAATGAGAACCATGACATATATTGAGGGGGTGGTTATGAAGGTACAAAGCAGGCTCTTCCTCATGAAAGGGAGCACAGGATGAGACCGTGAGAAAATTTATCTCCCTGTTTTGCTTTTAGGCACAGGTAACTTAGAGTCATTGGTGTTTCAGGAAATGGTGAAATCCCTCAAGGAAAATTCCAGGGAAGTACCGACATTTCATAGCTAGGTATTATAAGAACATGTGCTCATTTGTTCATTCAGTCAGGGAGAGAACAAATATTTAATAAACCTTGGACACTGGACTAAATACTATAGACACCATGATGGAAAAGGACACAATCCCTGCCCTCAAGGAGTGGTGGCTATTGTGTTTGACCCATTTTTCCCCCTAGTTGGTGATATAAAAACCCCAGGTGGCCTAAGTAGATTTGCTGTCGGTGGAGCAGTAAAAGGAAACAGCAAACAAACCCTGTAAGTAGACATAGCCCTGGGATTCAGCAATTCCAACCACAGCAATTACAGCATTTTCTGTCAGGACTGACCTTTGAGGAGATTGCCTCAATTATAAAAGGTCAACATCTCCTGATTCTGGCACAAGCAAGTCCTGAGCAAGGTGGTAAATTATAGCCAAAATAACCCCATGGAGGTCCTTTGCTTTCGCCATTCAGCAGTGACCCAAGGCTATCAGACACCTTTGTAACATAGTGGTTAAGTAGCTCTAACGTGCAAGGTGTGTGCCGGGAAATTATCACTTATATCTTAATATAAGTAAGTTGCGTGGGCATTTTTATTAGCAATTCAAAATGTGTTTTCATAGCTAGTTAGTGGTTACTTCTAAATGAATCAATTTCAAAGGTCATGTACTTCTCCAAGTACTTAACAGAAGTTAAGGTGTATTAGTTAGAGCAATATTAGGTGGCTTGTAGAGAACTCATTCCTCCAGGTAGAAGGGGAAGTGGGCAAGGATATTCAGTATCACGTACCTGTTTATCTTGCTGCCTTCACACAAACTTCAAGAAGAGAAATTATATCCCCTAACATTACCTGTAAGGATAATAGTGACTCTTGACCTAGATGCAATTTTCTATCATGAAACTCTATCTTCTGGACTACAAGACTATCTCCCAGCACCCAGAGTAGAAGGCAGACTGGGTGGAACGTTCTTTTCAGAAGGACAAGCCAAGGGACAAGAGTTCATAGAGAACAGTGATCTGGGTCAGACCCACAGCAATTCTGTGGAATTGGCTTCCCACCCTGCGTAGCTTCTTCTGTGAACCAAATTCAGCCCTGTGTTCACACCAATTCCAGAAAGATGTCCCTGTGTCACTGGACCAGATAGCTGGTTTATTCTCAGGCCAGAGGCACAAAATCAGACTGGGAACTAATTCTGAAGCACATTTCACATAGTCTAAATTTCCTTGACAGGGAGGGCCTGGAATTTCTAACCCTTGTGCTCCAGACATTTAGTTTATTTTTTAGCTCTCCTTATCAGAAGATCTTTTGATGAAGTGTTATATCAGACTTCTTTGCTCATTTTTCGCAGAGTAATGTTGGTAGTGCCTTTCTGATATAGTTTAATATTTGTGATGCCTGTGTATTAGTGTTCTAACTTGGACTTTACAGAACATAGAAAACAACTTTTAACTTTCAGTGAGTGGGCTGAAATCCTTATAATTATATGTGAGAAATTTTGGATATGTATATTTTTCTAGGAAAAAGAACTGATGTTCTTATCAGATTCTCAAAGCAGTCAGTGTCCCAGAACATATTAAAACCCACTGATCTAGACAAAGTTTTCTTAAATTTGGTAGCTGATAGGTGACTGATAGAGATTAGAGGTCAATTGTAATGAGAGAGAGAGAGACAGCAACAGAGAGAGAGAGAGAGAGAGAGAAGGGGAAGATCTGTCAGCAGTAAGGGGTAATTCTCAGACCACTTGCAAGTATGAACATTATAACATGAACCTGGCTCAGAGAGAATGTATTTTGGTTTTTGTGTCTGTGTTTTGGCTTCATAAAGACTTCACCCTTCCATCCTGTGTTGTGTTTCTTATGAAAAAGATTTGTCCAGAGAAGCACCTCACTTTCATCATATGTAAATTATAATTTCACAGATTTCTCATGGGAGAAAATGAGATAGTCTTGCAAATTTAAATTGTGTTGTATCTTGGCAAGTCATGGTTTTACTTTCACTATATCAGAAGAACACCATTGCTGTTACCCAATCTTTTGTGTAATTAGTAACTAGACAGCTAAAAAGCACAAAGCAACAGAGAACAACCAGAAACCAAACCATCGAAAATCTACAGAGAAAAGAAATAAGTCATGAAATGAAAGAGAATAGCTTAAAAATGTCCTAGCTAATAAACTCAGGGAGATTTGAAAATATAATTTAAAAAGATTTGAATCCTATGAAAGAGAAACACTCAGAGAATAAGAAAAAGGAAAAGGTTCCTACTAATTAAAACACATTGCCTAAAGTAAAGGAAAAATCAATAAAAGGATTAAGCCTAAGAAATTTCTCAGAAAATAGAGGAAAAAGACAGAGGGAGAAAAATGCAAGGAAAGGTAAGAGACACAGGGAAAGGAAACATCCAGAGAGTTCATTGGATCAATAAGCTTCCTAGAAAGGAAGAATTGAGAAAACAAAGGGAAGTACATAATAAGAAAAGAGATTTTCCCAGAGTGAAAATACTGGGATCTTCCAATTAAATTGGAAGCACACAAAGATCTGACCAAATAATGGAAAGAAATCCTTATCTACAAATAGCCTTGTGAATCCAGAACACCAAGGATAAAAAGAAGACCCTTACGCATTTCAGAATTTTTGTTAAACCTACAAAACGAAACAAAACAAAACAAAACAAAAGAATCGGATTGACATCACTCTTCTCAAAAGCAACTTTGGATGGAAGAAGACAATGGAGCAAGCAACTTCAAAGTTTTGAGGAAAATAATGTTCAACCTAGAATTTTATGCCCACTCAAGTGGGAGGTCTAAAGAGAAACCTTTTCAGGTATCAAAGACTCAGAAAATGTATATCTTGTGACTGGCAAGTTTGAAGCATCATCCTGAGAAAATTAGAGGGGAAGGAGGCACTCCACAGCAACCAGAGAGTTGCCCGAATTAGATGACAACTAAGTTAGTTAGGTTGACACCATGGGACACTGACCACATGGCTTGTCTTACTGCTGCTGCTGGTGCTGGACCCTGGACCTTCACTCTCTACCTTGGAATCCACAGAATACTGTAGAGTACTGGAATCCAGTACACTGGCCACTGCCACCAATACCACCATCCCATCCAGAGCAAATTCTCCAGGGTCTCTGTTTCTTTGAGTCACTAGCTTTCTTTTTTTTTTTTTTTTTTAAATTTTTTTTTTTCAACGTTTATTTATTTTGGGGACAGAGAGAGACAGAGCATGAACGGGGGAGGGGCAGAGAGAGAGGGAGACACAGAATCGGAAACAGGCTCTAGGCTCCGAGCCATCAGCCCAGAGCCTGACGCGGGGCTCGAACTCATAGACCGCGAGATCGTGACCTGGCTGAAGTCGGACGCTTAACCGACTGCGCCACCCAGGCGCCCCGAGTCACTAGCTTTCAATTCAAAGTGCTGAGTAGGGAAATCTGAAGGTAAATCATAGGTAACTTGTCCATGCCAAGGAGATTAGAAAAGTGGGTTGTAGGCATTTTGAGGTCCATTAGAGGAACTTGGGCTTTGACTCCCCAAAGCCTCAACCAGTAGAAAATTCCCCATACATAAAAAGAGAGGTTATATTCTGAGTTTAAAAAATTCCCAAGATAATTTGGTGATATCTTAAAGGCCAAAATGCAAACTAAAATAAAAAATAAAATTGAAAACTTCAAGAAAACAAACAAAAGCAAAGGAACATAAAGGTCGCACTATAAAGCAAAGTAGAATATTTGATGTTATGTAATTGATTGCGTATAATGGAATAAAGTGCTTTTAAACTACGATGTTAGAAATTTTCCTACCAATGACTCAGGGATCAGGAGGTGAGATCAGCAAAGAAAGAACATAATCCTCCAGTACTATGTGACACAGGGAGGAACAAAATCTTGTTTGTTCCTTGTTATTGCATTTGATGTTTACCATCAGTTTATGAATAAAGTACACTTGCTTGTGAGTACCACAGAATGCAAATGTAAATGTCAAAGTGTGGGTGAATGAAAGAGAGGTGTAGAGAGTAGGAGAAAGGGTGGGGGAAAAGGTGGGACACAAATATCCTCAACCTTATAAGTAATATACTGGAAGTCAGCGGGACAAGAAATAGGAGAACATTTAAAGCTACAAAGAGAGACACTAGAAAAATTTTTAAAGGTGTTTATTTATTTATTTTGAGAGAGAGAGAGAGAAAGGGAGAGCATATGCACAAGCAAGGGAGGGGCAGAGAGACAAGAAGAGAGAGAATCCCAAGCAGGTTTCATGCTGTAGGCACGGAGCCTGACACAGGGCTTGATCCCATGAACTGCTGAGATCATGACCTGAGTCAAGATCAAGAGTCAGACGCTTAACTGACTGAGCCACCCAGGCACCGCAACACTAGACATTTTTTTAAACAAATTTAACTATCAGATTTTGGGAACAGAAGAAGAGAAGGGGACAGGGTAAGTGACTCAGATCCTCATCTTTCATATTTGGAAGTCAATAGAAAAGTTTCTAAATTTAACAAATTGAGACATGGTGTGACAAGCCTCTCTCTAGAGGTATGATGGTGACCTCAGAACAACTGAAAACCAACTAGATTTGGGATTGCTTTTGGGGAGTGGGACTGGAGTAAAGGGACGTAAGATAAGGAGTCCTGCTTTCTATCATTATCTCTTGAGTTGTTATTATGTGTATATGTAACTTGGATAAACATTAAATTAAAACTAAATAAATAAGCATCTTTGATGGAAAAATTACCAAAATGACATTCATTTATTTCCTTTGTTTCATCAGAAGAAAAACATGATATTAAAAACAGATTCAAAACCAGGATTATTTAAAAAATAGCTTATGGCATGTCCCCTTTTTTATTTTTGTCGGGTACACAACTAAAGAGCAATGGTTTATTTTAATTTTACTGAAAATTATTCCCATAAAGATGTTAAAGAGACATTTTAGGTATGTAATATATGTGAACTCATTGTGAAATATAGGACAAATAAGTTTTCAAATTCCTTTTGGCAAATATAGATTTGCATAGAGTGATTTTCTTTCTTTCTTCCTTCCTCCCCCTTTCCCTCTCTCCTTTTCTCTTTCTTTCTTTCTTTCTTTCTTTCTTTCTTTCTTTCTTTCTTTCTTTCTTTCTTTCCTTCCTTCCTTCCTTCCTTCCTTCCTTCCTTCCTTCCTTCCTTCCTTCTTTCTTTCTTTCTTTCTTTCTTTCTTTCTTTCTTTCTTTCTTTCTTTCTTTCTTTCTTTCTTCTTTCATGTTGTTATCTCCTGAATTTCAATTTTAGAAGCCACCAATAAAGATCTGCCAAAGAAAACTATATTTTCAAACAAAGAACCTTACTTTGACAGAAGTTGTTGAATTCCATAATTAATTCTTGTCTGTAGATCAATGCATTGCATAAATGGCGGATCAACCTTGACAAGATGGAACAAATACAATCATTAGTGAAATCCTAACAATACAGAACAATCGACTATGAATTTAGGTCAGTTTGTCTGCCTTGAAACACTTTTCCTTGGTACTATTTCAATCTTGACAAGCCCTTATTGTGTGCTTGACATCTTTCTTAATTGTTCATAGACAATTTTAAATAATCTTTGCTTATTTAAAAAAAATGTTTACTTAAGAGATGTGAATGTGTAGAACATGGATAGCATAGTTAACTCAATGAGTTAACACAGCATAAGAAACAACAGCATTCATATTCGGAGATTCTAGAATAATATGGCTAGAATATGAGGTGGGTGGCAGGGCGTGTGGGGAGGGGAACTGGTGGCTGAAAGTATGGGGGAGGGGCAGCATTCTCTCTCCAAAAGACATGAGAATCTGGTGAGTATCTCACTGAAGAATTTGAGAAAGAACAAAAGCAGAGAGGAACCTAAGTGATGGGGCATCTTTCCAATAGGAACTTAGGATTTGGCAGGCAATGGACCCACAGAGAGGCTCTCCTTATGCATACAGGGTGGTACCTGCCTTTTTCATCATTAAAAGTCTTCCATCACCTTCCATCTGATTGCGTTTTTGTGCTGCTTCTTTCTTCCCATGGAGCATTCTTTGTGGCTCTAAGAAAGACACAACAGGCTTAGCTATATTTGATTTCCTGGGAGGTTAGTGGACTTGCTCTGTTTTCACTGGATCTCCTGTATGTACATCAGTGTGGTGATTAGGAAGCCCTCTAGGTATGTTAGGCAGACATTTACTCCTGTTACCAACCAGAAAACACATAATGATCTCGTTTTTATAAGCTTCCTGGGAGGCTCGTGTTTCTAGTATTTTTACTTTTACCTAATACTGTGTCTTCAATGTTACATTAAGAATTCTTTTTTTTTTAAGTTTATTTAACTTATTTAGAGAAAGAGAGAGAGAGCACAAGGAGGGAGGCAGAGAAAGAGGGAGAGAGAGAGAGAAAGAGGGAGAGAATCCCAAGCAGACTCCACACTGTCAGACCCATATCGGGCTGCAACTCAGGAACTGTGAGATCATGACCTGAGCTGAAACCAAGAGTTGGTTGCTTAACCAACTGTGCCACCCAGGTGCCCTTACATTCAGAAAATCATTGAAAAAAAATTTTTTTTATTTTAGAGAGAGAGAGAGAGAGCATGAGCAGAGGAGAGAAGCAGACAGAGGGAGATAGAGAATCTTAAGCAGGCTCCACCCTCAGCAAGGAGCCCAACATGGGGCTCAATCCCATGACCCTGGGATCACGACTTGAGCCAAAATCACGAGTCAGATGCTCAACCGACTGAGCCACCTAGGTGCCTCACAGAATTTTTAAATCATTTTTATAAACATTTGAGAAAAAGATCTGAAAGCAAATACAAAGCTTGCTGGATGGTCTCAGTGCCACCAATCCTGTTACAATCAGATGAGCAGATGTTCCCTTGGTCATAAAATTAGGCAATCTTCTCAGAACTGCAGGATTGGTCCAGAGGATTGTTCATTCTAAACGTAACTCTTGACCTTTCTGTCCACTGCTCCTTCATCTGCCTCTTCCACTTAGTGAATGTATCTTCATCTTTCCAAATGCAGAAGTCAGAAACCAGTGAGCAATCCTTCATCTTTATATTTTTATCACACACGCTATCCAGTCTGTTCCAAATTCTATAGACCTTATTTTGAGTTCATTCACTGTCTACACTCCCATTCCCTCAGGTCTGAATGCCCACCCACATCTCTTTCCTGGACAATGATAATCTCATTGGTTTCCCTGATCCCTTTCTTGTACCTTTGCAGTTCATTCTGCACATGGCTGTTAGAATGATCTTTAAAAAAACCAAACCCATAGATTTCACCATGTCACTGTTGAGCTTAAGGTCTAAGTTTCTTAATGTATTTTATAAGGTTTTTTGATATGGCCCTTGATTCCTTCTTCAGGCTCCAGAATGTGGCCCATTCTCCTCCTGATTCCCACACTCCAGTTATGCTGACCTTCTTGCAATTAGTTAAATGTGACCACTCTTTCTCACTGTAAGGCTTTCACACTGCTGAAAAATTCCTTCTTTGTTTCCACCTGAATGACTCCTTCCTACTTCCAGATCTTCCCTTTAATGGCACTTCTTAAAAGTCCTCTCTATGAGTTCCTCTATAAGCTCACATATGTGGCTAACATTGTATTTTTTAATGTGTATTTATTTATTTATTTTCAGAGAGAGAGAGAGAGAATGAGCAGGGGAGGGGCAGAGAGAAGGAGAAAGAGGATTCCAAGCAGGCTCTGTGCTGTCAGCATAGACCCCGATGTGGAGCTCAATCTTACAAACCTTGAACCATGACCTGAGCTGAAATCAAGAGTCCGATGCTCAACTGACTGAGCAACCCAGGGGTCCCTAACATTGTATTTTTATAGGAAACAAAGGTATAAGGGGGTGGCAAATGCAAGACTAGCCTAGTTTCTGCTTTGTCTTTGCCTGCTTCTGTCTTTCCTCAATCCTACCAGCCCATGTCCCTTGTTCTGTGCATTTGGTAGCATGTCTTGTCTTTATCCTCACTATTGTCCAACAAAGTCTCAAATTTTTATATGGCTCCTCAGCTGAATACTCAGAACTCAGAACTACCTGTATGAGGACTCTAATGATGCACAAACTGGCCTCAGATCTGCTAAGCTCCGTTTGCTCAAACATACAATAAAATTTTTTTGTAGGTATGATATGCTAGGTACTGTGCTGATTATTGGGAATAGAAAAGTGAATGAGGTGGAGTCTCCTCCTTCATGGAGCTCATACTTGACAAGGGAGACAGATATTAAGCAAATACATAAACACACACACACACACACACACACATGCATACCTGCATGTATAATAACGTCTGGTATAAGTTGTGGTAAATTCTATGGTGAAAGTTTTATGACTGGAGGATCTTAAATTCTCTAATAACTATGTAAAAATGTGGAAAAACTGGTGAAATTAATTTTAATAAAAATATGTTTATTTTTTATTTATGCATATCCAAAATACTACTTTCCAACATGTAATCAGTATGGGTGAAAAATTAATATTTTCCTTATTTTACACAAGTCTTTTTTTTTATTTTTCTTTAACGTTTATTCATTTTTGAGACAGAGAGAGACAGAACATGAATGGGGGAGGGTCAGAGAGAGGGAGACACAGAATCTGAAACAGGCTCCAGACTCTGAGTTGTCAGCACAGAGCCCAACACGGGGCTCGAACTCACAGACCGTGAGATCATGACCTGAGCCAAAGTCGGCCGCTTAACTGACTGAGCCACCCAGGCGCCCCTTTACACAAGTCTTAAAACCCCAGCTGTGTACTTTACACACACGGGACATCTGAATTCAGACCAGCCATATTTCAAGTACTCAATAATCACATATAGCCAATGGTTACCCTACTAGATGGAACAGCCATATAGATTCTCAAAGGCTTATAGGTGCTGACCAGGAACTTGCCCTAGTTTTCTCACAAAGGGGTATTATCATTCAGGCAGAACCTGACTTCTTGAGTGGCACACTCCTGACTATGTTAATTCCACTCAAGGCTGAAGGTGGTATGTGAAGCTGACATGTAAAAGAGGAAGTTTTTGTGTGGTTCCAGTATGTGGTACTAGAACTGAATTTCAAGGAGGCAGATTGTACTCAAAACTTGAAACAATAAGAACTTTCTGGAAACACATGAGATGCCCTGCCTTGTACATCTTGTCATTAGAAGAGCCAAGTGTAGGCTAATGTCTCCTTGCTCTAGGATTCAATAATTCAATGAAGGCTTCTATCAGATGATCTCTCAAGTTCCTTTGAATCATGTGATTCTGTAATTGAATTAAACTTGAGACATTCTTCCAACAAAGCATAGTATTTTTTCTTTTTTGGCATTTATTTAGAAAGAATTAAAAAATGCTTTAGGAAGCATTTTATTTTCAGAGAAACAAGTTTTCCTCTATAGCTACACATACAGAGAGAATTAAGGAATTTAGGCAACCATTCAAATAATTTTAGTGAAAAAGTGATGAAAATATTTTTGAGGGGCAGTGAAGAAGAAATAATCTCTTTAATCCCTTATTTCTTGACTAGAAGTAAGGCTTAATGGTATAACTATTTGTTAGTATAAATTAGGCTAAATAAATTTTCACCCTCTATAGCATGTAGGACTCATCTATGATCTTTTTTGACTGAATGATATATGGTAGTAATGGTAGCTCATTTTTTTAAATGAAATTATAACTATACATTTATGTATGAAATTACAAATTGCAAATAGACAGATTTTCTATACTGTGGAACTCAGTGGACCTGAAAAATGCTGACTTATGATAATCACTTCTCCATAAATACTAAATCAATACATTTTGCTTCCTGTTTATTGCCAGGAATAAACTTTCATGAAGTCTGGGCCTGCTTGGTGCTGAACACTCACCTCCATAATGCTGGCAAAACAGAACTCAGTTCAGCCAGACAGCTGGCAATTCTCCCTGATTTTAGTCTGGGAGACAAATATTAACATTTTTAAAAAATAAAAGCATACGTAGATGGTTAGTTACCAGAGGGGAGGTTGCTGCAGGGGTGGGGGGTGGGGGGGTTGGTTAAATAGGGATGAAGGAGTGTACTTCTTGAGATGAGCAGAGGGTGATGTATGGAAGTGTTGAATCACTATATTGTACACATGAAACTAATATAACACTGTATGTTAACTAACTAGAATTAAAATACATAAATAAACACATATAAGCATATAAAGAAATAAAGCTGATAGAGAAGAGTGAGATAATGTATTTTGTAATAACAAGCATTCATTTTTATTTATTTTTTTAAGTTACTAAGGTTAAGGCTGTTTCTAGAAATTTGCAAGGTTTAATTTTGATATTTGTGTTATGATTATTTTTGATGTGTAAGTGCTTTCTATACTTATGGATCTTCTCTTACTAACTCTGTCTACTCAAATCTGTCCTCTGTGTGCTCTACACCCCTCATTCATGCCTGCCTCCTACCCCATATACACACATTTCCCTCACACATGCCTCATGGCCTCATGTGCACACACATGCATGCACACACACACACACACACACACACACACACAGCAATAGCAGAATCCACTCTTCTAACAGATGTGCTGTCTACATTCCCAGGTGAGGCAACAGAGTGCCTCTGGAACTTGTTTTCTCTTCTTGGGTTCTTTCCGTCCTATCAGTTACCAGATTCCTCTGAAGCCAGTTCAAAGACATTAGTTCTATGGTCAAAGAGTAGTTTAGGCCTTAGAAGAATCCACAGAGTGCTAAATGGTATCCTTGTCTCATTTAGAAAGGGTTTTACTCAGGTGAAAATGGAGAGCTCTTTTCTCTTTAAACCTTACTGTTTAATTAACTTACCTATTCATTCGCTCATTTAGCAAACATTATTTCTGAACACATGCTTCATGCCAGCCACTGTAGAGGAGAGTAAACCCATTCCATACTTATTGAACTCACAAGTGAGCAAGGGGACACATTTATCGAAACACTGACTTGACTGCCACATGACAAATTAGGTAATGGACAAGTGTTCAAGATACCATGCCATGGGTGTTCGGGGGAGGGAGGGACGAACTCTACCCACCTCCCAGAAGAGATGGTATTTGGGCCAGGCTTTCAAGAATGCTGTGCACTTCTGGCACTTGGCAGAGGGGTTGCGGGCTGCAGCCCGGCCAGAGTGAACAAAGCAGGAAAGCGCAGGGCATGTGTGGGGAGCAACAGGTGGTGTGCACTGACTGGCTAGTTGGGAGTCAAGGCCACACAGCCAAGAGTGGGCAGGTTGTGAAGAGCCTCAGGGCTGGACCTGCCCTGGGAACTTGCATCCTTTTCTCTTGACCTTTGGAATGCTTTTAAATCTAGGTCTCAAGATGGAGACTAGACAGCCTTCCAGAATTCTAGACTGGAAAATATGAGAAACAAGCATGGCTCATTTTGGTGGTGGTGGCAGCAGGGGTGGCTTCTTCCTCCTCCTCTCTCTATAAAATAGTAAGAATGCATCTTTTTGTAATAATTTTGCAAACAATAGTGCATAGAATGCCTAGACATACGGAAATTCGGGTACCACTCTGTACTGGTTTTCTATTCAAAAACAAAATGTTGTTATCTCATAGACATAAAATGTTAATGAGCTGAGTTTCTGTGCCCACTGGGAGCCACCCATGGGCCAGCTCTGCCATGGAGAGCTCTAGAGATTGCTGAGTAGAATATCAGAATTCAAGTGACCTCAAAGCCCCATTGTGACCAAATGGCCCTTAGCATGAATGGGGATGTTCACACTCCGGCCTGTGGCCACAGAAAAAGGAGCTGATCCACTGTCCCTAGATGATTATGTAGTCTTTGCAATCCAGCCTAATCATAGGCGTGTTTTCTCCTGAACTGAGGCTGTAAATCCCATGGGAAAGTAGAAAAATTGAATGTGAAATTTGTGCTCTACACAGGTTGTATCTGAAAAGCCACTACGATGGAAAATGACTGATTAATTTTGTTGACTGCTGAGCTGCTACTCGGATCTTAAGAGCCAAACCCACATTAGTATGCAGTCAGACTAAACTAATCAGAGTGGCCAAGTTATTTTGTGCATACAGACACAGCCTGGGTTCCAACAATAAATACTATCTTGGCCTGACTTTTGATAAAGCACTTCATTGTACATAGGGTTAATTCTAAGCCTTTGTTGCTGACCTCAGCACCCTACTCCTCCAACCTCCAAAGGACCAGGGTTGCAGGCATACAGACTTGTAAGCTCATAGCTACAAACATTTTTCTGAGCTCACATAAGCCCACCCCAGTATCACCTTCATGCACTTCTGAAAGGGATGTAAAAGATCAATGAATTGAATTTTGGCAAACTTAAGCTTCTTATACTTAAACTAATTTCTCCAAAGTCTCCAAAACCAGTCTCAGCTTTTGTCCATCTGTGTCTATCATCAGATCTCCCATTATTGCCCCCTCCCCCACCCCTCCATTCATCCTCACTTTGTTACTTTCCTCAATCTAGTCCCCCTTGCTTAAAAAGTCAGCCTCTCCTTCTCTTCCCTAAATCCTTCTCCCTCTAACTCTTGTGGCTCTGCCTTGTTTTTCATATTATCCGGAACTCTTTTCCCCCACAATCTCCAGAAAACACGAATAACTCCCCTTCTGTCATTTTCATTTTAGTAAATATTTATCGAGTGCCTACTCTATGTCAGTATTGTGTGCTGTGAAGAACATAAAGGTAGGCTAGGGTCCCTGTCCTAAAGAGCTTCAATTTAAAGAAGAAATCAGTGAGGTAGACAAGTATACCAATAAGGTGTGGTGAAGTAAATGCCAAAACAAAGTTGCAACCCTGTACTTTGGGGACCCTAGGGAAAATGGGGCTGAGACTGGAGATGAGGGACACCACACAGGTTGCGTTTGAACTCAGCCTTGCTGAATGTGAAAATCTTTGATTTCTGATCATTTTCACTACCTGCGGTACCTTCCACCGGAGAATTTAATTAATACAATGTATTTCATTAAACATAATGTGACAGTCTTTTAAAATATAGGATCTGTTTCATGCCCAATATTGTCACCCATGGATGGCTCTCTCCCAGGCAGGGAGTAAACCCCCTTGGTGCAAGCCCTGTCATTGTTTTCACTTTTATTCCTCAGGGACACAGCATGTGCTCAATTAGCCCTGGCCTGGTCATAGACACAGCATCATCCTCATGATGAGTATCAATAGATTGGGTTACTTCAAACAATCTGAGTTAAGAACCCAAGACCTCCTTTAAAACAGGGTATGTTGTTTAGAATCACAAAAGGCCAGGGGCGCATGGGCCGCTCACTCTGTTAAGCATCTGACTTGGGCTCAGGTCATGATCTCACAGTTTCTGAGTTCGAGCTCCACATTGGGTTCTGTGCTGAAGCAGCCTGGAGCCTGCTTCAGATTCTGTGTCCCCCTCTCCCTGCCCCTCCCCTGCTCATGCTCTCTCTTCCTCTCCCAAAAATAAATAAACGTTTAAAAAAATTCGAATCATAATAGGCCACTTGAGTGTTTCAAAATACTACTGTCCTCTTTAAAGCTGTTGCACCACTAGAGCCTGCCTGATTCTCCCCAGGAACCCTCTATAGAGGCCTCTTTAGAGATACTGAGATCTTAGAACCTAAATTTAGAACCTAAGTAACCTGATGTTGGTGGCAGCATATCAGCCTTGTCCAGAGCACAGCTAACTCTGCCCGGTGGTCCATTATGATCAAAGGGGAGGAGCTTTCAGAGCAAGTGGGCAAAGCCCATGTGGGAAATAGGGGCAGTCCCACTGCTTCCAATTCCAGACTGACGCAAAATTTTATCACAGAAGCATTTTTCCTTCTTCCATGAACCTGGCATTCAGCTGATGCTTGTTCTGTTACATGGCACAACTGTTCATGCACTTGGGGGAGCTCAGGCTTCTTGGCTAACGATATTTCCTAGGAGTTGTTATAGCCAGTCTTCTTGCTCAATAGAATTGTTGGAAAGGATGGATGAACCTTTCATTCATGGGCAACCCCAGACATTAGGCAGTCAGTACTGTCATCACCTCACACTGATGTCGGGGCCACGTTAGTCTCGAATTGAATGCAGTATTCTTCCAGGTGACTCCTGGCCTGGGTCACCTCCCTCAACCTTTAGAAGTCAGCAAAAGCAGATCTTGGTTTATCAGACATCAGCAAATGGAGATTCCTATGCCTCTCCCCCCTTGCACAATGGAACAGAACAGAGGGCTGGCCACTTGAATCTTCATGACATTGTTTTCAAGATTTCAGTTATCACTGTCATGCAGCAATGCTCTTTGGATCGTGGAAGACTCACTGACGAAGGACTTGACTTTCTGGACTGCTAGCTTGTGTTCAAGGATGTTCGTTTCTCAAGCAAGGCACTAAGCAGTTTTAGGAAATGCTGATACAACTGTAGCAATTTCCCCCAATTTGTTCCTGATAAAGAACTCTCTTCAAAATTGAGTTGGCTTCTTTTCTTTTGTTCAAAATTTCTGGTAAACACAATTAGCCTCATTAACCTCCGTTTCTGTTTCATAACTGAAAATTAGCCTACAATCACTGGTTTGCTGGAAAGCACAGTTGTAATTAGTCTTTGACTGATATGAAAAATCTGCCTCTTCTTTAATTTCTTTGACATCTCGGTGCATTTGAAAACACGTCTGAACTCTCTCACACTGGCACTGGGGATGGGAGTAAAAATAAATCAGGGATTTAAATCAAGCTGAGACATGAAAATGGATATTCTTACACATGGAAATTGGAGACAAGGAGGCATTTGTCAAAGAGGATATGATGAGAAGGTAGATACTATGAAGCTTATTCCCAATACTGCTTCTAACGTGTCCAAAGAAGGTTGCTAGTATGCTGATGAATCTGTCCTCCATAGGTGAAGTCAAATGATTATTGGCAAAAGAAGATTGGGGGAAAAAGTAGTTGCTCCCTTGTACAGGTGAAGAATCACTAACCCAAAAACCATATTGTCAACTAGCTTTATGAGGCCCCTTTTGTGAGCAAAAGAAGAAGCCTTATTTCATGAGCAGTCTTGGAACTTGTTCCTTCTTCAAGCTAGAACCTGAAGACTGAACTTCCAGGCCTTTTGATCAGACAGCTGGGATTACGAGTTTCATGAGGAAACCCTATGGCCATCATCCCGCCAGTGGACAGGAGCCTGAAGAAAGTGTCCAATACAGAAAGGATGAGGATATTTATTTCCTTTCAATCAACAGGCAATCTGCTGAGATAAAGGGAAAGCAATGTGAAGTAGGTCAAGCAGTGTTCTGGGACTAAGTTTAAGAGCATGTGATCCAAGGAGCCTGGCTGTGATGGGCATCCATTTGGTGGAGCCCATCAATCTAGATTAGTCACTGAGGTGGCAAATCAAACACATAAACTGAGGTGTGCCCTTTTGGGTTGTTGGCTTTGGGAATGGCATGATGGGGATGAATGTGTCAGTGCTCAGAAATCTAAGGCCAGTGGGACCTGGTGTGTGTGTGTGTGTGTGTGTGTGTGTGTGTGTGTGTGTGTGTATGTGGAGGTAGATGGTGAAAGGCACATCCTTAGGCTGGAACATAAATGACTCCAGACAAAGCTCACTGTGTAGAGGTGTCCTGAAATAGGAGATGGGAGATCGACGTTTGGCATACATCTTTTCCTCTATTGGCCTCAGTTCCTCTTTGGTGGAATGAGGAGTTTGGAGGTTATAATCCCTAAGACCCGTTTAGCTCTGGCACTCTGAGTGGATACGAGGCAAAGTCTCCAGCCTGCTCAAACAAGTATTGGATTCCTTAACACAGACATAATTCTTTCCTTTGTCCCTTCACCTGCTCCCCAAACTCCTTTGTTCTTTTAACTCCCACTAAACATTCCTGATTCTTGAGTTGTTTCCTACAGACTTACTGCCCCCTGGAAGCCACACGCTCAAGGAGCCTGAACTGTCTCCCTGCCCGTGTGGACTCTGGCTGGAGGGCTGTGAAATGGAGCCGAGCTGTTCTGTCTCAGTGCCCAAACTGCAGATGAGAAATCTTACAATTCAAATTGAAGTTCTCCTGTGTCACTCCCTGTACTCCTTATCAAGCCCCGTAATACTGAAATAAAATAGTCACTAAGTCAAGAAATAATCCAGGGCAGTAAAGTAGCTTTTATTAGGCACCTAAGGCATCAGATGCAAATAAAGTAATGACAGAGGAAATTAATATTATTGTCTATGTGCTCGTTGGAAACAGTGGTGTGTGACACTTGACTGAGAAGCAATATCTTTGAAACATCTTCCTTATTCTCTTCAGCACTGTTTATGCAAGAGTCTCTGTGTATGCAATAACCAGGTTCAAAGGGTCATGTGGTTGGGCAAGATAACTGGATCTAATTACTGAGAGCTCTCTGATAGAAGTGTCTGAGTTGAGAATTCTGTTTTAAGAATTCCCAGGAATGTTCTATTTAGGAGCCACTGTATTCCAAAGAATGACACTGAGACTCTTACTTGCGGAGACATGTTTTTGCTTAGCTGTCCCCCACCCTATTCCACCTTCTCTAGGCTCCCAGCCCTATGCTTTATCCATTTCATTTTCTCTTCATTTCAAATAAGCATCACATGTCCCACAGAAAAAGATTAAGGGTGGTTATTCTGACAAAACACTCAGGAATAAGGACCTCCCTCTTCCTCTGGCATTCATTTCTTGCATGTTTCTTTTGGGTAATTAAACACAGAAAGGTCACCTAGCATCCTGGCAAGTACAGGAAATGGGAGGGAGGAAACATAAAGTAAAAACAAACAATCACTATGAGAAAGTCAACACTGTGTTTTTGTATTTTCTTCCAGTTTCTCTAGAAAGGGATTAGTTATGTATTGATTATTCACCTGCCGCCTACTTCCCCACAGATTTTTGAGGCAGTCCAATGTGAGAGCATCTCAGTAACACCTGCATGCTCCTAAATTTAATTTCGTGGCAAAATAACAACGAGCCAATACAAGAATATGATTTGTGTGCTTTTAAGTTCCAGGGAAATAAAAAATTTGTCTCAGGGAAAACATCTGTATTCACTTGTTCCAGTTCTCTGTTCCACCATCCAGTCATGTTATCTTCATTTCAAGAAAGTGTTTGCTTTCCTGCCCTGCTCAGATGCATGTGTCAAAACAGGTGCACCTACCAGATTTGAAGCTTTCCATTTCTTGCGCCTCCTTGGCCCAGCTCAACAAGGAGTGCAAAGTATATCCCACAGCCCCCAGCATTGAAGGGGGCTTGTGTCAGAATGAACCCTCTTTTGACAGAACGACTTCTCCATAGGCTAGCCTCTGCTTCTGGATCAGTTCTTGTAGTTGATATTATGATAGAGGTCATTTTGAAATTCTGAGCCCTTTTCGTTAAACTGGGTTGTTGCCATATCTTGGGACCATATCTTGGGCTTTCTCTTTCATTGGTTTTATTGACGCTGTTCCTTTGGCCTGCAATCCTCCCTATTTACACTGCCTGTCACAATCCTCTTCATTCTTTATGGCTTTGTTGAAAGACTGCACCTCATGAAGACTTTGGTATCCATTGCCATGATAAAGCTGAGAAATAAACAAATAATCATATAGGAATAGCAAACTACAGTAAACATCGTTCCTTGTAAGTAGAGGTCAACAGCATGGTTCTTATGGTCTCAGGTTCACCCAGGTATCTGCAGGAAGTTATGTGATGACAGAAAGGTCTGGTCATCTTGGCTGGGCTCTCTCACATACGAATGAGGTGGTTAGCTGTCTGCGAGGTGGCTTAGGATAGCCTTTCTGGGACAATTGTGCTTTCCTCCATATGACCTCTCATCGTCCAGAAACTTACCTTGCGCTTGGTCTCGTGATTGTGACAGCGTCTGAGAGACAGAGGAAATGTGCAAGGTACCCTGAGGTATAGGCTCAAAACTGGCACACAGTCACTTCTGCCACTTTCTGTTGGCCAAAGCAAGTCACAAGGTCAATTCAATTCGAAGGGGTGGGGAACTAGACTCTACGCCTTTTGGAAGGGACTGCAAAATCACATTGTCATGGGTGTGGAGAGAAAGAATGAAAAATTGGAAAGATTTTTTTTAATCACTCAACCACAACTTTTCTGATTGCCTGGTCTGAAGTGGTCTTTGGTTTATTTTTATTGCTTTGATAGCAATTTAAAAACAGAATATTATTTGGGCACTTGCTTTTGTCTTCCTTTAAGACCCTAAAGTCAGAGGCCATGCCTCATTCATTCTTTGGGCCTCAAGTTGCTTAGCTCAGTGACTTGTCCCTCATAAGTATTATGCATATTTAAGCATAGAAACAGTCTGCAAATAAAGCAAGATAGAAAAGATAAGCACACAGAATTTTTAATCTGGAATGACCTCAAAATTTCACCCCATCATTCTGTCTTGTAGTGGTATGCAAGTTACTCTAATAGAAAGCCAATAAAAAACTGGTCTCAAAATGCAGAGAAGTCTCTCACCTAATCAATGCATGTTGCACACATCTATGCACCCTAACACTCCAGTTTTAATTTTCCTAGTTCTTAGCAGAGAGAGAACAGCTATTTTCCCATTTTCACCTTAGCCTTCACTGTCTGCTGTCTTCTCCCTATGATTCAGTTATATACTTCATCAGTGACAATGACATCCACTTGGCATTCCAAGTTAGAAACAGAGCCCTAGTGTCAAGAAGAGTGCTTTGCACATAGTAGGTGCTCCATAACTCCTATGGAGGCAGGAGATTCCTTCCACCTCAGTGTCTCGAAGTCGTATCTAATCAAGGCTTTTCCATGAGAATTGCTATAGGATCCTGCAGGGAATTCTGGCTCTCTGGTGTCTTCCTTGACTTCCTTCCTGAAGTATGGCTACCAAAGGAGTCAGTCCACCTCAGCTGTTTAGAACACACTAAGTTCCTATCTGCTTGGATCTTCCATCCAGCCTATGGGCCAGAGTTGGATTTTCAGAAGACAAAGCTAATCCAGTGAGGGGGTGGCAAGGAGTGAACTCTGCTCGGAAGAGAAAGAGAAGATTGAGTTCTATATTGATTCATTCATCTTGAGAGCTCTCCACTCTGCAGAATGGAATTCAATTAATATTTTAGGTTTTTAATGAAACTTGTTCTCACCATGACTTTTCCTGTCACCACTGATTTGAGTTCTGGTTTTGTAGAATTCAGTATTAAAGGTCTTTTATAATCAGTATATGCCCTCATAGTTTTTTTGTTTTGGTTTGATTCCCCAGCCAAATCAATGAGAAATAAGAAGCTGGTTTTTTTTTTTTTTCTTTCACTTAGGGAATATTTTTTAAAGGAAGCATTATTTAATCTATAATTCTGCACCCTTTATTGTTAGTTAAAGGTTAGTATGTTTAACTTCAGTTTATAGCGCAATGTATCTTTCAGATTCTCTCTGACTCACTTTCTTTGAATCCGTCCCTGTGATGGCTAATTTTATGTGTCAACTGACTGGTTCACAGGGTGCCCAGATATTTGGCTGAAGATGATTTCTGGGTGTCTGTGAAAGTGCTTCCAGATGAGATTAGCATTGGGATCTGTAGACTGAGTAAAGCCAGTTGTCCTCCTCAGTGCTGGTAGGCATTATCCAATCTGTTGAGTTCCTGAACAGAACAAAAAAGTGGTCGAAGGCAGAATTCACTCTCTCTCTCTGCCTGACCGCTGGAGCTGAAACATTGGCCTTTTGCCCTTAGACTGAGACTTACACCAGAGTCTCAGGTCTCTGGACTCAGATTGGAATTTACAACCACCAGCTTTGCTATGTCCCCAGATTACAGATGGCAAGTTGTGGAATCTTCCAGCCTCCACAACTATGTGAGCCAATTCCTGGTAACAAATTTCTTTATATACATCCATTTGATTCTGTTTCTCTGGAGAATACTGACTATTACAGTCCCTTATCATGATGTGACTGTGGCTTTGTGACTTTAGGACAACTTGATATCTGGTCCCTTCTGGCCATTTATCTTCGACCTCCAGCATTTCCCCATCAACAGAGGTCAACAGAAGTAATCAAATTGATAGCCCTGTCTGCCTTTTTACCTTTCAGGATGGTCTACTATTCTTTATGACTTTCAAGATTCTATCTTTCCTGATTTCCTTGCAACTTAGTCTTTCCTATCAGAAAAGGACAGCTTTCCACTTTTGCCTTTGAAAAAAAAAAAAAAATATATATATATATATATATATATATATATATATATATATATATATATATATATATATATATCTTTCCAAAATCATTTATTTTCTTTTCCATAGTCAGGGTCTATTTGAAATTTTATATAGCACTCTCTTAAGACAGGCTAGAAATGGTTACCAGACCTGCAATTTAGAGCAATAAATTACTGGCTAAAATCTTCACAGCCATTTGTTTCAAAATGTTTTAAAATGAAAGCTAAAAGGTAGCTTTAATGTAACTTTCAAAAAAATGTTTATTTATTTATTTTCAGAGAGAGAGAGAGTGTGTGTGCATGTGAGTGGGAGAGGGGCAGAGAGACAATCCCAAGCAGGCTCCACTCTGTCAGCAAGAGCTGGATGTGGGGCTGGAACTCACAAACCATGAGATCATGACCTGGCCTGAAATCAAGAGTCAGACGCTTAACTGACTGAGCCACCCAGGCAACCCCAGAATGATGTTGTGAGTACTTGGTGTTCATCTAGTTACTGAGCGAGATATTGAACAGGTTTCCTTTCTATTAGGATGCAATTTCAAAGGGAAATATCTGTGTTTTTTGTTTTTGTTTCTTGTTTGTTTTTTTTTTCTCTCTGCCACTTTTGAACACTAGGCTGTGGTCATTCCAAATCTTAGGTCTTATCATATCCCTTACTTTTTTTGACTGTGCCTTCTCCCCTCCTAAAATGTATTTCTGTCTCCTATCTGCCAGCCTTTCCCATGAATGCTTGGGCAGAGAATTTCTTTCAATTTTCTGGAATCTCAGCTTCTAACATCAATAAATAGTCCACCTATCACTTTGAGGACTTGCTGACCTATTGCTTCTTATCAACTTGATACATTTTTATTTTTTGTCTTCGGTTTTTACATATTTTTGCCTCAGTTCCCTGGTGTGGCTTCTTTTCACCCAGTTCAGTACCATGGCTACCTAATTTTGGCTCTTCAGACCCTCACCTTCCCCTTCATCTCTTTTGTAGAGGCCCCTCTACCCCCAGGCTCTTGTTCTGCTGCTTACTGATCCTGCCCTTGCTCACCAGGGGTCTGTGTGCTGCTGAGCTGCTTGGGTCACAGCTTTTCTCAGATGCCGTTCATTTACCGCTGTGCCCTTACCCTCCTCCTTCTCTTGCCTATGCTCACTAAATTTCTCTTACCTGATTGTGCAAAACACGATTGCCAGAAATTAGAAAGTCTCTGTACCCACCCTCCCCCAACCCCAGTCCCCATCATCGCTCATTGCAGTGAAACAGTGGTTGCTCACAAGAGATTGACTTAGCTGGACAATACTGTGAGCAATACTGGAAATGCCTCATGGCCTCTCCCGGGTACAGTGTCCCCTCTCTTCTCCCTGCTTCTCATCATCTCTTTATTGGCTACAGGGAACCTACTATGCAAAGAGATTTGGGTAATATTTCATTTTGACAGTTTCAACTTACAGAAAAGTTACATAAATAGTAGAAGAACTTCCCATAGCCTCTTGACTCAGAGCCCCATTCAAGTTTTGCTAAATGTCTCATCAACATCCCTTATTAGCAGAAGGTCCATAAAAGGAGTATCTACTGAGCCAGTTATCAGTGTCCCAGTCTTTTAACCTGGAATGTTCCTTAGCCTTCCCTAATCTCCATGACCTTCACATTCTTAAAACTGTAGTCTAGTCATTTTATGGACTTTTCATCAATTTAGTTTTCCAGTGCTTCCTCAAGATTAGGCCACAATGATATATTTTGTGGAGGGAATATCATAGATGTAAGAGATTATGTAAAAAGCTGTTTCTCATCCAATTTTTGCCCACAAGTTTTGGCACCCTTTGGGTATGTTTTTTGCCTGAATTGATTATTACTGTGATGGAAATTGCATTTATCCAATACTATCATTCCGTCTACATGCATTATTTGATTTCCTATCCCCCCCCCCAAAAAAAAGACTTTGTCTCTCAACTCATTAATTTATTCATTCATTTATTTATATCAGTGTGGGCTCATGGCTTCCTATTTTATTCAACATGTTGTAATGCACTCCCATATTATTATCTATTTGTTCATGCTCAAAATGTCCAAGTTTGGCCATTGGAAGTCCTTATATATGTGAACTTTTGGCATGTCTTCATCATTCCTCCATAATTTCCTTACTTTCTGTCATTAAAAAGATATTCCAGACTCACTTTGTTCTTTGCCTGACCCAACCCTGGGGAATCAGTCATTTATATTTATATGTGTATACATCGCTTCTTGGCCTTTTGGCTAAGATCGAGTGTATGTTTATATGTGTATATATATGTATGTATTCATATATACATGTGTGTATATATATGCATATGTGTGTACATACATGCATATATACATATTCTATATTTATTCTCTTTCTAACTATATTGAAAACCATGGGTACCCACTGATTCTTCTGATTCTAGTACAACACCACAGGGTTTATTCTAACTTTCCTCCTTTCTATACTTGTACTTCCTTTCGCGACAGTGAGAAATTTGGCTTCAGGATTTCCATCACCCTGTATGCAACCAATCTCCTGACCTCACCGGGCTGCTATGCTGCTTGTTGTGAGCCCAGCTCCTTCTTGGGCCTGCCTTCTTCAGATAACCTACATACTTGTGAATGCCTTAGTGTCTTTTTGATAAAGGAAATAAATAAACCAAGAAATATTTTTTAAGAAGGGAAGAGAAAAAGCAAAAGCACAGTGCTAAGAGCTTTTATTCAAACCACGTGTGTTATTTCCATGTCTCTTTGAACTTAGACAATTACTTCTTTACTATTTGTGGAACAATCTTAAATAATTTAAAAATGTATCTTTGACTATTTTGCTCCAATATTTTTATTTTGTCAATGTGTGTTGCTCTTTTTACAAATAGTTACTAGTCAATTGTCTTTGAAAATAGATGGGAATATAAGACACCCCGTTTAGGGCTGTGAAGAGAATAATTTTCTCTTTGATCAAAATGGGTTGTTAGGCTCTACAAACATGTATCCCCAAAATCTCAGTGGCTTAACACAACAAAAGCTTAGTTCTTGTTCATGCAGCATGCCCAAAGCAGGTGGAAAGATGGAGATCTCGGAGACCTAGACTGTTAGAGGCTTTATTTCCAAATGTACTCCCGTTGGACACCTGGGTAGCTCAGTCAGTTGAGCATCCGGCTTCAGTTCAGGACATGATCTCAGGGTTGGGGAGTTCGAGCCCGATGTCAGGCTCTCTGCTGTCAGCACAGAGCTCACTTCATATCCTCCTTTGTATCCCTCTCTCTCTGCCCCTCCTCCACTTGTGTGCTGTCTCTTTCTCTCTCCCAAAAATAAACATTAAAAAATGTGTTCTTGTGATTTCCATAGTTGTAGGAAGAGATTATGGTTAGAGACTATGGTTAATTGTACACTGGCTTTTAATGTTTCTACCGGGATGTGAAACATATCCTTTCTGCTCACATGTCACTGGCCAAAGCAAATCACATGATCATACTTTCCAGGAGATGGTGAATCTCTACCACATGTCTTGAAAGAAGTATGAAATATTCGGAGAAGAACACTAAAGACTCCCATAGTGTCCTTTCGACAAGGGACATCAAGGCCCATGCTCTGACTTTGGTTTCCCTTTTACCACCAGTCTTACCTTGCATTGTTCTATTTCTTTATCTGCATGGAAGGAAAACCTAGGTCATGTGGTTATTACAAAAAAAAAAAATACTAAAAGTGCTTTACAAAATATAAATATGATAAGAAGCATGAAAGCATCATAACTACTCTAATAGTAATGTCCCCAAATGGCAGATAATTCCCCTGGGAGCTTCCATATCCCAAGTGCTGAGGAGGAAAATCTTTAGATCTGATTATGAAAGCAATAGGTGTTGATCATTTGCCCAATACAAAAATACATGAATAAGAAAATACAAATACCTATTATTTCAAAGCAGAACATTGCTTACCTTTTGGTATTAATCTTTCCAGGTTTTTTTGTGTATAGTTTAAGTAGTTGAAATAATGCACAATATTTCATATTATTACATTAGTGTGCACTTATTTCAAATTATAATTTGAGCTTATGTGCAATATTTTTCTATATTTTTACTTAAACTTTTTTTCTCATATAATTTTGGATTTCTTTTAAATAGTGTTTTTCAAAGCCCACGTAATATTTCACAATTAATTAAACGTTTATCTATTGTCGAGCATTTAGACTTTGCACACAGGATACGCATGGTTATTTAACTCTGCTGAAGATGGAAGGCATTCCTTGCTGCCACACTACACCAGGTCTGTGCTCAGGTTTATGTCCATCCCCCTCTGCTCTGCTCCTCATGGCAGTCCCCAGGGTCATTTGGCTGTGGGCTGAATTCACCTAGTGGAAGACACTAACAGAAGGTTGCAGGACATGTGGAAAGAAGATACCAGGCTACTTCCCCTCATTCCACTCTGCTTTGGATAGTTTCTCTGGCAGTAGCTATGCCTCCTCCTTGTCTTCAGCTCTCACCGGATAGGATCCCCTGGACATGACCCCACCCCTAGGCTCCAGTACCACCCCCCCCCCTTTGTCTCTTTTGCCTGGGTATGATACTGGCTCCCTGCTGTTGCTAGTCTCTGGGTTATCTCATTATCTCCTGATTGGTACTCAGCTGCTCCATCACTTGGGTTACCAATTCCCTGCATTAAATTCTCTCTGAAGAACAGCTGTGTAGGCAGTAAAGTTAGGAAAACCACTGCGACTTGAAATGGAGAAGAGTTCCCTTTATGATGGAAGGAGTGAGGAAAATGGATCAAGGGATGGCTATCAAGTATTGGCATTGATGTTTGGCAGTGATGTTTTAGTATATAAGCTTGATGGTGAGCATAAGTGCATTCATTTTATTATTATCATTTGAACTAAGTTAAATGTGTGTGTCTGCATATATGATATACTTAGTAAAATAAATAAAACATACATATAATACATATATTTAATATCTAATATGTAAAATTGGCCAAAGCTTAATTTTGAGAATAAAGATTTTAAAATGTGTTTCCCTTACTCTATTTCCATTATAGCTCCTACAGAAAACCATGCACAGCTGCAAATATCCAGGTTTTTCTACCCTCATATGAAAATTCTGTGTAGAACAATTGCAACAAAAAGCTTCCTTCTGCTTACTGCTGTGGTCGGAGGCTACTGTAAATTTTCTTGCCTTCTTGGGGAAAAAGAAAGTCACCTGTGGGACTCTTTCTTAGGACTCAGAGGTCCTGATTCCTTGGCTATTCCCTGTGTCACAACATGAAGCATACCACCTGGCCACAGCAGCTGTGGATGAAATGTGTTCATTTACCATCTCACTGGGCTTGTGCTATTTACTGTTTAATTCCTACTCCAAGTGAACAGGCTATACAAGATGTATCCAGGGGTCACTCCTTCAGTTACTCCCTGTTGGTGTCTATTCTGCTCCCTTTGTCTACAGCCTAAATAAACCTCCATTCTCATCCACTCATTTTCAGGATGAAGGTGTCTCTTGAGGTCCCCCAAAATGAGAATATCAGCAGAGCCTCTGCTTTTATACCAATTTTCCCGGACTGTGAATTCCTCATTTGAAACGTTTATTTCTTAACTCCTACACACTCATATCTGCACTTTTATTTATATCAGCCACAGTTGAAAGTCATGTCAGGTTGTTAGTCATGGCCACTGACTCTCCTATTTTTGTGGCCAGGTGTCCCTCAAAACATGGCATCTTTCCACTGTCCCAGGGAACAGCCCTCCACCTCAGGGTTTATCTCTCACCACTTGTTTTCCTGTGGCATTTGCAGTGATGTGCTGGAGGCAGTCATAACAGCCAGTGAGAGCTGACTGCTAACTATTCAGGAATTTTGTAAGCCACTTGTTAAACCGCTGGTAGCGTGAAATAAAATCATAGTGGGAGTGTTTCCACCATGGAAATTAGCAAATGCTACACAAATCAGGGCTTCTCCCCAACCCCAAAAGCCAGGTTACTAGACACCATGGCATTTGGGTAATTAAAGTGAAAATAATGAGAATTGGGGCGCCTGGGTGGCTCAGTCGGTTGAGCATCCTACTTCGGCTCAGGTCATGATCTCACCATTCATGAGTTCAAGCCTCACGTCAGGCTCTGTGCTGACGGCTCAGAGCCTGGAGCCTGCTTCAGATTCTGTGTCTCCTTCGCTCTCCGCCCCTCCCCTGCTCATGCTTTTTTTTTTCTCTCTCTCTCTTTCTCAAACATAAATTAAAAACAAAGTAAAAAAAATTAAAAAGAAAAGAATGAAAATAAAGACATATTTTGTGAACACAGATGATCAGAAATTTTTATTATTGAGAATACTTAGAAAATGTACTTTAAACAGTTTCAGAAAAAAAAAAAAAAAAAAAACCCACCCCCAACAGGGAAACAAAAATTTTCTAAAGGAAACAAAATTGCTCAACACAAATGAGTTGATAAACTGGACTTTATAAAAACTTAAAACTCATTTTAAAATACTGCTAAGAAAATGAAAAGGTAAGCCACAGGACTAGAGAACATATTCATAATACGGCAAAGAGCTTGTATCTAGAATATATAAAAAACTTCTATAAATAAGATAATAAAAAGGCAAACAATTTAATAGTGAAATGGGGAAAAATTTGAATAGACACTTCTCCAAAGAAATATGTAAATGGCCAGTAATCACATGAAAAAAAACCTCAACCTTGTTATCATTAGGGAAATGAAAATTAAAACCGCAATGAAATGCCATTCCACATTGACTAGAATGGTCCAAGTCAAAATAATGTGTCCAGGGTGTGGCACAACTGGAGCCCTCAAACTACTGCTGGTGGAAATGGAACATGTTATACCACTTTGGGATACTACGTGTCGGTTCCTTATAATGTTACACATATACCTAGCCTTTGATCTTGCTATTCTACCCAAGAGAAGTGAAAAGGTACCCACATGATTTGCATAAGAATGTCTAGAGTAGCTCTATTCACAATAACCCCAACCTGGAAACTACCCAACACTCCATCCACAGGGGAAGGAATATACAAATTGTAGTACATTTATATAATGGAATACAACTCAGAGGTAAAAATGAACAAATTATGTATACATGTACATATATGTGTATATGCCATATAACGACATGGATGAATATTCAAAACTTTTTGAATAAGGGAATTAGACGCCAAAAGCCATGTTCAGTATGTTTCTATTGATATGAAGTTCAAGAACAGACAATACAAACCTTTGGAATAAGAACAGTGTTTCCCATGCAGGGGATAGAGGTGGTTGGGAGTAATTAGAGAGGGACAAAAGACAGCTCCCTGGGATGATGGAGGTTTTCTATACCTTGATTAAGGAAATGGTTACACAGGTATATACATTTGTCAGAACTCACCATCTGTATGTAAATTCAATTCAATAAGATGAAGAACAGAAAGAAATATGCCCCCAATATAGCAACTTAAAGAACACCACTTGACGTTCATCAAGTCTCAGGACACTGAAGTCACATATTCTCTGCTTTTAGTGATGGAAAATATGTATCAGGAGATGATATCACACAGAGTATCAGACTGTAAGACAAAAAGAGCAGAGAGCAGAACGCAATTTAACCTCATACCATTACACATTTGGCGTGATATTACAAGAAACTCTCCACCAATCATTTTATTTCAGCTTAATGGTACCTCAGGAGTAGTAGTTTCATTCCTGGCCTTAAAAAAAAATCATTTGGCCTGTTTACTCATATTGGTGGAAATAATAAATCTAATAAATCATTGCAGCCTCACACACGTCTTGGCCGGTGGTAAGTTGCTGACTGACGGTGTAGCCGCTGGGCTTGGCAGGCCCTGCACCCAACAGGCCTGCTAATTGCTGTACAGCTACGGAGACCTGAGAAAGAGCCTAGAGGAGAGGAGTCAGGGAGTTGAGGAAGTCTGCCTAGGAATTACATGATGGCAGAGGTAGCTAAATCAGCATGTCTGAAACCAGATGTGGTTAGTCCGCCCTGCTGTGCTTGGGGTTGAGGCCACCACTGTGCTCAGAGAACGAAGTGGTTTCTGTGTCTTCCATCCCCAGGAAGAGCACACAGGGTCAAGGGACATGATACCCTCCAGTCTTAGACTTCCAGGTTAGCTTTGGTTTTACCATTAAAGGAAGATGGCTCCAGCCCATCCCCCATCTTGACTGCCACACCTTTAGTGTCCCCCTGGACATATCAGAGAATTCCTCGGTGGTCCCCCTGAGCACTCTCTCCAAACCTGGCTCACTGTCTCAATCCCTTTCGGCCTCTGGGATCTTGGGACCTGTGAGCACAGTGCACTGCAGCAGTGTTTTCATCAGGCGGACCTAAACCTAATGGCTCCTCCAGCTCTCTAGAACTAGCGAGTGGGAACACGGAAAGGGATTGTGGCACATTCTGGAGATAGACTGCTACTGGCTGTGGAACATCTGAGTTGCTGAGCTCTCTCTCAGTGTTGGGTTCCCCATCACGGGGAGACCTTGCATAGCAGCTGTTTCCTCAGGCCCGGCTTCCTCCTCTTATTAGCCTTATTGAACTCCTCCATCCCTGCCCCGCTCTGCTCCTGAGGCTGGGACAGAGGAAATGAAAATCTCATTTCACACGAAAGCAAGCTCTCAATCTCACGATTGCCTTACTGTGCATAATAGTTTAGGTTCTTCGTCTTGACAAGCCCATCCTTTGCCCTTGTCTCCTTAACAAAAACCCCTTAAATAAAAGAGTAGTGCCTGTCCGACCTCACTCATGATTTCTGCATGCATAGAAACCCTCTACCTGTTAGGCTGAAAAACTGTCTTCATCTTCACAAAATAGTATTTTTTCCTTCCCTTTAGCTCTTTTGTCTTCAGCTTTTAATTAGTTTTCCTAACGCTGGTGCCATTTGGGCTAGATGCTGGTGGATGCTCTGCCTTGTATTGATAAGTGTATACCTAGCGCCATTTTGCTGCTCATTTTATGGTTGTGTTCCCAGTTCTTCTCTGTTCCTTTCTTCACTCGCTCTCCTCTCTCATGGTTAATTGGCTTTCTTTAGTGATATACTTGGATTTCTTCCTCTTTATTTTTTGCATAACTGTTACTGGTTTTTGATTTGTGATTACCATTTGGTTTGTATAAGAAGCTCGGCATCCTATAGAACACAGCGTAACACAGGGTTAGATGACCGGGAGGAGAAGGCAGCTTCTCTGAGCACTGCCTGCGTCTATCCTCTTGCCTGGCTGTGGAGGCACTTAATTTCTCAATTTTCTGAGCACTGGGATTAGATGAGCCAGTGTCTGCCTCTGTCACTTGGGGCCTTTCCTCCAGGCCAAGGAGCACCAGGCACATGAACTGAAGGAAGGGGCGGCTGCCATGGGCAGCCAAGCTGCCCCCGCTTGGAAGCATACAATGAGCCCACGCATCTGTATTAAATGCTTGGCAGCTGGTCGGTGGCTTTCACGCAGGCTCTCTTCTCTGGTCCTTGTGTGAGGCACCTTTTGAGGGAACCAAGATTCTTTTTACTACTGAATAGAGCCTGATCTGATTTTTCCTGACCACTGTTTTCCAAAGGCTGGTCTCCTAAAGCAGTTTGGGAATAAGCTTTGCCCTTTTTTTTCATGGAAAATAAGAAAACACCAAGGCCATTTGCTGTTAGCACCAGCGTCAACTGCTCTTGGTTTTATACTGTGGCAAACTCTTTTTCTACAAGACTTCTGATCCATAGATGAGGCTGGAACAGAAAACAGGGTTACTTGGGGCTGCCTTGCTACAGGCTGAGGCCATCTATAAACAAACCTGGATTAGCATTTTCAAACAACCTCCATAAAAAGGATAAGTATTCGGGACAGAAGAAAATACTACTAGTTGGAGCCCTCTTAGACTGCCTTTAGAAATTCTCCCATGCCTTTATCCTCCTTTCCAGGTGCTTCTAACAATATTTAAATACAAAAAAGTGCAGTGTGAACATGGGACCTGTGACGCTCTGAGCTGACTCACCTGTATTTTCTTCCATTATAAAGAATAAGAAACCGGAGCTGAAAATGAAAATGTTCACTAGAATTTTTTACAACAGTGCACCAGAGGAGACAGCCATGACTCTTCATTTTTTTTCTTTCTTTTCTTTTTTTTTTTTTTTTTTTTTAATTTAAAATAAGTAGCAATAGGAGTTGCAGACATCCAGCTCAGCTTGGGGCAACTTGAAAGGCCCACCTCCAGATCCCCTACCAAGATAAGCAGCCCCACGTCAAGCCATTCTTCCAGATGACCAGATGACCTTAGCTCATGATAGGAAAAGAGGAGAGGTGCTTTTACAAAAATTACATAATTTGACTCTGAGACAAGGAAAAACAAAATGCTGGTTGTGTTTCTTCTTCTTTCCCTTGCTTGCTACCCTGGGTGGAAGCATTAATAGGCTTAGTGCTTATTAAGGTGAAATCAAAATGAAAGAAAGACAGAGAAACAGCATGAACAATATTCCTAGAGACCTAGAGTTTGAGGGTTTCCACTGGCTTGTTTGCTTCAAGAAAAGCACTTCGGGGAGTGCTAGAGCCTCTTTCTGCCTTCATCTAGCATCAAGAAGAAGAAGAAGTGAAGAAGGACATAGCTAACGGAGAGGATGTGATCCAAAATGAAGGGAACTATTCTATATTTTCATCTCAACAAACATTTATTGAATGCCAAGCATGTGCCCAGCACTGTGCTCGATGAGAGAACTATTAAAAAGCTTCCCCTCTTCGCATTCTTTATAATTGACTCTCTCTGAGAATGAACTAGAGCTCATCTTTGTGAAAGAAGGCCTTCCACTTCTGGGATTGCTGAGACAGCCTTCGGTGATCCACACAGATCAGGTGCTAGCAACATTTTAACTAGTGTCCTGGTGTGAGTCATTCCTGCGTCTCTGCGGTGGGGTTGCTGTGGTGATTTTAAGGTCCAGCTCATTCATCCACTCTAATTTGGGAGCTGTGTATCTCTGCCTTTTCCCCCAACATCCCATATCTGAACTCTTTGCACCGTAGTGACATCACTCACATGAAACACTGACCGAATTGCTTTCCCATATTCAACGTCAGTTTTTCCCTATGCATAGTTACAGAACCATCTAGTTTTAACTCATTCAGTGTCTTGGCAGGGGCTCGGCACACTTGAAAGCTAGGGTGTGCTCGTTTCAAGCCATTATGGTTCAGCCCTCCCTGTCTGTCAGGTGTATCTGCTTCGTATCTGCATGTGTTATATCTATAAAGATGCCTTATTTGAAAAAAAAAAATCCCTGGAAATACAGCATAATAGTTTCCTTTCCAGTAATCTGGCATTGTTTTCTGTTTAATGAATATAAATATTTCAGGAATATTGTGCATTTAAATTTGCCTTCAGGACAGACCGACATTGAAAAGGTCCGCTGGAATTCTTCCCTTTGAGAAAGAATCTGGCTATGTGATACTATCACAAGCCACTGTAGATGGCCATGTTATCTTCATTGCCTTCTTTAAGCCTAGCAGCATATGTGTTTGTGTGTGTGTGTGTGTGGTTGAAAAGTTGGAATGGATATGAAACTAGACATTTTTGCAGAAATTAAGCAATTACTGTTTGCTGATATAATGTCAATTCATAAGTGACCTTTTAATAGCATCAAAGCAAATCACTTGGAAATATAAAAAAATAACCACTTCACTGAGCAAGCAGATGTATTTGTTTAGGTGAAGCATCCAAGAGTTACCTAACCCTTGCAGCTAACCCAGACTGTAAGAGACAGGGCCCCACGTGCCCATCAGCCCGAAGAGGGACTCAGAAACCTCCATCGCCTACGGCCCATGGGTTCTGACAGCAGAGTGAATCACTTCTGGGAAAGACAATGACTTGTTTACTTTTCACTGAATTGAAAATTGAAGATATTTCATAATAGGATCTGGGAAAATTTGCCAGATGTTTCATTCCACTGTGTTCTTCTGGCAGGTCTACAAGATATAATGCTGAGAAAGGCTAATAAATCAAGGTAGGTATGAAAAGCTTAGGGACAAAATTCATAAAAGCTTGAACTGAGGGGGGACACCTTTTCCCTAGCTGCTGGAATATGAAATTTCCTTCCTTTTTTTTTTTTTTTGGTGCTTCACAGACAAGCTAATATAAACTATAGATGTTACTTTTACGCATTTCTCTCTCCTCTTTTCCTCCTTCCCTTCTTCCTTTCTGCTCCAATTTTGCCAATTTAAGACTCTCTAAACCCAGAATAGGAAAATACATCTTCCAAACTACTTGAAGGACAATCACATGAATAAATAACCACAGCTTTGGGTGTGAGGGCTTTTTCACCTGGCCCAAGGAAAACTACACTGAAACAAATCTTAAGATGTTTTAAGTCATAAGTTCACGTTGCCAGAGCAAGTACTGAATGGAAAAGTTTTGGCTCATTTTCATCCTCATCAGATTTTTGAGGTGTTAATGAACTATGGCATTAAGTAGAGAAATATTGGTACACCCTATAGTGGTCATCTGTTACTTTGGATACAGTCGGTGTCACAGTGACTATAGTCCCAGTTGCTGGAGATATCAATTGCTGAATAATACATCATCCTAACACTTCGTGGCTTACACCTGCAAACATACTGTCTCAAATTTCTGCTGGTCAGAAGTTTGAGAACGGTCTGGGTGGTCTAGCTCAGGATCTGTTGTGAGATTGCAGTCAGGATGTTGGTTGGGGCTACAGGCAATGAAGGTTTGACTGGAGCTGGAAGATCTGCTTCCAAGATGGTGCTTCCCATTGCTGTTGGCAGAAGGTTCAGTTCCTTGCAGTGGGGACCTCTCCATAGGTTGCCTGAGAGTTTTCATGGCCTGGCAACTGGCTTCCTGCAGAACAAATGCTCCAAGTGAGAGAGTGAAAAAGAATAAGCATAAAGCCACAAGGCCTTCTATGATCTAGTCTCTGAAGTCACACGTGTGCTTTATTCTATTTGTTAGAAACAAGCACTAAGTCCAGTCCACACTCAAGCGAAAGGGAATTAATCTCCATCTCTGAAAGGGAGAGGTGTCAATGAATTTGTGGACATATCTTAAAATCATCTCACTGGTTGAGCAGAATTTCTAATCTGTGCAGTTGATATGGAGATATCAATAAACAACAGACATTTTAAAAAGAAGAAGAAAAGAAAGAAAAAGAAAAGCACAGCTCTATTCCCGTTACTCTTTTTTGTTTGTTTGTTTGTTTGTTTGTTTATTTTGAGAGAGAGAGCGAGCATGAGCAGGGGTGGGCCAGAGAGAGAGCAAGGGAGAGAGAGAGAGAATCCCAAGCAGGACAGAGGCTGACACAGGGCTCAGACCCTTGAACTTGTGAGATGACGAACTGAGCCAAAATCCAGACTTGGTCATTTAGCCAACCGAGCCCCCCAGGTGCCCTAATTCATGTTACTCTTTATTCTCCTCCACTAACTTTCAAGCTCCATCCCCAGCCCTCACCCCATTCTGACACTGCTACTGGCTTTAACTAGCTTTCTCCTTAACTCCAGTTGTCGATCTTATGGTTGCTGAGATCTCACAACATCGAGACCTCTCAGCTCCTTAGGGAAAAGAACTCGACACAGGCAGAGGCCCAGGTACCCCTAAAGTCTGGAGTCATAAAGCCTATGCATCCAGAGGAAAAAGGTGAAGTGATATGTAGAAGGAGAGAAATTCTCACAGATGTGATCCTCTTTTACCTGCTGTCTCCTGGAGTTCTGGGAGGCGTGGCTAAGGCCTCCCAGAGGATCCCCTCTTCTAATGATGGGAGCAGACACTCTCACCTGTGTGGGGCCAGTGCGTCTGCTTTCTCACTCATCACTCTTCTGCAGTTCCTCTGAGCTTCCGGGGCCCAGCGCTTCCGGCCTGCGCTGAGCAATAATCACAGTACTAAATCACTCTCTGCCCATTATTATCCAGAGTTTGCCCATGGACATCTTTATATCCCACCAGGAAGTCTGTTCTGATCAGCCGTTCACCGACTTCTTTTCATACTTACAACAGGCAAGAAAAGTGGCTTCAGGGACTAGCAGCACACAGGGTGCAGTCAGTCCTAATGGCCTTATCACTCGGCTACCTGCTCCTTCTTCCCAAAGGGAACACCAGTTAGTGTATGTGAGCCAGAGAGTCTGGCTGAGCCATCCTATTACTGTTTTATATAAAGCACTTACTGAATTCCTAGAGGGAAGAGGAGTCTCCAAGGGGGATTTGTCTCATTAAACTGCTGCCTGCTTTCCAAGCAGCCAGAGAGGATCTGAAAGGTGATGAGCAGGGGGAGGCAAGACCTTTGTGGGTCTCAGTGATGCTAATGCACTAACCTCTGGGCACATGGGCAGCGTTATGGGGGGATAACCTCAGAGGAGAAAATGAGAAATGTACTTTTCTCCTTTGTCCCATTTAATGGAGTTGAAGAAGAAACAAAGATTTTTTTTTTTTTATAGAGTGATAAAAATATGCCCAGTATCAAAGCTTCCAGGTTCCTGTACCTAAAAATGCTTTATGATTTGTTCTTTTCTTTCTTTCTTTCTTTCTTTCTTTCTTTCTTTCTTTCTTTCTTTCTTTCTTTCTTTCTTTCTTTCTTCCTTTCTTTTTTATAAAGAAAATTCTCCTTCTGTCTCAGTCCTATAGAATTCTCTACTTAGCCATAGATAGATAGAGAAAATGGCTTCTGAAGATGAGATCTTCTAAAAGCTTGGAGAAGAAAGAACAGAAATTTCTTTAAAAGACCTCTGGCCATGGTGTCTTTTAACTCCAGTTTATAGGAACCATTCACAGGAACCCACTGGAAAATTGCTTTTTGCTAAGAAAGCACCACAGAAAACAAGCCAACTCCCAGGTTGACTGGAAGCTGTCTATAAAGATCTTGGGGATTGCATTTACAAAGGTTTCCAGAGGAGACTGAGGCATCTGGATGCAATGGACTCTGGGTGTCAGATCATTAGGGACTTTGTTCTACCGCCAAGGCTAAGTCTGCAGGAAGAGGAGGAAGCCCTCGCCACAGCGGAAGACAAGTAGGGCATGATTTCTGAACACCATTCTGCCCCAAAAGGGGACTGGGAAGCTTCTACTTTTCCCCCTTCTTAGCTTTTCAACACAGAGCAGGGGTGTCCAATTCTCCTCCCTCTTATATGGAGGGTAAGTAAACACACACACGAGGCAATCTGAGGAAGAGCGTGTGTATGTTGTCATAGCGGTAATGTTATGCTTGCATGGTAGCACCTTTCAATACGTGAGAACACCTGGATATCTACTCTGACCTCAAAGAGAGCCAGCTATACTTAGAACAAAATGTTTACTGACTTTCCTTTCCCAGGATGTGATTGCTTTCTTTGGTGACAGTGCACAGAGCTAGTCATTAGGGCTGAAAGCAAATATCCCAGTACTCCTTTAGGAAATTTGGCAGAACTATTTTCCGCCAGCCCCTTTGAAATGAGCTGTGGCCATCTGATTTGCCTTCCTCACTAAAATTTGAGTGGAAATAATTTTTCCACTTTCTGTTGAAGCTTTAAAGTTACTGAACCTCTTCTCTTACCTGCCACGGTGACTGGCAATGGTCTGGTGATGGCTGGTTTCAAAGTGAGGATGACTTGGAACGGAGCCCCTGCCAACCCGTGATGGACATACAGGGAGAGTAAGAGAATTGCCTTGCTTGTTATGGCAGCATGGTCTGCTCTGTTCTACCTGACTCTCCTAAGCTCTGGGAAGAGGGGGGCTTCTGGCTGCCAACAGAAAGAATCATGTTTCCGGTTCATAGAAACATCTTTGTAGATGACTGTTGGAAAAAACCCTTCTCACTTCCAGTCCAGAAAGTATATGTTATGTGGGCCACAAGAAAGAACCAAGGTTCTATAAAAAATTTCAGCTTTATGTGATGTTACTGTGGAAAGATAGAAAATTAACTAGTTTTTTTTTTTTCCTGTGGCTTTGTTAAAATTTACTATTAAGTGAATTTGTCTTCCTTTCTAGGCCTATGTTCAACCTACAGCCTCTCCATCATGTGTGTGTATGCTATTTCCACTTTTTATCTGAATGCACTTTATCCCTTGCACAGAATTGAGGTGGAAGATCATGGCCAATCATGATTCAACAGTAATAAAACCTGGCAGCATTTTCTAGAGCATAATTATTTTCTTAATGAACTTCTACATCTATCTGTGCTCTGCAGGAGAAGCTTTGGGAGAGATCCACTTTAGCACCCTTCAGAGTAAACAAAGGGTTGTAAGTAGTGGCCTATCCCAATTTTATTCTTTTCAAATGGGCAAGTAAGGAGTATTACGTGTAAAATTCTGTAGAGTAAGGTTCAGTATGCCTGAGCTACAATTATAAGGATGATTGTCTTAAAAATAGCGAAAACCCTTGGATATATGTGGAACTGCTGGCCTGGGTCCCCTAGAACAGAGCTTAAGGCAGGGTTTAAATGCTGACATTTTATCAGGGGGGTACAACTGCAGGGCATAGGAAGTAAGGCAAGGGAAGCAGGCAGAGCAAGTCAAGGGTGATGCTTTCTGAGCAGACCACAGCTCCACAAGAAAACGCAGCTGGTTGCTACAAAGGGCTCTCAAGATGTCAAAAGCAACCACTGCATTTTAGAACAATCTCTTGAGGTGGGGACAGAAACAGAGTTTTCCTGTTGGCTTCTTCCTGCCTCCTGCCTCTTCTTGGTCATGTGTTGCCTTATTGGGTGTTAATCCCACCAACCTCAGCGCCCCCCTCCCCCCAACAGGAACACACACAAGCACTACCAGGTTGTGTTAGCCCTTCTGAGAGAGGGCCAAACCCCTGCCTCATGTTGTGGTGTTTAACCCATGCCTCAAAATGAAGAGGGACTGACCCTTGGCGGATCCACTAAAGTCTGTCTAGGGCACCTGAGCTACTGCTGGTGGTGATAGAAAGCAGGGTGGCAATAGCCAGGACTCTCCACTGAGCAAAATCCAAGACCTAGGGATGTGAGGGGCAGAGTAGTCTGGAGAGGAACATAAACTGAGTCGAACACAGGTACTTGGCTATTTAATTGAAAGAAGTATATGTCTATATAGAGACAATGATGAGAGTCCTTGGAATTTTATTATACGTGGATAATTACATGCTTGTAATTGTAGATGGTTGTCAACCTATTTGGGAGGGCTGTGGAGCTTCTTGGGGGAAAGCCGCTTGGATAAAGTTTAATATTCAGATACTACAAGCTGCTTCAGGAGTGGTGTACCCTGATTGCCCAGACTGTTCGAAATCAGGAGGCCCCTTTAGCCCACTGCAACCTTTGTGACTGTGAGATCTGAATCAATTCTGCAAGAGTCGTCTCTCTGTCCTCTGTGGCAAAGCTTTCAAAGACAAAGGGCTAGAGATGACACTCATGATATTGCAACCAAGTAGGGCTTGCTGGCATATAGGCATGCACGTACTCAAAAAACAGACAAAACTGAGGCATTAAGTTACTGGTCACTGAAATAATTTGAACAGTAGGTCATGCTTCCTCAGTACCAGAAATTAGCCAAATATCCAAACAGTGGGTATCATATACACCAGTGAATATCCTTTCTTGGAGTGCTTTCCAAGATGCAAGATGATCTGGAAGTAAAGGTCTATATGTTCGTATGCGTTTGGATCGCTACATGCATTGCCTTGTCTTGGAACACGTAAGTAGCATGAAGGCTCCAAAATGTCTGATGTAAAGCAGCCTGCTTAACATAGCAATCATGTGCCAAACTCATTTCATCATAGACCACTCCCCTTCTGTATCACAATTATCCACTTTCCAAGGAACTTGAAATCCTTAGAGAACACTTAGGAAGGCTCTCGAGTATTGAGAAAGGCCTTGTGATTTGGTAGAAATTCAGGCAGCTAAGAGCCTGACAGTTGTGCTCTCGCACTACTTTGGACGTTAAAGCTCCATGACTCGACAATGAAGTCACACAACCCCACCTTTCCCCCGTTTCTTTGTTTTCCAGATAGAAATATATTATAAGGTAACAAGTAGTGGCAAGGTAGTGTGGTACAAGGTTGCCAGGAAGCCCAGATGGAGGAATGGATGTGAAGGCATTTTGAAAAATTAAAAGGAAAGAAAAAACAAGCGAACGGTCTACTTTTCAAATGAATGTTGTGGCCTACGACTGACTCAATAAGCACCCCTCCCAACCCCGTGTTGAGGATGAATCTTGTGCTGATCTGAGCAGGTTTTGGTTTTTTCAACAGGCTCTCACACAGTTCTGTGAATGCCTGGGACATGGAGAGACTGGTTGCCAGCAGGAAGAGAGGAAGCCCCTTCATCAGCTTCCACCAAGAAGTAAGTGCTTGGACCATGTTATCCAAAACCAGTTCTTTGAAGGCACTAAGTGCTGAATAAATGCCACTAAAGTATACGTTTGGCTGCTCTGCTTTAAAGCAGAAAGAAAATGAATAACAGAGTTTAGGGTTCACTGCTGTACATATATGTTCCTGCACACGTTCCTTCTGGGCAGAAACAGAAAGAGTGTGAATCATCAAGTCCTAGAATGGAAGAACAGGAAGGGACTTTCAGGCTCATCTTCTCCTTCTCTCCACTTGACAGAGGGGAAAACTGAGACCCAAGAGCTACACCAACTTATCTCTTAATGAAATGAGTGTTGGTAATGGAACTGGACCCAGCCCCCTCTCATTCTAAGCCAGCTCTCCTACACTACAGGATGTAGCATCGTTTTCTTCTCCCCAGTGATCTGAAACCATTACTACCAAAGACCCACTAGCCCCTTAAGTATAGATGAACCACAGAGGAAATTTGTTAGGATTACATAAAGCCTCCAAAGGGCAGCCATGCAGCAAAGCATTCTGTCTACCAGTTAAAGTGGCTTTTCTAGAAGGGGATTATATGGAATGTCTGAGGAGAGATGAGCTGAGTCAGGCTGGGTCCCTTAGAAGCAAAGCCTGACACAGGGCAGGGTAGGGGGAGAAGCCTAGCAAGGATGCGGTCTTGGGTAAAGCCTGGCCTTGGTCTATTCATGGGAGAAATGTTCTGGAATGCGTGCTACATAGAACACACATCCCCTTTTAGGCAGGGAGGTCATCTCTCTCAATGCCTGTCGACATCATATGGGCCTCTAGGGAGGGAATTTATCTTCCCAGGCAAGACAGATTCTGTCCTCTGAGGGTGGTTCTCTGGAGAAGGGGGTAGCTGTGAGTCATTAACAGCCACCTCTCACAGCAGGTGGGGTAGGAGCACTGGGCCAGGCCCCCACAGCATCTGCCATAGGAGCAGAGTGTGGGTACAGGAGAGGGAAATGGTTTAATAGTGGGCAGAGAGAAAAAGTCAGGTTTAATGTCATTTCCTTGGAAATGGGTATTGGTTCACACCCATCAAGGCTGCGCAAAATGGTCAGCCAAATGAAATCATCAGAGGAACATGGTCATGGCCAGAAAGCAATGTCCCTCTCAACTTCACATTTCCTTCAGGCTTTCTTCTGCATTTCCATTGTAATATTCTGAGCAAAGAAAACAAGGAGAAGGACAGGTGTGATGATATCTCAATGCATTGGCAGCCATCCTTAACCCTCATGTTGCCCTGGAGAAGCCATCCAGAACTTTCCCATCTGCACAGTGGGCGGACAACCATGGCAAGCACTCACAGAATAAACATGGGATATGGTACTCTCCTATCCTGATAAGATAGAATGTATGTCTCTTGCATCCCTTCTCAGTTCTCTTCAGTATGAGAACTTGTGGGTCCAGGCCAAATGAGTAGATGGAGAGGGCAATGTGTATTAATTTGCACAGATATATGTCAACAGTTCTCTTAAAAAACCATTCTTATCATATTATGAAGAAAATACTAATTCTTCACTTTGGAGAGACTGGCCATTATGCTGTGTCACAGCATTTTATTGTTGGGAGAGGCTTTAGGACAATTCTTGTCCAACTTCCTCATTGTAAAATGGAGGAAACTGAGGCCAGAGAAATGGCAATGATTTAGCTAAGAGTGCAGAGCTAGTTAGTGAAAGAAACTATAAATAGCATTCTTTAAAAGCAGACAAACACACAAACTACTGGATGCCAGAGTGCCCAAACTTCTACTGGAAGCCAAACATTCCAAGTTGGCTAGGACCCAGTGGCCACTCTCTATGGAGGCACCATGTACCATGAACAGGAATGAAACACTTTACAGCATGTGCTCCACCTGAAATCCTCTGGACTGGGAGGGTCCTGGGAGGCAGATATAATGAGCTCTGACTGAGGAATTTGGGCGAAGTCTTTGCAGAGGAAGGGGTATTTATGTTGGCACTCACAGGGCTGAATCCGATTTTGAAATTCAGGAAAGGTAAAAAGAAGAAGGATAAGAAAGGCACCCCTACAAAATGGACAGCCTAAATGAAGGCAGGGAGATGGGAATGGAGGCCAGTTTTTAGGAGAAGGGGCAGGTGGATATGAGTAGCTGCACCGGAGAGCTGGAATGGATTCCAGAAGAGAAATGGTATATGAGCCATGGGTTTGGAAACTGAGTGTGGAAGGGGAGGGAGGAGAGAAGGTAATGAATAAGATTGAACTGTCAAAGCAGACTTGACCTATGAGCAGTGATTTGAAGAGCAAAGATCAGGGCCTCCTCAGTACAAAATCTCCCTCTGACCCTATACAGCACCATTTTTAGCCACAGTGCTTAAAATTCACTGTTCAAGATTTATTTCTTTGGGTATTGATTATGTCTGTTTTTGGGAGAGAGAGAGAGACAGAGAGAGAGGGAAAGAGTAAGGGAAAGGGGCAGAGGGAGAGAGAGAATCTTAAGCAGTCTCTGCACTGTCAGCAAAGAGTCTGACATGGGGCTGTATCCCATGACCCTGGGATCATGACCTGAACTGAAATCAAGAGCTGGACCTTTAACCTACTGAGCCACCCAGGCACCCTGATGATGTCTTTGTGTTAAATCAGCACTATTAAAATGTAATGTTCCTGGGTGGTTCAGTTGGTTGAGAGCATCTGGCCCTTGATTTTGGCTCAGGTCATGATCCCAGGGTCGTGGGATTGAGCTCCATGTGGGACTCTATCCTGGGTGTGAAACCTACTTAAGATTCTCTCTGTCTCTTCCTTTGACCCTCTCCCTCCCTCATGCTCTAAAATGTAAAACAAAAAAATGTAATGCTTCTGAGTGAGATAAGTAAAATGCATCAGGTAATACTTCCAGCAATTTGTCAACAAGTAAATGACAGCTAGCTGAACACAAGATTTGGAGGCAAGAAAACAGAGGACACACACTAGGGACTGAGCAGGGTGGTGAGAAAAAGGGAAAGGTGTTGAGAGGGGAGTCTTCGAAATTTGTGCCCGAGCCAGGCCCTGCCTGAGAACAGCATGTGCAGGCCAGGGATGGGGTCAAAAGGAGCTCTGTTTGGCCTGGAGATTGGTAGGGGGTTCCCAGGCCCTAGTTCTGAAGGTGAAGACAACATGTGTTCAGCCAATGGCCTCCAGGAATGAGAGTGTGGCTTCTGAATAGTTCACCTTATTTGATTTGAAGGGAGAAAGAGGGAGTGCCTGCTCACATCAGACTCCAGTTTCTCTTCTGGAGAAACACGATGAAAGCAACCCCAAATCTGGATATTCTCAGGGTCTGTTAGGAACATGCTTGCACATACTGCTGACTGGTGGAGATTTTACATTAAATGCACCTCAGTCTTCTGCAGGGTAGGCATGGCCCTTTTGTCCAAATTTGGACTCAATCGCTTGCCCCTTGTATAATAACAGAAATGTCACATAGCTCATAGTGAGACAGCTAAAAAGTTGAAAAGTGAGCTGACAGAGAAAAGAAATGGAAGAGAAGAATCCAATCATCGGAAAGAAGAAATCCATGTAAAGAAAATACAAAAGGTAAGAAGAAACTGGGTGGAAACGTCAGAAACATGAATAACAAGCCTGAGGGAATTATCACTTAAGAATCATAGGAAATGTTTTTTAAAAGTAAAGTGATAACAATACAGTGAAAAATATGAAAGCAGAAGGCATACAAAGGCAACTGTATATACATGAAAGTAGATGTCAATTTCATAAGTATACTGGACTGAATGTTTGTGCCCCCCCTCCCCAAATTCATATTTTGAGCCTAGTGTGGCTGTCTTTGGAGATGGCCCTCTAAGGGAGTAATTAAGGTTACAATAAGCATAGGGCCTTGACCCAATAGGATGTGTCCTTACAAGAGGAGACCCCAGAGAGCTCACATTCTGTCTCTGTTTGTCTGTTCTTGTTCTCGCTCTTGCTCTCTCACTCTGGACCATGTGAGCAGGACAATGCTCCCCAGAACCCAGCCATGATGGCGTACTGATCTCAGACTTCCAGTCTCCAGAGAAATTAATGTTAAGCCACATTAAATAACAGCTTAAATGTGGCTGTTATTTAAGCCACACAGTCTACAGTATTTTGTTACAGTGGTCGATACAGACTTACACAATAGGTGATAAAAAAGGCACAAAGAGGTTCAGTAACATAGCCAAGTTCACTTAGAAGGTAAGCAGCAGAGCTGATGTTTGAAACCTGCAATCTGGTTCCAGGGTCCATGTTCTAAACTGCTGTCCTATATAGCTCCTCACGTGATACAAGACAAATGGAGCCTTAAAATATTCAGAGATATAATAAAAGAAACTTTTATTGAAACATTAAGAGTAATAGTAAAATATCATATGGCATTCATTGGGTGTCAGGCTATACAAAATAACTTACTGTGTCACAAGAAAACCTGATAAAGTGATCTACATCTAAATAATTCATGATAAAGGATTTTTTAAAAAAGAATCTTATAGCAATCCAAGCTCTTAATAAGTATAAGAAAAAATATGAGTGACCTCACACTAATCCATGACAACATTTGATAATAAACTACAATTGACCACTTGTGAGAAATCCATATGAATAATAATTTTGATTGTTTTATGTTTATGTTTACCTCAATTTACACTTCTGACGCAAACATATTCACATAGTATATGAAAATTACATTTTGTGTTAATTCTTTATCTCACTACTGTGAGTAGAATACATGTTATGTGAAAATCTCAGTTATAAAAACATAATAGGTGATTTGGCTAAAATACAAAAAATAAATACCTAATACTTCATAAATTATGTATGTATTTGATCACTTATTTAAACATTGGAAAACATCAGTAGAAGCAAAAATAATTATAAACACTTGTCTATGATATTCACCAACTGTTAGCCATATGCAGAAACTATAGTTTCACACGTTTTTAAATTTTGTCATTATGAAGGTATGTTTGTTGAAGTAGGAGGTTAAAGAGAATTTCATTTGACAGCTAGCATTTATAACACTTAAATGTTTAGGCACAGGTTAAGTAAGTTTTTATTTTATTGTTGCCGCAGACCTCACAAATGTTTGGGCTGGATTGACTAGCTTAAATAATAATAATCAAGAGGTGGGGAGAAAGAGTGGGATGCTGATTTCCTTATAATTTCTAGGAGGGAATCAATAAACAGGAAAGTCAAAACAGGAAGTTTTTTTGAAAAATAATTCTCAGTCTATAAATGCTACCCATAATCTTCACTTTCAAATTTTAGGCGTCTTTTAGAAATTAAAAAACATTTTACCTGAAGACCGGTGTATGTTTTATTGGCTTTTATCCTGTTAAAAGGTAAAATTAAACTTGATAAATTAGGTAAATTAAACTTGATACATTTTGATAAAAATAACTTGTATAGCAACTTCATTTTTGTGAAATTTGTTTTCCATCCTTCGTTCTTCTATATGTATATAGATCTCTGGAATGATGTTCCCTTAAGTTCCCTGATACCTCTCTGGGGCTATTTCTACGGGGAGCCTTCATGTGGTTTGTTTGTTTGTTTGTTTGTTTTTGCTTTGCTCTTTGTACTCTGTATTGCTTGATTTCCGCTGGCCCCGCAACTGGCAGCAATCACTTTTTCAAAAAAAAGTAAGTAAAAGTGTGTGTGTCTATATGTGTTTAGAGAAGACAAAGACAATTATATTAGCTTCATCTACCAGGGCACAGTAATCATTCCACGATCTGTTGAATTGGGGTTCCCTGGTTTGATGATATCAGCCTATGTCATCTCATTCAGATTCCATCTGAGCTGATTTGCATCATTCTTGGTGATTTGCATAGTACCATATGCTGTCCCAACTGAATCTTTGCACAGTATGAAGTAATTCCTTTTGACAGGATAACCACTATTACAGCAGGTAGGCCAAACTGGGGGAAAACTGTAATCAAATTAAGGAAGCAGTAACTAGACAATTAGGTTTACCCCACCACCAAATGCTGGCACTAATCTGTTCAGGATATCTAGAGAGCATTTGGTTGGGAATGGCTTGAGGGCCGCTTAGAGCATTTCTGCAGTGTGAACGTGAGATCTCCTGAAGGTTCTTATTCATGAGCTGTTTAAGCCTTGTTGGTGATGTGGAGTCCTGATTTTTGCCATATTTTGAAAAACGAACATTTCAGTCCATGCCTCAAAACTCAAAGGTATAGCCTCGGGACCAAGAATGCAACTACAAATTGGATTCTCTATTTAGCCCAATGGCCTCGTGCATTAGTTTAATAACCACGTGTTTACATTTTTGTGTCATAGTTTAATGCCTAATTATCTGACTGGAGGATCTGGTTGCATGCTCTGGAACATAATGCTCAGATGATGCTATCTATCCTACAACCCTGCCGTCTTCCTTCCTCCCTTTTGCACTGTCAATGGGCAAGCATTTCAGTAGGTTGCAGTGTGGATGTGATTTTACAGTTATCTCAGAGAAATGCCTGCTCAAGTAGGCAGGCCACAGGGCACCAGTAATCCCTTTACACTCTGAAACTTCACCCTTTTCCTTGATCAACATGAGGCACTTGACCTCTAGATTCTTGAGAAAATTGCTGCTTTTTCCCCTCCCCAATGTGTGCACTTGCTCAGACCTGAGACCCCCCTCCCCCTCAAGCCAAACTGAAGCGTCTGAGTTGAAAATTCACTCTGGAAATGATGGAATGCGAGAGGTCAGAGTTCCGTGGGACATCTCTGGGAGCGAGCGAAACTTCTGTTTATAAGGGAGCTGAGCCATTCTGTAGGATGTCATGGAGGTGGGAATGCTTTTTCATGTCTCCTGAAGTTTGGAGAAAAAAACTCAAGAGTGTAATTGTGGGGTCTGATGGATTTTTTATAACCTGAGTCTTTAGGAACAGTCAATTAAGGTTTACCTGTTGGAGCATTTTGCAAAACAAATCAATATCTCATTTATTAAAAATGAAGAACCCATAAGCCTCTAATACACACATGAAAAAGCAGGGAGGCCATGTAGCAATGAAGGCTTGGGGGACTAAGGGAAAAGAAGCATAACATACTTTTATGATTTAAATATGCCACAAAGTCTGGGGTAATGTCACACTGCACTGCATGGCATTCACATAATCAAATTTGCTTACTTTTAGTTTATGAGCTACAAGCTACCGTTAGGCTTGGTTTGTATTCAGTTTCTTCTAGATCATAGGCTCCAGCTCTGAAGGTGGGAGAGGAGTTAAGGAAAGGACTCAGGCTGGACAGAGTAAGCGGACTGCTGGCCTTCTCTGAAATGGAATAGGAAACAGAAAACATAACCAAGTGAAGACTTCTTACTGAACTTTCCACTTCTAAATTTTGAGTGGGTCTCTTCACCCAAAAACACCCCCACCCCCATGAAACAGTTCCTCTCCCTGTCCCTATACCATAACTTGAAAAGCAACAGGCTGTTGGCATTCCACAAATGCTCCTGCCTGCCCACTCCCCAGCTCAGTCACCGATTGACTCGTCCTGTCAGTACCTGCAACCACAAGTTCTCAAACTTGTTTGTGCATTTGAATCACTGGGAGAGTTTTAGAAAACGCCAATGCCTTGATCCTACCCCACAAAAATTCTGATATAATCCATATGGAGCACAGGTGGGGCATTGGGATTCTTAAATTCCCTAAGTCATTCTGATGCGTGGCCAAGTTTAAGAACCACTGAAAGAATTGGTGCTTCTTGAAGTGTGGTCCTCAGACCAGCAGCATCAGGATCCCCTGGGAGCTTGTCCACCACAGCCTTAATCCATTATCCTAGGCTATAACTGTCCCTTGACTGGTCTCCCTGCTACCAGCTTTGCACGTCACAGGGAAGCAGGCTGATCTTTTCATAAACTTTTCTCAGATTACCACCACAGTTCATCTCCCATTGCAAAGCACTCAGATGGCTTTGAGAGAAAATCCAAACAAGGCATTGTGAACTTTGACCTCTGTCTCCACTTCTGACTCCATTTCTTCCTCACTTCCTCTACCACAGCCACAGGAACTCATCTCATCTGTGGGCCTCCTTACCGCCCCTTTTCTCCAGACCTCTCCTTTCCCAGAAAATTGCATGTCTGTCTTCCTCTACTCAGAGCTAAACTTAAAGGCCTTATCCTCAGAGAGGTCTTTCCCTGACCACACTCTCTAAAGCCAGTTCTCTCCTCATCCTAATAACATTCCAATGTCTAAGCCTATCGCTATCTGAATCATCCTGTTAATGTTTTCCCCCACTGTTCCTTTGTATGTATCACCACTAGCATAGAAGTTCAGGAGAGCAAATACCTTCCATAAATCAAAGAGAATGGTGGCAGCGGATATGATGAAGGCTCTCTCCATTTCCATGTTAATTCATTTAGTTTTGTAATAGTCATAAACAAAGACCGTTGACAAAATGAGCGGCGCAGGTCAGAAAAATCTATATAAATGGACTCCTACTTGAACCATCAACCATAACCCCAGCTAGCTGGGGTACCTGGTGGTGCAGTGGGGATGAATTGTCCTCTGCTCTTCCTTTTCAGACCTTGTCTGTATTCTGTACTTGAAGACCTGTATTCAGGTTTATGCTGTCTTCCCACATTTCTTGCCATCCGAAGGAATCACTTCCCACTGAATTTGCCACTCCCTTCTCAGTATTACATCCAAAAGCTACAGGAGACATACTTGCTAGGTATCCTATTATTTCACCTATCATTTTACCTTTGTGACAGACTCATATGACTTAATCACAAAATAGGCAACCAAACAAACAAGTAATCTGATTTAAAGATAGGCAGAGTACTTGAATAGATATTTTCCCAAAGGACATGCAAAAGACCAACAGGTACATGAAAAGATCCTCAACATCATTAATCATCAAGGAAATGCAAATCAAAGTGGCGAGATATCAGTTCACATCTGTAAGAATGGCTTTTGTAAAAAAGATAAGGGGTAACCAGTGTTAGTAAGAACACAGAGAGAAGAGAACCCTTGTGCAATGTTGGTGGGGATGCAAACTGGTGCAGCCACTGTGGAAAACAGTATGGAATTTCCTTTTAAAAATTAAAAATAAAACTACCATATGATCCAGCAATTCCACTTCTGCGTCTGTATCCAAGGGAAATTAAATCACTGTCTTGAAGAGATATCTGTACTCCTGTGTTCACTGCAACAGTATCCATAATAGCCAAGACATGAAAACAACTTGTGTGCATTGACAGATGAATGGATAAAGAAGATGTGGTGTTTATATACACAATGGTATATTATTTGGCCATAAAAAAAGAAACTCCTGACATTTGTGACAACATGGGTAGACCATGGGGGCATTATGATAAGTGAAATAAGTGAGACAAAGAAAGACAAAAACTGTATATTACTTATATGTGGAATCTAAAAAAGCCAAACTCATAGAAACAGAGAGTAGAATTGTTGTGAGGGGCTGGAAGTTGGGGAAAATGAGAAGATGTTTGTTAAAGGGCACAAACTTCTAATTGTAAAATAGTAAGTTCTGGGGATATAATGTGCAGCACGTGACTATAATTAGCAACAGTGTATTATATACTTGAAAGATGCTTAGAGAGTAGATCTTAAATATTCTCATACACAAAAATGGTAATTATGTGAGGTGATGGATGTATTCACTTAACCTTATTGTGGTAGCTGTTTCACGATATATAGTTGTATCAAATCATCATGTTGTGTACTTTAAACATACACAGTAGTTATATGTCAATTATGTCTCAATAAAGCTGGGGCAAGTTACTTAATGATTCAGAGGTATTTGTATGTTCAGCCTACACAATGACTCATGGTCTTTTCTTTCCCCTAGTTTTTATTTTCTTTTCAAAAGATGACCTTTTTCATCATGCTCTCTGAGAGATAAATTCTCTCTCTCACACAAGGAGTGGTTATTTTTTCTCTCTCCTTCTCTACATGTACATATGTATACAGATACACACATGTCTGTGGTTTCTCAATACGTCCTCTCTAACATATGAATGTTGAATCAAAAGATCATTTTTGATCTAAACTATTTATTCTCTTCTCATTTCTATAGTTGTTATTCCTAAATAATACATCTAAATATTAGTAGGCTTATTCTTTACCTTTTTGAGAAAGTTGTCTTAAAAAGGAAGGAGAGAAAAGAGAATATTAAACACAGCATTGCCTCAAGTCCATTGGAAATCACAACAACTATTATGAAATTGTCACCTCATTAATGGAAACTGAGTTACACTGCAATTCAAATTGAAGTTTAAAACTAAGATCATCTCAACTGATGATATATATGTGATAAAGCAAGTATATTCAAAATGTTAATGGTATAATCTTATTGGATATACAGTTGTTCACAGCAGCATTCTTCCAAGTTGGTTGTATGCTTAAAATTTCAACATAAGAAGTTGGAGGGAAAAAAGAGAAGAAGGAGAAGGAGATGGACGATTAGATTGCCAATACCTTCTCTTTATTAACTTCTCCCCTTCATGAAATGACTATATACAGTGAAATGTGATATTCATATTTATGAAAAATAAACGAGAAGAGGGACTTAGCAGGACATGGTTACAAATGATGCTTCCATTAAGAATTTCCTTTTTGTTTTTCAAGTTTCAGGTTTACAGTTTACGCACTTATAATCCAAGGGGAAAAAAGATGTAGGGATGTTCAGCCTATTTCCAGCGTGAAGCAGGATCACTTTGTGGATGTCCAAGGGACCTCTGCAAAAGCCTGTAACTGGAGCTCAGGAGGACCTCCCACCTCTCTGATGAGGTCTGAAACACAAACTGTCCATGTGGAGAAGGAAGGCAATGGAGCGGAAGAAAGGACATGATTTTACATCACTCTTTTATTGTTTTCACTTTTCCTTTTGCTAAGTCAGGTGTCAGTAGCTAGCTGATGTTTTATTTTAATTCTGTTCACTAAAGTAAGTTGGAAGAGAGAGAGAAAGAAAGAAAGAGGAAAGAGAAATAAAAGAAGAGAAAGAAAAGAAAAGGAAAGAAAAGAGAAGAAAAGAAAAGAAAAGGGAAAAGGAAAAAGATCCCATCTATGTAAGGTGCTCAACTCAGGCTCCACCAGCCAATCAGCCAAAGTTGTTTGAACACCCAGATCTCAAAGGCTCCAAGTCCCTTACATATTTAACTGCATACCCCACCCCACTCCATTTCCAGGGTAACTGGTCTTTTTTGGTTCATCTCTACCGCTTTCTAAACCTGGCCTCTATCTCACCAAGACTCTGTAGCCCTGCCCTGATGTTTCAAGGGAGAGACCATTCTGATTCTAGAAAGAATGCAATTCCTGTCTCAGTTACTGTTGCTTGAATCCCGCAGAAATTGAAAATTAACTGTTTTCCATGTCAGGGAAACTGGAGCGCTACCCAGACAGCCTTATCAGAAGGGGAGGAAGGGGCCGGTCATGTTGAGAGTGGAAGGCAGGATTTCCTGCAGAAAGTCAGATTGAGCTTCAAAATATCACCACAATCAGTGGTGCATCTCTGATGCACTTTTGCCCATGAATCTAGCTGGCCTGTGTTTGGCTGAGAGTACAGGGAGGTGAATCTACAGTGGATCTTGGCCTGATCTTCACGCCTCTGCCCTGACCTCTTGGAACACTGCACCGTCCTCCAAGTCCAACAACCCTGCTGGAGAAACTATGTGGAGAGGAAGTGGGCTCTGCTGAGTCCAGCCTTCCAGCCATCCTGCCAAGGCCCCAAGCATGTGAACCCGGTCACCGGCTGAATAACACAGGGTGACCTCAATAATGCCACCTGATGCAGAGGAACTGGCCAAACCCAGACCTTTATACAATGGTTGTTGCTTTAACTTACTAAACTGGGGAATACTCTGTTATCCAGCCATAGATTCCTGGAGTCCTGGATAAGGACCACTTCTACAGGCACCTTCAAGCTGTGCTCAGAACCCCCAATCCCTTTCAGGACCTAGGCCTGTTTCTTATCTGACCTTCCTCAACAGATTCCTTTCCCCTGGGTGCAGACCTTTTGGGGCCCCTAGAAGTATAGTCCACATGGCACCAACCAGGCTCATTAGATAAGTTGCAACTTATGTTCTACTAGTAATTGTAGGTACAATTACTATATGGAAAGAGACACACTCAAAATATTGGAGCCCCATTCTCTGCCCAGCCAGGATATCCTGTTATGCTTATTTTACTAGTTGTAATAATTGCTATTTTAAAGCTTTTGCTTAAAGTTGGGTGGGGGGACGTTTAGGAGATGAAGATTAATCAGGAGAAAAGGTAAATATTTTCAAAAATTTTCCTAGAATTTGAGTGGAAGGAAATACTCAAGGATGGAAAGTACATGAATAATTATGGTACTTTACTCCTTCCTTATTTTTCCTTTGTAATCATTATGTTTTCTCTTCCCCACACTCCGATTCCTAAAGCCTGTGCTGCATTTCAAGATAAGAGATCTAAAAGTTCTCAATTAATATTCTCCATTAGAGCTATTTTCTTCCCAATTTCTCTTTCTCTTCCCCTGCTAAAATTAGCGTTCCTAGCTGGGATCCATAGTTAACTCAGTACATCGCTCTAGCTCTGACTCAGATGCCAGAACACCTTTTCAATCTGGTTCCCAGGGTGTTGGCATTGATGTGCTATGCTGGGGCATCAATATGATGTTCAGTGATGCATAGTTCTTTCTATTCTAAGGGCTACATTTGACTGTTTATAGAACAACAAGAAACAGACTAAATCTTCACCTGCTGACAAAATGAATGTGGGTGAGATGCTTCTAGATTCACAGCAGTGAATCTAGATTCACTGCTCGTGACCAGTGGTCAGCTGAGGTTAGGTGTGGCTTATAGCAGGCAGGCGCTCACTGGATCTTAGATCCCCAAATGGCCTTTCCTTAGATTTGTGCATGGAGAGACCTTTTCTTAGCTGACCGAAAGAAAGAAGGAGTCAGGAATTTGACGTGCCAAAGTTATCATGCTCCATTTATCAGGGGATCTTTAATTATTTTCTGATCTTCTCACAGCCAGTTGCACAGTATTTGTGAGAAGCATAAGAAGAAATAAAGTCTGACTGAAAAAGAACTGAATCGGTTAGGACTTGTTCTTTCAAGTTATAGAAAAAGGGTGGCCATATGATTTATTACCCAAAGTAGGATACTTTAAGAATGAAAGGAGGCATTGCTAATAATTATTCCAGGATAACAGGTATCAACCTGGACTGTCCTAGACAAATGGGACACAGTTTCACCCTTACAATACCCCAATTCAAGTTGACTTAAGCCATAAAGGAGATTTCACTAGTCCAGATAACAAGAACTCCTGAGGCTGAGCAGGTTTCAAAACAGCTCAATCAGTTTCTTCCAATACCTCCACTCTGCCTTCTGGATGGTACTTTATCCTAGGACTGGTGTTCCTTGTGCTCCTAAGATGAGTGTCTGTAGCGATTGGAATGTCATGCTGCTGCTTTCACATTAAGAACAGGGAGAATGCTTCTGCTCTGGCCTTCCAAGCAAGAAGTTTGAGGTTTAGACATTTATTTATTTATTTTTAATTTTTAAAAAACGTTTATTTGTTGTTGAGAGAGCAGAGACAGAGTGCAAGTGGGGGGGGGTGGGCAGAGAAAGAGAGGGAGACACAGAATTCGAAGCAGGATTCTGTCAGCACAGAGCCCGACGGGGGGGCTCGAACTCAAGTACTGCAAGATAATGACCTGAGCTGAAGTCGGACGCTTAACCGATGGAGCCACCCAGATGCCCCGAGGTTTGGACACTTATGTCACATGTCTACCATTATATAAATGAATGGAATGGATATGGAATACCTTGATTAGTTTCAGTCAACAAGGGTCCGTTGTTGGAGCTGTAAGCGGGGTCAGTTTCTCACAAGTACTGGGACAATTTGGGGATGAGTGACCTTTTAGTTTTTCATGAAATCCTGGGTACTATTAAGAAACGAGAGGGGGATGGACCCTGGATAAATGACCAGCAAATGCCTGCTCTATTGGAAACAAAGCTGAAGTGTGATGACGTGACTTATTTTATGCCGTGATAGTTAAGAGGGGAACTTCCTGGGTGAAAACCATTCACATGCGTTAACTATGAAAATTTGGACAAGTTGTTTAACTTGAATCTCATTTCCCCAACTTGGAAAATGAGATATTAACTGGCCTTAAATGGCTGTTATGGTATTAAATGAAATAACATATGCAACGTGCTTATGACACTGTCGGGCTCATAGTCAGTGCTTAATAAATATGAGCCTCTATTGCAAAGGTCATTTAATTGACCTTGAGGGAGTTATTCACGGGAATTTGTAAAGAAATGTTAAGGTATCAATAATAGAGAAATCCATTTATGTGGTTGAGGGGGAAATAATGAAGGCAGAAATACGAGCTAGAAGGAGTGATGTGAGGGCTGCCTAGAAGAGAGAAGAATGACCACAAATAAGCAGATGAGTAAAGTTGGGTTTCAGAAAATTTAAACTGGTTCCTGTCCAAGGTGAGTCTGTCATTCTTAAACATTACAAGACTCTCTTAGGAGCCTTTTCCAATGTTTCATGGTCAAGAAATTCTCCCTTACATTCAAGGTAAATCCCTCCAGTTGTCACATAAGCCCGTTTTATGTCTTCGCACAGGATAAAACATGGGTAAGGGTTTAACAGACTTGGAGAGCTAGGACAGAACTTTAGAGATGTTGCAAAGGAAAAGTGACAAGGCTTAGTGACATTTATTTCTTAGTGACGGGGAGAAAAGGGCAGTGTCAGATGCAGGCCTGTGATAGTGAGCATGAAAGACGAGGGAGACAATGGCATCTCTGACAAACAGGGAGAGGGGAGAGGTCGGTCTGTCTGATAAGGCACTGGATTTATAAATATAAGGTAGTGGTATCACCAGAGCTTTGATAGTAAAATCAAAATGGTGCCAGAATAGTAAAGAAGACATATTCTCTTCTCTCTGTCCTCTCGTAGAAAAGTAAGCAGTTAAAAAGAGAGGCGAGGGGGAAATGTTTCACACAATGCGAACTTTTAGCCATCTGTACACATTCTGGCAAGGTTTACTCATTAGAAAATTTCAAAAATAGATATTATCAAGTTCTAGTTTTTGGTGTCTGGGAAACGGGGTTGGAGATGGTTGTTGGCTTTTCTTTGCTTCCCAGGCACTTTGGTAACAAAAACCGTACTTTTTTGCACCAGTTGTCAATCAAATGAGCCTTCTGCCTTGTAAATGCAGTCTGAACCAGTCACAACAACCACACATGTGCAGTAACTTCAGTGTTTGTTTTCCTGCATTTCCCTGTGGATTTTCTGGGAGACTAGTGTTCTGGATTTAAAAAGAAATTATATTTTCTTATGAATGGTTTCAACAAAAGACAAATTGCATTATCCAAATTTTGGTTGCTTCTTAATATAATTGCATTAAATGTAACTTCCCCAACAATTAAATATATTTTTATTATGAAAAGTTATCTGTGGTTTCATAAGTACTTAATTTAACTTGCTATACACACAGCATCTGGTAATCATTTTGTATCAAAAATAAAGAGTAGAGGTCTGCCTCTGAAATTTGTACATTGATTTGGGAAAAGAAATATCTAGTTGTATCGCTGGTAGAAAATTGAAATCCTAAATAGGATTGTGTGCCATGAAAATAATTCGTTTTTTTTTCTTCTGTTTTGCTCTCCCAGCATACTCGTGTCACAAATTATGGATTTTTTTAAAATTTTTTTTTTCTTTTTTTTCTTTTTTCAACGTTTTTATTTATTTTTGGGACAGAGAGAGACAGAGCATGAACGGGGGAGGGGCAGAGAGAGAGGGAGACACAGAATCGGAAACAGGCTCCAGGCTCCGAGCCATCAGCCCAGAGCCTGACGCGGGGCTCGGAACTCACGGACCGCGAGATCGTGACCTGGCTGAAGTCGGACGCTTAACCGACTGCGCCACCCAGGCGCCCCACAAATTATGGATTTTTTATACAACGAACTTATCTCCGTTATCAAACTGATTGTAAGTAACATGCTTTTTTTTTAAGTAGTAGTTTCTCCAAAGATGAGTGTAAGTGAATGAATAAACCTATTATACTTGAGAAAATAATTAATGAATTTGAGTTCTGAATTTGTCCATGAGTTGCATTGAAATTTTATGGGTATTGATGCAAATTTATGAACACAACAAACTTGCATTTTATGTTTTAAAATTATCTGACCCCAATTTATTAATACGTGTAATAACTTAATTCTTGCTTAACCACTTGACCTACCATTGTCCACTAGTCTCAATTATTCAACAACTTAAACTGACACTTAATAAGTATGTAAATGGAAAGCACCTTAACGTAATACAGGTATCTTTCTAAGTGCCAATTATATGCCTCAACATTCCCTTCAATTTAAATGTGTTAGTAAGAATCTAATTACACTGGTTTATAGCTGATGGAATTACAGAAGGAGAAGATTTCTCTCCTACATACTTATTAGACCTCAATAAGTATTCCTTTGCAATCTGTTGCTATTCAATTACCAAGTAATAACTGTCTTAATGAATCTAATTGAAATGCTTATTTCAGACTCCTATCACACACACACAAAAAAGATAGTCTTCACTTAGAACGATTTCACTGGAAGGGGTCTTGACTTGTTTATCCAGAAAGAAGTAACATCACTGGGAAGAGGTTCACATTTGTGACTATTTTTGCAGAGTTTCAAGGACATTCACATCTCTTTCATCCATATATCATAAAACTGAAGCCCCTCCACAAATCTTTGCTACTCAAATGCATGCCTACAAGAACAGTCACACAATCACTGGGCCTGCATTACCCCTGGCAATGAGAAACTTTGGATTAGCTTTCCTCAATGAAGACAGAACAATAATAAAAATTAAAATATTTAGCTAATAGCTAATATATAGAATGTATTTCCTGGTGCCAATGCTGCCTGAACACTTTATACATAGAAACTCATTTAATCTCCATAAACTCTCTAAGAGGGATGTATGCTATTATCATACCCATTTAACAGATGAAGAAACTGGTTAGTTTATTTTTTGGAGAAGGGCAAATTTGCACAGCATATAGGCTCGTAAATCGCCGAGATCATGGGGCAACCCCAGGTCAACCGGCTTCTGCAGTATAAAGTTAGACTTGAAACATGTTAGATCTTGGTTGATATAATCTTGTTGCTTAGGAAATTGAGGATTTGAACTCGCACAGCATAGATGGCACAGCAAAAATAGCTGCAAAACAGAAACAGCAAAACTCTTTGATGCCTTTTTTTTTAATTTTTGAGAGAGAGAGAGAGAGAAAGAGAGTGCTAGCAGGGGGAGGAGGAGGGGTCAGAGACAGAGGGAGACCCAGAGTCTGAAGCAGGCTCCAGCTGTCAGCACAGAGCCCTATGTGGGGCCCAAATGCACTGAGCAGTGAGATCACGACCTGAGGCTTAACTGACTGAACCACCCAAGTGCCCCTAAAACTCTTTGAGCTAGACGTTCTGTATAACACTCCCTGCCCTCTCCCTCTGCCTTTTTGTAACTTTTGTTTGGAACAGCAGCTGTTAAAGCTCATTCATCTCAAGACAATGACAATTTGCTTGAAAAAATGTATATGAGGACAGCCCAAAACGTACTGCTATGTGTATTTTCTGAAAGAAATATAAATTTTATTGGCCAAAAGTCAGATTGATTCAAGGAACTGTGGGTCACTGACAATTCACAATTTTTATGCAGATTTTGTACAGCTGCTGCATGTATATGCAAAACCACCTTTGGAGAACCGGCTAGGCCCCAGAGGTGCTAACACAGATGTGCTAAGCCAAGGGACTCGCTGAAAGTCAAGTCGGTCGCAGCTGCATGTGCTGTCCACAGATTGTGTCCTCACAGTCATGGAGATGGGCAGAAGCCATGGTTCACCTTTGGGACATAGGATGCATGGACATAGGATGCATGGGGCATAGGATGCATCACTTCTCCAGAAGTGATGGTGTGCGGTCAGGTAACAGGACAGGGATGGCAAGGATTTCTTCACGGTATGTCTATGGAGTTTACAAGGATTTTAGATACAGAAAACTATCTGACAAGAAAAAAAAAGAAACAGTAAATACTTCACACAAGTTATCTAGGTTTGCTTATGACTTGCATGGATGTGGTCTTTATTTGCAGCCTTTGTTGATGTCAGCAGGGACCGGAGCCTTTGGGTCCAGTTAAGACTAGCCAGCAAGGGAGTCATTCAGGTTTGTTCCTGGCCCACGGTGTCATCTGTACACTATTCTTATTCTAGACTGCAATGCTTTTCTGCAGACGTTCATGCTGCTCCGTGCCAATGCCAGGGATTTTAAGGCTCCTTTTGAATTCACTCAGGAATAGTTTTTAAGGAGCAAAGGTCTTTATATCTAACCAGTTAATATAGTATCAAAACAGAGACTTCTAATAGAGCAATAACTTCTATGGAAAGGAAAAAACATGATAGCTGTAAGTTATTTATTCTTTTGAGGAGGCCCTAAGTTCCTCCAGGTAGCCAAACGAATCGTTCCATTTATGTGCCAAGCACAGTACTAGGTTCCCAGGCTCAAGGATTTACAGCCTGGAGAACTACAGACTATAGTTTTGGGGAAGCTCCCAGGGATGTCCTTGCAGTGATGTCTGTGGGGAATTTGCAGTGGGGAGCAGGGAACACAGTGTTGACCAGTGGATTGAGGAGGTCCCAGGCCCTTAGACCTTGACTTAGCCTGTCCAAGGCTCCTGTTCTCATCATGAGAAGGAATTCAGGGACAGACACAACACAGAGGATAAGCAGTACAAGCAGGAAAGTTTATTATAGCAAAAGTACACTCTCACGATGTGAGGGCAGGCAAGCTCCAGAGAGAGCTGCATGCTGGGGTTTGGTTTCTGTCTTTTATTGATAGTTGTTAACAAGGGACTGGAATAATCATTACTCGGGGCAGAGATTTCTTGGAAGCAAGGTTTCCTGCTTTTTCTTCCTTATTTGGTCAGGGGTTTCCGGCTGCCTTGATCAGCCATCTTGGGCCTGCGTGGTTTGATCTGGCTTCTTGTGGCTTTATTTTGGAATGCTTCCAGGACAGGCCTCTGACTTTCCTGATAGCTGGCCATGACTTCCTCCCTGCTGGCCTCCAGGCATCCGGTTAGAACCTAACTGCCTCTAACAACATGATGGAGAAATGAGAGTTTAACTTACTCCTGTCCTTCCTAGACAAAAAAAAAAAAAAAAAAAGCCCAGAATAAAGGTTCATGTATACATCCATCAGACAGGGCCAGCTCTATGCAGAGAGACTGGTTATGGGACAAAATGAAAGGATTGTCGAGAATTTTTTAAGACCAAAATTGGTTTGGGTGGGGGGAGATGACTACTTACATGTATGGAAGGATCATATGGATTTGAAATATTTTCATTTGAAATTTTAAAATATTTTAAATGTGACATTGTGTAGGTGTATACAATAGTCACTACAGTAAATTTACTAGAGCATGTGGAAATTTTTTTCCACAGGGAATAGATTGTAGAGTATTTATAGAATATATACTACATACTCTAGTCTCAATTGATTTTTTTCAAGAGAGTGGATTGCTTGGTTTTGAAATTCTACAGGGGTTACTTATTTATTAAACTGTTTATTCAATTTTATTTATTTATTTATTTATTTATTTATTTATTAAATTGTGACTATTTTTACTTTGCTGTTGCTTTAAGGTGCAATGTCAACAACCTTTGAAGTCTTTGCACCACCCTACCTCTTATTTTCCACCCCCACCTGTCTCTCAACTCTGCTTTTTCTTGATTGGCTCTTTAATTTTTCTGTTACAGTATCAAAATCAACTTGAGATTCCCTATTTTGGGCCCAAAGAGTGGATGTGGATATAATTTCATGATTTAAACTCTGGGTTTGAAGATCTTGATGCAAACGGAAAGGACATAATCCCAGGCTACTCCTAGTGTAAAGGAAGGTTTACAGGATTGAAGAGTGTCTCTCATTCATTCAACATCTAGTTACTGAGTATCAAGTATGTTCCAGAGGGTAAAGCCCTGAATGAAATGAAGTCCTGCTTCTGCAGAGCACACATTCTGATTGGATGAGACAAGTAAATAATACACCAAGTTAGAGAATATCTGATGGTGTTATAAAAGGGATAAAAAAGTCAAGGTAGAGCTCAGGAGGAAGGGGATATTTCAAGTACTAAGGACTCGTGTAAGAAGGCAACATGAATTGAGACCTTACAACTTTAGATAACTTCAGATAAATTACTTAACTTTACTGAATCCCTAGAGGGTAAAATTAGGTTAAAATTATCCAACTTTTAGTTTATTATAAGAACAAAGGAGAGGGAAAATATATATATATATATATATATATATATATATATATATATAAAGTGGTCCCACAAATAGTAGCTGTTATTACTGTCGTTGACAAAATACTATGTCAGTTAGGGTCTGAGGAAGAAATGGACAACACACTCCTATTAAGATAATCTGAGTAGAGTCTCACAGAGGCAGAATTTACAAACTGTGAGTAAGGTGTGGGGAAACGAGAAGAGAAGTCCAGTGTCTGGGGTCTAGTAAGAGCAAACATGATCATCAACTCTAGACCCACAGGAGGCAACAGAGCATGGTTAGTCACTCAGAGGCAGAGAGGGCTGTGTGGAGCAGGCAGCCAGAATGAGCTAAAACTTCAGTTTCATGGCCCTGAGACGTATAAGTGTCTAATTACATGGAGGATTAGGTTAGGAATTGTTGGGGAGAATTACAAAGGTGTGCTAGCTATTGGAGTCTGCCACCGATTTAAGCTCACACTCAAGAATGGGAAATGGCATGCACCTGAGATCTGATTGTGATGTAGACAATAATAAAGCCATCAAAGGAGTTCATAGGGAGACCCAAGGAGATCAGGGGCTAGACTGCTTCCAGTCAGCACATCAGAGGAAATGTCAGAGAAGAGGTGGCTGTGCTTGCCCTGGACCTTAAAGGGGGGACAGGATTCACACATGTAGCAGTGAAGACAATGGCAAAACCCTACATATGCAGGCAATAGGAAGTTTGGTTTGATAGGAGCCCCGGGCATAAAAAGGGGATTTAGATTTATCATTTCTGTGACTCTGTCGCATCTTCACCCTCTTGCCCTTCTCCTTTCCTCTTTCAACCTATACCTACTTGTTCTGTCTCCCATTGACGTTCTCATTTTCCTTATGAGAAAGCTTTAGGTGGAAGGGCAGATGGGAGTAAAGGGGGGCTCCATGCAGTATCAGATGGCAGGCTATGCCTGGATTTCCCAGGCTCCAGCTCAGTCCTAGTCCAGACTTCCCATCACTTGACAGGATGGGAAATAATCGGGACAAGATACAAAACAACCGCAGAATGAAGGCAATTTACTTTATCTCTTTAACCCAATTCCTCTGCTTCTCTCCCCATTTTCCAAGAACCACAATCAGAAAACTTGGGAGAACAGAAGGGAAACAGATTTGAGAGAGAATGTTAGCCTGTCCTTTGTCCCAAGTCTGCCACTGACACTTTCAGGGAAAACATTTTCATGTCACAGCCCCACCAATGTGGACAACGAGGTCAGTACTTGAGTCACATGCTTTCTCATGGGTCACAGGGCAGCAGCATTTTCTAACATGCTCTACAATCACCCAGACTAGAGGTTCTTCCTGTCACAGGACAGTGCTGCCCAAGGAAAGACGGATGAGCTCTCCTGAATCTACCTTTATACACTTTCTTCCCACCCTCCTCCTCCCCCTCCCCCTCCTACTACCCTTCCTCCTCCTTCTCCTCCTCTTCCTCCTCCTCCTCCTTCAGGTTTGTTTCTTCATTCACAATGGAGGTCCAATTAAAGCTCAATGTCTTCCCGCTGGTTTCTCTAGGTACTTTCACAATGCTCAGCAGTAGGCACTCACCAAATGTACATTGAATAAAGGAATGTTTGCAAAAGGGTATCTAGGTTGAAGAACCATCATAATTATCACACTGTGTCCACTTTGTCATTTATTATCTTTGTTATTTTCTCCAGTAAGCCTCATCCTGATTGGGAAAAGAAACAATACTTTGTTCATCTTTGAATCTCTAGGAACTAGATGACTCTCTATGGCTCACAATAGGCCCTCAAAGCATACTTGTGTGAATGAATGAATAACTAAATTAATGAATGAACAATCCTGGCTTCCAAGCATGATTTAGAGAAATAACGGGAGATGATAAGTTCCCATCGTTGAGGCCATTTTGGCAAAGGCCTTGTATACAAGACTAAGGAAGTTGGGATTTATTTTTTATTTTTTTTTTTTGCTACAGGCAACGATGGAAGCTTTTTTAAGCAATAAGGGAGTAATTTAGTGACCAAGGCCGTTTAGAAAAATCATTCTGATGGTGATGTAAAAGATCAATTGCTGTGGAGCAACCTCCAAGCTACTGTTGATTTCCAAATGTGACAATGGAAATTTCAGTGAACAAAGGACTTTTTAGTTTAACAGATGTGGCTGCCTTGACTCTATTGTCTATTAATGGAAATAAAAGCACTTTACCCACCTTTCAAGTAATGGAAATAAATATACTTTATTCGCCTTACATGGTCAAATGGGGTTGTATAGTTGTGGAAGACAACATGTCCTCATGGAAAAAATGTTAACTAAATATGTTCAATTATTTATCATTTCAGCAAAGTTATAAGGTTAGGAGGGACTCCTAAATCCTTAATGGCAACAAGGGTCTCCTCAAACTAATGGAGAGAAATGCTCGTCTTCTCACTATTTGACATTCATCTGGGAAAGAGAATTCTTTGATTCTTGTGGCTCTTTCAAGAGCTGGACAGCAAGTTCCACGATGTCATCACTAAGATTTGAAAGCTTAGACTTGGAGCAGCTGATTGTTTTGTTTGTTTCTGCCATCTGAGTAGCTTGCACCTGATGGTCATACCTTCACATAGTTTTGGTCAGTCACTTGGGATTTTCTCAGAGCGACCTGAAATATTTTGGGCTCTAGCTGAGAAAAGCTCAGATCCATCTACTTGTGCTTTCTGTGCCTCTAAAACCACACCCAACACTCTTTTGTTGACATATCATCATAAATACTGATTACTCACTATGATATGTTATACACGGCTATAAATGTTTTACTGCTCCTTCTGTCAAGTAGTGGAGTCTGTCTCCCCTACTTCCCGAGTCTCAAGTGGCCTCATGACTTGCTTTGACCAAAAGGAAGTGGCAGACGTGATTTTGTGCGATTTTCAAAAGAGATCTTAGAGCTTCCACTCTCACTCTCTTGGACCTGTACATCTTGAGGCAAGCCCAGGCTAGCCTCTTTGAAGATAAAGAACCTGTGGGGTGAGAGCAAAACAAAGACCATGTGATAATTGAGGCGAGGCCATCCCAGACATACCAGCTGAGGCCCAAGGTATGTGAAGTAATCAAGGACCAGCCAGTATCACAGTCAGCTCTACCAACTGACTGCAAATACGTGAGTGAGCCCCGCTCACCCCATGTGGAGCAGAGGTGAGCTGTCCTCGCTGAGCCCGACTGCCAACCTACAGAATTGTGAGAAATAAATGGTTATTGTCACTCAGGAAATTTTGGAGTATTGTGGCAGACAGAATTCTAAAGATGCCCTCCTGCCAAGATTCTCCTTCTCTTGTTATTCAATCAAATACTAAAGTAGGGACTGCTGTGAACAGAGTTTTCAGTATAATTAAAGCCCCAAGTCAGCTGACCTGGTGATATGGCCTTGACATGATCATTTAAAACGCTGAAATGAACACTTTAAAAGCAGTGAGTTTTTTTCTGACTTGTTACAGAAGGGCACATCAAAAAGATTCAAAGAATGAGAAGGAGTTGTACCTTTGCTGGTTCACAGATAGAAGGGGCCACGTGACAAGAAATATAGGCGCCTCTAGAAGCTCTGAGCAGAGTCAGCTGCTGCCTAACAAGAGAAGTGGGATCTCAGTCAGACAACCACAAGAAATGGAATCCTACAGAGCCTAAAAAGAGTTAAAAGCAGATTCTTGTCCAGAACATCCACATAAGAGCCTAGTTTAGCCAAGACCTTGATTTCAGCCTTGTGAGACCCTGAGCGGAGAACCCAGTCAAACCTGCCCACATTATCTCTGACCTACATAATGGTGTGCTAATAAGTCTCTATATCTGTGCTAATTTTTTATTCAACAGTAGAAAATTTATACAGTTTATTTTATAGTCCTGGATGACAAACACACACACTAACATTTTTTTTTTTTTACCACATGGAAACACACAACACAAAGTAGGGGATTTCCATTCTGGCTGCACATTGAAATCTTGTGGAAAGCACTCCAAAAATATTAATGCCTGGGCCGACCCCAGAGATGCTGATTTAATTGATTTAATTGTTCTGGGATGTGGCCCAGGCATTGGTATTTTTGAAAAGCTCCCCAGGTGATTCTAACATCCAGCTAGACTTGAAAACCACTAATATAGAACAAAATATATATGGACAGATAGATGGGAGAGGAAGATTGTCACCCCATCAGCTCCCATCACCCTCCATACTGACATAACCATCTTAAGAACATGCTGGTGACTAACATTCTACTATGAATTCTAATACGAGGGTTTCTTCCCCATACCCAGCAATTCTCAGACACTGGCAGGGTGTCCTGCAATTCACCTCAGTTCTGACACTACCTACTTGAAGGTAGTGCCAGATTCCACAGGTTATTTGGTCCTACAAGACTGCTCTTCATCCCTCTTCTTCAGTTGCCAGTTACAAGTTCAGGTTGTTACCTGTGATTCTGACTGGCTGTAGATTGGAGGTTCAAACAACCCCTCTTCTTGGGTTCAATGAATTCACTAGAGTGGCTTATAGAACTCAGAGAAACATTTTGCTTAGTAGGTTATGTGTTTATTATAAAAGGGTTTAACTCGGGAACAGCAAGATAAAAGAGATGCACAGGGCAAAGTCTGGGGAAAGAATGTGGGACTTCTGCCCTCTCCAGGCGTGCCCCTCTCCCTGTACCTCCATGTGTTAACCAACCTGGAAGCTCTCTGAACCCCACCTGTCAGGTTTTTATAGAAGCTTCATTACATTAGCAAAACTGACCAGATAATCAACCGTTGGCCACCAGTGAAACCTCTAATCCCTCTACCCTACTTGGAAACCCTGCCGTGGGGCAAGATGGAAAGATCTAACCCTCTAATCATGGTTGACTCCACTGGCAACTGATTCCCATCCTTAGGTTCTAGGGCTTTCCCAAGGCTGCCTCATTAACATAAAAAAAGACATCTTCATCTTTCTCATCACTGGAAGTTCCTAGGGTTTTAGGAGCTTTGTGCCAGGAGTTGGATGACCACATACATATTTCTTATGAGAAATCACAGTATCACAATGCCTCTATCAGAGCACTTTCGGCAATGGGACAACAAGAACATTAATCTATCCCTTAATAGCAAATCTGGATATGAGGGGCTTTAATGTTGACTAGTTCAGGAGCTCTACACAGCCACCAAGGACTTAAGGGCTTTTCATCTCTTTGGTCTGCCATTTTCAGCATGTGGTCTTTCTCCTAGTTTGCCTTTATAGTACCAATATGGTGGCTACTGATCCATGGAATGTATGTTATGGCATCATCCAAAGGGATGAAGTTTCTCCTCATGTATTCTCTATCAGGGAAGGAACACCTTCCCCCAAAGCTTTCCCATGGTTTCATTTAGGTTCTACTGGCCAGAATTGGGTTATATTCATGTCCTGACTGCAAGAGAGAATAGAAAAGAAGTATTTGACATTTTTAGCTTCTATAGTGGGAGGTGAGTGGGCTTTCCCAGCAAGTTAGAAGCAGGAGAAGGTGGGTGGATAGTTACTGGGTAGATTAACAACCATGTCAATTCTTTCACACATCTCCTTATGCTCACATAAAAACATTTATTTATGTTTGCATATATAGATACACACACATGAATGGGATTATATCATAGATGTTCTTCACTGTAGTCATTCTCCCTCTCACATTGTGCTATTATTATTATAGTTTTGACTCACTGCACATAACCCCAGTAACAAATGTTCACACCTATCCTTCAGTGCTTTTCTCAGGGCTTATATAAAGCATAAAAAAATGCATATAGTTATGTGATGGAGGTGGGGGGGTGTCATTTATTTAACACAATAGGATCATGTAGCACCTTATGGCAATTTTTTCAAGTCAAGTATATACACTTAGGTATCTTGCTTTCTAATCTCTAAATGTTACCCATTAGTGCTCAACCTTTCCCTGTTTCCTCTGATTCAACTCTCCACCTCCTTCAGCTTTTATCAAAGAGCCCAATTAAGACTGAGTATGGAGCTCTCTAGCCTAACTCCTACTTTGTTGTTTGGGATGTCAGGGCAACAGTATTATGAAGCCAAGGGTCCTCGATGTACTCTTCTAGCTTCAACTGGCTCTCATTAACTAACTTCATCTGACTAACTGCTCACATGCAGAGAAGTTTTCTGGGTCTCCTGCCATCAATTTTGTCCTTCCTAAGCTTCTAGAAGCTACATTCTCTCCTAGGGGAATATAAGACCTTGGGATGAATTTTTGCATTTCTAAACATGCCACATTTTCCCATGACTTTTGCTGCCCAAATGGTTGAAGTTTCCTATTGCAGGCTGGAGAGGAATTTGTTCTTTCAGACCCTTTTCCTTCTTTTCCCATGTTTATTCCAAAGGAGAGTTTCTTCACAAAGCTCTAAAATTCAACTGTTCTGCCAAGGGTTTTTGTTTTGTTTTATTGTTACTTGTTTTTAGGAGCTATGGGTTTTCAGTTATTTTTTAGTTAGATGTGAACAAAACCAAACAGTTGTTAGAAACATTTATATAGGAGTTATGTTATAGATTTCTGTCAAACATAGTTAGCCTGAATGTTTTATATGTTTCTTCCAAACCACTCCCTCAATATACAGTGTCTGAGAAGAGAAGAAAAGAAGCAAAAGACCCGATCACTGGAAAAGACATAACACATTCAAAAAAGATTCCAACAAAATTGGGATTCCTGGCCACCTTCAGTTCAGGCATAGGGCTTTGTCGTATTAGAATCTGACCAGATTTTAATCAAACATGAATGATCCCAGAGCAGCAGGGGTCTAGAAAAGTTGTAACTGATGTGTTTTTAGCGTACCCAGGCCAACTATTTTTCGGTATTGGGGATTGAGAAATTAAAATTATTTTGTTGGGGTGATTTCATATGTAAAGATGGGAAAAGTACTCTCTTGAGAGAGATCTCTTAATTCCCTGGTAGTAGGTGACCAGTCTAAAACCAAGAGACAAGTCCAGTTATGTGACTAATTAAAATGTTTTTCATACAGAGGGTAATTTTCTTTACAGTGGCTGCATTCTTCCTTTTATATCCCAAGCTTATTTTCAGAGAAAAAGAAATTGAATTGTCTTGGTAATTGACAATCTTGATGCAAGTTAGAACAGAGGAAATACCAATGAAAAAATATAATGCAAATCACTTAGCAACAGGGAAATGCAAATCAAAAGCACAATGAGATATCACCTTACACCTGCCAGAATGGCTAGAATCAAAAAGACAAGAAAACACAAGTGCTGGTAAGGCTGTGGAGAAGAAGGAATCCTTATGCACTGTTGGTAGGAATGCAAGCTGGTGCAACCACTGAAGAAAGCAATATGGAGACTCCTTAAAAAATTAAAAATAGAATTATCATATGATTCAGTAATTCAACTGCTCGGTATTTACCCCCACCAAAAAAAAAGAAAAAATTGAAAACACTACTTTGAAAAGACATATTCACCCTTATGTTTATTGTAGCATTATTTACAATAGCCAAGATATGGAAGCAACCAAAGTGTCCATGGATAGATGAATGGATAAAGAAATAGTGGCATATATATATATATATATATATATATATATATATATATAGTGGAATATTGCTCAGCCATCAAAAAGAATGAAATCTTGCCATTTGGGGCAATATGGATGGGGCTAGAGAGTATTATGCTAAGTGAAATAAGTCAGAAAAAGACAAATACCATATGATTTCACTCATATGTGGAATTTAAGAAAAAAACACACAAATAAACGAATGATAAAAGAGACAAACAAACCAGACTCTTGAATACAGAGAACAAACTAGTGGCCTCCAAAGGGAAGGTAAATGGGGGGATGGGTGAAATAGGTGAAGGGGATTGTATACATTTATCATGAGGAGCACTGAGTAACCTATAAAATTATTGAATCATTATATAATACGCTTGAAACTAATGTAACACTGTATGTTAATTATTCTTCAATGAAAAAAAAAAAAGAAAAAATATGACTATATACAGCTAGGCTCCTGAATTCCACTTTGGCTGGCTATCCTGGTTAAGATGATCCAAACACCTTTAATCTCTGTGGTCCACTGCTTCAATAGATAGGAAAAGCAAAGTCCCTTCTTCAAAGGGAGAGCCTGTTAAATTCAGAAAATTGAGTCCTTTTTCAAAGTTTTATTTATTTAAGGAATCTCTACACCCAATGTGGGACTTTAACCCATGACACCTGAGGTCACGAGTTTCACACTCCTCCAACAGAGCCGGTCAGGTGCTCTAAAATTTATTTATTTTTAAATGTTTATTTATTTTTGAGAAAGAGAGAGAGACAGGGTGTAAGTGGGGGAGGGGCAGAGAGAGAGGGAGACACAGAATCCAGGCGGGCTCCAGGTTCTGGGCTGTGAGCACAGAGCCTGACTCGGGCTCAAACTGAAGAGCCGTGAGATGATGACCTGAGCTGAAGTCGAGTGCTTCACTGAGACACCCAGGCGCCCCTAAAATTCACTTTTTAAGAAGTAGGTGGAGGGGAGGAAACTCAGGGACTTTTGGAAGGGGGTGTGGCTTTCCTGATAGCCACAGAGGAGAGGATTTTGCTCTACTAATTATTTCGTATTTTCACAATTTATCAGTATTATAACAGTCTCATTGTCCTCAGAGCTACCTGCTCTCCATTCATCAGCTTCCTTGTTTTTGTTATCCTGGAGGCCAGGGACAAGAAGACAAAGGAGAAAATGGGGCTTTACAGGGTTTTGTGTCCTTGCTCTTTGAAGCTGACTCAGCTTCTCCACTCAGGGCTCCTCTCAGCCTGCTCAGCCACTGCTGCCCCAGCTAATCTGTCGCAGTCATGGTTCTGTCCCTTGGAAGCCTCTTTTCCTTCCGCCTTTCAGTATTTTCAAAGTTTCCATATTTCATCAGTTCAGTTTTAGCATCTCCAACTAAAAAAGAAATACTGTGTAGACACTTTAGAAACCAAAGTGTCTTTGGTGTCTTTAGAAACCAATTTAGCTCTCCCTTGTAGCTAAATTATACCTTCTAGGAGTTTGGTTTTGGCCACCAATAGACTTCATCCTTTCTTGAGACCAGATAAACAAGCAAAGTCAGAGTCTGTTTCCAAGGTTTTTTCTTGCTTAGAATCAAACTTAAAGAAACTTTTGCAGAATATATGTTTGAGTGAAGCTACATTTCAAAAAAAGATATGTCAATTTTACTGATTATAACCAGTTTTCAATATTTTTGTATGTTTCTTATTTGTGTGTTTATTTATTTAAATGTTTATTTTTGAGAAAGAGAGAGAACATGAGCGAGAGGGCAGGGGCAGAGAGAGAGGGAGACACAGAATTGGCTCTAAATGGGCTCCATGCTCCGAGCCACCAGGACAGAGCTGGACGACAGGCTCAAACTCATGAACCGTGATATCATGACCTGAGCTGAAATCGGATGTTTAACCGACTGAGCCACCCAGGCACCTCTGTTTCTTTTTCTTTTTCTTTTCTTTTTTTTTAAATGTTTATTTAGTTTAGAGAGAGAGTGAGAGAGAGAACACGTGAGTGGGGCAGGGGTAGAGAGAAAGGGAGACACAGAATTAGAAACAGGCTCCAGGCTCCCAGCTGTCAGCACAGAGGTTGACACGGGGCTTGAACCCACGAAATGCAAGATCATGACCTTGAGCCTAAGTCGGATGCTTAACCGACTGAGCCACATGTGAGCCACCAGCCATATAGGTGCCCCATGTATGTTTCTTTCTAGACTCCTTTCTATATGTAAAATGATTTGAATGCTATTGCATTCTTCAGTTTGGCATTTTGCTATTTTCATTGAATAGATTTCTAATAAATATTTATGTAAATTAAGCAAACATCAAGAGTTCAACTGTTTACACCTCTCTGGAGGTGGGTTGCAAAGGTAATTGGAAATAATCTCTGAGTGAATCCTGGCAATCAGATGAAGTTAATGAAGGGGCAGCCTTAACTGAAGAGACCATCATCAAGTCATGTTGAATCTAAAGTTTTGACTTCAATTTTATGAGTTGCTGCAGGTACATAAAGACCAACAAACATCCAATTGCCTGGGCCAGCAAATGGTCCTATTTTTCACCCTGAGATGTTATTGAGCTTTGGAGCCTGACTGAAATTCCAAATGTTCACTAGCACTGGAGGCTTTCACATCTGCGAAAGTACTCCATGGGTTCCACCTCCCCAAACCCATGGAATGCTCCTTTCCCAGAATGTTTAAAGAATTCTATAATCCTTTTATTTGGGAACCCGATTTTACAAATTCTAAGGGGGGGGGGGTATATGCTTCTACTGTGCTTATTAGCATTAACAGTTGCAAATGTCTGGCAAGGCTGTGCTACCTGACAGGATAAAACTCTGGAGTCATCATTAAATTTGGTCCTTCAACAGACATTTTCTGTGTGCTTACTCTGTGCCTCATGGAGGCCAGGCAGCTCAGGTCATCAGGAAACCTTCTCCTTGAAGATAAAGTCTCACTGCTCTAGCTCCCCAACTAGAAGAAGCAGTCAAAAAATTACAACCATATTTAACTCCCAACATGTAACCCCAGCTCAATATGAAGAAATCCCAAAATAAGAAATAAAATGAATGCTCCCCTGAGACACCGACAGTGCACAGATGTCGATCTGGCAGGATGCCCAGAGACTTAGATGGGTACAACTTGGACACATCAGGTTGGTTTCTTTCAACAGCTCTGCACTCATCCTCTTTGGTTGCTTTCAGCCTACACTGTGTCAACTCAATCCATGGATTTTTTTCCAAATAATTGACTTGGCGTGTTCATTAAGATGGCCCAGCATGTGACTGATTCACTGAATGTTTCATTTTTCACTGGATGCTTGGCACGTACTCCTGGATACTGTAATTATCCTACCTTTTTTGTTTCGCCTCACTATGCATGAAGTGTTGGAGAGAGGCCATCCTTACTGATTGAACACTGATATTCCCTGTCAGCCCTTTCATGGAGGGTGTTTTGGTTTATGCACAGGGCATGAGTGTGAGAACATGTGAATTAGCCCTGATTTGTGAATCGGCTGTCATCTATGTTTCTATAGTTGTCAGCCCCGTTGACCTCAACTTCTATGCCTTGAAAATGGGAATGACAAATCTTGTCCTGTTTCAACTGCATAGGGCTCAAGAGCACTCAGAAAAACCAAGAGAAGTCTGTCCTCCCAACCTGCTGAATCTCACAGGTACCAATGGATGGGCTCGCCGCGGTTTCTAAGTAAGAAAAAAGAAAAACAAACACCACATCCTCAAACTAGATCTGTGATCGGGTGATTAATTGTGAGCCCAGATCACTGGGAAGGACAAGGGTCAATATACAAAAGGCACAAGGTGTATCTTACCTTTTAGAGTCCAATACCCCTTGGAATTGCTGTATTCTGCAGCAGTCTGACCTCTGACAGTTGTGGCAGCAGAAGCAGTGGCTTTCTGGACCAGTGCTGTCCAATATAGCATCTCAATGGCACTGGCTATATTCCACATGCTCAGAAGTCATACACTGCATGCCAGTGGCTACAATAGTGGACAGCACATATACAGAACATCTCTACCGGTACAGAAGGTTCCAGTGGACAGTGCTTCTTGACACTGACAAATCTGTCCTCTCACCACTACGCTAACTAGCCTCAAGTCCATATTTACAGTAGCATCACGTGGTTCCATCTCATACAAATGAAGAAAACTCCTAAGCAACAGTGCATAGGCAACGAATGCCACGTTTTCATAATTTCCTTCATTCAGTGTAAGAGGGTAAGATAAACCAAAGGGCATGTTACAAAGAGATTTATCAACCATTAATCAATATTTAATTTAAAAAAAGAATTATATCACAGGCCAAGGACTAGAAATATTCTATTTTCTTTTATGTGTGAATCCCAATTGATTCATGGTCTGAATATCCAGGATTTGACTGCCCCCCCCACCCCATCCTCTCACCTCCCCCATTCCTCTGTGAATTAAAGATTGATTTTATTATAGGCCCATTTCCTTCTTGTTTATGGTATCACATTTATTTGATAAAGAATGCAACACTGGCAGAGATTTAAGTGTTTTGCATGTTATATATGCAAAAAGGGTAAACATCAAATATAGACCGGAGCTAAATGGCTTAAAGTGCATTGTTTATCATGCCTTATTTTATTGCTAATCTCACATATATCTCACATCTAACAGGGAACAGGCCTCACACACCCATAAAAAGCCTACAAACCAAGCTATTGAAAGAGTAATATTTAAGCATGGCATTCATAAAGTACGTAATGGAATTGTAGCGTTGACAGATATCACGGAACTGTCAACAAAATGGATTCTGAGCCATCTCCTTTCAAAAATGAGAAAACTGAAATCGAGAGCAGTGCAGTGCCACAAAGTTACTTGCTGAGTGACGGAGTCAGGATTAGAACCCAGCTCCCACATGTGGAGCCAGGGTTATTTTGGGCACCTCCTTTGTCGCCCTGCTCTGACCAAGGGATTGAAGAAGATGAGCTGGGAGGGAAACGCAGAAAGATGGCCACTCTCAGATGGCAGGAAGGCGAGTCCTCCTGGCACCTGGCCAGCACCTAGGCCACACAAGGCCCACTATGGGAGACACGTGGCTGGGAGACACTCTTTCTTCTTAGCCCATACAGGCATTCTCAAGTACGCCACTTGCCTTCAAAACCGCCATTTCCCAGAGTAACCTAAATGCCAATCAATGGGATTTCTGGAACCAGAGTACAGGTGGTCTGTCCTGGTTAGTTAAATTTTTGAGCGTGCCTTTACTATGTCTTACTTATGAAAAGCTCCAAGTTCTCTAATCCCACTTCTCTAAAATGGCATCTAAGCATTTACCTTGAGGTTTCATAGATGTGGTTTTAGGGGCCCGTAAATCCCCCAAAAAGGCAAGTGAAATTCAGCTCCCAGTCTATAGTATTCATTAAATTATCAAAGATATCCATGATTGCAAAAGGTCCAAAAAGATCTGCTATAAAGGGAGAGGAGAAAGATGCACTTTCTAGAAGGAAAAAAAAAAATCACTGAACCCAGGAAAACAGCATGATGACCAAAAGGTCTAATAAACATCAATTTAATAGAAACAGGCAATGTGAATGAAAAGGGAGTCCAACGCTTAAGAATCCCAGGAAGAAACAAGGTTGAAGATACAGTTCCCTTGTCTCTACCTTCCTTCATTTGTCCAAGAGCTGAGCTACAAATCCACTTCTGCAAGTAAGTGGGATAGGAAAACACCTTCCACCTTCTTCTCCAGCACTGCACCCTGAGGGTCCAGGTTGACCCAGACTGCCTGCAACGGTAGGGCAGGGTTCAGGGTGCCAAGTCGGGCTCCATGACCGGTGGCACTGCCTTGCTGCCTACCAGCTGTAAAAAGGGGCAAATCGCCATCCCACGTACTTTATCTCTCATGATAGGATCCTTGCATACCCTTCCTCACATCTTTAGATTACAGTGTGCCATGATGGGAGTGAAAAAGGACCCCTGATACACTGAACTAATATTGAAATACAGCCCCCAAATTAGAGGACATCATGAAAGAGAGCAAGTCCCCAGCAGGAATGTGTAGAAATACTGCTGGGGCTCTTGGAGAAAACCTGGCCTGGGAGGAGGTAGACATGGGCTTCAGTCAGGAGCAGCAGCTGGAAGCCAGAGCACAGAGGCTGCTACAAACACGCTCATCGTCTCTCCCAGAAATTTCGCGACACATTCAACACCCACAAGAGGCCATGACAGCGGCTGCCAACTCATTCCATGCCAAGCGAAGGAGCAAATGGAATCGTAATTTCATCTTCCATTTCAGTATGGGGGGAATGTACCTCTTAATATGTTCTATTCAATGAAAACAATGGAATTGAGAAATGCCAGATACCAAACAGCAAGAAGTGTTCACAGGAACCTGGTTTGTCAGCTATGATTCTGGACTAAAATGACATTAAAATTTTCACGGGGGAATACAAATCACGGATTTAAAAAATGTCTGCTGAACTAGATACGCGGACAAGGTGAGTCACTGGTACACCTGCCTCACGCATTTGACTGCTGATCAGCATAATTCATCTGGTTTTCTGACTCGTCTCTCAGTTTTTCAGTATCAGCTTTCCACAAAGAGAATGGTGGTATAACCATGACCAAATAGCAAACATTGCAGATAAGAATATTCTGGTACATTTTAAAAGAAACTCTCACTGGTGCTGATGGACTATAAAATATTTTTAAAACATGGTTAAGTCATAAACCTCTTCAATACCAAGAGGCAGGGTGTAATGATTTGTATATTTTATTTTGACTTTACATGCGGTGTTAAAAACCCAAAGTACATATTATTTACACATCCACAATACAAGTTTACAAGATATCTATACATGTTAAAGTACTCTATAAAACAGTATAGAGCCACTTCACTTTAGGGTTACTTTTTATGCCGTACCATTAAAAAAGATACAATCTGTGTTTACCTTTGCACAAATGGATAAAGCATTTAAAAATTAAATTAACAGGATAGAGACTAGATTTTATGTTAGAAATTTCAACATAAATACTGATCGAACTCACATTACAAACTACAAGGCAGCACAATGTTACAAAATGTTATCTGGGTTCACATAGAGTTACTGTTCTGTTTTCTGCACGCCGGGATTAATATCGGTAAGGTGAACTCAAACGCATTTGTTGGCGGTGCACTGAGTAGTGTTTACCGTTGGTTGGTTTAATTTACGATTAATCTGTAACATTTTAGTTGCAAAGCTGAAGTGTTTCGAGAACAGAAGTTCTAGATTTTGAGCTTCCACAGATCTCAGGGAATCACATTCTTTAGAAAGCAATATTCTCAAAGGAAAAGAATAACTCTATCAGTATTCTACAATCTGTATAAAAATGCTCTGGTCTTCTGCAACCCATCCTCCCCCAAGTCATATGTATCATCAGTGTTATCCCAAGAAATCGGTTGAACTTATTTGTCTGACTTAAGTCAGGAGCATTCCTCTGCCTGGATACTTTCTAGATTAGGTTCAATAAACCATGGTGTGGTGTGCAGCATATTAACTGCATCAGGGTTACACATCATCAGCTGTAAGTGGCTTCTGCAAAACTACCAATAAATGACTCTATGGTTTCCACAGGTGTCACATTACCCGAGAAACCTCATTTGACTTCACATTATCACTGTTTCATCCTTAGGAAAGCAGGAGTGGAATGTTTATCATGGCAAAGGATGTAATGCTGCTATTTGAGTGGATTGTTTCACAATTAATTGTTCTAGGTTGTTTTAACGATTTTTTAAAAGTCTTTTCAGGTGCTGGTTGAAAAACATTTACAACTGGCACTCGGCAAATGATGTGCTCTACTGAAAACACTTGACATATTTTAGTACTTCTATCATTCTCATGAATAAGGCACAAAATGCACAGATTCAGGTAAACTCACATGTAATATTTACAGTATATTGTCATTACCTGCATGACTTCAAAGAAAACTCTCATATTAACACAACATAGACAACATGATTGCACCACTGTTCGGTTTTCATAGACTCTCTCTGTTAGGCCAATTATAATCGCTTTCATACTTCCTTCCTCTGTCTTCTGTTTTGTTCATTTATCTTGGGGGTAGGAGGAGTTAAAGGAAGAGAAATTGTACTACATGGGAGAAACCAAACAACATCAAAATAAAACCTTATTAGTGTGTCCAAGGTTAAATACAGTGAGTCAGGCTTGGATTCACAGTGGACAGGTAAATTTTACTACTGAATACTGGTGGATAAATCAAGGATCCCTCTTAACATCTCTATCTCCTTAAGCTGGCAAGACTGTAATAGAAGTTTTAATGAATAGCAGCACAAAATTACTTAGAACTCTTACATTCTGGCATTGGGGACCATGTAAGTCAAGTTAATCATTTTGATGGTCAGATCAGCCTTGATTTTATTTCTTTCTCAAAGCTGAACCCAATGGACTGCTGTGGGAAGAAGTTATTGTCTCTTGTTCAGTCATGCGCAATGTAAACAAGTCCATAGCACAAAAAGATGCAATGGGCACCAGAACAAATCCTCATGGGTACAGAACACACACACGCACACACACACACGCGCACGCACGCGCACACACACACTCGCACACACACGCACACAGGCAACACAGTCCATTGGTGGCATGAAAAAAAATGCCACCCTTTGAAAAAAATGCTACAGTTTGGGTCAAAGACTGGAGTTTTAGCAAATTGTTTGGTAATCTACAAGTTCATTTCTTTGAGACATTACCATTGTTTTTTGACATTTGTGCAAGAGGCAAGGTGAATGCATACAATTAAAATGTTCACATTTAATGGGAAGACCACACATCATGGTAGTCTAAGTTGAACCCATTTTCAAGTATTTGCTCACAGACTCTTCTGAGTACTGTATCAGCTCTCTATACTGGTAAGGTAGCTCCCTGGGTGCTACACATCTCTTTAGCTTCAAACAAAAGAAATGGAATGACCAGCACCTTCCTTTGTTTTCAGGCAAGTACACAGAAGCTTTGCTGTAGTAGCTACATGTGGCAAGTTCTGATGTTGCCAAAGTTAGAAAGAGTTTCTTTGGCCACTTGGTTCTCTTAAAATACAAGGGAGTCTCTTGTCTTAAGGTACCCTTACAACATCATCCTCTCAACAACATGGACAGGATAAAGCCACACGGAGAATAGCACACACTTGAGGCCTAGTAAGTGTATTTGTTCAGTGGTCTGACAGACGTGGTTTGAGGAACAAAGGAAGGCTTTGGTGGCACATCAGGTTTTAAGGACGGTGTCCTCTTTAGTCCCGTCCTAGGAAGGGTGCCATTACTGGTATAGCTGCTCTGTCTGGAGAGGGAAGGCTGCAGATGAACACTCACTGGTGTTCCCTGAATATAGTCCACCTTTGCCCCTGTGGAGGTGGGCAGGTACCCTCCACGGTTCATACTCGGCTGTCTAGATAACAAAACACCATTTGGTGAGTTTAAGTTTTTAGGCATAGCAGATATAGAGTGCCTCTGGGAGGAATTTTTGTGATAACCCCTTTGTCTTTCCAGAGAAGTCATTGGGACTCCAGGAGTGGTGGGGACGTCCACTCGCTTGGTTGGGCTGTTTCTGGGGAGAGTTGAAGGAGGAGAGTACAGAGATGCTTCCCGGTTAGGGACCTTGGGTGGGACCTCAGACATAGGTCCCACAGGATCCAGCATTAGGGTCTGGTGGGCCATCTGGATGTCTCCCATGATGGCTTTGGGGTTGCTATTTGGGTCATTTAGATGCTTCAGGAGATCATTGAGGGTATTTCTGGAATCCACAGAACGCCGGTGATCTCTTTTGCTGGATGACTTTGTAAGCGGGTGGTCAATGTTCTGAAGCTTCTTTTCAGCTTTGTGTGCATTGGAGTTTGAGAAAGACGTGTTGTAGTCATGAGTGGCATTAGGAAGAACAATGGCACTGGGGATATGCCCATGACTTAATGGGGAATGGGGTGGTGGACTAGAAGGAAAAAACTGGGGGGTTTCTTTCCTTGAAGCCCCATGGCCGTGGGCCTTGTCTGAGTGGCTCTTCATGGCCTGCAGGGTCTTCTGGTGAAGCACAGGTGTAGACTCAGGTGTGGGGAGAGCAGCCAGTTCGGGAGGTTGGCCCCGATGGTCCATTACCATGGATTTGGTATCTCCACTGGGTGGCAGCTCTTTCCGACTGGTCAACAGGTTACTATACAATTTGGGAGAATCAATATTCTGTTGATATTCCTTGACTGGGCTGTCAAAGAGACCATTCAGCTTGGCAAAGCTTCCACTGGAGTCTGTGCATGACTGGGCAGATTCTGCATCTTTATGAATCTTTCTGTTTTTCCGAACGAACATGTCGCGATAGCAGTATACTGCCACCCCTGCAATGAACGCACCCAAAACAAAAGCGGCAAAGACACAGGTGATGAGGACATTCATGTGGACCATCTGGTTGGACTCTCCAGACTGGACTTCCCATCGTACACCTGCAACAGATACACAGGAAAAGAGTCTGAGTGAGGTGCTTCTTTCAGACAATATCAGCCAGCAAATGGCTTCCTGTGAGCCAGCACTACCTTCACATGGTCCATATGCTTAGCTTGGAGGGTCAGGGAGACTCTAAAAGTCCACCTATACATTTTTCTTTAATCACGATTGGATCCCCAGAGAATAGGATTGCTGCAAACGCCAGGATAACTCTGATCTCCCACTGATTCCTACGTGCCTGTCTTTCCCCCCGAAATCTCTTGTAAGTAGTTGTTATCTAACATCCAAAACTCCATGGTTTTTTGTTTTTGTTTTTGTTTTTTTTGCCTAAAAATTAAGAGTTAGAAAGTAGGTATTTTCTAAATGGCCAACTTTAAATTCAAGAAATGTTTTGTCTCATGATTTTCTCCTAATTCATAAATCAGGATTAAAGGGCAACTGCTGGAATTAGGAAAACGTATGGATTGGCATGAATGTCCATTATGCTAAAATAATTAAGCAAATAAACTTATGCTATCTTAACTAGAATAAAGACACACAATTGGTTCACAAACTAAAAGCACCTGCTTGGTCACTGTTAGCTACAAATACGGACTTTCATGTTTACTTTGCTAATTTTTTTCATTCCACCTTCAGGTGAAGTACTCTTGAATTGCCTGCTATGAAAGAAATCCAGACAGTCTAAAGAAGTTTAATATGTATCAGTTAAGTAATATTATCCAATTGTCTTGGGCTATTTAAGAAATATTTAAGTTAGACCAGACGAAGAGTGAATTAGTTTATTGGGATTTTCAATGCAACCACAGACATCTAACAGTCAATCAAAGAAATGTTAGTTTAAGAGGTATCCAAGTCTGTTACATGCTATAAGCACAGTTATCCCAGTATAAGGTAAGTCAGAGGAATTCTGAAGATTCTGTTGTTTTAGGTTAGTACTAAGGCCTTTGGTCATTAGTTGTTTTTAATCACTGTTCGGGATTATGGCATTCAGTGTCATTGGAAAAGACAAAGAAAGAAAAGTAGAAAGAAATGATATTACTAAGGAAAACAAAACAGAAAGAATGATTATAAAATTGCTTACAATGAAAACATATAAAACCCAAATCAACAGATGTAAATCATAAATGACAATGCACTGGCATAAAAACTGATTGGAAACCTGATACCATAGTTTACTAAGCACCAAAGAATAGATTTTCTCCCCCCAGAGTAAGATGTCTAATAAGCTACCTCATCCAGGCAACTGTTGTATAACTGCTTCTATTAAGGGCAGAAAATGATAGTTAGGGACAAGTGCTTTGTTATGTTTTATTGCTTGTGACATTCAAGCAACTTACTAGCACCTCATATATCCTTTTCATATTGCATTCAGAATTGAAGTTAAACAGAAGGCTGGGAAAGGCTTTTAGACAAAACATCTGATATCAGGATATTTGCAATTAATGAGTTTTGTGTTTTGATGTTGTTGGGGTGGCCCTGGAAATTCTCTGCCACTGAGTGGACTCTCAGTGTCTTCGGGCAGAAACCAACACAGATGAGATTGTCTGAGTGGCTACGTCATCACCTCTTTCTTTCACAGCTTCCCACCTCTTTCATCTGTGAAGGAATGCACTCCGATATAAGCACAGAAAGCAGAGTGAGGCAGCCAGTGGAGGTGGCGTGAACAACAGCAGGGCTCTGTTTTGGTTCACCTCTGGGAAACCCTAAGTCCACTAGCTCCTCAGAGATATCAGGAATCAGGTTTCCACTCAGCGAGAGATGAGTTCCCTGGTGAGGCCTTACCCTTTGGGATACCTGATAAAGGATCAGTAAAATCAGAAGTGTTTGGGTCATCTTGAACTACAAATTTCCGGGAGCTCGTCAGTTTAGGTCTCCAGGTATCAATCACTTTAGGTGTAATTTCTGGGATACTTGCCATTGTGGTAACAGATGATGCAGATACCTCCATGTCTGTGGTGGCAAACAGATTTTTATTAACGTGGGTAGATTTTTTTTTCTGACTGGTCTGTTGCATTTTTCAGTAAAGTTTAAGTCAATTTTATGAGAAATCCTATTCTATGATTTCATGAAAACACATCCAAAGAGACTACACCAAATTGCTTTCTTGCAAGGGAAAAGGAAAAACTAAAAATGAACAAAAAAGACGTATTAAGCAGATTTCAAAATTAAAGACATTCAAAACACTCCTACCGAAGCCCCTCAGGTGATTAATGACCCTCATGGAATGGGTAACACAAATCCCAGAGATTAATTGCTTTTTTCTCGTCATTTTATGAGACAGCATCATTTCCTTTCTTTTTTGTGTATATGTTTAAAAGCATTTCCATGGACTATTAGAGACGTATCCTTCACTGGGGAACCTACAGCGTAACTTCATCAGGAAACACCTGGTTATGTCCGTGTCAACACTTGGGTTTTGACCTGATAAAGCAGGTTGCTCTGCTTTACCACGGACTCCCCATCCATCTGTGCACTGAGGCCTCACACCATCCATGGTAAAGCACCGAAGCACGGATGAACCTTGCCTGTACCCTTCAAAATGCTCGGGGAATTTATTCCAAAGAATTAGCAGCAACTCATGCAAAAGAAATGGCATTTATAAGCCAGATAAGGATGTTCTGATACATAAGACCTGCCATCCTTTTCTCCCTTCTGAAGAATGAAACTGCTGTGAGTTTTGGAAGCAGCAACAGGACCAGAAGGAACTTAACCTCTTAGCATGTGTGTTACTGATTTCCACAAAGTAGCTTTGCCCTCAGAATGTAAGCATACAGTTTTAGATTAAAACTCTGGAGACTCCCGTTCAGAGTGGCACGATGGTCACAGACGAAGGCTCCAGAACAGATACAGACAGCGGGTCGTTGAACACCTTAATACATCAGATACCGGCTTCCTTCAACAGAAGCCTTTTTCACAACACTGAGACCACAACATTCAAAGATTCCCGGGATCCCCACAAACCATTCAAAAAAGATGTCTAAAATGTATAAATACACATTTTGGGGAAATGTGTATTTGTTTACTAGGTCTTAGGAAAGGTAAGGAAAGAAGGGGAAAATAATGAAATTCTGCCATCCATTGGATATAGATGGCCAGAGGGAACATCCACAATGCACAAGGGTGAGAGAGAAGGAAGCTCGGGTGGGCAGGCGTGCAGCTGGAATGCAGTCTATGTGAATCCATTTGATTTTTCGTAGGGGATGTGCCTTGGTCAATGATGAACTGTTAACATGCTACACAGAGGTGGAGTGCTGAGTAAGAAAAAGTCTTTCAGTACCATCAGTGGGATTATGAGTCAAAGCAGAAACATGAAGGGCTGCCAAACTGCGCAAAAGGAGGGGAGAAGGGGCTGAAAATGCTGAACTGAAGGAAAGAAAAGGTTGTTAATTCAAAAAAATTAAAAAAAACTAACCAGATGTTGGACCGCCAAATATTTTGTAATCTGGTGTAGTTGAAGTAGGCAAAATTTCTAAAAGAATTAAAGGAACAAGTAATCAGTAAAAAGTAACCAAAAGAAAGCAAAAATTTATGAATTCCAATTAACTAAAAAAGTCAAAAGAAAAGACTATAAATAAAAAGATTAACCTACTGGTTAGACTACCTTTCTCTAGATTTTCTACAAAATTGTAAATGGTGAAGGAAAAAAAATAAAAGGTAAGACTCTTCTCTAATGTATCCCCATGACCAAACAGCTCAGCTTTTGCGAAGTTTAAGTTAAATGCTATGTGGTTATGTGTCCTGAGTCATTAAAAGGCTGATTGTAAAATAATGTTCACGTGCAAGTGTGGTTAAAAAGAATTGCCAGGAGGGAAAGGAAGATCCGGTCTTACCGTGGCAGTCCCCTAGGTGGGCCGTGTTGCCGTATTCTGTGTCTTGTTCATATCCTCCAGCACTGTGGTTATGGAAAGCAAAGAAGTCTTCGGTTAACAGCCTTCATAGGGACACAAGTGACAACCAGAGCAGAATCAAGAACACAGACTGATTAGTAAGAAAAAATGGACATTTCAACATAGCTTGCTAAAACGAGGATTCCTGTTCAACATCTGGCCACTAAAATGTTTAAGACAGGGGAGAGAATTGTTTTTTCTCTCCATCCATTTCCCTTAGGCTACTGTCTACAATCTCCCTTCCTTCTTACAACTCCCGATTTTCTTGTTTATTTCTCCCATAAAAAAGAAAGAAAGAAAGAAAGAAAGAAAGAAAGAAAGAAAAGAAAGAAAGAAAAGAAAATGAAGAAAAGAAAGGAAGAAAAAAACCAAAAGCAGTATTATTGGAATTTTTCTAACATTTCTAGCTTTAGAGACCCTAGAGAAGACAGAGGCAGCTCTCAGAAGCTCTCAGCTAATGTAACAAAACATACTTACAGCATCCCTGGGGTCACTCTGCCACAAGCCCCCTGGCTTAACCAGCCACAGTATGGGTCCCGAGATGCAATACAAGACCTATATAAAAACAAACAGAACATAACTTGGATTTTCTCATCATTGAAGGTCAAGATGCTGCAAGACTCATGGTAAGTAAAGAACCCTCAGCTTACTTTTTACAGGATCCGTAACGCTCACAGCGACTGAGGGGGAGGCGAATAACGCAGCTAGAGAATGCCACATACACAGCGTGATGATCTTTATCCAACTGTAATGAGATGACCTTTCTGTCCTCCTCATTCTCAGCATTACACCTATATTTTGGGATGCATTTTGAAGCCATATGTTTAGTAAATCAAAAGCTACATGAAATGTACAAGACAAGTGGGGTTTGGTTGTGCAATTACTAAGAGCTGAGGTATCTTAAGGAATATTCCCGGTAGCAAACCAGGTAGGTACACAGTTTGGGAAGTAATACATCTGTGGTTCAACTTTTGATGCTCTGCACGGTTGGTTCAATTTCAGGTTGGACAAAGAGTTTTTTTTAAGATCTCTTTCCTATTCTGGTGACCGAAGGGAACTGTTTGTGAAGACCACGTTGAACTACAGGGGAGAAAAAGGACAGTGTTTCAGTACACTTAAATTTCGCTGCGCTAGATGTTTCTGGGTCTCTCTTTAGTCTCCTTTGCTCCATTTCCATCACCTATTTCTTCTTTGTTTTAGTGGCCAATTATTTTTTTATATCAGGGGTTGGAAGAGTGGTATTGTGTGTGTGTATACTTACTACCTACTGTCTGCAGCAGGTGACATCCTGAAACATACCTGAAGGTGTCGGGGGTGGTGCTAACATGTTCTCATTGCCCACAGGTGAACAACATGGGGTGAGTTATTTTAAACTCGTCAACTGTCCACCATTTTAGCCCAGTGGACTCAGGAAGCACAACAAACTCAGGATTTATTTCGATTTATTTCAGGGAGGGGGAAAAAAAAACCCAAAACACTTAATATGCCAAACCACTGCTAATTTCAAGGACTAAAAGGAAATTGCTGGATGAAACACACACCGGAAAGCTTTGAGCAGTGCTGAAAAGCATTCTCGTAAAATACACCTACTTTGCGTGGTTGTACGCTTCAATCTCTTCCAGTAATACGCTGTCATTCAAAGAGAAAGGACTGGTCTTTGCCAAAACTTTAAGCACCACGCCAGCTTCAGAGCCAACAAAGATGACTGTATAGTTCCGGTGGGGCCCAGCAGAATGGTCAACAGCGATGGCCGTCAGTCTGTACCTGTCAGAGGAGGTATGCCAAGTCAGAGGGGAGGCCGACAGGAAGAGAGGGCCTTTGAGGGCGGTGGGCTGCTGTTTCCTGCAGTCTTACCTGATCCGAGTCTTTGTGAACCAGGGCTCATCGGCGATGGGTGGGACGGCAGAGTCCATTAGCGGGTGGGATTTGATGAACGACAGGGTTTCATCAGGGAAATCGATGGAGGTTTTATAGGCTTCAGCAAGGCCATGCTTTGCACAACAGCCAGGCCTGAAAGGAAAACAGTGTGTTTTTTTCCCTCACAAACTATCTAAGGAATAAGTGTCCATTCTGAAAGAAGAGGCCAAGGAAGAAAGGAGAATGAGCGAAACCAAGGAGCATCGCTATCTCCCTGCACTCAGTGGGTTCTCTGCATTCACCCCTGCAGGGCTATGTTTACTGACTTTGTCTGCAATGCTGCCCAGGGACCCCATCCTGGCCTGGGAGGTTGGCCCCCTCTGCTCTCTGAGGATGGCTGCTTCCAGTGACCAGAGGGTTTTGTTAAAGATAAAAACACTTTCTGTCTTTTTTCTTTACCTTGGCTTTGGTACTTTGTCTTCAGGGACTGCTGTCCAAACAGAATCTGGGGTTTTCTGTTCTTTAAACCGTCCTTTGAATACTTTTTCAATGTCATCCATGCTAAATGCACACACTGCAGAACCAGGAATGCTGAAAAGGGGGAAACCATCAGGAAAACCATCAGGCAATCGTAGGCCCACTCTTGGGTCCCTTAGGCAAGCACAGAGCAGCTTTTGAAGTGCCAGGGATCTGTCCTCACCTGTTGAGCTGTGTGGTAAACACCCCGACCACAGTGGGGATGCCATTGATTTGTATTATGTCTGTGATAGACTGCAGGACATCAAAGTAGAAAAACGAATCTCCGGGGACAGAACAGTTAAGCCGAGCCTTCAGAAATGAAGTCCAGTGTTTCTCCAGGACCCTCTGGGAGCCACCCATGTCATTTTTACATATGCGGGCCACACGGGAATAGACAGCCTGCCCAAGGGACAAAAGCAAAGCAACAGGGTTATAAGCTTGGAGGGGGAATGGAAACAAAAAGCTGCAATTTAAGGGAAGGACACAAAAATGCTAAAGATATGTCTGGCTGCAAAGAATCTAGCAATCTTCTCTCTAGGGATTTGTACAGTTAGAATGTAAAACGAATTTTACCTGTAAGGAAAAAAAGGCCATTTCCCTGTTCTGCCAAACAAGCTCCCCAAGAAGCGAGCTCTGGAAATGCCTGAGTGAATGCAAACCATTCCCACACTTTGCCTCCCACTCTGTTTCTTGTATTGTTAATGAAATGTGCCATCCTTAAACTTGGCATAACGACGTTGTGATACTTTCAAATTACGTGGGCTTCTGCTGAAGCACTCAAAATTGAAAAGTGGCCTCTACTTTCCATTCTGTCTTTTGACTCTGACAAAGAATAAACTACCAACAGATTTCTAAAGTGTTAAAGAAGCATCCAGAGCTCAAGGGTGCCTGAAGAACACTCTCTGTAGTGACAGAAAAAATGAAACCTTCTCAAGGCCCAAGGCTGCTGTTCTCACTCTGGTCGTTGTTCAGGTGTTTTCCAGCAATTATTCTCATGATAAGCAACTCACTTCTTTGCTCTTGACCCTAAATGCACTGAGTGCTGGAAAATACACAGAGTGCATAACTCTACTGAAGCGGGCTCGATTCCACGCAGGACAAGTCCATAAGATGAGTCAAGTGCATATACTTGCCTTGCCTAAATTATTATGTTCCACAGCAATTTCTCGAAAGAAGAAATACACATAGTTTCCATATTCTATAGCATGAAGAAAATGTGGCTCTGAAAGAAAAATTGAAAACAAACTGGTTTCTAAAGGATACTCCAATTCGCATAAGACCCCAACTTCTAGGCATGACTGACAGATATTGCATGGCTACGTACAAGCCAATGTGAATTTCAATACACCAGTGAGCTCCAGGAGTGCCAGTATGGGGGTGTGGAAGCTTCAAGGAACCCAGAGTCTTTAATGTCAGCTAATGGACTGTAAAAAGCCTACAGGAACTGAACTACAGCAAAGGTCTTTGTTTTAACAGATTTATTCATTAACCTATTTAACTGGGGAAGAAAATTCCTTACACTGAGAATAAAAAAATCCTGATATCTGGACTCCAAAGAATAAGACAGCTCTGCAGATATGAACTAATTGATTCTCACTACTAACTCTGCAGGATAGGTAGGTGGGCATGGACCAGGAGCATATGTGCACTTAGAGGTGGGCACTTTGGCACACAGAAATGAGATCTCTCTTTTTTGAAATCACTAGGATATAATTGTAGATGAATCTACTTTCCCAACATGGCTACTAGTCTCCTCTTTCCTTGTCAATGCTCCTGTTCACAACTGAAGCAACTTGGACTTGCCCTCTGTAAACAATATAAAGTCATGCACTGAACCTCCTGATGCCACGGCTCCTGTTCCCACTTGGCCATCCCACCACCCTTGGCATTCGCACACCCTGCTTTCCAAAGGTACCTTTTATCCATTTGGAATCATATTTTATTGTGCGAAGGGCAGATCCATCCCCCATGCTTCGATAAATAACAGCATCACTGGCCAAGAAGTCAGCCACTGTGGCAGAATATAGCTTCCCATCTGAAACCAGAGTTATAATTTGGGTAAGATGACCATAATAATCCTGTAGTGTGTTACCCTACGTAGTGCTTTCCTTCAGAGTGCTTTCACCTGTTACCCCTATGTATACAAATAAACCTAGATCTGATGCTCATAATCAACCTGCGACAAGTCGGCCCATGGTATTACCTAATCTTACAGATGAGGGATCTAAGTATCAATAAGTTAATCAACTTATTCAGGGTCACTGACCTAGTTAACAACAGAGCCATGTGTGAGACTATTTATAATATGTTCACTTTTTAAAATAATTTTTTTAAGTTTTTTACTTATTTTGAGAGAGACAGAGACAGCACAAGTGGGGAGCGGCAGAGAGAGAGGGGGAGAGAAACCCAAGCAGGCTCTGTGCTATCAGCTTAGAGTCTGATGAGGGCTCGAACCCAGGAAACGTGAGATCATGACCTGAGCTTAAGTTGAACGCTTAACTGACTGAGCCATCTAGGCGCCCCTGGGTGCCTTATATGTTCACTTTTAATCCCTGTTTTTGGGAAATTTTTTTTTTCATAGCTCCTAGACTTTGAAACACCTATATCAAGGTAGCTACCCCAGTTATGATCTTTTTTTCTTCCTTTAAATTCCTTTTTACCTTCAATGTCATTAATCATTTATACTCATTACACTAAAGGATCTTACCAGCAAAAAGGGCAACATTGGTTTGTCTGGCATCAAATGGGCATCTTGCCAGGCCACTAATTTCCTCCCCGTCATACTCTAAGGTATTCAACTATAAAAGAAAAATAAATAGCCAGTGTCACATCTGTTCAATGTACCTGTTTGTAGGCAATGCTCCTTTATTTGTACTGAAATTCTATTTGAAGAATTTTGTCTTTATTATTCCATAGCATTAGAGATAAATGGGTTATAGCAGAAAGGATTCAACTCTAACAGCATGGCAGTGAGGGGAAAAAAAAAAGTTGGTACAAAAAGCACACCGTATGAAATATACTTACCCTATAGTATCTACACATGGGATTGAATGCATTGGTACCACATACAAAAACCATCTCGTCGTTTCTTGGGACAAATACCTTAATAAAGTTGTGGCATTCATCCTAAAGAAAGTAATAATTCAATTAATATTAGACATTCCATAGGCAGAGACTGTGGGATGAGGCCCACATAAAGACTAACTCTGGCAGACACTCGTCTGTTTTACTTACTTTATGTTTGCCTTTCATGGCACAGTTTTCTCGGTCCTGTTGTCTTGACCGCCACGTCAGTTTCTGTAATAATCAAGCAAAACCAAAGTTCAATATTTTAACAGAAAAATCTTGGACATTATTCAAGTTCTGAGGGAATGCAAATAAATTTCACTCACTCACCTTGTTTGGTATGACTTCTGTTTTGGGGATTTCATTTAAGTTTACCGTATAAACTTGATCCCTGTTGGAAACAAGGCAGTACGTCAAATCATGTGAATGCATAAAAATGTTAAGCTGCTTCTTCTTATTTTATTTTTACAGATCTGCCTTTATTGTATTTTGGAGATCATTTGGATTTTCTATGTCTCCTACAAAGTCAACAAAGAGTATTTTTTCATTAGTGAGATGCTTTTATATATTGCTGTGGTTAGAGAGCAAAGAACGCTCTTCTCTTCAGGCATGGGTCAAGCTGCTACTTGGTATTAGCATAGACATACTTCTAATATTTGCTTGAATAATTCCAAGTTAAAAAAGAATAAAGAAAGATTTTTTTTCCTGCTGCTTTAGGAATAAAGAATGGTGTATGATTTCTTGATGGCAGTAATAAAATAGCACCGCTGAAGGCTTTAGCTCTGTATTTTGTTCCTGGTACACAACACTGCCTCTTCTCAGTGAATATTTTTGGCTACTTGCAATTTTTGATCACAATCACATATTAGTTTTTCATGAACTAGACACATTAATGCAAGCACCACAAGAGAAAAGAATTTTAATCTAATAAACCAACCAGAGGAAAATTACCTGCCAGCAATATAAAGTGTGTCTCGAATTTTCAACATCAGCTGAAAGTCCAGCCTGTGCTGGGATTCATTGCCCGAAGGGCGTCCTCTAAAAACCGGATATTGCCTTGAATCTGCAAGTAAAAATGGGCTAAACCATCAGTCAGGATTATGGAGCTGAAGAATCAATATACAGCATTGATTAGCTGTATATACTAGTTGTAGAAGGGTTTTAACTAAATTCCTCTCTTAAGGTCTTGAATATAAATGAATAAAAGACAGGGAGTGTGAGCAAATGGTCTTTTTCTTTTAACTGGAAATATATAACCTATACATGGGTTGCTTTAGAAAAGCAGCCAACAAAGCTGTCCCACTTTCTCTAAACACTAAGAAATGATTATGGATAAATTAATATGCAAAACATTGATTAGACATAAAAAAACAAACAAACAAAAAAAACCCTCTCTTTCTAAAAACAAATACACCTAGAAAATCAAAACCAAAAAAGCTCCCTTCTCAGAAAAGGGGAATGTTCTTAAGGTTACTTACAGTGATAGTCGACTGTATTAAGGGGTTCATCATCTTCGGGAAAGCTGACTGCCCTCAGCTGGGAAATCATCAGGAGCAGCATGTAGGCACAGAGCAAGAAGCACCTCATGGTGGGCCAAGGTGAAGTCAGAGCAGCCCCTCCTCAGAAATCCCAGTTAGCTACCTGGAAACCAGAAACAATTTGGAAAGATCTCTATGGTGTAATGAAACTTTCTCATTTGTAATCAGCTCCATTTGCACCACCAGCTCTCTCCAGGGCCCTCCTCCAGCCAGGAATCCTGGCAGGGCTGGGTGAGGTATCTCTGAAAATACAGGCAAAAGATGGCACCATGCCAGGTCTGATTAAAGCATCTGGTGAGCATATTGAAGGTTTAGGCACATTTGCAAGAGTTTTTTGAGGTAACTACGTATGTCATCGCAGCAAGATCACCAGAACCACAAACAGAAACGCTGGCTGCTGACTTGGCAAGAAGATGGGCTAAGTTGGGATTAGAATTTTAATTAAACTCCAATCTGCTTCCCTTCCCCCAGCCTGAAATACAACCAGTACAGCTTGTCTCTGACCCCACCCCACCCCCCACCATAAAATGCCCAAGCTGCCTCACAAATTTCCAGGGAGCTGACGGTCCTGTCGCCTCTCATCAGACCTTTGCTAAAGGCATTGCCAGATTCCCAGCATTACTCAAGCCTTCGCCCTAAATCCTAAAGTTGAACAGTTCCCTTAGCTTACTAAGACCAATATGGAGGCAGTGACATGAATGACATTGAATCTGGGTGAAAGAGAATTAAAAGAAATGAAATGATTTCACGATCTATCAATTAAGCAGGACAGCACTGAGGAGTCACAGCTGACACCAGACCACTGGGGATGTCTACCTCTTTACATAAAACCATTTGGACACAAACCAATACCCTAAGTATGCCTATCCTCTTAGCTTTATTGAACTTTAGAACCGTAGGGGGCCTTAGGGACCATCTAGTCCAACCCCCTCATTTTTCAGATGAGAAAACCAAGGGCTGGAAAAATTAAGGGACTCACTGAATTTCAGGGAGCTATTTAGAACATGATCGGGGGATAGACTCACATCACCTGTGTCCCCATCCGGGCTCTTTTCATCAAATTACATGATAAAATTAACTGGCTTTTTTTTTTTTCTCTTCAAAAAACAGCATTACAAAAAATATTTTGGGGGTAATGAATACATTCATTATCTTTGTTAAAGTGATGTTTCACAGGTGTATGCATAAGTTACATTTTATTTTATTAATTTTTTTTAATGTTTATTTATTTTTGAGAGAGAGAGACAGAGACAGAGAGAGAGAGAGACAGGGTGTGAGTGGGGGAGGGACAGAAAGAGAGGGAGACACAGAATCTGAAGCAGGCTCCAGGCTCTGAGCTGTCAGCACAGAGTCTGACGCAGGGCTCGAACCCACGAACTGCGAGATCATGACCTGAGCTAGTCTGACGCTTAACCAACTGAGCCACCCATGTGCCCTGCATATGTTACATTTTAACTGCACATTTACATATGTGCAGTATATTGTATGTCAGTATCTCAACAAAGTTCATAGCATTAACTGTATAATATTAACTGTCAAAAATTAAAAAAATCTTTAGCTGGTACTAATTTATTTAAAAAGTAAATTAGAGCTCTGTTGGGGCAATGGGATGGGTTTGTTTGTTTGTTTGTTTGTTTGTTTTTGAGACCATAAATGCTCTATTCTACAACAATACTACCCCTTCCTTAGCCGTACTTGTCACAGCTACTGTACTGAATGGTATAACATTTAGCTTTGTCACAGTCTCATTTCCCTCATTTCCTAACTTTAGGAGATCACTTCAAATTGTGGGTGAGTCCAACCACTCAGCTGGGTACTTACTATGCCTCTTCCATCATCTGAATGTCAAACACACAGATGTACAGGCATGTAAGCTATGCAATACTCTCAGTGTTGGTCTTTTTAACTAAAGTAGAAGGCAAGTAATATGTGAGTTTTAGAATTCTAGTTTTGCAAAAAGAGAGAACAATATTGCAATACATTTTTTCCTAATGGAGGATGAATCCAGCAGTAAGTCAACACACTGAAAATGCCCTGCAAAAAGCATGGTGGAGTGGGATCTGTGGCAGCATCGTTTTGTACTCAAGGCGAAAGAGTGTGAACGTTGGCAAACTCAGACTTGGGCTTGGATGGACATCCACCATTACGAGCTGTTTGGCCGGGGGAAGCTTCTTCAGTCTCTTTGAGCATTCGTGTCTTTATTTGCAACATGTGGATAATACCACCTCATCCACTTGGTGAAAAGGAACTAACTGTCTCCCTCATTCAAATTCTGAGCACAGTCAGTCCTCCTCACCCATTGCCTAGGGGACATCATCACATGACCTTGACCTTAAGAATCCGGGCAGAGTCTGGGAAAAAGATGTCCTAAAATATTAAAGCTATTTGGCCATTTTTTTCTTAAAGGATTTCTTTAAAATACAAAAATATTATGTTTAGAATAATTTTGTACAACTTGAGCCTATTTATCGAACCTAGAAAAGAAGGTAAAAAACAATCACTGTCAATCTTACCACCCTAATGCAACAAACGAAATTATTTGGTTCTACCTTCTTGCCACATGCACATATTTCCAATCATGACAAGGTGACCTCTTTTAATGTACCAGTTTTTCTGAAGCAGCGTCTTCCTGTCTCACTTTTCCACCATGCTTCCATGTTTTGCCATTTATACAGGCCCTGGAAAGCTGAAGTAGTAAAAAATATGAAATGTCGCCATAAGAAGAAAATTCTGCTATGATACCCATCCCAAACTTCATCACTGGGTGTTTCTGCCGGGTAACAGGGGTAAAGATCAGGAACACCCATCCATTCTAAGGACACTTAGAAATATTTGTGTGAAAACAAGAGGCAGATAGTTCTGTGAATCTTTTTCCACCATGACAGGTAAGTTCACATCATGTGGGCAGAGCCTTGATGTCCCAGACCTCAGGACAGGGAGGGGCCCTCACCAGGAAGGGTGTCTCTCACATCTGTGATTCCGGCATTGAGGCTGAGGATGAAATCACTGCTGACTCACTGGCAAGCACTAAGTTGCCGGCTGAGCTATCATTTCCTATAACTCATTCATCTGACACTGCAGAAAGCAATTTCTCCCCATACCCCACCCCCACCCATCTCATCCTCTAAAAATAAAGCCCCACCACTAATTGCTTCCTGTCCCTGCATAAAGCTTTATTTAAAAAAAAAAAATACTTTCAGATTTGCCATAGAAATTATAAATGGAAGTATTTAATGTAAAATATACATCAAAGTAAGACTAAATGGGGGAGGCACGGATCTAGAAATAACCAAATACCTGAGAGAAATGAACCAAAGAGAACTTCTTGCATGCAAACCCCTCAGAATATCTGGCTTTTACCTTATTTAAGGAAGTATCTCAGAGTTGCAGGGCCCAGGAAAATCATGAGACTAGTTTTGCTGAAGGAGGACAAGTTAAGAGGCAGGGCAAAATGCTGGAAAAGAATATAGACCTTGGGGTTTGAAAAGTCTGAGTTCACACTTGCTTGTGCCATTTACTTCCTGGCTCTGGGACCTTGTTTAGGTTGACTTCACCTCTTTAAGCCTCAGTTTCCTTAAGTGCAAATTAGGAAAATTGCCATTACTACCTCATAGGCTCTTCTGAGGATGAAATGAGACAATCTATATAAAACACCTAACATAGAACCTGGCCCATAGTAAACCTCTAGTAGATTTTCATAGGTATCATTATGACTATTATTGTTATATATTATTGGGCAAAAATGGCCCTAGAAGGGGAAAGAAATGCTTTCTCTTTTATCTTGTACAACTGTTCACAAACCATTTATGTATACCATCGTAACAATGGTAGGGGTGCTCCTAGAGGATTAAGGTACTGCTCCATGGACATAGATGCTTCCAAGGAGGAGGAGCAAGCCACCTTCCTCATGCGTAAGGTTACAGTAAAGAACATGCTGATAAGAGATTTTTCCCTTTAGCCAGAGAACAGGGGAAACTGAGTAAGTATATTTTTGGTATTATATATAGGCATCTCCCACATATTTCTGAGGTTAAAGCCTAAATGTAATGAGAGAAGCTCCTAAAAGCAGTTCAGAGCTATCAAGATAGCAAGGGCTTGAGTGGCAGAATCCTTGAGAGAAGGAAGGGTGGCAGGAAATTGGATCCACACTTGGCACTTGATTTTATATTATGGAATTTGTCTATTCTTAAGCTATCTAAAAAGGAGAGTGTAGCTATCCAGAAAAGGCAGATTTTGGGCAGTATCAAGTTGAGGACCAAGAAGGAGCCCCCATAAATACCAACAGGCTCTCTTTTGGATCTCTGAAGATCTACATCTTAGGAAGATCCTTCCTAAGAAGAGGAAGCAAACATGAGGTAGACCAAACTACAAAAACTCCAACTTGGGGTCCAATAAAATAATAAAATCTCCCACCACTCTAGCTCCTTGCATAAAAGATGAGGTGAGTCCTCTCTAGAGGAAAATAATGTTATCTGGAGTGTACACTTTTTTTTTTTATACAAAATGCTTACCAGCAATTACTAAACATTCCAATAACTAAGACTAAGAGAGAAAACAACAGAAATAGGCTCATAGGTACCCAGATATTATAGTTATTAAACATAAATTAAAAAAAAAATAATTGTTTATTTTGTTCAAGAAAAAAGATGACAAGATAGAGAATTTCACCAGAGAACTGGACTTTATGAAAAAAGAACTAAATGGAAATTCTACAACACAAAAGCACAGTCATCAAGCATCTTAATAGATGTGTTTAGCAACACATTTCTTGTAGCTGAAGAAAAGATTAGTGAACTAGAAGATGGGTTAATAGAAAATATCAGATAGAAACATGGAGAGCAAAAAGGTTGGGAAATACAGATTAGGGAGTAAGACACACATAGGATCTTATGAAAACATCTAACATTAGAGTGCCTGAGAGTGAAAAGAGAGAGAGAAGTGGACAAAAGCAATATTTGACAGATAATGGCCGCATTCTTTTTCAAAACTGACAAAAAAAAAAAAAAACATGTAAGTCTCACATTCAAGAAACTAGAATTTCTAAATACAAAGAAAAACACAGTTAAACACATCATAGTCAAGATGCTGAAAACAAAGACCAAAACAATGTTAGAAGCTGAAAGACATTTTACCTTCGAAGAAGCAAGAATAGTACTGACAGCTGACTTATCAATAGAAATGATACAATCCAATAGGCCATAGAATGACATTTTTAAAGTGCTGAAAGAAAATAAATTTGGGGGCTAGAGTTCTATTACCAGTGAAAATATTCCTCAAAAATGAAGGCAAAATCAAGACATCTTAGACACATAAAAGTCAAGAGATTTGTTGTTAGCAGATCCAAACTAAAAGGAATACTGAAAGGGAGTTCTTTAAGCAGGATAACATATAGGGTTGGTTAACACAAGTTCTTTTTATGATTATAGCATAGTGGCCAAATTTGAAATTCATGAATCCCAGATAAATAAATTGGTTTAGAGTTCTTGTCTCTTTGAAACTTATATTTGTGCAAAGGAAGTGAGAATTCAGGAATGAAGTAGCCATACTTTATCCCCAGCCCAAAGACTCCAGGGACACACCAGAGACATGCTGATTTTAAAGCTCTACCCTAGCTATCTTCTGGAGATGCCACTTCTTGAAGAGGTGTTCAGACTATCATGCTGCATATACCTCAGGATCTGAAAGTGGAGTTGGTTCCTCCCACTTTCCCAATTACTTCTCCAGATCTTGGATCTTCATGCTCTTGCAAACAAACAAACAAACAAACAAACAAAAATGAAAACAAAAAAACAACAACTTTCTATTTGAGGTTCTACCTCTCCTCCTCCTTTTTAACTGGTAACTTCCTAGTCACTTTCTCTAACAGACTTTTCAAAGATTTTAGTAGCCTCAGTCTATGCTTCCACTTTGGCATGTGTCAAAAGCTTTAGCTTCTTCACCTCAAAACTCATAAAGTCAAGCACTGCATGCTCTGCTGTCAATCTCTTGTCCTTAACGCTTGCTTGTCTGACCACTTTCACTGTGACTGCTCCTCCTTCTCATCAGGGTCATCAGTCTACCAACCGATCTAATTTCTTCTAATTCACTAGCCTTTTGCAATCTGGACATATCACCTTATCCTTCTTAGATGTAACAGGCAATAGTCAATCATTTCAATAATACTTTAGCTTATATTCTAGACTCCTTCATCCTTTGTATCCTTGTCAGACTTTGTTGAAAAGTTCTTTCCTTGGATGGAGTCAATCATTCACCTTCTGCACTTGCCCCAGAACAGCTGAGAACCAGTCAAGACAACCACACACCGGGACAATTTGGTAGTAACACCACAGAATTCTTGGCCCCCCACTACATCTAGCATGATCATCTGTGGGGATGCTATATTTCCCTATGAGATATGCCTGCTCCCCAAATGAATACGTTTAAGCTTTTCCTACTGTCTTAAAAATGCTCATCTGTTCCTTCTCACTTTACTACACTCTTTCTACATGCCCCACAGCTACCTCACTCAGAAAGTAAAAGCCATGGGATAGGAACTTCTTTACCTCTCCTGTCCCCTTCCCATTACCAAACAGATTCACTGTCTGCATCCTTATCTAGTGTTTCTTCCTCCCATCCTGTTTTAAGACAGACTTTCACTTCCCAAGTCCTCTCCATGTGCTTTAAAACCAAACTTTTCTGTCTTCCCTGGAATAGAAAAAAAAAATGACAAAAACATGGATTATATTTTCCTCTCTCTGATATATTCTCTAACTTTTCATTGATTAAATACTATCTGTCAGCACTTAATCTGTCTAAGCTTCTCTCATCTCAAAAAAAAAAAAAAAAAGGTAAAAAAGCTCCTGTGACCCGAGATTCTTCTCTAGCCTCCACCTTCCTTTTTCTTTCCATTCACGGGCACTTAAAAAAGTTTTGTATTCTCACTGTTGTCATTTCCTCACCTCCCACTCATTCTTCTACTTCCTCTGTTCTATCTCCTCTCTCAATAACGCCTTTCAGTAAAGACAGGATGACCTCCAGGTAGCTAAATGCAATGGATGCTTCCAGTCCTGTCTCCTAGGATTGCTCAGTAGCTTTAGACACAGTTGACTGTTCACAGCTTTTTAAAGCACCAACTTCCCTTATATCACATTCTTCTGACCTCTTGCCTATTCGGTCTGCCCTTCGTTTGTCTCTCATGTATTTCTAGATGAAACAAGCATTATCTTTCAGAATATAAATCTCATACTATTATTTCACAGTCCTCCAGTAACTTTCTCTTACTCTTAGAAGGCCCTGATCTGTGTAATGGGGCTGTAAGACTTTCCGTGTTCTGAGTCCTGTCTCCTTCTCCAGTCTAATTTGAGCCTATATCCTTCTTTACTTGTGTTCTACCACTCTGGCCCTGTGTCTGGCCCTGCAATGTATCATTCCACCTACTTCCATCAAGTACTTTGTTCCTACTTTCACTCTGGATGGCCCTTCTTGTCTCTCATCTTTGGCTTAGTTAAGTCTTACTAAGTTTTTAGAGTCTAGAGGGTATTCTTCTCAGTGTCAGGGGATAAGCATGTGTCACAGTTGTCTATACCTGAGACAATTGTGAATGAAAGGTGAATGAAGGAAGAAACAAAAGAACTAATCAGGTGTCCTGAATCACCACGAGCCCTGCTGAATCTCTCAGGGCAAGATCAGAATTTTGGACTCCCATCTAATCTAAATGTATTTAATACTGTTAAAAAAACCAAACAGGTATAACAAAGAGCAGCCGACCCAGGGAACCCTAGGTTCGACTCCCAAATAGCACTATTTCTTTTAGTTGAATATTCTGTGAGCTAAATGAAAGAATGGGGGTAGAACCTGAGCTGCAGCACCAGGGACAGCATTCATTCTATAGCACATGAAATTCCAGGGGGCACTGTTCACACTGAGAATGATAGCCAGCTCCTGGAGTTACAGGAGTTATAGGTCTACTGCCTAACAGCCCCCCACCCCCAGGACAGAATGGAAAGGTAGCAATGGGTTTCGGTTGACTGAAAAAGAGCAAAGAGAAGAAAATTAGTTGCCATTCTTTGGAGCCAACCAAGACAGGGTTGTAACTGAAGGTCAATTACAAAAGGCTTATGTTTATACAGCATTCACTTGCCTGGATTCTATGCAGTATGTTCTGGTTAGGGCTGTAGGTTTTAGTAAATGTTTAGTCAGAATTATATGACAACCAGGCTGACAGCATAGCCTGTTAAATATAAGAAAGTGAGAGGAAGAGATGATGAACCACTATTAGTCCAGAAGACGCTTAAGCAGAGTTGAGGTAGGTATTCTGGGACCTTCTAAGGAGCTCCCTGAATCCAGGCTCACCAAGTGATGCTGGACTGATGGAGTCTCTTGGAGTCTCTTGTTTAAGGAATCTCTACTGCTACCCCACTGACCTCCACCCATCCTCTCTTACACACAAGCTTGGGGACCGGGTGCCATATATGAACAAATATACCCGCTCTTACTCTGGGCCAGGAAGAGGTGGCTGAAAGGCCCTTGAGTCTGAGACCTTTCTGTCTTCTGGGAACTTGGGTGCCCAGGTGAGAGGAAAAGGCTTTGAGAGCTGTGATGTTAATGTCACTTTATAATCAACCATTTAAAACACTATCCCATAGCATGTTGAGGAAATGACAAATCAGCTCTCTGACTCACCCTCCACACAGCTGAGTTCCTGCTGACAGATTAGAATCTGGAAGGACATGCATCTTCAAGGAGCAGGGAAGAGTCCCCGTGGGGAACTGGGGACTTGGAACAAAGAACCTGTCGGGGATTCTTCTCCCACTGACACTGGAAGGAGAGGGAAAGCACCGGGAACCAGTAGATTTGGGATCACAGACTTGCTGCGTGATCGCCAAGTCATTTCACATCTCTGGCTTAGGTTTCTTCATATAATAAAAAGGAAGGGTTGGGGCGCCTGGGTGGCGCAGTCGGTTAAGCGTCCGACTTCAACCAGGTCACGATCTCGCGGTCTGGGAGTTCGAGCCCCGCGTCAGGCTCTGGGCTGATGGCTGATGGCTCAGAGCCTGGAGCCTGTTTCTGATTCTGTGTCTCCCTCTCTCTCTCTGCCCCTCCCCCATTCATGCTCTGTCTCTGTCCCAAAAATAAATAAACGTTGAAAAAAAAATTAAAAAAAATAAATAAAAAGGAAGGGAGTGGGGGGTTGGAAATGTAGGAACACTTCTTTCTCTTAAAAGTCATGATCTCCTGAAGGCTGGAGGAGAGATTATTGCTTCCCCTGCCTACTCAGATAAATGTCCTGGGGTAATCCCCACTGCCCCACAGGTTCTTTCTCCTCAATGTGTGAGCATCCCAAGTGACTCCCAACACAGACAAACAGAATTTTCCCCGATCCTGAGGCGGTTTCTGTTACCTCCCTGTCTGTCACCTCCTCCACCAAGTTTCTTTGAAGAGATGTCTGAGCCCATTTGTCTCCACTTTTTATTAAATTTTTAACCCACTTCAGTTTAACTTCAACTCTTGCCCATCAACCACCTAATTGGCAAACCCAACTCAACCCTCATTCTAAACCTTCTTTCATCTCTGCAAGGTATTTAATCATGTTGACCTCTCCTCAGTTCTTGAATGTCTACCTCTGGCCTTCATAGTTTTTTCCTTATCTATCTAGCTACTCCTATTCAGCAAACTTCCCCAACACACTCACTCTTAGATGGGATTCTTCATGGTTCCACTTGGCTCTTTGGAGATTCACTCACCTTACACCCACCTTTTTCACTACCACCAATTAACTGATGAATCCCAAATCCACATGTCCAGCACAAACCACATTCCTCAGTTATAGAGCCAGCCGTTCAATTCTTTGCCAGGTATTTTGACCTCAGTAAGATATAAGCAATTTAAATTCAGAAGGGACAAGCCTGAACTTCATATATGTTGCCCTGACTTGTCCTCCTGCTAAATACCTTATAGAGCACATGGTCTCAGCTCAAAGTGCCAGGGTTCAAATTCATGTACTATAACTTCCAAATATGTGACCTTGGATATATTATTTCATCTCTTAAAGTCCCAAGTTTTCTCACCAAAAATGAGGATAATTGTAGCACTTACATCATTACAGTGCCTCAATGAAATAATCTATGCAACACATATAACTAAACCTTTTGTACATGATAAGGATTCAATAATTACAACTACTAGTATTGTTCTTATTGATATTTTAAATATCTTACTCCATCACTTAAGCCTTAAATTTGAGAGTCATCCTATATTTCTCCCTTTCATCCTCTCCAATCTGTTAGCACACCCTATTGATTTTTCTCTTCCTTGTTCTAGAATGCACTCTTAACCAGTTTTTGCTCTCCTAGACTTAAGTTCATTCTCCAAAAAGCCACTAGAATGATCTTTCCAAAGCACAAATAGTATCATGTTACTTTCTTTTCTAAAAACAGTTTAATGGTTTCTAAAGTCCTCTATGATAAAATCCAAGTTAATTTCCAAGATTTACAAGGTTCTTCACAATCTGATTCTTGCCAGCTTCTGTCCCTCAAATGCCCATCTTGGAAATTGTCTACTTATCACCACAAACTGTCCCTGGTCTTTACTTCTGGCCATTCTTCCCCGCAACCCCTAATCCCTCTTCTCTGGCCACACTGCTCTCCAAATGATGGCTAATCATACTGTAGTACCACGTAAATACTTGTATTATAGATCTTATCATTTCATAGTAATTACTTGTTTTCACAGTTTCTCTGCTGGGATGCTTCTGGGAGAGAGCAGATCTTATTCATCCTCTATCCCAGCATCAGGACAGGAACTGGCATCTAGGAGGTCTTCAGTCAGTATTTAATGAATACAGGAAGAGGTAAATATACAAAAGAGGTTGTACATGTGACAGGACTCTGCTATGGCACAGGTGCCACATGAACATCTCTCTACCATTGCCTCAAACACCTAGAGTCTTGAGCCTACAATTGCTCTCCTAGCACACAATCCTCATCAGCCCCCAATCCATGAGTTTCCAGGTGCTGCAAAACCAACAGGTTCTTTACAAACGGCAACAGATGCCTCTTTTCACACTTAGCCATCATTAACAAATTGCTCTTTGATCCAGGAGCCATGGGTAACAAGGGCCAAAGGAGTTAAGCGATTTCTGCCACACACACCTCGCCCCTCCACTGGAATTCCTGTTCATTTTGAAGCTTCCCCAGAACAAAGAAAAGGAAAGCAGAGCTGCTCCTGAGATGAAAGAACAGGGTATATGGGACTGGCAGAGAAAGAAGCCTGCTTGGCTCCCCACTACCCAACAAACAAAAATAAAATAAAAGTTAGCCTGCCTAATGGCTGGCTGATGTCTGAGATCCTGCAATGGGAAATTCTTTTCTTTGGCAGATGGCCTTTTGTCCAGTTATAAAGTAAGTAGCGCTAAAGCACACTGCATAAGCCAGAAATCAGGACGAATACCTTCCTAAGATCTTTTCTTTGGGCTAGATTCTAATAGGAGAAAAAGGAAAGGGGGGAATAGATGCCATGGAAGGGAGGCAGGGGCATGCTGTAGGGTGTGGAAGCCTGTTGTGTTCTTTATTAATGCCTTGCTCTTATAATTGATGCTTTCCCCAAAGTTGGGTCAATTTTGTTTATTTTAATTTCATTTTACATGCATGAGGAAAGCTGGCTATTTTAAAAAGTTTTCTGAAAATTAAAGCAGCTTTTTATGTAAGGTTTTCAGTTTAAGTCTGAATTTTTTTTTTTTTTAAGCAAAGCATACCAATATCTCCATCAGTAATGCTTCTGGTCAAATATTAATAATTCAAAAAGGAATTGAACTTAAAAGGAACTGAGCAGGAAGGTACATAAAACAGGATCTAACCTGTCTTTGCCAAATTCTGAGCAAATCAGAAATAGGGATCTCAGAATTGGACCTCTGATTAGAGCCATGGCTCCGGGGAATGTAATTCTAGTGACAACTTGTCTAGAAGTTCTGCCGGTCGGCCCTAACTCAGATTGGGTAACATTTGAAAGCAAAATTGTCCTAGAAACGATCTTCATTTAATGAGAAAGTAACACAAGAAACTAATGAGAGGACGAGCCCCACATCTAAGCAGAGAGAACCCGCCATCCAGGCAGATGACAAACACATCAGCTTCTTAAGAGATCAAGATGAGGACTAGCTTTGTAAACATACAAAACATAGGAACCTTCTATGATTGACAAAGAAAACCAAATTAGATAGCAGAAGATTGCTGTGGCAGATACACAACAGTGTGCTCTCTTTTCAGGGAGGACTGCGGGGCTTTCGAGGCTAACTTGGTGACAAGAGAAATTAAAAGCCTTTTCTTTTGTTATCTCCTCCACACAGGGAGCTCTGGCCAATCCCGGCTGCTTCCCCGGGGCCTCCAGGAGAGGAACCATTCTAGACAAAGGAAGAGCTCAGGGTTCCAAGGGATGACTGAGATGCCAAAGGACTCAGCCTGTCTTTGGAACATTGGCTTATTCTACCAGATGACCTGCTGGGGCTGCCATATGGCCTGCGTGTGACATTCTGTTCAGGATAAAAGGGCCTGGGTCCATGCCTGCTTCTGCCCTCTGGGCTAGGATGACAGAAGTAGAGCACGTTTGTTCTGATTCTACTGACTTTCTGATGCCGCCACCACTACTGACTTTCCGATGCCGCTTTCAATATCCTCCACGGTGTCTTTTTCAGCTTTTCAAAGAACATGAACAACACTGAGGCAAGGAAAGACTAAGGATGAGCTGCTGCTACTATTCCTGGGAGAGAAGAAGCAGATAAATGAAGGAACTTCTACTCCAAGAGTGGTGAAGCCAGTGCAGAACCTAGATCTCACAAGAGTCCAGTGATCTATGCTTACAGCCACTGCCAACAACAATAGCAATTGTTCTGCATTAAAGAGCTTGTGTCTTCACGTTTTATATTCTGCAAACCACCTCACCAGAGATTTCCAGATGATGTCATGATTTAAAACAGTGTCCGAGGGCTTAGAGAAGGGTTAAATTCTAACAATCCAGAGTAAGAGAAGCAGCCTTTCTTTAAATTTTAAAAGTCAAAAATTCCTGGTTCAAATCCTGTGATTTTCAGCTGCCAAAAACATGGCTTTTATCTGCCTTCTGCATTTGAGTAAGCCAACAGTAATGGTTGCTTGTCCGTGGCAAATGTGGAGAACGATTATTAATGGTTTCAAAGGACCTAAAGCATTACTGTTATCCACATTCCATTAGAAAATTCAGTTCCACTTTGTTTTTAAAAATGCCCTTCCTGCGTCAAGACTACGTGGCCTTTGTACTATTGTTGCAACTCCCTGTGAGGTTATAATTATTTTGAAATAATTATTTATTTATTTATTAATTAAAATTTTTTAAATGTTTATTTTTGAGAAAGAGAGAGAGAGGAGAGAGAGCACAAGCAGGGGAGAGGCAGAGAGGAAGACACAGAATCCAAAGCAGACTTCAGGCTCTGAGCTGTCAACACAGAACCTGACACAGTGCTCTCAAACTCACAAACCGCAAGATCATGACCTCAGCTGAAGCTGGATGCTAAATGGACTGAGTCATCCAGGTGCCCCTCAAAATAATTTTTTAAAGATTTTTTAACTGTTTATTTATTTTTGATAGAGAGGGAGAGAGTGAGTATGAGCAGGGGAGGGGCAGAGAGAAAGGGAGACACAGAATCCGAAGCAGGCTCCAGGCTCTGAGCTGTCAGCACAGAGCCCGACGCGGGGCTCAAACTCACAAACTGTGAGATCATGACCTGAGCTGAAATCAGATGCTTAACCGACTGACCAACCCTGTTGCCCCTCAAAATAATTTTTTAAAAGAAAACTATTTTGTCCCAGGGAGCCTGGGTGGCTCAGCTGGTTGAGCGTCTAACTTCGGCTCAGGTCACGATCTTGCAGTTGATGGGTTCGAGCCCCACATCGGGCTCTCTGCTGTCAACGCAGAGCCTGCTTCTGATCCTCTGTCCCCTTCTCTCTGCCCATCACCCCTACTCCCTCTCTCTTTCTCTCTCAAAAATAAACATTTGCTAAAAAAGTGTTTTGTCCCTACTGATAGAAACGAGATCCCTGGTAACTTATGTTAGCCCAAAAGTCCTAGACTGAAAGAGAGGTTGTAATCAAGAGTGAGAATAATGGCCCAAGGGTATTTTATGAGCGACACAACCTCTGTGAGGGCCCAGCCTAGGCCTGGGTTAGTTTACCTGTGGATTTTTGAAACATCCAGGGCCACAGAGACAAAATGGGAGTTTAGGTAAATTGATGCTGATTCCTGATTTTTAACTAACTCAACTCAGCACCCAGAGGGTATGAGAAAAGCTGGGCCCTTCCTTCTACGAAGGGTGGGGCCTGACTAAAGTATGGGGGTTGGGAACATGGACTCTGGAGCCACAATGTCTAGGTAGGAGTCCCAGCTTTGCCACTTAATTAGCTGTTTGCTCTTGAGCAAGTGGTTAACTACTCTGTACCTCACTTCCCTGTAAACCAGGAATAATGCTAGCAGCTTTCTCACAGAGTTGGTCTGAGGATGGAATGAGTTATTAAAGCAGCATACAGAATTCCCAGCACATGTTATGTGATTGGGCGAGTACCAGGAAGATGGTGCAAGGCTGAAGGCGCAGCCTTGAGAAAGGGTTGTGTGCTTCCAGTGCTAGGGCTGGAGATAATTATGCTTCAAACGTTATATTACCCCTATCTACATCTATTCTGGCCTCACCTTATGAATCACCTTGGGGGCGGGTACTAATCTTACCCCAGACATCAAATACACCTGGAGATAATAGGGAGTTAGGAAATCTGGATTCTACCTTTAAAAACTTTTTTTAATGTTTATTTATTATTGAGACACAGAGAGAGACAGAGCATGAGCAGGGGAGGGGCAGAGAGAGAGGGAGACACAGAATCGGAAGCAGACTCCAGGCTCTGAGCTGTTAGCACAGAGCTCAACACGGGGCTCGAACTCACCGGGAGGTCATGACCTGAGCGGAAGTCAGATGCTTAACTGATTGAGCCACCCAGGCATCCCTGGATTCTACCTTTGATTCAGCTTGAGCTAGCTGAGAGGCCACAAGAAAGCTAACGTACCTTCTCTGGCTTCAGTTTCCTCACCTATATGATGATGAGAGGGTTGGGCTAGAATGTCCAAAGTCTCTAAGGACCCCTCCAAGTCATTAGCTTTTATGATTCTGATCTTATGTGCCTGGTTTGAGAAAGGCTCTTTACCAAAAGCAAAATGATTCCCAATTCACACTTCTGAATTTTTCCTATAGCACTGATGTTGCCTAGGATACAAAGTGCAAGTACTCCCTCTGAATCCCGGGGACTGGGGAGCGCTGTGATCACTGCCTCTGACGTGTAACGCCAAACCACAGACAGGCTTCGCAGTACAAACTGATGGGCTGAACATGGAATGAGTCTCCACTGGCATGTGTGAATGGGGATGGGGCATTCTGATGGTGTACCAGATGCAACGGCAGAGGGTAAATTTTTTCCCTCACTGTCACGTGGCTTTGAGAAATACTAGCTTTAAGTGCTGTCTCTAGCTTCTTTGGATCCGGGGATCAGGTGGTGCAAGCCCTCCCACAGGTCAACAGATCACTTCCAATGTCTTTAAATTTCATGATATACTTGTGGGAAGCTTAGCTCACATACACCCAGAAGCCCTAGGTCTCTTCAACTCTCTCTGTCCCCACATGTACTTCATAGCTGACAAAGGTATTTCATTAACTTCTGTGTGTGAGCACAGCCCCCAGGTCTCAGGGATATTCATCCTACTCCAGGGACTGGGCCAATGAAGCTTTCACTTTTATTGTGTTTTATGCTTTTAAAAGAAAAATGCCTTGTCTATTTTGGTCCTTAAAGGCTTAGGACATAAATGATTACCTCCACTGAATTTCATGTCAGCTTCATGAGGACACAAGTTACGTCTGTTCTGTTCTTGGCTTTTATCTTTATAACCACCATGGTATCTGGTACCAGATACCTACTCACAGAATGTTTACCGAGTTAGTGCATGAATTTCCACCACACAGATGAGAAGTTAAAGAACTGCTTGAGGTTAGGCTGTTAAAAAGAGGCTTCTGGATCATCTGTCTCCGGGTCTGTTGCTCTTTCTATCACCTCAGTGGCTAATCTCAGAGAGGCTCAAAATGGAATTGCATAGACAAACACAAAAACTAGGTTCCACAGCGACATTCAGCAGTGACCTTACAAATTAGAGGCCTAAGAGGGAGCAGCGGGCAGCATTTGGATGATGGCTCTCTTAGCCATGCACATTCTGGGTGTATGGAGTCACCCGATTCCAAAATGAGCCTGCTTCCCCTGCCTAGCTGCCTTTGCATGTGCTGTGCCTGCCACTTGGAATGTCTTTCCTATCTTTTCCTCACCAACTCCTAATCAGAAGTCACTTTCCACCAAGATTTTCCCTTTCCTGCCTTCTGCCACCAAAATCTGAGCTCGCCTTTGTTAGAACACATACCACACAATGTTAGGCTTCCTCATTTTCTCAGCTTCCTTTCTTTTCCCCAGCCCCACGCTGTAAGCATCTTGAGTTCAGGGACTGTCTCTTATATCCATAAATAAATTCCTAAAAAGTGGTTGGGATACAGGTTTTTAATAGTTGTTTGTTGAATGAATTGTTGTGTGCAACCCTGTACCTTATCAAAAAAAAAAAAGTTTAAAAATCTCCAAAGAGCACTTTTCCCACTAATGATGAGCTGGTAGCAATGGTCACCCATATGCACCAGTAATGAACACACACTGGCATGAAATTATGCGGCCGTGTGTGTGGAAGGCACTCGTGCTCATAGCTGCTGAATGTGACCACAGTAAGACACGGGCTCCTGCTGATGTTGTGATTGCTGCAATTGTGGAGATAAATACACAGGAGTTACAATGCTCCAGTAATATTATCTGGCCCATTTTCTACAATGACCTGAGCCTTGGACCTGGGGCTCCAAATTCCATCCCAGCCATATAGGAAGTGGAAGCACCCTGGGAAGGTACACACACACACACACACACACACACACACACACACACACACAGTGTTGCTTACCACATGCAAACAGGCTGAACATTACAGAAGAAAGATTGACGGAAATTAGTCTAATTACTTTTGGAGAGAAAAGTGTGGCTGACTTTCCTTTTCACCACTTACCCTTATTACAGACTTGCAGCTCCTTGGTAAAAATAATTATAAAACCAGGAAGGTGGAAGGTTTGGGGGTCTTTTATGTAAAGGATACAGGGACAAAGAGGGGTTATAAAAAGCATAGACAAAGAACTCTACCAGGACTGAGGGAAAGCAAACAGGAAGGACCTGTAGGTTTCTTCCCAAGTTGTGTCTCTTCCAAGCTGGGGAGAGAGGGAATGCTGCCTCTTTCCTGTTGCACATGCTGAAGGTCCCAGAGAGCCTTTGGGGTAATGGGGACCCAAGAAGAGGAGGCCATTAACACAGGCACAATCCTCACTCCAATGTGGGTGGGGAGACCGCTTTTCAGAGGCATTCTGATCAAAGGTTCCCAGGCCCTAAGCTGTATCTCAAAAGAGCCTGTACCACCTTCTCTGCTTCCTGTGTCTTTCTGAGACCCCAACCTCCCAAGGCGGGGGAGGAAACAAGGGCGCTGTGGAGCACCTGAGGGCTGGACAGAAGGGGCCCCAGCAGCGTGGGCTTTCGTGCCCTCCCACGCTCCCAGGCCAGCTCTGTCACCTCTTCTGAGAGGAGCTTAGGGAGCATTGCTGCTGACTGCCTCGCCACAGTTTTTTAAAGGGACAAGTGAGAAAATGGAAGTAAAAATACCTTGTAGACTGTAAAGGTGCTATACAAGTGTGAAGAAGTAGTATTATTATCGGTGCTTTATTTAGTTGCAGTCTGCATCAGCACGGTATACTGACATCGCTTACGCTTTGGCTCAAATCAATATGAACATTCCTCATTCCACAGATGCAGCTGCTCCTCGAGTGGCCGGCCTTCGGGGCCTCCTGCCCTTTGCTCCTGCTGTTGTCTGGACCTAGAATGCCTTCCGAGTGAGGATGCTCTGACTGGCAAGTTCCTAATCATCCCTTAGGGCCCATCACCGGTTCGGGCCGCTTTCCATCTCTCTCTAGTCTCCTTTCACAACACCCCATCCATTTCAACTATGGATTTGCCATGGTGGGTAGCACTGGCCACCTTCTTGCTCCCTTTCTGATTAGACTGTGAGTTCCTGGAAGCAGGATGTAGGACTTCTTGGTGGAAATAAGCTCGTATGCCAGTACATGAGATACTGCCCACGCCCGCCCCACTAAGAGAGCAAAGGTGGCCATCGATAACATACTCCTTCGGTTTACAGGCGATGCGCCTGGGGTCCTGTGTAATCTGCACAAGCTGGAGGCTGGAGAAGTGGAGGCCGTAATGATCATGACAAGCCATGGATGAATGCTAAGGAGGCAAGAGACATTGTGCTCAGCGCCCCCTAGGATGCTGGTGCTATTTCTCCAAATTTGCAGATGAGGAAATAAAGAGGCAGTCGGCCTTCAGTCCCAAAACTACATAGCGGGGCTTAAGTCAGTTTGACTCCAATGTCTGTGGTCTTAATCACTACACCAGGAAAAGGTACGGCAGAAGAAATGGACAGGAGAGGAGAGAAGAGGCATTTGTAATTTGCTAAGAAAAGAAAAATACCTATCTTTAGCTTGATTTTATCATTGTTGTTTTAAGATATGGACTGCATTATTTCCCTTGCATCCCTTCTTTCAGCCTGATGACATAGCAGGTAATGGTAGCAAATAAAGGTTCTGTGAAAAACATAAAATAGTAAGAGGACTTTCATGCAGGACGAGAGCCAAGATCCTGCCTACCTAAGTCTTGGGAGCTGGACTCCACCTCTTCCCCCTGTCTCCACCGTTGAAGCAGTGAGAGGCCACTTCCCTACCATCCTTGACATAATCAGCAGTCTTTCAGTTGTTTCCAAGGATGCCACAGCAGGGATGCAGCAGGGACCCGCCTCCGGGGCCAGGGAATCTCCCTGTTCGGGTGCTCTTGTGTACGCATAGACTAGGGTGGAAGGCCTGATGGAAGGTGGAAGGCCTCTTTGCTCCCGGGTCCTTCAAAGCTCAAGAAAGCCTCGCTTGGGAACCTGTTCCTTTACATGTCTGGCAGGCCAGGCGGAGCAGATGTGAGGGGGAGGCACGAGGCAAGGTAGTCTCTGCCTCTAGAGAGCTTGTCCGCTTTTCAAGTTTCTGTCTTCAAGGACCAATAAGAGGACATCAAAGGGGAAGTTCTCACCCACCTCCCACTTCAGCCCCGTAAAATGGCTGGAAATGCGCTGTCACTGCATGGAACCCAAGGAAAGAGCAACGGGATGATGGTCCATCTTTTCACCACTCCTGAGAAGAAATCTTCTTATACAATCCAACGAGGAAACACATTTGAAAAATATTCTGGCTCCACCACCCACTAGATGTGTGACCTTGGAAAAATTACTTAACCTTGCATCTCTGAAAAATAGAAAATGATTCCACTTATCCTAAAGGATTGTTCTGAGGGTTGTAGGCTTAATATACAGCGAACCTTTAGAACTGCCTGGTGAATAAACGCAGTGAGTACTAGCTATTAGCATGGTTATTGCTGTATTGCTGTTGGTATTATTATTAGCATCACTCTGTTTTCTCTCTGCTCTGTTCCCTGCCCTGTGATAATCTAATCTTTTCTGCATATAAACTCTAGAGATTTCAGTTCCAAATTCTCCCTTGTATTATTCTTTGGAAGACTGGACAAAGAAACTGACTTCAAATAATTTCCCTTTTCGTGGTACTAGTAATGGAAACACCTAAGTCAACCACTCAGCAATCAGGCAAGATCCTCATAAAGATGGCTGTCGGCACATTAGAAGTTAAGCATTTTGCCAGTATAAATGCACCAAATATATTTAATGTCATTATTCTTCTGGAGACACATCACACACTCAAGCCCATCTCTAATATCTATCTTAATAGAAAAGAGCCCTGACAACCGATGATTAATAGCGCTGAGACCTGGCTTCCTGAAGAAGGCTGCGTAATAGAAGGAATACTGCTAGATTCCCAGTAGCAGAAATGTTAGTCCAAGAGATGCTGGGCTGAATTCCTTGTGGGAAAGGTAAATGGGGTCAATGGAGATCTCACTCCTGAGGAATTCTGAAAAGTAGGGAGTGGGAATTACTGCTACAATACATCCCAGGCCGCGATGTTCCAAGTATCTAGATTTTCAACCTCTCAAAGGGTTAGAAATTCGGTATAGCAGTTTAAAAACATGGCAACCAAATATTTTTACACTGTTCCCATTTAGAAGTGGATATATATATATATATATATATATATATATATATATATCCTCCCCTTGAATCTGGCATATGACTACTTGAATAATGGAATATGCTAGAAGTGATGTGCCAGTTTCTGGGCCCAGAATGTAATAAATGGGCACCTTCCACTTCCGATTTCTTCAGATACTTGATGTTGACCAGTCACCATTGTATGAGGAGGCTCAAGCTGCTCGTGGAGAAGGCCCCTATAATGAGGAACTCAGGCCAGTCCTTGCTGAACTTTCTGCTGAAGAGTAACACCACTGGGCCCCATGTGAATGGGCTGTCTCAGAACTGGATCCTACAGCCCCTGGTTGAGCCATCCCAGACGATGCTACGTGGAGCAGAGCAGTGTCTTCCAAAAAGCAGATTCATGAGTCAAATAAATGATTTTTTTTTAGTCAATGCTGTGCCCGACGTGGGGCTGGGACTCATGACCCCGAGATCAAGAGGAGAATGCTCCACCGACTGAGCCAGCCAGGTGCTCCTTGATTGTTTTTGTTTTAAACACCTGGTTTTGAGGTGGTTTCTAATGCAGCTAGATAATTTGTAAACTCCATGTTTAGGTGAGAATCCCTTCCTGGATCTTTTCTAGGTATTCTATCTTGAAATATTGCTTTCTTTGCTTTCTCCTCTTAGACCAGCAAAAGACTCAAATTAGCTAGCTGTCAGATATATTGCAGAAGATACTGCTGGCGGTATTGCAGAAACAGAGGGAGCCTTTGGTCAGAATGCAGATGCCATGACAATTCCTCAGCAGCAATTTTCAGATTGTTTTTCTATGTGTCAAGCAGTACAAAACTTGTCCCTAAGATGTTTTGTCCCAGTCTCTTAAGATAATGTCTTCTTGTTATTAATCATAGAAAAGCAAATTATATCAAGGAGGTACTATCTTAAATTAGCTTTTTTTTTTTTTTTTGAAAAAAGGATACTATTTAATGCTAGTGAAGCTGGGACTGCAATATATCTCAATCAATATATTGCACATAGCAGGGTAACTTAGTACAACTATTTAGAAAAAACTAACCTTTGACTCAGTAATTTTACCTCTAATGATTTATCCTAAGTAAATAATCTAAAGAAGGAAAAATAAAGAAACTTAATCGAGGAAGATGCTCACTGTAGTCTTATTCATCACGGCGAAAAAACTGGAAGCAGGTTAAATTTCTAAACATGGAGAAGAAATTATATCAAAAGTATATTGCATCAGCCTTGTGGAATATTATGCAACCATTAAGATGACAGTAAGGAAGACCAGCAATCCTTGGCTTATGGTGTAATAATACTAAGTGGGGAAAGAATCAGAATATAAAACTGTAAATCTACTGGCTACAACTTTATAAAGACACAGATACATATAAAGCAAATATTAAAATGGAAAAGATAAAGAAGGTAGTTTATATAATAGCTTGTATCAGCATTTTTGCCTTTTAAAAACAAAACTTTGTATTTTTTTAATATTTAAAGAAGGTGGGATGGAGAGACGAGCCATTAAACAAATTAAAATTACCCTCCAACTCAATTAAGCAGTTAATTGACCATTGTGGTCAAGATGGTTATTGCCCTTCTGTTGAATAAAACCAAGAACTGATACTTGGATCCCATGAAGAACAGCTTATTTTAGGCAGTGACTTCCTAGAGAATAAGTCCTCTATCATTTTGTATCATATTTATACTCTGGGTGTTCAGTCAGAGAAAATGGAGGTAATTCAGAAATTGAAGTTAAATTAGCACATTATAATTTTGGCTTTGTTCCTCTCCCCTCCCAACCTTCTACTTTTCCCTTCCTAGACTTTCAAAATATAAACTGCCAAAATAAAACCAGCAACAACAGTTTCTATTTTTAGAGTGAACTTTAATCCAATTTTCACAAAGATCCATGCCAATTCAAAATCACTGCTCTTCTCTTGGTGCTAGTAATACAGTGATTGTCTTTTGCATTAAAAATTAAGAATTACAGTCACACAGGAGAAAGAAAACTTGGCTTCGACTTCTTAGTGGTCAAATGTACACCAGCAAAAGCAAGTGGAAAACTGATTGCCATCGAGTACTTGGATATTTAAAGCCAAAACCGTTTTTACCCCAACGGTTCAAACACTGGCATTACGGTCTCCTTTCTCGACTCTAAAATCATGCACAGGGAAGTGGAGAAGGAAGACCTGGCTCATTCAAATCCCAAATTTCCACTTAAAGCCCTGTGAGTGGAGTGGCAGGAAGTAAGGACACTTTCTCTGCCAGCTTTCTTGCTCACTGTGTAGTCATCACCTTCCTTCACCGTGATCCAACCAAGTGACAATCTAAGCGTTAGATTAACTTTCATTTGAATGTGTAGCAAAACATTAAGTACATGTTTTTATAAACTAATTTCCAAGCAGAACTGTTGATATATTTTACCTTAGAGATAAGTGGCTGCTGGAACACTGAATCTATTTCAGAATTTCGTCACACTGAGCCATTTTTCTTAGTCATAAAATAAATACCACGGCAGATAAGGATAATTCTGTACCTCTGTCACTAGCTGTTAGAGCAACAAGAAAGTCAGACTTCAGCTCTCTCTACAGCCCTTTTCAAATCAGCCCACTCAATGCTAATGCAAATGTAAACACATCATTCCACCAACCATTAGGACTGAAGAAATCTCTTGGGAGCTAAAATGTGAGCTCCCATTTGGTTCCAAGGCTTCTAAGTGAAGCACTCTCTTGCACACAGTAAAATAGGCAGAAGTCAAGATGTTTTCCATCAGGAGAAAATAAAATTAAATAAGGTTAAGTTAAATTAGAGTAAGTAAATAAATACACAACCCCCTAAATTGGATACATTTTAGGAGGCCTAAAGACATGATAGTTGTAGCTCTTGAACGTAGAAAAATTACCTCTCTCTCTCTCACATACACACACAAACGCCCTAAACTATTTCAGTTGTTTAAAAGAATCTACATTAACACTTCTTGATCAAGGCCAAAGGAAAAACTCCTTAAAATTTAAGTGATGAAATCCATAGCACTAAGCATCGTGGCTTTGATCTTAATTGGCTCCTGCTACTCTTACACCAGAGTTGTTTGCAGGCTTTTAACCCTGCAGACGGACCCCATCTCTTCGCTTAAACAGGCCAACAGCGTGCCTATGAAGTGGAGAAGCCCACTTGATGATGCAAACGTTTAGGTGGGTGATTAGACACACTTGGAGCATCAACTTGTCTTGTGATTTAAAATTTACTAAAGTAGAAGGTGGCTTCCGGTAGAACTGAAGGTGTATCTCAAAACAAGGACGCTGAATCTCAGTTAATTTAGAGGCTGTTTTTCTCTGAAATGTCTTTACTCACTGCAATTTGCTGGTGACCTCAACTTGATGAAAAATAAACACACAAACAGGAGTGCATCTTAAGTCTGTGCTTGCCATTAAATAGCTGTAAGTTTTTTTTAATTTTTTTTAATGTTTATTTATTTATGAGACAGAGAGAGACAGAGCATGAACGGGGGAGGGTCAGAGAGAGGGAGACACAGAATCCGAAACAGGCTCCAGGCTCTGAGCTGTCAGCACAGAGCCCGACGCGGGGCTCGAACCCATGGACCGTGAGATCATGACCTGAGCCGAAGTCAGACGCTCAACCGACTGAGCCACCCAGGCGCCCCAAATAGCTGTAAGTTTTAATACAGAATTTGTAACTGTGCTCTCAGAGATGTCAGGATGACTGAATCAGAAGATATCTTGGTTCTCACACTAAGGAAATGTAGATTCCATAGCGGTACTTTATTTTTTACACCTTGGGGAGACCGAGTCTGTGCAGACATCCAGGCCACCCTGAGTATGGTGGTACCTTTCTAACAGTTAACACTGAGTGTCAGACTACATGGTATATACCCTGAGCTGGTATTCACTTGGTATCACGTTGTGGAGTCTGTTTTAATTGGTCAGTACCCATGCCAGAGGGCTGGCTAAATATTTTGGCTATCACCCTGCAATATACCAAACTTCTTGGATAGTAAATTAGAAAATTCTCAAGAATGCCGGCATTTATACATTAGAATTTTAAGGCCTTAGATATAGGTTTCTTTTTAAGTGCAGCCAAAGTACTGGAGTTAGTTAAGTCTCCTCTGGGATATCAGCATAAAAATCTAGAGAGAGGAAAGGACAGATCCAAATGAAATGAGCAGAATAATGCCCATCTCAATGAATTTGATTTTATGTTGTAAAACCACCCAAAAGCTTGTAGGCCTAGTCTAGAGGTCAAAGGTTTCAGCTATAGAGCTCAAATTCTCAAAAGGAGTTGTGATTTCCACTTTGTGTTTCTTTTGCTTCCATAATCCCCATGTCTTAATATGAAGTCTTGAGAGTGTAATCATCACAATTACAACCCAAATGCAGGTCTTACATAATTTTATACTAGTATTTTAGTCTACTGAAGTGTGAGGATTGCCAGCAGTGACTCTGGAGGCCATGTCTATTCTGCCTTAGTTTACAACTGAAAGGACCAAGGCCCAGGGAAATTACATGGTTTGTCTGAGTAGATGATGCAGCGGGAACTCAGAGCCAGAGCCCAGGACTCTTTACAACTCATGTCTGTCTAATCAGATCAATACAAAACAAATGCCATTGTTGAAAAGCAGCCATCAGGACAGGCTACATGATCTGCAGGGGCCAGTCCGGTGCAAAATGAAAACATGGAGGTCCTTATTAAAAATTTTATTTTTTTATGAATTTTAAGATGGCTACAGCAGAGTGTTCTTGGCATGGGGCCAAGTGTGACTGCACAGGTAACACACCCAGGAAACTGACCCTGGGTACAGTTACTTAATTGTTTACTGGACTTGGACTCATGGAAGGCAAAAGGGAAGAAAGGCTCTTTGAATGCTGAAAACGCTCCAAAATTATCTGTCATGTGGGGAAGTGAATGAGTGAATAAGGAAATGAGGGAAGGAATGCATCTTGGAGACTACGGCTAAGACTCAGCGTCAGGCTGAGTTAATACAGCAAGTCACTGCGAGTGCTTGGTCCATTATTTAAGTGTCACAATTCATAATCTGAAAATACCGCATAACATAATAAACCTTCCCAGTCCCAATACAGATAACTTGCCAGATCTATGTCCAGGACGTGAATGGCAATGCACCCAGGTGGTGGCATTACCGTGCTATTATGTGCTCGACAAACGCCAACTTCCTACCAGGATGGTTTTGGCTTTTTTTCTCTTTCTGCTTTTAGAAGTAGCCGTCCAGATATATTTTATGGAACCTACCCATGTGCAAAATCTGCAAGCCCTTCAGATATGAATATTTCATACATTGCCAGGCATCTTTGATTTAAAAACAATAGTAATAACAATAAAACTACTACAGTATATTGAGTTTTTATTATGTCAGATATCATGTCAAGTGCTTTGAATATATTTCCTCCTGAAGAAGACCCTATAACATCTCTATGAGGTAGATATATTACCCTGATCTTCCAGTGAGGAAAACAAGGCTCTGAGAGGCTGAGTGGTGGAATCAGAATTTGACCTTAGACTATTTGGATTCCTGGAGACTCACTGTTCTTTGAAAGGAAAATAGTGCAGGTTGGATATGCCGAGAAGAGCAGAACAGGAGCTATTGCTTGACTTGAAAGAATGAGACTTTTATTTGATAAGGCCTGAGTGAAGTTTCACTTTGGTGAACAGAAATGAAAATCTAGGCGGTTAATTTTCAGCTTACTACAAAGGCAGATCAGTTGTACAAAGGCAGGTAAAGGAGGAGCCTCCTTGCCCACATTTTATGGGGCCTTAGGACTGATTTATTGCATGACTATACCGGGAAAAGAGGTTAACAGTACAGACTGAAAGGAGGCTCAGAGCCAAGCTAAGATTTCCACTCAGGTGGTTTGTAGTATATTTGTTTCATTAAGGGACAAGAGAGATTAAAAAAAAAAAAAAAAGTGGGTAACTTTCCTCAGTAGATACAGATTTACAATGTGTAACAGAAACACGTGAAACTTGACAGAGATTTAGGGACTAATGGTTTTTCGAAGTAGGAACCATAAGAAAATGTGAGTTTAAAATCATGAAATGTCTCAGAATTGAAGAAAATATAGTTAGTGTTTCTGTATCTACCTCTCAAGTGATAAGGGTGCCTTCATAATTATGGCTTGTATTTATTATGACATTTCAAAGTGGCAAGGGTATCTTACTTCTTATTTAAAACAACCTACGGGGGAAAATAAAGGAAAAATGTGGAAGCATAGCAAAAACAAATTCATTTTTTTATTAAAAATGTTTAATGTTTATTTTTGAGAGAGAGACAGACAGACAGACAGACAGAGGGTGTTAACTATGAATGGGAGAGGGGCAGAGAGAGAGGGAGACACAGCAGGCTCCAGGCTCTGAGCTGTCAGCACAAAGCCTGACATGGGCTTGAGCTCAAGAGCCGTGAGATCATGAATTGAGCTGAAGGCAGACACTAAACTGACTAAATCACTCAGATGCCCCTTAAATTCATTGTGTATATGTTCTGTCCACATTTTGTAGCATTGTCCTCTGGTGTCATATCTTTTATAATTTTTAATTGCCAGACTGGTTAAATAAAAAAATCTGCTTTAGATATGCAAAATCTTCAAATAATGGCAGAAAAATATTTTTTGGCAAAACACCAAAGTTTTATAGATTGAGCACACTCATGAATATGTTTATGTAATAGACCCTGTGTGTACACATTATGCATATATAACAATGTATACATACAAACACAGTTTGTAACAAAATGCTGATTCTGTTCACGTGTCTGTAGATAAGAAAGTCTTCCCCATCTAAGTCCACTGCAGTGGACCCATCCCCCTGCCCAAGACTACTTTGGGCTTCAGCCATGAAAAGGTGTCAATGATTCTATCCACAGAGACCAAGGAGAAATGTGTTACTAGGAAAGGTTTCTTAGTTAGACTTGGTCTCTTGATCTGTTGGATACTCACATAGAATGTGCCAGTTTTATTGGGAATATGAAAAGAGCTCACCAAGGACAAGATGACAGGCTGAGAATGGCAGAGAACACAGAAAGCACCTGAGTCTTTGATGACATTATTGAACCAAAGAAGTTACCAGTCCTGGAGCCACTCTGTCTCATGACTTCTTATAATGTGACTTAATATACACATGTCCTCATTGTTGAGGCAACTTTGAGTTGGATTTTCTGTTACTGGTTGCCAAACCCAACATGACTAACACCTATTATGTTCTAGACTCTTCTGGCCAATTTCCATGCAATATCTCTAATTGATTTCACATCTCTAAGCTAAGTGATATTTTCTCCACTTAACACAAAAGGAAACTAGGAATTAGAGAAACTAATGATATACCCAATTACTCACATCTAGTTAGCAGATAGGGCAGGATTCCAACCCTAGTCTGCGTGACTTTGAAAGTTATCATTTAAAATCTCTGTATGTGTTTGTGTACATGTGTGGTGATGTTCCATTTTTATACACGTCCATGTTTATATACCTATGGTGAGGGTGTTATCTGTAGCGGCACAATCATTTATCACGTTTTGGAGTCTGAAATGTTAAAACGCTGAACATAAACATGTTTCACATAAAACGTTACACACAGGCATTACTGAGGGAATATGCAACAAAAGAAAGCAAATGGCAAGAACTGGGAAAAGTAATCATTACCAGGTTTTCTTTCCCATTGGGAGTTACTTATTTTCCTTCTCATGGGTCAGATAATTCAAGCTCTGTTCTCGGGGCTAGCTGAGACATCAACATCACGCCAGATGACATCTGCACTAAATACTTATCAACCTATATGGATACCATTAGTGACTATGAGTGTTGCAAGGGAGATATGTGTCCCTAAAGAAAATACTGAATCAAAGACGGCAAATTTGCTGTAAAAGGGCTGCCATTCACCATACCCTTTTCACAGAAGATTTTACTAATCAGTCAAGGCTTTCCTTTTCTCTCTGACCTTGGATGCAGTCTCACAAATTTCTACAATGCAAGCTGCAACAGCCACTACCAACCCGTCAGGTTTGGCTCTCTACTTTGAAACTCATTTGCCCTATCTGTCCTACATGTTCAATGGGGGATGGCTCTTCAGGGATGTAACTGAAATTACAGGGAAATTGTGCAATGGTAGTTTATCAACCCCTGAGAGCTGAATGAGTGAAATTACTGCTAACTGAAAATACTATCTATGTATTCCTGAAAATTGAGTCTAAAAACTATATTAGCGGTGATGAAGTTTAAGTGATCCCAAAAGAAAAGAGCAAAGTGTTGTAAAATATAAATGGTGATAATAAATTTGAAAGTTGGACTATCTGTGCGTCTGTCTCTTTTTGCGGACACATTTTTAGAATGTGTCTCTTTACGAAGTGAATTCACATTTTTAAAAATCACCAATAGATTTGATCCTACCACCAAGGTAATTAAAATATGAAAGTTAATATAGCATTAAGGAGTCCTGCTACTAGAAAGAATCTTGGAGATTCTCTAGACTCTGTGCTGCCCATTTCTACTTCACTTTGTTCTAATGAGAGAACTAAGGGCAGCAAGGCCAGTGCCTTGCCCATAGATGTCTGGTAAACCCATTAAAACACCTTCCTTACAATCCTCCAAAACTGTCCTCTAGTCCCCTAAGTTCTTCTTCTTTATTCAATCATCCCATGGAAGACACCTTGATTCAGGGACTCTGTAAATGCAGTTAATCAGGTAAATAATACTGAAACTCACACAAAATAAATGAAAGGCTATGTATAGTATGCTTAGTACAAAGTAGGACATGAAGATCAGTATGGTTAACTTTTGTTTTGTTACTACTATAATGATTATTTTTAAAAGCCCCCAATTGATTATTCTAAAAGTAACAGGGCCCTCCTGAGCACTTATGTTCTATGACTTTACTGTTTCTTCCATTGATTGACTCAAGAAGGTTTCATAGTGAGTAGCTGAGATGGTGGGCTTTGAAGTCAGACAGGCTTGGGCATGAATTCTGACTGCCTCTGCCATCTCCTAGTGAGGTACTGAACTGTGGCAGACAGAATATTGTCCCAACCTCTCCCCAAAGACGTCCACACCCTGATCCCTGGAACCTGTGAAGAGGCTGCTTTACCCGGCAAGAGGGATTTTGTATATGTGATTAAGCAAAGGATCTTAAAAGAGGGAGATTTTCCTGGATTATCTGGGTGGGCCCAATGTAATCAGAAGGGTCCTTAAAAGATGGAAGGGGGAGGCATACATCCAAGAAAGAGATGTGACCATAGAAGGAGAAGTCGGGAGTCAGGGATGGCTGGCTTTGAAGCTGGAGGAAGGGACCACAAGTGAAGAAATGAAGGCAGCCTCTAGAAGGTGGAAAAGACAAGGAAATGGCTTCTCCCCTAGAGCCTGCCGAAGAAACACAGTCCTGCTTTAGCCCAGTGAAACCCATCTGGGCCTTCTCACCTCCAGAACTGTGAGGTAATACAGTTGTGTTGTTGTAAGCATCTAAATTTGTGATCATTTGTTATAACAGCAATAGGAGTCTAACTGATGCTCCTCGAGCATCTGTGTCCTGATCTATAAAATGGGAATAAAAAATAATGTGCCCCAAAGGGCTGATGTGATGATTACATTAAGAGAATATAAATAAAACACTTCAGTGCTTGGCAGATTAAAAACTCAAAGAATGTACACTGTGATTATGCATTTGATATCATCATGTAGATTAGGGATTTACATATTGTTGATTATAATAAATGGTGATTCCACAAAATGTAATTCATTTTATCATAATAATACCTTACATAGGAGCAGCATTTAGCTGGCTTTTATGGAGCACATTCACCTCTGATGTCTTATGTGATGCTTATTATAATTGTGAGTCCACAGAGGAGGAGACTGAGGGTCCAAGGGGACAGTGCTTTCTTCAGTCACTCAGAGAGCACTCTGTTGGCCACAGGTCATCTGATTCCAAACATAGTACACTCCCAATCTCATCATGTGGTTTACAGAAATACACAGTCATGGTATGCAGAATCCTCACATGAAACAAAAATGATGAAGCCAAAGGATGGTGGGGTTATTCATCACATACCAGCCCATTTCCCATATGATCTCGCCCAGCGCAGTTTTCACTAGGGCCTCCAGCCCCAGCTCTCCAGTGCAGCCTGAGTAGTCTCTCTAATGCATCTAGTCAATTGTGCAAAGCACAGGGGAAAAAATTCCATCCTGACCGCAGCAGGCAATCACCTTATGCCCTGAAGCATGAAGTTTGATTACCCTTATCTCAGTTTATCATTAAATCAAAAACTGTTGCTATGAATACTGGCCTAGGACTCCATTTATGAAATGATATAGGCCAGTCAGCAGAAATAAGTGAGTGCCCTTTTTCTTTCTTAATTTCTGCTCACTGTGAAGTTGTTTTTTTTTTTTTTTTTTTGCCAACTAGGGGGAAAAAAGCCTCTTTAGCTTTGAGCAGATTTTATAACTTTCTTCACTCTTTCATGAGCTAGCTGGGATGCCTCTGGCTCATCACCATTCTTCCCGTGCTGTAGGGGAGAGGTTTCAGATCTGCTACCTAGTGGCCTGCCAACACTAGACTTGAAGTCTAGCACTTTGTTGGGGTGGGGATCCGTGCTCTGGCCACACCACAGCATCATTTCCCAAAGCATGGTCAAGGGCCTGCAGGGTGCGAGTCACCTGAGATGTTGGTTGCAAACAGACTCCAGACCCAGCAGAACAGAGCTCCTAGTGCTGGGGCCCTGGGAATCTGCATGTTAACCATGTGTGATTCTGATGAGAGGACCACTGGTAGAGATCGAAGATGTGGGTAATGACAGGAATAGTCTGGGACGGTGCCTAGATTTTTGGGGTGTTATTCAGCTTTTCATCAGCCCAGGGGGCAACCAGCACAGAACACATACCAATCATCTGTATCGGCCTTCAAAACAATCAACAGTAGAAGCCAGATTTCTGCCATCATGAATCTGAAATGATTGATATCAGGGTCAGGGATATGCAACCAGGCATCAAGGTCTGGGTTAAATCTCCAGGCTGCTGGACCTCCCCAGCCAAACTCTCCTTTCCAGTCTGGCTGAATTTGTAGCAAGTATGGTGCATGAGGGTAGAGGGTAGCTGGTTGTGAAACTGGCCTCAAGGTCTCTATATCAGTTAAGAGATATGATAAAGTCACCTATGAAGAGACAGCACAGGATAAGGGCTAAAAGCATGGGCTCTGGAGCCAGACTGCATTTACTTTTGTTTAACAGACACTGACGTCTATATAGCACTCACTACCTGCCAAGCGCTATTCTAACTGCTGTTCAACTATTAATTCATTTAGGTCTCACAGCAACCCTTCCAGGTGGGGACTACCAACATCAGCCACCTTTTATGTGGTGACACCGAGGTTCAGAGAGGTCAAATAATTTGCTCAAGATCACAGCTGATCAGTCACACAGCCAGGACTCACAGCCAGGACTCACACCCGACAGGCTGGCTCCAGAGTTCAAGGTGTTAAACACCCTGCTATGCTCTTTCTCATGGATCTAAGTCCCCTGGGGTTTGACCCTAGGAAAATTACTTAACCTCCCCGACTTCAGTTTCCTTCAGTTTCCTGTATAAAACTAGGATATTATTAATAATCATACCTCCCTCAACGAACGCTGATCAAATCATTTAGTATATGCACTTAAAAGTGTATCAGGCACACAGTAAGCACTCAGTAGATGCTAGCTCGAGGTTACCTATCAGTCCTATACTCTCAGGGGTAGCCTGAGGATTAAATTAGATAACATATTTAGAGTGCTGGGCACAGCGCCATGGCACACAGTAAGCGCTAGCTCCTATTATTAGCGCAGTTGAGCCAGGCCAGTTTATTTTAGGTCCTGTCTGGAAGGCAACTGTGCTTTTTATGCAGGGGGAGGCAGCGTGTCCTTGGCTTCAAAAAATAACTGGGTGGGAGCCAGACTAATTATTTGACTGAACAGGTTCTTTGCTTTATGTCACTGGAATATTCCTGAAAAGTTCCTGATATTGAACTTGTATATGCTTAATCCTTTTTCCCCATTGACCTATTTTATAATTTCTGATTGATCTTTCATTGGCAGTGATTCTTTAGACCTAAGTCTTCTCTCAGACTGTCTGTCACGTAACTATTAGCTTGTAAAAGATTTAAATATACCAAGGAAAACTGAACTGCTGGAACAATTCTTGGCAAAGTAATTGGCTTAATCATTCCCTAATGTAATTGTTTTCATTTTATTTTTCCTTTATTATGCGTTCTAATAAGCATGCTTACACTATACTGAATGACCTGTCTTTCTTTCCATGAAGCTTAGCACCTCCACCATTAAACTTAACTGTGGTTAAGTGGTTTGATTACAATTTATGTTAACTTGAGGGGTTAAGGATGGCTTGGAAACCCTCATACCCAACAGCCTATCTTGGAGTAGGGCTGGGCATAGGAGAAGGGAGGTGGGGAGGGAGCTGGAAAGGTGGGGTTGTGGGCAGCCACTGATGGGGCTGAGTTTATCTTGAAAGCTCAGACCCAGAAAGTGGAGCTGAAACCCCAGGGTCTCTGGAGGATGAGATTTTCCAAAAGGAAGCATTAGTAACTTTCCAAATTGTTCACTGCTACGTTTTCATTTTATTGGGAAAAAACTGTCAGCTCCAACCTCATTTTTTGCAGAGTTTACCAGGCATGATAGGCTACATCTGCAGTGTAATAAAATGTTAAACTCGATAGACACATTTACTAAGATATTTGTTGCACATCACTTGCTGTGCTACCTTTCAGGGATGAACAGGCAATCCAGCCTCATGGGACCTGCAGGGTGGACTGAGCACCTAGAGTCCAGCTCATGCTATTTCTACTCTGTTCAGCTTCCTCTCTCCATATCCCCCTTTCCCATCTCCAATCCTCCTCATAGATGTACGCAATCTATTCCTCATAGAGTCTATGTCTAGAGTTATTTCAGGTTAAAAAAGATGAAACCAATGAGGCAGGAGCCTTCTAGTTTGGCTCTGCTACACAACCCCGTGGGGGGAACCATCTTGAGGCAAAAATCGTATTTTCCCTTGCAATGTTCTCGTGCAACACTGAACCAGTTGGCAGTTGATATGGAGTTTTTAGCACTGATCACAGAGCAGTCTACTGAATCGCCACAAGATTGATCCCATTCATTCTGATGGCTTAAGCCGCGGGGCCATCTGCTGAATGGCTAAGAGGAGTAGACCAGAGATACTCAATAAATATTTGTGGATTGCCTGGCAAACTGCCTCTTCACACCTGAAAGACAAGTCTGTGCTAGGTTATAACTCAAATGTGGACAACTGATCTAGATCCCTGCCCCCACCCTCACCCCAGGGCCTTTGCCTAAGCTGTTCTCTATGCTTGGAATGCCCTCCCTCTCACCACCTCCCCCACTGCCCCTCACAGTCCACCTGTCCAAATCCCACCTAGTTCAAGGACCAGCTCAAATATCAGTGGCTCCATAAAGCTTTCCCTGACTACCCTAGCCAGAAATAACTTCTCACTCCTCTCAATTTCCATAGGTCTGTGTGCATGTTTTCTGGCACTTACAATGCTCGCCATTTTATTTTGGCTATGTGTTCACCTCGTCTTTTCTATACCACTCAATAAGACCCTTGAGCTCTGGAACTCTGTGTCAGTTCCTCTTTGAACCATTTCCCCACGCTGGCACCTACTTTGTCAGAGCAGACACTTGGTAAAAGATGACTGAATGAACAAATGGTTACCCCAGCAATGACAAAAACAGAAACAACTGCAACATTCTTTATTCCTTCTTCTGCCCCTCCTTCTCCTCCTCCCTCTCCTCCTTCTGTAGCTTTTAAACATTTATTTACTTGATCTACCAATTACCCAGGGGAGGAGGTTTGGGGACTTACTGATAGGTGTAGACAACTCTGCAGACCAAAAAAGCTTCCAGAGACCCCTATAATGACAAGTGGTGCCTAGGCCAATGCAGACGCAGGGGGGAGTCAGTCTCTGGTCTGCTGACAGCCGGCTCCTGGGAATGGAAGTGTTATTTTCTCAAAGAGCTTCATCTGCTCTGGTTCATATGTGCCAGTTCTTCGTCTGAGTAGAAATTCCTGACTTTATTTTTAAATACAGACTCCAGTAATAGGCTAAGTAATTGCAGATCTTCCCGAGGCCTTATTATACATGTACCAACATACTGAACTTCTTAAAACCCGTATTTCTTTCCCGTAAATATATGTTGAACACCTTAAATTTCAGCATTCTGTGTAGTGGTAATGTGTATTTGTTGTTCTCCCTCCCATAGGAATCCTGAATAAGAAAAAAAAAAAAAAAAGGGCAACCAGAGAAATGCTGAGGCACCAGTGACAATTTCTCAACAATGTGTCTGATTACTTGTATAGGTAAAAGGACTCTCCTGCAGCCATAAGTAAGAAAAATGCGTATTACAATATAATACATAGTCAAGCTTCAATAATACACTTTCCATCCTGGTGCCACTAATGCGTGAACAGCTGCACCTCTCACTGTCTTTGCTGATGGGGCCCATAAATACTCCTGGGAAATGGGACAGGGATACATAATGGATCTTCACCTGCCAAGATCAGGGAAATGAATGTCAATTGCACCCTGATGCAGACTCACTTTTTTGGTGGAGAGTGATGAATATTGCCATTTGTCCTATGCCACTGTAATCTTGGACAGGAAAGCCTACCATGGAGAAAAATGGCGGGAGAAGAAGATGTTGTCCTAGGACACTTGAAAAGAAGAGTGTCATAATTATTTGGCCACCAAGAATAAAAGTGGAAGAAGAGTGCAACAATATGATTTAGTTTAGAGCAAGGTGAAAATTTAAGAGGATAGCCACACTGTACATATAATTTCATTCAGTGTAAAATTCTCCCTCAAAGTAGGACTCTTTTGTTGAAAACAAAAGTCAGAAATATCAGGGAGTCACAAAATAGTAGCGTGGTCCATGTTCCCAGAAACAATTCAGTGTCGTGACTAAAGGGTGTGGGCTGACATGTGAGGCAGACCTACGTTCATATCCCGACTCTACCTCCTACCTCCCTGCTGTACAGCCTCAGGAAAATGACCTGACTTCTCAGGTCCCTGAGTTTTCTTTTTAGATAAAGCAGTGATAATAATAACAGAGCCCACATAGTGCAGTTGATTGAAGGTTACACAATGTAATTAAGATCAAGACTAACAGTAAGTGGTAGGTATTATGGTTGTTGCTGTTTTCCCCCTTCCCCTTTCTCTATCACCTTCATCACCGTCATATCATCCCAGCTGATCTGTGGCTGATTTCAGTAGCAAATATCAGGGAGAGAAGCGAGAAGACTATCCTGACCAAAATACCAGGCAGTCTCCCCCTCTCACATCAAACTCTAAAAGCAGTATTTCCAATTATAAAAGTTGGTTTTTAAAGTTTTGCAACATAACTTAACAAACGTATCCACCTCATGTCACTCTTGTTTTATCAAACAATTACTGCTGTAACAGGTTATCTTCTTAGAAAAAAGAAGAAAGCCAAAAAAAAAATAAAAAAGGTGATAGAAAGCACCGGGTTCTATTAGACATGGGCCCCAGATTTAGTTACATCACATGCTCTTTGGGAAAAGGGAGGAAGCAATGACATGTTCAGTTCTCCAAAGAACTTTGACAAAGTCCTTTTCTGTTTTCTGTCATTTGGAGTCACGGGCCAAAGGCTACTTTCATTCTGTTCTTCCCTTTTTCCAAAAGACTGCATTCTGACGGTGAATGAAGAATGGTGTCTGAAAGCCTTCTAATTCTGTAATTCTGGTGCTGTAATTGTATCGAGCCCAAAGAGGCTTTGCTCTGGGCTGTACCAGGCTGTGGCACGTCCTCGCTCACGTGGAGCGCACCGTTGCAAGTCAGCAGAGTCTTACTGCAGGTGTGTGCCCAGAACTGGACGAGGGGCCCAGCACAGGTTGCCAAACAATGGAAACTTCCCGTTCTGGGTGTTAACTTTAGTTACCACAGCCAGACAATGCTGCCAGTGGTGTGGAAGAAAAAATTGCTGTAGCCAGCTGTGCTGTTCACAGTCGGATGGATTCTGTGTAGCTCCAAATGGTGATGGAGCCAGCAGCCTGTTGTAGCCAAGGACAGGATGATGGATGATCTACACACTGTGTCCAAGTAGAGAGAATGGCAGAAGTTCACTTCAGGGTTGTTAAAATGCTAATCTGGGTGAGCTAACAAAAGCTTAATAGAAACGAAAAGTTTGAGAAATAAGTCCACCTCATGTGGTATCTATGTGGACCACTGATTTGATCACCCTTGGTTACATAAATGGTCGCTTTTCAAAGCAAGGACATTTCCTAGTTTTCCTGTTGGACGAGGGGAAGTAGAAGCGGCCCCACTTGTATCAGCTGCACGTATTAGCTGTTGTCAGGTCTGAGGACAAAAAAGTCTGCCCAAGAACAGCCACCTCAACTGAAGAGGGTTCTGATATGCTTAACACAGTCTTATGAATTTCACTCTCTCTATGTGTCATGGGAACAAATCAAAGAGCACTTTTTTCCCCCCGAACGAGAAGTAGGCAGCCGTTCATGAAATAAGCAGCAACCTAAGACACTGGCTTTGGTAGATTTCAATGCTCAGTCTCCATTCACATGAGTTCTCCTGCTCTAATGACAGTTTCAACTCGTGAACTACACTAACAGGATGTTGAATTCTTAGTGTGAATCTTTAGGATTAAACAACATGGTTCAAAAAATGATGCATATTTACATTTCTTGCCAAGGGATCCATTTTGCCATTCTCTATTTCTTTGCATTCTTACTTAAGTTGAACATACAGAAACATGTCTGCCTCACCTGGTGTTGAAACATTGGCTAGCACAGCTCCTTGCAAATGACAGGTACTCAATAAACACCGACTGGCTGGCATACCCCGAGTACCTCTTGCTTCCTCTAGAAATGAACCTAGAATATGCAGCCTTAAAGTCTATTAATTGAAATAAAAGGTAATATTTTATCCTGCAATATGCGAGGGAGGGAGTTCACCTCCTACGGTGACACCAATAATGGTTAGGCACTCAGCCAGGCTCCTAAGTCTGTGTAAAATGCATCAGAAGGGTAAAAAACGACCCCATTTCAGATGCATTTTTCACTCTTTGTATCTTAGTGAAACTCACATGCAAGAACAATGACTAAGCTAATTACCAGCGTTCATTATGATGGAGCAGCAAGAAGTGAAGAACTTCTCCAGTTTCAAGAAGTCCTTAACAATGATGGGCATCTTTGTGAACCAAAGCTCTGGTTCCTGCTTACTTGCCTGTGTGCCTTTCAAGCAATAGAAACCACCACACAAGGATGCAGGGGCCCAGTTACCTAGAGCACAATTACTGGACAGATCCTTCCTGCGCTGCAAGCGGCCAGTGAACTGAAGTCCACCGGATTTCTAAGTTGCCCTCACTCTAAGGACTAATAGGTTTACATCACAGGCATCTTTCAAATCCATCAAACCAGGGGAGACATGACCAGATGGTGCTATTAGTGGGCACCAAAAAAACCCACCAAAAAAACCAAAAAACAAACAAAAACAAAGAAAAAAAAAAAAACGAAAGAAAGAAAGAAAAAAAAAAAGGAAGAGGGCAGAATGCCCACAAATCGAAATCAAACTGGAGTTAACCAGATGTTTGGTGATGGAGAAGTCATGATATTCCTGGCATACTGTCCTGCATCACAGAAATGTTCCTCAAAAAAGGTAATCTATGTAGCATCTCTGGTAGAAGCGATGACCGGTAGCAATATTCTGCAGAATCCAGTAAGAAACAGTAACTGGCTGTTAATCTAACTAAACGTGCTAATGGAAGAAAATGGTTTGCTAAACAACACATTTTGGAGATCCTAGGGTTATTTACTTAACTGTCTTTCTGACAGCACAAGCCAGGGACCTAAATCAAAGCACAGACACTAACTATAAAAAACAAAACCCAGCTGTGGCTTAAGGTAAATAGTTTATTTACCTTAAGATGTTTTAAATGCATGATAATCTGGGGCCAAATCTCAGAGTTTACTTGGCAACTTCTATTTATCTAAGCCGGGTAAATGTTTGTGTAATATTTGTCAGCCTGACAGAATATGCCTGTCACTCACTATGTTCAACAGAACTACATACAACTTAATTTCCTGAGTTAGACACCTAAGAGAGCAATAGGATTTTTTAACAACTTGAACAGACCAGCATCAAAACCTATTGTTTAAACTACCAAAAGGACAGTGAAATCCTCACCTTGAACTGTCTGAGGTTTTTCTCAGTTCTATAAGGAAGAAACCTGGAAAAATTTCTCCAAACAAGTATTTCTCCTATTCCGAGGAACAGAGACGAAAACAGTTTAGAAAAAAAAGTATTAAACCTTTCCCTAGGACTTTAGCCTTGAAATAAACACAATAATCCACTTTACTACTCCAAAGGACAAGCAGAGGGAAGGACAGTCCTTAAAAAAGCACCTAGACTTTTTTACTGCAGACTTAAGATTCTTAGTACCCAGAAGTTCTTAGGAAAATTACCCCAGACCTTTCTTTTCCCAAGTAACTGGAAACACTACCGTTATTTTAAAGAGAAAGCAGCCGTCCATAGTGGTGGGCATGAGGTCCAATTACTGTTTATAAAGTCTATATATCTATAATAACGATCTACTGTCCCTTCTGTGAAAGTCACCCGCCTGAGACTGGTGAGGGCAACTGGGGTTGCTGACTGGTCACCTCAGAAACAGAGTACTACCCTCAGCTCCTTTAATGCCTTAATTAATACTGCTACTTCATTTTCCTCTAGTTCCATGACATTCAGCTCTTTACAAGTTCGGTATTTAAACAATCACCTGACAGAGGTGGTCCTGAGAGTCGATTTAGTAGAAGAAATTCTTAAAACCCAGTTCTCATCCACACCAAGTCTTTTACTTTTATTTCAATCCAACACTTACACACGACAGAGCAAGCTTTAAGCCCTTCGAAATTACCCAAGGCGGCTGCTGTATCAGTTTCTGCAGACTAGGAACAAACATCATCGCTGTCAAGACGGGAAATAAAAGTTTCCCTACCTTCCTCCTCACCATCCCCCTGCCGACGCGAGCGGCGGCTCCCTCCCGGCTGCAGGACGCCTCTCACTGCCGGAGAAGGGGCTCATGCAAAATTGACTCTTCCTTATTTGTTTCCATCCATAATTGATGGGTAGATGAGAACGTCACACATCTCAGCGCTGGGCTCTTGCCGCCTGGCGGAGACCCTATCCAAGACGCTTCCGTAAATCATTTCCAGCCGTAGAACAAAGCACGGAAAGTTGCGGGGGAGAGTGGCCGGCAGAAGAAACCGGGGCGCCGGGTGGGCGGTGGGGGGTGGGCTGTGGGCAGCTCCGGGCCCCAGCGCCCGCCCGCGGCGCGCTCGGCCAGCAGGGGGAGAGGGCGGGTGGGAAGTGGCTGCCCTCCGGACTGCAGCCCGGGGGACTGGGGGGCTGGAGGGGCCGAGGACCCGAGCCCCCGCCCCCGCCCCCAGGCGCTGCCGGGGGCCGTCCGAGCCCGGGGCGCACTGACAGGTAGCGGGCTTCCGCGGTGAGCCGCTAGGGTCTCGGTGCCAGCGCTGCGCCCCCTCTACGGGCGCAGGCGAATGCTTGCGGGTCCCCTCCTAGCCTTGCGGGCGCTGCGCGACCCCAATGGTCCCGGCGTCGGCTTCGGGGCCGGCGGGCGGAAGGGGGCGGCCGAGTCCGCAGCCGGCTCTTCGGCCTCGGCGCGGCTCCCGCCCCGGCTGGAGACGCCGTGCCCGAGCACCCGAGCAGCCCGGGTTCCCACTGATAGCGTGCGGGGGAGCGCCGAGCCGGCGCTGCCTGGCAAGAAACTTTTACTTGCCCCCCTCCTTCCGCCCTTTTTTTGTTCCCGGGTGGGGGGGTGAACAGTGGAGGGGGGGGTCTCCAAGTCCACGTGCCCCTCCCCCTAGGCCTCCCCCATTGCCAGTTTTGACGGGTCCGCCAAACCTCTCCAGCCCGCTGCGCGTCCGCAGCGGACAGAGCTGCTGGCAATAGAAATCAACTCTCCAGTGACAACACACACGCGCGCGCGCGCGCACACACACACACACACACACACACACACACACACGGGCTGCGATTCGGGCTCTGAGGATCTGGGTCCGATCCCCACCAGGAGCCCATAGCATTAGCAGATTACAAGATGGTCTTACCTCATGGGGGGTCGGCTGGTAACAATTAAAAAAAAAAAAAAGGAAAAAAGAAAAAAAGAGGAAAAAAAGCAGCTTGTCACGCGCAGGGAAAAAAGAAAAGAAAAGAAAAAATATATATCCCTCTCTCTCTTTGCGTCTTGGCTTCCTCGATGTGATCCTGCAACTCGCCACCACCAGTCCTTGCAGCAGCGACAGCAGCAGCAGCAGCAGCAGCAGCAGCAGCAGCAGCGGGACGGAGCGGGAGCAAAACAAATCGAGGCAAGGCAAATGGTGTAATTCGATCCATCTCCAAGTCAATCCATCAGGCGAGCTGGAGCTGGTTCCCTCCCCGCACTAGGCGGCTCGCGGCGCGGGGCCCACCCCCGGGCTCGGACGGCAGGAGGCGCGGGCGGCCCGGCGCGCTCACCCTCGCCCGAGCGCCGCGGCCAGCGCCGCCTGGAGGCCCCCAGCCCGGCGCCGCGGCCCCGCTGACCCCGCGGTGGCCTCCGCGTCCCTCCTCCCCGGCGCTCTGCCGCGCACCCTCCCTCTCCCCGCCTCTGAAGGGCTGCTCCTTCAGCAACTCCCGGAGCCTCAGTCATCCAGCTCGCCGTGGCTGCCGCCGCCTGACAAGCAGCCCTGTCGCGTCCCTCCCTCTTTCCCTCTTTTTCTCCTTCCCTCACTGTTTTTCAGCGCTTTCCTCCAGACAATCCAGAAGACAAATCCTTGCAGCCTCGAGGAGCAGCAGGCCCAGTTGTTCTGTGAAGTTCTGCCTCGGTTTCCTAATCTAAGATTTATTTTTTAAACACATCCTTACACACCCCGCCCCCATATTACCTTTCTCGCCCCCCCCCCCCCACCAACCCCCTCCAATTTCTCTTTATAACCACTAAGCAAAACAGCTGGGAAGAAGCAATCAAACATTGCTTTATCTTTATAAAATACAGAAATTGCCTACTAAAAATCCCATTTCTACTTTGAATGAAAGCCATTCAGTACAGTATAATTTTGCAGGCTAATGAGCCGGTTTTACAGGCAAGTGTTTCGTGTAATATGTTGTGGGAGAAATGAAAATGTCCTTGAAGTGACATCATTTAAAATTGACTGTCACAAATGAAAAAAAAAAAAAAAGGCCATATATTCCAAAACAAGAAGATTTTAATCCAAACTTCATTTCCAAGAACGGGGGCTGTGTTTTATTAATTTCCAGTTGAGTTATGAATCACTGAGGGCTCTAAATGGCTGGAATGAACCAAGATACCCCTATTTAAAGAAAAAGAAAGAAGAGCTTTTCCACCAAACTTTTCCTTTTCATTTGAGTATGGTTAGTTACCGTGAAAGAGTGAAGGGGGCAAGAGAAAGGATTTTCCTCTCTTCAATGGTTCCTGCTTTCTCCCCTGCACAAAGTTACATGCTCACATTTAGAAAAAGTACCCTTGTTCTGAGTTGTTTCCGAAACTTCCACTGACAGCCTTGAAAAGGAACTCAAAAAAGACACCCCAAGGAACTGCTGGGGGACTCATCCTGAGCACTGTTTCCTCACTAGTTAACACTTTGTTACCAAAAGGAAGAAGGAGGGAGGAGGAGGGAGAGTCTTTTAAAACATAAACTCTCTTCCTGCTGTTCTTCCTATTCGAAGAAAGGGGTAGGGGGCGGAAAGAACAGCTTTGGCAAGGCAGCTCTGTGATTTTTCTGTTGTTGTTAAGGCTTTTGTTGGCTGGCTGGCTGGTGTTTTCTGGTTGTGCTCGGCTCTGACATCATTGCAAGTTACTTGGCAGTCAGGGCCCTTCCCCAGCCAACTTCTGACCCAGAAAGCTGTGCCTGTTTTACTGGCATCCAGTCATTTCGTATTTTCTCCATCAAGAAAGGAAGCCCCCCCAGCTGCAGGCAGAGGGCTCTGTGCACTGAATGAAGATGCTAGGGGGTGACCAGGGGCTTGATGAGAGTCAAACTGCCACCCACCTGGAGGCAGAACCCTTAGGAGTTGTTCTGTGTCTGCCATGGTAGCAAAGAAAAAAAAAGTTCAATTCTTTAGATGCCTGAATTCTTTGCAGAAATTCCACGATGGCCAACTTTAGGAGAGCACCACTCCCTGAGAGTGCAATTTACCCTGGACTGAGTTCTTAAAGCCAGGAATAATAAAAAACTTTTAGGTTGCAGAAGGCTGTGTGCTAATAGGTCATTTGGAGCCAAGGATTAGACACGTTCCCAGTCTGGCTATCAGTCTAGACCTCTGAGCCAATCTCGATGTTTGGTTCACTGGGGGAGAGAAGCAGGGAAGTGGACAATCCGCTGACATCGGAAGATTAGTACCCTTTATCTTTCGGTCAGGATCCAAACATTATTCTTAAGGATTCATCATTTCCTTGGTTCCCGGAATCTTGACGGCCAGGAAAATGACACTCTTTTAATTTGGCTTTTAGTGGAAAGAAATCTAAGGAAAGTGCTCACTCTATGTAGTTTGTTGGCATTTGGTCCTTTCCATTGCTTTTATACACTTTTAACCTTTTGGCCCCTTTACTCCTCTAGCCCTGCATGCTGTCCCACTTTGTGCTTTAGGCTTTAGCATTGTGTGGCCCCTTACAGTCCCCCACTGTGTCATGTTGTTTCAGGTCACCATGTCTTCACCTGTGGTATCTCTGCTTTCTGGGGGTGCTCTTTCCCCATCATTTCAGGTATTTTAATTTCTGTTTTACTTGACTTTTACCAAAAATTTTGTTTAAGTATCAAAATTTCCTTCATTCTCCTAGCCCCGGGATGGGTTTCAGCAACTCTTTTCTGTGCTGTCCCAGCAAGTTCATTTATGTAATTTGCCAAATTGTAAGGAAAATATCTGTTCAGGATGTCTTCCCTACTGGCTGCTTCTTAACTGCAGGAATCTTGTCTTTTTACCTGAACAGCCCCAGTGCCTAGCACAGTGCCTGGCATTTAGTGGGCACCGTAAATACTTGTGAAACGATCAGATGATGGAACCTACAACCTTCTCACACTCTTTTATGTGCTAAACCAAAGAGTATAGTCATTTCTAGACTGTGTGCTCCTTCAGAGTAAGGACTTACTCACCTGTATCCCCAGGGCAAGCATAGTACCCTTGTAAGGATGTTGGTTTAATGAGTGAATAATGAGGGAAGAAGGAAAGGAAGGAAGGAAGGAAGGAAGGAAGGAAGGAAGGAAGGAAGGAAGGAAGGAGGGAGAGAGAGAGAAAGAGAGAAAGAAAGAAAGAAAGAAAGAAAGAAAGAAAGAAAGAAAGAAAGAAAAAGAAAGAAAGAAAAGGAGGAAGATATCTGGCTCTTTCCACACCCAGAAAGAATACTTAAAGGACTAGTGCTATAGATGGTTAGCAATTATGCTTTTTTGTTATATGCATACATCTCCCATCAGTGATAAGTAGTAACTTAATTCATAATCTTTTGTTTGTTTGTTTTCTTTAGGAGTAAACTTCAGAATTTAATTTCTTAAACATTTTTTGAAGTGTATTTATTTTGAGACAGAGAGAGAGAGAGAAAGAGAGAGAGAGAACAGGGGAGGGGCAGAGGGAGAGGGAGAGAGAGAGAATCCTCAGTAGGCTCCATACTGTCAGCTCGGAGCCCCATTGGGGGCTTCAGCTCATGAACCATGAGATCATGACCTAAGCCGAAGTCAAGAGTCGGACGCTTAACCAACTGAGCCAACCTAAGCACCCCGAGAATTTAATTTCTATGTTTCATTTCCAATCTAGTTTTCAGAATAAAAGCTATCTGAAAATTATAGAGACTCTGTGTGTAATAGTCAATGAAAGTATATCAATTATCAAAGAGTACAACTCATTAAATATTACCGTACAAAGCATCAGTGCTTAATATGTGCCAAAGTCTGTTCTTAGCATTTTACAAGTATTAACTCACAACAATTCTGTGAGGTGAATAGTATTATTATCTTCATCTTATAGAAGAAGAAATTGAGGCTTACACACTTTAAGTGACTTGCCTAAGGCCACACAGGTAGTAACTAAGTAGGATCAGAATCCTACTTCTTGCTTAGTTGTAATAGTGGTTAATGGTGAGGTCACCGTTAACAGCAATAGTTGATAGTGAAGGCTTTAAAACATCAGACAACCTGGATTCAAGTCCAGGCTCCTTCTCTCTTGGGATAATTTATTTCACTGCACTCTGTTTCTGTCTTCTTATCTGTGAACCAGGGGTGATAACAATATTTCAGATGGGTCTTATGAAGACTGAATGTGATAATGCATGTAAAGTGTTTAGCATCTTACCTGGAACACAGCAAGCACTGAATAAATATTAGCCAATGTTATTACACATGTCCTGAAGGCAGTGCAATCTTGGAATCCTGCAGAATGGATTGGGAAACTTAATCCAACCTCACATTAAATGTGAGATTTAGGGCAAAAGCACATGGTATACAATAGGTTTGCAATACATTTTTGTTCCATTCTATCTCCTTCATTCCATCATCTATGTCTATAGATGTGTTACTTCAGATACACACACTGCTCACTATCCAGTTGATATGCAATAACATTTTTTGTATAAATTTTAATGAATAATACAGTTTAGGATCTAGAATTTCATGTTCCAGAATAAAAAGAGAGGTATTGACATTTCAAAGGTAGCTACAGCTTCTATGATTACTTTAGTTTGGAATGCACATATAGTATTCCTTGCATTCGCACGTTATAGAAAGTGCTTTTGTGGCAAGGGATTGCTTTCAAAACTAATCTAAGCTCTCCATGACATGATAAATCATTAATAATATAGATCCAAATCTCAGCATCTGCATGGGCACAGCTGGCCTCCTTGTGTCAACAGTCTGCATATGAAAGTGACTCTGCCAAGATATTTCACTTTAATGAAAAATATTTATCATGGTAAATCTTAAACCTCAAGATTTTACCGACATAATTCATTTCTATTATTATGTACTCTGATAAGATACCACCACAGCTATGCTTATGTTTGGATGATAAAAATGTGCCTTTTTAGTCATTTTGATTACTATTCCTTAGCATGAGCAGTTTTTGCTGTATAGTCAGAGTAAAAGGAATGCACCGTGCATTTATGGAAATAATAAATCAGTTACTTCTTTAATTTGGCTGATGACCCCACAAGTGCCACTATGTGGAAGGACACTGAGTGATCAAGTCAAATAAAAAGAATCAGTCTTTGGGGTCTCTGGATGGCTCAGTCGGTAAGCATCCGACTTCAATTGAGGTCATGATCTCATGGTTCGTGGGTTCGAGCCCCACATCAGGCTCTGTGCTGAATGCTTGCTCAGAGCCTGGAGCCTGCTTCAGATTCTGTGTCTCCTTCTCTCTCTGCCCCTCCTCCACTCACACTCTGTCTCACTCTGTCTTTCAAAAATAAATAAATGTAAAAAAAAAATTGGTCTTTTTTTTCTCATCAGAAAGATGAGCAGTTTAGATGTTCCTAATAATACTAGTGTTTTTTTTTTTTAATAGGCAAGAGATCAGGAATATTATCACCATTTTATCAAAGATCTTTTGAAAAAGCAGAAGCAAACAAACTTTTTAGAGGCAGGGTCAAACAAAAGTGTGATAACTCAGTCCGAGTTGCTTAATTGTACTTATATATACTTTGGGAAAGCGCGCTTAGATGCGCTTGGGATGCTAGCTGATGCCTGCAGAGAGACGGAAGCTGAGACTCTGTGTAAATTCCTCAGAGCTTTCTCTCCACAAATTTACAGTAACCAAGCCCCTGACCTTGAGGAATTGAGGCTAAATCATATCTATTAAATGCTAGAATCTCTTCACAAAAATGAAAGGTAATACAAATAATCCAAAGTGGTAGAGAATTAGAACATTTAATGTTTTTTTAAATATATACTTTTTAATTTATTTTTTAACAATAGACCTCCGTGCCTAATCATCTCCTTCTCCTCCCCGTCCCCCTCTCCTTCTTCTTCTTCTTATGTTTTTTTGTTTTTTTGTTTTTTTTTGCCTCAGCCAATGTTAAAATTCAAATCAACAAAGGGAAAAGAAACTAACTGGGTACATATTACATCCTAGATACTGACTAGCTACAATACTATCACTTAATTTTTGCCACATCTCTTGGAGATAGACATCATTTAGGGATGAAGAAACCCAGGCTTGTTTGAGCTAACCATCTTGTCAGGGTGTGCAACCTCATAGATGATGGAGTCTAGAATCTACGGTAGGTCTGCTTGGCTCTCAAGTCTAATTTGCTTTCTAGGACACCATGCTATAAAAAAATGAAAAGAGAACAGGTTTGCAAAGCAATGTGTCTCGGATAAGACAGGAAATACAAATATTTAAAACCTACAACTACACTCTCAGTGCTAAGTTAAAAATGTGTGCTTCAGTTTCCAGTTCTTTGATAGTTGTCGTTTGTCACATACAAACTAGCATCAGGAACTGTGCAACAGGGTTTATAGCATACTTTAAACTTCTTTACATTATATGCATTCTATTGCCCACATAACTCCTCTGGATCGCTTATAAATAATAAAAAAAAACACGCTATTTAACAGCATGCAAATTTATATTACAATAAACTCCACTGAGGGAGGCACCTGCGTTGCTCAGTCACTTAAGTGCTTAACTCTTGACCTTAGCTCACTCAAGTCATGATCTCACAGTTTGTAACTTCGAGCCCCACATCCAGCTAGGTGCTGACAGTTTGGAGCCTGCTTGGGATTCTCTCTTTCCCTCTCTCTCTCTCCCCCTCCAGCTTGCACTTGCTCTCTTTCTCTCTCTCTCAAAATAAGTGAATAAACATGACAAAAAAAAAAAAACACTGGGTAGGCTACAAGTGTTTCAATTAATGGTTAGGGCCATATGATGGCACCTTTTGCCAAAAAAAAAAAAAAAAAAAAAAAAAATCCTAACCTCTAAATGCTACTACATGCGAGAACTTCCATACATTAGAGCTATAGAGCCAATTCATTGCTAGAAATCACCAGTGCCACCTGTTGGCCTAAAAAAAAAAAAAAAAAAAAAAAAAGAATAGGATTCTGGGTAATTTCCATCCTTCCAAACAAGGCACGCAAGGATACCTTTTTTCCTTTCCTTTTGCCTTCTCAGGATGTTTTCCATTATGGACATTTGATTAATATTGACTCTATGAGAGATTTAAAAAATGACACTGGTAATGTGCAAGGGAGTGAAGGGTAATATGTGTATGGAGCACAGGAAAAAGTTGACATTTGGAATAAAAATCAATAGCAAACACTGTTAGCATTCTGCTGTAATTATAGAAGCTGTCTAAAATCCCAAATGCCTTATTAAACTGTGATGAGGTGGCAAGACATAGCAGCCCAGGGGGAGATACATTTGGCCAGCAAGTGTTCAAATCTGGGTCTGGGATATCGTGTCACTGAGTCAGCAGTGACACAAACGAGGTGACAGGAGGTAATGCTCTCTCCACCAGCCCCAGCTACTGGGGTTTCATTTATGTCTTAGGAGAATGCTCAGAAGAAACCTGCTGTTTGTCTAACCTTTTGTTGGTTCCACAAAGTGGTCTCCCCAGATCTCTCTGGCCTTCGAAACCAGAACCCATCATCAGCTGACAGTCAGCAAGTAAAAACAGTTAAGGATCATCAATTTCACAACAGACTTTTCTTACTGGGATGGTCCTAGCAACCAAGTTATATTTAAACATTATCCGATTTACTTTCATGTAGCCAAGGATGAGCTCCTCAACGGCTGTCCTCTAAAAGTTTGATGTGTGCTGAAAAAAAAAATCACTTCAATCTTATTCTTAGGAACCTTTAAAAAGGAGCCTCAGAGTTTGCCACTATCTTAACTTGTATTTCAATTACAAAGCTAAGAGAAGAAACTGGCTTGAAGCCTTTCTGTAAAACCCAGAAGAGGTCCAGAAGGACTGTTTAGAGGCTTTTAACAGTATCACACACCCATTAAATAGAATCTTTCCATGTTATAGTTGTATTCAGTGGTTGGCTTTTAAAGCTTATTGCATCTGGATACACACACACACACACACACACACACACACACACACACACACACATACACACACACACACTGTGTTTGAATTCTAAGAATTCTTGTTTAAAGTGTTAGTGAGTTCTTTTGCTATATTAAAATCTTTGGAACTGTGCTCATAAACTACCCCAATGTGTTCTGAATTTCTGGGTCATAATTACAGAATAAACAGATTCATTTCTCATCACAAATTTTAATTAAGAATTCTAGTTATGCAATTACTTGCTAATAAATAATACCTACTCAGTACCAAAGCCTACTATTAAATATGTTTACTCAAAAGTATGTTTTCTAAAGATACTTTCTATGGTCAGTTCCTCATTTTTAAGTCATTAACCTTATATTTAAAATAACAGGAAAATGTTTATCTCTTATTTTATTGAGATATGTAAGGATTCAGAAGACAAGGATGGTTGCTGGGAATAAATTAATATTAAAGTCTAATCACTCATGAGTTCAGCTCCTCAAAAAGGAGAATACTGAATTTTGTGATTTACCTCTTTTAGATCATTTGGCGAAGCTACCCGATTGCCCATTCACTGGCTAGGCTTTTGCCTAGGAAAGGAGTCGTGGAGGTGATCGTTTGCCCCATGTTTATTTATTGGGCTTTTGAAAAAACTACCCCAGGCTATGGATTCCCTTCAATATGCTCTTGGTTCCCAGGTAATAAGGAGCAATCAGTTTGCTTGCTTCTGATTTATCAACTTTGATGTTGATAACAAAAAAAAAAAAAAAAAAGAACAAATTAGTAATCCATTTTGATATCAGGTAAGTGTACAGCCTATAAAGGGAGTGTATTTCCTGGAAATTTCAAACAAAGTTAATCCTTTCAAGTTAAACCACTGGAAACATATAAGAGCTGAGAGAGACTACCTGTAGAAATGTTTTCACTAAGAGACAGTGAGTTCCAAAGGAACAGAGAACCATCTAAATCAAAGCAGGGCATTACAAAATCCAATCAAGGGTACAAGAAGAGATCCTCCAGATAAGAATGTAATGTGGAAGAGGGCAGGATCATTCACTCATTCATCCTTACATATGCTCATTTTACCATTTGTTATTAATAGCAGCAATCTGCTTTGTGTAAAGCACTGTGCAGAGATAAATGAGATATACCTTGCATTTAGACAGCAACTTAGAGTTTGAAAAGCAGCTTTATCAGTCAGAGCCCTGGCAGGGAACAGATGGCACATTTGACTCCTGTAATTTGAGGAGCCTTTAATAAAGGGATTATTTGTAAAGGTGTGGGTAGAGTGCAGGGAAACCACGAGGAGAGGTACCCAGGGGCCTGACTACCCCTAGGGCCTAAGGAGCCAGAGGAGGGAGCAATTAGCAGAACCTAGAGACATAGAGGCAGTGTGGAGGAGACCCTTGCTTAGAGGTCAATTTCTAGAGACACAGAGGAGAGAAAAAGGACAGAGGGTGGACCTGGTAGAATAAATGGAAACCCATTATTTAATTTTATTTTGATTCCTATGCAATAGTAGGTGGTAGAAACTCTAATTTTGCAAATGAGAAAACTGAAAGTAGAATTGCCCATCATGACTTAGTTACATAACAGAGCCGGCCCTTGAACTGGAGTCTTCTGAATCTAAGTCTGGGTGCTTATCAACCTATCTCTCTATTCTCCTCTCTTTGGAATTCCTTGTCATGCTTCTCATATTGAGTTATTCACATGTTTTTCTTAAGTTTATTTATTTTGAGAGAGAGAGAGGGAGGGACTGAGGAACAGGAGAGAGAATCCCAATCAGGCTCTGCATGGTCAGTGCAGAGTTGGACGTGGGGCTTGAACTCATGAACTGTGAGCTAATGACCTGAGCCAAAATCAAGAATCAGACACTTCACCAACTGAGTCACCCAGACACCCTTAACATGTTTTATCACTTACTAGACTTAGCTTCTTGAGACACAGGACTAGGTCTTTGTATCATTAGTGTATAGAACAGCAGCTGGGATAGGAATCCTGGAAACATCTGATGGATAGAATGGAGAGAGCATTCAACCTAACTGGAGAGACAGATGCACGAAGCTAACTAACATCATACATAGCAGAATGTTGCCAATGCCAAATCCAGAGGTAGAAAGAAAGTGTTCTGAATGAACAGAAAAAGGGGGAATAGGTAACAGCTTGGGTTGTAAAAGACTTCATGATGTGGGGTCATATGAGCTGAGCCAAGCACACTGAAAGACAAGTGTCAAAGGCAGAGAACTATAGCAAAGTTATTGTCGGCCAAGGGGAGAGCAGAGGCAGGAGAGGGTGGGAGGGCATGGTGGAGGTGGGCACGATTGATATTTCTGGAGACAAGTAGTCAGAGATGTGGCTGGAAGGACAAGATAGGATCATAGCATGGACTTTCTGAATTGGTACCTGCTGGGATTTGAAGGCCTTTCTTTGGGTGTTTACAAGTCATAGATTTTTGAAGAAAAGATGATCATAACCCAGGCTGCACTTTTGAGAGACAGTGCTCAAGCCAAGGGGTGGAAGAGCTTGGAGAAGCAGGAGATTTCAGAGTAATGATGCTAGAACAGGAGTCAGGACAGAAGATGACTTCGTTGGTGCTGGAATCAGTAGATGCCAGAGACACAGCAGAATGAGCTGATATTTGACTATCGGTGTGGGATGTGAGAGGTTTTTCTAAGTTTTCTGGGTCTGGCCACATTTAAGAAAAGTTGAGTTATTGTCAGAGATGGAGACACAGGAAGCGGAGCAGGTTTACGGAGAGGATAATTGAGTTTGGCTTTGGAGAAGTAGAGCTTAAAATGCTGGCATGGTATCCCTTAGGGGCAATAGCAAATCGGAAATTATTCTTAGAATTATAGTTCGTGGACGGGAGAAACTTCCTCTTTTCCAGAGAAACAGCAAAACCTAAATGAGCAAAATACATAGAATAAAGTAAAAGGAAATTTATGCTATATTAGCCTTTATGCCCTTCTAAGTCTCACATGGTCAGAGATGCTCAGGCAAGAAACTTTAATCTTTCCCATGGACTGTTTCTTACAATATGGAAAATACACACTGGAGAATTACAGAGTTATTCCCATTTCTCACCCACGTGACACAAACAGGAAAAGTAGACCTGGCAATTCATCATATTTTATCTAATACCTTTTGGGCCAACTGTTCAGTGATATCTTTTCCACCTGCCACTGTTCTAGAAAAATGCTGATGTATACTTTTAAAACTTTTTTTTTGTGAAACTATTCAAAATCATTCTTTTAGAATTCTAGGGAAACTCTGATGTTTCTTAATGTGGTGTAGATGAGAAAAATGTCCAAAAATTAATGGAATTAATTTAATTAATTAATTAAATTAATTAAGCCATGATAACTCCAAGTAAAATTAGGTATCCTTAGGGTCTGATTATCAATATTTGCTACTGAAGTCTAAATGAACTCAGAGAAATAACAGTTCAGTGGTTTCTTCTCTCAATTATTCTGAACAATGTGAATATCGCCATTTTACTTGATTTTATTTATTTATTTATTTTTTTCATTTTACTTGATTTTAAATGTTAACGTGAAATATAATAGAGAGTGGATCATTTCAGAGCAAGAAATCACATCTTGACAGCCAGATGATAAAATGCTAAAACAGTAAAGATTAGATCACAGCCAATTTCTCTTTAGGAAAAAATTGGAAATAATACAATATGACCTTAAATTCTTCAAGATTAGTTTTTCTATTTGTTTTGAAAAAGAAAGTGTATGAAAAGTGAGTGTGGGGCCATGAACATCATGATAGTATTGAATGGTAGAGTGAGAGCTTCAGAGTAACTTCTTTCAAGACAATTTATAATGTAACAGTTACGGGATCAGGTAAGTTTCTTCATTTATGTTATGTAGGTTAAAAACATAGAGTGTTCTCCCCCAACGCTTAAGGGAGAGAGACAGGAGGGAAAAAGGAGGTGGGAGCAGAAAAAAAGTAGAGCGACAAAATGAAAGAAAAGGAAGGCAAATGAGAAATCTAATTAAAATTAATGGCACATTTCCAAGAGAAAGATAAAGTCTTTAGCAACATCTGCAGGCTCAGTCTCTGAACTGTAGGTACTTACCTTGGCAGGAACTTACGTTTTTCCCCTTTTTGTTTTATTATTTGCCATTAATGGAAGGAGAAATAAAACAGATATAATTTTGTGCAACCCATTTCAAATTGCACGGAATGTCATAGAATGTATGTTTAATTACATAAGCAACCTTTGTATTAAAAAACATCACTTTATTACCCTCTATAAACATTTTATGAATCCGTTTAGTTTATGGTTAAATTAAGAGGAAATGAGAGGCAGGCATAAACTACAAAGGATTCTTTCCTCATCTTTTAAGCTGACTTCATTAGGACCTTAATTTATCGCTAGGTATATCTGAGCGACCTGAGAGTAGAGATGGGACAAATGTACACTTGTATTACTCAGTCAAATGTTGAAAAAGTAGTGTTTGGCTTTTGATGAATATTTAACATGCCAAGGAGCTCTCAAGATTCCACTTGAGCAGTGAGATCTGGAGCAGTTTTCAGCAGAGACTGAACTGCTGATCTGGCCTCCTGAGCCCCCTCTCCACTTTCCTTCCCCTGATATTCCTTAAGTTGCAGAGAAGTAGAAAAATACAACACCCTGTTGCTCAAACAGTGTCCTATGTGTACTGTGCAAATGAAGTAGATTAGGAAAAGGACCCTGGGACTGAGTCAGTCCTCGCTCTGGAGAAGTAACTTGTTCTTGGTTTGAGGCACAGGAGTATGGCTACCAGAAAAGGTTTGTGACTCCCTGGAAATGGCCTTAGTGTTGAGGGCTTGTTGAAAAGCCAACATTTTTCATACTGCAGCCTAGAATTTGGACCCAATTCGAGTCATCTGGACCCTTCTTTGCCTCTTATTGGCACAAATCAATGTGGGACAAGAACACAGGGCTTTCACAGAGGGCTGGTCTTAGGTACTCCTGCAAATCAGAGGGATTGAGGAAAGCACTGGTTGGGATGGCCTCGTGTGCTTAGCAGGTGATTCTCTGGTTGAAGTGGGAAATGATGAGCTTTCGGGTTAAAAAAGCAGGGAAGAATGAATTCTAGAGCCCTCTGTCAAAGATTATGAAAATAAGGCATATATTTCATTATTCACTTGTTTTATGAGGGTGAGTGCACAGGTTTGGGATTTTGCTTAGCTTTGGTATCCTAACAATTCCAAGTTCTAGTTTCCTCTTCTGTAGTGTTGAAATATTTAACATGAGGTTATTGTTAGGACTGAAGTAATCAACATGTGAAAACATTATGTAGGTTTCATAGATTAAAACTGTAAAACTTTATATTAAGGTTAGATATTACCAAAGTTCAAGGGCTGACCTGGTGGCCATATAATAATCACTTGAGATGCTTTGTTAAGCCAGATGTGTCACAAACTCTTCCCTTCCTTCACCATTATGATCTGTCCATGTAAAGTCCTTCTCTTCTCTCTCATTCAGTATTATTACTTTAGTGATCCACTGTTACACTGTGTCCCATAAGTTTTTTCAGAGTAATAAAAAGGGTAAAAGTAGCTGCTTTCAGAAGTGAGTGCTAGAAAGCCATATTTGTGCCTCTAGCACTTAGAACAGTCTCTGGCTAAATACATATTTATCGAATGGAGAGTTTAAATAACAACACAGAGATTATTGCCAGAAAAGTGAATGCATTTCTACTACTAGAGTACATCTTTTAAAAACTTTAAATACACTTTAACTACAGCTCTGGAAAAAAAAAAAAACGAGAATAGGATAATTCTTCAACATGATCAAAATGTAAGCCACTCATATCAAAATCCAACAAGTTCCTAGTGGTAAAATATGAGAATTCCTCTTAACAATAAAAAAACATGGATATTAGCTATCAAGTTCTTTTATACTCAAAATACCATAATTTTGAATGTGCTAGCCAAAGCAGTAAGTCAAGAAAGTAAAATACAGTCATAAATACCAGAAAGAAGGAGGCAAACATTGTGAAATTTTCAGAAAGAGTAAGAGAGCTTATAAGGTTAGTAATTTATAATATAATACAAAAATCACTAGTCTTCCTATATACCAAATACCACACAAATATTGCAACATATAATGGGAAAATATCACATTCACAAAGACAAATGAAACATGGATTACCTGAGGATAAACTTGGAAAGAAATGCACTGGTTGTTTATTAAGAAAACAATAATGCTCTTCAGAGGAACATAAAAGATGAGTAAATGAGGTACCAGATTTTATTCTTACATGGTAAATCTCAATAAATATATCTATGATCTCTAAATCAAACCTGAAATACAGTATACCTGTAATTAGATTCCCAATTCTTTATTTTGTGGGGGAATTGAATACCGCTTTAAAACCCATTTAGAATTGTAATATGTGACTAATCTAGGTGGTTGTAGACAAAGATGGTAACTCTTTCCTAATTGAGCACTAACATGGGTGGTAGAGTTACGACAACTAAAACAATGCCATGGTGATTCAGAAAGCAGCACCCAAGTTAACAGAACGGAGTAGGGTACAGGGATAGACATGAACTTTTATATAAAATTAAATTCATTAATATGCAAATTAAAATATAAATATGGTAGCATTTCAAGTAACAGGGAAAGGATCAATTATTAAATAAACACGCAGAAACAACTGGCTATCTGTTGTGGGGGAAAAAAAAAGCTGGAATCCTATTTCATACTTCATTGTCCGCTGACAAATACATTTTTTTTTAATTTTTTTTTAACGTTTATTTATTTTTGAGACAGAGGGAGACAGAGCATGAACGGGGGAGGGTCAGAGAGAGAGAGGGAGACACAGAATCTGAAACAGGCTCCAGGCTCTGAGCTGTCAGCACAGAGCCCGACGCAGGGCTCGAACTCACGAACTGCGAGATCATGACCTGAGCCGAAGTCGGATGCTTAACCGACTGAGCCACCCAGGCACCCTGACAAATACATTTCTAATGGATCAAATATCTAAATTTTAAAAAGAGATTATAAAAAAGTGTCAGTGATTATTTCCACAAACCTAAGGTAGAGAGTTTATAAATATGACAAAAAGCCAAAACTCATAGAGTAAAAGATTGATATTTTTCCTATAAAACATGAAAATTTATATACAGAAAAAACACACTAAAACTTAAAACACCAACTAGAAACTCTTTGCAATATAAAAACAAAAGGATTAATATTCTTTTCTAAATAACTGCTGTACTAACATATAATTCACATACTAAAAATTCACTCTTTTACAGCATACAATTCAATGATAAGTTTTAGAGTATATTTTAAAAAAATGTTTATTTACCTATTTTGAGAAAGAGACAGAGTGAGCACCCATGCACAAGCAGGGAGGGGCAGAGAGGGAGAGAGAGAATCCAAGCAGGCTCCATGCTGTCAGTGCACAGCCTGATGCAGGGCTGGAACCCACAAACCATGAGATCATGATCTGAGCTGAAATCCAAAGCAGGACGCTTAACTGACTGAGCTACCCTGGCTTTTAATATATTGACAGAGCTGTGCATCTATCACCACAATCTAATTCCAGCATATTCTCATCATCCCCAAAAGAAACCCTGTACCCGTCAGCAGTCACTCCTCATCCCTTCCTTTGCCGGACCACTAATCTACTTTTTGTCTCTATAGATTTCCCTATTCTGGACATTTCATACATGTGGAATCATATAATATGTGGCCTTTTGTGTCTGGCTCCTTTCACTTAGATAAAGCTTTCAAGATTCATCCATGTTGTATCATGCATTGATATTTTATTCTTTTTAGGGCTGAACAATATTGTTTTGTATGGATATACCACATTTGTTTATCACTCATTAGTTGGACATTTGGATTGTTTTTCTTCTGGGCCCTTATAAATAATACTGATCCGGAAATCTATATACAAGATTTTGCATGGATATATGTTTTCCTTTCTTTTGGGCATATACCTAGGAGTGGACTGGCTATGATAAACCTGTCTTCAATTTATTGAAGGACTACCAAACTGTTTTATATATTGGCTGAATGATTTTATATTACTACTAGCAGTGTATTAGGGTCCTAATTTCTTTATATCCTCATCAACACTTATTACTGTCTGTCCTTTTGATTACAGCCATCTTAGTGTGTGTAAAGTAACATCTGACTGTGGTATTGTTTTGCATTTTTCTAATAACTAATGGTGTTGAACATTTTTCCATGAGCTCGTTGGCCATTTATATATATTTTGGAGAAATGTCTATTTAAATACTTCGCCCATTTAAAAACTGGATTGTCTTCTTACTAATGAATCATAAGAAGTCTTTGTATATTATAGGCAAAGTCCCTCACCAGATATATGATCTGCAAATGTCTTCTCTCATTCCATGGGTTGTCTTTTCACGTTCTTGATTGTGTCCCTTGAAGCACAAAAGTTAAACATTTTGATGAAGCCTAATTCATCTATTTCGTATTTTGTTGTTTGTGCATTTGGTGTCATATCTAAAAAACCATTGCCTAATCCAAGGTCATGAGGCTTTACTCCTATGTCTTCTAAGAGTATAACAGTTTTAGCTTTTACATATAGATCTATTATCTGTTTTGAGTTAATTTTATATGGTGGAGGTACGAGTCCAAGTTCATTATTGTGCACGTAAAAATATTATTCTTAACATCTTAAGTGCACTTCAAAGAGAAAAAAATGCAAAAATGTCAATAATAACATGGACAAATGATATTGAGCAGATAATTTCAACCAACTGACCTCTGAAAAGATAATGGCTTCAAAAAGTAATCAAAATGCAAATTAAAACAATGAGTTATCATTTCTATTCAATAAGTTTATCATTAATTAGAAAGATGGGTAAAACCCAACGTTGAGGAAGTATGGGGACATACACTATCTTGTATTTATAGGTGGGAGCAATGGCACCATGAATCTGAACGTAAGATGTACTTTTCTTTCACCCAGAAGGTCCATCTCCATGAATTAACTTTTAAAAAAAGAATTAGGCCACTTACATACTTATGACTATTTATAAAGGCAATACATTTCAAATAACCTTAATATTTACCATTAGGGGAAATATTGAAATTATGGTGTATTCGGTCAGTGGAATGCTAGACAGCTATTGAAACTGATGGGGCATATTAATATTTTGTGTATAGAAATATATCCACTGCATATGAAGAGATAGACTAGAGAACAGTTTATTTCATATGCTTTCTTTTTTTAAAAGCAAAACCAAAATGAGGAGTGTGTGTGTGTGTGTGTGTGTGTGTGTGTGTGTGTGTGTGTATAAATAAAAGTGTTAAAAATCCCTATGGTTTTAAGACAGGTAATTTTCTTTCTTATACACATGTCCACGTATTATCAGAATTTTTTTTCTTTTTATGGAGAGGGAATTAATTTTATTAGCAGAAAAAACTTAATTGTTTTTGACAAAGTCAAACCTTGTAAAACTTTCAATATATTGCCACATATGATGCATATACGCACATAAACCAACCCCATCTTCCTTCCTCTCCAAAAAAGAGAGAGAAAATTGGTGCATTACTTATTATTGAACCCAAATGTTATTTCTATCTCCATTATAGATTTGGATATTTCAGTAGAGTTTTTTTCCTCCCAGAATTATCTGGGTAATTGTATTAATTCCCTACTTTCCCTTTCAAAAATGTAAGTTCAAAGAGTAGGAGCCATCTTTCACAGGCTTCATTTTCCCCCACATGAGGTTTCTGGAAATGGTCACAAAGTGAGCTGCTTCATGATGGATTCTGTTCTCTTTTTCCATAGGAACAGTGGTATGTGTAAAAGTTCACAGAGCTGATCAAAATGTGTCATGTAATTGATATTATGACATAAATAACAGCTTTAGCCAATGTCAAAAATTCAAATATGCAAATGTGCCCCTTTACATTTGCTTTAAAAAAGAAAATTATATTTCATGTCCTATACAAAAAATGTGAAAATATTTTTATTGATTATACAAAAGGTCCCAAAGAACTATGAAATGAATGTGTAGCCTATAAAGCTTATAAAAATACAATTCCACCATGCCATAAACTACAGTTAGCTAAAGCTAATGGGTTAGCTTGAGCAAACATTAAACACTTGATTAACAATATGTACATCTGCTTTGGACTTTAGAAATTCTTTTGGAGAAATGCTTAAATAGACTGTCTTTTTTGAAGAAGTTGTACATGGAAATTTGAAATAATGCTTTTATTAATAATAAATTCATAGGCTGTATTCAAAACCTTTCCATATATCCTTTTTTTTTTTTTAAATACACACACAAATTGTATCATAATCATTTCTGGGGACGCCTGGGTGGCTCAGTCAGTTGAGCGTCTGACTTTGGCTCAGGTCATGATCTCATGACAGGGTTCATGGGTTTGAGCCCTGTGTCTGGCACTGTGCTGACAGCTCAGAGCCTGAGCCTGCTTCAGATTCTGTGTCTCCCTCTCTCTCTGCTCCTCCTCCGCTCACGCTCTCTCTCTCAAAAATAAATAAACATTAAAAAATTTTTTAAAAATAATCATTTTTGGAACCACTGACAAACATTCTCCTATAAGAAGGTGATTGGAAAGCAAAAATATCTTGAATTGGGTTTTCTTGCTTTTCCTCTGTTTTCTTTTCTCCCGCCAAATATTTTCTTTCTTTTCCTACCAAATTGATACTAAATGCAAGAAGGCAATTTAGGCTGCTTGTTTAGGCATGACTTGGAGGGGCAGCCACTATTCTCTGTTGCTGGTAGCTTATGTTTCCAAGATTCAGTTTGTTGATCTGTTAATAAAAAGAGTGCCAAATGTCTAAGGTATTTTTTAGAGGTAATTTGGTGTACTGGAAAGAGCACTGCATAGAGACAAATAAAACCAGGTTTATATCCCAAATCCATTCCTTAATAGCTGTTGGAAAATTTACTTTAATACATTTTAACTTCCTCATGTGTAAGATAGGAATAATATCAATCCTCATAGGGCTGTTAAACACCCAAATGAGATAGCATTGGCAAAGCACTTAGCATAATGCTCAGCACACAGTAGGCTTGCAATAAATATTAGGTCTTGTGTTATTTTACTTAAATCCTATGATTATATGGAGGTTAGTTTCAGAGATGAAACACAGGTGCTAAATGAACAGTGCTGAATAAAAGGAAAGTGAAATAAAGGTCTTTGAAAGCTGGCATAGGCTTACCCTTCACATCTTCATGGGGCTGGGCACGGAGTAGATGTTCAAAAAATTATATAGATAATTAGGATAAAAAATCAATTTAAGTGTTACTCTCTTTTCATGTTCTCCCTCTTTTATAATCATAGTCACTTCCCTTTTGCCTGCTCTTGCTCTCACAGCCATTTTAGATGTTAAGATTATCATACAGTGGAGAATGTTATATCTACTACTTTGGCAGTGGGTAGGCAAAAACAGAGCCTGGAAAACCATATCATTAGGGACCTAGTTAGTCTCTGGCTCATAGGAGGCAAGCAAGTGTAGTATATTGTGCCAACTCTGCTAGATAGTGACTGCATGGGATGCTGTACTGACGAAGGAAGATGCTGTGGCCTCAGGAGGACGGGTGGGGAAGAACCCTGATTGATTAGTTATGCCTGCCGTGGGTACAACATGCACTAGATACCTATGTACCACGTATGTCCATTTCATATATGTGAGTCGGCTACACCGGAGGAAAAATGGAGGAAGGGAAAAAAGGAACAGGTGATTTCCAGACAGGTAGGGAATAATCAATTTTATAAATGTTTCTCGTTTAGTGGATTCACATTTTTAGGTCCCATCTACATCAAAAATTTTTCATTTCCCTCTTGAGAAGTTTTTCTTGGTAGGAAGATTTTAGTAGCCATACCCTGAGGAAGTCTTAAGAGAGTTTTATTTTTATTGCTAGAGGTTTTGCCACAGAAGCAAAAAGCATTTATAAAATCTTGTTCTTGCCATTGGAGAGTTTGATCATTTGGTCTGTTCAATAATATCTAAGCTTACACCGGCCCTCTTTTTCTCATTTTCTCATCTCTTACATTGGTTACATAAAGATAGAGGCAGAACATCTAAAATAGCTTGCATTTAAATGTTTATTGACCAATCCTCCACTTCGCCATGAGCCCTGTTCAAATATTAAATTTCATGGATTATGCAAAATATATGCAATCCCAGAGGGATCTCACCAAACCCATATTTTAATAATGGGAAATATCTATTTCGAGGGCAAATAAAAAAAAGTATGCATAGTTCCTACAAGCATATGTTAAAGATCAAGGGATTTCTGATAGAATAAACTCAAAATTGAACAGATTCTAAAGATGATCTATGGTCAAGTCTTCTATTTTACTGGTGGGAAAACTGTGGCTCAGGGAAGTTAGTGATCCTTTGGTCTTAGTGAGTTAGGTAAGCATCATGTTGAAATGGAACCCAAGTCTCTTGACACTCAATCATAGCATTTTCTACCAAATGTCACTGCCCCCGAAAAGAGATGTGTCAGAAGTAGGACGATAAGGATGTGTATTCAGGATGCTAGAAGGCTTATGTAACAGAAGGACTAGGTAGGTTCAGGTAGAAAAATGAGGAAGGTTTAAATAGCAACAGACATGGAATTGGATTAATTAGGATTAATGTCCGATCAGCAGAGTTTCTAACTATAGGAAGAGAGATTTGGAAAGAGACTAATGGACAGTTGAAAAGCAATGAACTAAAGGGGTTTTGGAGTCTGAACCATAACACATGTAGTTTATTGGAGTATTATTTGAAAATAATTCAAAGTTAGAAGTAAAAATAGAATCAACTTTGGAATCCAATGCCTCTCAGTCAAAAATAAATTAGGAAAATAACTGCCATAACATTTGCTAGTGGGAGAGAAGAGGCAGGAGGACAAGATGGCCACAAATGATCATTGTGGGCACACTGGTTATCCTGAGAGGTTTTTAGGGGAGTTCAGAGACAGAAGTGAGGTAGGACTGGCTCTTTTCAGGAGAGTAGGATGACTGCTAATCCTCAGAATGCAGATCAGACTACGCTGTGAGCAGACATGCCTTCCTCTGCTTCTCTGCTCTGGCAGTGAGGAGAGATTCACAACCCCACACCCTGTTCCCTTGTTTCTAGCAAGTTCACAGATATGCATTGCTCTTGCCTTTCCTGGACAAGGTGTGTGTGTGGGGGGGGGGGGCGGGGTGCAGCTGACACATCCTGGTACATTCTTTAAAACCCAGGCCTGGTGTGAGAGTGTGAGGAACAATAAAGACATGCTTTTCTCTGTTTGATAATTTGATAATTTCACAGCAGTTTATTGGATGCTTAGGAAGTGACGAGCACACCATCACATAGTAATAGGGGCCTGGGTGGGACTTACACGATGATGATTACAATGATAATAAGGGTAATAGGAGTTTCTATGTATTGAGCCCCTACTGTGTCAAGGACTTAATTAGGTACTTTACAAATATTAATCTGTATACTAAATCTATGAGGTAAGCATTTTTATCACCAGTAATGTAGGTATATCTATGAAATGGGCAAGCAGTGGTTCAAATGCCAGGTCTATCACTACCTGTGTGACTAGAGAAAGTAACTGAACTCTTAGAGTCTCAGCTTCTTATGTGCAAAATGGGAATATTAATTCCCACACAGCAGTGTTGTTGCTGAAGCGCCTTTCACAGTACTTGGCCTCCAAGAAGCCGCAGAACATATGCCAGATCCTTTCTACTGCCTCCACCCTTTCTCTTCACCTTTGGCAGCAAAAGAAGTCACTAGAAGCTTTTGCCAAATCTCACCACAGAGAACCCCTCTTACTTCCCTCTCTCACCCCTGCTTCTAAAAATAGCTGCTAAGAGTCGTAATCCTGAACGCAATGTCTAAAATACTTTGTTCAGGCTGATAGAAACCCCTGGAAGTCTCTCTTTCCCTTTGAACTTAGCAAGAGACCTTGTTCCTCGGGAGACTTTCAGAATTTCAGTGTCACACAACTTGCACCTCTGGGGAAGGATGGAGAATGCAGAACATCCGACCAACACTCGGATGTTGTAAATTTGTAATGTGACCTGGTAAATTGAAGGCTGAGTCATCTAAAGAGACTTTGGGTTGAAAATAAGTTTGTAGGTCTCTAATAAAAACCTGGACAAAGTGGAGTTCAGCTCACCCTCTTAATGCATCATCAACTCACATCATGGAAGCACACCACAGGTGAATGAAGAGAAGACTTCTCTTATGGTGAGGTAAAATATATTTCCTAGTGGGTAGAGGTGAGAGTTAAACAGTAGAGATATACATGCACATTTATAAATATGTATGTGTTTTTTTCTGGCAACAAATGTTTTCAAATGTGTACTAAAACTACCAAGGACCTGATTGCATCAATGCATTACTGAAACCCATGCTTACTGGATATACTGATCGCTTACTGGTTACAAAAATGTCAGCTTAGTTTATCATAGATCAATAACTCATTACATGTTCCAGAATATACACAAGCCAATATGAATCAACTTGCAGTCACATCCAACGAGTCAAATCCTACAGCAATATGGACCTTTAGTCATATGACTCTTCATTTTTCCTTCCTATACTCTACTAGCTTTGGGGATTAAAATACATTTTATATTTTGTTAGAAAAATAATAAAACTTATGTTTAGATTTCATTTGGAAAACTTGACAGTTGAAGGGAAGTCATCAGATGATGATAAAAACCAACATCTTCATTTAACGAAACCTATAAATGTGTGTGTGTGTGTGTGTGTGTGTGTGTGTGTGTGCACATGTACACACAACACCTCTCTTTCCTAATGAGAAGTTATCAGGGCTTCCATAATTCAAATTAGCAAATCTCTTTCAGCTGATTTTAGCAGAGACCATTCTTGGTACCTTGTAGGGGAATGAATATACCCAAACTTTGTCCCTACATTATCTATCCCCATAACCTATTAGGGCCTGAAATACAGCCTCATTGAAGGGAACAGAATTTACAGGACTATGCTACCAAGATTCTTACAGGCAAACAAGAACAGAAACACACTACTTTTGCTTCTTTTCTTCACTCGAAAAAATAGAATTTAGATTTGGCATTGGTATTACAAATCAGTTTGGGTCCACAGAAGTTTGATTTACATTTGGAAACAAATGAGGCATTTCATTCTGTGTGCCCACCCAACAAGCATTGACCACCTAGTGACTGGACAATCTGCTTGTCTGTGTAACTTAGGTTTTAAGCCCTAGGGGCATATGTCAGGCACAATGTTACCGTTCAATGAATAAATAACCTCCATCAATATTACCTTAATTTTTGCCTAAGGCAATGTCTTGCTCAAGCCTATCATGTTTGGGGCTCTGGATCCTCTCCCTGCTACCGCCATACATCACTACTATCTCAATCATTGTAACATGCACTCTAATTGGACACAGAGGTATTTTAATTACCAACCTTCTCTGCCATGACTTTTCATCTTCGTCACTTTCATATAAAAATGATTCTGATTTGAGAAAAGCTGCTGTATTCTTCCTGTGCCCTGCTGCAAAAAATAACTTGCAGTTGACTGGCTACGACAGACACATGCGTTGATCTTTTCACAGCTGGGTTGTTTGTATTCATGTGAGCCTAGGAAAAATATTGCCATTTGTATCAGGTGAGTGAATGCATGGCTCAGACACAGGCCATGGAGATTGATGGCCACAAGCAGGAGGCTTAGGTTTCTCCCAAGCAGCCCCCAACTCAGCTGGAGGGGGCATGTGGCAGGACAGAAGAAACCTTGCCCTGGGAAGGGTGCTGATTTTGCAATCAAGAAGGGCAAAATGCTCTCTTCTAAATTTATAGTTTGGTGGGTGGGAGGTGGAGAGGAGGGGTCTCAAGTTCTTAAACTGGGATCTTTTGGCCCTATGATATCCATATATATGGCAGGTATACTGCAAACTCTCTGATATTTAATACAAAATTTGGGGCATATGTACATTTTTGCGTGTGTGGAAAGCATCTACAACTTTTCAGATTCTCATGAGCTCCTAACATGTGAACCATCGATGTACTAGATCAGTGTTTTTCAAATGTGAGCATGCACCAGCATCATCTGGAGAGATTGTTGAAACACTGATCCTTGAACCCCAAGAGTTTCTGATTCAGTGGGTCTGCTGTGGGGCCTGAGAATCTGCATTTTCCATAATTTTCCACATGACTCTGATGCAACTGGTCTGGGGCCACACTTTGAGGAGCAATGAACTAAACTAATGCAAGGTTTCCAAACCTAGAATCACTTGGGGGTAGTTTTTAAAAAAATACCAAGCCCTAGTCTCTGCTCCCCCAAATTCTCATTTGATTGATCTGGGGAGCCCAGGCATTGTTTTGTTTTGTTTTGTTTTGTTTTGTTTTGTTTTGTTTCAAAATTCTCGAAGTAGTTCCAATAACGTGAGGCCGGGCTTAGAATCCCTCCCTGAGAGGAACAGAGTTGGTGTGACAGTGGGGGAGGGAATGTATTGAAATAGAAGACCACTCTCACTTTCAATGATTTAGCCATGTGGTTTTTTCTTCCATCTCAGGCAATAAACAGTTGCCTGAGTTTGCCTGGGCTGCTGTACAAAGTGCCACAGACTGGGTGGCTTATATAATGGTAATTTATTGTTCCACAGTTCTGCAGACCAGAAATCCAAAGTCAAGGTGTCTGCAGGGTTAGTTCCTTCTGAGGGTTGTGAGGGAAGGTTCTATTCTATGTCTCTCTTCTTGCCTTGTAGGTGGTGGTCTTTTCCCTGTGTCTATTCAAATTGTTTTCCCTCTGTGCACATGTCCAAATTTTTATAAGGATGCCAGTCCAACCGGATTAGGACTCACCCTAATGACCTAATTTTAATTTGATTAGCCCAGCAAAGATCCTATGTCCATATGGGTTACATTCTGAGGTAGTGGGAGTCAGGACTTCAACACATGAATTTTGGGGGAAGTGCAATTCAGTCTCTAACTCTAATACTGTTGTTTCTAAAATTCCAAGTATCTGGGGGTGGGAGAGGAATACTCTCTGATCCTTTTTGCAGATTTCCCATTTAAACCAAAGCCCTCTATAATTGTAGAAAATCAATCTTAGGGTGCCTGGATTGGCTCAGTTGGTTAGGCGCCCAACTTTGGCTCATCATGATCTCCTGGTTCATGAGTTCGAGTTTGAGCCCCGTGTCAGTCTCTGTGCTGACAGCTCAGAGCCTGGAGCCTGCTTCAGATTCTGTATCTCCCTCTCTTTCTGCCCCTCCTTTGCTCATGCTCTCTCTCTCTCTTTCTCTCTCTCTCTCCGAAAAATAAATATAAACATGAAAAAAAAAAAAAAGAAAATCAATCTTTTGTAAATATTTTCTTCTCAGCTTGTAATTGCAGATTCCAAACTTCATGCTATGCTTTTGAAGCAGAGCATTGAGATACCAGAAGGAGGTCCCAGGGTCATTGCTAAACAACTAGAAAATAGACGGTCATTGGTATGCAGATGGCCCACCCAGCTGACACCATGGGTCATATCTACAACCAATCCCAAGAAAACTTGAACACTCTTTCCAGTTCAGCCAGCCAAGAATTTTCTGACAGGTTTACATGACTCTGCTTTATTCTGAGCACTGGAGAATCGGGTATAATGTGTTTTTAATGTAACGTGACAATATTTAAGGTGCTAGACAACCTTGTTTTCACAGCTTAACTCTCTGTGCTGAAGGGATGCTAAGTCTGCAGCATGCTTAGGGATTTTTTTTAAGCAGAGAAAATTGTGTAATCAGCAAGTGGACCTTAGCAAGATCATTACCAGGGCGGCAAAACAGTAATTGGCATGGAAGATGTGGGAAAGCAAAGATGGTAAGTGGGTGCACCTTCAATATTCTGATATGTTCACAGTGGAGGAAAAAAAGCCTTGTGGAATAAAGAACACTCTCAACAATGAGCACAATTACGGTAATGGCTGGGGTAGGGGAAGAAATACATTTCTAATACCACCAATGACTTAGAAAAATGCCCAAATCTGAGCAGAATGCTAGATGGTCAGTAACTAAGAGGGGAAAACCAACCAACAAACAAACAAAAACCCCACAAAACCCAAACATGTGAGTACGCTTTCTGAAGAGTTTTGGCTATTAAGTACAGGTAGCTCTTAAACTCTTCTCTTCACTGTGTTCCAGGCATTCTGGACATTTCTCATTTTCTCAAACATCATAAGCTCCTTCCCATCTTAACAGTCTTTGCCTTTGTTGTTACTTCTCCTAGAAATGCTTTTCTTTTGGCTCTTTGGACAAAGCAATCCTTGCCACCTTTTGGGTTGCATTATAAATATCACCTCTTGAGTGAAGTTTTCTTTTTGTTTTTCTGTTTTTAATTTTTTTAATGTATATTTATTTCTGAGACAGAGAGAGGCAGAGCATGAACAGGGGAGGGGCAGAGAGAGAGGGAGACACAGAATTGGAAGCAGGCTCCAGGTTCTGAGCTGTCAGCAGAGAGCCCGACACGGGGCTTGAACCCACAAGGATCATGACCTGAGCCAAAGTTGGATGCTTAACCGACTGAGCCACCCGGGTGCCCCTGCAACTCTAGCTTTTAAAATAATAGTTTCAAAGGGAAAAATAGTAACTTTTACAATAGAGAAACCTGGGAGTCACCACTTCAACCAAGTAATCAAAATTAACATCATTAGTAATAAGATATACTGACATCAAGTACCTTCTGATGTGATTCTCTGAGATGGGCTTAATATTACTTCTTTGGTATTTTTGGAAAAATGCATAACCTCATTTTAATCATGAGTCAACCTAGACAACTCCAAACCGAGTCATATTTCTAACAAATGACTAGCCAGAACTCATCAAATGCTTCATATGATACTGAGGAACAGTCCCAGACTAGGGGAGACCAAGGAGACATGACAATTAAATGCAGAGTGGATTCTGGGTTGACTCCTGAATCAGAAGGAGGATGTTACTGGAATGATCACCGAAATTCAAATAAAGTCTACAGATTAGTTAACGCTATTGTATCCCTGTCATTTTCCTGGTTTGGATTATTGTTCTGTGGTAGTGGTGGTGAGGGGAAAGTTAGGTGGAAGGTATGATAGAACTGTGTGTATATTGTAACTTTTTATTTTTTATTTTTTTTATAAAAATTTTTTTAACGTTTTATTTATTTTTGAGACAGAGAGAGACAGAGCATGAACAGGGCAGGGGCAGAGAGAGAGGGAGACACAGAATCAGAAGCAGCCTCCAGGCTCTGAGCCATCAGGCCAGAGCCTGACGCGGGGCTCGAACTCACGGACCGCGAGATTGTGACCTGAGCTGAAGTCGGACGCTTAACCAACTGAGTGACCCAGGCACCCCTATTGTAACTTTTTTTATTGAAGTATAATTAACACAGTGTTATATTAGTTTCAGGTGTACAATATGATTCAACAATTCCATACACTTCTCAGTGCTCATCAAGTTAAGTGTACTCTTAGTCTCCTTTATCATTTCACCCATTTCCCTTCTCCCCAATTTCTCCTCTGGCAACACCACTTTGTTTTTTTTATTTAGGAGTCTGGTTTGTTTGTCTTTCTTTTTCTCCCCTTTTGTTAGTTCATCTGTTGTGTTTCTTAAATTGCACGTATGAGTGAAATCATGTATTTGTCTTTCTCTGACTGACCTTTTTCACTTATACCCTCTAGCATTATACCCTCTAGATCCATCCATGTCGTTACAAATGGCAAGATTTCATTTTTATCTCTCGATAATACTCTATTGTGTCTATGTGAGAATCTTCTTCATCTATTAATCTATGGACGGACAATTGAGTTGCTACCTTATATTTTTATAACTTTAAATTAAGTTTAAAATGATGGCAAAATGAAGTGCTAAAGAAACAGCCTAGTTTCTCAAAAAATAATAAAGATGTTCCAATTTCAAAAAAGTAAACTAAAACACAACCTACCAAAGGGAGTTTAGGACACCGTTTTCGTATAAGTTGGGATCTCTATGTTTGGTGCCACTGGGAACCACTGGGTAGTGCCAAAGGTTGCTTAGTGGATTCTGAAGGTACAATGCTTTGTTATTATTGTGTCTCCTAGAGGAGGAATCCAGAAAAAAACCTGTGGAGTCAACAGTATATCTCTGCACATATGAATGAAAACAGATAGTCTTTGATTCTGCCCCCCCCCACCCCCCCCCATTCTTGGGAAAGTGAGGAATTCCTTGTGGATAATGTGGATAAAGTCTAAAATCAAGAAATGGACACTGACTGTCAATGTAACAACTATATCTCTTAAGATTGGTGGTTCCTCTTTTCTCCATCTGTCATGATAGACTAATTCAAGTGCTACCCCTTCCCTATCTTTACCATACATACCACTCCTGAAACATACCAAGAAAGGTTCACGATAAGCCACTATGGGAACAATGACTTCTCAAATCACTTAAGTTTTGAAGCCTCTGTGCTTTGCAGTAGATGCAAGTTGCTTCCTACTGTAGCTGGCCTATAGCTTCACAATGGGCACAATGCCATGCCTACAGATGGGCGGCACTGGGTGTAATTGATGGAGGGAGCCGGTGCCTCTATCTATATGACAGTAACACTCCACTTAATAGAGGAAAGGAGGCGTATGGCCATGAAAGAGCTTTGTAACAGCAGAACCAGGCTTCCCAGGCAGTATGTTTCAGGGAAATACTTCACTCTGAATCCTTGCTTTCTCCTCCCCATAGCAAATCTCCTGAGGCCCTGGAACCCCATGCAGAGCTGTGAATAGGAAAGAGATGATGATGAGCGAATTCATGCATACAGAAAAGCTGTGGACCCCAGCAAGCTCATTTCATCAGACTATTGTGGAAACTGATGATTTGAGGAGAGGCAAGTTAAGGAGAAGGTGCATGAAGGCAGTTGGGACCTTGCTGTAAAACATATAGTCCAGCTCATTTCCCAAATAAGGAAATGCAGCTGCAGGTAGTGGCCAGAGAAAATTAGGCTTGTTAAAGGCCAAATCACTTCCTCTGCTAGAACTTTTAGGTTGATGGGGCTCTTTATGAAAGCTCTGAAGGGAGGAGAAGCCCTTCTTAATTTTCCTCATTGTTCAGTGGAAGGGATTGCTTTTGCTCCCTATTGGGCAAGATAATACAGAAAGCAAACCAGGGTCTGCTTATTTTCTATTTTTTTTTCCTATCACCTCATTGAACTAGAAGTCAGGATCCCTCCTTCCAAGATATAACCAATTGGCTAAGCATGAACAAAATTCTCTGGGAACTGCCATCTGACTGGTAGGATTTTATATGCACTCGTTCATGAAGGAACCAAACCAACTTGTACCACGGAATTCAGTTACACGCTGACACTGCCTTCCCATAGCAACTTTTAGAACTTCATCCTTTTTTGAACAGGTCATCAGCACCTAGAGATGTTCCAACTATCCGTATGAAAATGAAATTCAAAGGAGTGACTAAAATCAGAAGCATAAATTTAAAAGCATCTGAATATAAGTATAATTGTTGAGTATGGTGAGTGTGAATAGATATCACTGATACATTTTGCTGTGTAAAGTCTAAGCTAATATCTGCCACTGCCTCCCCATCCTCCTTTTCCTGGGTGGGTCTTTGAGCAATAGTAAATCCATTAAACTTGTCATGATTCAAATGGCTTATCTATGACTCAGAATTGGTTTACACTGTTTTTGCCAACTTGCACAATGAGCCAAGCCTCATTTCCTTTGCCTCCCCAGAAGTCTTTTTTTTTCTTTAAGTCCTTTCATCCAACCGAACCATGTATGTGATACATTTGCATAATTGAAGTGTATTGGTTACATGTGGGTAGACAGTCTAGTCAGGAGTATTAGCTAAAGAGTATGGCTCTTCACAGATTTTAAAGACTTTAGCAAACACTTTGAATTCCTCATCTTTTTTTATTTTTTAAGTTTATGTATTTATTTTGAGAGAGACAGAGACAGTGCAAGCAGAGGAGGGCCAGTGAGAGAGAGGGAAAGAGAGAGAATCCAAAGCAGGCTCGGCACTACCAGCAGAGAACCCAATACGGGGTTCAAACTCACAAAACCTTGAGATCATCACCTGAGCAGAAACCAAGAGTCCGACACTCAACTGACTGAGCCACCCAGGCGCCCCTCCTCATCTTTCACTGAGGAAACTGAAGCACAGTCTGGTGAGGTTGCCAGGTTGCATTATTAAATGGTTGACTCAAAACTAGAAAACAAGTCTTCTTCCAGGTTGTTCACTAAAATTTTGTTGCTTCATGTAAGCCCCTCTCTCATCTCCAGTGTGAATCGTAGAATGCCATGTTGGAAAGTACATTAAAGTCGTATTAACCCACCCATTCATCTGAGCTTGTCATTGTCTCCACAAGATCCTTACTAGGTCTTCACCTGACTGTGCTTGCATACCTTCTGTAACAAGGAATGTACTACTTCCATGCCTTTAATAAATAATTGTGAAATAAATGAATACATAATAATTTTAATACAGCTCCTATGCAATTGCCTTTTTAATATTTGAAGAGGAATCATCTTTTATTTAGACTGAGCACGCGTGCTCACTTCAGTAATTCTCAGTTTTCATCTTGGTTTTCAGTCACTTCATTACCTAGACCTTCAATTCTGAATCTGCCTCTAGTACAGTGCCCAACAGGGAATATGATGCTCCAAGGAGAACAGGACTCTCCATTATCTTACTTTAGTGCCAAATACGATATTAATGTATGCTATCATTACTTTACCTTTTTGTAAAGCCATATCACATTATTGACTCTTTGAATGTGGTATATATTAAAAATGTACTCCCTATATATTCTATCGCTAATTTTCTGGCCTCATTTACTCCCATGGCTTTCCTTATAACATATATGTTGACTATCAAACATGTACCACATTCAGTGAGCTTAGATCTCATTCTTGAGTTCCAAATTCTTATGTCCAATTGTACCTTTGTCATCTGTGCTTATATAACCCACAGGAATGTCAAATTCCATAGGACTCAAGTTTGAGTCATTATTTTCTCTCCCTAAACTACAGTTCCCCAATAATTTCATTTCACAGAATGGCACAATCATATAAACAGATTCTTAAGCCAAAAACATTCCCCTTATGCCTCATATCCAATAATTCAGCACATCTAGTTGCTTCAACATCATATATCTCTTCTGACTTGTCTCCATTCTTCCTGTTACTGGCTATTAGGCTGTCTTGCCTGGATATCCCCTACACACGCCTGTTTTCCACATGATTCCAGGTCGATATTTCAAAGATTCATATGTGATCATGTTGCTTTCCTGCTTAAAGCTGTTCAATGGATTCTCCTTCTTTTCTAATAAAATCTAGTCACTTAACATGACTTAAGAGGACTTTCATGATCTGGCTTTTGCTATATTTTCCAATTCTTTGAATAAACCAAGCCACATACTGTTCCCTTCTGGAACACTCTATAGCTCTGCTTTACTTGGCTAATTCCCAGCCAATCCTCTTTGAGGTAGCTTTTCTTGCAGAACCCTGTACCACTGAACCATATCATGTCCTCTACACAGTGCATTTGGTCTAACTATGGTTAGATGCCTAACTCTTCATGTCTAGGGATGAAACTTTCATTGATGCACTTTAAGAAAGTTTCAGAAGGTTGGAACTTTGTTAAATGACCCTTCTAAAACATCTAAATGCTGAGAGATTTTTCCTTTTACCCTGGTTTATGATTTACTTTTAATTTTACTTGTGAATCATTGCAAATGATTTTAGAATATGACTTATTCTCCTGGGAACAAGGTAGCTTATGAATGATTTGATATATATTTTGCCATGTTGAGGAATGTATCACCCTCTTCTTCCATCCAGATAGTGGCTGAGATTGAATATCCACATTTTTATTTAAATAAATAAATAATATCCAATATTTTCATTTTTATTCCTCTTTGCAAATCCAGACCCACTTGCTCTCCAGTGGGCTTTATTTTTTATTTTATTTTATTTTTTTTTTTCAACGTTTATTTATTTTTGGGACAGAGAGAGACAGAGCATGAACGGGCGAGGGGCAGAGAGAGAGGGAGACACAGAATCGGAAACAGGCTCCAGGCTCTGAGCCATCAGCCCAGAGCCCGACGCGGGGCTCGAACTCACGGACCGTGAGATCGTGACCTGGTTGAAGTCGGACGCTTAACCGACTGCGCCACCCAGGCGCCCCGGGCTTTATTTTTTAAATGTATATTTGTTTATTTTTGAGAGAGAGAAAGAGAAAACACAAGTGGGGGAGGGGCAGAGAGGGAGAGAGAGAAAGAATCCCAAGCAGGCTCCATGCTGTCAGCATGGAGCCCAACATGGGGCTCCAACCCACGAATCACGGGATCATGACCTGAGCTGAAATCAAGAGCCAGACGCTTAATCAACTGAACTACCCAAGAGCCTCTCCAGTGGACTTTATGTCAGTAATCATACACTCCTCCCCTGGCCCATTTCTCAGATATGCTTCTTTTAGTTAGGCTGAATTTCCCCCCCATTACAAGTTCTCCTGGAGGTGTTGAGTGAAGTCTCAAGGAGGTACAAAGCGAAACCAAGAATGTAGCACTTCTTCCTGGGGTCAGTTTTACTCATGGGTTTTACTACACTGTTCATGTGGTCAGCCCCAGATCATCTGGGCGTCACCTGTCTCTAGGATCCTTGGTCACATGTTTTCCCAGGGCTATTTTGGTTTGAGATTCCTGCTAGGGGTCTCAAGACCTTCCCACCACTTCTGGACTCAGACAAAGCACTACCTCCCTTATGGGAGATGTGACTTGCTCCATGGCTTATTGAAAGGGCTGTGTGGTCTAATTCAGCATTAGGGGGGTTAACTCCATGTGGGTCAAATTTTAATAAATATGGTAGGGAATCAGCAGATAAATTCCTCCCATTCCTTCCTTCCTCCACCCCCTCCAATGGACTGTCCCCATATGGCCTTTAAAAACACTTCTGGCCAGACCACACAATTACTGATACAAGTGAAGGCTAACTTGGTGATGTCCCTCCATGTTCGCTCTCTCGCCTTCTCTGCCTCATCCTTTCTCTCCTTTCCACCTGCCTCCCTGGAATTTCACTAACCAATGAAGTGTTAGCATGAAAGCATTTGCCTCAGGCTCTTTTCTAGGGATTGTGCAAAAACTTATTGGATGGTATTGGAAAAAATTTTCATGAATTTAATGATAAAACATGACTCTCCAAAGATAGTTAATGCTTAAAAAGGACCCTCATGATATTCAACCAGACCTCTTGGAAGACAGGTTTGTTCTCATCTATGTTAGAAATTCTTCTGTAAAAACATTTAAGAAAGACTGGAATAAAGTGTGAGATTTTCAACATATTATTTAATCTTGAATTTTAGTCCACCCTTCCTTCCTCCTCTTCCTTTTTTTGTGACACACTAATTATTTCACTTTGTTTATTGATAGCTTTTTAAAAATAAGTTTCCTCATGCCTCTCATATTTGGCATTGAGCCTGGCATATAGAATCCAACTAATAAATATTTTAAAAGTTGATCTGTAAGTGAATGAATGAATGAATAAATGAGGGGATGGAATAACTTTCTTTCCCTACCATAATGATTAGATTGAATAACTAAAACTGGTTATAGTTGTAATAAATCTTCCAATTTTTTAAAAAAATGGAATTCTCATATTAAAAGGTCTTATAATTTGTTAAATATTTAACTTCCAATTATTATTGCATAATTGCTGGCATAATAATCACTGATGAGCTACATTCATTTGTATATTCAACAAATAATTATGGAGACCATGGTATGTGCCAGGCATTATTACAGACTCTGGGCAACAAAGCAGTGTACTAAACAGTCAACTGCTCCTGTGTTCATGGAGCTTATGTTCTGTGTCATGTCTCTGTGCTTTAATACTAGCTGTAAAATGGGTATACTCCCTATGTCAACTTGCTTTAAAAAGAAAAAAAATGGGGCTACCTGGGTGGCTCAGTCATATAGGCAACCAACTCTTGATTTCAGCTTGGGTCATGATCTCACGGTTTGTGAGTCCAAGCCTCGTGTCAGGTTCCATGCTGACAGTGCAGAGTCTGCTTGGGATTCTCTCTCTCCCCCTCTTCCTCTGACCTTCCCCTATTTATGTGCTCTCTCTCTCTCTCTCTCTCTCTCTCTCTCTCTTCTTCTCTCTCTCTCCCCCTCTCTCTCAAAATAAATAAGTAAAGTTAAAAAAGAAAAAAATGATTATACACACACACACACACATCCATAGTTTTTAAGGTACTACCCAACATATAGTCGACACTCAGTAAATGCCAGTAGTTGTTATTGTTGATTTTTTTTATTATTAGGCTGGGGAATGTGTCTTAAAACTGCACAGCCCACATGAAGATAATGTAAGCATGACCACCCATTTGGTGCAGGCAATATTTGATATGAGCTTTGGAAAGCATCAACATCTTTTAGGGAGAGGGGAATGAAGCCTCTAATACTTTTCTTTTGGCTAAAACTGCTGAGGGGTGAAGACCATGAGCCTGCTTTTCTGAAGATGACTCCATGTCAATCAATACAAAACATATCCATTCCTTTAAAGAATCCTGCCTCTTTTGTCATCTATTTTCAGTCCTCTTGGATTTTGCGATCACTGGGTATTAAACTTTAGGAGTGTTGCTCAGTGTATGTTGCTAAAAAATGTTAACATTAGTTACACATTACCAGAACTGAACTGAATGAAGACACAATTAATTTTCTTTGTGTAGTCAATATTTCATTCAGTCATGGCCTTTAATGACTGGACTCCCAGAGAGGAATGAATCATTCATGTTTTAGTACAACCACACTAATACGTAGGAAAAGTAATTCTAACAGTAGTAATACTTAAGTAATTATTTTGAGTGTGCTCATATATGTGACTTCTGCTGATTAAAAACGGGGCAAATATCAGTACAAACCCAATAAAATGTTCAAAGATGATTTTTTTTCTGAAAATAATGCAGCCTAAGATAAACTAAAACTTATGTCACATTCAGATAAGCAGGAGGTAGTTAACACAAAAAGTACTATGCTTTCCAGTTTGCAAAGTTTATAGTACAACACAAATTTAAGGATTTTGAGATTTTCATAAACTACTAGCTTTTCTATTTTCAGAACATGGACATCACTGCTTTTAGGTGGAGATCTTGACATAAAAATACGCACGCAGACTAATCATTTCTCTTCATGGTCTGCTGTTCGGAGTTTTGATGCAGCCATGGGAATTAAACACGAGTGAATTCACTCTGTTTAGGAAATCAATCAACAGCATTTATATGCTCAGCATTAGTGGTGAGCGTGTTCTTTTGCTGGGGAAATAGGCCCCCTTCCCTCAAATGGTTTTTGTGTGGTGTCCCGGTTTCTATCTTCATTTCTCTCAGTGGACATTTGTGAAAAGAGTTTTATGTACTGCTCAGGCCAAATGACTCAGATCAAAAAATGATTTAATTTTCAGCTGAACTAGGATATTATTATTTGGCAGAGTTGTGTTATTTTTAGAGTACAATATAGATTGTCTTGAGATAGTTTAATGGGTCTTTTACTTGTACAGAATGATATGGTTAAGCCATTCTGGTAAAGAACCATCCCAGACTTGGTATTTAGAGTGAGGAGAGCAAGTAAACCAAACCCTGGAAATGGGGGACTAAAGAATGTCACTGAAGTCATCACTTCTTGACATATTTTAGTTTGTGATTTGAAGATATGATTTAGAATGACATGTGTATTGCAGACACAACTGATACAAAAGTGGCACGGATTGGGTCAGACTATGGCACCTTTGTATGCTGAAATATTAACTAGTTGAGAAGAAACCTAACAGCTAACTTTACTCTTTAGGAGTTTATGTATATTTCCTAAATCACACCTTACTCTGTCACACTTAGTAAGATTAATGTTACGGAGCTGAAACTTGACTTCTATAAAAATTGAATATTATCTTAAACAACTAGGCCATTAGATCTAAAAGCTTTTTCTTAGAGAGTAATTTTTATGGTAAATATTTTTTGCACTGATCACACTTGGGAAATTTTGTCAACATCAACTACATCTCCATGATGATGTCTCCTTTAGGTGAAGAAATACTAACGCAGTTTATGATAGCAATAATAAACTCACCTTTCATTTCATAATGCTTTTCAATTAATAATCATTTCATTGTAACCTTACATCAATACTGTATAGAAGATGTTACTATCTAAGGATTGGGGAGGTTAAATATCATATCCAATATACAGTGAATGAGTGACACAGATTGGTCTGAAGTAGGCATTCACTCATCCACCCCTTCATTTTTTTTTTCTTTTTTTACTGTGGTAAATAACACATAACATGAGATCTACTCTCATGGAAAATCTTTTAGTACTGTTAAGCACAATTTTGTATAGCAGGTCTTTAGAACTCTTTCATCTTGCATGACTGAAACTCTGTACCCATTGATCAGCAACTACCCATTTCCCTCTCCCACCAACCCCTGACAACCACTATTCTACTTTGTTTCTATGAGTTTGGTTGCTTTAGATACTTCATATAAGTTGAACAATGCATTCTTTGACCTTCTGTGACTGGCTTGTTTCCTTGAGCTTAATGTCCTCAAGGTTTATCATATTGAAGCCTGTGTCAGATTTTCCTTCCTTTTTAAGGCAGATTAATATTCCATTATATATATATATACCATATTATCTTTTCTGATTCATCTGTCAATGGGATTTAGGTTGTTTTCACCTCCTGGCTATTATGAATAATGCTGCAATAATTTGTGTGGGAATGCAAATACCTCTCTGAGAAACTGATGTCAGTTCTTCTGGATAAATACCCAGAAGTGGGATTGCTGGATCATATGATTATTCTATTTCTAATTTTTTCCAGGAACTTCCATACTGTTTTCCATAGACATCCACCATTTGACATTCCTACCAACAGTGGACAGGGTTCCAGTTTCTCCACATCCTCGGCAAAACTTGTTATTTTGTTTCTTTTTTAAATAATGGTCATCCTGACAGATGTGAAGTAATATGTAATTGTGATTTTGATTTGCATTTTCCTGATAATTAGTGATGTTGACCATGTTTTCATATATCAGTTTGCCATCTGTATGTCTTCTCTGGAGAAACGTCTATTCAAGGTCTTTGTCCATTTTTAAATCAGGTTAGTTGTGTGTGTGTGTGTGTGTGTGTGTGTGTGTGTGTGTGTTTTGCTATTGGGTCATAGGAGTTCCTTATATATTTAGATATTAACCATTTATCAGATGTATGGTTTGCCTATATCTTCTCTTTCTACTATACCATCTAGTAACTGTCTACATTGAGTTACTGAGAAGGTGAAACCTTGCCAATAAATATCTGACTTTTTGATGTGCCCAAATAGCTACATTTATATGATTGGCCTCATTGTTTTAAGGGTAAGGACAGAAAGGCTTTCAATGCATGCATGTCATCTGGAAGGGGCAATTTATTAACCAATTAGTACTCACAATTTCATATAAAAATGAATTATTGATTAGGTTTCTATCATGTTCTTTGGTTCAGAGCAGAATTCATAAATGATGTGATAATCAAATATAAGAACTCTAGTGGGTGAGAAGGGTCAATTCAGTTGAAGGATATGAGATACACTTAGGAGAACAGGTTTTGGGATATGGGGATGCATTCCAGGGATAACTTCTGAATCATAAGAAATAATATGAAGAATCATATGAAGATTCTGAACATAGGCTAGTTGCTACCATGGGCGGGTGATGAAAAGGGCAACAGAGGCAAAAGTTTGCAGTCTTGTCATGGAGAGAGGAAGATAGTCTCTATAATCTTACCTGGACAACATAGAAGGGGCTTACACTCTGGTACATCGTATTTAGGGTCTTATGCAGGTCAGTGGGGGCAATTCCATGATGAGAATTATCTGGTGATTTTTAGACCTTTGATCCTTGGCATGGACTTAACTGGATTCAGTGATGTTTTAAGGACCAATTCTGCCATTTAATAGCTTGGAGACATGAAACAATCTAGAAAACCACATGAACTTAACCCTTCTGGATCCCCAGTTTGCTTGTCTGTAAAAACCAGGATTGGCATGAAGACCAAATGAGCCAAGCAGTGGGGAAATGATTTACCATATATAGAATGTTATAGATATTATAGATATTATTATATTTTATTTTTATTTATTTAAAAAATTAATCTTTACTTTTGGGAGAGAGAGAGACAGAGAGAGAGTAGGGGAAGGGCAGAGAGAAGGAGACACAGAATCCAAAGTAGGCTGTAGGCTCTGAGCTGTGAGCACAGAGCCCAATGCAGGACTCTAACTCGCAAACCACGAGATCATGACCTGAGACAAAGTTGGATGCTCAGCCAACTGAGCCACCCAGGTGACCCTATTATCATTATTTTAATATTTATTTATCTTTGAGAGAGACAGAGAGACAGAGAGACAGAGCTTGAGTGGGGGAAAGGCAGAGAGAGAGGGAGACAGAATCTGAAGCAGGTTCCAGGGCTCGAACCTATGAACCACGGATCATGACCTGAGTGGAAGTTGGATGCTTAACTGACTGAGCCACCCAGACGCCCCTATTAGTGATTATTATAATTATTTTTCCTTCAGGTGTCTCAGCATTTACAAAATTTGTCATGGAGAAATTGATTTTAACTTTCACCAATTAAAAAAAAATGTGCCCAGTGAACTACTTGAAGAGAAAATAGGGAAGCTGCATTCTCTTCTCAGAAGAGAATGATGCCATGTTGCCTCTCTGGCAAGGGTGTGCATCAGAAGAGACAGAAGGTGGCTGAAGAGCCACAGCAGAGCTCCTGGGAAAACAGGATCTTTCTTGTTTTCTCCATGAAAATGTGAGAGACTCATTTGGAAGAATGCCAGAACTAAGGCCAAAATATTCTCTGTCTTTCTCAGCCAGAATATATGGATGATTCTGAATCTCAGAATCATCTTCCTGACTACTTAACCTATCCCTTTATTTTATGTATAAGACGACTGTCCACTTGTCGGAGCAGGGCGATGAACTCCCTCAGAGTCACACAGCTCTATGTGGTAGAGCCTAGGGTCTTCTGATTTTGAATTCAATGTTTTACACTTCGCAAAAATTGAATTTATATTAAAAAACATATCTATAGCAAAAGGCAGGCAAAGCACTTACATTTGCAGCAGCAAGCAGAAGTTAATTCTGTGTGCATATATACACAGTGTATTACATTGGACCAACTTTTAATATCAAATTCTTATTTTTCAAGAGTCTAGAAGTACAAGTACAGATTCACCTTCTCAGATGAGCAGAGTTCACTAGGATTTTAGAAGCTACCTTACGAATAGTTGAAATCTGGTAATAGATATCACGTCCTTTATTCCTGTTTCTAATACTCAGTAGCCTCATGACCTTGGGACCTGAATTTCACTGCCTCAGTTTACTCATATGTAAATGGGCCTAATAATAGCAACTATCCCACAATAATATTATTGTGAGGATTAAATAAGATATTAAAAGTAAGTCTAATACAGATCAAACCACATAGAAAAGACTCAATAAACAGCCATTGTAACTATAGTTGTGACTAAAGGACAGAGAAAGTGTGCTAGAATGAGAATCAGCACTGCACCAGTCCAACAGCAACACTTTGCTACTTACCAGCTAGGTCTTCTTTGACAAGTCTCTTAATTTACAAGGGATCCTTTTCCCTCAGTTATGGGAATGGGGCAGTAGCAGTTAGGGATATCACAGGATTGATGTAAACATCCGAAGAAATAATTTAGATAGCACTTTCTGATATATAACATGCCCAGAAGAAAGGTGTAAGAAAGACAAGAAGGATGAGAAGGGAGGAAGGGAGGAATGAAGGAAGGAAGAAGAATGGATATGAAAATAGTAGACAATCCTAAAGCATTTTTGACTGTTGGGGGCTAAGAAAGGGACTCTGTTAGTCTGTGGCTGGAAAGTTGCTTTACCTTCTTGCCACAGCTCAGCCACTGACTTATTGTTTGATGCTGGGAAATCATTTAATCTCTTAGATTGCGATCTCAGTGGGTGTATATAATTTGTACTCTTCTGCCCTGTATCATTGCATTGGATAAGATGACCTTGAGGTCCCCTTCAGCTCTAATTTTCTATGATAAAATTATGTTCCTGTGCCAGGGGTGTCTCTTCAATAAAAAGAAAATAGTAAAACCTTAGGCTAGTGAATGTGTCAAATACTTTGAGATTTGCAGGAGAAAATTAATGTTCACAGGGTGGCTCTCGTTGAGAAAGGATACTTCCCATTTTCACACTCCCTTTTTCTATTGAGGCTTTTAATTTAGTGGAATTATAATGCTTCTTTGCTGTTCTACAGCTTTCAAACATGGTGTGCTTTTGTGAAAAGTCTTTAATCATCTAATTTCTTACATTCTCTGTCTAAAAGCTACATCATGAGAATTGCTGGCAATTTAAACTTTTCCTTTTATATGATTTCTTGGTTTTCAGGACCTATAGCTAGATAGATACAGATGTCGTTGTTCATAATGAACAAAACGCTGAATATTTTTAGTAGGAATGAACTGTAAAAAGCATCTTGTTCAATTAGCTCATTTAAGAATTGAAGATTCTGGGGCTCAGAGAGAGAAGGCATCTAAACCAAGGTCACACAGGAATGGACTCCAATTCCCTGGTTCTTAGTAACTATGACAAATGGCATTTTCTAAAGATAGTAGTAACATTATTTCCCTTTCCCATATGTAGTGTGATTTTTGGCTACTCTTCCATTAAGATAGGGAGGCTAATTCTTTTCCCCTTGAATCTTCTTAACCATTACAATGTGGCAAAAGCGACATCAGAAAATAGCAAGACTAAGGCACGAGGGACCTCAGTAGCTTATGCCTGGGCCTCTTGGGACGCTCTCCCTTAGAACTTAGCCCCCATGTTGTGAGAAGCCCAAGCCACATGGAGAGGCCATGCATAGGCAATATAGTCAACAGCCCCAGCCAAGCTCCCAGCCCCAAACCAGAAGCTACTGCTAGCCAAAAGTGTGAATTTTCTTAGACGTTCAGCTCAGTAGAACCATCAAAAGACAAAAACCCCAGCCACAATCTGTGACCCCATGAGACACCCCAAAATAGAATTCCTCATTTGAGTCCAGACTACCCATAGAACCATAAGATAATGAATATTTGTTTTAAGATCTAAGTTTTGGGGTGTTATGCTATACAGCAATGCATCTAAGAGTACTCCTACATTTCATTGGCTCTTAAATTCCACACTGCTTCCTTTTGGTTCTATACTATTTCTCAAACTATCTGGGATTAACAGGTTAATGTTATTAGTACCCTGGTCTCAAATGTTGCACAGAATTGAAAGTGAGAGGCAATTTGAGTTTGACTAGAGGAACAACTCATGTCAGAATTCTTGAAGCTTCACAAATTGTAACTTCCCACGTTTTGCTTGTATGGAAAACTAGCCTTGGTTTCTCAGATGGCCAATATTAGACTAGCTGTCTCTAAAAGTATCATACCTCATCAAGTTTAATATGAAAGGAGTCAATCATGGAGATATGGAAGATATGGAAGTACTTTTTAAAGACATGTTGGCAGAAACAGCTATTTGCCACTTAATATCTACTTTCCCCATCTTCTTTGGTAACAGAATCCTAATTTATTCGTTGTTTCAGTGACCCCACTTAGTACATTGTATTTCTCAGCTACTTTTGCTGTTAGGAGTAGTCACGTGACAAACTTTTGTCCAGTGAAGTATAGGCAGAATTGTTATATGTGATTTTCTGAAACATTGCTTAAAAGAGTTGATGTAGCCGGGAGGTAAGATCTTTTCATTCTTCTTCAGTTTCCTTCTTCTGTCCCAGAACTAGACATGGTGGGTGGAGTGCCAGCATCTAGCTTGGACAATGACGTGACACTGAGGATAGAAGTTGCGTCTGGCAGGGTCTAACCAGAATAACAAGGCCATGCTTTGTATTTAACACTCATTGAATTAAAAACAGGGAATTGGTTGCATAGGTATTGGAAGAGCTGAGAAGCCAAACAGAATGGTGAGAAGATTTAGAAATTAGCAATAGTAGGTAGCCACTACCAGTGCCACGTTGGAAGACAAAGGAACGAGACAGTGTTGTTGGAGCCTAGAGTGGCAGAGTCCCCCAATACAAACTGTAACACTGAGGACATATCCTGCTGGAACTAGAACCCCAGAGAGGCACAGCCACTCCAAAGGAGCAGCCCAAGGCAGAAAAGCTTCATCCTTCCTCTTGTCTCCTGAACTCTGGCCAATACTTCCCATTGGCTAGATGCAACTAGGGTTAATAATCTTAGGATCCAGGGAAATCCTAGCTGCAGGGGCCAGCTTCCCGCCAGTACAAGGCAGATCAGGGAAAAGTTAAAAGTGACCCCATGGCCAAATTAGCCCAGGAGCACCACAGAAGCCAGTGCAGGAATGGTGAAAGAGAAAGCTAGAAGGAGACTAAGCCCTGATGATCACGGAATTGCCATATGAGAAAAATGCCCATCGTCTACAAGTTGGTATTACTTTGGATTTTCTCTTACATACAGCAAAACATAGTACTGATATTAATGTCTCTTAGGGAGGGGAGTATATTTACTAAGGCTACTCTAGCAAAATACCATAGACTGGGTCACTTAAACAATGGAAATTTATTTTCCCACAGTTCTAGAGGCTGAAAGTTCAAGATCAAGGTGTCAGCATGTTTGTTGTTTTCCGAGGCTTCTCTCCGTGGCTTGCAGATAGCCACCTTGCCACCTCATCCTCACATACCTTTCCTTCTGTCTGCACACACCCCTAGTGTCTCTCTGTGTGTCCACATTTTAAGACACCAGTCAGATTGGAGTAGGACACACCCTAATGGCCTCATTTTAACTTAGTTACCTCTTCAAATGACTTTTTATTAGTCACGTTCTGAGGTGCGGGGGGTTAGGGCTTCAACACATGAATTTTTGGAGGGGACACAATTCAGCCCATAACAAGGATTAAGAGAAAAATCAGAAAATTTGAGAATTAAGTCGATCAAAACTGTATATGCTAAGTAGGACAAATAATAGTGTGGATCAGACCAAGAAGCAAATAATGTAAGAAACACTGTTACGGGGCATTATGATACTGTGGTCACTCCTTGACCTTGCTCTGTGTTTTGCATTGTGGATACGCCATTATGTAACTCAGCCTGCTTCAGTTGCTCATGTGGGGGCCCACCATTAGTTATCACTTAGATCACTGAGGGAGGAGATCTTCCAAGAGACCTAGGATTTGGCAGGTGCTAATTATTCAGTAACCCCTCAAGGAACAGGAATTCCCACTTCTGCTGGGAAAGGGATGCAGATGCTCCTGAATCCTTAATAAAGGGGCAGCTGCAAATGGTGTGGCTTCCATAGTTTGCTCCTATAATTAGCTCCACCTTAATCCTCATGTACACAATGCCTTCTGAGACTACAAAAGCCCAGTCTCGTCCAGCTGCCATTCCTCGCCTCTAAGCTTGCTTTTGGCTGGACCACGCTGCTTCTGGAGATGTAATTAAGTGTTTTGGTTTAAAGGGCAAAATCTAATAAGTGATCCTGAGTGGTGATAAACAGAATCCTGACCCTTCCAACCACGATGGCTACAAACTGGGTACGAGAAAGAAGAGGCAGTCAGAATGTCAGTGAAGGGGGCAAAAGTGACACAGTAGGTGGGAATTTCAAGTTATCCTCTTAATCAAAGAACAGTTAATGGATGAGGTTTTCAATCTGAACCAAGCTTTCTCAAAGCTGTGCTTTATTCAAGATGATTTACAGGTTTAACATGGCCCCAGTGACTTCGATGGCAAAGGTGATGGTGGGTGAAGGATCGGATGCTCTTTCCATAATCCACTTCTTTCCTTCCAACTCTTCTTTGCCGCTCTCCCTTCTACCAGGAGAAAAAGTCAGGCCCAAGGGTCCTTCAAAGATCTTAAAACTACCCTAAAACTGATTTTTGAAGTACTTGGAAATGCTTTTGCTATCAACAGCATATTTTCGCTATTTTACTTTCTATGGGTTCATACCAATGGGCCCCTGAGCACTTTCCCCACGAATGGGTCCTGGGAGCCAGCTCTTGTTTTGTGCAGAATGGGGTGGTCCATAGACCACCAAAGTAATATGGGAGATCTATAGGGAGTGTCCTGGGACAGCCTTCGGTGAAACTGCTGGAAGGACAGGATGCAAAGAACCAGATGGGAAGCAATGTGATAAAAAGGGGAGGTACCAAGACACAGAAAAGCCAGCCTGAGAAGCACTGTTCCTGGGGGGAAAAGCCTTAAGACAAATCCTAAGGAACCAAGGATAGCATTACCTCTCCCACAGAAACCTTTATACTGCTTGTATGCAAGTTTTCCTATGTAGGCAGAAGGGCATTTCTGCCTGCAGGCATCAGGCTGGTTGGGAAATTAACTCCTTGGTTTCTTTTCATTATCTTTCTTCTCCCAGTTATCCTGGTGCTAATCCACAGCCCCTCCCCGCAACCACCACCGCATGGCAGCTCCTTCCTTCCTTTTCCTACCCCACTGCAAGTTCCTGAGCAGAACTGGCTTTGCCCCATAGACTAGGCTGGTTTTCAGCAGATTATGAAGCTTACAGTGTTGCCACCGCATCAAAACAACAAGCATTCCCTGCAAACCTTATCCCTGAATTGAACGTGACATATCCCACTAAATGCTTTGTGGACCAGCCCAGTCCTTGTGTGACAGGCGTGTAGGCAGCATTCCCAGACACGGATTCTGGTAGACAGCCATTTGAAAGCAGGGGTTAAGTTGGAGAGGGAAAAGGGGAGGGGAGGAGGGTTCTCAGCTCGTGTTGATTTCTGTCAGATTTCAGTTGAGGTTTGTGAAGAGATAATTGTGTTATATTTTCTCATCCTTCACAGCCTGGTGGTTCCTGTATAATTATATATGCCTGAGCTTAATATTATTTCAGAAGGAAGAAAAGTATACAACAGATTTTTAGCCTCAGGCTTCTTATGATTGGGTACAGATTTTACTCTTGAAAATAATTTAGTTCTTTTTTCCCTTTGCAAAGAGTAATTGTAGAGACGTGGCTCAAGTGGATAGCTAGCCATTGGGGGATTTTCTGGGTCTGAGGGAAGATTGCCAGGCTATGGGCATATGTTGTTCAGGACCCGATGAAACACACAGAAGTGGTCCTCCCGTGTTTTCGACAGCAACCAGGGAGATGACGGATCTTTCTGCCTCTGGCATCAGAAGCTAAAGGAGTCTGGCTTGCAATGAAAATCCCATTTGAGAAAGTTCCTTGTCTTTCTGATAACCCAGACTATTTGTTAAAATTGTAGGAACATTTCTGAATGTCATTTAATTTTTGCCATTTACATTATTAATGTGATTAAATATTATTAGGTCATATTTATTATGTTGCACTGAATTATTCTGATAATTATTAAGACATTGCCTAGAGTGGAAAAATAAAAAGAAGCAATTCAGGTTGAGTGAAATTTTCATATTGATGTTATATAATTATCATTATTTAACCAGAAAGAGAAGCTGATGCAATTAGGAAAATAAAACTTAGTTCCAATGTTTTTATTGATATCATTAATACATGTGCTCAGGACTGCCAATAAACATTTTAATACAACTTGGTGATAGGATAAATTACATCACTAAAATAATGATTTCAAGTTAATTAAGATATTAGTGGCATAAATTTCTCTTAAAATTCAGGATTTAACCCTGTGTTCTTCACTATTTGCACTACTTTCAGGGTTCCAGTTTGCATATAGTTGACTTCTACACTGAACTTTGTTTTGGTTTTGTTTTCTTTTCTTTTTCATACCTTTTGTGGTCTATCGCCCAGAAGGCAGCGGACATTTCCCACAATACTTCACTTTTTAAGAGTCAAATTTTTTAAATGCTTATTTATTTTTGAGTGAGTGAGAGAGAGAGAGAGAGAGAGAGAGAGAGAGAGAGATTGAGCGAGCAGAGAAGAGGCAGAGAAATAGGGAGACAGAATCCCAAGTAGGCTCTGTGCTGTCAGCGCAGAGCCAGATTTGGGGCTCGAACTCCCGAACAGTGAGATCATGACCTGAGCCGAAACCAAGAATTGGATGCTTACTTAGCCTACTAAGCCACCCGGGAACCCCAAGAGTCAATTGTTAATATGTAAAGTGGGAATGATCAGGAAAGTTATTTCTCACTATTGTTGGACTCTGCCTGGAGTGATGAAAGTCTCTAAAATGCTTTGCAGCATAGCACAGCAGTTGAGCTCAAACTCTGGAGCCAGGCTACCTGGTTTTGAATCCTGGTTTTGTGTGTAACCTCCGGCAAGTCACTTAACCTCTCTATACTTCAGTCTCTTCCTGTGTAAAAGAGAGATGACTGTATCACACAGGGGTATTATAAGAATTATAAGTGACAATAATATCACATAGGGATTTTAAAGGTCTATGAGTTCATATAGGTAGTATTTGCTATTATTATTAGCAGACTACCTCATATGCAGTAAATGCTCGATAAATAGTAGGAGTTGTTATTCTTACAAACAGCCACACACGCTTGTTCTCGAAGCAGAACATCGCGACTTTCTAGTTTACTGTAAGCATTGGTATCATATTCCTCTCTGCCACTCAAAATCTTTCTCTCTCACTTACTCTTTTATCGACCCAGTTACCAAGCCTCTAAGCTTCTATTCTCACATCTCTTCAGTTCCATTTTATTGCTACCACCACCAGGTTTTCAAACTTAAAATATTGTAATAGCTTCTGAACTGCTATTCCTGCCTGTAATTTCTCCCATTCCAATCTATCCTTCGTGGTAGTAAAAGACATGTTTTTCCTGCTCACTTACCACTTGGATCCCCACTGTCCAGATTCCTTATTTTGTCAACCTAAGCTTTCCATCTCTGGGCCCCAAATATGTTATTTCCTTTCATTACCCAGTGCTCCAGCGAGGCTGATTTATTCCTCATGCTCCCAAAAAGCTATAAGCATGATCGCTTTTCTTTTGTCTGAAGTCCCCCCTCCAAGTCAAACCCTACCACCTGCTTTTGTGATTAAGTTTCTCTTTCTATCCCTCAAGTATTTCTCATTATGCCAATTCCTGTAGGTCTCATCTATACCTTTTATACATTTGCCAAAGGAACAAATATTGTACTGCATTATTTTATAATCTGACCTGTGTCCACATTTTGTATATACCCTGGAGAGCATTAGCCACTTCTGAAAATTCTCTTGTATACCCTCCATTGCCTAGGATAGTGACAAGGAAAATGATGGGTATTTCACAAATTCTTAGAACAACTATTTCTTCGAACAACAATCTAGCCTAAACTACTCAGTTTCATTTTTCAACTCAATTCAGCATCATTTTCTGGTTCTTATGCACTGTGTATAATGAGATTTGCTTTGAGTTATCAACACTGCAGGGAAATGTTTAAATTAGAAGGGAAAAACCCACCACCAATTTCTTTGAAAATGGAATAAAAACACAAAGATATTTCTTCTATATTCTATTATCAAAATAAAATCTAAATCCAAAGCTATCATCTAGACAATACCATTGTTTTCTCAAGAATGCAAACTCGGTTTACAAAATGTACTTATTGAAAGTAATTAAATGGAAACGAAAATCCTTCCAAAACACTACTGTGTAGAATTTCTCGCTACAAAAAAAATAGGATTGGCTAATGCTTAGTAACTAACACAGCAGGAGGTAAAAGCTGATACCTGCAAGACACTCAGTGGACTTGGGAATTTAGTACAGCCCTTTAAAAATGAGTGAGAAAAGAGGAAGGCAAGTAGGCTTGTAAGTGTTGAAGTGTGTGTTTACATACAGGAGGGTGGCACTGGAACTTTCTTTTGTTCTTCAAACTTCAATTCCTTAACTGTATTAATCCCTTAGATGATTTTTCTTGTGCACATCGTGGAAACAGAAAATCTACTTAGCGCCATTTCAAGGGAGTCTACAGTGGTGGAAAGACATCATCAAAGCAGTGCTTCCCCATTTCTCATTGGCTTCTGCTGTGAGTTAGCCCCAGGAGTCTTCACCTTGGTTTTTTTTGGTCAGTCATGCCAATAACCAAGCAAGGACAGACACAAGGAAACTATACCCCTTTCACCCCCAAATACTCTGTTTGTAACTCTTTCTCAGAAAATGCACCACATTCCTGGTGGTGGGGTTAGCAGATGTGTGTGCGAAACCAATGAAGACGCTACAGCTCACAGAGTAGCGAACATGGCAAGTGTTCACAATGCAAAATAATGAATATTTTCTAACAGTGGAAATGAAGGTTAAGGGAGCATAGAGAAGGGATTGACTATTTCTTTTGTTTGTTCTTGGGTGTTTAAGAGGAGGGGGTTATACTCCAGGAATGCTGCACAGTGAGTGAGGCATTTGAAAAAGATCTTGAACCATAGCTGGAATTTCTCCAACCAGAAGAGTGCTAGGGATATCTCAGGTAGGGCAACATGCCCAAAGGTGCAGAATGAGTGAAAGAATTCAATGTGCTTGGAGAACCAGACAAGCATGGGGGACCAATGCCAACTTACTGGCTAGCATATGCCAGGTAGTTGTCTCATAAAATTACAATTACCTACGATAACAATACAAACCCCATATTCTGGAAGAAGAGAGGCTGGTAATGGCTGCAAAATGTTAGAGTGAGGATTCAAGTCCAGGTCAGACTTCACAGAAGTTTGTTCTACACCACATAGATTGGGATGTGTTGAGGCACAGATGCAAGTGTTGCTCAGTAAACGAAGAAGGACGTTTCTTTTTCTGAAATAACTGAGAAGGAAAGGACAGATAAAGGTGTGGAGGAGAAGGAGGGGGATGGAGCAGTCGACAGATATGTGTGAACAGATAGGCCGGATCATCTTTTGATAGTAAAAGGGGTACGAATGGGGTGAGAGAGGGATGAGAGTTCTGAATAGTAGCCATGGAGAAGGGGAGAGGAAGTCTTTGGATTGTCAGGGAAGGCATGGCAGGTGGCCAAGGGGATGAGGGGCTTTGGAGTTCCGGGATGGGAAACCAAAAGAGGACTATCCTCATTTAGCCATTCATTCATTTGGGTAGCAGTTAACAAACATGCACCGTACATCAGGCACAGGGCCAGGAACTCACAATGCAGAGAAAAATCAGAAAAGGAGCCCTGCCCTTTGGAGCTTACAGCTGATCAAGAAGATACAGCTTTATACGCAACTCCATGCGAGGACTAGTTACGGATGCTAAGATCAAGGTATATATGTGAAAAACGAGAGGGGGATGCATAAAGGAAGGACTGAAGATTCCATTTATGTGGAGGGAGTGGGTTCCAGGGAGGATTCAGAAGGTGGCGCTTTAAAAATACCCTTGTTCTGAGGAGTTCCATGCCAAAATAGTCACAGATGAAATGGCCTGATGGCCTTGCCCAATTTACTTTCAAACTATTCAGCAAGAGAAAAGAGAGACAGAAATATGTGGATTAAAAAAAAGAAGATGTGGATAAAGCCAAAAGTAGCAAAATGATAGAGGCTGGTGAATCGGTACAGGTGTCCCTTATAATATTTCCCAACTTTTCTGTAAGTTTGGATTAAAACAATTTTTTTTTCAAGGCGGCGGAGAATAAAAGGAGGCATCTTACAATGAGAACTGAAGTGTAATTTGAAAGATGGGAGGGTACCCAGTCAGAAGGAGCTATGATAGCATGGAGGGTAAACTCAGCCCTGGTGGGGACGGCAAGCAGCAGCACTCATTCTTGGAAAGGTTAGAACCTTCCTCCAAGCGCGAGAAGTGGGGAGAGCAGCAGCAGAGAGAGGCCAGTCGTGGTCAGGAAAAGGAGCTATTCATTAAGTCAAAGAACAGTGGTACTGAGGCATTTGGAAGAGACTGTTCCTTCCCAATCTGCAGAGGGTCTCACTCTATAGGTTCAAATAAGCTTTTTGTTTCTTGAAGTGGAGCATGCAGAGAGAGGTGGATGGAAGGCAGGATGGCATTTATCTCATTGATTTTGTAATTTCTGAGATGTATGAAACCAGAGCAAGCAGCTCAGAAGCAGAACAGAGCCCTATATTACCCAGCTCTTTATACATAAGAGGTTGGAATAGTATATATGTTATAAACAGTGGAGTGGAAATTAGTTGGCCAAGAACTGAAATAGGTCAGACTTCATTTTGGTATTAACACTTTCCAGTGTTAGATCAACTAGACACTTATAGCATGGCACGGAACAAACTGACTCAAGTTATTTCAGAGCCATTAATACTGGGCTTTGTTCTAGATTACTGTGTTAACAGAGTATATTCCAAACTGCAAGGTACATCAAAGGGGAAATAAAGTCAGTGGAATTCAGTACCAGTGATACTTCTGAGTCATCTTGGAGATAAAGAAATACTCCACCATTGCACTTGTAAGGCATTAACTTTTTCAAAGCAAATTTCATGGAAGTTGTAATTAATTGCATTTCTTTAAGATGACCTTAGGGGCGCCTGAGTGCCTCAGTCGGTTGAGCGTCTGACTTCGGCTCAGGTCATCTCACAGCTCGTGAGTTCAAGCCCCGTGTCGGGCTCTGTGCTGACAGCTCAGAGCCTGGAGCCTGCTTCTGTTTCTGTGTCTCCCTCTCTCTCTGCCCCTAACCCACTCGTATTCTGTCTCTGTCTCTCTCAAAAATAAAGAAACATTAAAAATAATTTTTTAAAAAAGATGATTTTAAAGCAAAGAATTAAAACTTTTAACATGTGAGTATAGAGACACAGAATAAGCATACGGGAATAAATGGAGAAGGAAAAACTTTCCTTATCACGGAGCCTGCCCAAATGGGCCCACAGGACCTCGGACTCCTCCCTCAGTGTCACGGTTTTTAGAGCTGTCTGGTCTCTCCTGGGGACCACCCAGTCTGAGGAATTAGGCGTCTTCATGTGGCTCTCTATGAAGCGTGAGGCCTGATGTGCTAGAGAATGCTTATAGCTTCACACAGAATTAGGCTATGTTGTGCTTCAATAGTGTTTTTAAAATACTTTCCGAGTTTGTACAGCCATTTAGTGTTTCGGCAAATCAAAACTTCAGAATGACAAGTGCATTAATGATGGTGGTGATTGTTCCAGTTATTCTCACTGTGTAACAAACCACTCCAAAATGTAGTAGTGTAAAATGACCACTTGATCATGCTCACAGATTCTGGGGGTCAGGAGTTTGGACAGGGCACAGTGGGGATGGCTGGGCTGTGCTCCATGATTTTTGGTGCTTCAGCTGGAAAGGCTTGGACAGCTGCGTGCTGGGATCGTCTGGAAGCTTCCTCACTCCTATGTTGGATGGTCAGGCCATGAGGACTCTAAGGTTGATTGGAGTGCCTATGAATGGCCTCTCCATGTCACTTGGGCTCTTTCCAGCATAGCAGCCTCAGGGTAGCTGAACATCCTACATGGAAGCTTATTTAGGGCCATGTAAAAGCCATGAAAGGGCCATGATCGTGATGATAATAGTTTAGAAAGCACTTTTCTTTCAAATATGTAAAGCACATTCACATTGAGAAGCTTCATTTGCTGTTCATGTGATGAACACATTCCCTAAATGTAGAGATTTGGGAGCAAGAGCCAAAGGAGCAGGAAATTCTCCTAAGTGGGTCAGAGTGGAAGTAATGTATCTGTATTTTGAGAACTCTAAGAAAAATAATTCTAGGAGAGCAGAAAAATTCAGCACTGTACTCTGCACACTAAGAGTGTATATACTTATGGTCCTTGTCTCTGTCTTGCACAGTTCTGGTTCCCAAAGATGCCACAATCCCATAGGAGTCGTCTTGCTTAAAAGCATTCTCTTGGCCATAGCCTCCCCAATTCTTCTCGTAAATGAAGATAAAGGAGTTGGTGATTAAGCATGGGGTTATCTTTAAACGTCACAATTTTTCCCCAGCCAGGTTGGTGCTAAATATAATTCCTAGCACAATTACTCAATGGGGTAAAACCGGGATTTTTCTCAGGGCACTGGCCTTGCCATTACGTATAGAGACATGTCTGGGCCCAGCTTCCTGTAGCAGGAAGATAGTTCGATTTCTTATTTTCCCGCAGAGCATTGTTATGACATTGTGAAGACACAAACACCGTTAGAGCAGGATATTTGAGTAGGAATTTGTAAACAAGCATTTTTGTAAGTTCAGAAAAACATGTCACACAACATTTCCCTAACTACTGGCTGAAAATTTTACTATGGATGTTTCGGAAATCCAAATTCCCATGCAGCTGGGACCATCTATGTATTATTGGCAAGCACTAGTTTTAGGACAGCGACATTTTACAGACTAGGAGTTGGGACATATGGTCTAACAATAGGAAGAACCCAGGAACTCTGGGTTTATTCTGGATACTCTTGGCTGTAGTGTTGCCAAACTTAATTCCCTAAGGTTGCTTCTTCATCTGTAAAAATGTGAGTGCCAAAACTGATCTAACACTGACTCGTTCTTCTTGGCTAGGCTCTAAGGCTAAACAATTATTTCGAAGGGCCCCAAATGTATTTACCTTAGGCGAAGTCTGCCCACACCCTCTCTCTAACCATGATCTTGCTCTTTGTCCACCTGAGGTTCTGTCTTCCTGAAAGGGTTAGAGGGTGGGAGAAAGGCTGGAAGGGACACGCAGACAATAAAAGACAACAACGTGAATAAAGATAGGTAAGGGGAGAAAAAGCAGGAAGGAAAGAGAAAGATAAAAAGCAATAGCTTAAAACACTTAAGGGTAGAGGAGATCACCTGTAGCTTCAAACAGAAGACTGAAGAATGGTTTTCCTTTGGCCTCCCTTCTTATTCCAGGGCTGAGAATACCAAGAATCACTCATAATCGTGTTTTACATTAAACAGTTAAATAACAATCCCTCAGAGTCAGCACATACTTGCTATGGCCAGAGGGGATATTTGACAGAGAAAGGCATTACATTATGAACCATAAAGGGCTTTTGAGAGAGAGATGAGAGAGGATCTTCTAGGTGACACTTGGGAATTCTGCCCTATTTCCTCCACACCCCCATTAAAGCTGGGGAGACAAGTGCAATTAGAGGAGTTCTATAGAGGCCACGGTTGCTGAGGTAATCCACTGAGCCTGCCCAGCATTTGCATTCATCTTTCCAAATAATGCAAATGCTGTGAACAGTATAAAGAATTGGTTGATAGAACTCAACTCTAAAGATGACTTTTGAACAAATACAAAGAGAATGCATGAAAACCTTGCAATTAGACGTTCACTGTTGATAGTAGAAAGTGGCTACCCACCACAGATTCGCAGGGTTCAAGTGAAGAGAGCAGCTCAGGTATGCAGTGGGCACAAAGAAAGAGGGAAGCCGAAAGCAAGACCAAAGAAGAGATCTCATTCCTTCTAAGGGAGCGCCTTCACAGAGGTGCTAAATGATCCCTCCCAGGGTCACATCCTACTGCGGTGGGGCTGTTATGTGGTACAAATTATAGCTGTGCCTACAGTTGTATGCTACGTATTTTTGAATATTTTATAGCTGTAATACATGATAAATGCTTCAGTTCCCATCACAGGACAATTTGACTACATAATTACTTTATTGTTTTTTTTAAGTTAAGAAGTCTTCTTAAGTGGAATCACTACTACCTGGACTTTGCCTGGCACATGTAGTAGGAGCTCACTAAATATTCTAGAAACAGAACTTAGTTGTTATAAGGTGAGGAATCTTCAAAAATAAACCAATCAGAGCAAAGTCATCTGTAGTTGTGCCTGTTATAAAGCATAAGCGTGGCACCTTATAAATGTAAAACAAATGTCACCATTTTATGTGTGTGTATATGTAGGTGTAAATATATGTTAGTTGAGAAGAAATAACTGTAAATAAATAACATCTATAGTAGATACAACACCGTGGATTGAAAACTGTTCTTTTGAGTCTCTATTAATGTATCTGCTGTTACTTGTCTTCAGATTTGGTCTAAGACTGACTTCTGGATTTTTTATTCATAAGAAATATATTTACTCGGTCATGATGAAAAAGTCCAACACAGTAAAATATAAGGAGATCCAGGAGTTAAGAGACAAATGACTAGAATTCCAGAATTTTAGTGAAGAACTCTCATCACTGTATTCTAGGTATTTCCTTCCTATGACACTAAGCTTCACAGGTTTTTATTTCTGGACACCAGAAGGTCTAACACCAGTTTACATATAAATGTCTTTTTTTCAAAGTTCCCAACTCCATTGCTACTGTGGAAACAAAACAAAGCGTCTGAATCTGTTACCTCAAAGATCAATCCAAGATTAATTCAGGATCAGGAAATAACGTGATTCAGTTCTAGTGATACTGACTTGAGTCAGAATAAACAGCTTACTGGCCAAAAGGAGTGAAAGATTTCAAGTATCTTTCTGGTTGGAACAAGGTAATCTTCCCTTGCTATACATGACTGGCCTTTTTCACTGTAAGCAATGCTTTTGGAGCATTCTTTCTGGAAATTGTTAATGTCTGCGTCATCTTTAAGGGCTCCCATTGCCCGCAAAATTAAAGGAACTGATGTTTACTGGGCACCAACATTATACCAGACACTATTAAATGCCTTATGTATGTTGTTTCATTTTGTCATCAAAATTCCTTTAAAATATGAGTTATTTTACTCTGATTTTCAGTGGCTTCTGTAGTATGGTCTCAACTTAGCTTTTGAGCCTACTTTGCACCAACATGTAGCATAAGGTTGCTTCATACTAACAGAACTATATGCTATTCTCAAATCACGTGATTTGCCTTATCGATAGCTTTTATCATCCCATATGAGTCAATGTGTGTGTGTGTGTGTGTGTGTGTGTGTGTGTGTGTGGACAATAGCTACTTACTTTAAGATCCTTCCTCTCTCCTAAAACCTACCCCCTCAATCTAGGTTAAATGCCATCTACTTAAAAAAAATTCTTTCATACTCTACTCAACTCAAAGTTGGTATACAGTAGTACTCAAAATATATGTACTGAGTTGAGTTCACGTATTTTGTGTTTAAAATAGAAGTTTACAAAAAATTAACTCTAAGAAATGATGTAAATATGTATACATATAGAATGCCTAATGAGGCAAGTTATTGCTGAAATGTTTTTGGACATATTTAGGGATCAAAGAGAGACAGAGGAAGATAAATTCTACAAAGGATGCATAAAGAGTGATGAGCTAATAACAGAATTTTCTGGCCTTCCTGATTTTACAACACTGTCATTAGCAGATAAAACTGAGATGAATGTCATTTCATAAAGACTCGGCTAATTTTAGGTTTCAGTGGTGCATTAGAAGATGCACCAGGCGGGGGGGGGGGGGGGGTGCCTGGGTGGCTCAGTCGGTTAAGCAACTGACTTCGGCTCAGGTCATGATCTCATGGTTCGTGGGTTCGAGCCCTGCATCGGGCTCTGTCCTGACATCTGGGAGCCTGGAGCCTGCTTCAGATTCTGTCTCCCTCTCTCTGCCCCTCCCCCACTTGTGCTCGCTCTTTCTCTCTCTCTCTCAAAAATAAATAAAATGTAAAAAAAAATTAAAAAAAAAAAAAGAAGATGGTGGCAGAAACACAGAAATGGATTTACCACTGCTGTCCTGCTGCTTTTGGGGATGGTACTAAGACTGGGAGGACACAACACAAACACACACACAGGACTCTGCCAGAGAGTGTGTGCGTGCAGGGTGATGGTGGCCATACTTCTTCTCCAACATTGCCTCTCTTCTGGATGCACAGCTTTGGAAACATTGCAACCTGTCACGTTCCCAAACACAGCAGACACACACTGATAAACTTGAACATCCAACCTTACTAGCTCTATTTGTGCTTCCAAGGGGAGGCGCATGGGATACATACCTTGCATTTGCTAGGGCTTGGAATGGGCCTCCAGTCAATTCCCTGCGGGTGTTAGGAATCCCAGAAAAGAAATGAAGATGCAACTGAGCACTTCTAACTAAGTGATCTGTGGAAGACATCTGGGCTGATGGTCTGGGACAAGAAGTGTGTCTCAATAACAAAGTTCTGTATTAGCATCATTTAAATTTTTTTTTTTTTTTTTTTTTCATTTTAGGGATGTGGGTTCTAATTCTACTCCTGCTGGCACTTTTGACATTTAGAGCAAAATCTCTCTGTAACTAGGCAACGCGGTTTTGCTTTGAATAAAAGGACTCCAGCATCACCTTCTCGGGACACAAGCTGGTCATTATTCTTCTTGGACGCACAAACATTATTACCTTCAAAGTCTCCATTTTCCCACAGCCAGTGCTTCAGTTCCTCTGTTCACTTCCTAGAATGAGCTTTTCACTAATACTGTTTTTCTCCCTGAGTTTCTCCCTTCAGGAGAGAATGTGAGAAGCCAGCTCTTCATGCAGTTTCCATAGCTTCACCCCTCACCCAGAAAATCTTAAGGACTGTCGATTTAGCAGGGCAGTTCCAAGGTGTCAAAACCAAAATGGATTTTTAAAATGTTAATTCAGCCTGGCAGGCAGAGATTACATCATCAATATTTTCATCATCACCAGGTTTTAGTTCGTTTTTATTACAGGAGAAATTAAAAGATGTATAAGTTTGGAAGAAAACAACATTTAAATTAGGCCCTCTTGGCAACAAACAGAGTCAAGTTCAATCTTTGTATACATCTCATATGACACAGTTTCCCAGGGAAGTGCCTAGTGGAAATTCCTGGAGGAGGGGGTGGGCAAGGGGATCAGCAGGTAAATGTTCCCTGAAGAAATGTGCAATGATAAAGGTGGTGCCTGAAGCTGATTAAGAAAGAAAACTTCCTTTTCTTTTACTTGGCTTCCTAAGAAACTTAAGTGAATATGAGAAAGAACTGCTATCTGTGACTAAGAGTTCAAAACTGACTGACTCTCTTTTGCTCTACAAAGACATTTGGCAAATGTGACTGTGTTTCTTTATCCAAAACCTAACTTTATTAACAGATGAAAGCAGCGGACTCTGCTTGCTTGTCAAATGACTTAAATTTGTGTATGAAAACATGGGTTCTTCTGAACTGTCTGTCCAAACAAGTGTAAAGAAACATAGTGAAAAGCCAACTCTTCAAGATCTTCAGGAAGTTTGTGAGTCATTCACCATGCAGAAAAATATCACTTGTGACATCAAAACTAGTTCTTAAATAAACCACATATTTTTACGTTTATTTATTTTTGAGAGACAGAGAGAGACAGAGCGCAAATGGGGGACGGGTGGAGAGAGAAGGAGACACAGAATCTGAAACAAGCTCCAGGCTCTGAGCAAGCTGTCAGCACAGAGCCCGACACAGGGCTCGAACCCATGAACCGTGAGATCATGCCTTGAACCGAAGCTGGACGCTCAACCGACTGAGCCACCCAGGAGCCCCAATAAACTACATATTTTAATTGAAAAAGCAATGCCTGTAGATGGCAAAATTTTAAATATGACCAAAAACTGTCCACCAAACAGTAAGTTTTCTCCATACCCTGGTAATTGAGACCACGTCCTTCGAGAAACTCCTGTTATTAGTTACTTGTTTACGCATACAAAAGTAGATAAATAGAACCTATTTGTGCAAGCACCTGTGTGTCTCCATGTGTCTTATTTTTGCCTACATATGACATACGCTTTTCTCTACCTTTCTACTCTTATCTTTCAATCTTAGAACATACCATAGGTCTCTATATATACTTATAAAAATACAAATTATCACATTGTGTCAATCTCCATAATTTATTTAATTTGGCCTCCTGTTAATACATATTTAGGTTATTTCCACAGGTTTATATCAACTTTTCATGAAGTTTTTTATGCCCCTTACAAGAAGCATGACCTCAGGCAAAATTATTTAATCTATATCTCCATTTCTTTATTTGTTAATTGGGGACAACAGTAGTACTTATCTATGGCAAATACTTTTGATTGCCTATCCAGCAACTATTTCTTCCTTTTTTATTTGTTTATTTATTTATTTTGATAGAGAGAGAGAAAAAGAGTGCAAGTGGGGGAGGGGCAGAGAGAGAGAGAGAGAGATAAAGAGAGACAGGGAGAGAATCCCAGGCAAGCTCTGCTCTGTCAGTGCAGAGCCCGATGTGGGACTCGAGCTCAGGAACCATGAAATCATGACCTGAACCAAAGTCTGACACTTAACTGACTGAGCCACCCAGGTACTTCTCCTCCTTCTTTTTTAAGTTTTAGAATCCTGACTCCGTCTTTGTGGCTACACAACATGCTCAGGTAAGTTGAGTCCCTCCCCTAGTCCTAGAGGATAAAAAAAAAAAAAAAAAAATTTGTTTTAGCAAGATTGCAATTACATTCCCCTTTGTTAGGGATCAGTTTAAACCTAGGCACAATATCTGGTGATATAATTAATTATTTATAAGTGTAACACTGGAGTTTATTATGTTGGGGTATATTCCCTCTAAACCTATTAAAACTCTCAGTGAAGTAGGTTTAATGGAAGATACCTTAACATAATAAAGGCCATAAATGAAAAACCCACAGCTAACATCATACTCAATGGTGAAAAACTGAGAGCTTTTCCTGTAAGATCAGGAATAAGACAAGGATGTCCACTTTCACCACTAGTACTGGAAGTCATAGCCACAGCGATCAGACAAGAAAAAGAAATACAAGGCATCCAAATCAGCAATGAAGAAGTAAAACTTTCACTATTGTAGATGACATGATATTATATAGAAAACCCTAAAGACTCCACCAAAAACGACTAGAACTGATAAATGAATTGAGTAAAGTCACAGGATACAAAATTAAACACAAATCTATTGCATTTCTTCACACTAATGAAGCAGAAAGAGAAATGAAGAAAACAATAATTTTCATCAAAAACAATAAAATGCTTGGGGCGCCTGGGTGGCACAGTCGGTTAAGCGTCCGACTTCAGCCAGGTCACGATCTCGCGGTCCGTGAGTTCAAGCCCCGCGTCGGGCTCTGGGCTGATGGCTCGGAGCCTGGAGCCTGTTTCCGATTCTGTGTCTCCCTCTCTCTCTGCCCCTCCCCCGTTCATGCTCTGTCTCTCTCTGTCCCAAAAATAAATAAACGTTGAAAAAAAAAATTAAAAAAAAAAAAAAAACAATAAAATGCCTAAGAATAAGTTTAACCAAGGAGGTGAAAGACTTGCAGTTTAAAGTCTATCAAACATTGATGAAAGAAACTGAAGACGACACAAATGGAAAAAATATTCTATGTTCGTGGATTGGAAGAACCAATAGTGTTAAAATATCCATACTTCCCGGAGCAATCTACAGATTTAATTCAATCTCTATGAAAATGCCTGCCATATTTTTCACAGAACTAGAACAAATAATACTAAAATTTGTATAGAACCATCAAAGACCACAAGTAGCCAAGGTAATCATGAGAAAGATGAACAAAGCTGAAGGTATCACAATCCTAGATTTCAAGATATACTACAAAGCTGTAGCAATCAACATGGTATAGTACTGGCACAAAAACAGACACATAGATTAATAGAACAGAATAGAGAGCCTGGAAATAAATCCATGTATATATCATCAATTAATCTATGACAAAGGAGGCAAGAATATTCAATAGAGGAAAAAACTCTCTCTTCAACAAATGGTGCTGAGAAAACTGGACCACTTTCTTACATCATGCATTAAAATAAACTCTAAATGGATTAAAAATCTACATGTGAGACTTGAAACCATGAAACTCCTAGAAGAAAACATAGGCAATAATTTCTTTGATATTAGTGATAGAAACATTTGTCTAGATATGTCTCCTCAGGCCAGGGATACAAAAGCAAAATTAAACTTTGGACTACACTAGAATAAAAAGTTTTTGCACAGCAAAGGATATCATTAACAAAATGACAAGGCAACCTACTGAATGTGAGAAGATATTTGCAAATGATATATACATTAACATAAGAGATTAATATAATGGGTTAATATCCAAAGTATATAAAGAACATACAAAACTCCACACCAAAAACCCCACAAATAATCCAATTAAAAATGGGCAGAGTACCTAAAAAGACATTTTTCCAAAGGAGACATACAAATGGCCAACAGACACATGAAAAGATGCTCAGCATCACTATTCATCAGGGAAATTCAAATCAAAACCACAATGAGGTATCACCTGACACCTGTCAGAATGGTTAAAATAAAAGAGACAAGAAATAACAAGTGATGCCAAGGATATAGAGAAAAACTAACCCTTGTATACTGTTGGAAATGCAAATTGGTTCAGCCACTGTGGAAAACAGTATAGAATTACCTCAAAAAATTAAAAATATAATTATCATATGATCCATTAATTCCACTACTGGGTATTTACCCAAAGGAAATGAAAACATTAATCTGAAAAGATATATGCACCCATATGTTTATTATAGCATTATTTCTAATAGTCATGGTACGGAAGTAACACAAGTGTACATCAATAGGTAAATAGATAAGGAAGATGTGGAATACACACACACACACACACACACACACACACACACACACCTGTACACACTGAAATATTACTCAGCCATAAAAAAGAATGAGATCTTGTCATTTGCAGCAACATGGATAGACCTAGAAGGGTATAATGCTGAGTGAATTAAGTCAGTCATAAAAAGACAAATGCCATATGATTCCACTCATATGTGGAATTTAAGAAACAAAAAAACAAAACAAAAAACAATAAACAAACAAAAAGAGACACCCCTCCATCCCCAGACTTAAATACAGAGAAAAAAACAGTGGTTACCAGCGGGGTCATGAGTGTTGGATGAAGTAGATAAAGAGGATTAAGAGTACACTTGTTGTGATGAGCCCCAAGTAATGTATTGAATTGTTGAATCATTAAATTGTATACCAGAAACTAATATAACTCTATGTTAATTTTATTGCAGTAAGGAAATAAATAGAAATTGAAATCCAAAGCCACGCAAAAAACAAAACAAAATAAAATGTAATATAATTAAAATAAAGATAAGAATATGACTCTGAAGTCAGTTGTCTGAATAAGAACCCTGGGTCCAGCATTCATTAGTTGTGTAAACTTGGGCAAGTTACTTGAACACGTTGATCCTCAGGATACTAAAGGACCTCCTGTATAAAGGATATTGTGAAGATTAAATGAGTGAATGGACATAAAGAACTTAGAGCAGTGTCTGGTAATTATTAAGTACTTGATAAATACTACTATTAATATTTCCTGTCCAGTGAAGTGCCTTCTAAAAAGATACATGTTCCTCATCAAAGAGACAGACTAAGAAGACATTGGCCTGCTTCTTGCTTCTGATGCTATCATGTGATGTTGTGTAAGACTATGATGATCAGAGCTTCTGCAGCCATCTTGTCACTGTGAGAAGGCCCAGAGAACTGTCCAGGCATCAACCAGAACCCAGACTGCTATACCACAGATTTGCACCTGAGATCATTTACCTCCAAACTTCTTGTGTAATTAATTTCTAAATTGGTTAGCCCACATTTCAGTGGGTATTTGGTTACTTGCAGCTAATAGCACTCCTAACTGATACATAGTTATAGGTGGTTGTGTGGATTAAATAAATGGATACTACATGTAAAGCACTTAGACTAATTTGGTGTAAGATGAATGTTCAATAAGTAATAGCTATTATTACTAATATTATTATATTTGAGTATAGATATAATTACATATTTTACATAAATTCATACAAAAGCAAATTCTGGGTCCCAGAGCATGTGCATTTCAAGCTTTAATATATATCATCAAGTTACCCTTTAAAGAAACACATCAAATTAAAATGACAGTATCCACATAAGAGTAAAAACGCATGGTATCTGTCTTTCTCTGTGTGACTTATTTCACTTAGCATCACACTCTCCAGTTCCATCCACGTTGCTACAAAGGGCCATATTTCATTCTTTCTCATTGCCACGTAGTACTCCATTGTGTATATAAACCACAATTTCTTTATCCATTCATCAGTTGATGGACATTTAGGCTCTTTACATAATTTGGCTATTGTTGAAAGTGCTGCTATAAACATTGGGGTACAAGTGACCCTATGCATCAGCACTCCTGTATCCCTTGGGTAAATTCCTAGCAGTGCTATTGCTGGTCATAGGGTAGGTCTATTTTTAATTTTTTGAGGAACCTCCATACCATGGGGGAGGGGAAAGAAAAAAAAAGTTAGACAGGGAGGGAGCCAAACCATAAAAGACTCTTGAAAACTGAGAACAATCTGAGGGTTGATCGGGGGTGGGAGGGAGAGAAGGGTGGGTGATGGGTATTGAGGAGGGCACCTGTTGGGATGAGCACTGGGTGTTGTATGGAAACCAATTTGACAACAAATTTCATATTAAAAAAAAATAAACAACTGTCTGACACAGGGCATTCCTGACCAAAAATAAATAAATAAATAAGATGGCAGTATCTGTTTCCATCCACCCCTGCCAACATGTATAATCAAACTTTTCTACTTTTTAGGTTAAAAATTTTAATTTATGTATTTTTAATTGTAAGTGAAGTTAAGCATCTTTCTTATATTTATAAGTCATTTGTATTTCTTTTTCTGTGGCCTAAGTATTCGTGGTCTTCACTCTTTCCTTTATTGAATTTCAAGAACTTTGTATACATAGAGGAAATCATCCTTTTGTCATAGGGCACAAATATAAATTTGACATTAGAAATGTTTTTGATGTGCGAAAACTTAATTCTGTAATCAAATTCATAAGCCATCATTTGTTTACAAAAACCTTTTGCTCTCCAAATTTTTAAACAAAACAAACAGACAAAAAAAACAGGGGCACCTGTGTGGCTCAGCTGGTTGGGTGTCTGACTCTTGATTTTGGCTCAGGTCATGATTTCATGGTTCATGAGATTGAGCTTGTGTCAAGCTCTGCACTGACAGTGCACAGCCTGTTGGGATTCTCTCTCTCTTGTGTTCCTCCACCGCTCATGCTCTCTTTTTCTCTCTCTTTCTCAAAATTAATAAACATTTAAAAAATTACAAAAATTAAAATCCAACTTATTCTTCTCATACTTTCATTTTCTTTTTAATGTTTGATTGGTGGATCCATTAGTATTTGGTAACAGATGTAGCTTTATTCTTTTGCAGATGGCTGGACACTTTCCCAATACCATTTTATTGAGCAATTCCTGTTTCTCCATCGATTTTAGCATTACATTTATTATATACTAAATTTTCTATATATATTTGGAACTGGACTGTCTGTCCTATCTTACTGTTCTATTTGTATAAAATATGCTAACACCAAATTGCTTAATGTAGAAATATGTTTATAAGGCAATTGAGTTATACTTCACTTATTATTTATTTTTCTGAACTTTTCTGGGTATACTCATGTGTTCATTTTTCCACAAAGACCTTAGTATCTGTTTTTCTAATTTAAAATATTCCATTGATATTTTATTTTGGATTCTGTCAAATTCATTAATTTGAAAACTGGCATCGTAACAATATTGAGACCTTCTGTTCAAGGATAAGGTATGCCCTTTTTGTTCTTCAATAGTTTTGTTTATAAAAATCATGCTGATTCCTTGTTCAGCTTATTCCCAAATATTTTTTTTTCATTGTTATTTAAAATCTTTTCTTCCATTATATATTTTAAACTGTTGTGTGTATAAATCTGGGGAAGTTGAAAAATAGTCCCTATGCCTTCTTAAACAGAATATGCCCAATAAAATTAATTTTTCTTCTAACACAAATTGCTAAAAGTATGTAGACTTCTGTGACTAACATGACAAACTATAACTATGTAAGATATCATAATAAATGCTAGAAGATGATGAATTAAAGCTGTACAAGTGTGGGGGGTAAAGATTGTCCAAAATTGGACAAAGATAGCTTTGTCCAGTGTCATTTATGAATGTCATTGCTAAAATTAAAAATAAATTCTTAGGGTGCCTGGGTGGCTCAGTCAGTTAAGCATCTGTCTCCAGCTCAGGTCATGATCTCGCGGTTCATGAGTTTGAGCCCCACTTCGGGCTCTGTGCTGACAGCTCAGAACCTGAAGCCTGCTTCAGATTCTGTGTCTCACTCTCTCACTGCCCCTTCCCCACTCATGCTGTCTCTCTCTGCCTCTCAAAAATAAATAAAAACATTAAAAAAAAACTAAAAAAATAAATTCTTGAAATTTAAGTTCAGGAGTTGCTTATCTTATTTATTTATTCCTAAGCTATATATAGTTTTTACATTTTAATGTCTTTGAAGTTGAAAAGTACCTTATAATCTATATGTAAATCTAACATAGTAATGTAATGTTCCTTTTTCCTGTTGAAAGTTTCTTTACTGTAATAATTGATGACATCTAAGACTTAAGAAAAATACTATAATACATTATAGTCATGTAGGTTTTCCACCCTCCCACTCCAAGAAAGCAAGGATGGCTTATTATATTTGTTAATATGATTAATTACATCTGTTGTTCAAAGGATAAAATAAATGTATGAACTCACTGAGAGATGTTGAAAGATTTGGATAAGATCTGATATCTGATTTCTTAAATAAGTTAATAACATATTAGATAAAGAATGATACTTTACTATCATCATAAAAATATCTTAAACCAATTACCACCATCATTCTTATAATAAGACACTACATACAAATGTTATATTAAAGTCAGAATGAAAAAATGAATTCCTTCTGTCATTGCATGGAATAAATGTTTTGATCAAGTCTAGCTTAAGTTTTGTTGGATCAAAAGAGGTACAAATTTGCGAAGGAGGAGAATATGCATTTTTTTCAAGATATATTCTTCCTTTTTCTGTATTAAATTTTAAAGTAAATTTAATAAAATTTAAAAAATGCAAAAACCAATACATTCCTTATACTCTTTGTCACCCTCTAGTTCAAAGGGGGGAAAATATTATTCATGGCGACAGTAATACTTATAAAAACCTACGGAAAACTTCAATGAGTAGGAACAAGTTGAAGAAGACCCTAAAACTGCTAAAGACAGAAGAGCAACTTAAAAACATGAAGAATAATACTGCTTCTTTATATAGAAATCCCAGGTATGTCACATATATGGTTTTAAGGCACTTAGAACCTACACATATTTAACAGCTTCCTGTTCTTGATTCTGATATTAGAGCTTAAAAGTTTACTATTCACCTGACTCGTTGTCGTTTGTCTGTGCTTAGCCATTTTTGTCTATTAATGTTAGTATTAACACTTTTGCTTCTGTCTTTTGCTTTTCACTACAGGACAACAAATCAGACTACAATTTCCCCCACTCTTGATCCACTGCAGAGATTGCACACATTCTATTCTTCAGAGTAGCATATTTAGGGTAACTCTAACATTCGATACAATGGGTGACATAGAGAAAACTCTTTGTTGGATGACATGTTTTCAACATGGCAGTCTGACATCGTCTAGGATTATAGGCATTACACAGGACATTCTTTGTGCCGTAATCATTGCAGCTATTTTCTTTTTTTTCTCTTTTGTCACTTGTTAGTTTCCACTATCAGAGTGTCTACTAGTTTCTATGCCTGTTTCTGCTTCTAATTGATGCCACCATTATGATCACCATACATCTCCTTTGCATGTTGTGTAGCTTTTTGCAAAAGGCAGGCTTAGTATTTCATCAAGGGGCTCTTCCCATCCATGTTGCAACTGGTATCAGCTGCATTTGGTGCTGGGCTGCTTCTTTGCTGCTAAACAGTTTCATGCATTTTCCCAGGTATTTATGAGTTTGAAGGCTTTCTGGAAGTCTGGCTATTCTAGAAAGCTCAATTCTGGGCAGTAAAAGCTTACATGGAACTGTCTTTACAGATAAGAAAAAAATTGCAAGCTTTATTATAAATAGAATCAATATGTTCATTGATATCTGGACTTAATTAAGAATTATTCTAAGATGAAAAATCCTAAGAATACATAAAAAGGGCATGGACAGGGCACCTGGGTGGCTCAGTTGGTTAAGCGTCTGACCCTTGATTTTGGCTCAGGTCATGATCTTGCGGTTCCTGAGACTGAGACTTGTGGGGGGCTCTGTGCTGACAGCTCTCTCTTTCAACATAAATAAATAAACATTAAAAAAAGAAAGACATGGAGGCTAACATTTTATAACAAGGGTTACCTTCTAGGCCATCATGCTAGACACTTTGTACAGCCCATTCTAATTATTCATGGTATGTATGTTCTATAAAGTCACCACAACCACTGAATTAGAGGCTATGGAACCATTGCCTCTATGGAAAATACAGGGTTAGGTTCCTGTGAGCCTCTGTCACAACATTTATGTCAACTAATAAATATATAGCCTTGTCATATGGGTGTTTTTATCTAAAGTCACCTTATTCAATATATATTGTTCATTGTTCACTGATTTATTGACATTGAACTCATGGCCAACAAGACTATACCTCAGGCCTGAGTAAAACTTATCTAACATGTGCATTTTTTCCCAAAAGACACATCACAGCCTTGTACATAGAAACATCAGACCAGCACTTCAACACTACACTTGGAAGCCAAATATGAAGCAGTGACATTGCCAATAAAAAGCAAAACCAACCAATCAACCAACCAATCAACCAACCAAACAAAGAAACCCAAAACCATGCCACTATATAGACCAATGGAGGGACAACTGTTTACAGTATGAGCGCTGAAACAAGAAGGCAGAATATAGCTTTGTTCAACTTCAGCTGGGAATGTGTGTCGGGCAACTCTAAGTTTTCACCACTTTGTGCACGTCTGTAAATGGCCAGGAAAGTGCCATGAGCATTGGATTTTGGAGTCACAAATAAATGTTGGCAATTAGGCTACTTCACAATCACTGAATCCATGAATAATAAGAATCATTTGTATTTGGATTTTCATTTAATATTTAAAAAAACTCTCAAAGATAAATCTTGGTATCCCCAACTTACAGATGAGAAAGCTGAGATATAGAGAGGCTTCATAATAAAGAACCTTCAAGAACATGTTAATAATATGTGGCACTTTGTTTAAGTCTAAGACTTTCATTCCTCCCATGACTGTTTTTCAAATATGAACAATGTTACCTTCTAACTCATTTTCTTTGAGGAAACCTGAATATATTTGCAATATTTAAAACAGGGTGTATGCTCACTTAAACATAAGAAAATAGTGATTGATGTCATTTTCTTGGGATTCTTGTACCTTGGTATTTACACCAATAATACATATGCGCATATTATTCCCTCTTAAGTTCCTGACTTTCAGTTTGGAAGAGTTTAAGAATATAATTATGGAAAGGCAGGAATTATGACTATAGTTCTTAACCTGGGCTTCACATCAGAATCACTTGGGATGTTAAATAAGGAGATATGAATTCCCAAATTCCAACCTGGGCCAATTATTCAGAATCTCTGTGGGTGAGACCCAGGCATCTATAATGTATTTAAAAACATTCCAGGTTATTTGAATGTGAAGCCAGGTTGAATCCATTGAACTGCAGGGGACTTAGAAACCATCCAAGCCTGTTTACTCCATTTTCCTCAATGAGGGGCCCTGAAAGGTATGGAAAAAAAAGTAAAGATCCATCATAGAATTACAAAACTGGCTGAATACTGGTGTAAGTGATAATCTACCACCACTGAATTAAACTGAAAGAAGAACCTTCTAATTTGGAATTGAAAGATTATCATCATCCCTTCTTTTTTCCTCATTTTAAATTAAGACTTAAGCACGAGTCTTTGGTAGAAGATTTACAACCACATCAACACAGAAGAGAAGATTCCATATCACTGTAAATGTCCCAGGGCAAGGACTATACCTATCTTGCTTGCCACCGAATTTCCAGAGGCCAGCACAGTGCCTGGAAAAATGTTAAGTTTCATTAAATATGTATTAAATATATTAATAACGCATTGCACTGATCTGAGAATGAATGAGGCAGGGACCTTTAATCCTTGATTAATTCTTCATTCATTTATTCATGGAGAGCATCTCTTCTATGTGCTTGCATGCCTTCTGTGTGTTTGTTTACTGTGTCATATATATATATATATATGTATATATATATATATATATATACACACATACATACATACACATATATACATATACACACATATAAAAGAAACAACTAAGAAACTTATAATATTGTTGCATGGGCAAGGAATATAAAATATTAGTAATCCATACTAAATAATTATTTTAACACCATCACACTGGATCACAAGATAGTAAGTATTGCTCTGACAATACTTGTTACTGGAGTGTTTAGGCAAAGCTTTACAGAGGCATTGGGTCTCCTGGAGAACCTGCAGGTTCTGCACAGAAAAGAGCAAGTCAGTCAAAGGGACATTCAACACACGAAGGAGACTCTAGTGGCATCAGCTCTATTCTCTACAGGCCTTGCTATGAAGGAGTTAGCATTTTCACCGGGGTTGGGAAGAGTGCGTGGGTTCTAGTGAATGAGCACCAACAGTCAATTTTCCCTGCTTTTTGTGATTTGTATTTTCATCCTATATTTGAAGAGTCTCTATTATTTCCTGCGGAGTCAAATTTCTTTTTATGTGCAGATTCCATCGCACATTAAGCATGCTTACATGCGGATAGCTTCAGGTTACAGTTCTATTTGAAGTTTTTCTGGGTAAAGAGCGATTTAGTCTTGATTTAAGAAAATTTCTCATTATCTTGCATTTTCCTTGTAAACTGATCTTCCCTCAATTAAACCTTGCCAGGTGTATGCGTCTGTTTATCTGCTAAGAAGACAGAATTATTTTTACCATACCCTTTCCTCCCCAAGGAGAACCGGGAGGAATAAGTATGCTTGAAGAGCAGGTTTCTCAGTGTTCCTGAGGGCTCAGCACCACAAACTCTGTGTACAAGGAGTACTAAGCTCTTGTATGTTTCACTATTTAAATAATTTTGGTTGCTGCCACTGAGTGGTGATTTGACTAGAAGACAGCTTTATCGTAGTTGGACTGAGGGCTCCTCAAAAATACTTCTACTTACTGATGGGGAACAGCATTATGGACGTATATCTCACTCTGAGGGAAAGCAGAGACCAAAATGATCAATTCCTTAAATAAGTGAGACACCAATGAGGCAACTGTACACAAAGCAAGTCCTTGAATCTTTATTTGGCCTTTGCTTTTTTTTTTTTTTTTTGAGATGTATGGGACACAAGCTAAATGCGAAGTCTTCGAGTATTATTATTATCATTACTTTAGGTAATAGTGAGTGCCACAGGAGCACAGTCTATATTTGAGGTGGATCCAAGAAGGCCCAGCAAGGACCTCTGTGTATATATGACTCAAAAGTACTAAGCACTATCTACCTACATAATTCCATAGTTGCATCTTGAGTACTCCCTGGAAAGTGGAGAGGGTTGGGAGTTTTAAAGAAGAGGATAAGGTAGGTGGGGGCTGGGGAGGGGACTGGGGAATTGCAGAGACTTGCACAGACTTCAAAGTCTGATTCCTGCTAATCTTATAATGTCCTTGAACTCCTCCACAAACAGCTGCACTTGTTAGTAAAACTCTTCTTAACCCTTAATGTACTAATACCCTGCAAACTCAGAAAACCACACAAAGGCCAGGTGGTATATCTTGTGAAAAGAATGGATTTTGTTTTCTCGTTTTCTTTCTCCTCTTTCTATATCTTGGAACCATTCATTCACTCAATATGAACTGAGTGAACCTTCTATATGCAAAACACTGTTTCAAGAGAGTGGGGAATCCCAAATTTAAGAATTACTTACTGAACTACAAGGAGTTATAATTTCCCAGTGAAGACAGAGCAGTATATGTGTAGCAAAAAAAAATATATGATTCAGAAAATAAGGTTATGAATATTAGAAGTAGGATGAGATCACCACCAATGTGGGAAATTAGAGAAGTGTTCTAATATTTAAGCAGGCCATTCTTTTATTATTTGTTTGTTTATTTATTTGAGAGAGAGAGAGAGAGAGAGAGAGAGAGAGAGAGAGAGAGAGAGGGAGAGAGTCAGTGGGGGAGAGGGTCAGAGGGAGAGAGAGAGAGAATCTTAAGCAGACTCCACATTCAATCCACAGCCCGACATGGGGCTCAATCCCACGACCCTGGGGCCAGGACCTGAACTGAAATCAAGAGTCAGATACTCAATCAACTGAGCCACCCAGGCACCCCAAGCAGGCCATTCTTGCTGAAGAATGCTGAACACAGACTTCTCATTGGCCAAGGTGTGTTCGGGCAGGAGAAAGATGCAGTGGTCGTAAAGCGCAAGGAAATAAGTCTTACGGTTGTGCTGAAGGAAGGTTCAAATGGCATGGCAGTGGTTGATAAAGCTGAATAGTGAGGATGGGGCCTAACTATGTAGAGTGATGAACTCCTTCAGACTAAGAAGCATATAATAGAGAGGATACTTTAGGAAAATGATTGCCTTGTTGGCATGTGGTATTGTTTAGAGACAGGACAAGATAGGATACACAGTGCCGTTTGCGGGGATAAGAATGATAATCCTACACATATGTACAGAACTTTGCCTTTTATGAAGTGCTTCCACATTTTACTCAGTGTAATAAGTGGGGGAAACTGGGCCTCAGAAAATTTCACACCTTTCTTGGCAAAACTGGAACTCAAACACTCCTCTGTGTGAGGCCGTACACCAGGGAATTCTTCCAATTTATCACAGTCTCTACTGTGCCATTAGGAGCTCAAGTCTATGAACTGAGGTGGTAGCTCTGGGAAAAAGAAGCAGAGATGGATAGAAAAGGTTGCAAAGCAAGGATCCCCATGTCTTGGTAACCGATATGCAGACATGGCATACGGGGCAAGAGAACAATCTAGACTCAACCTAACCCCTGATTGCCATTAAACTTTTATTGAACATTTCACTTTTCTGAATTTTTGGAATACACCGTCTAACACACACATAATTCAGTTTATTCCTAACTAATATGTTCTCTAATTTTTTTTGAATCTTAGTCTTTTATCTCCACATCTATAATTGCCTAAACATAAGACATTACTTTGTTTATTTTCATTGTATTCCCCATATCAATTAGACCATCACTGGGAAAATACAAATAGATTTATTAGATAATACTCTATAATGTATGTGAAATATAACTTCTTTAGGTAATAAACTTGGCAAAACATGTTCATCATGGAAGGGAGGAGCATACAGAGTAACAATACTGGTAAACAGATGGATTGGTAACATGTTGACATGTTATGATTTTTCCATATCTAAAAGGAACTAATGTTTGAACACTACTCATTCATCTGTCATTATCTCAGTTTTATTTCCCAGAGGTACGAAGGGTGAAGATTAGCTGTTTTTGTTGCACAAAGAGTGTGGTGTAACGTATCTTGGATTATAGTCATTGATTCATTTAACAAATGTTAATGAGTGTCTTCTATGAAATACGTACTGTCCCACAGAAGTAAACTAGCACTCTGAAACCCTTGCCCTTCACAGGGTGGAGGGGTGGGTTTCCTTGGGACTGGATAGCAAGGCAAGAAATCCTACGCTGAAACAATTGGAAATGCTACTTTCAATAGTAAATCGGAAAATGTTTAGGATGCAGAAAGTGGAAAACTGGTAAGAGGAACATCAGAAAGGGTGCCATATCTAGTAAAGAACATGGCTAGAATATCATATAGTAGCCTCAGGAGGTCTGACCTAGAAGTAGATCCACCAAGGATAAGCTAGCATTGAAAATAGGGGCAGGACCTGGAAAGATCCTGAGTAATTGCCTTACTCTAGAACACTCCTAGGTGTCATGATTCATAATGCAAAGGCAGTTTACTCTTGGTTAAAAGGCCTCAATCAGATCAGTCATGAGTGGATTAGGAATAAGACAGAATAATTTCCACTGGTAGAAGCTCTTTGAGGACAGGATCTTTGTTTATTTCATGTTTGTATTTGTGTCCCATCACTTGAAGCTTATTAATTTTTTGATGGTTCATAGATTACAGTAAAGGAAGAGGAAAATGAACCTTTCTCTCCTCATGTTGTTCACGTAAAGCTCTGTCTAAAATTTCTTAATAAGATTGTAAACAAGAAAAGAGCACATGGACAATTACAAACACATTCACTAGCAAGTAATAAACAAAGAACAGATGCAAACACAGTACAATTAATATTAACTTACAAATACTTTTAAAGTTCCTTCTTATAACATGTCAGCAAATCTGAACGTCATTTTCATATCTTCCAGAGGGAAGTATGATCTGAGCAGACTTGAGATGTAGCAGAGTAAGAGAAATATCACCCTGAATTTATGCTTCAGGTTGGTCTGTTGCTAGCCTTGTGGTTTGGTGAGTTAATTAATTCCTTATTTTCCTAATATGTACAGTGAAGACAAAAATGACTGTCTTGCTATTTTCCAATGATACTGTAAAGACAAAAGGAGTTAATAAATGTGAGTTTGGAAATGAAGATCTCCTATGATACAAACCACTATGTAAATGCATGGTACCTGAATCAATTGAGAAGGAAATCAGCAATTAATTACTGAGTTGGGAGTCAGCTATATGTGTACATGTAATAATAATATATGTGTGCATATATATATATATACAATATACATATTATATATATAATATATATTGACCTTTATATTGAACATCTCTTATGTGTGAGGCAGTATATTTCCAGAATTGAATTCAGCAAATATCACTCAGCTATGAGTTCCCATATAGCCAGAGCCATTTCTTGGATTGGGGTGGGGGGGCATGCTTTTTGCATCAAAGCCCCTCCCAAGGCGATTCTGATAGCTTCATCTATGGATTGATATATGGACATGTTGGATCAGGTCATGTAGCATGGCACTCATGGGCAAGATGTCTAGAGTAAGGCAAACCTAAATAATGAAGCTGAAAAATAACGAACCTTTAATGAATACCATTTCAATCAGGAAACTGTGGCCTACTCTTGAATCCTGCACTTACTAGCAATGTAACCTTGCACAAGTCAATTAATTCAGTGCTAGAATCTTCTTTGCAAGATTTCTGGGAAGATAAAATGTGACCATGCCTGTAAGTGCTTAGCACATTACTGATGCCATCACAGGTGCTCAGTAAATGCCTATGTTGGTGATGGTGGTTGAGAAAGGACACCAGGGGCCAATAATAGGATTTCCAACCTTGATTTTATTACCTGGAGATAGTAAACAGCTATGTTCACAAGAAATCCTTTCAGTGCAGCCTATACTTTTTCATGTAAATTTTTTTCAGCCAAGACATTGGGCTGATGGGGAAAGAAGTTGTAAGAACACACTACTAGCCCTCACTGATTCATTATGGAAACTGCCTACAGGAACTATTTTGTACCAACACTTTTGAAAAGTTGTAGGCATTTGGCTTCTATGAAAGTGAACTGCCATCTGTTGGTCCTGCGGGCATTTGCACAAGAAAGAGTTGTAGCCCTTTCTTTTGATGACGTGTGGCTGGTGCCCTCTTTTTTTTTTTTTTTCTATTTTTGTGTAGGTCTCCGAGGGAAGCCCCTTCCTGTGCAGGCCACTTTGGTGTTGGATAGCTGCTCTGCTCTCCTGTCAGCTGATAATGTTCCAATGGCTCGTGCAGTTCAGCTTTGAATGACTCAGTGTCATCTGTGTCAAGCATTTATTTTTAGTACATTTTGCCCCACAGATCCATCTCTGAGATGTGTCCCTCCATCTGTCTATCTGGCTCAATGCTTCTGTTTAAGTGACACATAAAGCTTTGTATCCAATTCTTTATACCTAAACTTTTCTATAACCCTTCTCTTCCTTATGCCATTGAGACAGCCACACAGAGCTACAGGAATGACCATTTATTCACATTATTAAATGGGTTCCTCATGGTCAGGACTTCAATATTATAAATATATTTGTAATATATTTATATATTGGGGTGTCTGGGTGGCTCAATCGGTTAAGCGTCTGACTTCGGCTTAGGTCATGATCTCACAGTTGGTGAGTTCAAGCCCCATGTTGGGCTCTGTGCTGACAGCAGAAAGCCTGGAGTCTGCTCTGAGTTCTATCTGTTTGTCTGTCCTGTCTGTCTGTCTGTCTCTCTCTGTCCCTCCCCTGCCCCTGCTCACTCGCTCTCTCTCTCTCAAAAATAAATAAACATTAAAAAAAAAACAGGCCCACTGAAAGTATACAGAGACACACGCTTGTATGCCTACAGGCACATTTACATACAGAAATAGATATGTATTCACTTTCAAATACCATATGGATGTGTTCTCTATATACTGCATCATCAATATCACCAAAGGCACATAAAACATATATATATATACACATTTATTATTTATAAATGTAATTATAAATTCATAATTTATATTTATACAGAAATAAAATTTTTATGTGTGTATATATATATATATATGCACACACAAATATAAATAGATATGTTTGATCATCAAACAGTTTTACATTCCTCTTCTGTTAGGTTTTATATTCTTAAAATTGTCCAGAATATGAACATGTGCATGTGCAGAAAGGAATATTTCAGCCACCAACCCTCTGTCCCTGCTTTGGGATGAAATGTTAAATCTACTTTTGTAGTTCTGTTACACTTCAGGGAGTGTTCTGCTGCTTCTGAGCTGTGCTATATAAGAAGCCATGGCCATCTTACAATCTGGAGAATAATTGAAGCTATTTGGATCCACTGCATAATTTGCCTCCAGGAAGGCTGTCAGTGCTGATTTCCTTTGTCCACAATTGGGTGTGCTTGGTGTGAATTCTGATCTAGGAAACGTCCATTCAGTAGAATTTTAACTATTAAAAATGTGTCTGCAGTTGACCAGGCTGATTTAAGAATTAATGTGTTGCGGGCGCCTGGGTGGCTCAGTCGGTTAACTGTCCGACTTTGGCTCAGGTCATGATCTTGTGACCCGCGTCGGGGTCTATGCTAACAGCTCAGAGCCTGGAGCCTGCTTCAGATTCTGTGTCTCCCTCTCTCTTTGCCCCTCTCCTGTTTGCTCTCTCTCTCAAAAATAAATTAAAATTAAAAAAAAGAAGTAATAGGTTTCAATTTTCTCCTGTTTCTATTTTATTCATGTGTTTTGTCCCTGAACATCAATATGCCCATGTTAATTTGAATATTAAATATTTTTGCATTACATTTGCACATGCAAAAAATACTCAATACCTCTTAAGTGTATCCTCCATAACTTATCAGGCATTTCATCTGTCAGCCTGAAAAATAAAGATCCTCAACGAACACAACTACAATCAGGTAATCCTGCTAGTTCAAAGTGAGTTTCAATAGCCCTTGACAGGCCCCAGCAGAACTAGATTACTGCATGAAAACAAACCACACAATTCTGTTTTTATGTACACATCGGTACATGTTGACGTACTATTAAATTGTTTTAATAGGGCCTACTTAGGAAGTGTATATCTTGGTAGTTAAAACCTACTACATTGTAAAGTACACTTTATATGCAAAATATTGCTCTCATAGGAAAATTGTAATTACAATGTTTAGACTTCATAGCCAAACTATGTTGCTTTGTCTTATCTTTGGAAACCTATACTAAGCTAAAATTGTACCTGTCATTGAATCAGCAGTGACGAGAAAAAAAAAAATTATCACCTGGGGATTTAGTGGAATATGGAGGGTGTAGGCTGCTGCACAATTAACCACAGTTCTGCTTGATTATTTTTGGTCACAGCTGCAGTCTGGATGAAACATAAATGCCGACCTTTTTTAGTCTCTGAAAATCCTGTTCGTCCATGAAATTTGTTTACCACAGCTTTCTCTCAGAGAAGATGGTGGATAGTGATACATTTTTCAGCTAGTGACAGATTTTGCCAAAGGGGACACGTTTGCCTAGTGAATAAGTAAATCCAGTCATACTTACAGAAACAGTCATTTCCTTTCATTCTTATCCTGAAGTTGAACTCCCTGGATGCTTTTGTCATCATATCCGAGAAAGTGAATGCATGTTTCTAAGTATGAATATGGATCAGTATATCCTCAGCCCTTTGGGCTTTGAGAGAAATACTGCGATTCAGAATTACACCGTTCACAGAACATTTCTAGCTTAGCTACAGCAATTTGATTTTCTTCTTTCCACTCTACAAATCTTGAAAATACCATCCGATTTTCTCCTTCCCCCAAATGATTCTACTAATGTTTCCTTTCTCAGAGGTGTCTTTTTCTTATTTACACATGGAGATATTTCCAAATGTTTTCAGTCAGTTCTCATGTCGAGGTGGGCATTATAACCTCCAACATCCTTCTTGAGACTTCATGGCATGTATTTCTCACCCACTCTGCCACTACCTTGGAGTCAATCTTCAGGTCAGTTAGTCTATGTAAAGAAACGATGGGACAGAAGGCCAGGGAGTGAGTAAGGCAAAGAGCAACTCTAGAAGATGCCACTGTTTTCTAGATGTTTTGTGAATTACACACAGCAGCATTTGCTTGCTCTGGTGGCTTCAGAGAAGGGGGAGTGGTCCCTTAAGTTAGAAACTGTTTTGCAGCAATGACAACAGCAATAACACAAAAGATGTGAAGGGGAAGAAGAAGAAAGGAAGATGGTCATTATCCACAACTTGACCGTTTTCTTAAAGATGTTTCCAATAAGGAGCTAAAGAAGCACATAATTCAGCCAAGCTTCCTTTTTCCTTCTTCTTTGGATTTCCAAAGCTGCAAGCAATGGAACAGATTTGGAACCCAACCAGGTCTCTGACAGAGTCCCAGCACCCACATGCACACTTCACTGTAGACAGGCTGATCTCAACATCACCAGAGTGGATGTTCTTTTGTTGTCTTGGAAACAGATGTGTTTGCCCTCTTAGAGACACACAGATCAGCACGTTGTGTCCCTGAAAAGTCTCCAATATGCTAATTTTAGTCCCTCTTTTAATGTTAGTGAGCTTCGTTTGGTCCTTCAAAACTGACTCACGCCTCCAAAAGGAAAACACCTACAGGTGACAGGAACAGGACAAACTCAATGAGCCACCTGAATTTTTTCCATGACCTACCAGTATAAACTATTTGATGTGGAAGGGCCTTCCTTACTGTAAGTGAGTAGAAAGCTAGAATTAATTCTATCAAAATGAACAGTTGACACAATCCACTTTTATCACAATTAAACACTTTTACATAAATGATATGACATGATCCATAACACAATGATTTTTAAGGTCGACAGGATATTATGTATGCATTTTACATCTGTGTGTCATTTTCACGCATTTATCAACCATGCATTGACTAAGGATTCACAAGATGCCAGAAACTGATCAATTGCTTACGTTTATGATCTTTGCAGGAATAAATATTAAGTAGGAGGATAAAGCATCGTACAAATATTTTGATCATTGAATGTTTTTATGACTTCACAGCAGATAAAACAGAAAGGCTGGGCTTTTAAAAGCCCCCCGGGGTTACTCAGGGGTGAGGGTAGTCTATAGCAGAGGGAGTTAACTGACTGGCTTTGAAGACATGCTTTCTGACCTCGTTTAAGACCAGTGTCATCATCCGCTGGAAGTTTGTTCTGAATGCAGAATCCCAGGCCTCACGATAGATCAGTTGAATCAGAATCTGCATCTTAATGAGGTCTCCAGGTGACTGGCAAGTACACAGAAGTTTGAGAAGACCTGCTCTACCATGTCACACGCTACAGCTGGATTCTACATTTGAAGCCTCGCCACCGTCCTCCTTCAAACCTGCCTCAGAGGCTTTGCTGGAGGCACTGAGAGGCTGCCTTCTATAGACCAGACACATGTTCCTCCCTTTGTCAGATCTTCCTAGATAATTTAAGTGGCAGAGAGAGCCAAGTTCATTCATGGTAATTAGCCCAAAATATGTTTTTCATTAGAGAAGCAGAGGTCACATGTGCAAAGAAATAGATTTAAGCCTCTGCACAGACTATGTGCCGTGTATTCATCACGCACTATCTTCCTGTCAATACAAGTGTGATGACCACAGAAAAAGACATCCTATGACTCAGTAGAGACTCACACGATTCCAGTCTCCTTTGTCTTGTGCGCTTGGGGAATCCTTCCTGGTAGTGCATCTGTGCAACAATGCCCATGTCTGTCCCTATTTCTGTCTGTCTCTCTTTCTCCCTATTTCCATCTCCATCTCTACCTCTCAATATATCTAGCTTCTCAGCCATTTTCCAAGCACTATCTGAAGCAGTTCAGAGTAAAAGCACAGGCTAAAATCATACATCACCTCAATCCCTCCTGCCTTACTACTGTCTTGCACTTGCTTTCCTGGAAGGGCCTTCTCCATGCCCTCAGAGGGCGTGGCCCATTATTTTTCTGCTCTACAACACCGTCCCCATTTGTTCTCTCTTTCTCTCACAGACTCCTGGCTGAACCACTCCTGGCCTTCTGACACATTGTTCCTCCTCTTGGATTGCTGTGCTGCTTTATCTAGATTTGTGCATGCCTTGCCTCTCCAGTTAGAGAAGCCTTTGAGGGTAAGGCCTGTGGCTTTTGGGTGCTCAAAAAGCTGTGCACCCTACTGTACTGACAGTGAGTACTCAGCAGCTGTGGGTTTGGTGTGTGTGTATCTCCTTTGTTTCTATCACAGGGTGTAGAAGAGTAGAAAAGGCACTGAGCTCTGAGTCAAAAATCCACTGTGCTCTCTAATGACCTTCGTCATGATATTTAAACTCTGCACTTCGTTTACACATCTGTAAAAAGAGGGCATTGCGTTAGTCATCTCTACATTTTTTTTCAGCTCTGACTTGCTCTATTTCTGTTGGTATTCCCAGATAAAGCCTCTCCTGGCAATGGCTGCTTTAAAACCCACTTTAGGGGCGCCTGGGTGGCTCAGTCAGTTAAGCGTCCGACTTGAGCTCAGGTCATGATCTCGCGGTCCGTGAGTTCGAGCCCCGCGTCGGGCTCTGTGCTGACAGCTCAGAGCCTGGAGCCTGTTTCAGATTCTGTGTCTCCCTCTCTCTCTCTGACCCTCCCCCGTTCATGCTCTGTCTCTCTCTCTGTCTCAAAAATAAACGTTAAAAAAATTTAAAACCCACTGTAATAGGCATATGACATATCTGTGGACAGAATAATCATGTCCACCAATTTGTCTCTAAAATAGAAAAAAAAATATGATCCTATCATCATCACCAAGTTAGGTAGGCTGTCTCCACTGAGAAGGCTGGGGAAACAGATCATGATTAATTCAGCAAACATTTATAGAGCTACATGTGCCAGGCACTGTGTTGAGCCCTGGTGATACAGTCCTCAAGGGCAGAGAGGGGTAGCAAACAAAGAAGCCAAGAATTACAGCAGGGCATGCACTGTTCTACCTCAGAGGTACACACAGAGCACCATCAGACAGTGGGAGTTCTGGGGATTAACCAAGAGTTACTGGTTCTGGTGAGTTTTCTCTAGAGTGAGTAATACCAGTAGGCAGTGGTGGGGAGCACAGTATCTCATGGCGGTGGGAGTAATAGGTACAGTCATGAGACTGGGGGAAATAAAAACAGTTCAAGGAAGTTGAAGGTCAAGAGGCAGATACTCAAGAGGAAGAGGGAGGGGTGCCTGGGTGGCTCAGTCAGTTAAGCATCCCACTTCAGCTCAGGTCATGATCTTGTGGTTCATGAATTCGAGCCCCACATCAGGCTCTTTGCTGACAGTTCAGCACCTAGAGCCTGCTTCGGATTCTGTGTCTCCCTCTCTCTCTGCTCCTACCCCTCTCATACTCTGTCTCTCTCTCCCTCTCAAAAATAAATAAAAACATTTAAAAATTTAAAAAAAAAAAAAAAAAAAAAAAAAAAGAGGAGGAGGGCGTAATAGTCCTGTCAACCTGAATTCCTGGCTAAGGAATGTGAGTATGGGTGGGACAAGCCAGGGGAATTCCCTCTTCCTCACAAAATGGGCTGCATATCCCCCCGAAGTCCCAGCCAAGGACTCTTAAATCCAGCCAGCCTGGATCTAAGCCCTGCCAAGATAAGGATTCTGTTAACCTTCACCAAGCCCCAGGCACTACCCCAGTTAACCCTCATAAGCATGAGGCAGAAATTAGGAATTAGAAATTTTGGAAAAGGTGGAGATAAAAAGATAAACACAGAAAGACAGAAATAGAGACAAGGAGAAGACAGAGACATTCCGAAGGCTACACAAACAGCAAATAACAGACCCAGGATTCACAGAGAGATCCTCTGCCAACAAACCCAATTTTCACTCCTTTTTAGCCTCCAAATTTGAAAAGTTTCCATGTGTTTTTAAAATCTGCTTAAAGCCATGATATTTCTATAAGTGGTTCTTGTTTCCTGCTGTCCTTGCTGCTCACCATGGCCCCTCATTATTTCACCCTGATCCCCAAGCTGCGTAAACATGTGGGAAGGGGATAAAGAAGGGATGGACGCTGCAGCTGTGCCCTTGGGGCCAGAAGAATCTGTGGGGACCTGGTGAAGCTCCTCCCCCCTCCCACTCTGCTCCATTTAACTTGGCTTTGAAAAGGCAGACCATTGGGGACCAGGTTTTTTTTATCACTAGTGACTTCCTTTTCCAAGAAATGTGAGCCCTGTGGATATGAAGAATAATTGGTGAAGTACTTTGAGATTTCTTGTACATAAAGGACTGTGTAGGTGTGTAACATTATTATTACCACTTTCTGTTCAAGAAGCGATCTTTAAAAAAAAAAAAGTATGTAATTTTCAGCTTTTCTCCCAGACTGGCCTATGGCCATATTTAACATTAACATCATATTTTTTTGGGTGCACATAATTAGGATGTTTTTTATGACTAGTTAACTCTTGACTTGGGAAGCATATTACATAACATCATCTTTGCTCCATTACTCAGCAGCAAGGAATCAGAGGTAGCCAACCCTGATGACCTCTAGTTGATAAAAGAGAGAAAGAGATATCTGCAATACATCAGCCCAGGCTGATGAGGGAGAGTATTTGAAAAGACATTATCAATATATAAGAATTTTCTAAATTAATAAACAACTTCCTTTATAGTGATCCCTTAGGCACACTGAAAGCTTTTTCAGGGGGTACTGATCTATTCGTGAGAGAATCACTGATTTCACTAGAATACGAGGCATTTCTCTGAGATCCCTCCAGGCTCAGATAATTTTATAAGTTCACCTTAAGGTGAGGTTGGGCAGGATCTCAGGGGTTGCTCTAAAAGCAGAGCAAGTATTTGAAGATAACAGACATGTTTGTATCTTAACGACTGCCTAATTCCTTATATATCCTCTTCCTGAGACACCTTGGTTCATCCCATCTGCAGGGATTTCCCCACAGATGGTGACATGATTTGTACATGGGAATCTCGCCTCAGTCCCAGCCTGTTTGTTCCTTACACTGTGAATTATCCTTGGTGTCCAATATTTCTTAAAAGAAAAAAAAAATTACACATGAGTTTTAAAAAACATACTTTATTTTTTAGAACAGTTTTGTCTATGCAGAAAAATGTAAAAGATGGTTACAGAGATTTCCATACATCCCTGTACCCAGGTTTCTCTATTATTAACAGCTTATGTTAACATATTTGTTATATTAATAAATCAATTTTGACACATTGTTATTCCCTAAGGTCCATAATTTATTTAGATGTCCTTAGTTTTTACCTAATGTCCCTTTTCTGTTTCAAGATCCTGTCCAGGATACCACATCACATTTAGTTGTCATGTCTCTTTAGGCTCCTCCTGTCTGTGGCAGTTTCTCAGACTGTTTTTGATGACCTTGACAGTTTTGAGGAGTGCTCATCGGGTATTTTGAAGAATGCCCCACTATTTGGATTTATATGATGCTTCTTTCATGATACTATTGGAGCTATGGGTTCTTGGGAGGAAGACCACACAAATAGAGTGCCATTTTCATCACATCATATCAAGGGTACAAACTATCAACATGATTTATAACAGTTGATGTTGGCATTGATCACCTGGCTGAGGTAGTACTTGTCAGGTTTCTTTGCTGTAAAGGTACTCGCCCTCCACATCCCCCTTTCCATTCGGTCTTCTTTGGAAGGAAGTCGCTATGTGCGGCCCATACCTAAGGAGCGGGGTTATGTTCCCTGCCCTCCTCATGGTGTACCTCCATATATTACTTGGAATTTTTCTGCATGAGAGATTTGACTCTTACTCACCATTCATTAATGTAGTCAATCATTTATTTATAACAAGTATGGGTTCACGGATATTTATTTTATATTTTGGGTTATGATTCAATACCACTTTATTTATTCTGTTATTCAGACTGTTTCAGCTTTGGCCACTGGGAGCTCTTTCAGTTGGCCTCTGTGCCCCTTTCAGATTCCCCTATCAATATGTTGGCTTTTAAACAGTTTTACTTGTTTTAAGCATGTCCTTATTTTCTGGCACTACAAGATGCTCCAGACTCATCTCGTACACGTGCCTTTCATTGGTGGAAAACATCTGCTCGCCAGCAGTTGTCCCTTTAAAGAGATTTACCCTCAGCCTTTGAATGAGCCTGAGAGAGGATGTAGTTTAAAACCCCACACTGACTGGTACCTTCTGGAAGCAGAGTTGCATCCTCTTAAATGAGAAAGTGGGCTAGGCTCCAGGTGTCACTGTGCATGAATGTGAGAGAGGATGGCACAGACATGCAGGTGACTGGACAGAAAAGCAGCAGAAGGAGACTGCAGTCCAGGGCTACTTCTCTTCCTGAGGCCAAGTCCTCCTTTCTCAGGCTCAGAGGACTGATCATTCGCAGCTGAGAGCAACCACATAGCCAACCTGATCCATCTGCTCACAGAACATTTAAAGCAGCCAGTTTTTAAAGACATTTGGGGGAAATCTTCGGTTTAGACAGGAGTGAGAAATAGGGAGAGCAGAGAGAAGCATCTCCTTGGTGTCCTGTGCCAACCGAAATTAACAACTAATGAAAGCAGATTGTATTTAGCAGATTTTAATATAAATTAGGTTAATGGTGACACATTTGAAATAGCGCACTGCAAAATCAGTCTGTAATAACAAGCTAACAGATGTTGGCATTTTTATTATTAATTATACATTTCATTATCATCTGATTATTGTCAAACATCATCGGACAGAAAAAAATTGTATAAATGATTCATACACATTTGTTATGTTGTTAAGGGGTGCTAGTGTCTGTTTCATTAATGCAGTGACTGGAGTATTCTACTATCATTCCCAAAATTTCAAGTTTAATGAAGACTATTGAGCCATACACAATATGTAACAATAATCCTTCCCTGTGCTTGTCATTGGAGAATCTCAAAGAATTTCACATCCTGATTTGTTTCGTCCACCCTTCTAGCTTCTTCAGTGTGAAGCCTACAGCAAGGAGGTTCAGGTTATCGGGGAATATTACTGAACAAATATAATGGCATCATCACATACCATATCATCATTTCTCAAAAAGATCCCAGAGAGAAACTGTTACGAACCTGCTATCCTAGAGTCTGGGGAAATCAGAAATATAATGTCTTATATAAGCAAAATGAAATTAAGAAATGGGCAGCATAAATAGCCAGTCACTAGACAAATACAATTTTGTTTTTTTCCTCAGGTATTCTTGGTCAAATTGGCATATACAATATATATTCTACAGATAGTCTGTTTGTGCCAGCAGGATAACATTTATACTTGGATATTATTCTGGCTATGGTTTGCTGAATACAGCTTAGGCACTGTAATAAAGTCTTGTGATGTGTTTTTTTCTAGGATGTACATTAGGCAAGTAGCTCATTAACTGTGTTGGAGTGTGGGTCATTGATGAAGACTGCCAAGTGTGGTCTGGAAGCATCAGATGTTCCCTCCATAAAGAACTGGTAATGGAATTAGGGATACTTAGAAGAAAGGACAGTTTATATTTGGCCAGTGGGCAACTACCTTATTTGCATGACTGAAAGGTCCTAAAAGCCCTTCTTAAAATATCTTCCCCCAAAAGCTTATCCCAGCATCATACCTGTTTACAATCTGAACTGTGATTCTCAACGTGAAAGCCATTCCCGTTGGAAAAATGTTAAGATGCTTGTGACAGAAGGTGAGTGTGAATGTTTCCATTTCCTCAACACAGAGGAAGGCCCATGAGTTCTCTGCCACTGATACACAAGGAAAAAAGTGTGTCCTGTATCAGACAAGTGGTTTACCTGGGAGCACTTACCTTGCTCTAAAAGCATAGACTGAGTAGTGGATGGGCCAGCTGAGCAGCTGCCCATGATTCTCAGTCCACAAAGGGTGATGGAGCATGGGTAGAAATAAGACAAGATTCAAAATATCACCTAAATCAGAACCTCTCAGGAAAAATGCTGGTTGGAGTAGAAAGGAGTACTTTATTAGGTGCTGGGGTAAATAAGTTGGGGCCTTCTGGAGCATGTGCTGGTAACAGTAGGTGGCAGCTACACTGGCTTTGTAGAGGATGTTCTAAGATCAAAAGTTGTGTCCAGAGCTGAGTTGCTGAGAACCATAACTGGGATCTGAGTTTATTACTGCTTGGGCTCCCTTTTCTGCCCTTCTCTCAACAGCATTGAACTCACTTCCACTTCAGTCTCAACCACTATTTCAAGAACACTGAGTTAACTGGATATCAATTTATTAACCTGCCAAGTGTGTCCACATATCCCAGCCCAGCCTACAATAGCCATGAGCAGATATGGGCTTGACAGGAAATAATTAGGGAAACCTCCAACAAGGGGAGATCAGCTAGCAACATGGATATGAGATTTGTATATGCATCAAGTTGGGCTCCCGGGCCCTTCTGCATGGCAGGTCCTAGTGCTGTGGCAGTGCTGAGGTAGGACAAAAGCCAGCATGTGGCTTCTCTTTTCTGACCCTGGTAAAGTGCTGCCTGCGGGAACCAGTAAAACTCCACTGGGGTCAAGAACAGCTTCTTGCCTTGGTCACAAGATGTTCTTGATGTTAGAGGCATGGAATCATATACGGAAGAAGAGGACTGGCCAGAAGGCATCACCCGGGGTTTGGGTAATTGCAGAGGCAGGGAGCCCTGAGAGTGTACTATAGCCAAGGAGGGTAGGTTCAGCTTGATGAGAAATCTGGGGTAGGCAAATTCAGGGGATGGCTATAATCTATGTTGTAAAGGGGAGACAGAAAGAGAGAGAGAGAGGGGGAGAGAGAGAGAGAGAGAGAGAGAGAGAGTCAGAGAAAGAAAGCACCTTGCAAACAGTTTGTATTTCTTTCATAATTCTCCTCATGCTTGGCTTTAACAAAAGCTTTTCCAGGGACCAAGAAGTACATTCATGTCTTCTTTGGGTATAATGCTAGTTCATCTACGATCAGCATTAATCTTCAAGAATGTAATTAAAGTTTTTTGTTTAAAGTTTATTTATTTTGAGAGAGAGAGAGAGAGAGAATACAAATGAGGGAGGGGCAGAGAGACAGAGAGAGAGAATCCCAAGCAGGCTTCATGCCTCCAGCACCGTGGTCTCACGGTTCCTCAGATCGTGACCCGAGCCAATATCAAGAGTCAGACTCTTAAACAACTGAGTCACCTAGGCGTCCCAATAGAATTCAAGTTTTAAAAACTGCTATTGATTCAGAAAATAGGAAATTCTATCTTTGGTGCTTTTTATTTTATTACTATTTTAATTTTTTATAATTTAATAATTTTTAGTAAATACATAAAGTTGTGCAACCATCACTATAATCTAGTTTTAGAACATTTCCACCATCTCTGAAAGTTTCTTGTGCCTGTCTGTAGTCAATCCTACTCCTTATGTGCAACAGTTTTGAGAGCTTAAGCAATATAGACAGGCTGACTATTCAAGATTGCATCTGTGAAAACAACTGTGTGCTGGGGTCCCTAAACAGAATGTTCTTCATTAGTAATAAGATTTTTTTTTAGCATTTAAGTTTTACAAATTTTAATTTTTTTTGGTCAAGGGCAGTCTTTGTTGATACTGACAACCAGGAGAGAATTTCTGACTCACCTATATTTAGTTAAAATGTGCATAACATCTATCACGTATACCTGCTAATGTGGCTGCCTTCCTGCCAAAAATCAGATCCTCAGTTTTGGCTCTGCATTTTCATGCCCTGGTGTAGGGTATTTTCCAACACCAACAACCAATTCTCTGATTTCCCTGGACACCAACTGCACGTTCAACAGTTCAATTATGATGCCAACTACCCAGAATTAGGAGACCTCAAAGCTTAACAGTTCAGTCCCACAAGACTATCCCCCACTTCAGATGCCAGTCATAAGTCCTGGAACTCCTGTAGTTTTGACTGACTGGCTATACATCAAGGATTCCCATGACCCCTTCCTCAGTTTTGATAATTTGTTAAAACAGCTCAAGGAACTCAGGAATACGGTTTACTTACTTTTACTACTTCGTTATAAAGGGCATTATATAGGATCAGATCAATAACCAGATGAAGAGGTATCCAGGGTGAGGTCCTAGAGGTTCCCAAGTGCAGGACCTTTTGTTCTGGGGAGCTGAGGCACACTTCCCAGCACATGGATGTGCTCACTAACCTGGAAGTTCTCAGAACCCCATCATTTAAGGGTTTTTTTTTTTCTTTTTATGGATGCCTTGTTATGCAGACACGGTTAATTAAATCACTTGCCGCTGGTGACTGACTCAGTCTCTAGCCCCTGTTGTCTCTCTGGAGTTTGGGGGTGAGGCTGAAAATTCCACACTTCTAATCAAGGCTTGATATTTCTCATGACCAGTCTCTTTCTGAAGCTACATAGTGTCTACCAAGAGTCACCTCATTAGAACAAAATATACTCTTATAACCTTGATCATTCAGGGAATTCCAAGAGTTTTAGGAGCTCTATGCCAGGAACTGGGCACAAATATATATCTTTCTATGATATAATACCTGGGACCACTTTAAAAAGTATCAGTTCATAGGCTAATACCTCTAGATTCTGATCTAGTTGATTTTAGTAGGGTCTGGGTCTGGGTAATTTTAAAAGTGCTCTAGGTGAGTCTTAAGTATGGCTGAATTTGATAATCACTGTGAAATATCTGTTGATCACCTTCTCTATGCTTAGCAGGGGCGATACTGAACTTTATGGCAATTATGAAGGGAAATAAAACTTATTCCAATATCTCCAGGGGTTTCTAATCTAGAGTTAAGATAAGATAAATGGGTGCATATATTACAAAACAAAGAAATGTGGTAGGAAGCTATATTACCATTCTATGAAGACATAATAAATAAATAATTACTTTTGACTAAAGGCAGTAGAGAAGGTTTTAAAGAGGTGGACGCCTGTGGGCTGGGCTTTGAAACATGAGTCTGTTATAGGTAGAGAATGTGGAATAGGCATTACAGTCCCAGTATATGACTTATCCTCAAATTTCATAGACAACTTTTATGTCTTATTATGCTAGAAGGAAAAATAACCTTCCTTTCCTTTCCTTCCTTATTCTAGAAGGAAAAATAACCATTCTATTGAAAAAATACAGGTATACATTTATATGTTTAACAAAGATTCCTTATTCTTTACTTACTCTACAAAGAATTTGAGGTTGGTAAATACCTTTAGGGATTTATGCAAAAATCAGTGAGGGCCAAAATAAATACATCCCATGTTCCAATACACACCACTCTGGCACACAAAGTGTGTACTTGGTATACATTTGTACAGTAGGCTTGACACATTTCATATGAACAGTCAACCTAAGGTCTGGGAATAAAAGTGTGCTAAAATAGATCCATGGAATAACCTACCCTGATTTTAATAGTAATTTGCAGGACTGTTTCATAAATGAAGGGTGTTTGTATCTCAAGTCTGTGCCTTCTAAATTTTCCATGAAATGATATAATTATTTCCTAAAGGAAAGTTAAAGGTTTATACATCTAGCCTCTGTTAGGGAGTAGAGAAGACCATCCACATAGATTTATCATGGAGGAGCAGAGTCTAACATTCAAAGGCCATAGCATTGAGATGACGAGGTAGGACAGTTCAAGGTAGCTCCAAGCTATTAACAGAGTTCTGGTGTTCGCTGTCCCAGTTAAAGGGTCAGTGGTTTATTCCATTCATTTGTTATTTATCTCTGTGATTCTAATAACCAGAATATGTCATCTTTACTGATAAGAATATCTCTAAAATGAGGATCCTACATGAAAATCACATGTGATGACACATCCCTCTAATGGAATCTTCCAATTGAATGGATTTCACTTAAAATAAGTTTTACTTACCATATGTATGATGTCGTCAAAGTGCCATCTTCTGGTGGGGATTACAATATAAATTTGGCAATTACTGTTAGGGACTTTTGTGTTAATGAAGTCACAGACAGAAAGGGAACTTCTGGTTCACCCAGGATGGAGTAGCCCCATTACTCCCAGATCTTCCCTTTTACAAATAAAAACCCAGGACATCATACAACGACAAGCACAGGTAGGCTCTGAAAGATGAAAAAGGGAAAACTATATAGGAACATCAGGACTTAAGGAATGACAAGGTGTTGAGCTCCCTGGATTTCTGTATTATGTACCATATATCCTTCACAGGGGACTTCAGAAGCCAACAAGCGCTGACTTAAAAAGTGCCAAAAAAGGCCTGTTACCCCAAACAAACAAGCAAGCAAACAAAAACCAGAAAACCTTTTTGGCAATATCTGCCATACTCCTGTCAAACACCAATGGACACCGACACTATCACTTCCCCATGAGATTTCAATAGGGCAATGGAGAATTGATCTTCCACCCCATACCCCACATCTGGAGAAGTGGGCAGTGTTCTAATCCCTTTGCCTGGTGGTGTTGATGGGCAGGAAGCTGATCTGTTATTTCTTAGCCGGCAGACACAAACAGTGTTCCAATTTCCCCCAGAGGTAGGGTAGTGCCAGCAGGGTCTGGCAGTGAGCTGGGCCCCTGTACCTATCCAGCAACAATGAGACCGAACAAGGTTAATTGATACTCCTGTTCTCCCTGCTGTCCCCACATGTGGTGTATCATGGGATACAGTAGGTAACTGATCCTCTACTCCCACACACCCCTAGAATCAATAAGGTTTGAGGAAGGATTAGTGGCACTTTGCATCCTCTCCTCTCCTCTCCTCTCCTCCTATGGTGACAGTGGACCCCAGTGCAGAGAGGAACTTCTGTTTTACCCTGTAGCAACAAAATGGTGAGTCGATCCTCCTTCTACCCTTCTCCGGTGGACCAATGGGTGGTGATCTTCTACCCAACTTAAGACAAAGACGGAGTGCAAATTGGTGCTCCACTTTTGCCGGGAAGGTATTAGTAGCACCCAGGGGAGAGGTGAATGCCTATTCTACCCATCTAGAACAAAGCACTATGAGAAAGTGCCCCACTTTTGCTGGTGTTGTGTTGGTGTGGTCTAGCAGGAAGCTATTCATACACACCCACCTGACCTTCACTATATGCACCAATGGGGAGATTGCCTGCCAGAAAGAAAGAATAAAATAGGACCCAAAGTCTCAGAATATAACATACCAAATATTCCAGAAACCATAGAAAAATCACTAATCATACCAAGAAACAGGAAAATCACAACATGAATGAGAAAAGATAACCTAAAGACATCAAAATGAAGATGAATCAGATGTTGGAGTTATCTGACAAGGTCTTTAAAGCAGCCATCATAAAAAAGTTTTCAACAAATAATTATAAGTTATTTTGAAATAAATGCAGAAAAAGGCAATACAAGCAAAGAAACAAATTGCAAAAAAAAGAACCAAATGAAAATTACAGAACTAAAAAATGTAATAAAAACTCACTACATGGGTTCAATAGTAGAGTGGAAATGACAGAGAGTAGAATCAATGAACCTGAGGAGAGATCAATAGAATTTACCTACTCTGAACAGAGATAAAATAGAGTGAAAAATTAACTGAGTCTTAAGGGACCTGTGGGACAATAACAAAATAGCATTTGTATCTTCAGATCTCAGAAGGAAAAGATAGAGAGTAGTTTACTGAAAATTAAATAATAATTGAAAATTCCATTGATTTGACAAGTGACATAAATCTACCAATTTAAGAAGTTGAGTGAATCCTGAATAGGGGAAGCCTAATGAAATTCATATCAAGACACATTATAATTCAATTTCTGAAAACTAAAGACAAAAATATTGTGAAAGTAGCCATAGAGAAATGACATAACTTAGAGGGAACACCAATTAGAAAGACAGCAGATATCTTATCTGAAAGCATAAAAGCCAGAAGAAGTGCCCCATCATTTTGAACTACTGAAGGAAGGAACTATCAACTATGATTTCTATATCCAGTGATACTATCCTTTAACAATAACAGGGAAATAAAGACATTCTCAGACAAAAGAAATGAGGAGAATCTGTTATCAGAAAAATCACCTGTGAAGAATGGCTGAGGAGGAAATATGGCTAAAGAAAGTAAATAAGAACAGAAAAATTTTGGAAATTCATAAAGGAAAGAACATAAGAACATTAGGAGTAAATATAATTGAATATCTTCTCATTAATTTTTTAAAACATATTTGGTGGCTGAAACAAAAATTATAATAACACCATCTAATGTGGTGTTAAATATATGTAGAGGCTATCCATAAGACAATTATGCTTTAAAAGTGGGGAGGGTAAAGGAATCTAAATGAAAGTAGGGTTTCAACACTCCACTTGAAGAGGTAAAATAATGATACCAGTAGACTGTGATAAGTTATGTATGTATATTACAATAATTAAAGCAAACACAGAGAAAACTGTAGGTAGTAATATACTCACACACACTATAAATAAATCACGTTAGAATCCTAAAAATATTCAAATAACCCACAGTAAGATCTGAAAAAAGAAAGAGTAATAAGACAGAGTGGAAGCAGAAAGCAAATAATAAAATGACAAATTTAAGGCTGAAGATTCCAATCATTATCTTTTTAAAATTTTTTTTCAATATTTATTTATTTTTGAGACAGAGAGAGAGAGAGAGAGGGAGAGACTGAGCATGAGTGGGGGAGGGGCAGAGAGAGAGGGAGACACAGAGTCTGAAGCAGGCTCCAGGCTCTTAGGTGTCAGCCCAGAACTAGACGTGGGGCTTGAACTCACGAGCTGTGAGATCATGACCTGAGCTGAAGTCGGATGCTTAACTGACTGAGCCACCCAGGTGCCCCAATCATTATCTTAAATGTAAATAATATAAATACACCTGCCAATAGGGGTGCCCGGGTGGCTCAGTCAATTAATTGTCTGACTCTTGATTTCAGGTCCAGTCAAGATTTCACAGCTGTGAGATAGAGCCCTGCATGGGGCTCTGCACTGAGCATGGAGCCTGCTTAGGATTCTCTCTCTCCACCCCTTCGCACTTCTATAAAATAAAAATTAAAACAAAGTGAAAAATTTACATACACCTGCAGATAAATAAAGATCGGCAGAACTGATAAGGAAAAGAAAAACACGGCTTAACTATATGCTGTCTACAAGAAACTCACTTCAAATTCAATGACATAAAAATGTTGGAAGTAAAAGGATGGAAAAGATATACCATGCAAACAGTAGCCAAAAAAAAGTTGGAAGTCGCTATTTTAATATCAGATAAAATAGAATTCACAGTAAAGAAAAATTACTAGAGACACAGAGGGATCAATTCACCGGGAAGATAAAATGATCCTAAATATGTACACATCAAATAAAAGAACCTCACAAGAACCAAAAGCCAGTAGGGTTGAAAAGCAAAATAGACAAGTGCACAATTATAGCTGGAGGCCTCAACACCCACTTTGCAGCAACTAATAGGAATACTAGACAGAAAATCAGCCAGGCTATACCAGACCTGAACAACACAACCAATCAGTAAGATCTAATTAACACACATAACACATTCTACTCAAAATAGGATACACATTTAGTAAGTTCCCATGGTATGCCATCCAAGACAGACCATAAAACAAACCTCAACAAATTTAACAGAACCTAAATCTTATTGTGTTCTCTGCTATAGTGGAATCAAACTAGACCAAAAAAAAAAAACAAAAAAACAAAAAAAAAAAAAACAAAAAAAAAAAACAAAAAAAACACCAGAAATAAAATAGGAAAATTTTGAAATACTTGAGAATTAAATAACACACTTCTAAATAAGCTATGGTGAAATAGGAAGTCTCAAAGGAAATTAAAAAATATACAGAGAGAGCTAAATAAAAATAGGAATACAGCACGTCAAAATATGTGGGATGCAGCCAAAGCCAGGGGTGAGAGGAAATGTTATAGTACCAAATGCTTACATTAGAAATAAGAACATGTTTAAAATCACTAACCTAAGTTCCTATCTCAAGAAACTAAAAAGAAAGGCAAAATACATCCAAAGCAAGCAAGAGAAAGAAAACCATGAAGATAAGAGCATAAATCAATGCAACTGAAAAGTGGAAAATGATAGGAAAAAAATCAATGAAGCAAAACTACACCTATTAAAAAGAAAATCAATAAAATTGACAAATCTTTAGCAAGACTGATGAAGATAAAAAGAAAGAAGACACAAATCATCTATATTAGAAATGAGACAGGGGATATCACTTAAGATCCTACCACCAGAATAATGAAGTATGTATTAGTTCCTATGGCTGCTGTAACAAATTAACACAAACGTGGTGGTTTAAAACAACACACATTTATTCTCTCATGGTTCCAGAGATCAGAAGTCCAAAATCGGTTTCACTAGGCCTCCCTCTGGAGGCTATAGGGAGGGATCTATTTCCTTGCCTTTTCCAGCTTCTAGCTCTTTCTTTCTTGTACTCCATTGGTTCATGGTATCTTCTTCCATCTTAAAAGCCAGCAGCTTAGTTTCTTGGTTCAGTCATCACATTGCCTTCTCCTTTTTTAGGCCAAACTCCCTCAGCCTCCATCTTATAAGGACACATGTGATTGCATTTACTGCCCACCTGTATAATCCAGGACAATCTCCTCATTTCAAGGTATTTAAATTACATCAGCAAAGCCTCTTGTATAACATATATATACATATATACCTACATATATATGATATATATATATATATATATAGCATATATATGTATAACAAATATATATAGGCTAATATTTTACAGATTCCAGGAATTAGAATCTGAATACCTTTGAAGGCAATTACTTAACCTACTATAGAATACAACAAATAACTTCATGCTCCTAAATTACACAATTTAGAATAAATGGATTTCAAAAATCGTAAACAGCCCAAACTCAACCAAAATGAAGCAGAAAACCTGAATAGTCTTATAATCACTGAAGAAATCAAATGATTAATTATAAAGTGGCTTAAATGGAAATTTCCAAGCCCAGAAGTCATCACTGAAGAATTATACTAAACATTTAAAGAATTAACACGAATCTTATATAATCTCTTCTAGATAATAAAGATGAAACATATCATAACTTACTTATGAGTTATAACAAAATAAGACAAAGATAGTACAAAAAAATTACAAACCAATATGTGTCATGAACTTAGGTGCAAAATCTTCAAAAATTTTTAGAAAATCCAAAAATGTATAAAAAGAATTATATACCATCACCAGGTGAGATTTCATATATATATGAAAGCCAGGTCAAACATTCAAAAATCAATGTAATACACTGTACCAACAGAGTAAAAGACAAAAAAAAAAAAAAAATCACATGATCATATCAATTAATACAGAAGAAGCATTTGCCAAAGTCTAAACTCTATCTATAATTTTAAAAACTTAGCAGTAGAAAGGGTTCCTGGTGGCTCAGTCGGTTAAGTGTCCAACTCTTGATTTTGGCTCAGGTCATGACCTCACAGTCATGAGACTGAACCCCATGTTGGGCTCTGCACCCACAGCGAGGAGCCTACTTGGGATTCTCTCCCTCTTTCTTTCTCTGCTCTTCCCCTCTGGCTTGCATGCTGTCTCTCTCTCTCTCAAAATAAATAAACTTAAAAAAATAAAAATAATAAAAAACCTTAGCAATAGAAGAATTAATAGAGGGAAACTTTATTTTAAAAATATGCAAAAAGCCACAAATGATATCACACATAGTGAAAGACTGAATAATGTCCTAACTCTGGGAACCAAACAGGGACACCTATTCTTACTAGTCTTTTTTTTTTCCCACTTTTACTACTCTTATTCAACATAGTACTGGCATTCCTAGTCACTGCAGCAGCAAGGAAAAGAAATAAAAGGCATAGCAACTGGAAAGGAAGAAATAAAACTGTTCCTTTTGCTGATAACATGACTGTCAAAATAGAAAATCTGAAAGAATCTACATTGAAAACCCCTACTACTAGTGAGCTCATAAGGTCACAGGATATAAGATCAATATCTCATTTCTACATAACTAACAATGAACATGTAAAACTGAAAATTAAAAAGACATGGGCATTTGGGTGGCTCAGTTGGTTAAGCATCCGACTCTTGGTTTTGACTCAGCTCATGATGTCATGGTTTCATGGGTCTGAGCCCTGTATCCAGTTCTGGGCTGTCAGCATGGAGCCTGCTTGAGCTTCTGTCTCCCTCTCTCTCTACCCCTCCCCTACTCGCATTGTCTCTGTCTCTCTCAAAATAAATAAACAAACTTAAAAAAAAGGCAGTATCATGAAACTCACCCCTAAAAAATAAAATACTTAGATAAAATAACAAAATATGTATATGATCTGTGTGATGAAAATTAAAAATACTGATGAAAGAAATTAAAGTAAACATAAAAAAATCAGGAGATACACCATATCCATGAATGGAAGACTCAAGGTAGTAAAAATATCAATTGTCTCCTCCAAATTCATCTGCTGGTTTAATGCAATTTCTATATGGCTCCTAGGATTTTTTTTTGTATTCACAGACAAGCTTATTATAAAAATTTATATGGACAAGCACAGGCTTTATACTAGCTAAAACAATCTCAAAAAGAATAATAAAGTGGAGGAACCACTCACTCTAAAATTAGAGCCCAGTATATAGTGGGAGAAATCAGGCTACCCAATTTCATGATTTATTATATAGCTACAATAATCAAGAGTGTAGTGGAGGGATATACACACAGATCAATGACACAAAATACAGAACCTAGAAATAGACCCAAACAAATTGTGCAATTGATTTTTGACAAAGGTGTAGAAAGCAATTCATTAGAGGAAGGATTGTTTTTTCCACAAATGGTGCTGAAGCAATAAGCAAACACTAAATAGAGAGATAGACAGATGATAGATAGATACATGGATAGATGGATGGATGGATGGATAGATAGATAGAATCTTGATCTAAATCTCACAATTTTTATTTATCTTGATCTAAATCTCACAATTTTTATTTAACTTGATCTAAATCTCACAACTGGCTCTAAATACATCACAGACTTAAATGTAAAATGTAAAACTATAAACTTTTTAAGAAAAAAACAAGTCTTCAAGATTGAGGGCTAAGCAAAAAATTCATAGACTTGACACTGAAAGTAAAATCCATAAAAAAAAATACATCAGACCTCTTCAAAATTAAAAACTTTTGCTCTGCAAAAGACCACATAAGAGGGTAAAAAGACAGGTTATGGACTGAGGGAAGAGATTTGCAAACCACAAGAACTAAGATCTAGAATATTTTAAAAACCATCAAAACTAAATAGTAAAAATCAAATAATCCAATTAGAAAATGGGGAGAATTCACTGAAGAGGACAGACACATAGACGGCTAATAAGCACATGATGAAATGTTCAACATCACTAGTCATTTGGGAAATGCAAATTAAAACCACAATGAGATAATACTATTACTACACATCAATCGAAATGACTAAAATAAAAAACAGTGACAACACTGAATGTTGATGAGAATGCAGAGAAACTGAATCACACACATTGTTGAGGGGAATGTAAAATGGTACAGCTACTCTGGAAAATAGTCTGGCAGTTTCTTAGAAAAAGGAAACATGCAACTACCATTTAACCTGGCAATTACAATCTTGGGCATTTTTCTTTGAGAAATGAAAACTTATGTTCACACAAAAACCTGTACACAAATGTTCATGCTAGTTTTATTTTACAATAATAGTTTTATAATAGTTATATTCATAGTAGCCCCAAACTAAAAGCAACCCCAATATCTCTCAATGGGTGAATGGTTAAACTGTGGTACATCCATAGCATTTAATCAAAATGTGTGATATTAGTGGATGTGTAGGTCAACAGGATAGGATAACATGTAATAGTATTCAGCAAAAAAGAGGGGGGAGCAAATTATTGATACTTGCAACATTGTACATGAATCTTCAGGTAATCATTCTGGGTGAAAAAAGCTAATCCCAATAGGTTACACACTGTATAATTCTATTTATATACAACATTCTTGAAATGATAAAATTATAGAAATGGAGCACAGGTTAAGTGGTTGCTGGGAGTTAGGAACCAAGGGATGGGGAGAGGGTTGGGGGGTAGCTACAAAAGGGAAAGCGGAGGTATCCCTGTGGTGATGGAACTGTACTCTATCTTGACTAATGTTGATATCTTGTGTATATTGTTACCATTGTTTTGTAAGATATTACTATTTCTTACAACTGCATGTGTATTATTTCTTACAACTGCATATGAATCTACAAGTAGCTCAAAATGAAACGTTGAATTAAAAAAATCAAATGGTGAGAGGAGGGCTAGTACTTATTGAGCACTTACGTGGCAGACACTTAGCTGAATGCTTTTAACAGAGCATATATCCTCACAGTATCCCTGTGAGTTATGGATCATTGTCCCATTTAACAGATGGGAAACTGCAGTGGCTTAGAGATGAGATTAAATTGATAGGAAACATAATTGATAGAGGCATAGCTAGAATTTTAACCGTGGTCCAACTTAAAAAGCTAGAACACAGATCAATGTGATCAATTAATTGTTTCATTTACCTATTTCCACATCACCATGATGTGGAACATTACATATTCTCAGTGGTGTTCCTTTAAGAGACTGATCTCAAAGCAGCATTTGCTATAAACGGATCTGAGAATAATCACGTCCAAGACAAAGATGAATTTATTTTTGTTTCTTTACACATCCCCCCCCCCCCCCCCGCCCGTCTTCAACCCACATCACCAGAGCAGGAGGAGGGTGGTAGTAATTGCTAAGTAAGTCAGTGCCACCACCTGTGACAGCTGTCTCACTAATCACTCTCATCACTCCAAACAAGGAAAACTTGGCTGTGGTGATAAAGCAAGCTCTCTTTCTTCTACCACCTTGTTTTTACAGAACTAAACTTTTTTGGTTAAGTAACTCTCTTTCTTGTTTCGTACAATGTCCCTACTGTTAGCATTCCGTTGTTCCTCCCGTTCTGTCAAATGATTTTAAACATTGGGAAACTGAATTCTGAACATCCCTTAAAATGGCACGTATTGCGGAATGTCTCCACAGCCAATGCACTGACTTTTTTTTTTTTTTTTGGTAGATAATTTAAGGTTGACTCCCAGTTACTTGGATAACACCCCACCCTCTTGAACAAGAGGACTTGTTATGCACTTCCAAAATTAAAACGGTATAAAATAGGCATGCTGTGTGTAGAAGGGCAATTCAGGAAAATATAATACTAACGGTAGCAGCCACCACAACAACAAACCTACTGTCTCAGGTCTCTTCTTAATTCATCTTTCTTGGTTTCTTGGTCAAATGAAAATATTTATTGAAAACTTATTTTTTAAAAATTATTATGTATATATTTTTAGGATGACAAGTGAAAGGTTTTATTGCATGGCCTCCGTTTTTTCAAGTATTTGGAAAGCTGCTGCTGCTGATCATTCAGAAAGTCCACAGTCCTAGTGTTGCCGGCCAGTTTTACTAAAAAGAGGACCTCTGAGTTGGACTATCAGTGACATGCCCATTGGAAGGTAGCCACAGGCTCAGAGAACTCACATTCTTTTATGTCACTGATCATAGCATCAGTACATCCAGGGAACCCCATGACTGCTATTCTGTTCCCAGCTTTCGTTAGGGAAGTAGACAGAGTCCTGACTGCATGTAGAGCCAGCAAAGCTGGGACAGCCTTTACTACCATGCCCTGAGAAACCCTGAGTAAGCGATGCATTTGTATTCCCAGGGCCCGTGTCTTACCAGGCTGACTAGAGAAGTCTTCTGGCCAAAGAACTCTGGCTGGAAGGAGCTTTTCTCATGGGTCATGAAAGCAGTTCTGTATGCCTTGATGATCTAAGCACAACTTAAATATTTAAAACGTCTGCTAATTCTCAGGATCCCTCTTTTCTCTCTCTTCCCTCCTTTTCTTTCTCTCATCCTCCTTGACCCCCTTACCTGCCTTTTCAGAATCTCTTGCCTCTTCAAGCCTAGAGAAATACTCAGCTGGTGGATGTCTTAACTAGTGGTCTCCAAAGTGAGGTGTGGTTGCCTCAGAGCTATTAAAAGTATTATTATTATTATTATTATTATTGTTATTGCTCTTGGAGTATAAGAGGAAAATACATGAGTTATATTTGCCTATACTTTTTGGCATCCTTTTGAATTCCATTTTTGTAAATACACAATTTAGTAGTACACAATCATGCATGTGATTTATAATAAAATTATGTTTTTGTATTTATGCTCAATGAATATTTTACTAATCAAAAATACGGAGCCCATGCAACTAAACCATGCTTGGCAGATGATTGCCTATATTTTCAGGGAGAGACATTTTGCAAACATCAGTAGTGACTACTCTAAATATTTTATCGCTGTCTACATTTATGTATTCATTCACTTTAATCTCTTAAAAATTATTATAGCATATAACAATTAGATGATAAGCTAGGTAAATGGCTTTGGTTTGGAATTATTTTTCCTCCTCATGAGCAAGATATTTCCCCAAAGAGTCTTTGGGAGAAAATGATTTGTCAACTAGAATCTTAGGCCCATTTGATCTCTCCTGAACACAAAAGAACAATTCATCCTTCTCATTAAAACAAAACAAAACAAAAAGAAAAACAAAAATCAAAACTGTGAAATGATGACAATCATTAAATATTTAGGTTAAATATTTTTAACCTACAAGGCTGTTGTAAAAACTAGATGACATAATTTCATTAATGTAGCATGTTGTTAATTGGAACCGTTTCATAATGTAGCAGCATTTGGATTCTCAGAAACAGTAACTCCCTCTTCCAGTATATGCTCAATAATATCATTTTCTTAATATCTCCTCAAAATATATTTCATTCGTCTACGGCTTGGTGGCCAAAAGTGGATGCCCCGGTCTGCTGGAGCCACATGGAGGTAAAAATTTCTTCCCAGACCAATATGTCAAACCTCATTTAATGCATCTGGGAAATATGAATTTGTCCTGCATTTTCCTTCTATAATGGCACTTTATTGCTTACTCACATATATCTCAGGGTTAGTTCTGTGTCCTAAGTGTTTTTCTACTATATTTGCATTTAGCCATCCTGTGTTTTTGTTACTGGATTTGTGTTCTTTGGAGGATGACCTGGCATTTGCTATATTACAATTCAGCTTTGTTGATGAATTAATTTCCTAATCTTTCAACAACACTTTCTATTTTTTCCCCATATCTAGAATTCTGGTAACCCCATCTAACTTAGTATTATGTACAAATTTGATGAATACATTTGTAAGTGTTCCATAAAGATGATAAAAAAAATTACATATCTCCTACCAGAAAGTGTTTGATAGAGCTTCCCAGGTCAATGCCATTAATAACTCATTTTGTCTTCTTCCCTTAGGCTAAAAGAAACATGCAAGGCAGTGGGATAATAAGTACAATAATATGGGTAAATACCCATAGCTGTGGGGACATGCAGCTATGGTTCCTAACACAGTTTTGGGAGATTAAGGGTTTTCTAAAACCCTGTGACATCTATGCAGAGACAGGTTAAAAAAGCGGGGGGGGGGGGGGGCAAGAAGAATATGCCATAAAGTAGGTGCAAAGGTCTGAAGGTGAGAGTGCCAGACCAGATTTCTTCTGGGTACTGACAGCCATTCTGTATGGCAGAGAGGACAAGGTGTGCTGGTGAGAGATGAGGCTGGAGAGATTGGCACGTCTGGTTCCTGGGGCACCTTGTCAGCCAGAGTAAGGATGGACTTGGAGATCACTGGGAAGACACCAAAGCACTTTTAAAGCAGGACACTGATGCCTTCAGATTGTTTTGTAGGGAAATTAAAAATTATTCTCCCTTCAGAGTGAAGAACAGATTATAGAGAGGGCCAAATTTCAAGCAGAGGGATATTACAGCTATCTGTATGTATGTCATATCTGTCCTTCTGGGCTCCAGGTACTCTTAAATATGGGAGCTTCTTGTTTCCTTCAAGGGCATCAGCCCTTGAAAATATGTTATCACATATTTTCAGATGGATATATCACATCTGTACCTTCTCTCTTGTCGATCATGGCTACCACTCTGTTATAGGAAAACATTAAACTCATCTGGACATATATGCTCTTCACAAAACACCATTTATATCTTGTACACTGTTGTATGAAAGAGGCTTTCATTTTCTAAGCCACTGCTAATCATTCACTTCATGATGCGCTCCATTCTAAGAATGACTGTTCTATTGGCTTGCATATCAGTTAGGATATGTTGGCTATCAAAAAACCATTATTTTCTTCGGTGGCCTTATCTGTAAAATGAGAGTGATAATTTTACCTATACAGTGGGGTTATTGTGAGCATTAAATCAGTTAATATAAGTAAAGTGCACAAGCTACTCAGTAAATGCTAAGTATTGAGTTGTGATTATTATAATTGTCTTAGCTACAGATAAGTGTCAGAGTGGCCTTACAACTCCCAGGTGGCCTTACCAATGACTTACCAGTGAGGCCTATGAAAGCCCAGATTCCCAGGCTTCACTAGAACAAACCCTAAGGTATTATTTATGCTCCAGAGCTCCCCATGGGATCAGAGCAGAGTTAGGACTTTGCCTGAATTCACACACCTGCTGAACTTCTCTGTCCTGTTTGCCTCCCCCCTTGCTGTTTTCCCCCAGAACCCTTCCTAAGTCAGTCACTCATACTCACATGCTTGTTTTGGGATTTGCTTCTTATAGGAATCCTGGGACAGGTGCTAGGAGCAAAGAGATGGAACGTTGGGAAGGGGCATTGAAGGGCACTAAGAATGAACTTAGCTTCCTCCAGATGTGGGCTGGTTCTCTAGTAGCTTCTGTGTTGGTTTTTCAGGCTCGGCTGAATTGCCTGGCTCTGGTACACTCCTCTTTCATGTTCAGGACAGAAGCAACGTTAGAGGAAAGCTTATGGAAAACGAGCAGAATTTCAGCCTCGTTTGGAGACAAGGAAATTGCACTTTGGTTACTCTTATTCTCAAGTGTTGAGATTCCCTGTGAATGAGGGTAGCTGAATCAGATGAATCCCTCCCATATTTTCAATGGCTGGGTTTGGCCTGTATAGATTCCAGAGGCTCACTGGTTTAAAGCTACCACAAAAGGCTTTGGTCAGGAAGTCATTTATAACCTCAACCACCAGCAATTTACCCTGATGATTCCCGAGTAACTTTTTGTTCTATTGAGTCAGCCCTTTTGGTGGTGCCACCAGGAATTTCTAACTCATTATCAGAGCCCTCTGTGTTACCACCCCACCTATCAAGGAGGCAGTAGCTCCTAGCTTTCATAGTCTCTGGAAATCAGAGCTGAAGTTTAAGTGTTGTACTTTAAGACTAATAATTTAATTTTCATAAACTTTTAATGCTACAAAGTACTTTTATATGTGCTACCTTGGTAGCTCTTTATAACAATATTGTGAAGAAGGTAGAATCGACTGAATTGTGTCCATCTGACAGGTAAGAAAAGTGAAGCAAAGAAAAGGTCAAGTGAGGTCCTTAGAGCCACAGAAAGGGAAGATGGAGAGCTGGGAGTTGAATGGAATCAGGGAGTCTTGATTGTGTGTTCTGTGCAGAGGGGTTTGGCCAGGGAGTGTGGGATGAGATGGTAGCTACTTCTCTGTTCTCTAAAACACAGGAGCACATGGAAGTGAGATAAACTGCCTGTGAACTCAGACAGTCCGGGGCCTCCAGAAATTGCAGCCCCAGAATGGCTTTCTCCGACACAAGCGATTTCTTTGCACAGATTTAGACTTCCTTGCCAAGGCTGACCTAAAGTGGGTTGTCACTGTTGATTCACTGGGCTTATGTATTTAGCTAATTCAGCTAAAATAAAGATTCTGTGTCCTGGGAGAAGAGTCTGGACATGTTAGAGCTTGTAATTCCCACATTTCTGTTTCTGGTTGCGACTGTGGTTTATGACATGTGGTGATCCTTTTGTTCTATTTAGTAAAACCTTAGAGACAAGTATCTGTGACACAAATGAGTATTGCATGTTTTAGCTGCTGGGGTTCTCACCTGTTGTAAGTAGGTGCCATGGGTTCACCCGGGGGAGACTTGAGAAAATGCTACCATCTAGACCGCAACAGGCTAAGTTAGTTCTAGGATATTTTCTTACCACTGATTGTGAACTAATGAGACTATTAGATCCCATCTGTGTGAGTTAATATGCTCACTGTGTGCACCACACAGGTGTCCTTTCACACAACCCTGGATATTGCCCACTGTCCGTCCTCCCCTTCCGTTCGGTCCTTCCTACCCCCATACATTCAGGATTCCATGCTGTCAAGCGCTGGGACACAGGATGGCATACAGCAGGGCACTCAGACTGAGTATCTCTTTCCAGGACTGGTCACTAGTCATCTAGCCTGAGTCACGCTAGAGTTTGGTCTGCCCCAGCTTCCTCTTGCCACATGGGAGAGGCAGGTAAATGCAGTATATCCCCCTGAACGCACAGTAAAAAAAAACCCACACCAATGAAATAGTATTTGCACAAATAGAAGATAATTAAAAAAAAAGCAAGCACAACCACTCAGCTGCAACAACCACCCCCTAATTTATTGCCTTTAGTACCCACTAGATCATGTTGCGCTGACAGCATGATGAAGTAGGGAAGATGGATACACTGAGTGTCAGCACAGCTGGCTGATTTGCTTTTTAAAAATAGCCCAGGACTCGATCGATAAGTAACCAGAGGCTTCATGTTCATCTTAATTTTCAAACTTTAAATATTAGTTATTCTTTCCCCTGTGCCCTGAAATTACAAGAAGTCACCAGTGCCTTGACACTGAGAAAAAGTGGGGCTGAGTGTTGATGTACTAAAGTGGATGTCCTCACCCCCTCCCTTCAGGAGCCCTCCCTCTGAGGCACACCCACACAAGGGGGTAGAGCACTTGAAAAGGACACACTCTGTTACAGAGTTCAAAACACCAATTCACATACCCAGGGCAGGTGCACACTAGGCATGGACCTTGCGTATTGCTCTTTAGGGAGTTAGTGCAGTCTTAGATTGCATTAGTAGATGCTTAGAGTCTGTGCAAAGGGCAAGAGTGTCACTGTACTGTGACCTGCTAACACCTCAAATGTTGAGCTCAGATCTAGGTGCCATACTATAGTTTCAATGACACCATCACCCTTTTCTAAAACACGTTCCCTCACTCATATCCTGTATTGACCAGTAGATGTAACATGAGTGGAGAAACGAAATAAAATAATAAAATCTGGAATTTGGAAGGTCTTCAAAGGAACTCTGTGTGCTGGACCTTTGGACTTCCCAGGCCATCAAAACTGACACAGGGTTGCTAATCTTATGTTTTTGTAAGTAAGGATATTATAACAAACACAAACAAAAACTCCCCTTGCGTTCAACATCAATTCATTTTAAAGGGCATTTTAACGCCCCCAATTCAGATTAAAGAGCAGTCTTGTAAACCAGAGTTTCTCAGATGTCAGCGAGTGTCCAAATCATCAGGACAGCTTGTTAAAAATAGACCCTTGGGCCTTACCCCCAGAGATGCAGATTCATAAGGTTGGGGGCTTGAATTCTACATTTATAAAAAGTTCCCAGGTCATGCTGATATTGCTGGTCTGTGGGCCACATGTCAGGGAACACTGCTGTAAAGAAAATAAAATCAGCTTGCTTAGATCTTATTTGTGCTTATACTTATTTTGTCCGGGGCCAAAGAATATTTCCTCATACATGGGCTTTTGTCTACAGACCCACTGACCAAGTATAACTGTTCACCTGATGCCACATCCTTTCCACTACATATCAAAGCACATGTCATCCGTGGGTCTGAAGAATCCCACCCCCTGCTCTATGGCTCTAACTAAAGGTTTAAAGATGGATGTAAGGCTGTCCTCCACCACCTCCCCAACATACTCACTGAATTAGTAGCATCATTTCCTCCAAAGGGGACAGGTGGGGATACCCACCAGGGAAGGCACCAGAGACAGGGAAGTTGTGTTTGTCTGGCCTAAGTGGTGACAAAGACAGGTCTTCCTTTTAGTGGTTTGACTGTTTCTGCCAGAATTTTACTGCCTTGGAAACTACTGAGTTTTCAACTGAGTTTTCGACACTCCTTTACTCAAAAGGGCCTCAGCTCACAGCTCTGCTGGCCCTTGGGTCTACCTCCAGGAAGGCCATCTTTATCTCCATTCAGGAAGTAACCTGGATGGACAGAGTTATTTTTGTTCCATCAGACTGTATTTTTATAAGGCATGCTCAAACGCATCATCTCTTTGAATCTTCATACCAACCCTAAGAAAAAGCTATTATTAGCTCCATTTTTTTAGATGAAGAAACTGATATTTATGCTCAGTAAATGTGTTCAATGTTACCCAGTAGGTGATTCTGTACCACAGCAGTCAGTCCACTCTGGCTGCACCGTAAACTTCTTTGTAAGATTATTCTCATTCAGCTGTGTTCTTCTTTCTACTCTTTCCAACACAGAGAGGTGGCAAAGGTCAAACGTGAAGCTAAATGCAGAGTGGGGATTAACTCTACTATCTCTGTAAGAAGAAACACCCCAAATCCCTATAGTTACATTACAGAAAAGCCACCCAATTAATTCAGTGATGAGATCAGCTACATTGATCGGTTGAAGAATCAAGCGAACAATACAACTCATTGATTGAATGTTTTATTTTTCAGAGGCTTGTGTAGACATAGCACAGGAAATATCCTCAGAAAGTGTTACCATGGCACCAACCAATTGGTTTGCTTGACCAGCCTCCTCTGTTTCCCCGGGCAGTCTTTTTAGAGACTCACTCAGAGGTCTGCTTACCTAGGTTAGGATCTGAGCACCTCTCCTTGGACTGGATGGTTTTTCAAACAAATGGGCTCATCTTCCAGGATAGTCTTATTTCAATTACTAAGTACCTGTTGACTTTACATTTACAAATTGCTATGTTCCTTTTTTATTAGCAACCCAAACACTGAAAGAGGGCCCACAGTATTATCCTCATTGTATATCAGATGGGGCATGAAAGGCTAGAGAGGGTTAGGTCACCCTGCAAGGTAGATTGGAGCCAAAATTGTTTCTCCCAGTTTGAATGTTCTCTGAACCATCTTCTGCCTTCACAGGGATTAATCAATGAAGATGCATTAACCTTGAGAAACAACTCAATTAGGGAAGGACAGGAATTAGAACAGACATCTTATCAGGACCATACCAAATGGATGCCTAGTGAAATCTCAACTGGAGGAAATGAACTCAAATGAGATGAGGATGTTAAGAGTACCTAATAGTTACACAGCATCTAGCCCTTACTTTGTGCCAGGCACTGTTCTAAGTCATTTAATCTTTAGTTCAGTCCTTAGAGTTAGGTATCACCCCCACTTTACAGATGGCAAACTGAGTTTTCCCAAGGTAATTTACCCTTGGTCAACAGAACTGGGATCTAGACTAAGTAACTTAACTCTGCAAAGTGTATTTAAGCACTGTTGTAAATACTTCTCGAAGAAAGAATGTTCTTCAGTATTCCCTTATATTTTAAGGTAGCGGGTGTGTGGGGGGGTGGGCAAAGAAACCAAACTAAATGTATAAACCTGGCCATTTCCTTCTTTCCTTAAAGCCCGTTTCTGTTACCATGTCACATTCAAAGCAAGTAAAAATTTGTCTATAGCAGCTCTGAAAAATAATACAAATTTTAACTGACCCCTCCCTTAAAGAGGCAAGGAAGAGGGTGAATTTCACCACACAATACACAGCAAAACTTTGTCCCATTAGCAGCTACTTTTCATGGTCCCCTTAAACCCTTTACTTTTCATCATCCCATAATCAACTTTTCTGACTTCCTCAGCCAGTTTTCTACAAGCATCCAAGCAACAGACTGAAGTCTGAAAGGTGATGAATCCTTCTAATCCTCTCCCGCAGACTATAGGTAACTTTGGAGGAGACTTTGGAGAAGCAATAATAAGCTCCAGCTTCTGAGAGGAATCCTGAACTCAACTAACAATGAGATCAAGGTAGAGTGAGGACTTTGGCAGGCAACTCACTGTTGAGCTCAGAGAAGGCAACAGCTCACGCCTGCTAATGTTCACGCCTGGGAGCTAAGTTTGCTGCTGCAAGTCTTGGCCCTGGGCTAATATGTGACTAGAAATTCAGGTGTAAAATAGCACGTATGCCAAAATCAGCTGTTTCTTAGCAGTTGAGTTGAAGCAGCTGAGGAAATCTAAAATAATACTTCTCAACATATGTGCTGTGCTGTCTAAAAGTCACAGAACTGTCGAGAGAAGATGAGAAGGCTGGGGCTTGAATCCCATGAAGGGGGAAGGGTGGGGGAGGTAGGAAGAAAAGTGTACAATAGACACTGGGTGTCCAGTCTTGTATTTTCGACATCGACTTTTTCATCTTGGACACCAAGAGTTCCAGCACATAGAAAACACACATCTTAATCCTGTCTTACCCAGACGTCTAGTGCATGCATCATTTACCCACATAAATATCTACACAATTAAATGACACCCTGTCCAGTCTCATCTGTAACTTTGTCTTCAGGTTCAGCCCTTTGGAGAATAATGGCAAGTAGTCAACAATCCACCTACTCTTATTTTTAAGAATCCACATTGTGCCGTAGCCAAGTAGAGCACTGGAAATAGAGATTTTTTTTAAGCCAAGGTTCAGTTAATTGAGAATGTCACAGTTGAAAGAGGGTGAGAGGTTAGCAAATGATTGATTCAAATATGACATAATCATACTCGAATATGCACAGAAGACTGAAGGTTCTCCAAAATGGATATAGCTAATCTATAGGAAGGCTTCAAGGTGGAGGTGATACATGAGTATCTGAATTGAGCCTTAACGTGTGTTAGGAGTTTACCTGGCATGCACAAGAAAAATACAGTCTTTAGTAATTGGCTACTGCATGTCATTGTATATTATTTTCATTTAAAAGGCAAAGCTCACATCCATTTCAGACTTTTAACAATCCATCTGAAATGGTTTTCATCTTTTTGCTTTATTAATGCAAATGCTTTCACAAAGAGAAAATTTCTGCCCAGGCCTTGCTGAGTGTTAAATAAAACAGAATTTCCTTCTTATGTATGGCACACTTCCTTTTCCTTTTATTATCATCATTTGGATTGATGTAGTAATAAAAGATCCTGAAACCAAGTATTCAAATATATTAGAATTCATGCCCCTTGGGTCTTCCTTATCTGCTTTCTTTGATAAGGCTATTTTTTGGAATAGGTGGGGAAAAAAGCTAAAACTTCTTCATTTTTGAAAAATAAACACATACACAGCACTTTTTCTTTAAACATTCAAGTTTGTGTATATATAAATGAAATCTTAATTTTTATAATTATAACTATGAGGAAGGTGTCATGGTAAAGTCATGAAAGTTGGTATGTATGGGGTTGAAGGAAACTTTCTAGAATGCTCCTGGGAGTCACCCTGAGTTGCAAAGCATTTCAGGTTTATTCTTTAATAGGTTGTGGCTGACACATACCAGGGCACTTAAAAAAGTATCTATTGAATGTATCTATTGAGCAAATATTAATAAAAACAATGGCCAAATACTGGCAAACGACAGTAATATTATTTTATCTTTAGATCAAACCCATGAGTTGGTTACTGTCATCAATCCCATTTTACATATGAGAAGAGTGAGGCTCCAAGAATTAAGTAAATTGTTAAGGTCACACATCCTAAATGGCAGAGTCTAACTTCCAAGGCAGAGTGCTCTGACTGGTAATTCTTGCCTTACAATGACTATATGTCCTGCACTGTGCTAGATCCTGGACCCACACAACCTATAGGGTGGGAACTCTCAAGGAGCTGGCATGGTATTGGAGAGTTCAAAGGTGCACAAAGATACTCAGCAAGAAGAGGGAGTTACGAAGACACTTTTAGAAGACAGTGGAGCAAGGAGGAGGGGCTTATCAGTGAACTGCTTAGTCTTCTGGCTGGTGCAGGATCTAAAGTGACTTAGACCTGAAGAGAAAGACAGATTTGAGCTGCAAAGAATTAAATCAGGGTTGTCAACTTAAAGAACGAGTTTGGCCCTTGATACAACAAACTAGCAAAGCTGACCCATTTGAACCATCTAAATTGTTAGATTGCCTGCCATGACAAGACGGAGGGGAAAGCCCACAGCTCTGCTGCAAGGAGGGGCTTGCAAACAAAGACGCTGCTTTTTGATCACCCAGAGAGGTGCCAGGGGAGAAGCTTGGGGACATACTTCGTAACCATGTTATAAAGCAGGGCTTTATGGGGCGCCTGGGTGGCTCAGTCGGTTGAGCGTCGGACTTCGGCTCAGGTCATGATCTCGCAGTTCATGAGTCAAGCCCCACATCGGGATCTGTGCTGACAGCTCAGAGCCTGGAGCCTGCTTCGGATTCTGTGTCTCCCTCTCTCTATGCTCCTCCCCTGCTCACACCCTGTCTCTCTCTCAAGAATAAAGAAAAAAAAATTTAAAGAAAAAGGCAGGGCTTTGTGTACGTGCATGCTTCTCCCTGATTCAATCTTTTCTTGTTTAAGTTTCTTAAAGGGGTCTTTCCGTCCTTCACCCGTGAACTAGCTGACATTTTTTAAGGAACTGAAACTGGGGATGAAAGGTAACTGCCACCTAATACTAATTGTACTATGTTCAAATATTCCCCCCGAAAAATAATATTTAAAAGAAAACAAAAGTCTGAAGAACTCTGAACGGTCCAGATAGATTACATTTATAAACAAACACCTTTCTTACTTGCAATTTATCCTGTAAGACCCACGATGGCAAAGGCCAATTGTTACCCATCTCAGAATCTCACCCTAGACTGACACTACCTAATATTTTTGTATCATGAATGTGTTCTTCTTCCTGTTGTCTTTCCTCAATGGAAGTTTAGACCCTGTGTGTGTTGGTCACCACTCTATCTCCCACACCTGGAAGGGTGGAGGGGTACAAGAGCTCAGTAAACATTTGGTGATGGATTAATAGCCTATCAATTAACACAGTGCTAGAAATATGGTAGGATGATAGGAGCTTAAAACATTTCCTAATGAATGAATAAATGAGGTTCCAACACCCTCCCTTCCCCAGCAACTTAAAGAGGTAGGACGGCATGAGTTCAGATGAAATCTGCTTATTTTGCACCAGTGTTGGGGGGGGGGGGAGGGTGTTTCTCAGTACTGTGCTTGTAGCTATTTAGCTCTGTTATGTAAATGTACATTTTTAAAGTTCCTTAGATTTTAGACTAATTGGCAGCATTCTTTCTTCCAAATATAATGGAAAACGAAATAATCTGTAGTTTTAGGCTCCATATAGCTCAAAATTCAGTGCCATGAAACGTTATCTATGTTTCTCATAAACACATTTACGTGGGCTCTAAATGCAGTATTGGTGAGCTTTTTATAACACCGAGATCCAGAAAAAAGTTAAAGAAGTTCCAGATTTGTAGCAGTTGGCAAGAGCACAATGGCTTGATATCTCTTCCCTTAAAAGAAGCCACTACTGGGGCGCCTGGGTGGCTCAGTCAGTTAGGCGTCCGACTTCAGCTCAGGTCATGATCTCACAGTTTGTGGGTTCGAGCCCTGTGTCGGGCTCTGTGCTGACAGCTCAGAGTCTGGAGCCTGCTTCGGATTCTGTGTCTCCCTCTCTCTCTGCTCCTCCCCCACTCATGCCTTCTCTCTCTGTCTCTCAAAAATAAAATAAAACATTAAAAAAAAAAAAAAAAGAAGCCACTAGTTGTCAATCTCAATTATCTAGAATAAAACAAAAAAAGGTAAAAAAATAAGTAAAAAAAGTCCTTTGCTTTGTCAAAACAGTCTTTTTAAAAGTCTGATGGTGGGGCACCTGGGTGGCGCAGTCGGTTAAGCGTCCGACTTCAGCCAGGTCACGATCTCGCGGTCCGTGAGTTCGAGCCCCGCATCGGGTTCTGGGCTGATGGCTCGGAGCCTGGAGCCTGTTTCCGATTCTGTGTCTCCCTCTCTCTCTGTCCCTCCCCCGTTCATGCTCTGTCTCTCTCTGTCCCAAAAATAAATAAACGTTGAAAAAAATAAAATAAAATAAAATAAAAGTCTGATGGCTAAAGCCCATGCCCTCCACCCACACGAAAGCCCCTTGGGACTTTGTGCTCAGAAACAATGCTAACCAACAGATTCCAAACCCAGGCACAATGCAAGGGGCAAATGAGTAGGGCTTGGAGGCTGCTGGAGACAGTGAGAAACAATACGAGAGAGCCAGAAAGTTAGAGAAAAGAAGTTAAAGAAAAGAAGTGAAAAGGAACACAAGATGTCTACAAGGTTAGTCCTCCTGAAATCATTTTGGACAAGAGCTTTTTACAGCACACCAGTTTTTAAGGGCATTACTCTCCTACGCAGAAATGTATTGTGTTAAGTTTGCCCCAAAGTAATAAATACACTGAATTTCTTCCATTTAGGTAGGCAAGGGCTGATGGTTGTATTGTAAGTGTATTTTATTCTAAAAAATGCTTATTTTCTTAGTAGAAATTTCTGTCTTAGTCACCATGAGCCCTGAGGTTAGGTCACCATAATTTAATTCACTTTCAGTTCTTTAAAGGAATCTATTACAAATCCAAACATGCAAGAGAAAATGGTACAGCCACAGGATCAGCAGAAAGGGGAGTGTTTTACTGTAAAACTGTAGTCAGTATACTATTCTCTCAAGAACATTCCATTCCATTCCATTCCATTCCATTCCATTCCATTCCATTCCATTCCATTCCATTCCATTCCTTCCCCTTCCTCTCCACTCTACTCCATTTCATTCTCAACTTTCACCTTACTGGCTCCTAAGGGATGAACTTTCCTCCTTCAGACATTAATGCTTTTTCTAGCACTCTAGGACTATAATGTTTGCAATAATCCTATGCGTCTTAAGTATCTGTAAACAATTGTTCTATTTTAAGATTTACTTTCCTATAATGTCCCCTTTTTCCTTTATTTAATTAAAATAGGCTTGTTATGAAAATATGGACCCCACAAAAAAAATATACTAAAAAAAAATTCCTTGTAATTACATCAGCCAAATGACAAGCATGTTGTGTACTTCATACACATAAACATGCACACACATGGTATGTAAAGTTCTATAGTTTGGTTTTTCACTTAATGTTTTAGCCTGAGTATTTTTCCACATCATTAAAAATTTACTAAGAAAACATTTTAACACATACAGGGTTTTGGTCACAAAAATATATCATTGTCATTGTTGAATCATATCTTTACTGTTACATATTTAGGATGTAAAAGAGTCAAGATATTTTGCAGCTGAAATGTGGAGAAGGGCAAAGACTGTGATATCTTTGAGAGTCTGAAGCAAAGTTCTAGACTCCTGTGTGTGTGTGTATGTGTGTGTGTGTGTGTGTGTGTGTGTGTGTGTGTGTGTGTGAAGGCTAGGGTGGTAGGCTAACCTAATAAGTGCAACCTTGGCACAGATGCCTCTGCTGTTGTTTCCAGTAAGATGGGGTTTTGTGTGCTCTCATTCAGGTGCTGTTTACATTAGGAATGCTGCTAGAACCTCAGTCATCTGTGTGCCATTTGCCATATAGACATATGTTCTGAAACATCTAGCTGTTTTAAAATCTTTTTAACTGCCATATAACATAAAGCCATTCCTTAAATAACTTAATCCACTTTGAAGTGAGCTATATGAGTATCTGTTTCCTTTGCATGTCCTGTTTTCTTTCATTCTGCACTCTACATTGGAAACAATCATATCAGGCATTTCTATAGTTTATTAACTATATTCTTCAGAGTAGAAAAATAAGTAAAGGCTGAGAAAATTTCCTCTTTAATATTTCAGCACAAAGTGTTGCTATTAAGAGTTTGGAAGAAAAATGGTACCAAGAATAAATTACTATGCTATGAATGAGTAAGATAATGTATCTAGGAAGGAAGCAGATTATGGAAAGTATTTATTTAAAAGAAGGAAAACTATAAATGTACATTGTAGTGGGGATGTAGCTTGGGCCTCAGCCTGTTACTCTCTGCTTCTAAGGTTCAGACATGTCTGCAAATCTTTATCACACTGATAGTAAATATATAAATAAAGTTTACTCATATGGAGCCCAAAGTTTTTTGTAAGGGTGGGAGATGCGGTTAAAGGTGAATCCACTGTTGCAATGTGTGTTGAACTTATATTGTGGTCCAGTGGAAGTCTAGTAAGGGTAGGTTGGGGGGTGAGCATTGCACTAAATATTTTACCAGGAAGAACCCATCCCAATGAAAGAGAGATTCAGTTGAGATGCTCCTGCCCATGTAAAAAAAAGTCTTAGGTGTTGGTGAGGAACAGGAAGCCTGCCTATGGCATGGTACTTATGACTCAAATTAGTCTCTGACCCGGAGTCCTGGAAACATGGTCAGGTCCTGGGGAAAGAGGGGAATAGAAGGAAAATCTGAAAGAACCTAAACTGTCTAGCTCATTGGGATTCAAGTCACACTTCTTTAGTACCCTTCTTTAACCATAAAACAAATCCATTCTCTTTACTCTATTGTAGGCTATGGAACAGTCTGGATATTTTTAAAGGAATCACCAGGAGATAATGACCAGGCCAGATAGGCCAGCAAGAAAGACAGGCCCATTATGCAGAAGAGAGCATATGCACAGTGCCTGGTAGATGGGGCAAAAGGCAGTGGAGCTGTGGAAGCAGCACCGTCAATAGCAGGGGGGAAGGCTGGGAGGGGGAAGAGGGTGGTTGGTGTTGTCCCTGGTGGAGCCTCAAGTAAATACTTATATTATGAAAGTTGCTTCTGCGCATAGGGGAGGCATCACCTGGAAACTCCCAGGAGGATGTGGGGAGGGGGAAATGTACTGAGTACTGGAGTTTGTGCATGAGCAGCTAGGGAATGGAGCCAGGTTAATTGGGTTTCAGGTGGTAAAATTTAGTTAAGTCCTATGATTTACATATCACATACATATACCATTTTAGTGCAGAAACACTTCAAATTTAAATAAGTTTTAGAAGCAGTGAATTTCAAAGATCTCCCTTGGGGTCAATTAAGACCTGCATATGTACCTTCAAATATTTAAGGGAGTTATTCCTCAATTGAGGGGCAGCTTGAAGTAATGCATACTCAAATAGAAAGACTGATAAAATGGCCTCTGAAAAGGGCTTCTGTTTTCTGTTTCTAAATGGATGAATCCAGATTTGTACTTTATATCAAGGTCTGTATACATAGGAACATGATGGTAATGATAAACCAGTGAATTATGCCCAACATGTCTATCTCAAAATGGTTTCTCCTGCTGGAGTCTGGTACGCTCACCATCCCTCCCTCTATAGCTTCTTATTTCATTTATTTAAAGTTTTACTTATTAAGCTCTACGTGATGGATGGTGTGGATAATAGAGATGCATAAAGTACAGTCACTAATCTTATTGCTATTCCATTCTTCTTTTTGTTACACAACCTGAGTCAGTAGAACTAGTGTGGCCACTTGAACATTTCAAGTCTGACATCAATGAAAATTCACAATACAATTTTAAACTATTGCATTTAGTGTTTATGGAAGTTTTGTGACTACAGGAGGAACACATCAAATCCTTAACTCTTTGCCTAGTTTTTCTTTGAAAAGTGTGAACCAGAATAAAATATATGAGTACAGACTAAACAAAAGCAGGGTACTTTGTAATAATTCTAGGAGTAAATGTGTTTATGATTATTTTAAGAGAATTGATAGTTTTTCCTTTAGGAAATTACTAGGGATTACAATGGAACTCAAAAGGAAAAGGATTCAACATACATATGTTCATGTAGTTGTACCTGAAACACAGAAAGTGCTGACAGTATGGTTAAAATACATATATATCAGATAAGTAAAATGTTGCTTTTTTTGAGGGAGGGAGGAGATTGGGATGTTTGGTTGAATTTGGACCCAGAGAAAATCTTATATAAGAGTTAAATGCACCTATGCTTTGTAAATAATATATATTTATAGGTAATAATTAAATATTATATGTATATATATTCATACTTACATATAGGGGGTTGTTTGATGCTTATAAGTTTTTGACATGCTACTACTTAACTTATGAAAAAATGAGAATTATGGTAATTATGAAGAGAATAATGGAGAAAAACCAAAAATATAGTCTCTTTCCTTCCAGAATAATGGAGAAAAAACCCAAAATATAGCTGGTAACTTTTCTAGAATATCAGGTATTATAGAACTGTTGTCTCTTTCCAGTAGAAGTAAGGAGGGAGGGAGTTCAGAGTTTATTGTTGAAATCTACAGGTGAAAATTCCTCTACAAGTAAAACTAATCCTAGTATATAGAATTAGTCTAGTCCTTGGTCATTACCAGGTCATTTAGGTCAGTCTAGGAAAGATAATTGCTAGTGATAAGGAAGATAAGTTGATGAATCAATAATCTATGGATGAAGGACTTCTACATATTTTAAATCACTGAAGTAAGTAAATTACATTGATGCCCCTTTAAGGAAATGGAAGAGAATCCAAGTCTACTCCCATTTGGCACACAAATGAGCCATTCCATAATAATATTATCTTGACTGTGAAAAGAACAGAATCTTTGTTTATATGTAAGCTGGAAAACTTTTAAATAAAAATCCTGAGAATTGAGAATATAGTACACTCTCTGAGGCCAAATTATGACCTCAGTTATAATCAAAGACAGTACAAAGAGCTCCAAAAAGAGATAAGAAAGGGACAAAGAGAAGAGACAGGAAAACAAAGTCGCCAGAAAAATGTTTGGCAGAAGCCCAGCGTAAGCCTGACATCTTCCCCCGAGGCCTTCTGCTTGTCTGCAGCCCTCATCCACCACCAGCTTCCCTTGCCTGAAAAAAATGCCAGTGACCCCCTTCCAATGCCTCATCACTACCAAACGTATCAAAATAAATAGGCCCAAACAAGCCCATATTGCATGGTTCTCCAAAGAAGTTTCTTCTCATAAGAACAAAATTTCTCATTTACAAGATTCACAAAACAGGGAACTATATTGTAATGGAGCCTGTACTACTCAATGAAAACATTTTCTCTTTTTTTAATGAAAATATCTTCTTAAACACATTAAAACCTATAAACATTTAAAAAGAATTTTAATGTTTATTTCTGAGACACAGACACACACACACACACACACACACACACACACACACACACACACACAGATCGTGAGCAGGGGAGGGGCCGAGAGAGAGGGAGACACAGAATCCAAAGCAGGCTCCAGGCTCTGAGCTGTCAGCACAGAGCCTGACATGGGGCTTGAACTCACAAGCTGTGAGATCATGACTTGAAACTGAAGTTGGACACTCAACCAACTGAGCCACCTAGGCCCCCTATAATTCTCTACTTCTTGACATGTGTGTTTGTTTAAATAAAAGATAAGCATATATTTCCTTATGATAAATGGAGGAAAAATACACCAACTGCTTGGTATGTGTAGAAAGGGACAAGGATTCAAGGCATTTCCTATTGCAATCTGCTGCTGCCACTAACATACTTTGTCACCTTAGGACAGTATCTTAAACTTCCTGGGCCTCAGTTTCTAGAACTATGAATTGATTGAGCAGGAAATTTATAAGGTTGTTTGTTAGTTTGATGATCTGTGATCTATCCACACCAGTCAATTCCAAACGGCATGCTGGAAATACCATTTTGAGAGTCACTTAGAGGATTTGGTACAGACGGAAGGAGGCATATATGTTTTTCATACACTTTTAAAAAAGAAATATAAGGTCTTACTCTCCCCGAGTCAACTAACCACATTCCAAGGCCCTTGATCTCATATTGACCAAAAACATCTGATGTGATCCTTACCACTTGATTTAAACACTTTTGAGACTTAGAATTGTACACATTTTAGTACCAGCTGGCACAACATAGATCATTTCCTTTGACTCTCAGATTTTAGAGATGGGATAACTGAGGTCATAGTACCACTCAGTAGCAAGAATAGTACCAGAGCCCAGGTCCCACAGTTTGTGCCTAGTGATCTTTCCATTGCCAGAATCTACCTTTAGAAGTCTGATTTGGACACATGGCTCATTGTTAGGCTTTGAGAATTCCAGTGAGGATCACCAGCAGGCTTTTGTTTCAGTAGCTCACATGTTCAAATGCCAGTAAGAGGTTAGTAAAATAAATGGATGTCAGATCATCACCTACCAAAAAATCACACTCTTGATAATATTGAAACCACAGTAATGGGGACACCAGATTTCCTTAAAATATCTGTAGATAAAGAAAGCAAAATCACAGTAGATATGAACTCAGCCTCCAGTATAGCCCACAGTGATCCCTGCTTCTTGGGATTCATGCCCTTGTGTGGTTCCCTGCCACACTGTATTACAGTTGGTCCATGTGACCAACAGAATATAGCAGAAGTGATGATATATCATCCCTTCTACTCCTAAGAAATTAAGTAGCTTCAAGAATTTTAGGCTCTATTTTTCTCTCGAGGCTTTATTTTCATCTGATCAGATGGGTTCTAGAATCATTTTAGGAGTTACATTCTGTAATAACAGTTACATGTTGATCATTTCTTTATGTAAAGCTTTATTTAATCCAAACAGTTAGATGTGCACAAAATGTCTCATTTCTTCATTTAAATAAATCAAGTTAATTTGGTCCCCGATTTCTATGTTACTAGACAGATGAGAAATCTAAGCTCAGTTATTATTGAAGCCTCTTCCTCTCCATCTTTCAGCATCTGGCCATGGTCTTAGTCATTGCCAAAGCAACGAAGAGGGCCTCTGGCCTTCTGTTCCTACCCTGGCCCTTTATGTGCTTATTGTCTGATAGTGCAGCACGTTTTCTTGAGGCCCAAGCTGGGCCATGTGCTTGCAGTGGTGGGAGGAAAACCACAGAGAGAACAAACACTATACAATGCCTCAACAAATCATCCTATGGCAGGCAGTTACAGAACAAGTTAAATGATGGGAAAAACAGAAAAGAAGTAAGCAACATGGTGCCAGCCTTCAGGTTTCTTAAACACTCAATGGCAAACAGGAAGTGCAAAAACAATAAACCAAGAAACACAAATGGAGCATTTTAAGACGTACCATTTAAACTGCAAGGGCTGAAGGAATCCACAGGAGGAAATGACCACTGTAGAGTGGGCTTAATAATAATAAACACATGTATATATAATCCCACACATTTGTATGGAATTTTATATGTTATGAAGGATTTTCCCCACATTTATAATTTCATTTGAGATATTCTTTAAAATGAGGTTGGCAGGTTAGATATTAGCAGCTTCATTTTACGGATAAGGAAACTGTGACTCAGCTGGCTTTAGTGGCTTGTTCAGTGTCACAGATCTGGTTAGGAGAGGAATAGAAAATTGAGCCCAGGTGTCTTTCTACCTAGTCCTTTCTTTGGTCCTTCTTCCACCATTCACCATGGTGAATTGGTTCCCTGGAGTTAAGTTCTAAAGCAGGTTGGAAATCTCTATGTGGAAAAGAAAAGATACATCCAACAGTGGCAAGGAGTCCCAATGCCCATGGGAGAGCATGAAAATATATGAGAAGGAAATGATCAAGTAGGTGAAAGGTTCTGGATATAAAATGGAAAAGACAAGGTACAAAACACTGAAAGAATGCCAAGTGGTGACTAAGGGAACCATTGATATTAGACAGCAAACTCCCCCCTCCTGCCCCCTTGACTAAGAAGTTTACCTCTTACATCTCTTCAAACATGAACAAACATAAAGAAAACAACAGCGTCTTCATGTGGTCCATCATCCAATGCAGGCATATACAATCCCTCTTGGACCCTTTCTAAATCTTAGTCACAGTAAGTGACATCATTCTCATTTCTTGTTTTCTGGGTTCTATATCTAAAGCTTATATTTGGTCTGGACCACACAGACAGAGGAGAATGAAGTCGTTAAGAAGGACATCATATCTACTCGCCGCTACACCTCTATAATTCTTAGCGATATTCCATATTGCCACCCACAAGGACCCCATCTAAACCAGTGCAAGAGCTTCTGGGGAGGTGCTACCCGAGCCAGCTTCCTCCATAGAGCACAAAGACAGGGACGGAGCTCAGGAGATGGTGTAATGTATCTCTTAGTGGGACAAGACAGAAGGGCTCAATGGGATGGAGAGCCAATTGAGGATAAGATGCCAGATGGGTATGGTGGACTGTTATGGTGTTGTGATGCTCTGTTAATCTTTTCGTAAATATTGTGTGTGGCCTGAAGCTTTGGTGTTGAGAATCTACAGTGATTTCTGTAGTTACAAATAAGAGAGTTATTAGCAAATGAAAAAAAAAAACAAAACACCTCTACCAACATAAAATCTCTTTCCATACCCCTCGCTCTCAACATTGTTATCTATTTTAATAAGCAACAGTATTCTGGCAAATGAAAATTCTCAGAATCCTCAATCACACCCTTATCCCAGAGCCTAGACTTAGTTGGAAAGCTTTATGGCTCTGACTCAGTAGAGCTGGTTATCCTCTTTAATTGGATTGATGGCGACAATTGTAATTACCTTAGATGAGATTGCCTGTAATGTAATTATGCTTCCTTCATCAGCCTGCGCTGGACTTGTGGAATACAACAGAAGATGCCTCCAATTACTGAGAGGTTAAGCAGAGCGTCATATTGCCTCACAAATCATGTTTGTTACTGTATAGGATTTTAAAAATTATGTAGGGAGCTGAAGGAATTGTCCTGTAAAGCAGCTTTTCTGATCCAAAGATGTTCCTGTGTATGCTATAAAGTATAGAGTGAGATGGCTACATTCCAGAGCTGTTTTTTTTTTTTTTTTATTTGAATAAAAAAACTATTTTTAAGGACTTGACAGAGAGGGCCAATAGTAAACTGTATTTTCGCACTGTTTTGTTACTACTTACTGTTTATAAATAGTGATGGCATCTTAAAAGAGATTTTTGTAAAAAAAAATACAATACACAGTAAAGTTTAACTTTATTTTTTTATGATTGGAAAATTTACAGTTTCTAAAAGTAACACAATAAATAACAGGAGGTAATTTTAAAATCCTAGTCTTTATGATAGATGGAGCTATAATTAATACCTAAGTAGTCAGCTGCCTTACTCCAATAATGCCTCTCTCTATTTTCCAATTAACACATGGAGAACTTTAAAAATTTTCAATTGGAAGCCCAGCCTCTAAACAGGACAAGTCTGCCAAACGTACTGCAAACACATGTAGTTTAGGAGAAATGGCACATACTGGAAATCCACCCCAATCTTATTAACTTTTGCATTGCTCTCATTAAAAATAGAGCTGCTTACGGGTTCTTCCTTCTGAAGCATATGAAACATAGAACTTGGAAATGTGCCCTTTTGAAAAACTTATTCCTGTATTCACAAACCAGATGGTGCACATCAAATGCATCCTGACTTCCTAATGAAATAAAAAAATAAAAAAAAAAAAAAGGATTCCTATTGTGTTCTTTAATAAGATTAACGCATCCTCAATTGCAACTTCTGACAGATACTCCTGGAAAGTTAAACAACTTGCCAAACGCTGTCTGCTGGCCCTGGACAGGAAGGCCTCAGCTGAGCTGAGGAGCTTTGGGCCATGCTGAGGGGCACCCTGCTTTTAATCCTTCCAAAGGAGGCTCTAGTAGAGGTGGAAGCCTTGCTACAGCGGCTGCTCACAAAGAAACCTTCTGTCTCTGAACATCAGAGACGAAGAGTCTGCTGTCTCATAAAAGGGCTAATCAAGCAAGAAAAAGACAGTCTCTTTCCCTCTCTCTCTCTCCTCTCCCTCTCCCTTTCTCTCTCCTCTCTGTCTGCCTCCCGCCCTCCGGTCCACTGCGTAGTCTAGCCATCAAGGTGCTAGGATGCTCTCATCACTAACGCCACCAATAAAAACCTAATTTTAGGCACATTTGTATGTGACACTCATGATTTTGAAACACCAGTAAAAATGTATCCAAGCCAATGAAATGAAGTTGGATTCTTCCAACAATTAGAGAAGAGTATAATGTTGCTTACCTTGGAGAAGGTTGGCTTGTGTGGTCAAAAGTCTGAAAAAAGAAAAGAAAGATGGATTAATTTTCTATTATTCTGACTTTTGCCACCATGATACTGTATTAAATACGGCTGTGGTATGTCTATTAATTTAGTAAATCCACGTGCCATTTTCTCTTGCCTGAAGTAATAGAATGGTGTAAGGCAAGCTGGATTCCGACCTGAATCCAACGCTGTATTTAGTTCCTCTATTAAGTTAGGAATGTGTTCGGCCAAGGAAAAGCATCCTCTTGAATAAAAAACTGTGGCAGAGTAGACACTGTAGCTGTCAAACATTATTATTTTCTTTAACTTTCAACAACTTGAAGATCTCTGGTCCACTCTGTCTTATTTTATCTCCCTACACAGATGAGAAAGTTTTTTCTTCATGCTGAAACACCCTCTGTCATGAAATGCAACATCGTATCTCATTTTTCTTCATGAACTGCTCTAATTTAACAGTTGGGCTGGAAGAGCACACATTAGGATCAGTCATATAACACCCTGCATTTGGAAATAACAAGTTGGAAGCTTCACATCCTACAAAATAAATCAGTTACTCTATCAATTCTATAAGCCTAAGTGTCTGAAAATTGAAGGAAGGTATTTTGAACAGCATCGTGCAAAAGCTGTTGCTGAGTTAGGTGTTCAGTTAAGCTGAACATCATGTCATGTTCCTAGTTTCCTGGGCCGAAAGCATTTATTTTACATTTTAAATATGCATACCTTCTAACTTGGACTAGAAACACTTAATTTAAAATAACACTACCACCACCAGGTGATGCAGTATAGGGTTGATCAATACTTCAAGATTTGAAAAAATTTCCCCAAATGTCACACAATTCCCTGGGACCAGGAGCTTTTCCTTCCTTTAAGGTATGACTCTTTTTCCTCTTGATGTTTTGCCATTAAAAAAAGAAAAAGACAAAGAAAAAGAAAACTATTTAACAAACCACTACCAAATCAATCTAAAGGTTAGCATTCTTTTTATTTCAGTGCTCCTTCTTAATGGGCAAAAATTGATTGATTAGCTCACCTAGAACATTCTTAGCCTTAGGGCAGAAAGAGTGCTTTGTACACAACAGTGGACTGGATTTTAAAGAGAAAAAGAAAATCAACATTCAGGAATACAGGAAAGTTCAAAAAGGGAAGGAAATAGAAAAAGCAAGTTCTGAAAGTGTATTAAAATTCTTATATAAATATATATATATTCTCATATATATATGGCATGTATGTGTATATATATACACACACACATAGATGACAGAATATTAACCATAAAAGAAATGAGATCTTGCTATTTGTTTTGGTTTTTTATTAATATTAAATTTATTGTCAAATTGGTTTCCATGCAACACCCAGTGCTCATCCCAACAGGTGCCCTCCTCAATGCCCATCAGATCTTGCTATTTGTGACAACATGGATGGACCTAGAGGATATTACACTAAGTGAAATAATTCAGATGTAGAAATATCAAATGATTTCACTTACATGTGGAATATAAAATATAAAACAAACAAACACACACAAAAAGCAAACAGACTTAAATACAGAGAACAAATTGGTGGTTGACAGAGGAGAAGGGGGTGGGGGACAGATGAAATAGATAAGGGGGATTAAAAGGTACAGACTTCTAGCTATAAACTAAATAAGTTATAGAGTTGAAAAGTAGAGCATAGGGAATATAGCCAATAATATTGTAATAACATTGTATGGTAATAGTGACTACATTTATTATGATGAACACTGAGTAATGTATAGAATTACTGAATCAATGTTATATACCTGAAAGTAACATAACATTGTATGTCAATTATGCTTTAATAAAAAATGACTGACATTAACTAAGATATAATATCTGAAACATTTATTTAAAGTACATAAACAAAAAGTGATATATGGTGTTAGGGTCAAAATAGTGGTTACTTGGGTGATGGGAGGGGATGGCTAGAAGGTAGCACAGGTGTGGGAATTTCTAAGTTGTTGGCTATAGGAGTGTCTTCAGTTTGAGAAAATTCATTAAGCTGAATATTTATAATATGGTTTTATGTGTGAATATTATATTTGAGTAAAACAATTCTCTAATGTGAAAAAAATGATATTCCATCTTAAAATACACATGCAATGAGTTTTAAGTTTGAAAAAAATAGTATTTAATATATAAGTACAACTTGTACATTATTTGCAGATGTTTTTCCTTCTCCTTTATGATTTCCAGATATCTGACCTGCCCTAAACATTATTATGCTTTGGTAATCTATAAATCGCTGAAAAAGGAGAAAGTTTATGGAATATAGATAGACACTAATTAATGTGGTCCTTATTCATTGTTTAACTCCAGGTAAAGTCATTGAGTCCTTGAAGTTTACAGTTGGAAGGACTTCAGAAAAAAAATTAGCCCAATCATTTCATTTTTTCAGGTGAAGCAGCTTTTATGCAGGAAGATTAACTAACTTCAGGATTATTTTACAAAAGGGGTGATGTGAAAGATTAATGGAAAATTTTAACTGTGATCTTAAATAATTCCCAGGTGTCTGCTTAATTTTTACCCCTTCTCAGTTCAGATAGAAATATCCACAAAAAGACCTATGTAAGTAAATACAATTAATCATAATCAATCATGTACTGTCTTGCATTTGCTTCGAACCAAAATAGTGAAATGGACACATGGCATCCTGCTGGTTCTAATTTTCCATCAATTCATGAAACACTTCATGCTTTCCTTGTGACGGCACAAACCCTTCAGCTTCCTAGCATAATTAATGTTATGAAAGGCACTCATGTGCCCATAGACATGCCATGAAGTTCCTGATACACATAGTTTACATAAATGATAATAAATGTATTATTAACACTTTCTATCAGCCTCAGGACGTTACTTCCTTTATCAATAAATGTTAGATTCAGACTAGATGATATATAGGAATCTAACAGAATGATATAATTAAGCTAAAACAAAAGGACTAGTATAAAGATGCCAACTTTAAATTTAAAACATATATAAAAATGTTGAAAACTGATTATCTCTCCTACGGCCATCATTTCACTGGAAAGGAAAACTTTAACACTAAAAGCATAGGAAGCACCTAATTTCAAAATAAAGACCACTTTTAACTTGAAAGAAAAACTTAGTAAAATACTGTATTATCCTTAAGTTTCCCATAGTGCTATAGATTCATAATAACTTGGTCACAAACCAGTGGTGGTCTATGAACTACCTTTTGGGAGCCACTGCTCTGAAATTCTTCTACAAAGAACTTAAGGACAGCATTTCCCTGGGTTTATTTGATACAATGCTCATCCCCTGAGATGCTTCTAAATAAAGGATTTCCTGGTTTTAGAACAAAAGGGTGTGGTGGTGGTTATGGGTGCCTCACAGTATAACCCCCTTTCATAAATTCTTAGTGAAAAATATTACAGATTTAGAGTTCTCTTGAAATAAGCCAAAATGTTAACTTAATTTCATCTATCATTTAAAAAATTATTTACCCCAGGAAACACAGTACCTGTGTTTCATTCTGCAAAACTAGTGTTCTGCAGACAAGCATTCTATGATTTTCCCTCAATCAGCTCCACATCCTGACATGCCACTTATAGCTAACAGGCCCACCATTCTGCCATTCCCTAATGGTAACGTCGGAGGAATCTCTGACCTACACTCAAGAAATACTGGTGAAGTGAACTGGGGGTGAGCCAACACTGCAGGTGGCACCACAAGGCCAGTCCAGAATCAAGTCCTGGAGGAAGGTAGGTCTTCATAAGTGGGATGGTGCTCTCCCACCCCTATCAGGGCAAGCCATGTCTTCCAGGTCTTCTTTCTTCCCGATAATTTTGGGAAGTTCAGCTGTGTGTAAGGAGACCAAAATAACATTGGCTTAAACAACATAACTTCTATTTTTCTCTGGTATATACAATTACATTGTTCTGTGCAGTGGTTCTCAAAATGCGGCCCCAGGGAAGGACACCAGCATCACCTGGGAACTTGTTAGAAATGCCATTTTTTTCCTTTATAAAAAAAGTTTATGTATTTATTTTGAGAGCAGGGGGAGGGGCAGAGAGGGAAGGAGAGAGAATCCTAAGCAGGCTCTGTGCTGTCAGTGCAGAACCCAACATGGGGCTCAAACTCATGAACTGTGAGATCATGACCAGAGCCAAAATCAGAAGTTGGATGCTCAACCGACTGAGCCACCCAGGCGCCCTGAAATGCAAATTTTTGAGATGCTTGCCTTAACTACTTAGAGGCTTGTCAAGCCCTCTGGGTGATTCTGATACAAAACTTCTAGAACCACTGGTTCAGAAATAGGCCTGGTAGAATGAGGACTCTGTACCAAGGGGTCTTCCAGGAACCCAGGCTCCTTCTCTCTCAATGCTTCATTCACTGTACCCTAAGATGATTCCATTGTACACATTAACCCAAATGACTTGTTACCATGATGCCTGTGCTTTCTTCCTCAGGAAGCATTTTTCCAAAGCAGGCTCCTTCTCTGAGTTCTCCAGTCATGGGTCTGTTTCAGACCCCATCAGCTGTACCCAGACTGTTGCAGTAGCCTCCTAATTACCTCTGTCTCGCCTACTGATTCTCTTCAACCTAGTCTACCCCCACCTAACTAGAAGAATTACTAATTTTTTTTATGTGACCTTTGTCTCTCACTAGACCATCATCTGATTCCCTAGTGGCAAAGCTTAAGCTCTTAAACTCTGCAATCCCTCATCCGGACACTTTCTGGATTTCAGTTACGGTAAACACCATTTCCAGAACAGACCACATTGTTTTGTCCTCCACACCTTTGTGCACACTATTCCCCTTGCTTAGAATGCCTGTGTTAGAACTCCTACATACACACACACACACACACACACACACACACACACACACCCTCAGACACACTTTTTCCAACCTTATTTTTCATTTGAAAAACACCCAGGCATTCCTCAAAATCTAACCTACACACCACTTTTGTTGGGTCTCTTGCAACTTCCCCAAGCTTGGCTCCTTGCTTCCCTGTGCTCTCATTGTAGGTACTCCTATTCTAGAATACTCATCAAATTGTATTGTAATTTTCTGTGTACACATCTGCCTCCCACATTAGATGGGAAGCTTCTTGGAAGCAGGCACTGTTACCTATTCAATAAACATTAAATGTCCACTTTGTGTTGGGAAGTTCATATCCTAAAGTGTAGAGCTTAGGACAGTGTCAGGGTCCAATGGGTTCCACATAACGGCAGATTCAAAGCACAAATGAATGAATGTTTTCTGTAAATTCTCTCACTGATGTAATGATTGTAATTAACACCTATTTACAATATACCTGTGGATGTCCCTGAGAAACATGTAAGTATCTCAGTTGTTAGTAACATGTTGGGTTTGGTAACTTCAGAAATGGGGAAGTATTTTCAAAGTACTGGCCTTTAAAAAGCAAAAGATGGAGAAGGAGGGGAATGAGAATCCCCCCTGGGATCAGGGCAAAAGAAGTGAAATTTCTACACTCAAGGCAAGGAATGTGTTTGTACCTGGGAAAATTGGGCAAAATGAGTCCTATAACGATTTCAGCTTTACAGAGAAACAAATATTATCCTTCCAAGTTTGTACGACTTAACAGCACCTGTCCCTCTTGCTGAGCAGGAGATGGTGAGTTATGTTGTCTATGCTCTGATGAATTTAAATTTCCTCAGGCATAATTGACTGTGATGTCACTTCACCTTGAAATCATTTCTTTCAATTTTTTGAAAGAAAGGAGAATGTCCTAACATTTGAAGCTTTTCTTCCGATTATTTAAAAAATGAAAGTCTTTTCAGGCAACTGTCCAAATCCAAGAGCTTAAATTAAAATGCTCATTTTCCAAATTTCTCATATAACTCCTATTTGGATTGAGAATATAGATCTTCTCTTGAATAACCATGGGACAAAGAGGAGTGAATACTTCTGAAATTCCAGACTGAGTTAGAATCAAGGACACTTATCAGAGACGAGAAGTACTCCTGTGGGTCTCAGGAAGAGGCATATAGGCAAGTCAATCTTTTCATGATCTGTCCTGTGCCAAGACCTAGCTTCTTGTTTATTCCATCACTGAATGCTTTCTGGAAGGTTATGTTCATTATGGTACTTTGTCACTAATCTGATAAGAAAAACAATTAATGTGATTGCCAACATTGTCACTTTTCTTAATGAACCAAGCAATATATATATGTGCAGTTTTGATGCATAATTGTGGGATGTAAAGTATTATGGACTATATTTACAATTTGTCAGTTACAAAGCCACTATACAATGCACATAAAAAATGCTACAATCTTTTCATAATTTTCATGAAGGGCCCTTCTAGATGCAAATTTTTATTTATGTAATTTTCATAGGATGCAATTTGACGTAGTCTCCATCTCCTAAGTAAGGGGTTTGTTGTAAACACTCTATTTAGCTTGCAAGTACCATTCAGTTAAATGACTAATCACAGAAACTCAGTCCATGATCATTGACAAAAATGGTCACACTTACAGCTGAAATTAACACTGAGTAAAATAGATCTGCCTTTCACCCACACCCAGGAAGTCATTCACAGCAAAATGGCTCAACCATGACTTCCAAGTTTGTATGAGATACAATTAATCTGTGCTGTCTGAGTCAGAAAAAAAAAATGCATATTTCGGTCCTGTTTTCCCACTCCAAGTACAGTTGAATGCAATGAAGGGGTATTGGTCCACAACAACAGGGCAGGACATTCTCTAAATGTGTTTAGATAAGATGTGCAAACTCTTTTTCACATTTTTCTTACCCACTAACCCTTCTCTTATGGCCTGCCAAATATAAAGGTATTGATTTTTAATGAAATGTACTTATGAAACAATGATCATATTTTCCCAGCTCCCATTACCTTGATTTCAGAAATAACATCTAGTTCACATTTGGGATTCACATTATAGCTAGACGACTCAGAAAATATCAGCAAGAGTGCCAGACAGTGGGCAATAATTGCTCCCCCATGGATTTCACTCCTACCCCTGCACAGTTTATTATTTTATACTGACTAGTGTTGGGGTCTTTTGTCCTATTTTTACTACAGTTAAGTCTCTTTCCTGTTCTGTTTTCTACTGTGGCTCTCTCAAAAAGTCACTGTCCCCAGGTTCTCTCTCTTCTACATTTCTTATCAGTGTCAGTAGATAATCTTGCTTCTTCAAACCCAGAGACAGTAGAAGTCAATACATGGGAGCTCTCAACATCCTGAAACTTCCATACATCCACATCGCAGTCTTTATCCACACATTTATGTGTCTCTACCCATCCTCCCCTGCTTCTCTCCTGATACAATGAAAGAGGTATTTCTCCTATCATCTAAAGCTTTCAACTTTTAGTACATCTTCCCGTCAATATCTCCAATCAAAAAACAAATGAAAACTTTCTATCAACCTTTTTAGTCCTTGTAACTCACACTTCTTTAAATAATTGCCTCCAATCCTCATTCTGTGTTAGCCAGTCCATAAAAAGGACCCTACAACAAACCATTTCTCCTGGCATTCATGTCCCTGTGTAGTTTCCTCTCTGTGAAGCTGAGAAGGACTTAGAACTTACTTTTTGGCTAGAAGAACGCAAAAAAGTTACATCATGTGACTTCTGAGGGTAGGTCAAAAGAAGTTTTGCACTTCCCACCTGGATCTCCTGTAACACTTGCTCTTAGGGAAGCTAGATGCCATATAAAGAGTCTAATCAACACGAGATTACTGTACTATTTCAAAACCCAAACTGGCTATGTGGAGAGGTGGAGTGGAGAAAGAGAACGATGTCCATCCAGCCCCCAGCAGTTCCTATCATCCCAGGTGAGGCATCCCCTGTGAGTGAAGGAAGTCCTCTTAGACATTTAGCCCAATAGAACCTTCAGATGACTGCAGTTCCAGTCAAGATCTGTCTGCAATTGTAGGAGAGAGATCCTGTATTAGTTTGTATTAGTTTCCTATGAATACTGTAACAAAGTACCACAGATTGCATAACTTAGAAGAGCAGAAATTTATTCTCTCACAGTTCTGAAGGCTAGAAGTCTGAAATTAAGTGTCAGCACGGCCATACTCCCTCTGAGACTCTGCAAAGAATCCTTCCTTGCCTTTTCCTAGCTTCTGATGGTGGCCATCAATCTTTGGCATTCCTTGGATTACAGCTGAATCGATTCATTCTCTGCCTCTGTCATCACACGGCATTGCCCCTGTGTGTTTCTTTCCTCTTATAAGAATGTCAATCATATTGGATTAAAAGCCCACTCTACTCCAGGATGACCTCATCTTAACTATATCTATAAAGACCTTATTTCTAAGTAAGGTCACATTTTGAGGTACTTAGGATTAGGACTTCAACGTATGTTTTCGAGGGACACAATTCAGCTCATAACAGACCTCAATCTAGATCCCTCCAGCTGAACCCAGCCAACCCACAAAACCATGAGAGAGAACAATAAATTGTGGTTTAAACCATTAAGTTTTAGGGTGGTGTGTCCCATAGCAATGGATAACCAAAATGCCTTTCTTTACAGAAATCATTTCAACTTACTGCAATCTGGCTTCTGCCAACACATTCTACTGACAAGGTCACAGTGACCTCCTTGGTTTTAACTCAAGGGACAGAGGTACCATTTCAGAAGGATGACATGGCCTATACATCTACTTCCCTTCCTCCCTGTAGTCCATCAAAATGACCAAAGCAATTGGGATATAAGAATAAATTCATCAAATCCCTGAAAAACAAAGAAAGGTGACATCAGCAGGCAGAAATTTGAAGTATTTCCTAGACTGAAAGCAGACAGAATTGGAAAGAAGATGCAAAAACACAGCCAGGGAACCCATAGCTCAATAGGCCAAGCAGAAGGCCACTGAAATGGTGACACTTGCAGCCTCCTCAGAGCCCAGGGAAGAAACCAGGCTCTGAGTCGGCAAGATCACAAGGCTTTGCCAGGAGGCAGGATCAGAAGCCTCTCCTCTTTGTCACTCCCCCCCATGCAGAACATACATGCTCCTCCTTCATGTACAGTAGTTACAAAAATAAAGTGGGAGCTTTCCTTGGGGGTTGGAATCAGAGGGGCAAGAGGCAGTGTCCACAATAAAGGCAGAACTCCACAGACAGGGAGAAAACAAATTCGAGAGGGGGCCAACAGCTTAACACAGGGGCAGGAGCCAATAAAGTGCTTCCTCTCATCCATTTACCCTTTCCTGCAGCCACAATCCAGGCAGGTGTGGTGCCCTCTGCTGTCCAGCCACCCTCACACCCTGAAGGAAACTGCCCTGAGAGGATCCTCATGTGATTAAGTCAGCCTATTCACTCATGATATCATTTCACTCCTGATAGTGCAGAAGTGTTTCAGAATGAGAGACACTTTTAATTCTGTGTTTCCCAACTTGGGCACTATTGATATTTGGGTCCAGACAATTCTTTGTTGTGGGATCTGTCTTGTGCATTGTAGGATGTAGGGCAAGGAACATTCTTATCTTCTACCCACAAGATGCCATTAAGTATGCCTCCACCACTCCTGCCCTGGGTTGTGACAACCAAAAATGTCTGTAGACATTGTCAAATCGCCTCCTTTGAGAATCAGTTCACGACTGACAAACCCCCTCTCTGGCTCTCTGCTTATTCCTAGGACACCATAAAAGTCCATCCTTTAGGAAATACTGGTCAGGTCGAATTGTAACTGCCTTCTCAGCTCCTGCTCCCACTCTCTAAATTCTTCCAGGGACATGGGGCGCCTGGGTGGCGCAGTCGGTTAAGCGTCCGACTTCAGCCAGGTCACGATCTCGCGGTCCGCGAGTTCGAGCCCCGCGTCGGGCTCTGGGCTGATGGCTCAGAGCCTGGAGCCTATTTCCGATTCTGTGTCTCCCTCTCTCTCTGCCCCTCCCCCGTTCATGCTCTGTCTCTCTCTGTCCCAAAAATAAATAAACATTGAAAAAAAATATATAAATTCTTCCAGGGACTTGACTTTCCTTCACAGACAGAGCCACGATAGAGGCATAGACTTGCAGACAACATCCAGATGTTGGTCTTCACACAGCACTTGCAAATGCCTGCGAGGGAAGCTCTCGGCACTCTTAAACATGTGATTTGTGGTTTCAAATACGTGCAGTTCTTGTGCTAGCTCAGAACTTCTCCCTGAGTAAAGACCTGATGGAGCCCGGGGAGCATGGCTTACAAAAGAGGAAAGGTAGGAGTGGGAGGTTGAAAGGCTGGTACCAGAGATTTGACTCCTGAGAAGTGAAGTCAGTAGGGGGCATAAACTATTCTCTGAAGGGTTGGGGTAGAGAAGAAAAAGGGCTAAAATTCTGCCCCTAGACAGTAGGCCTTGCTGAAATTTCATTTGAGCTAAATGCCAGGAAAGACGAGCCTCACCCACACTCCTGGAGATGAAGGGTAAGGTGGAAGGAACTCCTGGAGAGTGAGAAAAGAAACTTCATTGGGGTCATGGCCAGAGTCTGTAGGGGGATCCTTCTGGCAGGCCAACTCCCACTAGCGGGATTGGGAGTGTGTGTTGGGGGAGGGACAGGTGTAAGGAGAAGAGGCCCCTTAACCTCGGTGTTTCCATAGGCAATGGGGCAATTTCCTCATTAGTTAGGCATTCAGTTATCTTTCTTTAGTGTTTTCCTATGAAAGTCAATGCACACGTGTACCCTTCCAGTGGCTCTTTCCAGAAGGAACACATCTGTCCAGGTGAATCAACATTGTCAGCTCAACTCTCATTAACTACAACAGCAAGCTCACTGCCATGCACACGGAGAAGGGGAAAGTGATCCAGGCATTTTACAATTTACCAAGATGTCAAAGTGGTACCTCTTAAAAAAAACTGTTATTGCTTCACAGGAGCGGTCAGCAAACTCTAAGCCCACCATCTATTTTTGTAAATAAAATTTTATGGGAACACAGCCACACTCACATCATCTTTGGCTGCTTACAATGGCAGAATAGATTATTCTAGATTCTGGAAAGTCTGACGTATTAACTATCTTGCCCTTTACATAAAAAGCTTGCCAACGCAGCTCCAGGGTATTGATGGCCCATTTGTTTTTAATATTCCATCCAGTTGCCTGCTTTTCTTCTCTGTGCTTTAGCTGTACTTAAACAGAATGTGAAGTTTTCAATATAAGACTGATAGTTTTTGTAGAAGACCTATTTAGATTTCCTCACTTTTAAAAAAAATTAGTGCTTTCCTGAAAGGTCTGGAACGTGGCAGCATGGTGTAGTGTGGACCTGCACGTCTGCAGGGATGTAAAGTGGAATGAAGAAAGATGAGACAAGGAGCGTCTGGATGGGAGGACTGAACACAAGGTGATGGTTCTTTGTAAACCCAGGAAGAGTCACATGGCCTGGGGTCAAGGCAGGATGGAGGGAGCTTTGTCTCCCAGGACCCTTCTCCATTCCCAGCCATCCAGTTTTTTTTTTTTTTCCAGGTTTGCTCTTTCATGGGCCCAAGGCTCCCCCAGCTGGGGGACGGGGCTTCTTCCCCGGTCACCTATCCAGGAATGCCAAAGCCCTGTCTTCCTGTCTGTTGCTCCTATTTTGTGATCGTCCTCTGTTCTTCCCTTCCTCGCCCTCAAACTCAGATCCCCTGGAGATTACCACCTCCAGCTTACCCCTCTGGCAGCTTTCCCAGCCCACTGGAAGTACCCTGGGGAGAAGAGAATGAACATAAACACAGGCAGGTCTTGTAAAAAACCTGTCAGATTTCATTTTGAAAATCTCACCCTGCATTTAAATAACAGTTCTAGCACAAAACAAGTAGCAAAACAGAGTTTTCTTTGCAAATTGATGGCGAAGGGTGGGGGGGGGGGGCTTGTGAATGCATCTGTTCTGTAGGAATTTTGTTGAAGAAAATTCAGTTGAATTCAGTGAAGCACTGTTACTATGAGCCAGCTGCTGGCGCAGGCGGGAGGCTTTGCTCATAGAACTCCAATTTAAAATGGTGTTGATTTAAAAGTAGTTTAACCTTCCCGAAGTAAAATCTTGTTTATACAATGACTGGCCATCAGAACATGTGGATAATACGACCGCTTTGTATTTATTTGCATTTGTGTGATATTTCACAACATATAAAGCACTGTCACAGAGATGACCCTATTTGGTCTTGCAAGCCAATCTGGGAGGTAGGTAACATGCTATTCCTGTGGCAACGTAAGTGAATGAAGACTCAGTGAGGTTCACTGCCTTATGATAAGAAGAGCACACTAACTGAGGCTTTGATTGCTGAGTTCTTGGAATTTTCTCTAGCATTCTTGCTGTGTTTTCTAAATTAGATGCTTGTTCTTATCTCATCATGGGCCCCTGTCACTTCTTGCAAGAGGCCCCTGAATTCTTATGCCCACTATGCACTGTCTATACAATAAATAAAGGATACACCACAGACACATCTAAAGAAGCCACAATAAATAGCATATAATTAACGCATTTAAAAGGCACCTTTTGTCATTTTTACATACAACAGATATTAAAGGTAAGTATCTTTCTTTTTTTAATTATAGAAAGAGTTGCTCATCTAAAAATGCTGAGAAACAATAAACAAACAAGGTTTACTGAAGTGAGTACTGCCAGGTTTTGGGGAACCACAGGAAGCTTGGGTAGGGATATAATCCTGAATAAATGGTTTCCCTTGGTCCCATCATTTTGCCAAAAAGTCAATTAATTATAATAACGCCACATAGAGAGGTTGTGTGTCTAGAATTAGGGCTCTAGTCTGGACAAAGATAGATCCTGAGTAAGCTTCTAAACTTTTCTCAACCTGAGAACATATAAATTAGTATTTACTTTACAAAGTTGCTGTAGGGATTGAATGGGATAATTAATTCTTATAAATTACTTAGCACAGTACGTGACACACAGTAATTGGTGGATAAATTTTTGTTATTGTTATCAATAGTACTATTGATAGAAATAATCTAGGTTTGGCCTCTCTCCTACCTCAGTCAGTACTTTCCCATTTCTGTGAAAAGATGCTTCGTGGCTGATGCATTGGACGCTTGCCGAAACCTGTTATAGGAAAGGTGGTCTGTCTTTCTCTTATTTCTTGCCAGATAGTGTTCTTGCCTCTGTTAAGCTCGCAACAAGCCCCAGGCAATATTACCTTTTCAAGATGAGGACACACTCCCACATCGGGGCTGTCAGAGAGAATTTGGGGCATGTGAGCCATTTAAATGAATCAGACCTGACAAATCCGATTTACAGATTAAAATAATGTTGTGATATTTACCAAAAGTATATATAGCAAGTTAAGACACCTCTGACAGACAGACATTGATTGCCTGTTTTAATCAGCTGGTATAATTTAGCTTCCACCAGAAGCAAAATGTTCAGGAAAGGTAAATCTGATCATAAATAATTCCCATTTTGATGCATTTGAAAAAGAAGTAAAACCTTTGTTCTGGGTTTGGTACAAGGTGACACGTCTACTACATGATGCGAGGTCACATCAGGTTTCATTGGGGCGTTAGGAGAAGATCGGACTTGACATAAACAGCTGCCAAACAAAGCATTAAAGCAATTTCACCAGGTGCTGGTGTATTTAGATAGACGGAGAGAATATTGAGACACTGCCGGCTGAATCTCTGACACTTCTGTGACTTTATCAATATTACTTCATCAATATCCCCAACATTTCCTAGCAGAATCAAGAATCATAGCCTTGAAGGAGACTGCAAGAAGTTAACTTCATCAAGAAACCCTGGAGCAAGGTGATTGCTTAAGAGAAGCAGGGCCTGGCTTTCAAACCTTATTTGTTGAATGAATGAAAAAAAAAATTCTCTTCACCTCCCAACCCCAGAAGGATGCTTAGCCCTGGGGTTTAAAGAGGGGCTGAAGAGTCTGGAGCAGACCCAAGGGTTTAAAGCCCTATCCACTTACTTATTATTTATACCCTGCCTGCTTCTAAAAAAGATTTGAGGCAGCTTACAACAAAAGATACCAGCAATAAAGAGTCTTATCCTCAGTCATCCCTTGCAGGGTTTTATCATCACTTTCATGATCAACAAAAACGAGTATTAAATGGCTATTTGCATGGGATGCTATGCCAGGGGCTGAATAAATCAGGCAGAGCCAGGCTCTGACCTCTATAAATTTCCATCCGTTCAGCTTTTGTTCATTCATTCTTTTGACAAATATTTATTCAACACATTCTACATGTAAGTGCTGTTAGGCAGTGTGGGGGTGGCAAAAATGAATCACAGATGGATACCGCCCTGTCCTCAAGAAGTTTACAGACTGGCGTAAGGGACCTTGAACAAGGGCAGGTGATAGTGATACATGTCTGGATAAGACACAAACCTAAACTCTCCCATACCAGGCAGAAGGGATCAGTGATGTGGGCAAGTTGCAGAGAAGTGTGGTCAAAGGACGTCAGAGGAGGCTGCGTCTACTCCTTGTGTGTCCTAAGGAGACCCTAGCTGAAGCAGATCAGGCTGCTGGCAAAGCTGTGTAGGAGAACTCAGACTTCCCAGACATTTCTTTGTCCTCCTGGCACTCTCTCCATCCTCTCCCCCCTCCTTCCCTTCCCATCTGGACACCCTAAGCCCTAATGCTGTCACAGCTGCCTAGCTTCCCAGAAGACTGGCACGTCATCTTAGTGACATATTCTGGGATACAAATGCCCATTTCCGTAGGACTCTGCTCTCTGTTAGCTATCGACAACAGTATGGATACAGAGCCCTTATCTCCACCAAGATAAAAATAATTAGCCACTGTGTTGCCAAGCCACGCCTAGGACTATCTGATTTTAAAAGAGGACCAAAGTAAGTAATCTTCACAAAATACATGGCTCCTGGAGGACTGTTGTTGACATGAGAGCTTTCTGGGTGTCCTCAAACCCAGGATCCAAACAACTTCCAGCCCTGTGTATCTAGAAGGCAAGGAGTCCCCAGAGAAAACATCCTTGAAGGGTTTACCAGCAGCAGATCTGCTAGCTCCTGAGCTAGACTGTTAACGGTGGAGAAAGAACCTCTTTAGCTACAGCCTTTCATTCCTCAGAGCAGTTCTTAAACCTTAGTTTTTATAGAAGCTTACAAAAGTGCAGATTCCAAGGATCCATCCTTAGCAACTGTTTCTTCAGAAGTTCTGGAGTGAGTCCTGGAATTTGAATGTTTAGTAAGCAACACAACAGCCTCTGAGGAATGGTCTTAGGGCCACCCTAGAGCTATACTGCCAAAAGGACATACATTCTAGGAGAAGGTCTAGAAGTACAGGTGTCTGTCTTATTCATAGATGAACTCCTAGCACTTGAAGGGTATACAGCTCAGATTATACATTCAATAAACATGTATTGATTTATTTAATGAATGGAGACCTGTCCTCTCTCCTGGTACCCTATGTGAGTAAAGGGCTTGGTAATATTTTTTTAGTGAATGATAGCTTTGGAAAAGCTATAAAGGTATAGCAGTGACTGCGTAAAAGACTCTGGATTATGTAGATGTGAAATGAGGCAATAGAGAACTTGGAGAATGAGGTTTAGGAGTTGAAAGTAAGTAATCACATGTGGATCTTGCCAGAGCCTCAAGGAGTTGACAGGCTGAAGGTGAGGGGCAGGATTGGAAAGAAACTCTTTGAAGCTTAGCCTGAGACTCACAGCTCTGCTTAGCATCTCACCATTCACCTTCGCCTCACTAGGCTTCTACAGAAAAGAAAGTCCTGAATGAGGAGCCTTGACTGGCCGAAAGAAGGCAGGAACAAGGAAGAAAAAGCAGTGCGGGGAGCTCAAGGCTGTAGGGTGGTGCACACAGGTGACACCTCCCCTTACCCACAGTGGATATTGAGCACACTCTTAACACCACACCCTAGAGGCAGTTGCCTGTTTTGCTTCGTGTAGAATGAAACCCCAAACAGGCTGCTTTTGGCCAGAGCATTTACCCTGTGGCATTTAGCCTATTGTCTGGTTAAATTTATTCTTTTATCTTCTGACTGACTTTGATAAAAAAAAAACAAGTGTCACTCCATCTAAGAAGACAAATCCTGTAACTTCTTTCAATGACTCATTGCTGGGCCTTGTAATCTACTGTCAGGGAATTCTCACGCCTCCTGTCTGATGTCACTTAGCAGAACAGAGAGAACAATCCACATATCCACTGACTGCATCATTAGACTTCATAAGAGCACTACTCCGGCCAGGCAGATCTGGGCTCCAGCAGCTGCTCTGAGCAGAACTGGCTGCCTTACAAATCTTGCTAACATCTATGATGGCTTAGTTGACATTTTGTCTGGTCTATTTTCCTTTTACCAGTGGAAAGAAACAGGATACCGGGCAGAGCCTGGTTAAACTGGACTTCTTCCCACTATCATCATGCTTAAGGAAGCAATTGATGGATTCGGAATCTGTTTTTGGACAATCTGAGAAAAATTTCCAATCGATATCTTCTTCCTCAGTGTTCAAATGAAGGATTCATCTGTAGATTGCTGCATATGTATTCTATGCCCATCAGAAAGATAGAATACCTAGGTTCTGGCTTGGGATGTAACCTTGTATAAGAAGTGTAAACTCTCCAGACTTCATATTCATCTGTAAACGGAGTGGGCTCTGCTCTCAGTAGTGAAAAAAAAATCTCCTAATGGCTCTTCATCACACTTAAAATTCCGATGACTTACAATATCTATAGGATTTGAGGCCCAGCTACTGTTCCCACCTCTCTGTTTTGTGCACCTGCCTTCTTTGTTCCTCCAGCACTCCAAGCACACACAGAGGTGTGCGTCCTGCTTTGGGACACACACCTCTGCACACATCCCCTCCCTCAAATTCCCCTCCAGGTCCCACCTCTCCACATGAAATTCTGTTGTCCCAGATTTTTGCATGACTGGCCCCTTGTTTTTATTCAGATGTCAGTTCATATATGACCTTTCCAGAGAGCTTTCCATGGCCACTCAAATCTCATTTCCTGATTTAATTTTTTTTTTTTTGCAAAGCACTTACCATTACCTGGAATTACCTTGTTTATTTGGTAGTGTGCTTGTTTGCAAATAGTTCTGCCATAACGTCACTTACGTGTTCCTAAAAATCACTGCTACCTGCATTGTACAATGTGAACCACAGGACATTATGGCAAAAATGGGGTTGTGGGCCCAATACTCAAAAACTTCATCAGTGACACATTAAAAGAAGATGGAAACAATAAAAATAGTAATGTGGTGTTATTTATGTTAAATGTTCAAGATATACACATACACTGCAGTAAATATGTCACGTTACCTTGAAAAAGACTTGAGGCTTGCCTGTGGAAGGAGGCATGGGGAGAGCTGCAGCTTGTGAGTTCTTGTGAAGTGCTGGAAGGGGGTGATGTGAAGCCAGATGGACAGCTGAAATGCCAGAAGTGGCTCATAACACACTCAGAGAACCGAGGTGGCTGGCAGATGTCTGAGGTGGGTGGGTGCACACACCCATTTGGCATATTCCTATCCTATGTGACTCAGTTGAGCTTGCTGTGGTCTTCTGTATTCCAATGTTTCTCATAGATGAAATCATGCATAGGCAAACACGAAATTCACATTGTGCTGAAACTGTTCCCTTATATGTCATTAGTGTTGGAATAAATTCACATTTTCCAATTGAGCATTAATAGGAGATCTGATGGCATTTGCTTGCTCCACTCACTAGAATTTAAGCTCCACATGATCAGAGAACTTTCCTGTTTCATTCATTGCTATACTCCTGTATCTTAAACACCTGGCACATAGGTTTTCAGCTGGTATTTGCTGCATTCAGCAAGTGAATGAATGAATGAATGAGTGAATGAATGAATAGCTCTTCTTTTGACTTTCTTCTTTCCCCACCGACCAGAGTACTCTTTCAAGGGTTACAGTTATTCTCATCAGTGTGGGGGTTGCTCTTGGTGAGAGGGTAATAATAGGATGACGGGAATTTCAAAATTGCTGTGTTGGGGCAAATGTTCTTTGAAGACAAATGCAAAAATGAAAACAAAAACAAAACCCAAACTACTGCAAATTATTATGATAGCCACCCAGGTCCTTCAACTTTTGTAGTCATGGAAGATCTCTAACATTCCTTGTGTGCATTGCAAATACATATTTCTAGTTATGGATTGTCCTGAAGAGTGTGTGCAGAACTATGGATGAAGGAAGGCAGAAATACCACCACACAGAGCCCTGTGTTATGTGGAAAGCCTCCTGCAATTCATTTCATCAGGAGTGAAGGAAGCCTCAAGTCTAACTGTAAGTAGGTTAAATTTTCTGGGAAATTCTAGCTTCTGTCTCTCCTCTCCATACAAGTATGTCTGAGACCTAAAATCTAATCACTCTTCGACTAAGTCAGAGGACAGAATTAGAAGTGGCTTTGAAAGGTCATCCCGGACAGGTGGGTTATGTCATATTCCTAAAGGGTTTGAAAACTGTTTGAATTTCACAGAAATTGTCTAGCACTACTAAGTAAAAGGTCAAATCAGAAAGTCCCAAAAGAGCTAAGGAATGTTCTTTCTTCCAAATTCTCTCTGATTTAAATTCTGAACCTAAGAAAATGTGCCTGAAAATGCAAATGTTGTGATTGACTTGCTTTAGTTTATCAGGCAAAATAGAGAATATTTTGTTACGATTCTTTACTTCCTCAGTAACTGCTCAATCTTATGGAGAGTTGAGTGGAGTGGCAAAGTAATTACATGGTGAGTACCATATATTTACGATTATTTATGTTTTCTAGATTGGAGTACAGGGTAATTATTTTTGGTCTTATTAAGTGCAAATTACCAAGTAGTCTTCAGGAACATGTAATTACTATGTACTGTAGTCACATGCCACTTATCAAGCAAAATGAATGCAGTCAAAATTTTATTTAATACAAGCAAAATGATGCATGTGGTTTTATGAAGCAAAGTACAGGGACCTGACTTCCTGTCTTGGGAGAGCAAATAGAAGCAGCCCGTCTAAACTTAGGGCTCTTCCTCAATGAACTAGATCAACATTTCTCAAAGATTGGTGCTCATTACGAATATAAATGTCTGAAGCCCCAACCCAGACATAAAGAGTCCTAGGAGGCGAGGCCATAGAGTCTGTGTCCTACCAAGTCCCCGAGTGTTTTATGTGCTCTTTGCTATGGGAGAGCATCTTCCTGCCATTCGCAAAATACTCTGAGCAGCAGGGTCACCTCTACCCATAACAGGTGGGAAAAATGGGGTCCCAGATGGCACAAATTTTTCTGTTTTTCACTAAGTGGCTAGTTTGTGTTACTGTACTTTGACATGTACCTTTAATCTCACTTGTGAGGATACAGAAGTCTTGTATGTTGAGTATTCCCTGTGAGTTTATATTATGCATAGACCATCTACATTCAATTTAGCTTAGATCTCTTAGATTTTAGTGAACACACGCAGACACAAACATACACAAAATCTGAAGGACAGAAGTACAAGGAAGGGCAAGAGGCTAAATAGTGATTTACCTCCTGGTCTCAACAAGGGCAAACTTCATTCAACATTTTATTTCCTGGACACTTACTCTATGTGACATAATTTTACTTTCTATACCCATTTATTCAATAATTCTTATTTCCTTAATTGGTCAGCAGAGTGGTTAAGGGCACAGGATCTGGAGTCAGGGGACTCCAGTCCCACCCTTTATTAGTTAGGAAACCATGGGTGTTGTGGTCTGAATGTCTGTGTGCCCCCCAAATTCTTATGTTGAAATCCTACCCCCAAAGGTGATGGTATAAGTAGGTGGGGCCTTTGGCAGGTGATGAGGTCATGGGGCTGGAGCCACCATGAATGGGGTTAGTGCCTCTCTTAAAGAGACCCCAAAGAGCTCCTTCTACCATGTGCCCATACAGCTAAAATCTGTGCCTAGGTAGAGGTCCCTCACCTGACCATGTTGCCATGCTGATGTCAGACATCTGGCCTTTCGGACTGTGCAAAATAAATTTCTCTTGTTCATAAGACACCCAGTCTGTGGTATTTGGTTACAGCAGCCTGCATAGACAAAGACAAGGTGCAAGTTACCTCTGTGGTTCACTTTCTTCATTGTAAATTAGGGAAAATCATGTCTGCCTCAGAGGGTTCCTTTGAAGAAAAAGAACATAATGCATGCCAAGTGCTTAAAACACTGCCACCATCTATAAAAGTCTCAAAAATGTAGCTGCTATTGTTGTATTAAACATGAAAATACTGCATTCAGATATTTGGCACTTGTATTTACTTTATTGGACCTAATCTGAAAAGAAAAATCACTAAGACAATTTTACACACATCTTCCCTCTCACATTTAAAAAACTCCAACCACACTGACAGGCAAGAGGATAACATGCTTTGTCCTTGCAAGGCAGGGAAAAGGTTAACTTTTTGACTTAAAGAGAAGCCAGCTGGAGAAGCAGACTGTCTGCTAATGGTAAGGGAGGGGAAACAAGAACTAATTTTAGACATCATTCCTCAATCACTGTCCAGTTCCTCTTACACTCCTCCCTGCCTGCCCCCATCCTTTCTGAACTGTGAGGCATAAGACTGTTTCTCCAGGGCACCTTCAGTCCCAGGACTGGGGAGGGACATAATCCTATGGCCTCCCACTGCCTCTTCCAGTGAGTTGGAAATGCTTATGCTCCAGCTTAAAAAAACATCCTAAACACCGTAAATATCAGCTTTCTATCACTTGTAAATGATGTCTGTCTTTTTCTCAGAAACACTCTCATAACCATGTGCCTTTCCTGCCATCTTTTGCTGAAAATTACTTGTTCAAAAATGTGAAGCATTGCTGTGGAAAAACTTGAGCAACTCCAGATACACTTTCACTCAGTCTTATAGTAAACAAGAGTGAGGAAAGCAAAGATTAATGATGATTGTTAGGGTGAACATATATGCTTGTATAACTTTGTTCACCCTTATTGCTGAAGTGAAAATATCAAGGGAAAAGGGGAGAAAATTATGCAAGTAAATATTATATTTCATGGGCCTTTCTGCTATAAAGATTGTGAAATATACATATATATATGTATGCAAACATTTCTCACTTACTAACATTTATAATTAAGGCACAACTTCTTATTAAACAAAAGTCCTAGCTTGGGGATTAGAAGCATAAACAGAAACACAATTAATACTTTTGCTGACAGCAGGTTTCTTCTGTGAGTAAGAGCAAGCATTCCACGTGTGCATAAATACAGAGATGTATTTCTGTAAGTGCAGAAACATACATGAACATAAAATATGATCACAGGCAATGAGAGCTCAGAAACAAAAGGGAGCATCTACCTGCTCAGATCTGAGAACCACACAGGGCTCATGTTGTTCTGGATTGATAAGCAGTGCAGAAAAGGCTTGGATGGCATAGTCTGGACACGGAGAGAATGAAAAAGGGTTAGTCCTTTTCACCACGTCTGAGAAAACCCTGCCCGAAAGTATTCTGCTACTTCTAGGCCAGGCCCAAGGAGCAAACATTTGAATAAAAGAAACCTCAGAATCACAAAGGTCTTCTAATTTGATCCTAGGTTTGCCAGCAGAACCAGAGCCCCGGTGACCTCTGGCCCAGGAGGCAGGGTGTTCTCTGTTGTCAAGTGGCCTCTGAGCTGATCAGACCACCCTGCCCTCCTTCCCCCTGCACTGATCAACATCTTCATTTTGATCAACACCTAAGGGCTTGCCTTGGCACCTGGTCCTGCATTAGCCCCCATCTGCATGGATTTGCCCCTTGGCCTCCTTTACCTGTGATGACAAGATTGAGTTCAGCTGCATTTCGACCAGAGTCTTAACAAACCATTTTAGTTTTTCTTTATTTCAGTTCTGTACCTCCACTACTCTGCATTCTAAAGATGCTCTGCATCTAGCATAAGTTCCACACTAGATGCTAAACATTACAAAAGGTGGGTTTCTGCTAAAATTAAAATAAGTAAAGATAATAAATTGATGCCTGAATTTTTAAATTTTTTTTTAACATTTATTTTTTTTTGAAAGACAGAGAGAGACAGAGCACTAGTCGGGGAGGAGCAGGGAGAGAGAGGGAGACACAGAATCTGAAGCAGGCTCCAGGTTCTGAATTGTCAGCACAGTGCCCGATGCGGGGCTCAAACCCACAAACCGTGAGATCATGACCTGAGCTGAAGTCAGACGTGTAACTGACTGAGCTACCCAGGAGCCCCGATGTCAGAATGTTTTTTTAATAAATCATGATCAATTAGTAATGCTTTTAGAAACTTACAGTTTAAAGGACTATTGTGAATCATTTGGTCACATAAAAATTTTGTGATGAAAATATTTCATTTGGGTAAATCCAGAATTGTCTCTATCATGTCTCCTTATCAAGCAAGGCTGGAAAAACTGAAAGACAGAAAAGATGGTATGTATTTACTTAAATAATACAGAGTACCTATAACATGTTCCTTTCTGTTAATTTTTAAACCTGTGTGTTCCTCATTCTGCTTCTATACTTACAAAGGTGAGGCTCCATAATGCTTACTGATTTCTTTATGAGATCTCCTGGATGCTACCTCAGGGCTCTTACTGCTAGAGCACCCACATTGTGTACTAGCCAGCCTCCAGTCACCTGCACCTCCCTGTGCCTTCTAGCCTGGATCCCTTTAGCCCACCCCACATCCAGGCTTTGCAGACACTTCTGCTAAGATAGTCTTGACTCTCTTACTGATGTTACTTCCACTTCCACACCGTCCAGCAGCTTTACAATATTTCAGAAAAACTATGTGTTGGGAGAATGCTGTGCATACTCTGATCCTCTTTCAGTACCATCAAAAGAATCAAGAGATAGAGTGGAATAGATTACTACATAATTGATATGGTTAATTTGTTTCAATGAATGAAATGACAGTTGTGTCCACAGTGCCCTTGTTTCCATCGGCTCAGTGACTTGATCACCAGATCTGCTTTCACTTCATAGGTATAACTAGCAAACTACATTTGAAAGTCTTCTCATTCAATAAACATTCTGGATCATATTTTTAATGTTATGCTTGCTTGTCAAGATACTAAGACTTTTTGGGGATTTTACAGTCTTAACCAAGGTTCAGCCAAAACTAAAACTGATCAATCCTTTCCAGGGTAGGTCAGTGTTTTCAGATCCAACTAATACCAAACAAAAACTACTCTTTCCATATTGACCATTCCTACTCTGGTGGAAAAACTGGGGGACACCAGAGCCCTGAAGACAAGATTGGTCTCTATCCAGAAGAACTTAGGTCTTACTCAATAATTGTTTCATTGTACATCAGCCTGCAAAATCCATCCAGTTCTTGCTTAATGATTAAGATAATTAGCAAGCACAGAGCTCTAATGTGTGCTAGGCTTCATGTGTATCGCCTCACCAATTCACAGAAGCCTGACTGGATACATACTATTATTCTTATTAAAAATAATGAGTCCAGGGATTTAAATATATTAACACTTCCTGAAAAAGCAACAGTACGTATTCTGTGTTTATGGTTCTCTTGTATTGAAAGAAACAGTTATGTGTGCCTATGTGTTTGCATGTCTATATATGTGAATGCATGTGATTTGATGCTTAATGTGTTACAAGAGAACTGCCTATTTCTGACCGCAGTTATCTAGGAAAGCAGAAGAGAACGTGGTAGGTATCCTCCAGATAGATGGTGGCAGAGGTGGACTCATAAAGGAAGATCTAGGCTCTATCATAGCCTCTGTGATCAATATTAAACTGCCATCTAAAATCAAATCTTTTTTTCTAAACACTAACAATCTAAGTAAAATAATTATAAATGTACAAAATATTTTCCACATGCTTTTTTGTATGCTTTGTCACAATACTAAGTTCTAAATGTAGCAAAAATAATAGTACACAAATAATTTATTTCTAAAGTAATCAAGGCTTAAAATGTCTTTTAAAAATTAAAAATGACCTATAAATCTCATTTAATATACATCAGGTCAGAGGAAACTAGCCACTATCACAGATATGTTTTAAAATTTTTTTTTTTTTTTCAACGTTTATTTATTTTTGGGACAGAGAGAGACAGAGCATGAACGGGGGAGGGGCAGAGAGAGAGGGAGACACAGAATGGGAAACAGGCTCCAGGCTCTGAGCCATCAGCCCAGAGCCTGACGCGGGGCTCGAACTCACAGACCGCGAGATCGTGACCTGGCTGAAGTCGGACGCTTAACCGACTGCGCCACCCAGGCGCCCCTATCACAGATATGTTTTAATAAAATTTTGGATCTGAGCCTGGGTGTCTCAGTAAATTAAGCCTCCAACTCTGGATTTTGGCTTTGGTCATAATCTCACAGTTCGTGAGTTCGAACCCTGCTTCAGAACCCACACTGACAGCATAGAGCCTGCTTGGGATTCTCTCTCTCCTTCTCTTTGGCCCTCCCTGCACCCCCCCCCCCCAGTTTTTCTCTCCCCCTTTCAAAATAAGTAAATAAACTTTAAAATAGGGGGGAAAAAAGAGAAAATTTTGTGTTTAGTCATTCCCTGGAGATGACATCTAATCCTGAGATTATTGTTAGTACAATAACCCCATGGTCTTTACTTTCAGAAACACATACTGCCACGTGATCAAGGAGGGGTTTCTTAAACTGAAATTTTCAACCTCATCTAGTGTCAAAGTGATGCTGTTCTAAACCGATGACAATGTGTAATTCGGCTTCTGTTTCTATAATACCTTGAACTAAATATTGGATAGGAAATTTAGCTCCAACCGGAAAATAATAGGTTTTGTTTTTCAAGGACTTTTTGCTAGAAGAACAAATCATATTTTTTGTAAGTTCCTGGTAAGGATAAACTAAAGGATGTATATGTATACACGCACACACGCATGCACATGCATACATGTGCACGTGCATGCACACACACATACACACACACACACACACTTGTGCAATCTCAGAGGCCCAATTTTCATAATTTAACCAACATTTGGGCAATTTCCTATTCCTTACCAAAAAATGATCTTACAAAACTTTAATATTTGTGGTCCTGTGAACATTATCCATTGAGGTCTATGGAACTCTAAATACGCCTAACCACAGCTGTTAAGTGAAACTATTTAACAGAATATTTTCTGCAATGCTTTTTCAGGAAACCATCCCGGCCACAAAATAGTTCTCAGCATTAGATATTTGGCTTTCTTAAACCCAGATTAAAGATCAGTGATGGTTCTGGGATGCTTTTAAACCACTCTGTAATTGTAAATGGTTAATCAGATTCATTAATCAAAATTCAAAGACCTACACTTTGACTTAATGTACTGCTCTGAACTTGAGAATTCTCTAATCAGACAGCAGAGCATCTGTAATTGGCATTCTCAAGGTCAGTGGCCGTGGCCACCACTTGTATAAATTCTAGGGACATTAACCTCTGAAAATATCCTTTGTTTTATTTTCAAGTGCTTTCATCCAAATTGGGCTCAGAATTTTTTTTTTCTATTCCAGTTACAGAGTGAGTATAGCTACGCTCTTAATATTGGGCTCAAATATATTTTAATAAGTGGGCTAAAGAGTGATTGTCCATGAGAAATGAACTTATGACTCTGTCAATTAAAAGAAAAAAGTCATGGTGAATGTGCAAGATAAAGGTGTGAGGCATAGCTTGCACACAGGCAAGAGGGGAGGGGGCATGGGAAGGAGTTCAGATGAAGTTTGTTGTTTTGTACCATTTTGGATTGTACATGGTCCAATATTTATGTCAGCTTTTGGATCTGTTCATGGAGTCAAAAACTCTCCAGACCTAGATGTATATTTGGTAGAGCACAGAAGCGTCTGCACCTCGACGACTCCTTTCAGAGTAGTGTAACATTGAGCCTTTCCCATAGCATCAGACCACTACATCACCACTGCTCCCCAGACCTCTTCCACCAACTAAAACATTAGGTTGGTCCTTGCTGGGTCTTTCGGCCACTGCTTAATCATGGGGACTGTGCAGTATGGGAAGAACTATAGAGCACCCCAATTTATCTTCCATCAAGGGACAGCCTCCTGGACTCAGAAGTAAACTGAGTATGCTGTTACTGGTGGGGGGAAGATGACCAGATGAGGCCAGGGCTGTAACCACAGGGTTGTGAGGCACTGGGGCTGACCAGTGGATCCCTGAAAAAAGAGGAAATGATTAAATTAGAGGTCTAATCCTTAGGATGTGCAGAGCCTTAGGGAACTCTCAGGAGTCAAGTGGTAACTTATTTTCTTTTTTTTCAGCCTAACATATGCTAAAAAATGGAGAAAAGCCAAGATGAAATTTCACCAATCGTTGAATATTTAAATGTTTACATCTAAACAGAACAATGACAACAAAACACTAAACACACAAAACAATCCATGTAATGGTACTGTTCACAAGGTAATTATAGGATTTACAACAAAGGTATCATTATAGAATTCACTACAAGCAGTTTGACTGGTAATGGTCACAATTTAAGTTCAAGTCTGAACTCCTTATTTTAACCCAGTCAGTACATCACCCCCCGACTTACATATTATCTCACTTGAAGATGATATCTAAAGCCTGATCCAGGGGCATAAGGGCCCTACGGGAGGTAACAGGGCATGCAGCATGGAGCCAGCCATAAGGCTTTATGGGTACACAGTCAAATAGACCTACCCTATGACCCAGCAATAGCACTGCTAGGAATTTACCCAAGGGATACAGGAGTACTGATGCATAGGGGCACTTGTACCCCAATGTTTATAGCAGCACTCTCAACAATAGCCAAATTATGGAAAGAGCCTAAATGTCCATCAACTGATGAATGGATAAAGAAATTGTGGTTTATATACACAATGGAGTACTACGTGGCAATGAGAAAGAATGAAATATGTCTCTTTGTAGCAACGTGGATGGAACTGGAGAGTGTGATGCTAAGTGAAATAAGCCATACAGAGAAAGACAGATACCATATGTTTTCACTCTTAGGTGGATCCTGAGAAACTTAACAGAAACCCATGGGGGAGGGGAAGGAAAAAAAAGAGGTTAGAGTGGGAGAGAGCAAAAGCATAAGAGACTCTTAAAAACTGAGAACAAACTGAGGGTTGATGGGGAGGGTGGGTGATAGGTATTGAGGAGGGCACCTTTTGGGATGAGCACTGGGTGTTGTATGGAAACCAATTTGACAATAAATTTCATATACTGAAAAAAAAAAAGACACCGTAAGTGACTGCTGGGGCATTGGAGGGGAGATAGGGTAGGCAGCAAAGGGCTCTGAAATTTCTTGATATTAAAAAAAGAGGATTTGCACCAAAAAGAAAAAAAAAAAGAAGAATAAACCACAGAGAAATACTGCTCCGGGTCAGCAATTTTCAAATCTTGGTAAAAACATCTACCATGAGGTAATTTTTATTAAAGTATTGATTCATTAATTTACTAAAGTATTAATGTGTGTGTATATTTCCCTTGTTGCATCCCTCTCCTCTATTCCAAGAAGGTGGCCAGCTTCTGTGCTTTTGTGAAAGTGGAGGTAATTGATCCTGCTACAAGGAAAATGTGTTTAGGGGAGTCCTCAAGTATCAGGGACCTCTTGGAACCTACAAGGTGTCTTGCAGTGGTGTCTGGTCCTCTGAGGCAAATTGCTGCATGGTCCCCTCAGGTGGCTAGACTCAAACACATGGTCTGCAGTCACTGTAGATGTCCTGTTCTCCAGGTCGTTCAGGATCCACTGAGCCACTTCAGGGTTCATATCAGTTTGTATGAAAAGCATATCAGAAATGACCACGTGTACTGTAGGCCAGAGGGTTCCCTCAAAATGTCCTGCCTTGCATAAGACCCATAGAACCTTCCATGATCCTGTGGGATAAAGGGCAAGGTAGAAGGGAGAGCCACTAACAGACACTGAATTTCTTATCTGCCAGGTGGAATGAAGTTACCGAATCAAATCAGATTTAATTTAATTTAATTTTAAAAATAATATACATTTCTTACACCTCCACATGATGATTAACGATGTATACTTATGAAAAGTTATATAATTTTTATTTAAGGGAAGACTTATTTGGAAGCCCAACATGAAAAGAGGTAAAAATGGAAGCTTTTTCAAATTGAAACAGGTCATGAGGAGGCCTGAAACTCTGCATTCCTGTTTACCCTATAAATAGTGCCTAAGAGGCGACACAGATGCCTTTGGATTCCATGACGTTCTCTGGAGTTCCGTGGAGCACAGTTTGAAAACTGAGATTGCACTTAGTGAGCATTAGTGAAGAACTGGTAATGGTGATGACAGCATTACTAATGAAGAGGACACATTGCTCTGCAGTTTAAAAAGCACTTTTACGTATATCACTTAATGTCTGCAAGTAGATGAAGTATATACCCTAATTCTTATGATGAAGCAACTTGCTCTGGGCACAGAATCCGTAAATTCAGTGCCTTTTTGGTGGTGGTGGTGGTATCTTTTAATTTGATAAAACAAAAACACAAAAAAAGTACTGAGGACACATAACAAACAACTTATATTCTTGTAACCCGAAATGAGGAAGTATTAACTTTTGTCATAGCTACTTGAGATGTCATTGTTTAGGAAATATAAAATTACAGACAAAGAGCTCCCATGTGTTTTCCTCCTTAGCCTCAAATATTTTATCCGCAGAAGAACCAGTACAATTAATGTCATATAGGTCAGATTCTTGTTCTATTTATAAGTGATACAAAGAATTGTTTTGTAAGTTTTAATTTATAAAGATCCTTCTCCCTGGCAAACTTGCATTGCCATTTGACATTAGATCATTTTACTGCTATTTAATAATATCACATAATTTGATTCCACTATAATTTAGTTATGCTTTCTCCGAATGATGGGCATTCGAGTGGTTTCTAACTGTACACTGTTATAAACATTGCTAAAGAGACCAACATGGCCATAACTGAAATTATTTCTCTAGAGGAGACAATGTTAGTTTACAGGGCATGAGCATAAGTTTTACGAGATATTGCCACTTTGGTCTTTAAGTTACATTCCTACCAGCAGTATGAAAATTTGGATATACCTATGTTCTCATCAAAATTGGAACTGGCCTGTTTTTTAAATTTTAAAAATTGAATGGAGGTTAAATAATATCACATTATTTGTTTAATTAGGATTTCTCTCTATTAGTGAAACTGAACATTTTTCATATGATTATTAGCCATGTGGATTTCCACTTCTACACACCACCTATTTAAAATTTTTGTAGATTTCTTAGTTGGTTATGTTTTTCTTAGTGATTTCTTCCATGCCATACCATAGCCACTATAAATATTGGTTGCAGAATAATTCCAAACAGCAAGTTTCAGCTTCCAACAATGATCTCATCCTACAGGGTAGGTGGAAGCTGATATTTTCACACCTTGTCCCTAAAAGGAAAAGGGGAGGCCTGTTGTTTTTCTTTTCCCTGATTTTGTTCTTTTCTCAAACAAAAACATCCTCCATTCTCTAGCAGAGCTCAGGTTTTTGTCAGTACTAGACACTAGGCTTTATGTACACCAGCATGTTACAGGCACTGTATGAAGCACTTTCCATACATAAGCCCTGGGGGAGGTATTTATCACCATCACTTTTCAGATGTGGAAACTCAGATTCAGGAAGGTTAAATGACTTGCTCAAAGTCATACAGTTGTAAATGGTGCAGTCCAGATTTGAGCCAGGTGTCTGATCTCAAACAGGCACCCATTTAGTATGAAAGCAAAATGATCTGCCATAAAAGCTCTTGAGAAGGCCTCTGTGCTTTCCTTCAATTTGGAAAGCCCCAGGCACATGCTCTTTCCTTGTCCCTGAACATGTGGGAGCTTGACTTGGGCTCTGAGTCCTTGATGCAAGCACATTTTGCAATTCATTAACATGTAGACCGGCCTAAGGCACACTCTGTTCACGTGAACGCACTCTAGCTTTACCCCCTCATTTTCTCTTCCTCTTCCCCATAAACTACTTCATACCCTTTCCATTCATGACTGCTGGCAAGAAGGGAACTCTTTTGAGGTCACTTCTGGCTCCAAAATCTGTAAACTTCTGGGTTCACAAGAGGTAGAAGATGTTCCCAAAGTCTTTAGATCTCCCTCTTACTCAGTGTGGCCTGAGTTGGGTGCATCATGAGGTTAGCAGAGCAGGTGGAAACCCAAACACTCACAACTAAAGATTTGGGAAAGTCCTATGTCTCCTGTGAACCCAGAAACTCACAGATTTTAGAGCTGGAAGTGACCTCAAAAGATCACTTCATCCAGCCATCTGCCTTTGTCAGGTGTCAGACATTATCTCAATTTTGATGATGAGGTAACTGGGACTCTGTGATATTATATGACCAAGCCAAAGTTATGTGCTGAGGAAGTGACTATAAAGGATTGAAGCCATGGTTTAATAAGCTACTTCTTTTATTACACATTAGAGTATTTCACTGGGGTCTTTGAGATATTTTTAAAAATATTTAAACTTTATAAATTGAAAACTGAGAAAAAATATGAGTAGTGACAGGGTTGATGGTCAAGAAACGGGGGGGGGGAGAGGGTCTCAAAGGGAAGTGGAGGGATGAAGACAAATTTTGCTCACTTCCTGGTTTGCACTGGATAAAATCTATTTTGTATTTCCATTGCTACTTTTATGGAATTTTACAATGATGGAGGCAGGAAAAAAGAAAAAGAAGAGAGCAATACATAATACACTACTTGTTGTCTCATTTAATTTCTCCCTCCAAAATGTATGAAGTAGAACAGGTCCCACATCTTTTATCTAAAATCCTTATAGATGTCTCCCAGATTCAGAATTGTTCAGATTTCACAAAGGCAATCCACGTATCATAAATTACAAAACATTTCCAATAGCATCTGGGATAACATCCTGTAATCAAATACATTTGTATTTATTCAGCCAAAATATGAATATTCTCATTAAGTGGGATTAAATGAAGACTATAAATAGCCTCTCATTGGTTCAAGTAAGGTTTTTCAGCCAACCAAGTTCAGATAAGGTCAGGTTTTGACATCAAATGAATTATTTAAAAAGCTCTGTTTTGAGAGATTTCTGGAATTTGAAATTGCAGATAAGGGGTTGGGGAATCTACATTAATATCCTGTACTATTTTCATATCACAAATGAAGAAATAGAGGCTTAGAGTTTAAGTAATTGCCTAAGTTCCCACAGTTCCATGCCAGAAGTGGGACTGGACACCAAAGCCCTCAACACCACCCTCTCTTCTCATTCCTGCATCCAAGGGAGGGGGTTTCTTCTCTCAAAGAGATGGAGGGAAAGCTTATACAAACACAGGCAGGCTGATACTTGTGTTTTGTATTTTTACTATAGTCCAGGAGGGCTTGAACAGCATTATGTACAAGGTAAACAAACTAAAGGCCTATGAACAAATGAATGCCAAAGCTTACAAATGAGCACAAAAGAGATGGTTTGGAGATGCAGAGAGGTAGGGTCTGGCTTCTCTGAATTCATAATTAAGATGGTGGTCAGAACTTCTCAAAGGAGGTATGACAAAGGAGATGTTGTTCATGGATTTATATTTACAAAATTGAGAAGCTTCTACCTGTCAATTATTTTCTTTGCCAAGGAGGGTGAAGAAAGAAGGAAATTCCCTACCTACTGCCACAAGGACATTGGTCAAAGAGTCATTATTGGTTGGGAAGGGTGCACACTGTGTGGATCTTTATGATGGTAAATGACATGCAAATATGATACTGTTATTAATTCTATGAATGTTGGTTAAGCATTCCAAATACCATTATGGTGCTAGAACCTACAGGGAATACCAAAGTAAGTAAAACTTATTTAATGTTTTCATAATGTCCTCAAGAGGAAGAGATGGATGAAGAGATAAGGCACACAAAGACATAATTTTAATACAAAGTAGAGAATGAATACAGTCAGAAGAAATCAATAAATAAAGGCTGTGGGAGCTAAAAATATGGTCATCTGACCAAAAAGTTCAGGAAGAGCTTTGGAGATGACTAGAGAAGGGGTAGTATTGGAGAGGATTGGATGTATGGAGGAAGGCATTGCATATGGAAGGGACATAATTAATCAATGCTACTGGGTGTTTTATCTTCTGGGATTCCTCATTATAAAACTATCTATATGCCTATATTTGTAATCCATATTTATGTAATCTTCATTTTTAATCTCTCTTCTCTAATTCCCATTATGTAATCCTTATTTATTTCCCTAATTCTTCAAATTTTTTTCTTCATTATTTAATGGTCTTCAAGACTTTGTGATTCAATTATTTTTAGTAAATTTATAAAGTGGAGCCACCATCATCACCACTCAGTTTTAGAACACTTATATCACCTAGCAATATTTTTTGAGCTCATTTATAGTCAGTTCTTGCTCCTACCCTTAGCTGAGGCAATCACTGATCTGCTATTTAGAAATTTTCCCTTTCTGAAAAGATGAACTAAATGAAATCGTACATTATGTAGTCTTTTGCATCTGGCATCTGTCTCTTAAAGTTTTTGAGGTTCACTCATGCTTGTAACAAATATAAGTAGTTCATTCTGTGGCTTTTGAATCATATTTCATTACATGGATATGCCACACCGTGATTACATATTCACCAGCTGATGGACACTTGTATAGCTTCCAATTGTTAGCTATTAGGAGTAATGCTATAAATATTCTCAAGTTTCTGTTTGGATATATGTTTTAATTTCTCTTAGATTACTAAATCTACTAAGATTTCTTGATTTTATGGAAACTTTACATTTAAGCTTTTAGGAAACTGCCAAATTGTTTCCAAAATGGTTGTATCATTTCTCATTCCTACTAGTAACCATGAGGGTTTATGTTTTTCCACTTCCTTTCCAACACTTGGCATTGTCTATCGTTTTTATTATAGTCATTCTAGTGTGTAATTCATTGTGATTTAAATTTGTATTTTCTGAATGATTAATGATATTGAGCACTGTCTCATGTGCTTACAGGCCATACGTGTGTCGATTTTGATAGGTCTATACAACTTTTATCAAATGTATAATTTGCAATTTTCCCCCTAGTCCTTGCCTTGGCTTTTCATTTTCTTAAAGGTGTCCTTTGAAACACAAAAATCATTAATTTTAATGAATACAATTTATCTTTTTTTATGGATCTTGCTTTTAGTGTTGAATCTAAGAAGATATTGATTAATCTAAGATCGTGGAAAGTTTCTATGTTTTCTTCTAGAAGTTTTATGGTTTGAGTTCTTCCATTTAGGTCTATGATGCATTTTGAGTTAGGTTTTTAGAATGGTGTGATGTGGGGCACCTGGGTGGCTCAGTCGGTTAAGCATCTGACTTCAGCTCAGGTCATGATCTCGCGGTCTGTGAGTTCAAGCCCCGTGTCGGGCTCTGGGCTGATGGCTCAGAGCCTGGAGCCTGCTTCCAATTCTGTGTCTCCCTCTCTATCTGCCCCTCCCCCATTCATGCTCTGTCTCTGTCTCAAAAACAAATAAACATTAAAAAAAATTTAGAATGGTGTGATGTAAGGATCCAAATTTACTTTATTTTTATTATTATTATTTTTTGCAAATGGATACCAAATTGTCCAAGTACTGATTGTTAAAAAGACTATGTCTTCCCTTTTGAATTACCTTGATATTGTTGAAAAACAGTTGTTCATGTGTGTGGACTCTCTACTTTGTCCCACTGAGTTGTCTACTTTTATGCCAATATTACACTATATTGATTATTGTAGCTTTATAAAATACTTTCAAATAAGGCAGTATCAGTGCTCTAACTTTGTTCTTTTTTTAATATTATTTGGCCATTCTTTTTGAATTTTAGAACTTAGATCCTTTGAATTTTAGAATTCATTTATCAATTTCTATTAAAAAAAGTATTTCGCAACACTGTGGAAGGAATGGGAGGGTATTATGAAATAAGTCAGTCAGAGAAAGACAGGTATCATATGTTTCCACTCATATGTGGAACTTGAGAAACTTAACAGAAAACCAGAGGAAGGGAAGGGGAAAAAATAGTTTCAAACAGGGAGGGAGGCAAACCATAGGAGACTCTTAAATACAGAGAACAAACTGAAGGTTGATGGGGGACAGGGGAAAGGGGAAAATGGGTGTTGGGCATTGAGGAGTGCACTTGCTGGGATGAGCACTGGGTGTTGTATGTAAGCAATGAGTTATGGCAATCTACCCCCCAAGCCAAGAGCTCACTGTATACACTGTATGTTAACTAACTTGACGATAAATTATATATTTTTTAAAAAAGCATTTGGGACTTATTACAAGAAAACAATGAGGCCTTCTGGGATTTTGAAAGGGATTTCATTAAATCTATAGATCAGTTTGGGAAGAATTGGTATCAAAAAAATATTGTCTTCAAATCCATAGACATAAAATATTTCTCCATCTATTTATATCTTCTTTAAATTTCTCAGCAACTCCATGTAGTTTTTACTGTATAAACCTAGTACTTCTTTTGTTACATTTATTCATAGTTGATTTTATTATTGTTATGCTTTTGCAAATGAAATTATTCAGTTTTATCTTTACTGGTATATACATAAAATTGATTTTTATATATTGGCTTTGTATCCTGTGATCTTGTCAAGCTCATTTATTCATTCTAGAACGTTTTATTCTTGGCTAGATACAGCATGTAGTACAATGTTGAATGGAAGTATCATGAATGACTACCTTTGACTTGGTCCTGATTTTAGGGACGAAAACATTTAGTCTTTCAGCGTGAGGTATAAGGTTAGCTAGAGATTTTCATAAATGTCATTGATCATATTGAGGACATTTTATCCTATTCCTAGTTTATTTAGAGTTTTTAAATTTTTTTTTTCAACGTTTATTTATTTTGGGGACAGAGAGAGACAGAGCATGAACGGGGGAGGGGCAGAGAGAGAGGGAGACACAGAATCGGAAACAGGCTCCAGGCTCTGAGCCATCAGCCCAGAGCCTGACGCGGGGCTCGAACTCACGGACCGCGAGATCGTGACCTGGCTGAAGTCGGACGCTTAACCGACTGCGCCACCCAGGCGCCCCTATTTAGAGTTTTTATTATCAGTAAGTATTGGATTATGTCAATGACTTTTCTACATCTAGTGAAATCATCACGTAGTTTTTATCCTTCACTCTACTAATATGAGGTAGCATGTTAATCTATTTTTGAATGTTAACTAAACATACTTTTCTGGGATAACTTAGACATGATTGTAAATCTTTTTTTATTTTATGTTTTGTGGAATTCAAGTACTTTTGATAAGGACCTTTGCATCTATGTATGCTCCTCTTTGTCTCTAGTAATATTTCTTGTCTTAGAGTATGTTTTATCTGCTATTAATATAGCCACTCAAGCTTTGTTACTGTTACCATTTGCATGGTGTATTTTTTCTATCCTTTACTTTCAACTATTTCTCTTCAAACTGAAAGTATGCCTCTTGTATACAGCATATACTTCCTTTTTTATCAGTCTGATTATCTCTGCCTTTTGAGTGAGGTGTTTAGTCTACTCAGAATTACTGTAATTATTAATATGATTGCATTTACACTTGTCATTTTGCTATTTGTTTTCTATTTGTTGCATGTCCCTTTGTTCCTCTATTTTCCCCTTGCTTTCTTCTTTTAACTAAATATATTTTTGGTGTACTATTTTAATTACTTTGTTGTTATATATACTTTTTCTTAGTGGTTGCTCCAGGGATTATAACATGCCTCTTAACTCATCACAATATACTCCAGAAAAATACCAACTTAGTTCTGGTAAACTCTAGAAACTTCATTCCAATATAGTCCTCTTTTGTGTTATTTTGTGCTATTTTGTCTTATATTTCACATCTGTATATGTTATAGACCCAACAACATAATGTTTTAATTATTGATTTTACAATATTACCTATGTAAAAGAAATTAGAAAAAAGTGAAAAATACATTTATAGAATCTTTCATATTTGCCCACATTTAACATTTTCTGTACTTGTCAGTTCTTCAGATTTTTGTTACTGTCTGCTATCATTCCTTTCAGCCTGTTTGACTTTCTTTAGTATTTATTGTGAGGCATATCTTTTAGTAACTAATTCTTTTAGTCTTTGTTTATCTAGAAATATCTTTATTTCACCTTCATTTTTGCAGAATGCTTTTCCTGGAGAAAGAAAATATGATTGGCAGGAATTTTTTTCTTTCAGTTTTAGGTGTCAGTCCACTAACTTCCTGGATTCAACTGTTTCTGATGATAAATCAGCTGTTAATCATTCCCCGATATGTGATGAGTCCTTTCTCTCTTACTGCTTTAAAAATTTTCTCTTTTCCTTTGATTATAAACAAGCTAAAATGTGTCTATATGTGGATCATTTTGATTTTTCTAAATGAGAGTCATGGATCTTTTTAGACCTATAGATTAATATTTTTATTAAATTCGGGGAAACTGCCAAATCATTTCTTCAAATATTTTTTTATGTTCTGTATTAGTTTCCTGGGCTACTTTAACGACATGCCACAAACTGGGTGGTTTAAACAACAGAAATGTATTGTCTCTCAATTCTGGAGGCTAGAAGTCTGAAATCAAAGTGTTAGTAGAGTTGGTTCCTTCTTAGAGACATGAGAGAGAAATTGTTCCATGACTCTCTCCTATCTTCTGGTAGCAACGGGGTTTTGTGTCACCACATTGTCTTCCTTCTGTGCAAGTCTTTCTCTGTGTCCAAATTTCCCCTGTTTAGAAGAGTGCCAGTCATAATGCATTAAGGCCCACCCTAATGACTTCATCTTAACTGTATCTTCAAACTCCTTCGTTTCACATAACATCACATCACAGGTGGTGGGAGTTAGGACTTTTTGGAAGACACAATTCAATCCATAACACTCCCCTTTTGCACTCTCCTGTCCTCTGATATAGTAGTTACATGTATGATGGTATGCTTGATGCTATTCTATAGGTCTCTGAGGCTCTGTTCATTTTTGTTCAGTATTTTTCTCTCTTTTTCAGACTGGGTAATCTCTATTGATTTATCTTCAAGTTCACATTTTTTTTTTCCTTCTTGCATCTCAAATCTGCTCTTGAGGTCTCTAGTGAAATTTTTTAATTCATATATTGTAATTTTTGACTCTAGAGTTCCCTTTTGGTCCCCTTTTATAATTTCTATCTTTTCGTTGAAATTCTCTATTTGTTGAGCTGTTGTCATCATGCATTTCTTTTGTTGTTTAGACATAGATTCCTTTAATTTGTTGAGCTTATTAATAAAAGCTTTTTTGAAGACTTTGTCAGCTAACTCTAACATCTGGGGATAATCAGGGAAGTTCTTATTGACTGCCTTTTCCCCCCTGAATATTGGTCAAACTTCCTTGTTTCTTTACATGTTTTGGAATTTTTGATGAATACAGTCTACATAATCTACTGTAGTAATCTAAATTTGTGAACCCTGTCTCCCCTGCAAGTTATAGCTGTTGCTGTCCCTACTCAATGTTTTTATTTGTTTTGTATTTGTTTTTAGGCCAGCTTCCTAGGTATCATCCCTTTGTCTGCATCATTTAGTGTTCAGGTAAAGACAGGTCAGAAGTTATGCTCAAACACCTTGAGCCAATAAGGCTTCCACTCTCTGCTAATGCATGTGGGTATAGGCTGGGGAGTACATTTAAATTTCAGGCCATTCTCAAGTTCATCCTCCCTTTTTCTTCCTTCCAGGCTCTCTTCTATGTGTGTGTGTTCCACCAATCAGGAATGTCTGAATGGCTTCCTGCACATTGCCCTTTTATGACATTCTAGTGCATAGCTTGGCCCAGGCAGGACTGCAACCTCAGGCTAGTGGAGCCTCTGGGAATCCATAGTGGAGTCCCTATTGGCTTGCTATTAAGTTGACCATTTTAACTGTCAATGCTCCAATATAGGTGAGCATTCTACTGTATGAGTAGCAAGGCTGATGGTTTATCATGAGCTAACAGGACTGAGACATGGAAGAAGCCACTGACAAGAACACTAAAGACATATATTAATACTAACTGAAATTCAGTATTTTTCAAGAATAAATACTTCTTTTTTTAAAAAATTTTTTTTTCAACGTTTATTTTTATTTTTGGGACAGAGAGAGACAGAGCATGAACGGGCGAGGGGCAGAGAGAGAGGGAGACACAGAATCAGAAACAGGCTCCAGGCTCTGAGCCATCAGCCCAGAGCCTGACGCGGGGCTCGAACTCACGGACCGCGAGATCGTGACCTGGCTGAAGTCGGACGCTTAACCGACTGCGCCACCCAGGCGCCCCAGTACTTCTTAATATATTGTATGCCTTTGGTTTATTTTCAGAGCACTTAATGGTGGTATCTGATTTTTTTGTCAAGTATTATAGTTTCTTTAGGGGAGAGAGTTACCCATACTTTCATGATTGGAGAGAATCTCTAATTTCAGGAGTTTTTTTTTATCATCTTGTCTTTGATTTCTTCAGCACTGTGCATTGACTCTTTGCTGTGTCCTTACAATGATATTTTCTCAAATGTTTTTGGTCCTAGCAGCTTGGGAGGTAGACTCACCAATGCTGAAGATAGCTGAACCAAACAAAATGGACAGAACCTTCATTTCTAATCTTTTACTTTATCTTAGAAAATAACAAGCTTTTCAAACACCCATGAGTTTTTTTTCCCATCAATTAGCACTCTCTGAAATGTATTATCTTCCCTTTTCATACCAATTGCTGTTCTCAGACTCTGCTCAAGATTATCCTCCTTTATAAAGTCATTTCTAATTACTTCAACCTCCTCCAACTTCCCTTTTCTTTGAAGTCATTGGTTCTTATTTTTGCCATTATTTTTGGAAATTACACAGATCCTATCTTATATTCTTCTCCTAAGTATTCTTTTATGCACTATTCTTTCTTATCTCCCCAGGGAGATCACATTTATTGAAAGTAGAAGCAAAGCTATTATTTTGCATGTCCCATAGATTTTACTGAAATCCTATATATAACTAGTGCACAATTTAGAGTTGGTAGGTTGAACTGAATATGATCAAGTGAATGGTTGCCTAATTGGTGATCATGTCGTATACTTTTAGAAATGCTGAAATCATAAAAAGCTGTTTTATACTCCTTCACACGATGCGAGTCTCTGCATGCCTAAGTCACCCAACTTTTCAAAGTCTAGATAAAATACCTCCTTCATGAAGTCTTTCCTGATTCCCTTTTTTCTGAATTGGCAATATATCCTGTACTTTGCCCGTGGTGTTTGTCACTCTTTCTGCATCACAGCTTTATGTACATGCCCTTTTCTCTTAGCTATGAGCATCCACTTCAGGCAAGGATTTATCTCTGTAACCTTACTGGTAGAACGTCCTGGTATAAAATTAACTTGGTACCTGTACAGTAAATAAATAAATAAATAATGAGGGAGGCTCAATCTTGGCTTTATAAATTGTACTCAGTTTATAGAATATAGTGGTTGAATATAGAAAGTGTGTCTTGTGAAGTCATAGGAGGTCAGCACAGGAAAAGAACTTACGGATGATCTAAAATAGTTCCTTTTCAGATGGAATCACTGGAGTCTAGTTAAGTAAAATGACTTGATTCAGCAAATTAGTAACTGAGGTCTCTGGATGGCTGATGAGGTTGTTTCACATGTTTTTACCCTGTCTTTCCTCAGGGATGCAGAATGAAACTGTGGCTTTGTGCACGTTACGAGCAACTCTTGGCTTCATCGGAATTCCAAGTGTTACTTTGTACTTCTCTTTATGTCAATGGATTTATATTCAAATCCTTTCACCACCAAAAGTAGGACTGGCCTTGTATTCACTGTAGGGTAACAAATTAATGGGCCCATTCTAACAGCAGAGTTACCAGGTCTACAACCAAGGCTTTGCCTTTGATGAAAAGATGTTAATAGACCCCAATGTATTGACTGGCCCTTAACAAGGAAGTAAATTCAAAACTAACAAGAAAATGTAAACCTGATGTGATTTCCCTAACCAAAACAGAGAGCAAATAGACCCCACTCTCTGTGAAGTGTACAGCTACTAAACTTTAATGACAATATCAGTTCTGCTTGATGAGGGCAAAAGTAAGTCCTCAGTTCATCTATTATAAAGATTGGAATTCAGGCTGATTTCACTGCACTTGGCAGGTGGCCGAGCATTAATGAGCTAATGTGGGCCATATTCTAGCTGTACTTAATGAAGGCAGCATGCAAGACATCAACTTCAAGCGAAAAGCTTATATACCTAACTGGTTCAGGCGGAACAGCAGAACGTTGTGTTTGCCAGGTTGCTCATGTTTAAGAGCATGTTAACCTCAAAATTAGAGAAATAGTAAAATCACAATTGTAGGCTCTTCAAATCAAGTTGGTAGCTGTCAAATCTATGCTTTCATTTTAATAAGGCGAGGGTACTTTGGGAAAGGTCACTGACAGAGTATGACAGGCACCCCCATAGTTAGACACTTTCCTCCTGTGCTTTTAAAACAACCCATGCTTACATCTTATAATAATCTATTGTAGAATTTTTCCTAATTCCCTACCCATTCTGCCCCTCTGCACCATGCTAATTCTTCCTATAGCACACGAGAATACTATAACTAGAGATAACTGCTTTCACTAATAGAGAATGTATTATTATGCCAGGCCCTCTACTAGATACCTCACACTGTCTCATTTAATCACAGCAAATCTTTTCATTGTAACCATTGTTACATGCATTTTAGAGATGAAGTGACCAAGACTTAGAGAAATTAACTGACTTGTTCAGGATCACATAGCCAGTAAGGAGTAAAGACGGGTTTGAACACCCAACAGTCTGCACGCCAACATAATTTCATATTTTCATCCTTGATTTTGACTTTGTGCACCCAAAAGACATCATTTCCAGTTACCAATCTCCATCTTCTTTGTCCTAACCTTGGGGAAAAGAAGCTTGCAGCCCTTGCCCTAGAGGACTTTCATTTGGGAAAAGGGGCTCCATAATAGAAAATAACAGGGAAAAGGGGCTTTGTATAATTTTTCTCAGTCTTGTATGCATGCCCAAAATATCTTTGCGGAGCCATCCATGGTATACTTCTATAGTGTGACCTATAGACAATAACAACAAAAATTTCAGGAAAGCCAAGAAATCTTTTATTACTGTATGATATACACAATGCCAGGGTGTCCCACACATAACAGATGAGCAATATACACAAATATGACATTTTTGATAAGAAAGTATTATCACAAAAAATCACTTCTTGGTCTATTTTGTATGATCTTTGTCTATTCATTATGCATGGTTATAATGTTAAGTGGAAAAAGCATAGAATAAAATCTTATCCATGCTCTGATTACCAGAAGAAAAAAATTATGAGTGAATGTTGAAAATAACTGGAAGGGAGTACAAAATGGAAGCAACACTTTGTTGGTGTGGCAGAACTGTGGGATTATTTTCTTCTTCTGTGTTGATTCCTACTAAAGCCATGATGGTGTTGTTTATGCAATACATAATTTTTAAAAGTATAACTGTGAATATCAATTAAAATATGTAAGGTGTGTGCCAACACCATCAGGAAGCATAAACGTGGCATTTCTATTTCTGCTGGAATTCTGGCTTCTAATGAGATCTTTATCCTTGTCACAAAATACAATCAACCCCCAACTAACTGTGTTAATGGAAGGAAGTGCTGATGAGGGCTGGCTAAACACGTGGATGCCAAGGGACCCAGGGCATCCTACCAGTTGCTGCACTGGAAGCCATTCTGTTGTCTCTGGGCCTGACAGCTTGATAGACATGGTCCTGTAGCTCGCTTCTAAATAATCTACACTGACTACCATGAAAGCATCTATACTCAAGAGTTCCTTAACAGAATTTGACCCCAAATGCTGTTGTCACTATGACATCATGTTATTTGATGATGCACAACAGCACTGCAAGGTGTAAGCACTAGGCTTTCAAAGGATTGCCCCAGAGTAGAAACTCTGGGGGCTTGTTAGAAATGCAAATACTCCCACCCCTAAGTCTTTCTGAATCAGAAACTCTGGGAAGTGGGCCCACAAGCCTTCCAGGTGATTCTGATGATTAGTGCATTTTGAGAACCCCTGCACTAAACATATCCTACTTTGTCCCTTCCCTGCATATGCCAAAGGGCCTAATATTTTACTTTTTTCAGGGCTGATCACTTAGTTCACGTAACTCATTTACTATTTCAGGTTAAAAAAGAAAAGTTATTTAAACACAAATGTGTTGCATAAAAAGGGTGGTGTTTTAAAATGCTGTATGCCATTAATATGTTAGATTGAATTAATTTATTAGTTTGCCTTGGGAAAAAAAACCGGATTCTTATGGTTTGGGAGTTTAACTGGAGACCAGTTATGAGAAGATGAAATGACTGTGGGGTAGGGGAAGTTATGACAGAGGTAGTTTGGGGTGCACAGTTTTAGCATGTTCTTTTTTTAAAATATAATTTATTGTCAAGTTAGCTCACATACAGAGTACACAGCGTGCTCTTGGCTTTGGGAGCAGATTCCCGTAATTCATGACTTACATACAATGTTGAGTGTTCATCCCAACAAACGCCCTCCTCAATGCCCATCACCCATTTTCCCCTTCCCCTGTCCCCCCATAAGCCCTCAGTTTGTTCCCTGTATTTAGGAGTCTTTTATGGTTTGACTCCTTCTCAATTTGTAACTACTTTTTTCCCTACCCTTCCCCCATGATCTTCTGTTAAGTTTCTCAAATTCCTCATATGAGTGAAACCATAGGATATCTGTCTTTCTCTGACTGACTTATTTCACTTAGCATAACACTCTCCAGTTCCATCCATGTTGCTGCAAATGGCAAGATTTCATTCTTTTTCATTGACTAGTAGTATTCCGTACACACCAGATCTTCTTTATCTGTTCATCAGTTGATGGACATTTGGGCTCTTTCCACAATTTGGCTATTGTCGACAGTACTGCTATAAACATTGGGGTGCATGTGCCCCTGTGAATCAGCACTCCTGAATCCTTTGGATAAATACCTAGTAGCGTGGTTGCTGGGTCATAGGGTAGTTCTATTTTTAATTTTTTGATAAACTCCACCCTTTCCAGAGCGGCTGTGTCAGTTTGCATTCCCACCAACAGTGCAAGAGGGTTCCCGTTTCTCCACATCCTCGCCATCATCTGTAGTTTCCTGAGGCGTTCATTTTAGCCACTCTGACTGGTGTGAAGAGGAAAAGACGCTCAACATCACTCATCATCAGGGAAATACAAATCAGGACATTCTTGAAAGGGATAAACAAATCCAGGTCCCGCATACAAAACTTACCAACTTTTAGACTACTCAGACCAGCATTCCATGCATTCAAATCAGTTCAATGTCCTCCTTGGGGAGTGGTTCCCTTCTACCTCCCGTTATTGTAAAAGGTGGGTATATCCATTCTCTGAACATATATTAGGGATTTAGTATTTAAAATAGGCCTGCATGGAAGCTTCAATTCTTGTCCAGAAACATTACCTTCTCATAAGATGCAAAGCCATTTTCAATCAGAGCAAAAATAATGTGCAGCTCCAATCTTGTTTTCACGTATAATTATGAATCATTTATCCTGGCTTGAGCCCTGCTGAGCATGGTTCCATCCTAGGATAACCATAATCCCCCTGAGAACACAGACCTTCTTGCTTTAGCTCTTCCCCACTGAGGGCTTATTAGAGAAAATACACAGAAGCTACATGACCAAAACAAAACCTTTACCTGAGACGATCAAAGATGTTACCTACAGCAGAAGACATACAACAGAGGACCTCAGGGTGTGTGCACCCTTCACATAATGCCACCATTCAGTATCTGTGTGTCACTTTGCATTTGGCTGCACAGCCACTTGCCTTGCTAAAAATGAGCAGTAGGATGATAGAAGAGTGAAAACATAAAGCTGCTCCCTTGGGCCTTAAGAGAACAGTGAATCCTGAAGTTAACACATATTTGCTGTCTAGGTAGGGCCAGGACCAGCCTTAGGTGGATTTACCCGTTGGCAAAGTTGGTTTTCTGCCATTGCCACACCTTCTTGTCCCCAGATTGCATCTCCTTTTCCAGAGTGCCAACCATTCGTTTTCTCGCACTACACCGACTGACCAAACAACACACCTTCATGTAGCTGACATTCACACCTTGTTCCTGCTCTTTTCCTGGCTAAATATGTGCAGTCTTCTACTCTTTTCTCATGACTAAGTAGAGAAGCTGGGCAGCATAATGATTATGAATATGGGCTTTTGAGCTAGATAGAGTGTCTGTGTTCAAATCCCATCTCCACCACCCAGCAGCTGTGTGGCCTCGGGCAAGTAATTCAACCCTCCTGTTTGTCAAAGTTCTCATCAAAATGTGACATTACAGCTACCTCATGGGGTGGTCAGAGAGGGTTAAATGAGCTAATACTTAGAGATACCCTGCACACAGTATGTGTTTATACGGAAGTTTGTTTCCTTCCCCACGCTATTCTATATTTTGTCGCACCCCTGTCTTCCTCCTTAGGTCACCCTCATTTGTCACCTTTTCTCCTAAAATGGGTTGCTAAGAGCACAGTGCACAGGGACATGCCCCCGGGATGGTTTTCTCCTGGGCCTTATATTTTTCTTAGAACATATACATCTTTATATTTAACCCATTTTTTGTAATGCAGTTTGGGAAAGCCCCTCAGATGCAATCTATTCATTTACAAACATTTTGCCATTCTTTTGCCTTCTTATCAAATGACACTGAAATACGCTTCTTTGGATGATGGGAAGAATATAGAATAAAATGCTTTAGCCTCACACACAGTTGATTGAAGCCTGGTTTGCACCCCAAGCATAGCTTCGGCTTCATTTCTAATCATGGTCTTCTTACCCCTATGATGTTCTCTCTTTCAAGTCCAATATTCACTGGTGCAGTACATTAGTAGCTTTAAAATATCTTTTTTGGGGGGCAGGGAATACAAGCTATTAGCAGGGCTATAACACGCCAGCTAAAAGGAAAAGGGTGATAGGCGTGGGTGTGGGCAAAAGGTGTTCTATGCAACCCCACTGGGACATCATCACTTTAGAAAACAATTTTACAGTCATATAGTTAAATTAACTGGTAGTTAGAGGCAATTATGTGATAAAGTAAAAATATTTATGTTCTTTAGAGCTCCAAAACTGTCATTTGAAGTGTGACAAATTTTTAAGTAATTTCACCTGCAACTTTTGAAAGATTAGTTCTATGACTAAGGGCATAAAATTGAAACAGGTTGCCACTGTGAAATAAAATCAAACCTATCTCCCCCTTGTAATTTTCCTTGAATTTAGTGCTCACGCAATGTCTCACAGTCATAGTTCTCATGCTTAAAATATATATTTTCTAAACAACCACAATTTGAAATTTAAGATTTAAAAATGCCATCTTTCTGGGGTGCCTGAGTGGCTCAGTGGGTTGAGCACCCTACTCTAAATTTCTGCTCAGGTCAGGATCTCACAGTTTGCCAACAATGTAGAGTCTGCTTGGGATTCTCTCTCTCCCTCTCATTATGCCCCTCCCCTACTTGTGCTCACTCTCTCTCCATAAATAAACTTAAAAGTAAATAAGTAAAAATGCCATCTTTCCAAAAGAATCCCAAAATAAGATGTGCACGTGCACATGCATACACACTTTTGTTGTATACATACACAGTTCTTAGTCCCCTGCCTTATCTTTTTTTTTTTGCCACTTTTTTTGATGGTAAGCAGAAGCTTACACTTTCTCCTCTTATTCTTGTTAAAAGGTACACTGGAAGCCATAAGCCATTAAAAAAAAGAAATTACCTACTATCATATCTTCTACATAGCTATTTTATGATTGCTCATTACCGTTTTTGTCTCTGCTTATGTACATTTACATTTTTACACAATTGCAACTATAGGGTATAGACAATATTGTGTTTTTCCTCAATACTTTATATTGTGCATTTTTAGTGTTGTTAGTCTCCATGACCATCATTTTAACAAGCTGCCAAATATTCTTTTGAATGACTACATCATAATTCATTTTACGATTCTTCTATTGTGGGGCACTTCAATGGTTTCTAGTTCACTATTGTGCATAGTGCTGCGATGAACATTTTTATGCTATGGCTTTCTCTTTCTTTTATTCTATTTCTTTGGGCTAGAGTCCCACTAGTGGGATAAAGAGTTAAAATGTATGCACTTTTTACTTTGGAAGATCTTGACGCCTAAGGTCAAATTGCTTTTCAAAGTATTTTATCAATTTACATGAACTCTAGCAATATATAAGTTCATCTATACCTCTGTGTATTTCAATCTCATAGCAACATGTTTATTTATATTCATATCAAGTGATATTATAGATAATTATAAGTCATTTACTGTGTCTCCTAATCTTTGGCCTTGGTGGAAGGCCTTTTGCTCCTGAAGCTTTCATGGGTGTTACTAGCACAGTATTCAAATACAAGTACACACAGGAACACACACATACACAGCCCCAGATTTCAGACCAGCAGTGAGACAGGAGTCAGATATTTGCCCTCATATAATACTGGAAGTACAAAGATGCAAAGGAAAATGAAATGTAGTATGTGGTGTTCGGTCTCCAGGCTTTCTCATTTTCTTCTCACCTCTTCTCTGCACCACTTAACTGTCCTAAACTCCAGCTCCTGTCAAGACTGTGTTCTCTTTCATTCATGGCAGGACACCAGCCTTTGTGTATTGCTCTTGGTCCAGAGTCTAACTACCTCTGAATGTCACCATGAGAATATGTATATATTCAGTCCATCCCTCCCCGCAACCACAAACTGCTCCCAGTCATGTGCACAAAGGGCTGTCCGTGGAGCTAAGCATGGAGCAGTCCCCTGGACTACAAAACAGCACAGGGGATAAACGTGCTCCTGGGTGGCCAAGCAATGGATGAGCTTGCTAAGCTCCCACCCATACAGATCATGAGTGATAGTCATCTAATCATGAGAGACTGGATCAGAGCCAGTACCTCATTTCACATGGGTCACTCAGGGGCCACAGGAGATAGAAATAAGTTTGAATCAATGCAGTCAAAAGGTGAAAACTTACTGATACCTTGACTTGTTCTCGCTCTCATAAAACGTTATAGCGTTCACCTTTCATATATGATGCTTTGAGTCTAATTTTTATTATAATATTATGGATAATGCATGCTATTAGAGAAAATGTGCACCTTTGAAAATGATAATGCCATATTTACCTTTACATTTTCTTGCACATAGAATTCTTCCCCAATTGGGGGAAATTTCTGCTTGGGACATCAATCACAAGTGTCAGCTTTTTGGAGTTCATAGGGCATCAGGTTCCTAGCCACAAGAGACCAAGATAACAGGCACCACGTACCTCTGGAATAATTCTTGCAAATGACCTTCGAGGGTAACTTGAGCTTGAAAAAAGAACTGCTCTATACCCCTTTGTTCAATATGATGCTCTCTTGTCCACTGCAGCTTAGAATTGGACCCACACAGATGGGTGGGTGGGCTTAGCCACTGGACCAGCTCATCAGTGCAGATGAATTCAATCACGGAGGTTCTCAAGAGCACACTCCCAGATTCTTTTGCTAAAGTTTGGTTCTCACATTAGGAATACATTATATATCCTATTAAAAAGGTGCTGTCTCTATAAAGATCTATATACAAAATTAACTGCAAGTAGGAGCAAATAGCATTGAGATGTTTTTCACTTAATGGAAAGAAGTGAGGAAGAACATGATATCTGAGTATGACTCTTTTACCTCTCCTGCTTGGCCTGCAGTGATAGAGTACTGGAGTTTTGTTTTACTCCATACAACCAATATCAAAGAATGGACCCAGAAAAGATGACTGGCCATTCTTCTGCCAGATCAAAACTTTAAAACTTGGAAGGAAAGAAACCCTAGCTCGAAAAGTTATTTTTTTTCAATCGCTTATGCTTACTTTCATTTTTAGCTTCCTATGATATAAAAGTAAAATCTCTTGAAGAGTTATAAAGTACCATAACATCATGTTCTATATTCTCTCAAACAGGCCAGCACTTGGGCAGCAACACCTCTCTTCTCTCTCCTTAATGAGAACTTAGATTGCCCATGGAGCACTTTGAGGATGAAAGAAGGGAACACTAAGTGGGAGATCCAGACTTCAATGACCTTTGTCATATTGCCTGTGCAACTTTAGGCAAGTATTGGGACTTTAATAAAAGGAGTAGACTCTCACAAGTGAATGTCATTTGCCCAGGTCGATAGTGAGGAAAGATCCACATTTCATACTTCTGGAACCTCTTTAATTTTCTTAAAGTTAAAAGATCTGGGGTGGGAGAGAGGAAGGGTTTTATAAATTAGTACTGTAAGTGTTCATAATCATAATTTTTGTTTCAATAACTCTAAAACGGATGCAGTTTTCTAAAACTGACCCATAGTTGGATACAGCTGTGCTATTTGGTTGCCTAGGAGTGAATTTATTTCCTTGTGCATAAAACCCACAGTGAGGGGTGCCAAGGTGGCTCAGTGAGTTGAGTGTCTGACTCTTGGTTTTGGCTCAGGTCATGGCTCAGGTCATGTAGGATCGAGCCCTGTGTCAGGCTTTACATTGAGCATGCAGCATGCTTAAGTTTCTCTCTTTCTGGAGATCCTGGGTGGCTCAGTCAGTAAGTGTCTGACTTTTAGTTTTGGCTCAGGTCATGATCTCAGTTTCATGAGTTTGAGCCCTGCATCGGGCTCTGTGCTGGCAGTGCAGAGCCTGCTTGGAATTCTCTCTCCCCCTGTCTCTGCCCCTCCCCCCTCAGGCTGTCTCTGTCTCTCCCAAAATAAAGAAATAAACTTAAAAAAAAAAAAAAGATTCTCTCTCTCTCTTCCTCTGCCCCTCTCTCTCTCTCTCCCTCTGTCTCAAATAGAAAAAACAAAATACATTAAAAAAACACACAGTCAAAAATCTGTTGACATTCTAGATTTTAAAAAATTGTATTTAAAACATTTCTTCCATTTCCTATAAAAAGGGACTAATTGATCCCCTCCCCCACCCTATAATAGCTCTATGACATGGAATAGCACTGTAGTCACAGAGAACTGGACATCTCCATAGACTCATTACAGTGTGGCTTCATGCCCTGATAGGAGTTTCATAGGAAGTAAGCAGACTTCTGGGGAAAGAAAAAGACCCTCGAGGGTGCCAACACCTTGTTGCCAGAAGGTTGGGAATCTTCTTTTCCTGTGCACTGCTGGCACAAAGTTTCCTAGGTTTCCATTAACAGGGAAGCCAGGCCTTCCATCCCTGCTCCCAGAGGTGATCGCAGGTCTTCTGGTCACGTGTTTTCTTTGCTAGCTGCTATGGGAAAAAGTATATGGTCGGCTCCTTAGGGGCTGGGAAATACCCCGTGATCCACTTAGCTAAGTGAATACATATATTTTCAGCCCCAAGGGTCGGATGGGTTGATTCACATCAAAGTGTAATGATCTTCGGCAGCATGTACTTATAATTCATAAGGTGACTTGGAAAGCATGAATGCTGTGCTTCATGCTCCATGGTTGGTGCTGTTAATAATGTTGATGATAATGATGACATTATAAATAATAATAATAATAATAGTAAGAGACAAAAGTTCTCCCAAGAAAGTCCATTATAATTTAATTGGATCGTACTTTCCTATATTTTTCTAAATGTTTACAATACATACGTGTACTTTTAGGTTCAGAAAAAACTATACACTTATGTGTATGTGTATAATCATTACATAAATATGTACGTATACGTATGGGTATGTGAGATATATATGTATATATCCACACTGAAGGGGATTCTCTTATTCTGTCAACCATGTTTTGGGGGCACAATGTGCTGTCCTGAGAGCATTCATGCTGCTTTGAAGAATGTCCAAATGGCAACTGGCATGACTCTGGAGAGTTCCATGAAGGCTTCCCTGAGAGGGGAATGGCTCTCTCTATATTTTTGAACATGTGCAAATTCCCTTGCCTACACTTTGTATACTTCCCCATTTCTGTGTTTGCTTCCAGAAGGGAGAGGGCCAAGAAAGAGCTGAACTTGTTCCAGAGGGAGGTGTTTCTGGCAGGTGTGAGGATTTGAAGATAATAAAAACATGTAGCAACCAGCAGTCCCCTCAGCTGAGCAGCAGCTGCCTCTCTACGCTACCCGCTAAAGCCTGCTTTGGAAGTGTTCTTGGCTTCAGACACTAAGCGGACCCACTTCTGTGTTTCCCACCATTTGATCTTCTTACTGCTTAGCCCATCACTGGGGATTCCCAGCTACTAAATTAGGAAAGTTTGAAAAGCTCTTCATTTCAACCGGTTCCCATCAACTATGCTAGGCAGAGCACATTGTTTTATCGTAAGCACATAATTTTCCTCAAAGAGCTTGTGGCAAATAAAAGGACACAGATTAAAACTGAATCAAAGGGAAGAATGTGTCAGCAGTTATGTATTTTGGGGGAAAAGAAGGTTTCACCTCAGAGGTGGGAAATTCCAGAATTTTCTGTGTTTCAGGACTAAACTCAGCACAAATGTAGGTAAAAAAAAAATGGAGTCTTCTTTTCTTCTTTATATGGTTAATGTGGGTAAGAGCCACAGTGCGCTGAAACTGACTTCATTTTGATTGCTTTCGTGCAGGTAGGAGATGGATGTTAATAATGCTTCAGACATACATTTTTATAAGGGTTTTAAAGGCCTTAGGCCAACGTGGCTGGGTTTTTTTCAAAAAGATTTCCTTTATGCTCTTTGCACGTTTTTGAGCTTCAAACTAAGATTCTATGAGCCAGCTATTTTCAAGTGCAGATAACAACATGATTGAAACAAATCTCTATTAGAGAAGAACAAAGATGGATGAACACATTTTCTTCCATTTTATTGGGACTTACCAAATGTTGAGAGTTAAAAAAAAATAGTCAAAAACCAATATAGCACAGAAACAGGAGCAGTGCTGGAATATTTGATGTGTAAAATAAAAACAAAAGCAAAAATACTGTTTCAAAGAAATTAGTAGTAAAGTTGGAAAACAAGGCATTTTTCTCTGTAGGAAGGTCTTTCTTCAGCTTTGGGCTATATAAAACTAAGCAGTGAATATTAATTTAGCCCCACAATTTTCCTGTGATTAGTGGTAGTGGTGTTATTGTTAATGTTTCTGGAAGGATAAAAGAGGTTTCTATGGTATGGAAGTTTATAAACTGGTGAATTTTGAGATGGGTATTTTCATCACTTTCTGCCTATATTCAAGGCTATCTTGTCCTAATATAAACAGGATTCCCCAGAAATAATAATAATCCTTACAAGTAGTATTTATATATGTATAATTTGATTTACATGTAAAAATAGTATCATTTCACAAGTGCACATAAAGTTAGAGATATTTCTGTGTGTGTATTTTTATAAGCAATGATCCCCACCTCCCCAACCCCACCCCGCCCCGCCATTGACCCTCCCCAGAGCAGGCTAAGCTGGGAAGAGGCTATTTCTGTCAGCTAGAATGTCTGGCTCTTGAGGCACAAAGTACTAGACAGAACTGGGTTGTAACATGGAGTGATGGGGTCAAGGTCACAGGCTGGAGAGCAATTAGCTTTGTACAGATGATACAACTGTGTCCTAGGGGTACAGATGCCCCTTGGTCATCTGATTGGGAGCTGTGTATGGTTGATCTCAAAAGAAATCCAAGTGTGAATGGTCCAGTATGATCAGTCGTATCCACTGAGATCACACAAAATGCATATGCTCCACCACAACAGGTTTCTCTTCCATGGCCACAAGGGCTGTGTCCTAAATGTAAAGGGTTGGTGGGGGATGGGTTCTGTAGCATTATTTTTTAGGTCATCCGCATTGGAACATGCTATGTACTGAGAGGGAATCCATTTCAAAATACTTACAACTGTAATATACTTAAAGATATATAGCTATATCTATCCAATATGGTTTTATTGGCTAGATTTCATTAGTTAGGAAGGCAAGACAGTGAAGTTAAAAAAAGCTCAGCTTTGTAGTCAGACAAATGTAAATTAGAATCCCAACTCCATACTACTTTCTATAACCTTGGGAAAGTTAAATAATTTACAGAGCCTCAGTTTCCCAAACCATAAAATGGAATTTGTTTGATATCTATCTTTTTCCCATTTGGGTTTAGTGATACTCCAAATTTCTCTTTGTCATTCCTCACAGTGTTTTCCAGCTCTTTCCATTTACAGGGTTTTGGAGTTTTAAGTTTCTTTAAATGAAAACTTCCTATGCGAGTTCATAACAACTCTGAAAACTCCTCTCTCCTCCTAGCAGGGTGAGCTCTAACCTCCTCCACTCCCAGCACTACACACATGTAGTTATGTGCACGTGTGTGTATGTGTTGGAGATGACAGCTCCAGGCAGCGCTTATCTCCATGCCTCTACACTTTTCCACCTTGAGTTGGGTACAGCTTTCCGCTTGCTCCCTCTCATGTGGCCCAGCACTGTTGCCATATTGGGAGGGGAAGAAAAAAATGAGGGAAAAGTGTTAGGAAAAGGTGGTGTCATGGGCTAAGGACAGAAAACAACATCTGAACTAGAACAAGATAGGATGTCCTCAAGTGTCGACTCCAGGGCGCTCTCTTTCTCTCTCTATATATAGTCTCCTAGTTCTTTCATAAAATATGAAAAAAGGGATACTATGAGTATACACTAAAAATTGATCACGCTTACTTAAATCTTAGAAGCTAGATTTTGAGTAACCTATTTGTGGACATGAAAAGTAAAAGAAGACTATATAATTCAATTCAGAAACTGACAAACTGGGAATATATGTTGATATTCTGAGCTAATAACTATTAATATCAAGAAAGTGTGATGTCTTGTTACTACCCTGCGGTAAGACTGATGTTGCATGAGGCAAATTCTAATTCGATTAGGTATTATAGGTTGAGGAATATTTCTTTCATGACAGACCACCAACAACCTTTGTTATTGATCATCCAATCCAGAATAGGAATTGGTAGATAGAGTACAAATCGATAAGTGTCCACTGTATTCAACCAGTGATGAATAACTTAGCGACCTATTTTAATTTACCTTAATTTGCAATTCAATTGGTTACATATTTTCCCCCAAAGTGTTAATCAATTTTCAATCAAAGAAGATTGAAGTGTCACCCTGGGTCAATTCAGAGTCCAAATTCTTTGGTATATTCTTTGGTCAACTCTTTGGTATATGTTTACATTTTCCTGGAAAGTGCCAAGCTATAGATTTGTTCACTTACTGACCCATTTGTATAAGTAAAAGTCCACATCCTCTTTCCCTACCCCGTTCCATCTTGCAAAGAAACCAATCATGTATAATCATTTCCCAATATGGCAGCTGTAGATAAATCTGTAATTTTAATGACAACTTGCCCTTTTTTTCCAGGTTTAGATTTTCCCCTATAGTTGTCTTTAAAAAGTGTCTGTCCACTTGTTGATTGACACAACCATTCAGATCACTTACAGGATTGGTGATCTAAATCCTTAAGACAAAAATACTTGCTTTCGGCTATAGCTGTATTAAAGACGGTCAACAAACAAACAAACAAACAAACAAAACCACAAATCTCCTTGCCTATATGCCTCTCTCTTTCTGTCTGATTCTACTGGCTTTCCTGAAGCTGATGTCCATGTCACTAGAGCCACGTATGTGATCACCCCACCCTATTCTGTATTTCCAAAATCCTCCATATTCTAGAAAAACACCTGGCTCCTTTTTCCATCAAAGTTTAACCATCCTGAGTTCCATTTTCCCAGGAGTTCTTGGATGACAAGTACTAATCTCAATTATTTGATCTCACGGGTAATGGGCTATGGTGGCTTGATATACTAATGCTTCAATATTATAAAATAACAAGCTCCATAAGAGAAAGACCAAGATATTTTAATTTACTTTTGAGTCCAAACTTCCCAGCACGGTGAATGACAAATAGTACTGAATTTTGAGCCCATAATAAGTATTCAATAGCTATTGTTGAATCAAAGAATAAGGATACTTATTTATATTCTAACTAGGTTTTTCAAAATTTTAACCCAAAGAGGTTTATAATAATGGTGTTACCAAAACTCAGAGGGGTTTGAGTGTTATCAAACACTTCAAAGGATTATTTTGGGATTAAGATACTCCAGAAGGTATGCTAAATGCTGAATGTTATTGGGTACCTGATCTACCACAGGTAAGGTTAATAAAACTAATTTCATAAAAATAGATTTTTTAAGACACCTAGTAACATCCATTTAGCAGGCATTAAAATGTTCTAATTGAGTTTAAAATATATAACTTTGAGCCTAAGTTGTTTTGTTTGGATGATTCTAGTGCTTAAGATTATGAAAGTAATTTCTTTATTTACTTGGATGCTTCTGATCAACCATAGTCTTCTGAATACTGCAAGACAAGCCTATTAATGAACTACAGTTTCTTTGTTTAGGTAACTCACTTCTTTCTCTGGTCTGGCCAATTCCTCATTGTCTTATCACTCATATAAAACATTTTAATTTTATTTTTACTGTTTGAAAGAAAGCTGTCCCCACCCAATTTAGCATTGTGAAAGTATCCAGAATCAATTTTAGTAGATGCTAACCTACTGGGACCCCTAAAGGGACTGAAATAATCCCCCAACAGTAATATAATTCCAGAACTGGAAAAAAACACTAGAGATCATTTAGTCCAAGCCCTTTAGTTTAAAAAAAAACAAACAGATTTGATTTAATAAGTTGTTGCAAGTTTAGACTAAAATGTAGGCCCTGTAATTCTTATTCCAGGATTCTTCTATACCATGAAGTTTCATCCTTAGTCATGGAATCATTAACCCATTGGAGACCCCTTTTATTACACATCTATAATGTGACAGATACTGCTAAAGTACTGATGATGCAGAGATACAAGACAGTGCTAGAGTGACAATACTTACTGCCCTGTCCCTGCCCTCAGGGTGCTCACATTCTAATGACTACAATAGATGTCTAAACAGGTAACTGCCAGCGGTATAAACTTATAGGCCTTGTGGAAACGTGTAGCAGGGCACGTAAGTCAACCTGAAGCCGGGGCAGGCACCTGAGCTGTGGTTCCTCTTCAAAGTTCCATCACTACATGGAATCATTTCTGAAAAGAACATCTGACTTATTCGTCATGTTTCCCCAGAGTCACATTTGCGCTTTTGTGACAGTCTAGTGACCTGCTTTATGTAATATTGAATATACCCAGCAGAAAAAATTGGCTAAAAACAGCAAAACCCCCAAACACCTTAGAAAAAAGAGAATAACACTTCTTTAAGCAAACAGTATTCTAATATTTTGGATGGATAAGAAAGAAAAGTAGGAATGCCAAAACGTCTAGCTTGGTAAGATGTTAAGCCAAAATAGCTCACATGTTCAATGGTGTCATTACTAGTGAACTGCACACAGGATCAACCAATCCTTGTAAATCACCAGATTTCACAAGGGCTAGGGTCTACAAACTGCAAGTGCAGAATCAGGAATAAGATGCATTTCCACCGTCAGGTGAAAGGGAGTAGAGCCACAGAAGAAAGGAGATTCTATGGGTGGTGACTTGTTGGTAGTTCAAGAAACTGTATAAACTCTCCAGAATTTATATATTCCAGATACCACAGGATTGGCTTTTGTCTAATCAGTTCGTCAACAAAAACATTCTTGTCATATCATTGGGTTATTTTGCTTTGAAAAGAAATGTTTCTTGAATATTATAAGTGAAAGTCAGAAGAAAATAAAAGTATAATATTATAGGAACTTACGATTGGCTGATTATTACAGCCATAAACTGACGTGCACCTGCAGTTAAGTTCTGTGATTGGTCTTCATGAGGATTTCATTGACAGTCAATGTCTTCATTTTTCTTGTTATAACAGCAACTTCAGTCTGTATATATGCATATATAACAGTTTTTTAAGGGAATGTGAAAATGTTTCGAAGGGTCTTTTTAAAAATCAAATAAGCAGCTGCAAATGGGGAAATAACCATTCCAACTCTGTTTGGGAAACAGCTCTGATCACTCAGGGTATTCAGCAACTGCACAGGGAACTTATTTAGAACAGCTCTGAATATACCATGAAAACCAGCCCTAAGCTAATTCGTCTGATTGTACTCTTGGCAGCTCTTTTCGGATTGCTAACACTTTGCAGCTGTAAAAATAAAACAAAAACACCCTTGAAATAAGTTAGGTGCATATATGAAAAGCACAGCTGGGCTACTCCCCTAGATCATCTGCAGTTATAAGATTCATTTTTTGAATGCTATTTTGCAAAGGGGAAGACCATGGCCATCTCTGAAGAAAAGCCAAAATTGCAAAGAGGATTCATTCATAGTTCTTTTTCCCCTCTATACCTTTTCTCTCCTATGTCTCTGGAACCATTTTACTTAGCTCCATGGAAATTGCTGTTAGACACATCAGTTTTGGCCAAGTCCACACAAAACCAAATAGAGATCAAGCAATTTTTTGGAGTCTCAGAATAACAGAGAATCTGGATGATTCTGGGCATGAAATGTCTTTATTTACCATCAGGATTCTTTCATCTCAAATTCTTTGGATAACTGTTTATATTCATATGGTCTTCATAGGAACCCTTTTAGAAGTTACAGGAATCAAATTATCTTGTTGACTTTTTTAGTGTAATGGAGCTAAAATATCTTTCTGGAAAACTTTCTGCCCACCTCCAGGAGTCTGCCTAATATCACTTTCAGAATGAAATGCTTGAATATTCCTTATTTGCAATTTTCTTTGTTGCACATAAATTTTCTGTCATGTTCCAAAGTCAGAAAGCTCCCTGAGGGAGGGGTCTACATCTCTTATTAAACACAGCGTCCTTGCAAAATGTTCATCAAAAGTTGATCAAGTCATTAAAATTCCTCCATGGTTCCCTTTTATCTTTGCCATAAATCTTGAACTTACACTTGATTTTTACTTCCTGTTTGGTCTTATCTCCTGCATTCTATTCCATCAGTTTTCTTCTCCATCAATAAATGAATTAGTCATTCTTGCAACACCTCTACATTTGCTCACACTTGTTGCTTTTTTTTTTTTTTTAATTTTTTTTTTTTCAACGTTTATTTATTTTTGGGACAGAGAGAGACAGAGCATGAACGGGGGAGGAACAGAGAGAGAGGGAGACACAGAATCAGAAACAGGCTCCAGGCTCTGAGCCATCAGCCCAGAGCCCGACACGGGGCTCGAACTCATGGACCGCGAGATCGTGACCTGGCTGAAGTCGACGCTTAACCGACTGCGCCACCCAGGCGCCCCCACACTTGTTGCTTTTGATGTTTGGAATATGCTCTCCATTTCTGTCTGGGAGGCTCCATTTGTTCTTCCCATTCATTATGACTTGCCTTTGGAAGCCTTCTTCAACATCCCCAGGGCAGCCTTACATGTCCTTTTCTTAGCTCTTCCTGAGCACAATGTGAATTATTTCATTATAGGATTGATCATATTGCCGCTCAATGAGATAGAACGCTCCCTGGGTCCAGAGCCTTGTCTTCTCATTCTTGTATTCGGAAGTGATATACAGGCATTGACCAGTTAGGACACCAGTTACACATCCAGGTCATCTGTGAGTAGCCTATGCTGGCTGAGTGCAGCCTGCCTGTGTTGCCAGCAGCAGCAGCTACCATATACTCATTCACCATTTATTGAACACATTGAGAGATTTCATGGATTAAAGAATAAATGAATGGATGAACGAATGTTTCTTTTTCAATGTGAGTTCATGGAATAACTTACTAACTTGTCTGTTGGTGGCAAAGGATGCTTTTCTAATTTTGAAATATTCTCTCACATTCAGAGGTCACTAACCATAAGGAAACCCGGAAATAAAGTTTCTGGACATTTTATTCAGACCCTGTTTAGAGTGGATCTTTCTAAGCTACAGGCAAATCTCATTTATATGTGGGTGGATTCTCTGAATTACGGTTTATTCACAATAAACCATGTTTTAAAGTTCTTATTAAGAATTAGCACCCAAAAAAAAAAAAAAAAAGAATTAGCACCTACTCTAAATTAATTAAGTGTTCACGGTGTGGCTTCATTACATGGTTTGCAGTGTTGTGAATCCCCAGAGCACCAGACACATCCATATTCAAATGTAAGTTCAAAATAAAATTTAAAAAGCACATTATAGAGCTAAATGTAAAAACTTTTTGGACCATGCTCCTACTCATCTCTTACAGGAGTAGAGTCCTTCCAACTCTTCAAAGTGTGTTCTCATGCATTTTATGAGGCTAGGTAAGCTGGTATCATTCCCTTTTACACGTGAGTAAACAGGAACCAATAAACAGGATAAGTAGTTCACCTAGGGAAATGCAACTCAATAATGACAAAAAGGTCCCAGATCCACTGTCTCCTGGATCAGACTGAGACTCATGTCTTCTGTCTGGTATCTTTTTGCTACATTTCTCTGTAGTTGCATCTGTGTTTTCAACCATGCTAAGCACACAGTCAAGAATTGTGCTTCCCTCCTCTGTTCCTGTTTCCATGTTTACTCCCTTGGTATAAAACCGAGCCCAGGGTTTTATGGTGAATGGGCTTTGTCTCAGAGGCATTTAAAATTACATTATTATAATATTATTAATCTTTTGATTACATGAGCTCACTTCATTTGAGAATAAATTCACAATGTTTTAATTGTCACCAGGGTGTGTGGTAGCTAGTGATATAGTTGTAAGCAGATGTCAGTAGAAATTTTCATGGCAGTACCAGGTGATGACAAGCATATCACAATATAGAAACTACTGAAATAAAATTTTTATGTTCTAAATAATCTGGCTAGCTCATGAAATTCGGCAAAGCAGGTATTTCTTGCAATATGCTTTCTAACACCTTGTCCAGGAAAGGCATGGTTACCAATTTCTCTGAAGCTTAAGTCATAGCTTGAACATTTTCACTAAAAAGAGGATTTTTCAGGATTCTTAGCTTATTGTTCCTTTTCTTAATTTTATCCCCTAAGGTTTAAGTAGATCTTCTTGATACCAGGGAAATTATTTCTTTTCTTCCTCTGGGTTTACATTTTATGTATGGCTGTTGAAGGTGTGTCTATGCTGTCTTTCTCTTTAAATAATTGAGTTTTCTAAAACTGTATTGTTTGCTAGTATTTTGCCATATATCAGTGTGCTGACACAAAATAATAATTTTATTTATTTTAATGTTTATTTATTTTTGAGAGAGGCAGAGTGTGAGTGGGGGAGGGACGGAGAGAGAGAGAGAGAGAGAGAGAGAGAGAGAGAGAGAGAGAGAAACAGAATCCAAAGCAGGATCCAGGCTCCGAGCTGTTAGCACAGAGCTTGACAAGTGCTGAAACCCATGAACCATGAGGTCTTGACCTGAACCGAAGTCCAACGCTTAACTGACTGAGCCACCCAGGTGCCCCACAAAATAATAATTTTAGTAGATTTTATGACAATTGGAACATCCTGAAAAAGTGTTTGTTATTAAGCTCAATAAAAAAGAACTTCTCTATTAGAGTATTAAAGTTTGCCTGACCTGAGCCTATTCATTGTTGTTTTAAACAACCATACTCTCTCATATATTATGATAAATATCCATAGTTATTGTGCTTACCTCACACACCAATCAACAAACCAGTGAATTATGGTGCAGATAATTAGTTTGACTCTAAAAGAGACTTTGGCTAAGCTGTTGGCTTTCTTTTCTGAAGTTGGCATAATTCAAGTTCACTCCTTGGATTTGGTTTGAATTTGAAGCCAAAGAGCTATAGAATATCTGTGACTACTCTACCTCTGAACTTGCCTGATATGCTCCCGGGTACTATGGAAATCAGAATGGAAAGTGAGACATATTGCAAAAGCCTCTAACCATTCTAGGACAACTCTCAAGTTCTTCAAATTAAAAAAAAAAAATTTAGTATTTATTTATTCTTGAGAGAGAGAGACAGAGCATGAGCAGGAGAGGGGCAAAGCACAAGACGGACACAGAATCTGAAGCAGGCTCTGCACTGTGAGCTGCCAGCACAGAACCCGATGTGGGGCCCAAACTCGTGTCTCTTCAAGCTGTGAGATCATGACCCGAGCCAAGTCGGACGCTTAACCGACTGAGTCACCCAGGCGCCCCATCAAGTTCTTCAAATTTTTTATGGTAAATATGAATGACGAGTCATGTGTTAGATGTGGGAGAGACAGTATGAGCCAACACAGACACGTTTTATATGCCCCAGTGACTCAGATGCAAATGGAACAAACCATATTATTCAGATAATCATACTAAAAAAGAAAATTACATCTATGGCAGGTGCTTCCAAAGAGAGAAATATGATTTGATGAAAGTATATAAACAGATTTTATCTAAATAGAAGTAACTGATAACAAATTTGAGTTATCTATTGTAGAAACTCAAGAAGAGTTGAAAGGACTGGTATAAAGAGCTGAGAGCTCAGGACAAGTGGAAAATAATATGTAATGTATAGAAAGACATAGAAGGACAGAGAGAAAAGAAAGGGTGAGGAAGAAAGGAAAGACAGGGATGAGAGATATAAAAAATGTACAGTTGACAGAACTTTTCACAATAGACTTCAAGATCTAGATGTATAGACCATATGGGATTTGTTGAGATGATGGTGATAGGAACCAGCTAAGATTTATAAAAGAGAAGGAATGAGAACAGAGATGGATGTGTAGCAACATCAGAATCAGGAGGGATCTTGATAGAAAGAGAAATGAGGGAATAGAAATCTGAACTATTGACTGTATTCAGAATGTTCCTGGTCTTGAGAAATCAGAAAATATGTTGTTATATCAAATTACTATAATTTTTGAGAAAATATCTCATCATGCTTGCCCTTTTACCTCTCTGATCTCTGATCACATCTCCTCAGTCTCCCTACATGGACTCCAATTCTATATTTGCTCTCAAGCATTGGTCTTCCATCCTGGCTTCTTTCTTAAAAAAATTTTTTAATGTTCATTTTATGTATTTTATTAATTTTTTAAATATTTTTTTATTTTTGAGAGACAGAGAGAGACAGCATGAGCAGGGGGTGGGGCAGAGAGAGATGAAGACACAGAATCTGAAGCAGGCTCCAGGCTCCAGGCTCTGTCAGCACAGAGCCTGACACGGGGCTCAAACTCACAAGCCGTGAGATCATGACCTGAGCCAAAGTCGGATGCTTGACCAACTGAGCCACCCAGAGCTCCCCCATCCTGGGGGATCTGAATCACCCCCTTGAAGAGCACATAATCTCATATCTCATGACCACAGCCATATCATTGACTTTCAAACCTAGTCCTCCAACCCTGACTGCTTTCCTGCAAAACACATATTTTAAATTTGGATAATCTGTTGTCAACCCCAACTCCACATATCTCAAACCAAACAAACTATACCTCTCCCCTCTCTACAGAATCTCTAGCCTAGCATAATAGCCATGTATTGTTTCAGATACAAAGGCAGAAACCCTTGAGGCATGCTTTGGTCTTCCTTGACTGCTTCCCTTCCTTGCACCTCCGTAGCCAGTCTACCACCAAATCTCACAATTTATCCTGTGAGATAACTCTCAAGTTTGCCCCATTTCTTATTCCAGTTGCCAACATCCTGGTCCAGGCCCATGTAGCTTAGTGCCTGACCCATAGCAGAGCCTTTTATCTTTTCTCCTAGGCTCCAGGGATTTCTTCCCTCCAATTTACTCTAGAAACATCTGTGTAACATTCCATAAATAAATTTTAAACATCTTTCTCCATTTTAAGAATTTACAAGGGTTCCACAATTGCTGTTTTATAATCTGTTTAAACCCATGCCTACTGTATTTGTCAAGCTTTACTCTCCATTATTAATATTGTGAATATAAGAATGTTTGTTTTTCTTCTTTTCCAAACATAAAATTAATTCATATTTATTGTGATTTTCTAAATTATGTACTACCTCTAAGAAGTTGTAGTAACCGACATTCACTATTGAAAGTCACAGGCTATACTCTTCTAAGATGCTTTTTATACCACTTGGTCCTTTCTGACTTCTATATCTAAATGCTTACAGATGCATCACACTGATACTTTCTTAATTAAATGCTTCATGCACTGTTATTTAAATATATCATGAAGAGTCTTTAACTTAGGCAAGTTGTAACAGTTTGAATTATTTTTATTCTTTATAAAAATTAAGATATTTGATAGTGAAATCAAAATAGTTCCAAGTAATTCCCTACTATACCTGAGGAATGAATATAAAATTGATAACATAATTTTCAAAAAAGTAAATATTTTATAAAATAAAGCAACAGAAATTTTTTTAAAGTATGCATTACTTGCACATGGAACAATTATTCCCTAAATATTCAAAGATGGCTCATCTGAGTTGGGTTCCTTTCTTCTTCTTCTTTTTTTTTTTTTTTTTTTTTTCATGTTCCCAGCCTTCTCAGTGATTACTGCTTTGTAGAAGAATATTGTCTTTGGAAACTGTGGATTTTATTGCTAGTAACCTAAATACATTCTGATTGGCTTCATTATAATAGATGTGGAATAGCTGATTGTGTTTTGTTCTTGACTACATTTTGTTTTCTCACTATTCATAATCAATATTGATCCTGTAAAAGACATCTTGGGACCAATAATGAGATACACTCTCCACATGAAGACAATGGACCTCGTTACCGATTTGTGCACACTTAATAGGTTCTTCCAAATTGTCCCTCAGTGATAGAAAGTCATTTGGTCTGAGTCTGGAAGCCAACTGTACAATCTGACAACTGTGACCGAGCTTGCATTGGCTAAGAGAGAGGAAACAGAATTCTCAGAGTGTAATCCACCACAAGCCTTCCTGTACCTCAGTCAAAATTAATATCCCTTTCCTCTGAGCCTTCACAGAAGTTTGCACATCTTCATAACAAAATACCTGGAAATAGCTCCTTGAAATCAGGGATATCTTATTTATTTCTGTATTCCCCAAATCCACCATAGAACTATGTTCATAGGAGGTCTTACATAATTGTACCATTGAATTGAACACAAAGAACAGCTTTATACACCCCAGACATTAGCATTTCAAGTAACCATGCCATTCTAAATAATGAATTAATCTTCCCAAAGCATAGCTGAAAATTTTTTCATAGTTCCCAACCAAGTAAAATCCAGATATGGAATTCAAGACTCCTCATGACCTGAATCTGATCCACTTTTTCCTGCCTCACTGACCACTACTCTTTATGAAGGCAACACAGACAAAACTATCCGCTGTTCCCTGTAACCACCCCAATTTTTCTAACATTGTTTTCCCTTACCTGAATATTCATTTAAGCTTTATATATCTAAATCCAGTGACCTCCTGAATGTCCCTTTTATAAGGTTTTTTCTTCAAACACTCTCCCTCTTTGCCTACATACCTTAATCCCTATGAACTGGAGATTAATTGCTCTCTTTTGAAAACTCCCATGCTGTTCATCAGTGTCTGCATTTTTTATACTTATATCACATTCTATCTAGTATTAAGTAGTTTTTATAGCTGTCTTAACTTTCTTTAGGGTAGTGGCCTATTTGATTTATCGTTTACTTCTCCAAGGTACCTATTATTTATGCATAGCAAGTGCTTAAAAATGTATTTGTTGAATTGCTAATAGAATGGTTTCCCAGAATCAAGAAATACTGAGATCCTCTGCCTTATTTTAGGGACACGGATTAGGGTCTGTAAAATAAAGTGGTAAATATCATGGACTTTGAAGCAAAGTGACTCAGTCTGTATCCCATCTCTGCTTCTTCCTAGCTAGTGAACTTGAGCAAGTTACTTGACCCTGTCTGCCTACATGTTCTTACCTGTGGAATGGGGTAACGTTCATATCTACTGCATAGGGTTTGCAATTTAATGAGTAACATATATTTTAAAAACTTACAATAGTACCTGGTACATAGTAGGTATCACATAAGCATTAGGTCAACCCCTCAGAGCAGTTTTCTCAGATTCTATTACTAATTTTCTGAAAGGTCATTCCCTTTCATCTCACTGGTTTCCTGTCACATTTTTTCCTTTCATCCCTCTCATTTGCCTGATCCTGAATTATCTGCTGTTGAAAGATTCTACCCCCCACCCCTGGAGCTGTTATATTCCTTATTAAGTTTATTTCTAGTTTTCCTGAGTTTAATATTACAAATAGCTTCATTTATATTTATTATGCATAGACTAATGTCCATGTATCGAACAAATTGGTAGATCTGTAATATGCAGATGAATGGGTTTTTTATCAGTATGTCAGAGAGAGATAAGGAGACAATATTGTGGTGGAAATAGTATTATAAAAGGAATTTGTGTATGTGTATCCAGGTAGGGGGAGTGAGATAGAGTAAAAATTCAGACTAGGTGAAAAACTAACTTTCCACATAGGAAACTTCTTCAAGTATCAGAAATATTCAAAGCATTACATGGTTTCCTCAACAGTAAGATGCTGTAAGCCCAAACAACTTGTTTACATGAGCATTTGGTTATGACAGTCAACACATTAACAAATAATATAATCTTATTAATGTTAGTGACTATTCTATTTCTTTTTAGTGGAAATTATATTGTTAGGCTGCTTAGCATTCAACTTTAAGGAATAAATACTTGTTGGTTTAGATTCATTTTTGCTGTTGACATCGTATAGGTGGACACAGACTTAGTACATATCTACATTCTGCTCTCTGCCCTGCTCCCTCTTTAGGTAATAAGCACCCTGACAATCTGTGTCACAAAGAACTACATGACTTTGGATTTATTTCATATGTGATGAAAAAATGACAAATGCACATGCATCTCAGTTAAAATTAACATGTCAGTACATTTTCCAGTAAAAGTTTTAAAAGCACTTGTATTACTCACAAATCTGACACAATTCTGCCATTTTGAATTTTGAGTCTTTTATTCAGTTAGAGCAGCATTAGCACATTCAGTCCGAGTATCACAGACCTATCACAGAGTGACATCCCAGTTTTGGCTTCAATGTTAAACTCCGTAAATAAGTTCCACCCACCCCCCTCCCATTTAAGAAGCCAAAAAGCTTCTCTTTGCACATTATTTTTTTTCCCAACTGACCCCTGTCCTTCCACAAGTAGAATATAATGGTTTGGTGTGAGCAAAGTCTAAGGGTACAGTTTTGGCAAGTGGTAACAGCCCTCACACCCTCAAGCGGCCATCCATCCATGTATATCCCATCTCAGCTCAGTGAACTGTCACTTCTCTGTGTCTTTGCTTCCTGGACTTCCCACACTACACAGAAAACAAACCTACAGACTTTATTTTGAACTTTAGATAATATGACCAAGTGAAAACTTTCTGACTATTGTACTCTCTAAATTTCAAAAGATAAAATAACCATAAGCAGAAGTTAACAATATCCATGATATGTTTTCCAGATAAACACTGTATTCAATTTATTATCACTATGCCTATGCTGGAAGTTTTCTTTTACATATTTTAAAAATCATGTTAATAATTTCCAGCAGAGAGTAAGGACTGCTTCTCTGTTGCCTTGTAATACATTTTTGTTGGGCTGACTGGTTTACACCTATACTTCCTGAACTAGATTAAAGTTTTCTTTTTGCAAATTTTCAACCAAGTGATCATTATGGTTTATCATCTACTAGATCTATTAGGCATATAAGAAAATAAAATAAAACATTATGTCAGGAATAAAATTTTTAGATACCAAGGGTTTCTCGGTTTTATTATAGCCATTCTATGGGTTGTCAGTAGTAGCATGTAAAATATTAATAACATCTGAGGACTTTTTCCTATTTTACTTGTGAATGTGACATACAATATGGTCTGATTCTTCCTTACTTAGCAATCTCATCATATCATCAACATTATCAATATCATTGAGCAATTTTTATTAAATGATCAAATTGGAATGCCATTGTGCTGCTGAATGATATACGCTTCACTTTATACCCGTGCCAACTAAAATGGGCAATGAGAACACTGAAGTGTATATATGGTGAATTTTCTGTTATCCAGCAGTATTGAGATTTGAAATGTTCAGCTTAATAAAAGCTTTCAGTGAAATTGAGATATTTAGTCAATTTGTCAGGCATATGCGACTTCCTCTTCTTATTTAATCTGCCATAGATAATAGCCTGGAAGGGCATATCTCCACAGGATCTCTACCAGCCACTGCTGATTAGGCCAGAAGTGGACAAGAGACCAGGAGGATAAAATCCACTCATTGACCAGCCACCAATTAGATATTCTCTCTTAAGAGTCTGAACTGAGAGAATCAGAATAACAATGTAGGATTCAACTCTGACATTTGATAAAGGTTGGGGCCAGGAGCAGTGCCATAACAACTCAGAGCTTCTCATGAAAGCCAAAGTGATGGGGAGTTGGAAATAAGAGCCTCACGCAGTGAGAATGGAACCAATGTACAGCCCAGGTGACTAACAGTGTAAACTCAGAGGAAGAGGAAGAGAGACAGAAGTTCTAAGAAAGTCAGACTACATGAAATTAGATTTTATGAGATTTAACCAAAGTCTTTTAATTAATGCTTTTATTCATTGAGCTGATTTCTGAGGGGGGGAAGAGGGGTGGTTAAAGCTCAGCTATCCTTGACAAAGACACTTGTCAACTAAGACAAGCTCATTTTTAGAGGATTAAAATATATTAATGTCCATTATAAGAAAACTTCCCAGATTATGATTTGATTTCAAATTGATGCTTGAGAAAGTCCTCCAGGAGTCTGCAGTGGCCAAAATCTTTGGATGCCAAAAAGAAAGAGGTAGAAGGGATTATGAGCTAGGAGTGGGGCTGAGATATATAGAGTGGAAAGAAGGTTATGGGTGCCATTCAACCATTCAACCATGAGGAACATTCTATTCGTCCACTGGGTGTCTTAGAACCAGAGTCACCTGCGCTCTCCTGGCACATTCACACACACACTCTCTACACACACACACACACACACACACACACACACACACACACACACACCAAGACAATGCAAAGCAACATGATCTCCAAAAGGTAGCTCATTTGGAAAGTGAATAAATAATGATGGGGGGGTGGGGATGGGCAGGAAGAAGGGAAGGCAGGTTGTAACCAGCCAGGGCTTTCTCTCCCACTGTTTACTAACACTCCATTTTTGTCCTGACACTGACCCCCTAGAGAGGATGAGTTAGCATAGAGACTAGGGATTTCCCCTTCTCTCTTCAATCCCGGTTCTAATGATCAACCACAGAGAGGGAGTGCTGGCTAAACTGTTGAATAGTTTGGAAAAATGGAGATAATCACAAATGCACATGCATATGTGCATGGTCCTTTTGCCTGAAAATATATGCAATGATATAAAGTGTTAGTATAATATCATCTGCCAAATGTGCAGCTCCTTTCTCATACCCAATAATTCTGGTCATAACTGTGTTACAGAGTCCAGTGTGTGTGGTCATGTGATGAAAGTCCAAATATAATTTTTCTATGCGTATGGAGACAAGGAGCAGAAATGAGGTTGTGATGAAGATTTCCTGCTTTAATCCTATTTTCCTTTGCACTTCAAATCACAATCTTAACTTTAGGCTGATATTTTGCACATATAATTTTAATGTGTCTATTTGCTGTATGTGTATTTATAGCAACTTGACAATATATAGATTTCTTCACTGGAGTCTCATTTGGTAGGAAACTTTGCATGCATATGTAAACAGTATACATCTTTGACCTATTTTTATTCTCACTTAGATTTTGTTTTGATTGTTTAAAGGCAAATTGGATAGAGTGTCATGATTCATTTGTGCTTGTTTTTTATTTTTGGTGTAAATTCATTTTCATATGTAAATAAAGTAAAATAATTATACCAATAGTAGTATACAATTATTGAAGGCTTATCTTGGCCTGACAGTGTGCTAAGTTCCTAACTTGAATTATTTCATTTAACTCTGTCAACAACCGATATGGAACAGGCATCATTATTAGCACCATCTTAGATCAGGAAACAGAGGCTAGAAGAGGTTTTATAACTTCCTCCAAAATCATACCAGCTAATGAGTAGCAGTGGGAGGACTCAACTCAAGCTTGGCTGTTTTCAAACTTTACCATAATAACTATTAAGCCACATTATTTACTTTCTCTCTCTCTCTCTCTCTCTCTCATCTATAAAGGCAGATGATTTAAACTAAATTTTACATTCTGGGAAACTGGATCTTAAAAACATCACTTGTGACTTGTAACCTTTGGATATGTCCTTTACTACACACAATGTATTCAAAATCCATCTGAGGTCTCTTTATTTTTTTTTTTTTTTTTTTTTTTTTTTAATATATGAAATTTATTGTCAAATTGGTTTCCATACAACACCCAGTGCTCATCCCAAAACGTGCCCTCCTCAGTACCCATCACCCACCCTCTCCTCCCTCCCACCCCCCATCAACCCTTAGTTTGTTCTCAGTTCTCAACAGTCCATCTGAGGTCTCTTTAAATGTCTTATGATCTTAATTATATAAAATAATAACTAACTATGTCAAAGAAATAATCATGGACGATATTTTTTAAGGAGCAGGAGAGTTTGAGTTTAGGTGTACATTTTATAGGACAACAGGCTTTTGCACAAATGGTCCAATTTAGGGGGCCATTAGTTAATTATGAAGTGCCTAATTCTGTTATTTTAAACCGGGACATTTGGTATTTAGAATGAATTATGTTAACGCATTTGTTCGAGTCCCTTTGGGTTGCTCAGAAGTTAGATATTCTGTCTAAAGAAGTTTGTTGGGGCGCCTGGGTGGCGCAGTCGGTTAAGCGTCCGACTTCAGCCAGGTCATGATCTCGTGGTCCGGGAGTTCGAGCCCCGCATCGGGCTCTGGGCTGGTGGCTCAGAGCCTGGAGCCTGTTTCCGATTCTGTGTCTCCCTCTCTCTCTCTGCCCCTCCCCCGTTCATGCTCTGTCTCTCTCTATCCCAAAAATAAATAAACGTTGAAAAAAAAAAATTTTTTTTTTAAAAAAGAAGTTTGTCATGACAGGGAGAAATGCAGGGAAGATTTTTAAAATATAAAGTACAGCGTTTCTAAAGGAGATTCTATTGAACTGGAATTACCCTTCCTCTACTCCTTGGTGGGTGTGAGTCATAGCAAACAGCTTCTCCTGTTCTGCCATGTGATGCAGGGCCTGAGAGGATCACCAAACAAGTACCTCCTTGGTCCAGAAGCATGGAAGGAAATCAAGGTATATGATTCTTTTGGTTTGGTCCCAACAGCTGAGCAGGGCTGTGGAGACCATCTCCTCCTCCCTGCAGAGCTCAGCAAGCTTGAGATTCAATCATGACTTGTCATGGGAGCTGCTCAGACTGAGACTATCATGCAAAGAATGAAGACAAAATATGTGAGACTTTAAATATCTTCCTGAAACACACGCTTCCAAACTCACAGAAAATTGATGGAACAATCACTCCTTCCCATGAAATAACCTAAAGATTAAGAGAAATGTAGGTTTTCAAAAGTAAATGATATTCTTCCCCAAACCCAACCATCTCCAAGAGGCTTATAGCAATGATTCTCAGATGTAGAACAAAAATTCATTTCAAATAGAGCTCCTGAAGACATCACTAATTAAAGACTGAGAAAATAAATTAAATCAAAAAAAAAAAGCCTCAAAGTAAGGCTGACTCTTTTAGTGAGACAGCTACTTAGGACTAAAATAGGGAGAAAGCCAGAAAAACAGGAGCCTCTTTTCTGAGCAGGTTAGCTCTAGGGAACAGATGACAGCCTATGTTGAAGCTTCCCTTCTCCTACCTTCCCCAGCCCAGTCTCCCCTAACAAACAGCTTAAGTCTTGTTACCCAATATCTACTTTCTCTTTTTCCATAGTAATAGAATGATCAGCTGGGCACCAGAACACTGAGGGTAAAGACTACATTTCCCAGCCTCCTTTGCAACTAGATGTTGCCTGGTTCTGGTCAATGGGACAAGAGAAGAAATGATACTTCAAATTTCTGTAGTGCAGCCTTAAAGAAGGGGCCTTTCCCTTCCTCCATCCAGCTACATGGCAGTGAAACTTCTTGGGCCATAGAGAGAGAAATATGCCTTCATTCCAAAGTTACAGAAGAGGCTTACAATCCTAAGTCTCTTAAATGTTGGCCAATTGAGAGCAAGAAGAGGAATAAAATGGTAAAGGTAAGACACAAATTGAACAACTTCAAGTTGACATCTTTCACTAAAGTTTAAGGACTATGCCCTAAGTTGCCTTAAGAGAGGGATTGGAGGGGCGCCTGGGTGGCGCAGTCGGTTGAGCGTCCGACTTCAGCCAGGTCACAATCTCGCGGTCCGTGAGTTCGAGCCCCGCGTCAGGCTCTGGGCTGATGGCTCAGAGCCTGGAGCCTGTTTCCGATTCTGTGTCTCCCTCTCTCTCTGCCCCTCCCCCGTTCATGCTCTGTCTCTCTCTGTCCCAAAAATAAATAAACGTTGAAAAAAATTTAAAAAAAAAAAAAAGAGAGGGATTGGATAATCTAACCTTACGAGACATGGAGTGATGAGAAAGATCTAGGTATGGGGGACTTTGCTCTTGGAAATTCTGTCCTTAGTTATTGCCTCAGGGGAAAAAAAAGTAAACTAAAAATACATAAGAACTGATCATGTTTCTGATTATTTACATAGTGAATGAGTATAGGGAGAGATGAAGCATCGCCCTCATGGAGTTGAAAATGAATGCAGTCCACATTAAAGTTTAAAATAGAGACTTGGGATTACATCAGCCAGGTGCCTTACTTTTTCCTCAGCTTTGTTCTGGGTGCCGTCAAGCATGAGGAGCTGAAGTACTGATCCTCCCACCCAGAGTCTGGCTGGCAATAAAATGATACTACCTTTTGTCATCTAGGAAGCAGTTACTCACACAGGCCAGGAACTTATCTTGTTGAAGTAATACTGGAAACCTGGTCTTAAAAAAATAATAATAAAGACTTGTGCTTTACCATACTGACATGCAATATCTTGAAATCTGCGGGGGATTTTCCTACCTGCTGGGGGTTATAGAGTGTGAAAATACAGCTGTTAGCAGTTTCAACAGATTATTTTACGGAAATTCTCATGAAAAAAAAAAATTCATATGCATTTTCCAGTATTCCTTTTCTCCCTTCTTTCTTCAGGAAGCATCTAAGGAGGAATACAAATTTAGTTGCCTTTTTTTTTCCTCCCACTGTTCAGAGTGCCCTAAAGGGAACAAATGTGGTAGGGAAATAAAGTAAGGCTATGAGTTTTATAAGATTGGCATACAAAATTGCCTTCCTCATTTTGTGCTGGGAACTCAATCAAACACTTTATTTTCTCTAGGAGAAGAAACCCAAACCCAAAAACACACAGACAAGAATACCTTTCATCAATTACTCTCACAGAAATCTTTGAGAGGTTGGTTTTCTTGTTCTCCCTTAGAACTACATTTATAACAAACTCCAGAACAATCTACATGTGGTATCATAAGATTTTTTTTTTCTTTTTGGCATTTCCATACAATTGTGGGTCAGAACAGTCTTTTGCCAAAACATGTATCTGAGATATTCATAGATTTTAACAACACTTATATAACATAAACAAAACATTTACTTTGTTTCTTTTCAATATTTCCTCCAAGCAAATTTACATGCTTCGTGCTGTCACTGCCAGTTTGAAATTTAGAGCCCCATTTTTTTGGAGCAGACTATTTTGTCTTATTTTGTCTGTTTCTGCCTTTTTGTTAGAAAATATATTCATCACAGTTTAGGCTCAGTCTGCATCCGTTCAGCCTGACAGGACATAAAGTATTTGGCAAAAATTCCTCTCTTGGGGGTAATTCCTGTCAGGAGTTAGTTGTTGAGCAAAATCCTGAGAGACTGGGTAAATGAAGGACAGTTCAGTTAAGAATCAGTAGTTCCCTTTTGGTGCCAAACAACAACACCAAAACCCAAGTCCAAAACAAGCAAAGAACAATTCTGGCAGGCCAGGACAACTGGTTGCCCAGTGTCATAACGATGATACTATCTACTAATGACAGATTTGAAATTAAAATAGTCATCACATTTTAACAGCATTGCTGAATACTAGCTATGTCTCTACAGGATTAGTTAGACATTTTGACCTGAGGTCTGGTCCTTCGGAAAGATTATTAATAACATCCAGGTCCCTAGTAGTGCTTCTCAAGTCACAGCCTACCTCAAAGTTAGCCTTTTATGCATAGATATTTGCTTACATGGAACATTTTTAGACATGCTGCTCTGGAGTCTCAGCCCTCAAAAAAATCTCCCCTTTCTAACTATTTTTTTTTTTTGAAATATGGTACATGATTGAGAGAAAGTTTTGGGGCCCTCAACAAGTTCCCTAATAAGAGGCAAAGCATTCTAAGAAGGATGGCTACAGGCCTTTAGTAGTTCCGAATGAGGGAATATGTGACAGATGGGTGAGCGCTAAGTCCTGTAGGAATGGGGTACCAGCTGGTATCAAGGAGGGAAACAAGAATGGAAAGAAAGAGAGGTGGCAGGGTATGGCTGTCACCTCAATAGTTTTACTGTAAGAGGTAAATTTGAACAACAAAAACAAAATAATGATGATAATAATAATAATAATAATAATAAACTTCAAAAGTTGAAAAATAACAACAAAAAGGATGGAAATAAAGAATTAAGGTACAGGTATTAGAGGTAAGAAGATGCCAAGACTAGGGGCGCCTGGGTGGCGCAGTCGGTTAAGCGTCCGACTTCAGCCAGGTCACGATCTCGCGGTCCGTGAGTTCGAGCCCCGCGTCAGGCTCTGGGCTGATGGCTCAGAACCTGGAGCCTGTTTCCGATTCTGTGTCTCCCTCTCTCTGCCCTCCCCCGTTCATGCTCTGTCTCTCTCTGTCCCAAAAATAAATAAACGTTGAAAAAAAAATTAAAAAAAAAAAAAAAAAAAAAGAAGATGCCAAGACTGACTCAGTGAAGAGCCCAAACACGAGTTTGAAAGCATGAAATTTCTTTTCAGTAACCTACCTTGCTTACTGAAATCCTGAAACTTACCAAAGAGAAGGTGGGTGTTTTATCTGAGGAGGTTTCTTCCCTAAGAGATGCAGAGAGCCTCTAGAAAAGGTAGTCTGTCCCTTCCCTTTTTCCATATCACGGGACTGGCTTTCTGTTTGTGTGTCTTTTAAAGACTATTTTAAATGACCATACACATCAATACAGGAGAAGCTGCCTCTGATTTCAGAGACCTCTGTGAGGTTCTCTTACTTCTACGAATAACCTTGATGGAAGCTGAAATGGTATAAACAGAATTGCAGGATTTTACAGTGGGGCTAGACCTCTGAGAGCATTTTAAATCAGGCTCCAGCCAGTTTAAAGACCCTTTCTTAACCTTCTGTGGCAGATGAGTAGTGGAGAACAATTATTTTGGAAGTGAGATTCCCTGTTCAAATGAAAATACTTATTTTCAACTTCCAACTCTTCTTTGTGGATGAGTTTTTAAAATCCACACTGAAAAGTAGGATTTGAGAAAAGGAGCTCGAAGAGACAGAGAGCAGAAACAGGAGGGCTATTCACCCAGGTGATAGAAGAATCTGAAGAGTTCAAGAGGAAGCCCTAAAGACTGTGTCCTTGAAACCAACTATGCAGCTGAGTTCCCACCCAGCTTGACCCAGAAGTATCTTCTTTATGAAGCAGTTGTTTGCAAAAAGATGAGGACCATAGCTATGTTTACCTTTAAAAAAATCCCTGGTGACTTGAAACCATCCTCAGATAATTATAAATCTCCTATTTCTGCTACCTTAGAGGCAATCATTTGTCATCTTTTCTCTCTTTTTAAATCCTCTATTCTCATTTATCTAGTTCAACCACGATAGAAGGGGGAAAAGGCAGAGAGGGAGAGAATTACGGCTGGGGGCCCTAGCCACATGAAGGGTAACAGGTGAAGACACTGAAATGGCAGAGGCAGAGACACTCTGTGGCCGTGAAAAGACAGAAATAAAAGCAGAAAGGCAGCCTGTTTCCTATCCAGTCAACCCCTTTGTAGGAGGAGAGCAACCTGGAGAGACACTCAGGTTTCTATGAATGTGTCTAAACTTGGTCCATCAACATTACCATGAGCAGGTACTCTGTCATCTCATTACCATGCTCATGTTCCCCTGATTCCTGGGTAGCAAGACAGAAATATCTTCTTTACGGGCTGCATGTTTTGTTACCAAAAGTCGTATGTAGAAAGTCCAGCTCGGGTGGGATGGTGGTTGGAGGTGGGACCTTTGGGAGGTAATCAGGATTAGTTGAGGTCATGAGGGTGGAGACCTCAAGGTGGGATTAGTGTCCATTAGAAGAGAAAGAGACTAGATCTCTCTCCTCTCTGTGCCCTGTGGGGACACAATGGGAAGACAGCCATGTGCAAACCCTAACAGCCTGACCAGGCTGCCATCCTGATCTCAGACTTCCAGCCTCCAGAACTGTGAGAAATAAACTTCAGTTGTTTCAGCCACCCAACATATTGGTATTCTGTGAGAGAAACCCAAACTAAGTCACCTTTTGTGATCACTGGTCTCAGGAAAGGCCCTAATATTTGCTACATTGGCCTAGTCTAATAAAGCAATTATTAACCAATATATTTTAGTAGCCTGTGCCCAATTCATCTACTCAGAAAGATAAATTTCCTTTTTTGCTACCAGGATAATGGTAAATATGAGTAGAGAAGAGACTTCCCTGCATTAATGAAAATCTTGATAGTGTAGTACTGTCTCTCTCTAACTAATTAGGTTTCAGAATGATCACACCCCTGAATCTTTTGGGTCTGACTTGGTATTAAGTCATTTATAATTAGGCATCAACTACAGCAAGCTTTCTATTTGTCTATGATTTATCCATGGTATCAGGCATCTTTAGGAAAGTAAGCCCTTTATATTTCTTTTATCGGCAGAAACCTCATTAATTTGTTGTGTGTGTGTGTGTTTTTTTTTTCCTGATAAGGCTCAAATTATTACCAAGGTAATCTCCGAGTAAGTTTCAATGAGCGGCCTCACAAGGGGGAATGGTATGCAGGCAAGTGGAAACACAGGCCCCAGCCACCTGCATGCAAAGCCTCTGCTCATCTTCCCTCACCAACCGCAGTCTCCCGGGGAGATGAGGATTAGGCTGAGCATGTTAATTCAGGATGGAATAAAATGGCTTAAATCTTTAGGCAGTTCCATCCATACCTAGATATGGCAACATTTCACCATGCAGCAATCTTGTCAGTGAGGAAACATAATGCACAAAACTGTCACTAAATTACACACTGAAGCCAGTTTGCATCGGTGGCAATAGATTTTATGATAGATCCTACGCTGAACCAGGGTACATAATTTATATCTATCCCACGTCTCTCGCCTCTCCTTGATAAAAGTCAGGAGGAAGGCATATTTGTATTCCACTGTCCTCTGCCGAGGGTGTTTAACATGCTTATAGGCCAAATGAAGCCGCTTTGTTTGTTATCTCCTGGCTTCCAGAAATAGTCAGCTCTGATAATGTGCCACTGGAGTTCTGAGTTACCACATCATGATGTAATGGCTCTGGGAGTACAGTGAAACCACAAACGTCCAAATGAATTGACACAATTTCCTGCAGAGGAAGCAATCTGAAAATAATAGGCAGAAATTCTGGCTCCTTTTACACTTAGAAGAGATGACAATCATCACTGAAGGGGTGTCTGGGAGTGTTCTGGTGGATCCACAAAAGGGAATGCTCACAAAAATCAGGCTTTTTTACATGCCTGGTGAACCCATCAAGTGTTCTTTATTTACTTTCTAAAAGCATATGGCGGGGGGACAGGTTTGTGGAGTAAACAACCAATGCTAAGAACCACCCAGTCATCCTGTTTAAGTTTGGGTACCCTGTCAAGAGTTCCACAAAAGGATCATGCTCTCTTTTACCTCCTGACTTTGCACCTGTCATTTCCTCCACATGGAACCCTGCACTCCTTCCCAACCACTCCTCCTTTCTTCCTTCAACCCACCCTGTCTCCTCCCCAGCCTTCAAGTCACAGTATAAATGTGGTCTCCATGGGGAAGTCCTCACTGAACAAGCCCGGAATTTAGGGAAGATCTCTCCATGTGCTTGCTCAGCAACCTCATCACCTATGTCCTCTTCAAGCACACTCTGTCCACTACACTGCAAGCCCCCTGGAGGTAGGCACGGGACTTTATTCATTCACTCTCCTATTCCCAGCAGCTCCCACATGCCTGGGACAGAGGAGATGCTCAATTAATGTTTACTGAAAGATTATTGAAAGAATCCAAGCTTCTGTAGAACCCAGGGTACTCCCTCTACAACTGTCCCTCCAGCACTTTGTTATGCCATCTCTTCCCCTTCCAAGTGCCCTCAAAGACCACTGCAGCCTATGTCCAGCCTGGTTATGTGCATTAATGAAAAACTGAATGAGCCAATATTGGGCCATATACATTCAAGGTGACCCTGTAAATAATTGTTCTTATCAACAGGGCACCTCTGAGCCAAAACCCACTAGAGAAGGTGGTTCGACTCTGGTATAGTAATACAACAAGGCAACTTTTCTAATATCCCAACCCCAATTCCAACTCTACTCACCCTGCCGAAAGCAAGTTAATTAAAGCTCAAGAAACACAAAACCTAAGTTTTCTCTTCAGTCTTTGAAGACTCTCTTCTGCCTCAAAAACAACCAGTGCAGACACACCATAAGCAGGCACATTCAGCTTTGCTAGATGCTAGCTTTCTTCTAACACCTTCCACTCTCTTTTGCTTTAATTCCCCAAGGGGAGAAAAATGCATGGTATCTGTTAGATTCTTCACTGTAATTTCCCATTATTTGACCTTTGATCCCTTCAGCCTCAGCTCCTCAGTTTCACAGCATCCCCTCAAGGCCCTGCCATTTGTGGTTGAGATTATGGGATACTTATCAGAAATAACTAGCTTGCAGAATTTTCTGAAGATCAATGCACACAATGCAATATCTCTTCTCCTGGCCATTTTCTGTACCGCATTCTGACAGGTGGAATTGGAGGTAAAATTTTTAGAGTCAGCCTTCTGGTAGCTCAAAATACATTCTATAGGTCTTGTCCAAGACGTGAATAAAAAAATGTTAAAGCATCTATGTCCATCTTATGTCTTCTCACACTGGGAACGCGTGATATGATGAGAAAGAAAGGAGCACAAATTTGTGTCCTCAGAGACCTAGTTCCTACTCCTCAACACTGCCATTGCTGAAGGCCTAGGGCCTCAGCTTCTCTGGGTCTCAATTTCCTCATAGTAGTCTTTTACTATTTGACCTTATTATGTGTAAAATAAATTCCCAGAAAATTATTCCCTAAAGTAAATTTTAACTATATTTTAAAACCAAAGGAAAACTGATTTTGTATCATCCACTGTTTTCCCCATTACTCTGGCTGGTGAGAATGGCCCAGGTTTCATGGAGACACAGAATTGTACATGAACAGACCCAAGAAGATGTGGGGATCCCATCCATCATTGTCCTAAATGGCTCACTGAGTAAATGATTCTCCTTCTTTTCTGAGCTCCTTTAGGGAGGGACTTGGAAGGTCTGCAGCATGAGGAAGGATAAACATTGGCTGAGAATCCAATGTTGAAAATAGGGTCTGTCCTAACATGAAACACAGTGTTAAAATGTTTTCAAGTATTCTGTGATGATAATAATAATGGAAAAATCTTTTATTTCTCCAAAGAAACTCAAGGAATTTCATAGTCACATCAATCATCCTTGCCACTTCCCCATGAGGAAGGAAGAGGGCAGGCACTAATATGATATAAATGGCAGCAGCAGAGTAAGCCATCACATTGAACTAGAGCCTTATAAATTGTTTGTTGCCCCTTGTAACCAAACAGTGAAAGGCAAGTGGGGGGGGGGGGGCTTGGCCCACTCTCAAGCCTGAAGCAATATCCTCTAGGAGACCTCCAGACAAGTTGGTGCACCCAATTTTTATAAATGGCACTTTGGACAACTATTTATCACTGATTAAAGCCTGTCTGGTCTTATATTTCGAAGTCATCTTTGCTGTCCGGTATTTTTCACTGCATAAAACCTGGTATCCACCAACTAGCATTTACTGGATTTCCCTTTAACTCTCTGATTGCCATCAGTATTAACAACTACTTATCATTCCCCGATTACCATCTGAGTTCTTGTTCCTGGGTTCTTGTTGTCCAAAAAGAATGAACCAAAGATCTTTTCATGCTTAGTCACTGTCCTTTAAAAAATAAAGAAGACAAAGTCTTCTCTGGGCTTCTCTAGTCTAAATATCTCCTTCTCTACCTTGTTGGCTCACTCTCTGCAGTCTTTCCAAGTCCTCCTTGTTTTCCTCCTTATTATTAAAAATTAAATTCCTATTCCATGCTCTATTCACCTCCACAAATGCTCATGCAATTCCAGTTTAAAAAGGAAATAAATGGTCATATCCCTGGCAGCTGTGATTATCCCCATCTCTGTACCATTATCAACATTTAATGGGTTCCTATGAAGTTGAGGACACGATACTGGCCACAAATTGCTGAAGCAAGCCCAGTCTCTGCCCCCAGGGCAATCCACCTCGTGAAATAAACTGGTATGGCCCAGCCTGGACAACAAACAGTGGGTCAGGGTGGACTAATTGGGGGAGGAAAGCATATGGAGGAAATGGCTTTGGTAAAGGACAACTCCCCCAACTTGCTAATGCTGGAAAAGCAGTTTTATTACTTATTGAGGGTGGAGGTCAGTCTATAAAGGGTTAAGGAGACTGCATGGTAAGGATCCAGAGGCACTGGGTACAGGTCACTCTTCTTAAGAAAACAAAACTGATGTGAAGGATATACAACAGTTAAGGGTCATTCCAAGGTCAGGAGAAGAGTCTCCTCTCAGATACAAATTTCCTGGTGGGGAAGAGGAGGAGAGGAAGGAGAAGGAAACAAATAAGCAACAAAAAAGGCAACAAAAACAAAAAACCTTTCCATCTGATGATTTTAAGGCTATATTTGCTCCCAGTCTCAGTTTCCTGAGGTAACTCCAAAAAAGAAAAAGGAAAGCTCAAAATAGAATTCACTGCATTCCTTGTACCACAATATAGGTGTGTAATGAATGCATGGAAGGGAGCAAATAGGTTTTTCCTATTAAAAAAAAAAAAAAAGCACACAATCCGCTGTCATCCTAGAGTCCTTCAAGTAGGTGGATTTCAGAGTGGGCCTGTTCGACCTCAAAGACATCTGCCTTCCAATCTGAGAGTCTATGATCTATTTTCCAACAAACCCACCTGGAAAACTCCTGGTAAGCAATACCTGACAATGTGACCACAATGGAAAACTCAGGCAGCCAGGGAATCAGGGGCAGCCATGCAACTGCCTACAACAGTGTCTTTCCTCTGAATATCTAAGGATCATAGATGGAGGTTCATTCCTTATTCATTATAAAGCTAAAGACCTGAAAACCTCACCATGGTATTACTTTTCCTAGAAGTGTAGCTGGAAGTTGCAAAATTAGAGAGCATCACTGGCTCTTGAAAATGGTGTTTTTCTAGAAAGCACTGCTCTACCCCCAAGGAAAGTGCTTCAGTCCAGCACATCCCTCAACAAGCCTTATTCTTGGGCACTTAAGGTTTTTGTTTTTGTTTTTATTTTTTTGTTTTGTTTTGTTTCTTCTTTTTATACAAAAAAAAAAATTTAAAGAAAATGTATTACTCAACACAGCTCCTTTTGAGTGTGGATTCCTTGCCACGCTGATGATACAAGGCTCTGGTTCAGCTTCCAGGAGAATATTTTGGCCACTTCATAATTATTTTGCATGAGCAAGTCTTATGACTAATGCATCAGTTACTTAGCACTTTAATGATGTCTTTTTCTAAATAATTTCTTTTAATTGAGGCACCTCACTTATTAGCTTGGTAGAGCTGTAGCCAAGGGCACACTTCTATGACACATACTAATTCACAGTGTCCCTACCAGATAGATGGGACTTTTCTGTCCCTTAGCTGTCTATCCATAGAGAACACTGGGGAGGAATTCTGAACAGTTAGTATTCTAGGCTTCTTCTTATTCCCTGGGAAGGTACAACAAATTGATGAGATAGTAAATTAGACTTTTGTTAAATCAACTCAGTTTGACAGTAATGGTTAAATTCAAACCAGAACATCAATAGAACTGAAAAGTAAGTTGACTCTGTCACTTTGATGTGCCTGTGACTGCTATGACCATCTGAGAGCAAATGGATAATGCATACCATTTAATTCCACAGGATCCTTTTGTAATTTCATTTAAGTTAGTTTTCAGGCCAGACTACTCATATTGGGGAAGTCAACTTAAGTACTGGGGGGTTCAGAATGATAATGAGCTAAGCTTACATCAAGGTAACTGGGTGACAATGCAACTTACACCATTACGAAATGGTATATGTATGAATCTGACACTCCTGATAGCTGGGTCTATAAAGTCACTATAAAAAAGGTGTTGTTCTCAACAAAAACCATCCATTCCACAAGGCTCAACAGGGGTAACCGTGCATGTAGAGCCCAGTCACTCTGAAGTCAAAGGCTTCATTCTGCAGCCAACCTGTTGCCCACAATTCGAGGTGTGGTTTTCTGGTTTCTAAAAGTAACTTTCTATCTCTGTCTTCCTTTTCAGATCCACCCAAATTATAGCTTTGGCTGTGAAGAAGGGTTGGAAAAATGACTGCATAGTGAAAAAGGTATTTTTTTTTTTAAATAATTGCACCATTTACTTGTTCTGCTTCAAGTCTAGCCCGCAGAGTCAAAACATATCGAAATGACACAAGACAGCCTCACTGAAAAGTTGTCCTATGCATGGCTCATGTCTTTCACTAACTGAAGACATATGCTCCCAATAGCCTGTTGCAGATCATGTTCTAGGAAGAGGCTAACTTTGCTCCAACTCCTCAGAAATTCTCAGAGGAAAGGAAAACTGCACAATGCCCCTCTGCTGGGGCTGCCTCCAGGACTCTTCTAGTGTGGACTGTGGGGGTGTTAGTGGGGCAGTGGGGTGCTATAGGAGATGAGGTCAAAGAATAATAGGAGTCCAGGTCATGTGGAGTCTTGTAGATCAGTGATTCTCAAACTTTGAAATGAACGTAGATCATCTGGGATCTTGTGAAAACGAAGAGTCATATCCACTTGGTGAGGGGCAGGGCCTGAGATTTTCCATCTCTAACAAGTTCCCAGTTTGCCTCTGGTGCTGCCGCTCAATTGCCCATACTTCAAGTAGCAGAACTTCCAACCACTGTAAATGACTTTTACTCTGAATAATGTAGGGAATACACTGAAAAATTCTGTGACTGTTGAGGACAGACTGCAATGGGGGAAAAGCAGAGAAGAAGGGAGACCAGTTAGGAGACTATTGTAGTAATACAGGCAAGGGATAGTGATGACTTGGATTAAGGAGCTATCAGTGGAAGTAATTAGATTCTGGATATATGTTGAGATTAGAGCTATAAGAATTTCCTGATGGATTAGAAGTCGTGTGTAAGAGAGTCAGGAGACAAAATGATGCTAAAGTGTTTGACCTGAGCAACTGGGAAATAGAGTGGCCATCAACTTGAAATGGGGACTGCTGCAAGTGGAATATGTTCTAGAATGTAGGTTTAGGAGTTCAGTTTGGACATGATACATGTGATGATGTTAAAAAGGCAAAGTCTGGAATTTGAAAGAGAGGGCTGGACTGGACATGAATGTGGGAGTAGTTGACAGAATGTATTTAAAGCCATAAAACTGGATGAGTGTGTAGATAGAAAAGTAATAGCCTTGGGCACTCATCTCCTGGACTTCCATCAGGGAGTCTCCTGTCCCTAGGAGACAACACAGAGGAAGGCTGGAAAGTGGATTCTCTCTCCGGTTTCACTGGAAGCCATGCTTGTGAACTGCGTTTGAAGTGTCCTTCCACATTTCCCATACACCTCCCAGTCATATGGGTAACAAGGCCATTGTGTCTTTAATAATGGCTTATGGACACATGTAGAGAGGGAGAAAAAGTGTACTTTCCCACCCACTACAGTTTCAGTTTCTATGATGAAGCTACATCTATCAGCATGAATTATTATCTGAATGGTCAACAACTTGAAGTCTCTTCAGAGTTTGTTGAAACAAGTGAAAAATCACCCAGTGAAAGGTAGTAGCACAAACATTTACTTATTCATTCAACGACACAGAGTGTTGACACACAGTGTCCGGCCTAAACAATACAGAAGCTACAGAGAACATTACCTATAGATCTTACCTACCTAACCACTTCAATAATCTTAACAGCTGAGCTTGGCTGAGATGCTTTAAGAACAAACCACACACACACACACACACACACACACACACACACACACACACACACACACACACACCTGCCCCTGGGAATCTATCTTGGAACCTACTCAAACCTACTCATTCTCTCTGGCTAAGCTTCTGTTGCAGATTTATCCCTTTATGACCTTTCTTTTATCTACCTGCTACCTTGCTAATTGAACTTTAGGCTCATCTATTTTCCTGGAATGCATATTTGGCCTAAGGCCAGTTCTACCCATGCCTAAGGCCAGCTGTAGTTCCCAAGATCTGGGGTGGGCAAAGCTGTAGGCCCTCTGTCTACTCAGTACTGGAGATAATTAGGAACTCTCCTTAAGAAAATTATGGTATAATAGAGATTAGTATTACATGATTGCTTAACAAATGACTGATTATTTAATTTGATGTACACATAGATGTGGACTATGAGTAGCATAGATGCTATTATGTAACTTATGGACCTTTGGTCCATTTTGCCTTATGTTCCATCTCAGACTATGGTACCATTTTTGGAGAATATTGTCATTCTCTGATATCCCTCCAATGGTTAAGTGTGCCTGGTTTCTATTAGTAATTCACTCTGGGTCTCTCATCCATGAATTTATCTATATCTTTCCTGAAACTATTGACATTTTAGAATGTGCCATCTCTGGGGGGTAATGACATAACATTTTATGTATCACTGGAAAGTGACAATGGAGAAGAAATCTGTCAAGGCCTGCTTTGGTTTCTGTTCCCCGAGCCTACCTCTCCCAACCGCATGGCACACATTCCTCCCACCTATAGACAAAGTCCTGCCCCAGGCTCTAGGGCCAATCCTATCTTGAATCACAAGGATTTAAACAGTTCTCCTTCAACACTGACTCAGAATCAAATCACTGTAGCTGCCAGTTCATTAGACAGCATGACCCAGTTCTATAAATGAGTTTCTGTCTTATTCCTGAGATCAGCTCCCTACCTTGTACCCTAGTTCTGGCAGCATAATCTTTGTCTTGCTCCTTTGTGTTGAGGTCCCCAGCTTGGTAACCTTCCCAGTACTACTCCCAGCCTTCTAGGAATATCTCCTGCCTTTTTTCCCCAGGGCTGGGGTGATGGGAATCCTAGCCCTGAACACTGGAACTGCCTGATGCTGCCTGTTTGCATGTCTGCCTGCTTCATGATCCCACATTTCTGTGCTCTTCCCACTTATCAGCACTGCATGGTGTTTCATATCTGATCCTCTACACTCACTGCTTTCTGGATCCATCTGTTGTTACTGGTTTAACTATGTGCAGGCCAGGAGTGAGGCATGAAAGATACTTGCTCTACTATGAGCTTCACTATGAGCAAGTGAAATAAGGAATATTAACCTGAGCACTGCTTACTGCTGTGCAGGTTACATACTGCTCAATTGCAGAGGACAACATATGCAATGTCTGAAAGGTACAGCATATCGCAATGTAAACGGCACCCCCTGGAGTTGTGCTGTGCAGCAACCCTGATGCTAACCACAGCTTGATATCCTGGGGATATAACTTAGAGATTGTGCTTATAGAAAGTTAAGTGGTTATCAGCTTATGCATCAGTGTTTAACATATCATCAGCATTTAAGTTTGGGAATGCTGACTCAAAGCCAGATAAACTTTAATTATAGCCTAATAACAGAGTCAGATTCCAAAGAAAAACAAGTGAGGCAGTATGCCTAATCCCGAACACTTAGTAAAGTTAAATAATTTAACAGACAGTAAGAATTAAAATTGTCATGATTGAGACAGGCTGTTTGCCCAGGACAGGTGGCTTCTTTCTGAAATGTTACAGTACATGTTTCAGACTGTACTGGTCCTCGGAGCGTATGTGTGGCCTGAGGTGTGCCAAAGGCATTGCTGCTTCCAATCATTTCCTCCTCCCACCTGCCACAGGACATAGCTCCTCAACATTAAAGTTAGGTTTTAGGACTAACTGAATTGGAGCCCCACTTAGCTCCCTCACTTGCTCCTCCACCCCCCTAGCCCCCCAAATTTATCTTAGAAGTCCATTAGTATTCATCTTAACACAAAGCAACATTAACTCAATGGTTCATGTATATGGTTCTGAAGGGATATGCTACAGGCCAGATGTAATGGGCAAGGACAGGAAACAATAATCTCAAGACATAGGGGCAACCTAATATATTTAAGGAAGTGGAAATTGATCTGAGAGGCAGGAGATGTGGGATCCAGTGGAGGTTACACTACTAACCACAGTGCAACCGTGGCCAAGCCATGCTAATCTCTGGGCATCTGCCCTTTCAACTGTAAAGATGAGGGAGTTGAGTTAGAAGACATCTAACGTATTTTCCACCACTAAATCACAGATTATAAATTGGCAGTTGAAGCTTGTTTTGTCTTGGAGTCCCTCAGTGGTGATCTTCAGACAGCCCAAGGACACAGATTAAACTGATGGCATAGGAATCCCCAACCAGGGTGGAGGAATGTCCCAAACCAACTCCACCTCCTCCACTATTCCCTCCTAGGCAGCTCTGAAGGAAGATGAATGCTTAATTGCAAAGTAGGCGCTCAAGCAACAGCCATGTGTAATTGAAAAGGTGATTTCATAGGCACCATTTAAAACATAAGGAACCTGGAAACCATACACCTTGGCATTCACTCAGAAGGTGGTATTGCGAATATTTACTATATGCCTAGATTTGCCTCTCATAAATTAGATTATAATGTGAGTGGTTAATTCTAGCAAGGTATTAATATCACATTAATCTGAGTCATAAAAATAAAGTGTTTATAGATCTCATTCAGCTTGCTAAGAACCAAGTGCCATATGGAAGGTGGTGTCAGAGGATGAGGTTCACAGATGAGTCTCCACACTTCTGTTCAAGGAAAGACACCCATATTTTCAAGTCCACTGATGTCTTCTGCCTATTAGATTTAGCTCAAGCTCCATTTTTCCCAGAGCAGCCTCCACCAAGCCAGCCTGCAGTACCCCTCTTCCTGATGTCCAGAGGCACTTACTGCCTGCACCTGATAATGAACCCCTGCATCCTGACCATTGTATGTTTTTCTCTAATCACATATATGTCAGTCTTGACATTCTGATTAGATTGTAAGCTCCTTCAGACCAAGATCCTGTGATGCATTGCTCTTTTATCTTTTCAAGGGCCGGGCATTGGAGGAGGGCACATATTTAATGCTCAACAAACATGTTTTGAATAGAATTAATTTCACAGACTTTTGAAGAGTCTGTGGGCCAGGTTGGGAGACACACTAACAGATTAGAGGATCTCTGTCTTAAGTATTTACCAAGGGACTTAAAAGAGAAAAACGTGTGCACATAATCACTGAGACACAAAGGTAGTGAAAAAAAAAGAACAAACCATTTTGCAATCAAAGAGGAGAGAGCAATTCATTGCAAAAGATGGTTCTCAAACTGCAGCATGCATTGGAATCACCTGAAGGGCACACCTGACTAAGCTCCACTTCCAGAATTTCTTATTCAGTTTTGGAAATGGCCTCAACATTTGCATTTCTCACTAGTCCCTAGGTGATGAACTAACCCTAGCTCAGGGGCAATACTTTGAGAACCACTGGGCTAAAAGGCAAATAGGCCTGAAATAATGAAAAGCATCTCACCAGTTATTTTTATCTTTTTGAAAGGACTGGAGGGGACACTGCCAAGTAAGCACTATGAGTAAGAGAGGTAGAGATATGGAGGCACCCACAATGTTTAGGGATGGCAAATAGCTGTATGCAGAGATGAGATTCCCAGAATCCAGGGACATTATTTTGGGCACCTTCAATGTCATGCCATGGAACCTGGGTTCCTTATTGGGTGATAGAGAATACGGGACTGTTGTACACAGATTCCAAGGAAAGGCTGACAACAGGCAACAATGGAGAATGGACAACAGGGCTTGATAATTAAGCCACTAAACCAATCTGTCTTTATTAAGGGAAACCAAAATAGAACTGAGACATGTGTTCATCCGAAAGCTGCTCCATATGTTTCTGGAGTTCATCTGAGTAAGCAGGACAAAGGTCTCAATTTGATCATTGTCCAGGGTTTTGGGATTCTGCTTTTATTATCACTCATACACACAGAAACACACAGGTACGCCAGAATTTAGAATACGCCTCTTCATACACCCACACGAGTCTGTAGCTGTGAAGTTAGGATTTAGCCCCAGTGCTAAATGCATAGGTGTGGAAGTGCTGCCAAATGCACAGGGTAGGATACTTCTCTAAGTCAAATCATGAGCTGTCCAGAATGGAAACACGATGCACCAAGTAGAGCTAAAGAGGAGGAAAAGGGTATTGAACTTTCCCATCAGGTTCTGTTTGAATGAAAAAGTTGGGTTTGAACTCTGTTTCCCCAAATAAAAATGAAAGCCAACACATAGTGCTAGACGCTATTCTAAACACAATAAATACATCATGCTATTTAATCCTCACAAGAGATGATTGCTATCTTCATTTTACAGATGAGAAAACTAAGACACAGAGAAGTAGAGAAATATGACAAGGTCACACAGCTAGTAAGAGGTGGAGCCAGGATTTGAAATCAGAAAGGCCCCAAATCAGCATCTGTGTGTTTAACCACCATGCTAGGTTTGCACTCTGAGTTGTGCAAGATCCTGAGGCTACACGTGCATTTGAAAAATAGTCTCGATTTGTCCCTCATTCCTCTTCCCTCCTTTTCTCTCTTCCCACTGCCTTCCCGAATTATTGAACATCTATGTTTGCCAGGCACTATGCACATAAATTGAAGCTGCTTTTTAAAAGTTGAACGAAGCAGCTGTTCTCAGCAAAGAAATAATTTTAGCAGTGAACCCCATATGTGGCCAGTATACAGGGTCTTCAAAAAGATCAAACCACTCCATGGGGCCACCCTCTCACAGTGCAGCTTTGGCTACACTTGCAACTTAATAAAATTCCAGGACCTCGTCCCCAGTCTCATTGAGTTTCCTATCACAAACTGTACTGAACCTTTTTGCAATGCCAAATAGGATTCAAAACCCCCTGGAAGAAGAGAGTGCAAAGAGGGCTTTTATATAGTTATGGGAAAAAAATACCTTAAAACACATGCATCTGAAGCCTTCTTTCAATTCTCCCATGGAATGCTAACCTTTATTTGCAGTTTGTGAGATTCATGTCAGAAGCTTGCTATAGCCTGAGGTTTAAACCAGAGAGATTCTGACTTGGTCCTGAGGCAGGTACCTTTGTAGCTTTCTAATCTCTCTCTCTCTCTGAAGTTCAGGGCTTTTAAGAGAGGTTGGTGATGTTCCCTGCGGAGGATTTTCTGTCATTTCGTGGGCAGGAATACATGGTTGTGATACAAAGAACTCAAGTTGAAATCTCTTTTCGTTCTGCTTAATTGCCATTATTGGCCTAATTGCAGGTACGGGGCTCAAAGAGAACGCATGTCACTTGCCATCTGTAGCCGGAAGGTGCTTGAATCAAACCAAATCTGTTCAGGATGCAAAAGACACTTTAGCATATGCAAATGCCCGAAATGGCTTTACAGACCCAAATCCTTTTAATAAGCTTAAGACAGGCCTGAATTTATTTAAATGTCTAATTCTAAATGTACGTATGCCTGGTAGTAATGTTTACCATCTGTCTGACACTGCCTGTTGAGGTAATTGTCAAGCTACAGTATGACATATGGTGCACATATTTGGACCTTAAATATAACAGCCTTGGCATGAAACAATTGGAAACCAAGATTTAATCTTTGGTATCATTCAAGTTGGAGTTGAACAAACAGACAGTTCTGGGCTATTACTGTTTTCTTCCTTGATGATAAATACTCCTCCGTAGACATGCTTGAGAACAACATTGGAGGGACAGGCCTCGTTTCAATGCACTGCCTTTCTCTTGCTCTGGCTCCCGCACTTAGAAACACGGTTTCTAAGTTGGAAACCCAGTCTTCCAGTTGGAATGGCAATTCTGCAGTGGAGGCCAGAAGCCAGTCTCCAGCCCAGGCAGCATGTGGTCTCAGCCAAAGAATATAAGGAGGGTCCCACTTGAGAGCAGAGCTGGTTGCCCGGGTGGAAGAGGCTGAGCAGAATCCGAGGCAATGGCAACAGCCTCAGATCTTCTTTCTACTCTTTATTCTATTTGCCTATCTTCCCTTTTCATCTCCATTCTATTTATTTTGCTTTCCAATTGTCATGTCAAATATGGTAGCATTGGAGGAAAGGAAGGGAGGAAGAAAGGCTAGAAGCTGACAGCTCCAGGAGCCCCCCTAATACCCCAGGGAAATGCACATGACTCCAAGAGATGAGAACAACACCCTTTTCAAGTTATTTTGGTTAAATGATGGAGACCCTAGAGTGACAAATATCTCGGGCACTGCTCCCTTCATTCTTTAAATACTAGCAGCACTGTAGCATTAGATACAGCTGTGTAGATGCCTAAAGCCTGACTTGAAAGACCTACTTTATGCTTGGATTAGAGGATGAGTATAGCTATTGTGGTTGCAGTCGCTGTCTGGGTCTAAAGTGGTGTAAATATGGCAACAGGAATAATATAACTCTTGCAGTAATGTAACTAAGAATGTGGTCAGTGCCTCTTGTCAATGGGTATGGCATGTCATTATGCACAGCACTCCATACAATAATAGCTTCCAGTATAAAGTCAACATAGACACTCTTTCTCTAACCCTGTTTCTATCCCTAGGCTCCACTGCCTCTTCATTTAGAAAAGGAAGCATGGGGGATTCTGGAGGATGAGCATGATACTCAACAATGATGTGTGTGTGCGTGTGTGCCTGCACAGTTCGGGAGGTTTGGAAGACGAAAATGACAATATGCGGGGTTAGCCACCAAGGTAATCCAGCCTTGGATCTTCCCCCAGTCTAAAATGACGACTTGATTCCATATTTTGGCCTCCTGCCAAGTTCTGTATTTAAGCCTGAAGCTTAACATGTCCTCTGTTCCTAATTAGCAACAAGGCTAAATTTAGCAAAGGTTTCTCTGGTGCCACCACAGTCACAAAACGATTCTAAAATCTAACATGAAGGCATGTTACTTGATGGATTTAGGAAAAGACAAAACAAACCTGAAGGTGCCTCTCTGAGATCTGATGGCTCCTGGTGCCAAGAAATTTTGAGGCAAAGGGATAAAATTGGCTATTGTGTAAATATGTAAGTTTTGATACAGGAAAGGCCCTCCCTTGGGGCTCAGAGTACACAGTGTGGCAGCCCAGGGGTTACACTCTCAGAGAGGCCTAGCCCAGGGGAGCAATGAGAAGAGGGCAAGATTCATTTCTCATGCCTCCCAGCTCCCCATTAGGATGTTGCTGTTCTGCCTCCTTTCCTCTGACCACCCCCCAGCCCAACAGATCAAAGTTCCCCTGTGCACTGTCATCCCCCTGCCCCTTGACTCCCCAACTTCTCGGCATGTTGAGACTTCATGAAGTTGTCTTGCAGCAGTAACCCCCGTATCATCCTTTCCTCCTGGTTGGTGCTTCCTCTCCACTCTCCACTGCTTTTTATTTTTTAAATATTTCACATCTACAGAGGAGCTGCATGAATATGATGATGATGAACGATGAACAGGTGTATCACCTTCACTGTGCGTCACCTTGCTGCTTATACTTTATTTTTCCTTTATCTCTTTCCTTGTATGTGTGTGTGTGTGGGGGGGTGTGCATGTACGATGTATGCGGTATTTTGGGTTGTGTTGCTGACCATTTGAGAGTTAGTTGGGCATCCCAACTCCTTCACTCCTCGGTATTTTCACATTCATCCCCTAAGAATAAGGACATTAGCTAGATAATCACAGTTATGACCATTGCACTTAGGAAATTTAACACTGATACTCTACGACTAGCTAATATACAGCCCATGTTCACATTTCCCCAATTGTCCCACGTGTCTGTTATAGGACTTTTATGTGCCATACTGATGTTTATGGAAGGTCTAGGCCAGTGGTTTTGCAGAATGGGCTTACTGCTGTAAACGTCACTAAGTATTATCACTTTTGCTACCTTCTCAGTGGTCTCAAACATCACTGGACACTGTTAAATCTTATGTTCTTATTTTCACTTAAGGTAAAGAATGAAGATGCCAGATGACTTGATGGAGGGCAGACACCCAGCCCAGGACCAGCCAGAGGAACCAGGGCAGAAGAGCATGTTTATGGTCCTTTTTCCTGCCTTCATTTCAGATCCCCCCTAGTGCTGTAACTCCAGCTCACATGAGGCCTGATTTCCTTCCTTACTCCTAATCTATATCCGCTTCTCATGCAAACAGCCATGTTGAGCCACTATAATTATGACAGGAACCAGACAAATTCTCCTGATGGTGACAAGCCCATACTCCCCACTTCTCCTTTTTTCCATCAAGGACAGGGAATTTCCACTTCCCTCCACAAAGAGAAAAACTGTGGTGAGACTCTACTGGACTCCCTCCTCTGTGAAGTGACTCAGATCTGAGCATGCCTGGCTAGCCCATTCCTCTTTTGCTCCAAGCTGCCTGTCTGAGTGGACACACTTACATGCTCTCGTTAGACTCTGTGTGTGACTGCATGCATGGTGGGTGCAGTTAGGCAGGTCATGGTCAGCGTAGAGAGCAGAGTAAGAGGCCTGTGTGGTGGCATATCAAAGCCATGTCATGTTCTCAAATTAGCCTCATCAAAAATAAAGCTGCTATTTTGATATTTATCTGTCTGGTGCCTGCAATTCCCTGTTGTTTTCTATCTCAGGAGGGCTAAATGGTCTTATTTGTTGGCTCTCTGAATCCCCAACTTTCTGATCAGAGTATTAACCATAATAGAGCAACACAAGTTTCCCCCTGCCCTCACCATGGAGTGGAATGGATGCTGTGTCTGCACTGAACTCTTCCCTCTTGAAGGGTACGATGGGTTGCCTAGGCTGTGGGACAATGGGGAGAACCCAGGGCTGCTCAGGCAGGGTGGGGGTGGTGAGGACAGAGGCAGCCAGCCAGCTTGAGTTGAGCCCCAGCCAGCTGATCTGCCAGGAGACTCCACAGAATTCAGAAGGTGGGAGGAGAGGCTCATGATTCTTTTAAGCAGGTGCAAAGAAGTTGAAAATGGACAGGCTGACTCCCCATTTTAAACTCTGTGGGGAAAGGGCAGGTCTGGCTGAACAGCAGTATAGCACATCATCTTTGGGGACCGGGCGGGTGGTTGCTGGACGGCAGCGGAGGAGCAGGGGGCTTTATGTCTGGCTGCCAAAGGCTAATGCGTTTGCTATGCAAACTGAGCCTTGGGTTCCTACCAGGTTCTCTGGAGACACTTGGGCTTCTTTACCAGGAGGTGACTGAGCTGTTCTTTCTAACAAAGACTTGCCCTTAGATACAAAGAAAAATGGCCTGTTGTTAGTCGGGGGTTTGGGGGTGGGATTAAGCTTAAGTGGCAGTAAATATAAGGATTGGGGTCTCTCAACCTTTTGCTTACATCACTAAGGCTTTAAATGATCCTGAGCGATGTCTGGCTTGTCTCTGAGTGTGAGAAGAAACGAAAGACAATGATGTCATTCAAAGCAGAGGTGAGGATGTCTAGGTCTTGAGCTGTCACACATAGGGATGTGATGTGTGAGTGTGTGTGTGTGTGTGTGAGTGTGTGTACACGTGCATACACAGACACAAGCAAAGATATCAATGTTTCCCCCAAGGAAGAGTGAAGTTACTGTTCATGCTATCTCTGCATGGCTGCCAATACTTGAATAGTTTGGCAAATACCATCGCTTCCACCTCTACCACACACATACGCTTGTTTTTCTTCCCAGAGAGTATGAACAAAATGACCCCAGGCCCTTGGTGTGCTCCCCGAGGCCTGACTAGAATCATTCATTGCCTTCTTGGCGTGTGCTGGGCAGGTTTGATGATAGGGTTTGGTTTCTCAAGTGAAACTTTTGAGACCCTGTGATCACGGGGCTTACACAGTGCATGGCACAAAGGAAGTGTCTAGTAAAAGGGTAGACATGTTCTGTTCTTTTCTGTGAGTACCAAACAGTAGGGTGTGCAGGTTAATGACAGGCAGTTCTAGACACAGTTCTGTCGTTTATTAATTTGGTGACTTTGGTAAGTTACTCGATTTCCTTAAGTCTCATTGTCCTCATTTATGAAATAACAATAAGGACTACCTTGTGCTATTGTTTGAGGTTGTCATTCCTGGCAATATTCAGAACTCAATCAAATGTGGGCTGGAGCTGAGAGTAGTGCTTTGTCAATAGGTTGCTATATTGGAGAAAGTCTTAGTGGGCCTCGGCGCCTCATCTCGTAATTAACATGGGGTTGGGTTAGAATCTCAAATTAGAAAATATCTGCCATTGCTTTGTGGAGATGTGTGTGTAGGTTGTGGTCCCGGGGACAGGAGTTGCCTTAGGAAGTCTTCAAAGGATGCTTTGAGTCTCTAATTCCTTGGGAAATTTTTCAACAAAAACTCCCAATTTTACATAGTGCTTGCATCAATCCAGAGTCAGAAAATTGCCTTTCTGGACATATAAAAATCTTTAAAGTATATTGGAGAACAAATTAATCTGATACATGAACCTTTGACAGACATCACTAAACTTCTCCACATTATGTTCTCCGCCTGCCTATCAAATATTCTGCGTTAGAAAGAATGGGCCAAAATCTTGCATTGTGGCAACTGAAGGGATTGCTAACTCAAATGTCTAGTCTGTGACTAAATAAATGAGGTTTGCTGCCCAGTGGCATTACATTAGTTGTGGAACTTCTCCCAAGGTTGATATCATTAAGAGAAGGGGGATTTCCATTTGTCTTTAGAAGGAGCAAAAACCATACACAGGGTTCATAAATCATACAGAGACTGAACATGTGCTCGTGTGTGTATGCACAGGCGCATGTGTATGGATGTAATGAAAATGCTCAGCTACAGCTAAATGCTGACCACCCTCAATTTCTTGTGCTACTGCCATTTTATTCTTTTTCCCCTGTGATGCTCCCATTTTATTCTTTATTTTAGGGTTTCTCTCTTTCACAGCAGTTAGCAGGGGATACAAGGAAATGAAATTAATCTATGCTCCAGGCGCAGACTTTCTGGCTAGGAGGAGAGAGATCTGGTTTCTATGTGAGCGTGTGAAAGACAGCAAAGTACAGCACCATGCACTTTCCTCTCCCAGAGTCCTAGGGTGACACCCGCACTCCTTTGACCTGATACAAGCAGCTAGAGATATAGTTATTTTGTCACAGCACCTTCAAGAGCAGAATCAGGGCCACCACTGCCCTCAATATGGAGAGGAATAAGAGGACACTGGTGGGCCCTCTCTCGCACTGCCTGATTCTCCCCCGCCACTGGCCAACAGACTTCTCTGGGGTCTGCCTGGATCATGTGGCTTTTTTCTCAGGATCTCCCCAAACCACGGCTATCTTCATCATGGGAATGTGAGGTGCTCCTTAAAGTACGCAGGCTTTGAATGCAGATGAGGGACAAAACATGAAGGAAAATGTGTTTGAAATCTTTGGTTCCTCCTCCTGAACCTGGCCAAGTACTTAAATGCTTTAGCTCTTATTTTCCTCATCTGTAAAGTACAACTATTGATGTATATCCCTCAGCTTGCTATCAAGGTGAAGTGACACACATTTTAATAATACCACTGAATCGATGCTCAAATGTGTAAGCTTCTTTCTCCTTGGTGGCCAGAACACCTACACGTCGGCTGGAAGGTAACTCTTATCTTTCAGGAAGATGCCTGTCCACTGGGCAAGCTTTGCTGCATAACAGCAGCAACAGCCACAGTCTGGAGAACTGCAGGGCCGTGTGTTAGAGAATGCAAGATACTGAAGGTCGGGAGACCTGGGTTCTAGTCGTGGCTCCTCTCTGTACTACACCCAGGACTGTGAGCAAGTCACCTGACCTCTCTGAGTCTGTTTCTGCCCATCTCTGAATGCCTGTTCCACCAAACTCATAAAGTGTTACAAAGAGCAGTAGAGATGCTAGTGTCCTTTCAGAGATAAGGCTCAGTATAAACACATCAGATCAACAATATCAAAGTCCCGTGGTCAGGTGTCAGCTCCAGAGGCTCCTCAGTTGGGACTTCTACCCTGGAAGGGGTGCTATCCTTCTTATCCTATTCTGTCAACACTGGCAAAAAGCCCAGACATGTCTCTGAAATAAAAACTAGGACCAGGAGAGGCCCAAACTTCCTACATCTGGACCAATGTCATGGGCTCCCAGTAGGTATCAGAACTTAGCCTGAGTCCATAACTCAGGCTAGAAGATTTACACTCAGGATTGTTCGTGGTATCCTGGCCTAGCCAAGGTACCCCAAATATGGGCATCTAACTCTTCATTAAGCACATCTTATACCCTAACATTCATTTATTAAACATTTACTACATGAATGAAGCATTTAACAAGTGGCAGGCATCAAGCAAACATGAAATACTGCAAATATTATCTATTATCCCAATTTTAAAGATACGGGAACCTGAATTTTCCCAAAGCCTTCTAGCCAGCGAGTGACAGATCAGTCTGTCCTCTTTGACTTCAGCACACTGACAATCTCACATTTTCTATAAGCAACAGATTCACAGAGGTCTGGTGTGGTTTCACTCACTTTCTTTGTCTTTCTTTGTAAAAGAAAAGTTTGCATTTGAAATGAAGGCTCAATATGATGAATGGGGACTTAGGTATATGACACTTCAAGAAAAATCAACATAGAGAAAACCATTTTTTTTTTCCCGAAGTAGATGTACTAGCAAAGGGTATTCAAGTTTATCTCAGAATTCATCACAGGATATTACTAATGAATAACTTTCCATAAGATATCCAGCATATAACTTGAGTTCCAAAAGTCTGGTTGATACAGATTTTTGTATTATGCTACTACTTGAATAAAGTAAATATAAGATAGTGTATAACTCATAAAATAGACACGATTAAAGGCAGAAAAGAAACTGTATTTGTCAGGGACATGGACGGCACAGTCCGCTAAGCATCCAACTCTTGATTTTGGCTCAGGTCATGTCAGGCTACGCACTGACAGTGTGGGACCTGCTTGGTTCTCTCTCTCTCTCTCTCTCTCTCTCTCTCTTTCTCTCTCTGTCATTCTCTCTCTCTCTCTCCCTCAAAATGGATAAATAAACTTAAAAAATAAACAAACTGTATTGGTTCTAAAGTATATCAACAAAACTAAATATAATTACTGATTTTACTAATATTTTGTGTCAAGTGTCAAGACAAAAAAGTAGGAAATGAGGCCAGGCCTTAAACAAAAATGAGATTGGATGAGGGGTAGGAGATGACTACGGTCTACCCATCTTTTGTGTTCTTATTTGGCTCAGTTTTTATGGGGAAGTTACAGTGAGAAAACAGTTTGATGAAATATTCCTCAAAATCAATGGGCACATGTAATGTCTTGACCTAACAGTTTGGGTCACAGGACCCGGAATAGCAGAAGGCAGGAACAACATTAATATGTGGAGGTAATGTCTAGAAGACATTTCATGAACCAGTGAACATTCTTAGTCTGAATGAATTTGAAAATTTGTTATAAAAGATATTCCATTCATCTGGGTAGAAGGGAACCATCTTTCAAAGATGATGTGACATGCCCTTGTCATATTCACATGGTTTGGGTCACAGATTTTACCAATTACTGCATAGCCTTTAAAGTTTTCATCCCATATCAATTTTCTTCCATTCACACCTCAGGCCAGTGATGGGAGGATAGTATCTTTCCTTCCATGTGGCCTTATCCCGGGAAGCCCTTTCATCTGGGGCCAGGACAAAACAAAGCACAGACCATGCAGCTGAATGTGCTGGATTCCCAGAGAAGCCCATTTTCTGTAGTGTACTTTTAAATCACAGAATTTATTTATGTTCTCTCTCTCCTTTCTGTGGTCAATGACACGGGTCAAAGGCATTTAATCAAACCCTTGTAGAGAGATGGGTCCCATCACCATGCAGTGCGACGATCTAATTTGTCTTCTGTCAAAAAATGTATTTTGGGAACCGAGCTGAATATGATAAGTGTGATGTCTTTTTACGGTCACTGCTGAAATATGTGTATGGCACAGATTTGCTAGGCTCATTATTTCATCTGTCTCTGGGTAAATATTGAAATGGTTGTTAGCGTGGATCCTAAATACTGAGGAAACATGGGAACATGTTTTCTTTATTCCACTCTAAGTTTAACTAGTGAAAGCCAAAATTACCTTCTGATCTCTGAATTACAATAACTGATGACCAAAAAGGCACTGCAAAGACAGGAAGGTCTACAGACCAGATGTTGGTGGAGAAATAATAATGTGAAGGAAGCCTATAGTGGGAAACAAAAACAAAAACTCCTCCAGCCAGCAGGTGGTGCCACAATTTATAGTGTTTGGCTACTTTGGGCTTGATGAACAGCTTGCTAATTGCCTTGTCAGTTAATTTAACTAACGTAATTTAATTTCTTCTGCAGTGTTACATAGTGGTTTATTAAAGAAATCATATCCAGGGGCGCCTGGGTGGCTCAGTAGGTTAGGTGGCCGACTTCGGCTCAGGTCATGATCTCGCGGTCTGTGAGTTCAAGCCCCGCGTCGGGCTCTGTGCTGACAGCTAAGAGCCCGGAGCCTGTTTCAGATTCTGTGTCTCCCTCTCTCTCTGACCCTCCCCCGTTCATGCTCTGTCTCTCTCTGTCTCAAAAATAAATAAACGTTAAAAAAAATTAAAAAAAAAAATCATATCCAGCTCTTTGGCCCTGGATAACCAGCTCATTTGTTAAAGTTGCTAACAAGTTCCAGGCAAACTCTGCTGACTTATCCATCCACCTAACTCCAAAAGGAAGGGAGAAGTTTGATCCTAGGTGTTAATCAAGTGCAGATATAGATGTAGATTCTGAACTAGACCCTATGTCTCAAACTTAATCTGAACTTGTAAAGTAAGAAGACAGAGTGATGCCCCATTCTCAAAATATAGGAGAAACTCTCTTTGGTCCCATGTAGAATCCTTTCCCCTGAGACCACTGCAAGTTTTTGCTGTGTTACAGACAAATCCCCCATCAGTCCTCAAGTATTCTCTTGTGTGTAATTTTTTTATTTTCTTTGACGAAAAAGTAGAGAATGAAATAACACACGAGACAAGAAAGGGAAGTGAGAAACTTACAAGAAACTTGACAAGAAGGGAAAATTCCACCTCTGAAAATAACTCTAGTCAGTGATACATCTCCTAGTATTTACATAGTTCTCTGATTAATTTTAAGTCTGGAGCCCTGAAAGCTGTATTTATAATGCAAATTAAAGAACTGAAGAACTTGGCTGAACTGATTAAAAGAAAAAAAATTGTTTTGGGATTCCCCATTTGCCCAGGTGCCAAAAGTTACTTCACTTCTCTGCATTGACTTTTCTAGAAATATCCAGACCAATACTTCCCTCTACTGCTTAAAAGCAATTCTACAACATGAGTCAACCAGAATTATTTATACAAAATAGCATACCTGTTTCACAGGTGTAGAAACTGAGGCATAAGTGTTAAGTTGACTTTTGCATAGTAAAGTCAAAGGAAAAGATTAGAAATTATTCAAAACTCTCACCTCTGTGGAACAGCGCTAGGTAATTGTAGGCAAATCTATGTTTCTGAATGTAAATCTTAACCAAATGACGCTGTTAAGTGAAGATATGAGACTTGGAAAAAATAAATCTTTGAAACAGATTTAAGAAAAGAGAAGGGACAAATTATCAAGGTATGTATATGTATATACTCAAGTGTGGGTCTAACATTATACTGATTATATCAGAACCTCTGTCAGTGGAACTGGGACAGTAGTATTTACTAAAATTTCCAAGCAATTCTTCTTTTTAATTTTTAAAATTTTAAATTCATTAATTTATTTAAATTCAGATTAATTAACATACAGTGTAATACTGGTTTCAGAAGTAGAACCCAGTGATTCATCACTTACATACAACACCCAGTGCTCATTCCAACCAGTGGCCTCCTTAATGCCCATCACCCATTTAGCCCATCCCCCTCCAGCAACCTCAGTTTGTTCTCTATATTTAAGAGTCTCTTATGGTTTGCCTTCCTCTCTGTTTTTATCTTATTTTTCCTTCCCTTCCCCTATGTTCATCTGTTGTGTTTCTTAAATTCTACATGAGTGAAATCATATATTTGTCTTTCTCTGACTTATCTTGTTTAGCATAATACACTCTAGTTCCATCCACATTGTTCCAAATGGCAAAATTTCATTCTTTTTTATCACCAAGTAATATTCCATTATCTATGTATACCACATCTTATTTATCTATTTAACTGTCGATGGGCATTTGGGCTCCTTCCATAATTTGGCTATCGTTGATAACACTACTATAAACACTGAGGTGCATGTGCCCCTTCAAATCACTATTTTTGTATCCTTTGGATAAATACCTAGTAGTGCAACTGCTAGGTCATAGGGTAGTTCTATTTTTACTTTTTGAGGAACCTCCATACTGTTTTCCAGAGAGGCTGCACCAGTTTGCATTCCCACCAACAGTGCAAAAGCGTTCCCCTTTCTCTGCATCCTTGACATATCTGTTGTTTCTTGAGTTGTTAATTTTAATCATTCTGACAGGCATGAGGTGGTATCTCATTGTGGTTCTGATTTGTATTTCTCTGATGATGAATGATGTTGAGCATCTTTTCATGTGTCTGTTAGCCATCTGGATGTCTTCTTTGGAAAAGTGTCTATTCATATCTTCTGACAATTTCTTCACTGGATTATTTGTTTTTTGGGGTGTTGAGTTTGATAAGATTTTGGATACTAATCTTTTATCTGATATGACACCCGATATGTCTTCTCCCATTTGTCAATTGTCTTTCAGGTTTGTTGATCGTTTCCTTTGCTGTGCAGAAGCTTTTTATCTTGATGAGGTCCCCATGGTTCATTTTTGTTTTTATTTCCCTTGCCTCTGAAGATATGTCTAGTAAGAAGTTGCTGCAGCTGAAGTCGAAGAGGTTACTGCCTGTTTATTCCTCCAGGATTTTGATGGCTTCCTGTCTCAAATTTAGGTCTTTCATCCATTTTGAGTTTATTTTTGTTTATGGTGTAAGAAAGTGGTCCAGGTTCATTCTTCTCCATGTTGCTGTCCAGTTCTCCCAGCACCATTTGCTGAAGAGAATTTTTCCCCTGGATACTCTTTCCTGTTTTGTTGAAGGTTAGTTGGCCATGCATTTGAAGGAACATCCCTCAGCATCATAAAGGCCATATATGAAAGGTCCACAGCTAATACCATCCTCAGTGGGGAAAAACTGAGAGCTTTCCCCCTAAGATCAGGAAAATGACAGGGATGTCCACTCTCACCACTGTTTTTCAACATTGTACTGGAAGTCCCAGCCTCAGCAGACAACAGAAAGAAATAAAAGGCATACAAATTGGCAAAGAAGAAGCCAAATTTTCACTCTTCACAGATGACATGGTATTTACTCCCTATGGAAAACCTGAAAGACTCCACCAAAAAACTGCTAGAACTGACATGTGAGTTCAGCAAAGTTGCAGAATGTAAAATCAATGTACAAAAACTGGTTGAATTTCTATATACCAATAATGAAGCAAAAGAAAGAGAAATCAAGGAATATGTCCCATTTACAATTGCACCAAAAACCATGATACCTAGAAATAAACCTAACCAAAGAGGTAAAAGATCTGTATGCTGAAAACAATAGAAGGCTTATAAAAGAAATTGAAGAAGACACAAAGAAATGAAAAAACATTCCATGCTCATGAACTGGATGAACAAATATTGTTAAAATGTTGATACTACCCAAAACAATCTACATATTCAATGCAATCCCTATTTAAAAAAATGAGTATTCTTCAAAGAGCTAGAACAAACCATCTTAAAATTTGTATGGAACCAGAAAAGACCCCAAATAGCTCAAATCATGTTGAAAAAGAAAACCAAAGCTGGAGGCATCACAATTCTGGACTTCAAGCTGTATTACAAAGCTATAATCATCAAGACAGTATGATACTGACACAAAAAACAGACACAGATCAATGGAACAGAATTGAGAACCCCAAAATTGTCCCATATATGCATATCCAAGCAATTCTAATAAATACTAACCTACTAAAATGCAATCTTGGCTGGTGAGGTATTGGAAAGCAGCGAAGAAGGCAATTAGAGTGATATCCTTTTTATTAAATTATTATAAAATTGTTTCAGTTTGAATATTTGATATAAGCATGAATAAATTAATATATATTATATTGTGGTCTCAGTTATCTTAAATTAATATAAATATATGACATAATCACAATTATTGGGAATAGAAACATGTAATTCAGGAATTCTCAGCAGATATTAGTATCTTTACACTTTTTTCATTTATAATTTAGCCGCGTAATTACTTTGTTGAATAACTGCAGACAGAATGAAAGTGCAGTACAGGTCCTGTATGACCCACCAAGTACCTATTATGCAAAGGGAGACTTCTCAAGGGCAGCATGGCTTCTAACCAGTCAAAACCTCCTCTTTTCACCAGAGGGGTCACTCTACTGATGTCCCATCTGACTGGCTATGAAAATGACTTCTCAAGGAACCTGAAGGGCTGGTAGTATTGTATGTAGCAAAAGGAATCCTGGCTGAGGAGGAAGATTTGGGTTCAACATTGATAGGTTAAGAGCCAGTTTGGGAGCAACTATCTGCCAAGTAGCCATGGTGATGTTAAGAAATTCTGTGGGTAGGAATATTGGTACTGCCTTTATTCACTAGAGGAAAAAAAAATTTAAAAAAGCTAGAACCACCAGAATAATCACTCATATCACCATCTGTGAGCCTGCTGCTGTACAGGGGAAAAATAACAGGCTATAAACAGATGATTTACCTGCAGAAGCTTTAGAAATGCAATATCAAGCCTTACAGACACAGCTCTATCTTTTATGTAAACAGCGTTTTGTTTCCATCCAAGAAACTATAAGCAATTTATAGATATAGCTGAACCCCAAGGTTCATAAGGGATATAATCTTGAGAAATATATGACTTAAAATCATGTAACTGAAAGCATTAAAATAATCTCAAATTAGCCCTGAAAGCATGATTTATTCATTGTATTTTATGAAGCAAAATGTTTAAATGCAAAATATCACAATGACATTAATAATCCCATTCAAATGTTTGTTATGAGTTATAATTTGATGATGTTACAAATTAATAAGTCACTAATTAATTTTTGTTACAAATGACATAAATGTATTATCTACGGCTGGTCTTATCTGGCTTTGCAGGTAAGCAGTGGAAAATTTGCAGAGTCTGTGAGCGGGAGCAAGGGGAAATCTTGAGTGAATGAGCCTGAGAAGGGTGTAGAAACTGGGAGAGAAAGACCATTTCTGGGGACAGACGAGATGCTTAGAGGAAGACGAGATCTTTGCTCTTAGATCTTGGTCTTAGTCCTGTCCCACCATTTACTAGAAAATTTTTCAATCTTTATGACTGCTATAATCTGAATGTTTATGTCCCTTCCCTCCCCCCAAATTCAAATGCTGAAATCCTAATGCCCAATGAGATGGTATTAGTAGGTGGGGCCTTAGGGAGGTGTTTAAATCGTGAAGGTGGAGCATTCACGAACGAGATTACTGTTCTTATAGAAGAGGCTCCAGAGACGGGTGCCTGGGTAGCTCCATCAACCACTTCTCAGGTCATGATCTCATGGCTCTTGAGTCTGAGCCTCACATCAGGCTCTGTGCTGACAGCTCAGAGCCTGGAGCCTGCTTTGGATTCTGTGTGTGTGTCTCTCTCTGTCCTCTCCTGCTAGCACTCTGTTTCTCTCTCGGTCTCAAAAATAAATAAAAATTAAGAAAAATTAATTTAAAAAAAAGAGGCTCCAGGGAGATCCCTCACTCCTTTCACCATGCAGAGATGCAGTGAGAAGTCACTGGCTGTGAACCTGAAAGAGGGACTCCATCAGACCCTGACCATGCTGGCACCTTGATCTTGGCCTTCCCAGTCTCAGAACTGTCAGAATAAGTTTCTGTTGTTTATAAGCCACCCAATCTGTGGGTTTTTTTGTTATAGCAGCCTAAATGGACTAAGACAATGATCTTCAGCCTCCTCATCTCAAAGTAGTAATAGACAATAATCTCATAAAATTGTTTTAGGGGATAAATTAAAATGACTCATAGAAAGAGATGAGCAAAGTGCACAGTAAGTACACAAAAAATGGCAACAATAATTTATATAATTATATATAACTGGTCTCCACTGAATGTCTTAACAGAATCATTAACTATCATTCAATAAATAAAGTTTGCTATTACAAACTACAGTGTAAGGTACATATAGGTGACAACATAAGGAGCAGTGCAACTACAAATCGACCTGGAATACTTACCGTGCAACTTTTAATTACTAGCTCATATTTCAGGCCATAGTCTGTACCCACATCACAACTCTCCTGCTCTGTAGTCATGGGAGCCTCTTGTACATCAGGTACCTATTTAGGATATTCATTGTGTATTTCCCAGATCCCCTCAAAGTAAATCTTTCACACGCATTGTAACAAATATTTTGAGTCAGTCCTTTATAACAACATCTTCAAGTTTGGTGAATACATGTCTATCAATTTTCATTATTTGTGGTAACATGGAAGAAGAAATATACTTTTATTAGCAGTAGTTGACAGTATTATTATCTCCTGAATAATGCCAGGTATCTATAAGCCAGAGGGATTTAGGGATTCCTCATTCTAAAATGAGGTCACAAAAAGGCCCTCCCTTTCCCACTCCGAGGTTTTCAACCTCATAGCCTTGAGATATAGATTTGATAATTTGATGTACTTATCAACAGTGGTAAGAAAAGCATAAAAGGAGTTGAGATGTACCAAAATCAAGTTTACCTGTTTTTTTTTTTAGTTTTGTTTCAGGCTGGTACATAACTCTCAACCCCATGATAGAAAGGAAGCTATTTCTGGGGCACCTGGATGGGTCATTTGGTTGAGTGTCCAGCTCTTGATTTCAGCTCAGGTTATCATCCCAGAGTTGTGGGATTGAGCCCCATGTCCAGCTCCATGTGGAGCCTTCTTGGGATATTCTCTCTCTCTCTCTCTCTCTCATCCCTCTCTAAAAGAAATACATACATACATACATATATACATACATACATAAAGAAGGTTTTCTTAAGAGAGCAAGAGAGAGAGAGGAGGTTATTTCTTTCTTTGGGAAACACAGGGTATATATGTATGCCTCTCCATTGCTAAATTTTGGGAATATTGAAGTGTAAAAAGGTAGAAATCTAGGTTATAATCAGATCATTCATTTTATTGTTATGGAAATACATGGTCTTAAAGTGGTGCAGTAGGAAGTGAGGTTGTTAAACTAGAATGCCCAAAAGTATGAAGACAATGATTGCCACATTTTGGAATATGGACAGTGGGGAATCTATAAGGGTTTTAGTGGTATTGGAGTCATGGTTTAAGAAAACAATCTGACAGCAGCATGTAAAAAGAGATAGAAAATCAGGGAGGATATTTATTGTACAGTAGTTCCAATGGGAAGCCTTGAGGTCCCATATAGTATTTGATTTAGAAAGACAGAGATACCTTTTGTAGAAGTAGAACCTACTGGAAACTGACTAGAGCCCAAAGGGGGCCAACAAGGGAAGCATGAGAAAGAGAGAAGGAAGATTAGGATGCTTCCAAGACTTCAGCAGTGGTTGGCTGGGAGTAAGGTACTGCAGTAAACAGAATTAAAAGACACTAATTATAGTGGAAAGTGTGCTTGATTTTACATATATTGGTTGAGGTGCCAAAGGCTGTCACAGAATTGGTCAAGATGCATTGGGCATGGAGATCTGAAGCTGTGTAAGGAGACTAGGGCTCCACAAATATACTTAAAGAATCATCTATTAGGGAGGCATTTACAACCAAGAAATGAATTAATTTACTGAGGGAGACAGTGTATATTTACAGGAGGAAAAGGCAGTGAAAAAAGAGAGCCAGAAAACAACGACAGGAAAGTAGAAATTTCAGAAAGGAACTAAATAGCAGTGTCAAGGTTGTAAGGTCAAAGCAAATGATCACTGAAAAAAAGATGGCTGAAAGAGAGCCAAGGTTATAGATTTTGTTTGACACTGAAGGCAAGGAAAAAAGAAATAAGGCATTAGCTTGGGTAAGTGATATGCCGGAACAAAGCTTTTTAATTCTTTTTCCATTTTAATTTTTTTAGTGTGAGGAAGAGAGCATAAAAATTATGTAGAAAATTCCAGAGTAAAAAAATGGCTTATGGAGCAAGAGGTTAACAGAAGCAGCAAAAGTGGAATCCAACACAAGGGAAGGAAGGATGAATTCTGACAATAAATAGGAACCCTTCTGTCTCACAGACAGAGAAAGGAAGAGATGGCAAATGAGTAATCACTCATGAAGCATAAGAGAGAAAATCAAGGGAACTGTGTTATACATAAGTTTACTTATTAAAACTATGGAGAAATAACTGAGTGAGATTGTGAGACAATAAAAGTGCTTAAAATCATTGCTGGGAGTTTGGCTGAGGACAACTAGTGGTGAATACGGGGATGGCAATGCAGCCATGATAGCTCAAGGCTACCCTTGAGCAAAGGAAGCTAGGAAGCTAGGAAGCAAGGAAGCAAAAAGGCTTCCTTGGCTGTTCAGTTACCCAAAAGTCAAAGAATCCAAAGATCTTTTGTACTGGAGACCAACAAGGTGGGAGAGTAGAAGGTCAAGTAGGTGAGATATCCTTGAATCATCCTGACTCCAATGCTAAATTTTCTGAAAGGAAGTTGAGGCTAAGCAGAAACTAGGAAAACAATGGAAAAAGGGAAACCAGAAAAATGAGACTCAAATACCAGAAAGGATATAGAGGGTAAACATCAGATTTAGGTGAAGAGTAGAAACTTAACATCAGAGGTGAATTAGGAGCATTTCAAATATGATGAGATCTAAGATACTAAGTCATTGGTGTCTGAGATAGAATGAAATATGTTTCTGGAGCTGAAACATAGAGGGGTAGATATTAAATTTAGGGAGAAGCTTAGCTCTCAGAAGGACAGTAACCAAGAGGAAGGTTCTGAAGTCACCGAGAACATTACAAAGTGTTGGTGAATTTTCAATGAAATATGAAGATATTATAAACACACAAAGAAAAAACATTTCAAAAAATATGTGTATCTCCATTGAGTGAATCAATGGTTGGGTGGCCCCTGATTAGACAGGATCAGCACTTTTAGAGACAACAAAATATGGTTTAGGTCTAATCATGGATATCATGAAAAAATCACTGTACTGCTTAGTCTTTGACCAGCTAGAGAAAAAAATTGAATCTGAAAGTATAATAAATTAGCTCCTGTGTTCCATTAGGATACATTAGCATTAGTAATCAGAGATTTAAAAAAGAAGTTTAATGAAAAAAATGGAGGTGAGTCCCTACTGTTTTCATTATACTCCATTTTCTAGTGAACATTGTTTCTATCTCCTTTGGAGAATTTCCTTTAGGAGACCAAGTGAAAAATGTGTCTATAAAAGAAATATTGGTTAGTTTAACAATCTCATTAAATTTGATTAACCTTTTAAGAGCATTAGGTAGATCTTTAAACTATTCTAGGCCGAATAATACTTTTAAGTGCAATGAAGGGCACCTTTTAAACATCTCGAAATTTATGAGAATTGGGTACTTGTAAGACTAAAGTTAAAATGTAGAATATTAAAATATGTGTCACTCTTCTGTATCTTATTTATTTGTAAGGTTATTCAGAATTAAAAATAACTTGATCTTTGCCTTATTTTTAAAAATATCCATGAAGAGGGGCACCTGGGTGGCTTAGTTGGTCAAGCGTCTGACTTCAGCTTGGGTCATGATCTCAGGGTTCCTGGCTTCAAACCCCATGTCGGGCTCTGTGCTGACAGCTCAGAGCCTGGAGCCTACTTCAGATTCTGTGCCTTCCTCTCTCTGCCCCTCCCCCATTCACACTCTTGTCTCTCTCTCTCTCAAAAATGAATAAACATTAAAAAAATATTCATGAAGAGAATGATAAACTACACTTGGCTAAAAGAGAGGTCAACAGAAAACAGAAAAGTCAAGAAGAGTCCTAAGGAACTTCCTTCTTTTCTTTTTTTACCTTTTCCAAATTTTATGTCATCCCATTTATGATCTTACAGAATCATGAACACCACCTAGTAACAAGAGTTCTAACATAAATAGCAAGAGAGCTTGTAGGGAAAAGGACTAAAATCAATCCTTGAAATACAGCAGCTAACCCCTCCATCTCTATATCCTCAGTTTGGAAAATAAGTTCTTAGGCATCAGTACAAAGTCGACTCCACTCCCTAAGTTTCAATTTACAATCAGGGCATAACGTAGCCTTTAAGGGAGAATAGAACTCATCAGTAAATAGAAAACCATTTTTCTTTCTTTTACTTTCCTTTCCTTTAAAAAGAATAATGTATAGTAAGAAACACTGCTATTTCTCTGAATGGATGGTTGCAAGAATGATTATTTATACAATACCTTTATTTTTTATTTTTTTTTTATTTTTTTTTTTTAAATTTTTTTTTCAACGTTTATTATTTTTGGGACAGAGAGAGACAGAGCATGAACGAGGGAAGGGCAGAGAGAGGGAGACACAGAATCGGAAACAGGCTCCAGGCTCTGAGCCATCAGCCCAGAGCCCGACGCGGGGCTCGAACTCACGGACGGCGAGATCGTGACCTGGCTGAAGTCGGACGCTTAACCGACTGCGCCACCCAGGCGCCCCTATACAATACCTTTAATCATGCGTGGTCAAATGAATGGCTTCCAGATTTTCTATTTCCCATTTAAAGCAGATTTTCAAAATAAAAATGGTAAGGCATCAGAAACTTAGTCCCTTATGTAGATGCCCTTAAAAAAATTCAGTATTTTTATTGGCTGTCCATTGTGTTTTCTTCCCCTGGGATACTGACTGGTATGATAAAGTATGGGAACAGGTAATCAAAGCCTGGGAATCATCAAGTATTATTACAAAACCCAAAGACCTGTTATCATTTGTAGAATGATTCATCAATTAGTGTGTGTGTGTGTGTGTGTGTGTGTGTGTGTGTGTACAATCTCCAGATTTTTTATTGCATTTTGGGGATGAGAATACAAATAAGAAAAAATAATGCAATTATTTAAAATTATAATAACATTGCCAAATCCTTCAACAGCCATTTATCACGTAAAATAAGTTAAAGTATTCAGCAGTCATGTATATCAAAAATTCCTCAAATTATATATCAATAAACTATGCCCAAGATGCATAAGACTTAACATGAAAACTTGTGAAGGCTGACAAGGACTTTTGACATGTACCCTATTTGTGACTTTAACGCTGCTTAGGCATTTCTTCAGGGCATTTAAAACTCCTTTTGTGACTCTTCATCAGCTGTTTTACAGACAGCAGGGATGTCTATAGTATACATTTTCACTTTCTGCATGGTTGAGGGAGCTCATGTGCTATATCCAATTTTAAGGTAGAGTGTAAGATTACATTTCTAGAATACAGAAAGCCATCGCCATCGAAACTGCACTCTTGCTGTTGATAGTAATTCCTAGTCTTTACTGTTTGACGGACATTTGCGAAATGTAGAGAAGATGGTGCCAAGGTGATCGTCAGGCCACTGTAATAACTGGTAGCACATGTTGTCAGCTGTAGATAAGCCTGAACCCACAAGCACTTGGGTCCTCAATACACTTTGAAGTCTTTGCTTTGTGGAATGGAACTGACTTTGAAGAATATGTTACAGAGATGTATGAAACACCATTCTGACTTTCTTTGTCTTACTGAAGCCATGTTGAGTACATTTAAGGTTTAAATTTTCCATCGCATATTTTATTCAAGTTGCAGTTTTGCAACCTATCCTCCATTTCCAACAGCCTTAGCATAAATTTTACATAAGACTCCAGTGTACTTTCAAAAAAATTCTAGGATAGGCAGAACAGTAGATTAATGATGAGTATGAACTTTGGATGAGGCTGACCTAGGATCAAATCTTAATTGGTCTTGGATAAATTAGTTGGGTTTCTCTGAACTTCAGTTTCCTCACCTTTAAAGTGGGATCATTGTTTTCTACCTCCCAGGATATAATGAGGAATAAATTAAATAACTCACATGAAGAAGGTAATAAGAGTTTCTGGCAAATGGAACATGATCAGAACTATTAGCAGGTGTAATTATGAACTCACATACATATGTAAGTCTTTTCTGTAAACTATCGTTCAGCTTATTGACTGATTTCTCTACTTAGCGTCTCTGTAAATGGTAGGGTATAACTAATCTGCTTCTGATGCCCACCATTGGTATTTGCTTGAAATATATTATAATGTGATTTTCTAGCTAAGATATTGTGCTGATATAATTTTCAATTCTAAATAGAAACCTCCATGTCTGACCCTGATGATGTTTTTACTTGCCATCAGAGAAAGACCACAAGATGAAAAGATCTAGGGGTGAAAGTTGCTGACAAAATCTTACATCGTGCATTTCTATGGCAGAGGTATGTTTTCAGGAGGCATAACCCTTCCCATGAAAGTGCCAAACTCTGAGAATGGGCCATCCTTCACCTGTGCCTCCTGCTGATGTGTCCACCATCCCACTGTTACAGAATGCCAAGCCCAAGGGATGGGAGCCTCTTAGGAGGAGCTGGGCCTCCATGGATCTGTGAAGAGTCTTGATTGTGGCGGCTGATTCTTCTACTCCATTCCTATTCTGCAGCCAATCTTTTTTTTGTTTGTTTGTTTTTTTGTTTTTTTTTGGAAATTCAAGTGCCTTTCTTTTCAAGCTCTTTTCAGGCTGGATGCAGAAGGAAGCTTAGTTTCTTTCCTTATTCCCCCTGCTGGGAGGACCTTGGTAATGGATATGGAGGAATTTAATACCCTATGGACAAAAAGAATCTTACTTGGCAAATATCTAAACCAAAGTTGGGAGCAAGGCGATCATCAAAATTATATGTAAAACATTGATTCTTTCTTTTTAAATGTTCACTATGAACTCTCTGCCACATTCTGCTCTTCCATTCAAAGGACACCAATTAAAGTTATGTCAATGTTTTCACCGTAAAACCCCCAGTACCCAGGCATTGAAAGCTACCTACAAATCTATATGTGAATATAGAATACACTATTCCAAATCTCATTATCTGAGTATATTTTTAAAACTCACTTGAAGTCAGTATTTCCAGAGTTTTAAAATGGTTAAAAAAAACAAAGCCACATTCAGTTTCTCAAGTAGTTTTTCAAAACATCTTTATATACTGCTTGGAAAGGTATAAAAATACAGAAAGGGCTGGGTAAAAAAATACACACAATTTAAGGTCCTGGCTAAAGATCAAATGTTCAGAGAGCTGGGACAAGCACTTTGTGCATTTGCCTCAGAAATGTGTACTTCCCTCCCTTGTGGACTGCATGTGGGAGAGAGCTTTTTAAGTATTAATCGCAGTTTTATTTTTGCTCCCTTTGCCAGGAATTGGAGAGGCTATTCTATATTTCAATACTGTGGCTCAGTGGGATCTTACGGAAGACATCTCCAGTTTTTTGCCTCTATCCTAATTTACACCAAGTTTAGATTTATCTAGTTTTCAGTCTAATCTGGATGTTTTTCTTTCATTCTGGGTAACTTCATGTAACAGTATTTAAATTGGACATTTCTAATTTGGATATTCCTATGCTTCTGTGGCCAAAGCTATTCATGTGTTTTCTTACTTTAAGGTGACCTGACAGGGTGCCTGGGTGGCTCAGCTGGTTGAGTGTCTGACTCTTGATAACAGCTTAGGGCATGATCTCGTGGTTCTTGGGATTGAGCCTCATGTCTGGCTCTGCGCTGACAATGCGGAGCCTGCTCAGGATTCTCTCTCTTTGCCTCTCCCTTTGCCACTCCCCAACTTGCATGAGTGCTCTCTCTCTCCCTCTCTCTAAATAAATAAACTAAAAAAAATATAACCTGACTTTATTGTAATCATAAATACTAGTTAGAAAATAATTGTTTTCTTGGATTTCCACATCTTGCATTTCATGACAGATTCTAAAACTCTGAAGCTTAATATCCAGCACTTATGATCAAGGCCCATCGCTTCACAAAGGTAATAGCTAGCTATAACAGAAAGAAGCAGAGCCCAAATGCATGGGTTTATGAATTAATTCAACTAGGAGGTTTATTTTTTAAAGTGCTTTTTGCTCCAGGGAGAGACAAACTATGTAAGTGAGGAACTATGTAAACAAGGAAAAATTAGAGTACTGACCAAAGGAAAAATGATTTATACAGAACGAGATTTCTTTGGCATAAATTAGCAACAAGGCTTATTTTGAAGTGAAATCACACATATTTATGTATTTATATAGGTACCACACATGAACCTATATGTACACATGTATATATACACACACATACATATATATGAAACGCTGAATGGACGGACTTAATTAGATGAACCCTAGTCTTCATTTATAAGTTATTGTTGCTCTATGCATGGCTCATTCACCTTATTTCAATTTAATTATTTTATTTTTATTTTTTATTTTTAGAGAGAGACAGAGCACGAGTCAGGGAGGGGGACAGAGAGAGAGAGAGAGAGAGAGACAGAGAGAGGGAGAGAGAGAATCTTAAGCAAGTTCCACTTGATCTCATGGCCCTGGGATCAAGATTTGAACCGAAATCAAGAGTCAGATGCTCAACCAATTAGCCATCCAGGTGCCCCTTATTTCAATTTAAAGTATAATAAACTCGCTGCCACTTCAATAACTAACAACATTACCATTCACTTACATCTATTAATAAATACCTCATCATTCTTTGCCTCCCCAGGAAATAAACAATTCCTTGGATTTTGTGCTTACAATTTCTTTACTTTTTAAAGAATACAGTTTTGAAATCACATATATCTATGCATATATTTATAAATAGTGTATTGTTTATTTTTTATTTTATTTTATTTTATTTTTAAAAAAAATTTTTTTTTTCAACGTTTATTTATTTTTGGGACAGAGAGAGACAGAGCATGAACGGGGGAGGGGCAGAGAGAGAGGGAGACACAGAATCGGAAACAGGCTCCAGGCTCTGAGCCATCAGCCCAGAGCCCGACGCAGGGCTCGAACTCACGGACCGCGAGATCGTGACCTGGCTGAAGTCGGACGCTTAACCGACTGCGCCACCCAGGCGCCCCAATAGTGTATTGTTTAATTCTGCCTATTTTTTTAGTTTTACGACAGGGGCATCATTTAGTCTTCTGGGACTTGCTTTTTTTTACTCCACATCATGTTACTAAGAGTCATCTGTGTTGTCCGTAACTCTAGCTTGTTTTCGGTCATTTCCACATAATGTTCCATTGTGAAAATATATCATGAGTTATCTATCCAGGTTTTTGTCAGAGTATTTTATCAAAGACATCCTGATTATTCCTAGTTGCAGGGTTATTTGAGAATGTGAATGTGAAGGGCATTTTGTTATTTTACTGCTGAAAAATTACTGCATATCTTGCTAACAGTACACATGCGCCAGTGTTTCTCCTCGTATGTATACATGCATGTACATGCGTATATATAACTGCTAGATCATTGGGTCTGTGACCTCCTTATCTCAACTTTATGAGATAATGCCAAATTGTTTCCAAAGCAGTTGTTTCAGTATACATTTACACTAGCAATTTTATTTTATTGTTTTTAGAATATCTATAAAATGTTTATTTTTTTTAAATTTTTTTTTCAATATATGAAACTTATTGTCAAATTGGTTTCCATACAACACCCAGGGCTCATCCCAAAAGGTGCCCTCCTCAATACCCATCACCCACCCTCCCCTCCCTCCCACCCCCATCAACTCTCAGTTTGTTCTCAGTTTTTAAAAGTCTCATGCTTTGGCTCTTTTCCACTCTAACCTCTTTTTTTTTCTTCCCCTCCCCCATGGGTTTCCGTTAAGTTTCTCAGGATCCACATAAGAGTGAAACCATATGGTATCTGTCTTTCTCTGTAGGCCTTATTTCACTTAGCATCACACTTTCCAGTTCCATCCACGTTGCTACAAAGGGCCATATTTCATTCTTTCTCATTGCCACGTAGTACTCCATTGTGTATATAAACCACAATTTCTTTATCCATTCATCAGTTGATGGACATTTAGGCTCTTTCCATAATTTGGCTATTGTTGAAAGTGCTGCTATGAACATTGGGGTACAAGTGCCCCTAGGCATCAGCACTCCTGTATCCCTTGGGTAAATTCCTAGCAGTGCTACTGCTGGGTCATAGGGTAGGTCTGTTTTTAATTTTTTGAGGAACCTCCACACTGTTTTCCAGAGCGGCTGCACCAATTTGCATTCCCACCAACAGTGCAAGAGGGTTCCTGCTTCTCCACATCCTCGCCAGCATCTATAGTCTCCTGATTTGTTCATTTTGGCCTCTCTGACTGGCATGAGGTGATATCTGAGTGTGGTTTTGATTTGTATTTCCCTGATGAGGAGCGACGCTGAACATCTTTTCATGTGCCTGTTGGCCATCTGGATGTCTTCTTTAGAGAAGTGTCTATTCATGTTTTCTGCCCATTTCTTCACTGGGTTATTTGTTCTTCGGGTGTGGAGTTTGGTGAGCTCTTTATAGATTTTGGATACTAGCCCTTTGTCCGATATGTCATTTGCAAATATCTTTTCCCATTCCGTTGGTTGCCTTTTAGTTCTGTTGGTTGTTTCCTTTGCTGTGCAGAAGCTTTTTATCTTCATAAGGTCCCAGTAGTTCATTTTTGCTTTTAATTCCCTTGCCTTTGGGGATGTGTCAAGTAAGAAATTGCTATGGCTGAGGTCAGAGAGATCTTTTCCTGCTTTCTTCTCTAGGGTTTTGATGGTTTCCTGTCTCACATTCAGGTCCTTTATCCATTTTGAGTTTATTTTTGTGAATGGTGTGAGAAAGTGGTCTAGTTTCAATCTTCTGCATGTTGCTGTCCAGTTCTCCCAGCACCATTTGTTAAAGAGACTGTCTTTTTTCCATTGGATGTTCTTTCCTGCTTTGTCAAAGATTAGTTGGCCACACGTTTGTGAGTCTAGTTCAGGGGTTTGTCTTCTATTCCATTGGTCTATGTGTCTGTTTTTGTGCCAATACCATGCTGTCTTGATGATGACAGCTTTGTAGTAGAGGCTAAAGTCTGGGATTGTGATGCCTCCTGCTTTGGTCTTCTTCTTCAAAATTACTTTGGCTATTCAGGGCCTTTTGTGGTTCCATATGAATTTTAGGATCACTTGTTCTAGTTTCGAGAAGAATGCTGTGCAATTTTGATTGGGATTGCATTGAATTACACTAACAATTTTAAAGAGACCTAGCAGAACCTTATCATCTCCAGCACTTGATTTGATCAGATTTCTCAGATTTTTTTTTCCAGCTGAGAGGATGTAAATGGTATTGCAAGTTTACATTTCTGATTGTTAGTTAGATCAAGATTAGTTAGATCTTCGTATGTATATGAACCAAATGTATTTATTCTTCTCTAAAACGCCTAATGAAGTTTCTTAAGTCCACTTTTTTTGATGTTTATTTATTTTTGAGCAAGACAGAGACAGAGTGTGAGCAGGGGAGGGGCAGAGAGAGGGAGACACAGAATCTGAAGCAGGCTCCAGGTTCTGAGCTGTCAGCACAGAGCCTGATGTGGGGCTCAAACTCATGAGCCTTGAGTCATGTGACCTGAGCCGAAGTGAGACACTTAACTGACTGAGCCACCCAGATGCCCCTTAAATCCACTTTTTGATTGTATCATTTGTGTTTTCCTTATTTGCATGGTGGAGTATTTTATAAACTCTGAATACTAATCCCTTGCCAGTTGTGTGTTTTACAAATACCACTTTACTAGTTTATGGCTTGTATTTCCAATTTTTAAAGTGTCTTTTAGAGAACAGTTTTTAATTTAATAAACTCCAATTTATCAATCATTTCTTTTATGCATTGATTTCATAATTTAAATAAATACTGAGCACTCATTATATGCATGGGTTATAACAAGCCCTGGGAATACAAAAATGAAAACAAAAGTAGTCCTTTCACTCAAGAAGCTCAAAAGTCTACTGAGAAAGTAGAATGGGTAAATGATTGATTACAAAATAGCATGACACCTGCTGTTAGAGGCAGAAAAAACTTACTAAAGACAATCAGGGAAGCGTCATAGAAACTGATGAAATATTTAAGCTACTACTGAACAACTGGAAGAAAGAAATTTTATCAGTATATGCCAAGGCCCAGTGACATAAAAACCCACAGTGGGTTTTTATCAACCCAACATGGCAACTGGTAAGAGTGAAAAAAAGAGAAGCATTAAAGACTGCAACTTCCTGGGTACCACATTGATAGGTGATGTGTTGTAAAGAAATATAAGCTTACAAATGCAGGGAATTTTTGTGTGTTTCTTTATCCATTGCTGTATCCTCAGGATTTTGAACAGCTTTGATATATAGTGAACACTTTCAATAGGCGTTTGTTGAATATCCGAGCAAATGAATAAAAGGAAAAAGGAAGCAATGCATATCAGTTTCTTAAGGCTGCCACAACAAATTGTCACAAACTTGGTGGCTTAAAATAACAGAAGTTTATTCTCTCACTTCTGGAAACCAGAGGTCGAAATCAAGATGTGGGTCAGGCCACTCTCCCTCCAAAGACTCCAGGGAAGAATCCTTCCTTATCTCTTCCAGCTTCTGGTGGCTCCAGGTGTTCCTTGGCTTGTCTAAGCGTAACTCCAGTCTCTGCTTTCTTCTTCCTCTGGCCTCCTCCACTGTGTTTCCCTCTTCTTTGAAGGACACTTATCACTGGACTTAGGATCCACTCAAGTAATCCCAGGATGATCCCATCCTGAGATCCTTAACTTAGTTACAACTGCAAAGAGCTTTTTCCCCAAATAAGGTCACATTTACAGGTATGTGCAGTTTGGACTTGGACATATCTTTTTCTGGGTCACAATTCAACCCATTACAGAATGTCACTTCTATGTCTAAAATCTTTCAATGATTCTACCGTTTTAGAATAAAATATTGATTCTTTTATATAGCCAACAGAACCCTAAGGATCTGACCACTGTCTCTCACTCAGTCTTCATCTCACTCCCTCCCTTGCTAAACTTACTATGCTCAGGTCACAGCAGTCTTCTAGAATCTCTTTCAGGCCATGCTTTTCTATGTTCAGGCTGTTTGCACATTGGTCCTTCTGCTGTGGCTGCTCCTCCTTCCTCTTTTTCTCTAACTACTTCGGTCTCCTCTTTGAATGTCAGGCTTTCTTCTCTAATCCTCAAATAACAATTATCCTGCTATAGCCTTCCATATTTAAATCATAGAAATCTGCATTAATTAAAACAATGTCTTTAGGGAAAAAAGTAGATAAATATCTCATAGTATATAATACTACGGAATCCTATAAAGTTGTTTAAAAAAAAAAGGTCTGACTATGCACTGATAAGAAAATATCTCCAAGATTGTGAAGTGACAAAAGCAAGTTGAAGTCATATGTATAGTATGACCCTACTTATAGCAATAAAAAGAACATAATAGATACATCTACATAGCTTTATGTGTATATGGAAATACATGAGAGAAACCAGAATATTATTTCCCAACTATCGACAGTTGGGAGGAATGCAAGGGGAGTAATGAGGAGAAGAAAGAGTCTTTCATATTCCCTCTGAATGTTTCTGTACTCTTTCAACCATGTGCAAAGAAAAAGTTACATATTACATGCATAACAGAAATAGTATGACAGAAACAAAAATAAGTAAAAAAAATTATGATTTATTCAGGGATGCACAAATAGACCAGTAGAAAAGAACAGAGAGTCTAGAAACGGGTGCACACATATTGGAGATTTAGTATTTGGTAGAAGTAGCCTCTCAAATCAGCCACAAATAGGTCAGTTAATGAGGCAAGTGACTGGTAAGTCATGAGGGCTAAGGAAAAGCAGATAATAGATTCTTGCTTCTAACCATTCACTGAAAGTCCAATGAAAGAAAGAGCTAAATATAAGTAGCAAAATTATGAGAAATATTAGAAGAATACACAAGAGAATATATTTTATGATATTGGGACTGAAATAATTTTCATAAGCAACACAGACTAAATAAGTATTGTTAGATAACTACACCTGAAAAATGCTTGCATGTGAGGATACAGAAGAATGTATAAAGGTGTTCATTGAAGCATTGTAACCCAAAATTAGAAATAACCTAAATAGCCAAAAATAGGGGTAAGATTAGGTAAAATGTAATACGTCTTTATTATGGTGCATTTTTTTTTAGCATTCAAAACAATGAAGTGGCATAGGCATTCTGTCAAAACATTTAGTGACATAGAAAAGTCTTCAGTATATAATGCAAGTAAAGAAAATTATAATACATATAATAAAACTGAATTTATATCTTTAAAAAGAAGTTATGCACATGTAGATATGCATATACACATACGTAAATCTGTATATGCACAGATATATGTATAAATGTATATATGTATGTGCATTAGAAATGTGTGTACATAGGCTTGGAAAAACAGAAACTAACTTTTACAGTGGTCACCCCTTTAGAAATAGTGGGGTTAGAAGGAGGGACATCTATAGATATTACCTGATTAGTCATCATTTACTCAACTTTCCTTTAGGAGGCTACGATTCCCCTCTTCTTTAAGATTCTTGTGGGGATGCCAAACACAGTATATATTCTCTTGCACACGAATTGCTAAGGATGGCCATATGACTTAAGAAGGCCCAATCAGGGTCCTTCCTTAAGATTTTATATATGGACACTGGGAGAAGAAAGCATTCTCTTTTTTCTATGGCCACTGCCAACCTGAGTATAATTACTCTCCAGCTGTCTGAAGCCATGCTCCCAATCCCTGCCTTCCTGGACTAGGAGGAAGTGAGAGAAGAGAGGAGGAGAGAGGGGAGGAGGGAAAGAGACCAATCATTTGAGTCTTTGCATCTAGCTATCTATTGAGTGGTCATGCCTTAAAGCCAGCCAATCTCTGAATCTACCAGTTATATGAACCATAAATTCACTTTTATTAATTTGATTTGACCTCTTTCACTTGGAACTGAAAATATTCACTAATCTAGGCACTATCATTTTGACTGTATGTATTTATATAGTCTGATTGTCTTTACAAAGAGAACGTATTAATGAGTTACTTGTATAAAAATGTCACGCTGATTTAAATATCTATTTTTATATTTGTTTAATATATTTAATATATTTGTTTAAGATATTTAAAATATCTATTTTTATATTTTACCCATTAGGCTTGAGGGCAGGGACCACTGTAAAAATAGGGTCCATGCCTCCTATACAGTAATTACTCAATGAATACTTATTTTGAAAAATGGTATATTATGGTAATACCAAATTGGGTATATGGCTTTACTGTAGGATGTTTAGGGAACGGCAAGGCTAATAAAGGTGATAAGTCTATAAGGGGCAAATTATGAAGAACTTTTTAAGCCTTGCAATATATTCACAGTCAATGATAGTATAGAATTAGCATTAGTGCCATCAATTATATGTCTAGTCTAAATTCTTCTGCCTATAAAAATGTACAAACTTAGAGAGTTTTCTAACATCAAGAATTCATTAAAATATAATTGTACCCTCCCATGTCTTTTGCCAGGTGGAAAAACTGGTTTCATCAGGGTGCATATGAGGCCAAGATAACAGATGTGATTCTTTGGTAGGCCTATTTTCTTCATTGCAATGCACATCCAGCTGTCTGGCAACCTACACAATGGGAATGGGTGACAGGGTGTTTCCAAGTTGGCACAGATCCACCAGAAAGAGTTCAAAACACTTTGGGTTGTTGGGGAATATCAACAACTTCATCTTCCTTAATAGTAGACAAATTTACAAATGGGAGATCTTTTGCTACAATACCCTCTTACTAACAGAATCAACATCAAAAGTCCAGTCTTCATAAAATCTATGTAAGTTTTTTCATTGTTGTTCCTGCTTATGGTGCACATCTGTTTATTTTCCTTGACATAACTTGCACATTACAAATTCACTTCGTACATGGATGGAAAATATTAGTGGGAACATTGACTGCAGCTGTCCTTTTCATAGTCTGATACTGTTTGCAATTCTGCCTTGTATACCTTTTTTTTATGCTTTAACTAATGATGAGTTCTTATGCCTGGTCACTAACAGCAATCCCACTTTCTTAGTAGTTGTAACTACGGACTTTAGCAGACTGTGGGTTTTATAAGATACTTTGGTATTTCTCCTAACTACATCTCTCCTACCTGCCCCTGCTGCCATAATTCACTTTACTAGAAACCAGCTATTTGGTTTCTACAGACACAGTTCAATAATGTGAACTTGCAATAAACAGTGTCAATGGCCTTGTGGACTGAATCTTTCTGGCTCCTTTTGGAAAACAATATTGTCTTCTCCTATCATGTTAACTGTGACTGATGAAAAAGCTCATAAGGTTGGGTGCACTGTAGAGAGCAGTGTCACATCTGTTGGCTATATGAATACAGCACGGACAAGACTGCGATGTCCCTGTAGCTCAGTGCTATACCTATCTGCCACTCCCATGAAAGACTTACAAACTAGCTTACTTGGGTTTTCTGCTTTGTTTCTCTCCTTGCGTCACAAGTTCTGGACAGTAGTCAAGCTAACCCAACTTAATGGCATCATTCTAGAAAACTGGACATAAAACATAATTGAGCCTGACAAAACTCTATTTGGGTTAAATAAAGTATAACTTTCTTTGGTATGGATTTAGTTATAATTAAAAAAAAATTTTTTTTTCAACGTTTATTTATTTTTGGGACAGAGAGAGACAGAGCATGAACGGGGGAGGGGCAGAGAGAGAGGGAGACACAGAATCGGAAACAGGCTCCAGGCTCTGAGCCATCCGCCCAGAGCCTGACGCGGGGCTCGAACTCATGGACCGCGAGATCGTGACCTGGCTGAAGTCGGACGCTTAACCAACTGCGCCACCCAGGCGCCCCAGATTTAGTTATAATTAAAGCGTAGTATGTCACTCTTTTTGCGAAATATTTTATTATGTACCTGTTCCGGGTGATTTTCATTTTTTTCTGAAGGATCAGGATTATGTCTCTAATTAATTGTGGTCATTTAATATTTATTCCTTATTCCAAGATATTAACCACTTCCCCAAAAGTAGACCATGCTAGATACCTGAGAAACATGGATGTGACCCAAAGAAATGTTGGTTGGTTTCATGCAATGTGACCTGTTACCTTAATGTGGACCTGGAAATGTTGCTTTGCCTGCTTTGCAGGTCAGAGTGACTCTGGTTTTGACCACATAATTAATCATATTCAGTTTAGTCATGGTGAAACAGATATGTCATCTGAGAACACCATAAAACTATATCTTCTATAACATAAAAGCCACATCTAAACAAACACCAATTCGAAGTGTTCTTGAGATTGAATATTCCTATTATTCCTATTATGTTCACATTATTCTAAGATATGTTTGTCCAGTGTGATATGCTATCACCATCCCTGTAGCCTTTGGAGAATGCACAGAAAAGGCTTAATAAATAACTTTTCAAATCGGAGTCAGGATTTATCCCACAGGATATTGCATAGCATTCTCTTCTCCTATCCCCATAACTGTACAATTTGAAAATGCTCTTTGAATTGACTATTCTCTTGACAATGATAGGGTTTAGGCTGTATTTTTATTTATTGTTTATTGTTAAGGAATAAGGAACATAATAAAAAATGGTCAAGATATAAATAGTACAGGTTTTGCTTTCTTCTTGAATGCTACTCTGAATTTAGAGGTTTCTTGGGACCTTAAATCTGATTGGATCCCATAATTTCCATGCCTGGGTACCTATGGCTTCAGTGACTCTGACAAGGGAATAAAATATTAGATTAATCAACTAAATAGTAATAGTAGTTTATATGCTTGTAAAGAATGCCAACAATATTGGAAATGAAATAAAAAATAAGGATCCTGAGTTGCTGTGTGGCCATTGCAACAGAATATTTAATCAAAACCAAAAGTATCCTTGAAACTACTCCTCTTGGTGTAAGGACTGTAATAATGTCACATAGGATGTGTCCCTGAAGTGCCACAGGAGTATCCCTGCATTGCTATTTATGGGGCAGGAATTTCAATAGTGCTACACAGGAAATGTCTCTAAAGGGTTGTTGATGGAGCAGGGATATTTAATGATGTTACACAGGAAGTACCTCTACTCTGCTACTGCTGAGACAATGTCAAAGCACTACACAATGGGGAATGTTTTCAGCTTGGTGCCAGGCATAAGATAACTCTTACTGCCAAAAAGAGACTGAAAATACCTTCCTGCTGCCAGAGTATGCTTAGAATGCTGCAAAATGCAAAGAAAATGCTGACTGTGCCAAAAAGAATGGAAAGAGGAGGGAGCCCTCCTGCATGAGAAGAGTTGTAGGGCCAAGCAAATAGACCAAAGCCATTAAGAGGTTAGCATGTAAAGCAGGCAGCCAACATTTTGGTGAGCTGAACAAAAATCTCTGCAAAAGTTCAATGTGAGGTGACCATTAAGCTCTTGCAGATAGGAAGCCCAAGAACTATCAATAGGAATGCTGAAATCAGGAACCCATGCCCCAATATGAAAGAAATAAGGCAGGACATTTGCAGAAAACCAAAGAGGCTCCAAGAAACAGGAACAACAAAAGAAGAAAAGAGTTTAGAGTGAGCCAGCACAGATACCATTTCTTTGCCATAAGAGTTGAGAGAGATTTTAACAAATCTTTGCTGAGAAGGGGGTGAAGATGGAAATCTGAACACAAGTGAGTGATATTTATGGTCATTCTACAGCAAAGGTGGTCTGATGGTAATTGAATGGTAAAATCCATATAGTTCCCATTCCCAAGAGTAGCTTTGATTCCTCAACAAATCCTTCCATGATCATCAAAATGTCCTTCACTAAAAATCTCCTCTAGGTGTTGTAATTGATAGAAATTTGAATAGACTATATTTAACTCTTGCATTTAAGACTATGGTGTCCTGAAGGGGCAAAATCAGCCAATCTGCCCTCATCATCCTTTGTAGCATAAACTTATCAATTTATCAACATGAAGAACCCAATAGGCCAAATGTTCCATACTATTCAATCATTGGAGATTATCCAAATTTTTCTTTCTCTCGCTGGAAGGCAACAAGATCAGTATAAGAGACACAGTGATCAATCTCTGGTCTCCTAAAAAATCCTAACACATATCTCTGTAGTCTGCAGGGTTTATGGCTAGAGAGTTTCCATGATCAGAGGTAAGAAAATTAATTGTTAGTATTTCTTAAGTTGTATGGAGTTAACCTAGCAAATAATCTGACAGTAGATCAAGTGATGCAGATCTATAATTGAATGACTTCTAATTCCCTCCACACCCCCTGAATTCCTGATCATTCTTATGCTGTTATGCATTTTTAGTTTTCAAATAGACTAGGTGATTATTTATTGTATCTATTGTTAGTTGTCTGTCTCCCCTCATTGTTGCAATTTATGCCCCAGTCTTGTTCACTGATGTATCCCAGACACCCAAAAAAAGTATCTGGTGCAGAGTTAATTGCTCAAAATATATTTATTTAAAGTGTTGAGTGAAGAAACTTATCAACCCAATATTATTATTATATTTCATCCTTTCTCTAAGGCATTTCTATCTAGTCAATTATAATCATATGGAGCTAAGCCTCAGATATTAATAAATAACTCATTTTCTTATCAAAACAAGAATTCCTCCCTTACTTCTCCTCTTGGAACAACACTTTGTAGCCCCTTATACTTCTACATTTTCAGTGACTTTCTATTCTTCAAGTTCCCTCATCCTCTGTATTCATGTTGTCCTGTTAACATAGCCTACATATGGCTTCTACATAATGGCGCCCATTATATTCATTTCCACACATTACACCATAGTCTAAAACAGGAATAGCATGTAGGTATCATCTAGCTTGCCAACTCAAATTGTTTAATAGAGGTTTGCCAGAGGGCTGTGGTGAGAAGGATTCTGGTACCATTCTGAAAGCATTCGCTTTTGAATAGGGATACCCATCAGAAAACAGGTAACTATGGCATGTCATTACCGGCCTAAGCCCTCATCAGCTCACACATTTAATGGATCAAACCCTTTCCTAGTGCCCAAGTTTTAGATCTTTCCTCCTTAATATATTTAATATAAAAGTTTTAAAACAATCTTCCTCAAAAATATTTTATATTTCTCCTCATTCAATAATTTTCATTTGTATTTAGTTTTTAAAGTCATTTTTTTAAATGTTTATTTATTTTTGACAGAGAGAGAGAGAGAGACAGAGCATGAGTGGGGCAGGGGCACAGAACTACGGAGACACAGATTCCGAAGCAGGCTCCAGGCTCCAAGCTGTCAGCATAGAGCCTGACACGAGGCTCAAACTTATGGACCACAAGATCATGACATGAGCCAAAGCTGGATGCTTATCCGACTGAGACACCCAGGTGCCCCTCATTCAATAACTTCTAATGGATTTCTTTATAATTATGTCAATTCATATCTTTAGTCTAAATTCTAGACTTATCATTTACTAAACACCCCTGCCCCATTCTCAGAGGTTTAATCACTTATGATTTATCTACCCAGAATCCTTGTCCTAATCAAAGGATCTGTCTGTTTTCTTGCATGCCTTGCTTAACACTGTCCAAATCTCATGAAGCCATGCTCCATGGTGCACCTGAAATGATTGCCCTCCCTCTCCAAATACTCCTTCTAATTGCTTAGAAAAATGATTTCTTCTAGGAAGATTTCTCTAATTAATAAGATCTGACAAGTAACACTTCCACTCTACCCTTCCTCAGGACTCCTGTGTTACCCTTATTTTATTTTGTTTCAAACATAATTTTGTACACAAACATAGAGCTCTATCCTTAATAGGCAGAGCTTAACTATGCATAGCATGTACCTACATTCTTCCCTAGGGTTTAGCATGTAGAAGGAAATAGTCTACACTGATTACAGACTAGGCCATACCACTTTCTCCCCCTGTTCAGAGCACTGCAGACATACTCAGTAACGGAACTCAATAGATTTGCAAGTTAGAGGTGACTGGGGTTGGCAGGGACCTGACTTCAGGGCCAGGTGTTTGGAAATTGCAGTGGTCATGAATTTAAACAGGCTTGCATCCATCAATTTCAAATTCTTGGAAACACTCGTCAAGTATGGTTGGAGAAGAAGAACCACAGGAAATGTCCCAGTGCAAATAAATGGAGCTCAGGTGTCTAAAAAAAGCTTAAGAGTTTAAAACATTCACCACTCTCTAGAATCCATCCAAACTCCTTCAAATCTGCCAAAAGTACTTATCCTCTTCGTGTACTCCAGCCCAGAAATACTTTGTAGCTTTAAATGGGGGTAGCTGTGAAGTTCAAGATGACAAAGCCCAGGCTGAACATAATTTTAGACCTTGAAAACTGGAAGTGTTTTATGGTTGCTCATCTCAAAAAGGGCTCTCTAATCTTATCTCAACTGCCCTCACCCACTATCTCCAGTATCAGGAAAGAGTCATGGATCTGAGCCCTTAAAAAAAGTCTTTCAGAATGTACTGAGCACCTATAATGTGGTAACTATGATTCTTAGAGGCTTAGGAAATTTAATAATACTATATAATTCCTTGGGGGGATTTTGAATCTAATAGTGAAGACAGCCCTATAATTATAAAATTTCATTATGAGGCTATAGATCCAAGATGAAAGTATGAACAAAGGACAATGAGAAAACACAAAAGTGCATTTAACTCAGGCTTGAAGTTTTAAGAAGACTTTCTGCAAGAGGTTATATTCAAACTGGGTCTTCATAGTTAAATTGGGGGGAGTGAGTTTATTTAAGTTATCATAATTTCATTATGAAGATACAATGAGAATTGGGATAAAGTTCATCTCCACAGAATGTTACAGTGCTATTCTAGAAATGAGTCGGATCTATAAATACATACATATGTACACACATACATACATGCAAGTGAAAATAGTACAGATAAGAACCTTAGGAGTTCTGGCAGAAGTGGAGGGCAGGGAGAGAAATTAGGTAAGGATGTGCCATTAGTGTGATATGTGAGAGAGATCTTGAAATAAAGGCAGAATTTCAGTGTGGAAAAATCATTGAGATAGCATAAACCAGAGAATGGAGATGAGACAGCTCAAAGAATGTACAGGGCATATGAAAAATGCTATTCAAATTGAAATGCAGGATGTCTGAAGGAGAGGAGTGGAGGATCAGGTACAAAAGGAAAGTTGGGCCCAGCTTGTGGGTAATTGTGACTGTGAAAATAAGATGATTGGACTGTGTCATGTAGACCATGGAGAGCCACTGAAGATGTTTGAGTGGGACAGTAATATGATCAGAGTTACACATTACATAGGAAATATCCGTCAGAAAGAAGCACCATCAAATACATCGGAGATGGGGAGATGGAATTAAGGAAGCTGCTTTGAAAGCACCGCTTTTCTCTAGGTGAGAAATAACAAAGAACACAGGCAGTGAAATAACAATGGTGAGAACATAAGAAATTTAAGAAATAGATAATTTAAGAAATCATATTTTTTTTTTTTTTAATTTTTTTTTTCAACGTTTATTTATTTTTGGGACAGAGAGAGACAGAGCATGAACGGGGGAGGGGCAGAGAGAGAGGGAGACACAGAATCAGAAACAGGCTCCAGGCTCTGAGCCATCAGCCCAGAGCCCGACGCGGGGCTCGAACTCACGGACCGCGAGATCATGACCTGGCTGAAGTCGGACACTCAACCGACTGCGCCACCCAGGCGCCCCTTTAAGAAATCATATTTAAGAAATATATGATTTCACAGAATTGCAAACCACTTGCATTTGTCTTGAGATAAGTATTTTCATTTAGGGAGGAGGGGCCCTCTTCTTACCCCTACATTCTTTTTTTTTTTTTTTTTTGAGTGTGAGGGAGAGAGAAAGAGAAAGAGCATGCAGGGGAGGGGCAGAGAGAGAGGGAGACAGAGGATCCAAAATGGGCTCTGCGCTGACAGCAGAGAGCCCAACCCAGGGCTTGAACTCACAAACCTGTGAGATCATGACCTGAGCCAAAGTCGGATGCTTAAGTGGCTGAGCCACCCAGTCACCCCATCCACCTGCATTCTTATTACTACAAATGGCCCCTAGGCCTAGTCTACTACAATCATTTGGTTAACAAAAGAGCTCCCAATTTACTCATCACAAAGGTTCCTTTCCAAGTTGCTACTCTAAAATTTCAACTGATTTTACATAGACATAATAAAAATCAGATTTCTCCCACCCCTTGTAAAACAATCTCCTAGAGTTGTTCTGATGAGATAACAAGAAAGTGGGTAGTGCTCAGAAGTGAATTGATATATACATATTTATTAGCATTAGTGAGTTATTGGGTGTCAGTGGCTGTGTATGTGTTCCATAAAAGGTGAATTTCAATAAGTGAGATGGGGTACTTTGTTATTAGCACATCATGCCTGTTCCTCACCGAACACAGAAAGATTTTGGAGAGAGGGATGCAGGATGGGTAATTCAGGAACTCCAGCTCATCAAATGACACCCAATGTACTGAGCACGGTACGACACATGGAAGATTCCTAAAATGAAAGTTTTGTTCCCGGAGAGCTTGTAACTCACTCGGTAATATAAAATTAATATACACATGAAATGACTTTCAGACGAAGACCAGTCAGGGCTGAATAATGTGATTCATACTTGAAGTACACACACTGATGGAAAAGAAAGACATGTTCATCATTTTTTGTTTGCCATCTGCTGTAGTTAATCCTTGTCAAAGCTCTGATAAAGCCATCGTCATTCATGAAGCCTGGTTTTGGTTGTAGCTCCCTTCCTTCAAACCCATACTACCCCAGCTTTTTGCCCTTGGCCATTTGCTTTTCCCTTAAGACTCCATAGTTGCTTCATAAAGGTCTAATATTAGCCTGACCCTTCTGGTTAGCATCACTCTTTCTTTATGATATTTGTGGGACTTAAAGATGAACCAGACAGACAAGAACTTTAAACTCTTTTATTGCCCTTCCTTGACACTTCCAACAAGTTAATTGTCTGTTTGCCTTCCTGTAATTACTTTAATTACATGCCATTAGTGACCATTAATAAATGCAAGTGTGTTTGGTTTTCGCAAATCTTACTTTTCTTATTCTCTATAGAACTCCATCAAAGCTTTCACATGTGGTCAAAATAGAAAGTGAGGCAACTAAGCACATTCACATTTAACCTCTGGGGCTAAAGTGAAAAATAAAGGATAATTCATGAATGGACTAATTGTTTTTCCCTGCTTCTGACACTGGCCAGCATTCTTTCTATAGTGGATACATATATATGCAGTGTGTTCATTTATAAGACAGCAAAGTTAAAAGGGGTTGAGAAATAAAAGCTGCTTAATTGCTGCTATTATCTCAACTCAGGGAGAGAATTGCTGGGTGATATTATGAGGATCGAAAAACCATTGAAGATTTTATTGATGGAACACTTTTGCTCTAAATTCAAGCCACAGAAAATGAAGGTCATAATTTCAGTTTTTATGAGCACCTGATTGGGCATTTACATAGAAAGAGCTGAACTATGAGGAGACTAAGCCAAAATTCTCTCTGCTATAGCTTACTAGATTACCTTACAATATCTAGTATAAAAACAGTTTATCCCAGATTGTCTTTGGGTCAGCTTTAACGATGAAGCCAATTGAAAAATATTTTCTTGGGGCAGCTTGGAGAATGAAAGGTACCGAGAATGGTTAGTTAGATGCTCTTCACTGCATCACTTCAACAACAACAACAAAGTCATTGTAAAAATGTTTAATTCTGTGGCTATTTAATACTTTCTGCATAGTTCTCTTGCTTTTTAAAATATTGAATAGATTAAATTTATTTGTAATGATAGCAATATGCTTTTCTCCAAATATAGAATCATGATGTTAATCCCTAATTACTGGAATTTATGATTTGAATTCTTTTCTTGCGGTGAAAATGGGTTATGCCAGATCATTCGTGATCTTTCCCTGCTGAAACACTTCAGAGGAAGCTGGCCAGAGTTGAACCTGTGGGCTCTCTGAAGCTATAGAAAGGCAATTTAAATGTGTTACCCCATCCAGGTAAACTCAAGAAGGAGGTGTCATTAGTACCCAGGTGTTCCTCATTGCACACTCTGCCCAGGTTATTAGGACAGGACTGATAACATAATTTACATGCCACTTACTGTGGAGTTCATGTGGAGTAATAATTACTCATCTTTTTGGAATAATAAAAACCCAAATACTGTAAATAATTCCTAGGAAAATATATTTTCCTAATATTTTGAAAATATCTAGTTTGTGATTCTAGTCAATAAATTCTGGTTAAATGAAATAATATTCTAGGGAAAAGAAAATACATTCTGTATTATAAAATGTCAGTTTTCTGATTCACCCACATTGTTCCCTCATCATACAATATGATCTTTTTACCTGACTACTAAGTATTACTATCTCCTCTTTCTTCAAATGCCAACAGATTTTTGGAGGAAAGATAGATTTGTATTTAAAAGATATCATCTGCCCAAGACCTTTCTGTAAAGGAAGGAAGTGAGGTGGTGCTAAGAAACTAAAAGGATCAGAGCCAAGAAAAAATTCTAAGGTATGAAGAGGAGTTGTCTTAGGCTGGGATGAAAGGGATGAGTCCATGGACAAAAAATAAAACGACTGACTGAATTAAATCAAACAGCATGCTTGGAGTGTGTTAGCTCATCTATATCCATACTTCCCTACCCCCATTCCTGGTGTTTGTTCCTAAAATGACTTCACGGTTTTTTTCACTCACTTTTTGTAGGGTGTTTTTTGAGGAGACAGGAACATGGGGGAGATTGTAGATAGGGTGACAAGTAGATGGAAGAAACAGTACATAATTCTAAGTTGGTTATAAGCTCCACCATTGATTTGTGTTTAATTGAACCTGAAAATAGTGTATATCAAATTCCCAAATTTCTAACATATATAACATGAATACAATAGTTGAGTCCATCTCCTTTCACCAAATAAAAACTTATATATTAAAGTTGTAAGGGTCATTTAAAATTCTCCTTAAATTAAACCTCCAAATCAGCAAGAGAAACAATGCCCTTCCCAACCTGATCGTAACCACTTTTTCAGTCCATTCTACCATTTCACCCATGAAATTATGCTTCAGCTAATGACCAGTGTCAACAGTAAAGTTAAATGAATGAATAAATGAATAAATGGATGAAGCCTTAATATAGCAAATACAGAAAAACCCTTTCCCACCTCTTTGCCTTTGCTTAGAATGCCCTCCTACTTTCTTTGTCTAAAATATGTCCAGGTCTCCATCAAGATCTAGGATCAATATGATCTCCCCTGTGGCACAGGTCTTCCCCCCAGATTTTCTTTTTTTCTAACCACACTTTGTACAAACTCCCACCATTGCCCCACCATTTAGGAGCACCATTTTGAACCACTTGAGGGAAGTACTCACGACTTGGTTGGCAGTTGTATTAGTTAGGAGAAGCTCCATTATGCAAGTCACAAACTGAGCTCCAAATTTCTGTAACTTAATAAGACAGAATCTTATTTCTTGCTCATAATTTATGTCCCATGCAGGGTCAGTAGGGACTCTGCTCCACATAGCTACTCAGAGATCCAAATTGATGGAAATACTACCATCCTGTAGTTATGCCATCCAGAACGTGGGCTTGTTTGATGGTTATAAAATCATGCCATGAAATGATGCCATAAAATCATAAAAAACTGCATATGGGTTCTTACTCTCTCAGTCCAGAAATGACAAATTCATCACTTCCACTTACATGTCATTGGCTAGAATTGGCCACAGTGCTCTAATTGCAAAAGGGTCAAAGAATACAGGGGAACAAAGGGAATATCCGCTGAGCGGTGCTATCTTTGCCTTAATATTTCTATTAAAAATTGTTAAAATGTCCATACTTCCTGAAGCAATCTACAGATTAAGTGCTACTCTTGTCAAAGACCCAAATGACATTTTTTATAGAAACAGAAGAAACAATCCTAAAATTCTTATAGAATCACAAAAGATTCAGAGTAGCCAAAGTAATCTTGAGAAAGAAAAAAAAAAAAAAAGAACAAAGCCGGAGATATCACACTTCCTAATTTCAAAATATATTACAAAACTATAGTAATTAAAATAGTATGGTACTGGCATAAAGACAGACATAAAGACCAATAGAACAAAACAGAGATCCAGAAGTAAACCCATACATACATTAAAACTTAACCAAGTTTGGATAAGAGTGTCAGGAGTACACAAAGGGGAAAGGATAGACTCTTCAACAAATTGTATCAAAAAAATCAGATATCCATACAAAAGAAAGAAATCAAGCCACTATCTTATATCATACATAAAAATCAACTTAAAAGGGATTGAAGGCTTAAATGACTTGAAACTATGAAACTCTCAGAAAAAAAAACACAGGAGAAAAATTCATGACGTTGGTCTTGGCAATTATTTTTTTGGATATGACAACAAAAGCACAAGCAACAAAAGCAAAAATAGACAAGTGGAACTCCATCACAAAGCTATAAAAATTCTACACTATAAAGAAAACAACCAACAGAGTGAAAAGGCAACCTATGGAATGGGAGAAATAACTGCAAAATATCTGACAAAGGGTTAATTTTCAAAATACGTAAGGAGCCTCCACAACTCAATAGAAAAAAAAAAAAAGCCCAATTAGAAAATGCACAAAAGATTTGAATAGACATTTTTTCAAAGAAGACATACGAATGGCTAAGGGGTACAAGGAAAGGTGCTCAACATCACTCATCATCAAGGAAATGCAAATCAAAACTACAATGAGATATCATCTTACACCAGTTAGAATGGCTACAACAAACAAACAAAAAGATAGTAAGTATTGGCAAGATTTTGGAGAAACCGGAACTCTTATATGTTGTTGGTGGGAATGTAAAATGCTGCAGCTGCTATGCATAACAGTGTGGAGGTTCCTCAAAAATTAAAAATAGAACTATCACATGATCAAGAAATCCCATGTCTGGGAGTATATATACAAAAACATTGAAATCAGGATCTCAGAAAGATATCTTCGTTCCCATGTTCACCACAGAATTATTTACAATAGCTAAGATAAGGAAATAAACTAAACGTCCATCAATGGTTGGATGGATAAGGAAAATGTGGTATCTAAATACAACAGAATATTATTCAGCTCTAAGAAAGAAGGAAATCCTACCATATGTGATATGGATGGACCGGGAAGATATTATGCTAAGTGAGATAAGCCAGTCCAAGAAGGAGAAATAATGTATGATTTTACTTATATGAGGTACCTAAAATAGTCAAACTTACAGAAGAAGAAAACATAATGGCAATGGGGGAAGGGGGAAACAGGGAATTGCTCAATGGGTATAAAATTACACTTATACAAGATGAGTAAGTTCTAGAAATGTGTTGTACAACATAGTGGCTATTGTTAACACTACAAATCGTGCACTTAAAAATTTATTAAGAGGGTAGGTCTCATGTTAAATGCTCTTATCATAAAACAGAAATAAAACAAAAACAAAAATGAAAGGAAATAAGGAATCTTCTGGAGGTGGTAGATATGTTTATAACCTTGATTGTGATGATGATATGGGTATATGGACATGTCTAAACTCATCAAATTGTACACATTAAAAATGTGTGATTTTTTTGTCTACCAATTATATTTCAATAAAGTTGTAAATAAATACTCTATTAAGCACTGGAAAAAAAGAGAAATGATTAAGACTTAGTGCCTTCTTGTATAGAGCAGGTTGGATAGATACTGAATGGTTTTAATAAAGCCAGTACCTACTAAAGTGATGTTGCATAAATGAGCATTTCATTGAGGTCACACCAGTCTCTGAGAAGAATTATATTTTAAGATGACTTTTTGGAGTCATGTAACGTTTGCTGCAAAAAATATATTCATAATTTTAAGTGTTAATGCCATTTACCCTTTGATATATGCAATGAGGTTTGAGATGCTTAGAAATAAAAGTGTTTATGTTTATGGTAATTTCATGGGAACATAGAAAAGATCCTAAAGTACTGAGCAAACATTCCACTACTAATTAGGCCATTTACTCCTCAATCCACTTCTCCTCTAAACTGAAAGGAGAGAGGCTTCTGGCTAAGAGATTCTGACCCCAGTGGCGACAGGGAGGGTCTTTCTTCCTCAAGGCTCAGTTGTAAGCCTGTCTCAGGCAGCCCTCAAGCTTCTTCCGGAACTCAGTTCACTCCACAAGCCCACAAACAAGGCAACAAGCTGACAGGAACTAAGCCAGGATTCTTGGCCTTCTATTCTGTTTCATGAGCCAAGGGAAAGGAGGCCACCTTCCGAGGTCCAGCCAGTCAGGAATTAAGCCTCCTCCTCCTCTCTTCCTTTACCCTCGCCAGACAGCCCGTGGACAGCCTTCTCAGGCTTCCGGCACTCCTGGCCAGCTGGGAAAGGAACGGCCTTTCCAGACCCTGAGAGCTCGCCAATAGCCCCTTTTTTTCCCACTTGAGAGCCAGAATTGGGAGATTACAAAGCCACTGTCACAAAATGGTCACTAATAGAGGCTTTAAGAGACCAAGGGGAAAGAAAGCGTTTCTGGGTCATAGAAAAATAAAGAAAGTGGTGAGTTTCTAGCAGCGTAGTCATGGTTTTCCATAGTCTGCTGATAATCAGAAAACCTCTTCCTTCCAAGGGACCCCAGGCAGGCTGGAAGATGTGCCTCTGAAATCTGTTCAGTGCCCTATTTCATCAGTTTTATTTTATGAGAAGCTTTCTTTTTGAGCATTAATCCCAATTCTCTAATGGAATTCTCTTAATCCCAATTCTCCTAATAAAATTTAAGTTGATATTTTATGAAGAGGTGTAAACATTGCTACCACATCTCTGTTTCACATGCAGACTTTCTGGGGACCTGGTGGGAAAGCAGCTAGAGACACTCCTTCAGATCATGTTAACGTGCATCAGGGGACTCAAGCATGACTGTTTGATTTGACATGTGATGTAGATCTTTTCCAAGGCTGGCTTTGGTGTCTTGGCCCAGGAACCTCCCTGGCCCAGCAACAGAGCTCTCTCAAGTGGTGCTGAATCTCTGATTTGGTCTGGTGTTATCCAGGGTCCACTAGGCTCTGTAAATTCCAACTCTTCTCCAGGACCAGTTCTGGACTGGAATCAAAGCTGCCTCTGTGGTGGCCAAGGGGAAAGGCCCAGTGAGTAACAGGAACTGAGGAGCTGTGTGGCCAATGTGAGATCACCATACCTTTCCATGGAGAACTGAATGTCTGTCTCCTCCTCTTGCTCTTGTCTCCACTCTGAAGCCACCAACAGTATTAGCAATGTATTTTCTTTTTCCTCAGGCTCACCCCGGAGAAGAGGCACTGTCTGAATCTCTTTTTCCTAGGAAAGCTTCCATGACTCTTACAGGAACAGAGTACTGTCTAACTTCATTTACTTACAGTTTCTAAGGCTAGGTCCTAGACAAGGCAAAGGTATACTCTTGAGGTCTCTCTTCATTAAAAAAAACAAGGATCTCTACTTACTCTATGTCTACATAACTATAAGCAACTGGGCAAGTAGTTCTTGATAAAACAAAAGTACATTCAACCTTACAAATGAATTGACTTTGTTAACTTAAACTGCAGAATCCAGTTCCAGTCACCAAATCAAAATTTTCCAGCCTCAACAATTTTAAGATCCAGTTTTCACCTATCAATCCTTTATATACATGTCTCATTTAATCTTCCATATAGCCTTATTATATCAGTGTCATTCATATTTTTTAGATGAGGAAGCTGAAACTCAGGATAAATCAAGTAACAATATCAGTGTCACACAGATTATAAAAGATGGACGCTAGATTTGACTCCAGTTGTCTTTGTCCACAAAGCTCCTTTGCCTCTACCATTCACATTCCTCTAATACAGTCCTGGGGCCATTTTGTATGAAGAGGGATGACATGGTTGGGAAACAAGTAAGACTCTTTTCTACCATCCTCACTATCTCTTCCATGTTTACTTCACCTGTTAAGATTCTATTCTCTCATCCTCGTTATGTCATCCATGTTTACTTTACCTGTTTTACACATTGGGTTTTCATAAAAGATTTTCCTTGAAGGTAAGAAAAGTTGGAACACAGAATACTATATCATTTTTTCTCCTATTTCAGACTTCTTATTTAGGAAAAAAATAAGAGTTGGGACAGTGATATATGACTGATGAGATATCCTCGAAGGATAAAATTTCTGAGGGATCCTGTGACCCATTAATTGATTATCATGCTAACTTACTAGACAATCAGACATGATACCCTATACTCCCTTGTGGCCCAAATTTTGTCTCATAGACCAAAATATTAATTAAGGAAAATGAGAATGAATGTATTTCAAACTCTTTTAATACATTTTACATTTGGGAGAGAATATCAAATTTCCTCTGCTCTTATGATTTGGAAAGGATAGGCTATTGATAATTAGGACAAGTGACTCTCTAGTCCGAATTAACTAGTTTAACTAGTTAAACTAAAAGAGCATGGGTAATACACGTCACCTCCTGGGCTACAGCTTTTGAAAATGCCATCTATCATTAACTTTCCTGATTTCTCTGCACAATAGAAGATACCAAAATGTAAAGGATGATAAAACCTACACCCTACTGTCTACTCCATTGATGCTTTGACACCTTTAAGGATGGAAAACGCATTGCTAAGGTATGTGGCCTCGAAACTTAGCTGTTGTATGTGGCTCCTGATCAGTCACAACTGCCTTCTGGCTTCTTGCTGATCTCAGTTAGCCTTGCTTTTCAATGATCAAACACGTATGTCTCTTCTCTTCTCTCTCTTTCTGCCCTTCCTCCTCCTTCTCTCTCTCTCCTTTCTGTGTGTGCACTGTGCAGTGGTGTGTGTGTGTGTGTGTGTGTGTGTGTGTGTGTGTGTGTGTAAGAGAGAGAGAAGCAGAACTCTGATCAACTGAAGTTGGTGTATTTCAGGAATTATCTCTCTTTCTCTTGATTTATCCATCTCGGATGTGTCTATAAGGGACTTTTCTTAACAGCTATGCCCCTTCGTCCAAAAGGCACTCCCACATAAATACAAAGAGCACAATCGAAGTAGTTTACCTTGGTTGTCTAGCTCCTCCCACAGGGCCCAGCCCCCAGTTTGGCTCAAAAACCTAGTCAAATGGGTCTGTATGCCAAGCTGCTCTCTACTGCCATCTCATGGTAAGCCAGCCTTTTTCTGAGAATTAACTTCTCAGCTGGTGCAGACCCTCCTAGACAAAGTAGACAAATTATGAAGGGTCCTACCCTCCAGAACAACAGTCTTTATAACAGATTATTTAGGACATGAGTTGAAAATAACTAAAGAACTACTGAATGAGTTATAGTTTTAGCAAGGAGTATATCAGCACTTGATTCAAGAAAAAGGAAAACATGATGTAGGAAAAGGGAAATCCTGAATCAGAAAGTCCCATGTTTTTTTCAGGGAAGCAGCAAATTTAAAAATAGGATCTTAAAGATATGTTTATAGGAACCAACAAACTTAAAACTGCAACAACAGTCAGTAATGATTGCAACAAAATCACTAGGACAGTCCACTGCTGTCTCACAGGGTCTGTGCAGAAGTTCACAGATACTACGATATTCATTCAGTTACCCGATACCACTGTTGCTATTTGAATAGAAATGCTTACTGTCCTGACTCTGTTCCCTCAAATATTCATGAGGCAAAATAGTCACATGTCCCAGTCAATTAACAGTCTTTCTTTGGTACTTGATTGTTTCTTATCACTTGGTCAAAACCAGTAGTATTTTCCTCTATGGACACCACACAACCTGTCTTGCTCCAGCAATTGCCTGCTAGACATGGTCATTACAGTGTATTTATTTAGTTCCTGAAAGCATAACTTCATATTGATTAAAATTTTGAAACACGTGAAGAAGTGCCATATATTTTCAGTGTACAGCATGCAGCAAAACGACCCAGATTGTTATTCAAATGGTATGCTTGAAGCAGTGTTTCTGTTATTCATCTTTATTCTCCTTCTATCGTGTTTTGTTCTAAAGTGGCAAAGAGAGTTTAAACATCATAATAAAACTTGAATTTTGATCTATACTAAATCAAGAAACCAATCTTGAAAGCTAACCCAGCCTGACTACTTAGTTAAGCATGCCTACTGCCAGTATGAGGCAAAAGTCCAGAGATGACATATATTTCCCTGAGAAGAATGAACCTTCCAAATTCAAGCTTAAATCAAATCGTAGTATCATCCCATGCGGAGGAAGCACAACTGCAAAAGACTCATGCCTTACTGTTAGAAGTCTTGGTCTTCCTTAGGATTCCAGGCTGTCAAACTGTGGCCAAGAGATCCAGGACTCTGAATTCTACAGTAAATAGAAAAGAAAATGAACGAAAAGATATTGGGATAGCTACAAATGCAGTGCAAGTGCATTGCTTACAAGTTACTAGAGAAATAGAAGGTAAATTAGAATTAGGTTCATAATCCCTATTTAAGGAATTCTAGGCCTTCAACAAAAAAAAAATATTTCTCGGGGCGCCTGGGTGGCTCAGTTGGTTGAGCATCTGACTTCAGCTCAGATCATGATCTCATGGTTCATGGGTTCAAGTCCCACGTCAGGCTCTGTGCTGACAGCTCAGAGCCTGGAGTCTGTTTCAGATTCTGTGTCTCCCTCTCTCTCTCTCTGCCCCTCCCCCACTCACACTCTGTCTCCCTCTGTCTCAAAAATAAATAAACATTAAAAAAAATTTAAAAAAATATTTCTCAACACAAAAACAGTATGTAAACCAGTAACTTCATACAGGGCGTTAGAAAGCATGCAGTGTGGCTACTGAAGGAACAAGACCATGTTAGGTGGAACAGAAGAAGCAATAAAATAATGCCAAGGCACATATGACAACATTATTTCCTTGTCAATACTTGTGATGAGTTCAAGGAAAATTTTTTACACTGGTTAATGTTTATCTCTAATCTTTGCTAATCTCTCTTTTAACTAACCTAGGTCTTGGCAGATCACAAGATACAGCTAGAAATTATTAATTGGGTTTGTTTCCATCATATTTTTTATCTTTACATGTATTATATTTATCACAAGCCACAGAAATATCGATTTACGTATTTAGAGACAAAGTGTTTTCTTTTAAAATGATTCTAAAGTTAAGAGTGTGTTAATTTAAAGAAAGTCTAAAGTACATAATACTTTTGATATGCCAATATAGGGAAAGTCATGAAGGTAATAAGTAGGTGACTAAGTTTTTATCATTTTATTTATATAAATGAGAAAGGTAAGCATCTATGGGAGATTGGAAGCTACACCATGATAGTCAAGGATTTCTATATTAACCCGATCTCCAATATCTGGTGCAGTACATGGCACTTAGAAGGTACTAGATAAATATTTTCTTTTTTTAAATATATTTTATATTTTTTAAAATTTACATCCAAGTTAGTTAGCATATAGTGCAATAATGATTTCAGGAGTAGAATCCAGTGATTCATCCTCTACGTATAACACCCAGTGTTCATCCCAACAAGTGTCTTCCTTAATGCTCCCTTGTCCATTTAGCACATCCACCTACCCACAACCCATCAGCAACCCTCAGTTTGTTCTCTTTATTTAAGATTCTCTTACGTTTTGTCCTCCTCCCTGTTTTTATATTATTTTTGCTTCCTTTCCCTTATGTTCATCTGTTTTGTATCTTAAATTCCACATATGAGTAAAGTCATATATTTGTCTTCCTCTGACCAATTTCACTTAGCATAATACACTCTAGTTCCATACATGTTGTTGCAAATAGCAAGTTTCATTCTTTTTGATTGCCGAGTAATACTCCCTTGTATGTATGTGTGTGTGTGTGTGTGTGTGTGTGTGTGTATATATACACATATATACGTATATATATATATACCACATCTTATTTACCCATTCATCTGTCCATGGACATTTGGGCTCTTTCCATATTTTGGCTTTTGTCTATAGTGCCACTATAAAAATTGGGGTGCATGTGCCCCTTCAAAACAGCACACCTGTATCCCTTGGATAAATACTTAGTAGTTTAATTGCTGGGTCGTAGGGTAGTTCTATTTTTAATTTTTTGAGGAACCTCCATACTGTTCTTCAGAGTAGCTGCACCAGTTGGCATTACCACGAGCAGTGCAAAAGGGATCCTCTTTCTCTGCATCCTTGCCAACATCTGCCAATGCCTGAGTTGTTAATTTTAGCCATTCTGACTGATGTGAGGTGGTATCTCATTGTGGTTTTGATTTGCATTTCCCTGAGGATGAGTGATGTTGAGCATTTTTTCATGTGTCTGTTGGCCATCTGGATGTTTTCTTTGGAAAAGTGTCTATTCATGCCTTTTGCCCATTTCTTCATTGTATTATTTGTTTTTTTGGGTGTTGAGTTTGATAAGTTCTTTATAGATTTTGGATACTAATCTGTTATCTGATACGTCACTTGCAAATATCTTCTTCCATTCTGTTGGCTGTCTTTTATTTTTGCTGATTGTTTCCTTTGCCGTGCAGAAGTTTTTTATCTTGATGAGGTCCCAATAGTTCATTTTTGCTTTTGTTTCCCTCGCCTCTGGAGACATGTTGAGTAAGAAGTTGCTGTGGGCAAGGTTGAATATTTTCAAAAATAAAGAAACAGAGGGAAAAAAAAGCTTCTGGACAATCTGGAAGATGTTTAGATGTCTGAGCTGCCAGTGGGCATGGAGCAGGGCTGATTCACTGTAATTCTAGTATCTAGTACAGGTCCTTGATCTAACAGGACTCTCTCTTTCTCTCTCTCTCAAAAATAAAAGCATTAAAAAAAATAAAAAAAAATACATGGCTTTCCAGTGTGTTGGTGAAGGTAAACGGATAAAGCCCAGGGGCAGGACCACTTCCTCTGGCCTGAGTGTCTACCAGTTGTGGAACAATTTTATCTGTGCCATCCAAACCTTGGATATTGGATATTGGTGACTGTTCTGTGCTTTCCTTGATATCATTGCTATAGACGATAACCAAGGAAGTGCTGCCTTAATATCTGCACAGCCTATCAACAGCAAAGAATACCAATTAAGGTGTTTTTATCAGTAAGCGTTCCTATGGAAAGTCTTGAAGTAGCTGCTTTTGATATGTCCCTCTTGTTCTGAACTTGCTCCCTATAACCCAGCTCACTTCATATGTAGTGTTAACTCTTTGGGGGCTATCATTTTGGCTGGCTCTGAATTGTCTTGCTAAATTGTCTCCCTTCTCTGATCCCAGTACTCACTCACTGAAACTGAGGCCATGGATCTGATAATTCTTGCTTCTTAATGCCTGCCTCCTGGTTGAGTTAGTACTCAGGGTTTAAACCACTGTCTCCATAACATCTTACTTCCTATTCAATTACAATGGTTGACACAGTCTCCACTTCTATCTAATGCTGTTAACTCAAGCCAGATATTCTATCATGAGAAAACCCCAAGGATGGAAATCACTGTCAACTGTATGTACCCAATTTTTCAACAATGAAGAAACGTAGATATGAATATCATACATATACACATACATACACACATATATAGGTACATGTATATACATACATATGAACACATATGATTTAAATTAGAAAGGAGGCTGAAGTTGATTTGCTTGATTATATTCTTTTTTCCAATAAGAAAACAGGTCTAGTGTGGTAAGTGACAGACAGTGACACAAGCTCATTATTATACAACATATGTACTGGCCAATGCTTTACCAGCACTGTTATATAAACTGTCTCATCTGAATCTCAAAACAGCCCTGTTGATATTATTTCCCATACTACAGATGAGAGAAAACAAGAAGGCCCATAAAAACAAAGAAACTTTTTTCAGATCACATAGCTAGTAGGGGAAGGAGTTCAAACCTATCTTCTTTCTGCCTCCTGTGTTAGCAGGCACATCTACTAAATGGCACCAATGCTGTTGGATTAGGTCCTACAAAAACCGACGATGATAAAAATTCTATCAAATTTCTCTTAACATCCCATCAGGGAAAGAAAAGAGACAATGTTCTAATCTGAAGCAAAATGCCATGATGTGTAAAAGGGATGTGATGAAGGTAGAGAAAGAATCCCACTCCCATTTCCCATGTATCTAGATCAAGTCTTAAATGTTTTTTCCCTAATTAAACAGCCTTTTTAAATTCTTCCATCCCTTCCTCTACTTTTAAGTCAGCCATTTAAGTAACATTTTCAATTTATTTTTTTCCCACAAATTTGCCAGCCTTCTTGCATTTTCAGCCTTCACATGTTTAATGAGAACACACTGGGTATAAGGCCTTATGTCAATCCACCTTCTCTAGGTTGCATTTTCTAGCAAGCATTAGCATAAATACCAACATGTTTACATCATAATTACTTTAATTCCCTTGGCCCCAACTAGACCTGGAGTGTGTCATTCCACAGTGATTTCAGGGGTAAGAGATGATTACTGGTCCATGAAACAAAAATTACAGTAAATGCTTAGAAACTTGGCACACTGATGCTGAAATGATCCCAAGTTTGCATCAGGGAGGGCACAACACTTTTACATTGATGTGAGTAAGTCACAATTTTCCAGGTCTTCAGGTGCTCGTTTATAAAACAAGGGTCAAAATTCTTATCTTTACTTTTTGTCCATGAATAATTGCAAATATGGACATTTTGGCACCTGAAAAACGTCAAAAAAAGCATGTTTTTCCATGGAGAAAAGCACTAGATAAATATTATTATAAAATTGGCAAAACCCTTTGCTGGGTTTACAACATAAAAGCCAGAGACCTTTCCCTCTTATAGGTAAAAGAGTTTAGTACAGCTAGCAATGTTGCAAAGCAAATGTTTAGGAAGTAAGAATTTTAAATGGCATGTGTGCAATTACTTACACACATATGAATGTACAAAGGTCTATATTGGGGCTTATTACTAATAACCAGAAAATTAACAGTAGTAGACCTTAAAGTCAGAGGCCCAGTTGAAGTAAATGCAATTTTATGAGGGATATTTCTATTTTTCTTATATAACAGAGATTTAAATATTCATTGGTAACACCATATTTATGGACTATTTAATGCATGCAAAGCCCTGTGGATATAGGATAGAAAATGGTTTGTATTTATTGAGCACCTATCATATTCTCAATGCCATGCAAGGTGCATTTACTTATATTTGTGAGCAGGGGTGGGTGGGAGGACAGGGAGATAGAAGGTTTAAGAGAAAGAGGAATGGAGTATTCTAGCTTGAGTCTCCGCTGTACTCATCACTGGGATTCATCTGGCAAACTCATAGCATTATCTGTCTATTGGCGCAAGGGAGGTAAGAACCCTTTAAGAGAGTACTAATTCAGACAAACTGGCTTGAGCCATGACAGTACCTCATTTATCAATGAGGTAGGACAATCCACGGGACTGCCACTGTGATTTGTGTTCTGTCCTAACCGTACATGGACTCACATATACGGGACTTGTCTATTACAGAGGTAATTACATTAAGTCGGAGACAGAGAACAAAGTCTCCATTTTGGTAGGGATGCAGAGTAGTGCGTGCACATGGAAGACTACAAAGAATATAGTACAACTTTGACACCTTGAGAGATTGAGTAAACCAGCTACACCACGGTGGTGGCAGCATGTAGTCCACCATGGCAACATACCCGCAGCTCCTCAAAATAATAATCTCAGAAGAGTGAAAAGTAGACCTGGCTGTGGAACACTTCGCTGGCAGAGATGGGGATGTCGGGAAGCAGGGCCCTTGGCATGGACCTGTGTGCTGGCAGCAATGGCTCCTCCAAGGTACTTGAAGCAGGGTCTGGCGGCAGTGGTTGGTGGTGGTGAGATGACTAATGGCATCTGATAACTGAACACATTTCTTAACGAACACACATGCAACACACTACTAGGGACAAGGTGCTGCAGGGGCTGAATTTATTACAATAGCTGTGGGTGGTCCATCAGAGAAATACCATTTATGTGACCTTACAAAACATGTTTTCCACAAAAAATATATGTAACAGCCACGATAACGGAAGGACATTGTCCTCCTCTTACTGATAAGAAACTGTAGTTCAAAAAAAAAAAAAAGAAATTTCATTAAGGTTACCATACAGGTTGTACAGTGGGCCCTAATAAGATACACGCATGCCCTAACCCATAGGACCTGTATTACCTTGTATGGCAAAAGATATGATTAAGAATAAGAATAGTGAGAGAAAGAGCTTATTCAGGATTATCCCAATGAGTCTTAAATGCAATCGCATGTATCCTCATAAGAGAGAAGCAGAGAGGCACCGAGTGGCTCAGTTCGTTGAGCATCTGACTTTGGCTCAGGTCATGATCTCAGTTTGTGAGATCGAGCCCCACACTGGGCTGTGCGCTGACAGCTCAGAGCCTGGAGCCCGCTTCGGAGTCTGTGTCTCCCTCTCTTTCCCTGCCCTTCCCCCACTTGCGCTCTGTCTCTCCCTGCCTCTCAAAAAGAATAAACATTAATTTTTTTTAAAAAAGAAAGAAGCAGAGGGAATTTTGAAACACACACAGAGGAGAGGACACGCAGAAGAAGAGGAGGCGATACAATCATCAAGGTAAAGACTGGAGCGGTGCAGCCACAAGCCTGGAGTCACCAGAAGCTCGAAGAGGCAAGGGGCAGCTCTTCCAACACCTTGATCTCAGTTCTGGCCTCCGGAATTGTGACGGCACACATATCTGTTCTAAGCTACCCACTCTGATAGTTTCTTACCACCACCATAGGAAACTAATACAGCCACATAATGATCTAGTAAAAGGAGGAGGCATGTTTCAGATCTAAGTTTGTCTGGCTTTAAAATCTGTCTTTTTGAGCCTTGCTGGGATGCCTCCTCTATACCATCAGTACTTGCTGCAGCTGTTTAGCTCTTGGTCTTGCAAGATACTTACCATCTGCTTTAGTCGACACCACCTTCCATTTGGAAATACACTAAAACTGGATATATTAAGATTTCAATGAGAAGTATATGCAGTAAGGGCTATAGGAACTGAGTCAAGAGAACTTGTTATAGGCAGAGATGATCAGGAAAGAGTTTATGGAGAAGAAGGCTTTGAATTGTGGGGAAAAGGATGCAAGTAATTGGATAATTGTGAAAGACCAGGTATTACATTGCGGAGTCTCTGAAGAATGGCTTAAGCAATATTTCAAGGGGAAAATTACAAGCTCCATACACAGTACACTGTGTAACCCAGCTTGCAATTGAAAATCTTGTACTAAAATGAGAAACTAATTAGATTTAGATCCTGATTGTTTCTGTTATTGCTAGAGTGGATTGTTACTATCCCTTCTGGAATCTGAGGTATTCTTATTTACTTTCTGAAGATCCTTTTCTTAAAAAAAAAATCCTTCCCATATCCAAATTCATTACTGAATTGGTTTTGTAGCTACATCTCTTTGTGGCCAGGCATTTTCTTTCTGTCCACGTGTCTCCTTCAATGCCATCTGTTTTGCTAAAGGATTTAATGAATTACAAGCCAGGCCAGCAACATATAGGGCCACAAAGACCCCATTATTGAAAAACAGGTTTTAGCTTTACTTCAGCCCTTCCTTCTCCAGGAAGGTGAATTAAGTAATCTTTACAAGAGATAAAATTACCTGCACTCTTGCCTAACATGATAATGAAAAAGAGAAGGCCTTTTATCTATTCATTGCGAACAGAGTAATCACAATTTGCTATGGCTCACAGAAACAGGAAAAAACAATAACAACAAACCACCACAACTAATGTGTTTTTCATTTTATCTGAGGACCTGAAGAACTTGGTAGTCTGACTCTAGTTCATTACATCCAAAGATTTAATCTCTGATGGCACAGTAGCAAGAAATATGTTTATGTCCGAGGTTGCAACAATGTCACTCTAGATCAATACTCACAGAGACTGTGGGAAAGAGGTTCCTTTTGGTTTTTTGTTTGTTTGTTTGTTTTCTTTTTGCAAAAACACCTACTGTGTATTTCCCACCTGAGAACAGAGAGGCTGAGATGGGGCATTTGGGGTGTGGCAACCACCCTCTGGAATCGCTGGCCAGGCAACATCTGTATTGCCTTCCTGCTATGCAAGGCACAGTGCCATAAACTGTGGCGTATAAAAACAGGTTTAAAGCATCATCTCTGTCTTAAAAATCCAGTTCGAGAGATGAGACAAAATGTCTTAAATTTTAAACAATAGCCCCAAACAATCAAAACAAAAAGAACCCCAAGTAAGAGTTCAAGAAAGCAAAAATAGCACAAGACAGGACACATTTAATTATCAATAATTGCTACAGGATGTCAGAGAAATGGAGAGCACACACCACACTGAAGTGGTCTGGAAAAACGCCATGGCAGCACCAAGATTTGAAATGAATCATGCTAGATGAGTATTTTTAAAAAATCAATATCTAGAATCACCAAATGGTCCCTTTATGTATATTCAGTATACACTGGTAATGTATAAGGATTGTCTTGCTCATGTTGTAGGATCAAATCTAATATGCATTGACTTGAACCAGTAAACATCGACAAGCCTTTTTCATCCATCACCATATAAATTGAGTATGCAAACAGAAACATCTATTCCTCACTTATTTTACAAATAAAATTTGTACAAATAAAATAAAAATTTGTACAAATTTGTACAAATAAAATTTTACAAATAAAATAAAATACCTGTGTCCTGCAGGTGGAGGCTCTAATCTTACAGATTTTATCCCTTTCGGACTATTTGTGTGTTTGTATTGACCTCAGTTCATCTTTCTTAAATTAACACGCAAGGACCAGGTTTTCCATTCCAAAGAACAGGACTGATCCAAAGACATAAAGCAATTAAATTTCCAAGAAGAAGCCTCCTCCTAACATCCGGTACACCTCACTTTATCAATAAGAATTCACTTAGAATTATGATGACGGCTATGATTATTACTACTACCTACTAATTTTAATGATGGAAAGACTCTGGTTCCATGTGCTCGGTAATCCTGTCATATGATTATCAAATCTGACAGACAAACCTCAGATTTCTTGTTCTGCAGGTTTCAACCACTTGTCCAATAAATATTACAGAATGTCTGCTCTATAGTATGTGATATTTCAGGCACTGCAGATATAATGGTGAAGAGGAAAGCTACAACATCTATGTGTTCATGCGGTTTGCATCCGTGTGTGTTTGTGTGTGTTACTGCACGCAAGTGTGTTGGGGGAGAGAGACAATAAAAAGTAATTCAATTAATAAAAGTCATTTAGATTGTGAGGTGTCTGCTTTGTAGATGATGGTGTGATGAGATGCAGAATGATTGCAGAGGGTGGTCATTGAGTGGACATATAATTATTTTAGATGATGTGGTCACCAAAGGCCTCTCTGAGAAGGTCATATTTCAACTAAGAATTGAATAAAGACAGCGATGTGAAGACTAAGGGGAGAGTGGTCCAACCAGACAGAAGAGCGAGTACAAAGGTCCTGGGATAGAAATGAGCTTGTTCCAGGAGGAAAAGGCCAGGATGGCTAGAGCAGAATGAGAGAGGTACGGGTTGGAAAAAGCAGGAAGAGGAAGAAGGCAGGAGTTAGACCATGTGGGACCTTGTGGGCCATGGAAATGACTCAATATGCCTGCTTAGGGCAAATACTAACAGTGATTTCATAAGATTAAAGCAAATTTAGTTGAATTAATTTCTAGCATTATATCTGCTCTTGTATGATATGATACTTTTTGGTGACAAACATTTTACTAGAAATATAACATTTACCAAAACGGAGATCTGTTCATACAATTTTATAAGCTGATTTATGCTTGAGTAAGAAAGTATAAGATTTCTGCAAAGTATTTCATTGCTCCCACCCTCTCTCACAATATTATCTACACAGAAGTGTGGAAAACAAAGAAAAAATCTATGATAACATAACACTAACAAATCACCTATTTTCAGTTGTCTTTGCTCCTTCTTACACTCTGTCCTCAAGCATACAGCATCATGATGTAGCTTTAATCACAGCAGATACATGATTTTCCTTCAGTGCTTTCAAAGCACATTTAGAGTAGGGTACTTATTATTTTGTGAGATTTGGTCATTGGCAAGAAGATTTCTTGGCAACTCTTAAATAAGCCTGGCAAACTGGACTCCATTGATCACTGCTTGCAATGATTTTCCCCTCTCGTTGACTCAGATCTCCACTTCTTATCAAAATTGGCCTTTCAGGGTAAAAAAGGACTTGAGACGAAAAGTAATTTCTGATAAGCAGTAATGAGCCTGACTCCTTCTTATGAATCTCCCTGGGTATAAAAATTAGATTCTAAGTAATTCTAAATAATTTTGGAGAATTCACAGGAGGAGAATTCCTCCTCTTGGTTGAGTGTCATTTGGTTGCAAATGAGAAGACACAGCTGTGGGATGGCTAATTAGAAGACTTTAACCTCACCTCACTATGTCTTAACAAAACCTAGAAAATAGACATTTTCCTTAGTCTTTGCATAAGATTTTAAAACTCTCTGACACGGGGATTTGAATATAGGGATCTACAGAGCTTAAAAGGTCAATGGGCAAGTTAGTGGAATTGATTTTTAAGGAATGGATTTTATTTCATAAATTCAGGTGTTATTTAGAAAATTGAAGTAGAAGGACCAAATATAGTATATTCTGCAGTACTCCACATTTCCCCCCAGATAGTTACCTCTGATATTGCCACAGAAATGAAATCATTTTAAACAGAACTTAATAGACTCTCACAGAAATTGTTAATAGAATTTAATATTGGTTTAAGTGGAAGGCTTCAGGGGAAAAAGGGAGAAAATCTATCATTTGTTTTGTGGTTATTTTACAAGGTTTAAATTTAAATATCTCCCCTTGCAGTTATCACAGGCAGTACAGAAGTCTTTTGTTTTGTTTTGTTTTGTTTTATTTTAATTTATTTTTTTAATTTATATCCAAGTTAGTTAGCATATAGTGCAACAATGATTTTAGGAGTAGATTCCTTAATGCCCCTTACGCATTTAGCCCATTCCCCCTCCCACAACCCCTCCAGTAACCCTCAGTTTGTTCTCCATATTTAAGTCTCTTAGGTTTTTTCCCCCTCCATGTTGATACTATTTTTGTTTCCCTTCCCTTATGTTTATCTGTTTAGTACAAAAGTCTTGATACCTGGGGTCACCATCCATCTGTTATTCCATGGTCAGTCCTAGCTTAGTAAATCACAATGTACCCAGTGCCAAATCAAACTAGATCATACTTGATTCTCTTCCCTCTCAGAGCTTCCTTCAGCTCCATCCACATCCAATCCATCTCCAAGTCCTATTGACTCATCCTACAAAATATGTCACAAAGCTGCAATCAAGGAGTTGCTGGGCTGTGTTCTCCTCTGGAGGCTCAACTGGAGAGAATCTGATTCCATGCTTATTCAGAATCAGCTTAAGCAGAATTCATTTCTGTGCAGCTTTTTGACTGAGGTGGCTATTTCTGACTACTGTCTGAAGGCTGCTCTCAGATTGTAGTGGACACCGTACGCCCTTTCCACATGGGGTTCTCCAACACAGCCATTCACTCCATTGAGCCTATAAGGAGAATTCCTGGTTCAAGTCTGCTAAGACAGAGTTTTATATAACATTATGATGGGAGTTACATCCTATCATCTTTTCCATATAATATAACCTAATTACAGGAATGACATCCTGTCACCTTTACCATATTTATATGGCTAGAAACAAATCACAAACCCCACTCACACTCAAGGGGAGGGGATTACACAAAGATGTGAACACAAGGAGGTAGGAATCACTGGGACTTATGTTAGAGTCTGTCTGCCACATTTTAATTTATATTCTTTATCATAGCTTTTTATTTTGTTGTTTGAGGCTTGTATTCGTATTATTTATTTTGTTTATTTTCATTTAAATTGCTCTTCCCTGCCCCCCCTAGTTTCTTTAGGTGGAGGCCTTAGGCCATTGATTTCAGACAATTCTTCTTTCCTAATAAAGGTGTTTAGTGCTATAAATTGCCCTCCAATCACTGTGATAGCAGCATCCTATACATTTTAATTTGTTTTGTTTTTATTTTCATTCAATTAAAAATAATCCTGACTTCCTTTTTGATCTCATCTTTTACACATAACTTAATTAGAAGTGTGCTAGCTTGTTTCAAATACTTCAGGATTTTCCAGAGCTTTCTGTTATTTATTTCTAACTTAAGTTGATTATGATCAGAAAATATATTTTATATATATTGGAACCTTTTTGAATTAAAGAGGCCTGTTTTGTGGTCAGAATATTGTCTATCTTCATAAATATTCCATAAGCACTTGAAAACAATCCTTCTGTTATTGGGTAGAGACTTCCATAAATCTAAGTTAGGGCTGATTGGTTGAGACTTCCATGAATATAAGTTAGGTCAAATTGGTTGATACTGTTAAGTCTTCTATATCCTAATTTAATGTACATTTTCCATTATTTATCTAAAGAGGGTCATTAAAATCTCCAATGATGTATATTTGTATAATCATCTTACTTCTATCAGTTTCTGTTTCATGTTTTTGGAAGCTCTGTTTTTAAGTGCAAAAATATTTAAGATTGTTATGTTCTCTTGATGAACCAACCTCTGTGTCATTATGAAATGGTACTCTTTATCCCTGGTCATACCCTTTTCCAATATCAATACAGCCACTCAGCTTTATTTGAATTAGAGTTAGCACAGTATAACTTTTTGTATGATTTACTTTTAACCAATTTATGTTTTTAAATTTTAAGTTTCTTATTTTCTTATAGGTAGCATATCTTGGATCTTGCTTTTTTATTCAATCTAGTATTTTCTCATTTTGAATTGGGTGTTTAAACCATTTACATTAAATATCATTATTAGTATCATTATATTTAAATCTATTATGATGTTCTTTGTTTTATATGTATTCCATCTCTTCTTTGTTTCCTTTCTCCCTTTGTTATGGACTGAGTGTGTCCCCTCCACAAAATTCATGTTAAAACCCTAACCTACAATGTGATGATGTTTGGAGATGGGGCCTTTGGGAGACAGAGTTAGATTAAGTCACAAAGATGGGACCCTCATGGTCTCATGATGAGACTGGTGGCCTTATAAAAAAAGGAAGATAGAGAGAGATATCTACATACCCCCACAAAGGAAAGGACATGTGAAGACATAGAAGGAAGGTAGTTATCTTCAAGTCAGGAAGAGAGATCTCACCAGAAACAGTGCCTTGGCTGGCATCTTAATCTTGGACTTACCAGCTTTCAGAATTGTGAGAAATAAATTTCTGTTGTTTAAGGCCTCAGTCTATGGTATTTTGTTATGGCATCCTGAGCAGACTAAGACACCCCTTTTCCCTGCTTTCTTTTAGATTACTTGAATATACTTTAAAATTACTATCCTTCATATCTTTTGTTGGCTTAGTAGCCATACTTCTTTTTTTATAGTGGCTACTTAAAGGGTTTACCATACATACATCTTTAAAATATAGACCTTCAAGTAATATTATGCCACTTAATGGAGAGTGTGAGGCAATTACAACAGTATACATCCATTTCTCCTTTCCCATTCTTTCACTTTTCTTGTCATATATAAACCTCCTCAATACGTTGTGATTATTTCTGCTTTAAATAATCAATTATATTTTAAAGATATTAAAAATCTTTTTTAATGTTTATTTTTGAGAGAGAAAGAGAGTGTGTGTGTGCATGCACTTGCGTGAGTGGGGTGGGGCAGAGAGAGGGAGACACAGAATTTGAAGCAGGCTCCAGGCTCTAAGTTGCCAACACAGAGCCCAACCTGACATGGGGCTGAAACCCACATGAGATCATGACCTGAGCCGAACTCGGACGCTTAACCTACTGAGCCACCCAAGCTCTGCTAAAGATATATTAAAAAAAAGTATTTTAATATATGTCTTCATGTTTACATTTTCCAGTGCTCTTCATTTCTTTGTGTAGATTTAGATTTCAGCTTTTGTCTGAAAAAAAGTCTTTTTGCTTTGGTGTTTGAGAGATTTTCCTGTTGTATAGACTCTAGGTTGACAATTTTGTCCTTTTAGTACTTTAAGGATGTTGTTCTTCTGTCTTCTGGCCTGCATTGTTTCCAATGAGAAATCTACAATCATTCTTAACTTTTTTCCCTCTGTGTGGGTTATGCCATTTTTGCTTTGGCTACTTTTAGGATTTTCTTTTTATTACTTACTGGTTTTGACAATTTGATTATGATATGCCTTGGTGTAGTTTTCTTCATGTTTTTATGCCTGGGATTTATTGAGTTTCTTGGATCTCTGGGGTTATATTTTTCATCACATTTTTTTACCTTTATTTCTTCAAATATTTTTCTTTGCCTTTCTCCTTTTTGAGGACTCCAATAACAAATATATTAGTCTGACTGAAAATTTCCTACATCTCACTGATGCTCTGTTTATTTTTTCACTTTTCAGTCTTTTCTTCCTTTTTGTGTTTCATTGTGGTTATTGTCCATTGTCATGTCTTCAAAGTCACTAACCTTTTCTTCCATAGTGTCTAATATTCTGATAATACCATCCTATTTACTTTGAAGTTTAACAGTTTTTTTTTTTTTATCTCTGGGTCATTTCTGAGTCTTCTTATATCGATTAATCTTTTATATAGGGTGTATTTTCCTGCATCTTTGCATTTATGAGAATATTTTTATTGGATGCTTGACATGTGAATTTTATATTTTTGGATGCTGGATATTTTTAACATTCTTTGTAGTATGTTTGAACTTTATTCTGAGACTCAAACAAGTTATTTGATAAGCTTTTCAAGGATAACCTATAAATTTTGATATAAAAAATCAGAATAGTTTTTTACTTTAGGGCTAATTTTTCACTGCTACTAAGACAATACAATTCTGAGTACTCTACCCAGTGCCCTATGTATTACAAGGTTCCTCCACTCTGGCTGGTGGGAACAAAACTTATTACAAGCCCTATATAATCTCTTGTGACTATTTTACCCAATCCTTTATGGATTATTTCTCCAGATGTAGTGATTTCATCACATCTTTGTGCTGAACAGAAAACAGTAGAAAAGGAGAATACTTTGGAGATTTAACAAGTCCTCTCTCTCTGCAGTTCTCGCCTCTCTAGTGCTCTGCCCTGCAAATTCTTGCCTCTTTAGCCTCCCTGAATTCTCAATCCCATCCTCTCAGTTCCAGGAGACTACTGGGATCTGGTTCTAGTCCTTCCTCGAAATTCTTGGGGCACTAACCTGAGGCCATCATATGACATGCCTCTTCTTCTTCTTATTTTTTTCTTTTTTATTTTCTTTCTTATTTTCTTCTTTTTATTTTCTTTCTTTTCTTCTTTTTATTTTTTTTTTACTTTCCACAGGTATCACTGCATTATACTGTCTCTTGTTTAATACCTTAAAAGTGTTGCTATCTATTTTTTTCATTGTTTAAGGAGGGTGCATAATGTAGTTTTGGCCCCTCACCATTACTAGAAGGGGAAATGTGCAAGGATCCTTAATCTTTTCATTTTGTGCCATGGCTCTATCGGCAGCCTGGTGAAATCTATGCACTCTTCTCAGAATGTTGATATTAAATTCATATAATGAAAGCATAGGATAGCAAAATAAACCAATTATCTTGAAATACATTTATCAAAATATTTTTATAAATAATTATGTTACTGTAATACATGTGCTTCTTATTAAAACATTTAAAAATTCTAGCAGCAAGTCTAATAATTACCAAAATCTGAAGCAGTATTGAGCATAAATAAAATTTCCAGATATCTGCAGCAACTATATGTGTTATGAAAATATTTTCAATTTCTATTGGTGACAAAAATCACAAGAACTGCTAATACTACTCAGATTTAGATACTGTATTCATAATTAAAGGAATGCTAAATTTCAGTTAGAGGTTAGTGAAATTTAAGATGCCTTTTTTCTTACCGATGTTCATGGGTCTCTGCCTTATCCATGAACACCATGGAGGTCCATGGACCCTTCTGACATTCTCCTCTTCTTCATCTTCATAAATCTCATAAGTTAACCATGATGGTAGAGTGATCTCTGTCCTCATTAAGTTGGAAGCAATCATGTGGGGAAATCTGGAGGGGTGGTAGAGACAGGAGAGAACCACTAACAGGCCTAGCCTCAATCCTCAGAGCCCTTCACTGAGTGTATGTATGACTCCTGGAGGGATTATTTTCCATGTTCCCAGTAGCAGGTGTATTAGACTGGACCGGGGACAGAAAACAGAGAGCAGAAGGCCCTGTTTATCTTACTCCTTATTCTATTACCATCACCTAGCAATGTAATGGCACATAGTGGATGTTCCATATAAATGTATCAAAAATTTCTAGGAATCCTTTGAAAATGAAAATAAAGTAAAAAGATAACTTTTTACTTTATAAATAAAAAGATATATAATAAAATAAAAGAATAATAAAGAATAAAAGATAATAACAACTCTAGATATTGCTACAAATTTTTATATTTTAGCTACTAAATAAAGTATGTTCTCATGCTAGGATGTAGAAAAGAGAGGTAAAATGGAGTGAACAGGGAAAATAACCTGTTTCATTGTTCTTTAGTGACTTTCCAACTGCCCTGCCAACTTCTGTCATCCGTCCTCTAATTATACCCTCCTAACCTGCCCCTTTTAGTCTGTTATTCCTATTACTCTCTAGCTCCAACACAGCTGTTTGTGCCTAATTAATAATGTTAATTACAGTAACTACTAAAATGTATTAAATGTTTACTATGTTCCAGCTGCTGAGATGTAACTGTATAATCTCAATCAATCCTTTCACAATCCCTAAATATAGGTATTATCATCACCTCCATTTCACAGATTGGGAAATTGATGTTCCCAGGATCCAGGCAAAGTGTTCAGGGTCACACAGTAATGAGCAGCAGACCCAGGATTCAAACTTGAGCATTCTGACTCCAGAACTTAGGCTCAAAACTACTTAGCCACCGTACCACCTTACTGTAGTAGAATAAATTTGAAGGTTCATTTAGAAAGCCCCTGCATTAAAAAAAAAAAAAACATCATTCTATAATGAAAAGCCTTCAACAGTCACAGAAATATAAATCAAAGGGTGGTACATTAGGAGATTGAGGTAAATAAAAATCCTAAAAAAACCCACACCAGCATGTCCTATGTATAAATATTAGTATCAAAAGCTGTGTGTGTGCATGTGTGCACATATACACTTGCATACCAGGGCACTGAGCTCTTCCTATGAAAGCATCCTTAAAGCCTCATCTCAAGATATCTCATTGCTTTCTTGCTGGCTAGTCTTCATACCATGACAGGCAGTCCTCCTCAATAAAGATCTGTATATTGCCCCAGAAATTTGTTTAGCAAAAAGTGTTTAAGGAATGAAGACTGTATTCTGGCCACAGGAATAAAACCAGGGAACATCAAAATGACAAGGGAACATCAAAAATAACCTTAGTAATTAAGCTACTTTCAGGGAAACAAAAGGCTGCATCACTATAAGGATGACTAATGATCAAGAACTCAATTACCAAAACTAAAATACAAGTTCTTGAAACGTATTACAAAACTTTAAGAAAGCAGACATTCATAGCCATTGATTCACATTCGAATGTTACTAGTACAGATCCGAGTATGTAAAAACCAGGCTTTCTATAAATGCTCATTGAGTACATGAAAAAACTACACTGTTTCAAACTGCATGTTCTCTGCTGACTGCACCACAGATCTTGCATTACTTAGAACATTAGCTGGGTAGCAGCATGCCTTTGCTCATTTGTTCTTTAGTCCTATGAAGCAATGGTTGCCACAAATCACTGGAATGTCAGATACTCGTGACCAAAGACATCATCAATAGGGAATGAGCTTTGTAAAGAGCATGGCTCTCTGAGCTTCATCTGAGGAGAGCTCCTATTTCCAACAGATGTTTGTTTAGTTATCACACTACCTTACAGCTTTATCTACAATAGCTTTCAAGCTTGTGTATAGCTTGCCAGAAATTCTGGCCACAGGATGGGACTTGCATGGGCTCTTGATCCCCCTCCTATTCTATCTTTTTGAAAAGAGTTGTTAGAAGTGGCTCCTGTGATAAAACAAGATGTTTTGAAATAGATCAAACTGTGGCATTTGATTCTCCCTCTTTGTGGAGTGGGGCTATTTGTTTTAGTTTATGGAATAAAACTGAATACTTGCAGACATGCTGTTACTACTTAAAATCGGACTCTTCTCTGAACAGGAAATAAAGATAGGTCCTAAGTACCATTCCCAGCTCTTTGCTCTCAGTAGGATACAAAGCTTTTGTGCACATAATCAACTCAGATATTTTAATAGCTGATTTGTACCCTTCAGGCCGCTGTTGTCATAACCTCTACTGACTCACTGTGGATTATTATGTGGGCTTAGCATTGTTGATTTACTTTTTATTCATATCTGTTCCCAAAGCGATAGAAATTGTCACTTCCGTTTAAAACACGTTTGTTGAAATGGTGCTTTTCTTCTAAAGGGCATTAAAGTCATTTTTATTTAAAATAAATTAATTAAATTTATCTTCCTCATTTGCCTCTACATGACCTTTTGGGAACTTGGAAATTAAATTTTCTCCTAATATTTTACTTTCCAACTTGGCAAACATGGACATTGTTTTAGATTCTGAACAAAGTTGAAAAAGCACAGATTTCTTTTCAAAATCACTTGAGGTTTAAAACAAGAAATGATAACAAATTTGGAAATTTATCTATTATAGTATAAGATTTACTTTTTTCATTATTTATTTATTTAGAGGTTGATTTATTTGTTTTGAGAGAAAGAGTGTGTGTGTATGCAGAGAGGGGCAGAGAGAGGGAGAGAGAGAATCACAAATGGGTTCCATGCTGTCAGCACAGAGACCAATGCAGGGCTTAGTCTCATGAAACATGAGATCATGACCTGAGCCAAAACAAAGAGTTGGATGCTTAACCAACTGAACCACCCAGGCGTCCCACTTTCCTTTTTAAATAAATTGCAAAGAAGAAGGTAACGGTGAATGTAAAAAATGAGATCATAAAAAATTAACTAAAACAAACAAAAAACACACATAAGAATAATTTCAAATGTAAATATACTCACTTAAAAAATATAAAAGTGTTCCAGCAATTTCACTACTACGTATTTCCCCAAGGGATACAGGTATGCTGTTTTGAAGGGACACATGCACCCCAATATTTATAGTGGCACTATAGACAAAAGCCAAAGTATGGAAAGAGCCCAAATGTCCATGGACAGATGAATGGATAAAGAAGATGTGGTAAACACACACACACACACACACACACACACACACACACACACACACACACACACAATGGAGTATTACTCAGCAATCAAAATGAATGAATTCTTGCCATTTGCAACTATGTGAATGGAACTAAAGGGTATTCTGCTAAGCAAAATTAGTCAGTCAGAGAAAGACAAATATCATATGACTTCACTCATATGAGGACTTTAAGACACAGAACAGATGAACACAAGGGAAGGGAAGCAAAACTAATATAAAAACAGGGACATGGACAAAACATAAGAGACTCTTAAATATGGAGAACAAACTGAGGGTTACTGGAGGGGTTGTGGGAGGTGGGATGGGCTAAATGGATAAGGGGCATTAAGGAATCTACTCCTGAAATCATTGTTGCACTATACGCTAACTAACTTGGATGTAAATTTAAAAAATAAAATAAACACAAATAAATAAAAGATAATCTTTCTGGGAAAAAAATATATAAAAGTGTTCCTATTGCAATTTAATAAATATTTTTATTTGATGTTGATAAACATAATAAATTTCTGAACAGAAATTGGAATATCTATTTTTGAGTAGGTCAAATAAAAATTACAATGGTAATAACAACAAGTAACCATTTTCAAAATATACCAAAATGAAGAAATAGATGAAACAATTTGCTATTTATAACTTAAAATACTTTTTCATGTTTGGTCACATAATCAGGTAATGAAAGTATTCCAGGAGTTTTAAGAAGTATTTTAAAAATTAAAAAAATTTTTTTTCAACGTTTATTTATTTTTGGGACAGAGAGAGACAGAGCATGAACGGGGGAGGGGCAGAGAGAGAGGGAGACACAGAATCGGAAACAGGCTCCAGGCTCTGAGCCATCAGCCCAGAGCCCGACGCGGGGCTCGAACTCACGGACCGCGAGATCGTGACCTGGCTGAAGTCGGACGCTTAACCGACTGCGCCACCCAGGCGCCCCAAGAAGTATTTTAAAAATTAAAAAAAAATCCCTGTTAAAGTTCAAAACGGAAGATTCATTTTCCTTAAAATGTCAGTATTTTCTTAAAGGAAAGAAAAAAATATCATCTAGTACACTATAAAAGCACAAATATAGCTTTATGATTTGTGGAGATATCGTCATATATATCTCCTGAAGAGGCAATTAAAAAAAGGATTCCTTATATCTCTATTTAAAGACATAAAGTGGAGCTCAAAAAAGTGAAGAAACCATCCCAAATCATATAGATGCTAAGTGTCAAAGCTGGGGCTTGAATACAAATCATCTGAGTTTGAATCCACTTTTTGATTATGAAACACACCTTTCCTCAGTCACTTCAAAAGCAATGACAACTGTCTTCTATATGATTAAGTGACATTGATGAGCTCCCTTCTTTCGTTGCCTCTGCCTTGCTATCATCAACAGGTATTCCTTTAGAGCAGTGCTTGCTGCTATGGAGAACTCAGAGAAGTGAGAGGAGTAGGCTGTGGGCTAGGCCTTAAGGATCTGAGAGGTTGGAAGAGAGGATCTGAGAGGGAGCCAGCCAGGAAACGAAGTAGTGACAGAAGGTTTATGTGTGCATGAAACAAGGACACTAATTCTAAGTACCAGTTACCTCCACGAAAAGAAGTGATGAGCTGGGAGCTGGAATGAACAACAAATAGGTCAATTTTTGGCTTTGGTGATAAGCCAACTATCTTTGAGGTATAATTTACATATAATAAAATGTATCCGTTTTCTGTGTACTATTCATTGACCACCGCAGTCAAATCCAAGAGCATTTCCATTGCCCCCCCTTCCCCCCAAGTTTCCCTCCAGCTTTTCTGCAGGCAGTCTCTCCTCCCACCCTTGGCCTCATACATTTGACAGGATTTTTAAAATATGGAAAGTGGAAAGGGTAAGGGCAATAGTCAGAACACAGAGAGGACTTAAGTCAGATGAATTTCCCAACTATTAAAATTCCAGGTTGTAAGTCTAAATAAAATTTCCAGGCAGGGAAGGAGAAGCTAGTTGGAATTGTGGGGGCAGGGACAGCCATCCACTTGCCCAGGTAACTCTTCCTTTCTAGTAGTCTTTTCCTTGTTTCTCATCATTCATCTTATCACAACTGAGGCCCATCCACGCATATATTTACAGAATGAAAATGACACATACAGAGTCCTGCTGTACTGAGGAGCTGCAAGCTGGATCACACTGGTAGCTCCAACCACTATCCTATGTCCATGAATCCTAGCCACGATTCTACTCGTATAGTTCTTAAACTTCTGGGGATCACAGACCTCTCTGAGGAAACTTTTGATGTTTCCCCTAGTAACATGCACCTCAACACATAGTTTTGCATTCAATTTCAGGTGGTTCCTGGACCCCCAAAACCCATTTCTGGACCGTAAGGACTGTCTTCGGTATTCAGTGTGTAAAATATTCCCATAACCATGCATTTTTCTGCACCTTCCTGCTCTGAGCAGACCAGGAGCAAATATCTCACCCTGTGCAAAAAGAATCAGGAAAGCCTCTGCATCACCACTTGTAAGTGCTACATTAGCATTTTCTCTGCAAAGCATGTTTTAGAACTTTTATAACACCTTATCTTCCCTTGTATTGGAGGTGGAGACATGCCACTACTTTGCACAAGGATTTAAGGTTCTGAAGAAAGACTTGTGGGGTTAGGGAGGGATGTGCAGCTTGCTGAGAAAAGATGCACCAAAGGGTGGAGAGAACACAAGGCATTCCATGGTTCCACTGAGTCTTGTTTTCCCCTGGTAGCTATGGGCCTAACATTGCAAAGGTCACAAACCTTGCTGGGTATCCCCAGTAAGCTCAAATTTCAAATGAGAAAGGGCTGGATTGGAAAATGCCTTTGAGCTCCATATTCTAGGATTGCACACTGACTTCCCTTAAGTCAAACTACCCTTTCTCTTTTAGAATTATAATAAACTATGCTGGCCACTTGAGGCCATCTTATGAAATATCCAACACACAGAGGCAAACGTCCAGACATTGGAAAAGCCCATAAAACTGAGAAGTGATCTGGAATATACATGGCCAGGAGGAGCCAGTTTCTGAGAGGAGAACTCACCTCTTTTGAGTCATTATTTCACAGAGGACTCCTTCCAAGGGGACTCATAGCAGAACAGTGCTCTGCTTTAGGGACCAACTGTCTATAAATACACTAACAAAGTGACATTGAGAAGCACAATACTGCCTATGACGAGCATAATAGGGTGGGTGGGTGGGAGCTACCAAGGAATATCATTCCCCAATATCATCTAGCACATCATAGGTAATCAACAAATAAATAGGTCTTGAATGAATGCATGAAAAGAGGGAAATTATGTTACATAATCTGTGCACATAAAGAAGAACAGGGAATGGATGAGTCAGACATTTTGGTTTATTTTAAATGGGGTTACCTGATTTATTAAATATGCATTTAAGATAACCCTGTCTTGAGAAGTTCTTTGCCTATGCAATGAGCACTGAATTTGCTCTATTTGTTTCATGTCTAATTCTATTTTTAAAAGGCAATTAAAACAGTGCCAAACAGTCCCCCAAGAATAAGAGGTCAGTCACTCCTCAAAACAACTTTCTCTGGCTTGATAGTTGTAGAAACTGTGATATGTCTCTGGGAGTTTCCCTAATTCTTCATAACATTTTAAAATAAGTACTCTGGGACAACTAAACACATAACTTGTCATCTAAATATGTATTCAGAGACTTCTAATACATATTATAAATATGTATTTAGGGATTTTCTTACAAGGAATAAAGAGCTTTATAATAACTCCTTTGGAAAGATTGTGCTCTATTGCATTATATGTGTTCAGTGTCTTAAAAAATTCATGCTATTTCCCTGATAGACCAGGATGTATGATAAGAGATGGTAACAAGACACCATCAGGGAAGCATGGAGAATCTCAAATTCCACATGTGATGCAAAGCCCATTCTTCATAAAGACAAGGTATGCGGTGAGGAGCTCAGGATATTTTGTTTTCCTTATAAATAATGCAATACTGTTGCTCACATGTCGGCCCATAAATGGCAAACACAACCCACATGAACTGGGTCAGCCAGGTTCAAGGCAATCTATGAGCAGAAGCCTGCCCACAATTATAGGTGGGAGATAGAACCTGCCTTTTTATGCAGATGGCTAAATTCAAGTTCCTATGTAAGATCCTGCAACCCCTCACCAGTCAGATCCTTTTGGCTCTGGGCACATATACCTTACTATTGTCTAGTGCAGTGGACATCAGCATTTTTTTTATTATGTACTCCATTAGTAAAATATTTTTACAAATATATCTCCAGTAAATGTATATTCATCAGCTCATACTATGTATACTGAATATCAGTAAAGTTAATCTATGCTTTATTTTTTTAAGTTTATTTATTTATTTTGAGAGAGATGCAGAGAGAAAAGCAGGGGAGGGAGAGACACACAGAGAGAGAGAGAGAGAGAGAGAGAGAGAGAGAGAATCCCAAGCAGGCCCTGCACCGTCAGCGCAGAGCCCAACATGGAGCTCAAACTCACGAACCTTGCGATCATGACCTGAGCAGAAATCAAGGGTTAGACACTAAACCAATAAGCCACCCAGGCGCCCCTATGCTTTATTTTAATAAAACATCAGTACAAATGCTGAGTTTTTTTGTCTCCATCCCGCAGTAAATATTCAGGTCCTTGGAGAAGTCAGCCCAAATTGGGAAGCATCCTCACAGGAAGTATATCTTATCTAGACATTTCTTGCTTCATGATAGTCTGTTCAAAACATGCAGAGAAGAGAGTCAAAGACTGCAACCATACCAGCACATGTCAGAAATTCCTTTTGACCACAAGAGAAGCAATGAGTGGGGCAGAGGATGAGTTTTCATCTGCTTGTTTGTCAGAATGAGATTTTGATGAAGAAAGCAACATGACCCCCTGAGAGATTAGGCCAGAGAGCAAGGGAAAGAGAATTTTCCACACCCCTCAGTTTGAGGCACTGGCAGAAGCTGTTTCAGAACAAAGGTGAAGGTTCCAGTCTTCTCCCTGAAAGAAGGTATCTTCTACAGGCAGGACAGTCCCTAAATAGTGAGCATCCACTAAAACAAGGCTCTTCCTTTAGCTAGCTATGCTTGTTTTTTTTTTTTTTCCCTGCAAACTTTCCTCTTCTCTGGTCTCCATATTAAGTCCCCAGAGCCCTCATTTCTTTCCCCTCACAACAATGAGGCTATGCTACCAAAAAAATATTGTGATAAACAGATTCATCTCCTTTTTATTTGACAATGTTTATTGAGCTCCAACAGTATACCAGGCTGAGAAACAAATGATTTTGATTAGGCACTATTTCTCCAACAGCTACTTGTTTAAAGAGCATGCCCCATCGCTAATGGTTCAGATGTCAATAACTGGACGTCCCAAGCATTACTAAAGCCATGCCACAGACTACTCAGCCTCCCAGAATAACCTCCACCTGAAGCCTGGCCAATTAGCTGAGTCAGATCATACTGAGATTATTTTTACTGGAAAAGAGCCAGCTCTTCTCCATTCATTTGCCATACAGGCATAAACAAAGTCTGTGGCCTAAGATTCATGATACACTGGAATTAATATCTCAGTGGAAGACTATAGAAAGGAGTGCAGAATGACCGGAGGGTAGCAAGGTGAACGCTGAGCAGTACAAAGTAAGATCAGCAAGGCAGCCTCATGAAGCTAATGTTAGTACATCTATGACAAGAGGACCTTATTTGCCCTCAGAAGTGCAGTATAATTAGGTAGATTTCTTGTTTGTCTGAGAGTGCCTTATAGTTTTATACCCACACTGATAGGACAACACTGGGCACATTCTTTTGGAGAAGGAAATGTTCCATATAGTTTGGAAAGAATAGGTGTGGGGTCTACCTTAAAGTGGACATTGGCTTTAAGATCCCGATAAATTGCCAGGTTATTTATTCATCAAACATTCACTAAGAGATTCTCTGGACCATGAACAGTATCAGAGTCCTGAAGCAAATAAGGCACAGGCTCTGCCTCAAGAAGCATGGGGGCAGTCGAAGTTAAGTTCATAGTAACAGAGAAAGAAGTATAATAGCAGATGTATGTCATGTTCAGTAGAGGCAAATGTAAAAGGAGACCAATTATGCAGATGAGAATGCTTCAAAAAGGAAAGGCTGACAGAGCTGAGAGGTTCCTGAAGGATGAATGGCAGTGCCAGCATGTTAACTGGGGTAAGACATTCCACTGGAGGAAATGACCTGAAAGATGGCATGACATAAATGGAGAACTGTATGCAGTTCCGTATGGTCATAGTGTGGGGTGTCTGTGGGGATATGGCTCAAGAAAGAGACCAGGCATGTAGGTAAGGAAAAGATCATGGAAGACTTTTATGACATGATGAGATTTCTAGAATTTATCCTCTATGCAACTGGGAATTATTGAAGGTTTTTAAGAAGGGAAATGTATTTTAGAATAGATCGGATCTGTTGAATTCCTTATCACTTTGATGAGTATTTCAAAACGATATTCTGAAAATCACTATAATACACATGACATATTTCCACTTGCCGCTCCATGAAACGTTATTATAAGTAGGGTAGGCAATGCTATGTTTAATTTCTGGCACACTAGCTATAACTCCATTGCTTTCTATCTCTGAAGAAAGCTTGTTGGTTTTCAAGCAAAGGGAAGGATAATTTACCATAAGGATAATATTGAAAAGAAAACAAACCATTTGTGAAGTTTACTAATAAATTCCTATGAGTAACTAAATACTGCTCTACAACAGATTTGGGCCTACCAGTGTGTGATGACAATGAGTGACCACCACTGTTACAAACACATATTTGCATACATGGTAGCTCTTATGTTAAAAAGTATAGGGAGTCCAGGGAGATAGCTAAAGAGTAGGAGGACCATAGGCTCACCTTGCCCCACAAATGTAACTAGATAACTATCAGATCATCCTAAATACCCTAGAAATCCACCTGATGACTGGCAGAACAAATCACAACTAAAGGTAAAGAACAGGCCACATCAAAGAAGGTAGCTAGTCCAAAGATGCAGTTTGGGAGAAAAATGGACCTTGACCACTGTGCTGGGGAGGAAGTCATGGTCATGAAAGGAGAAATACAGACTAACATATGAGGGAGCCACAATGGGAAGACAAATTCCCATAATAATTGGCTTGGAAAGGAAGAAGGGCCAAATTTTGTGAGTTCTTGCAACCAGTAGAGCTTAATGCCTGGAGTTTTAAAGGTCAGCAGGATTGGTGCAGGGAGAGCTGTGAGGGCATTTTGCTTCTCTTGGAGAGAAGTCAGGGAAACAGTCTATGGACTTATAGCAAGGACAATGATCTGAAAAGGGCCAGGGTCACACAGTGGGGAGGTATTTGCTCATCTCCCAGTGTGTCCCAGAGAGGCAGCATTCATGAGGAGACCTCTCTGGGAACAAGGAAACGGGCAGATGCCATTTCCTTCCCCTGTCCCTCAGCATAAACACAAAGTCACCTGGGAATGAGCTCAGTGCCTATGCTCATTACCTAACTTGCTTACACCAAGAACCTACCCCCAGCTCTCTGGTGGAACTGTCCTTCATAGTCAGGCTTGCCTTAGTCCTAGTACAGTGGGCCCATTCCCCCAGAATACCAGTCCAAACCGCTGCTCACACTGTATCTTGTGACCTGAGAGTTTCTTCTTCATAAGCCCATTATCCTGAAGAATAGAAGTAGCTGACTTTGCTGACACAGAGAAGCAGGCACAGCGATTTAGAAAAAAATGAAAAGAAAGAGGAATTTGTCCCAAATGAAATAATAAGACAAGGCCACGGCCAGAGATATAAGTGGAACAGATATATTAACATACTTGGTAGAAAATTTAAAGTAATGATCATAAAGATACTCACTGGACTTGAAAAAAGAGTGGAAGACATGAGTGAGACTCTTAACACAGAAATAAGGAATAACACAGCAGAGACAGAGGGATCAATAAATGAAATGAGAAACATGCTTGATGGAATGAACAGCAGGCTGGATGAAGCAGATGAACAAACTAATGACACAGAAATCAGAGTACTGAAAACTAATCAAGCTGAACAAAAGAGAGAAAAAAGAACAATGCAAAACAAGAAGAGACTTAGCAAACTCAGTGACTTCATCAAATGCAATAACATTCACATTATAGGAGTCCCAGGAGAAGAATAGAGAGAAAAGGGGGCAGAAAATTTATTTGGATAAATAATAACTGAAAACTTCCCTAATCTGGGGAAGAAAAGAGATATCCATATCCAAGAGGCACAGAGAGCTCCCTACAAAATCAACAAAAGTAGACCCATATCAAGACATATTATAATTAAAATGATGAAATATAGTGATAAAAAAATTTAAAAGCAGCAACACAAAATAAGATAGTTGTATATGAAGGAAGCCTACATGAGACTCTCAGGGGATTTTTCAGCAGAAACTTTCCAAGCCAGAAAGGAGTGGCATCATATATTCAAAATGCAGAACTGGAATAATCTGCAGCCAAAAATACTCTATCCAGCAAGGCTATCATTCAGAATAGAAATAGAGAAAAAGCATTTCCCAGATAAACACAACTAAAGGAGTTCATGACCACTAAACCAGACTTACCAAAAATATTAAAGGGGACTCTGAGTGGAAAAGAAAAACGAAAAGTGACAGTATGAAGGTAGGAAACAAACAGATTTAAAAATAAACATATTTGTAAAATATCAGCCAAGGAACTCACAAAATAAAAGGATGTGAGATATGACACCATACGCCTAGAACATGGAGAGGAGTAAAGAATGGGCTCAAACTTAAATAACCATCAACTTAATATAGACTGCTATATGCACAAGACATTCTTTGCAAACCTACTGGTAACCGCAAATCCAAAACCACTAATAAATATGCAAAGAATAAAGAGAAAGATATCTAAATATATCATTAAAGAAAACCAGCAAACCATGAAAAGAGAAAGACAAGACCTTCAGAGAAGATCTTCAGAAACAACCACAAAAGAAGTAATAAAATTACAATAAGTACACTTATATCAATAATTACTTTGAATGTAAATGGACTAAATGCTCCAATCAAAAGACATAGGGGGACAAAATGAATTAAGAAAACAAGACCCATCTATATGCTGCCTACAAGAGACTTACTTCAGGTGTAAAGACACATGCAGATTTAAAGTGAAAGGATGGAGAAACATCCATCTTGAAAATGGATGTCAAAAGAAGGCCAGAGTAGCAATAGTTATATCAGACAAAATAGACTTTAAAACAAAGACTGTAACAGGAAACAATAAGGACACTATATAATAATAAAGGGGATAATCCAACAAGAAGATGTAACGATTGTAAATATTTATGTACCCAACTTGTAGATACTCACATACATAATGTAGTTAATAGAAAACATAAAGGAACTAATTAATAATAATACAATAATAGTAGGGGACTTTAACACTCCAATCACATCAATGGACAGATGATCTAAACAGAAAATGAACAAGGAAACAATGGCTTCGAATGACACACTGGAACGTATGGACTTAACAGATATAATCAGAACATTTCATCTTAAAACAGCAAAATACACATTTTTTTTCAAGTGCACATGGAACATTATCCAGAATAGATCAAATGTTAGGACACAAAACAAGTCTCAACAAATTCAAAAAGATAGAAGTCATATGATACATTTTTTCTGACCACAACACCATGAAACTAGAAGTCAACCAGAAGAAAAAAATCTGGAAAGACCACAAATACATGGAGGTTAAATAAAATGTTACTGAACATTTTCTGGGTCAACCAGAAAATAACAAAAAAATAAAATAAAAAGTACATGAAAACAAATAAAAATGAAAACACAACAACTCAAAACCTTTGGGATGCAGCAAAAGTGGTTCTAAGACAGAAGCTTATAGCAATAGAGGTCTACCTGAAAGAGCCAGAAAAATCTCAAATAAACAACCTAACATTACACGTAAAGGAGCTAGAAAAATAACAACAAACAAAACCTAAAACCATCAGAATGAAGGAAATAATAAAGATTAGAGCAGAAATAAATGGTATAGAAACTAAAAAAAGCAATAGAACAGATTAATGAAACCATGAGTTGGTTCTTTGAAAAAAAATCAACAAAATTGATAGTCTCACCAGACTTGCCAAGAAAAAAAGAGAAATGACTCAAATAAAATAACAAATGACCAGGAGCAATAACAGAAATAACAATCAATACCACAGAGATACAAACAATTATAAGAGAATATTGTGAAAAACTGTATGCCAAAAAATTTGACAACCTAGAAAAAATGGATAAATTCCTATAAACATACAAATTACCAAAAATGAAACAGGAAGAAATAGAAAATTTTTAAAAGACTGATTATCAGCCAAGAAACTGAATCAGTTATCAAAAAACTTTCAACAAACCAACATTCAAGACCAAACGGCTTCACGGGTGAATTCTGCCAAACATTTAAACAAGAGTTAATACTTATTTTTCTCAAACTATTCCAAGAAATAGAAAAGGAAGGAAAACCTACAAATTCATTCTATGAGGCCAGCATTACCCTGATACCAAAACAAAACAAAACAAAACAAAACAAAACAAAACAAAAAAAGAGAAATACAGGCCAATATCTCTGGTGAACATATATGCAAAAATTCTCAACAAACTAATAGCAAACTAAATCCAAAAATACATTAAAAAGTCATTCACCATGATCCAGTGGGATTTATCCCTGAATTGCAAGGGTGGTTCAATATTTGCAAATCAATCAACATTGATACATCATATCAATAGGAGATTAAGAACCATATGGTCATTTCAATAGACTTAGAAAAAGGATTTGACAAAGTACAATATCCATTCATGATAAAAACCCTTAAGAAAGTAGATTTAGAGGGAACATAATTCAACGCAATAAAGGACATTTGTGAAAAACCCACAGTTAACATCATCCTCAATTGGAAAAAACTGAGAGCCTTTCCCCTAAGGTCTGTAACAATACAAGGATATTCTCACCACTTTTATTCAGTATAGTACTAGAAGTCCTAGCCACAATTACCAGCCACTGAAAGGAAATAAACAGCATCCAAATCAGTAAGGAAGAAGTCAAGCTTTCACTATTTGCAGATGATATGATACTATATGTAGAAAACCTGAAAGAGTCTACCAAAAAGCTGCTAGAACTGATAAGTGACTTCAGTAAATTCACAGGATACAAAATCAATGTACAGAAATCTGTTGCATTTCTATATACTAATAATGAAGCAGAAGAAAGAGAAATTAAGAAAAAAAATCCCATTTTACAATTATGCCAAAAATAATAAGATACATAGGAATAAACCTAACCAAAAAGGTGAAAGACCTGTACTCTGAAAATTATAAAGCACTGATGAAAGAAATTGAAAACAACATAAAAAAATGGAAAAACATTCCATGCTCATGGTTCAGAAGAACAAATATGATTAATATGCTTGTTAAAATGTCTATACTACTCAGAGCAATTTATAAATGTAATACAATCCTTATCAAAAGACCAACAGCATTCTTCACAGAACTAAAACAAACTATCCTAAACTTTCTATGGAACCACAAAACACCCTGAATAGACAAAGCAATCTTGAAAAAGAAAAACAAAGCTGGAGGTATCCCAATTCCATACTTCAAGTTATGTTACAAAGCTATAGTGATCAAAACAGCATGATACTGGCACATGATCGAGTTATCTTCCACAAAGCAGGAAAGAATATCCAGTGGGAAAAAAGACAGTCTCTTCAAGCAATGGTGGTAGGAAAACTGGACAGCAACATGGAAAGGAATGAAATTAGACCACTTTATTGCACCATACACAAAAATAAATTCAAAATGGATTAAAGATCTAAATGTGAGACTTGGTACCATAAAAATTCTAAACAGGACACAGGTAGTAACCTCTTTGACATTGCCTGTAGCAACTTTTTTCTGGATAGGTCCCCTGAGGCAAGGGAGACAAAAAGCAAAAATAAACTATTAGGACTTCATCAAAATAAAAAGCTTCTGCATCGCAAACAAAACAATCAACAAAACTAAAAGGTAACCTAAGGAATGGAAGAAAGTATTTCCAAATGACATTATCAGATAAAGGGTTAGTATCCAAAATAAAGACAGAACTTACAAGACTCAGCATCCCCAAAACAAATAATCCAATTAAAAATGGGCAGAAGACAAGAACAGACATTTCTCTAATGAAGACATACAGATGGCCAACAGAGATATGTAAAGATTCTCATCATCACTTACCATCAGGAAAATGCCAATCAAAACTATGATGAGATATCACCTCAAACCTTTAATAATGGTTAAAATAAAACAAACAAACAAAAAGAAACAACAAGTGTTGGCAAAGATGTGGAGGAAAAGGAATCCTCTTGCACTGTTGATGGGAACGCAAACTGGTGCAGCCACTGTGGAAAACAGTAGAAAGTTTCCTCAGAAAATTAAAAATAGAACTACTCTATGATCCAGCAATCACACTCCTGGGTATTTACCCAAGAATAAAAAAACACCAATTCAGAGAGATGCATGCATCCCTATGTTTACAGCAGCATTATTTACAATAGCAAAAACATGGAAGCATCCCAAGTGTCCATTGATTAATAAATGAATAAAGAAAAAGTGGTGTATATATATACAGTGAAATATTATTCAGCCATAAAAAGAAAGAAATCTTGCCATTTGCAACAACATGGAGGGAGCTACAGAGTATACTGCTAAGGTAAATAAGTCAGTCAAAGACTTATATGGTTTCTTATAAGAAATTTGCTAAGAAATTCACTTATATATGAAATTTAAGAAACAAAACAAATGAGCAAAAGGAAAAAAGAGAGAAAGACAAATTGAGAAACAGACTCTTAATTGTAGAGAACAAACTTATAGTTATCAGACAGGAGAGAGGTTGGGGATGGGTTAAAAAGGTGATGGGGTTTAAGGAGTGCACTTGTGATGAGCAGTAAGTGATGTATGGAAATGAACTACTATGTTGTATACCTAATACTAATATAACACTGTTATGTTAACTAACCAAATATGAGAAAAACTTAAATAAAATAAAATAAACACTGAAAAGAAATAAAAAGAAAAAGGCTCTAAACACCCATTTGGCTAATTAAATGATTAAAATGTATGCATAATTTATATTGTGTATATGTACAAATTAGCAGTGCAATTAAAGATCATAATACGTACACTAACATAAATATACTCATGTTCATCCCTGGGACCTGCACAGAATAGAGTATCCCATGCATACCCCCAGTGGTACAGGCCAGCATCCCCCATCACAGTGGCCAAGGAGGAATCACCCCTTCTCCTGGAAGCAATCAGTGTCTCCCCATTCCATCAAGCAAGGGTTGAGGGGACAGCCTGCCAGTGAGAAGTGCACCAGCAAGGTTGATCACCCAGGAGCAAGTGGAAATTTTCATGCAGGAAAGAAAACAGTTGTGCACAGTTATTTATTTTCTCTTGCACAAGGATTGTGTATTTCCCTTTAGTGAAAGGGAAGTGGAAGGTGGTCATTCTTTATGAGTCCAAAGTACTTTTATGCTTAACATCCACCCCCTAACTTGTATCATGATGTAACTTGTATCACAAGTGAGTCATCTCACCCTTCAAACATAACCTTTTGAAACTGGTGATATTTGTCACATATATGGAGCTTGAAAGGGGGACAAGATATGCTTAGGGGGAGGACATGCCTTGATTTCTGAAATGGCATCTGTTTTTTTTTAAGTTAAAAATTTGAGCCAAAGTAGTAAAAATTAAAAAGTGCTGAAAACAATCTAAACAGCATACAAAAGGGAAATGCCTCAATAATAGGTAACACACAGAAAGATGGAATAACATGCAGCTAAGTTAGTACTAAGTAAATTAATGCTAGTAACCAAGTACTATGGTAAATCAAGTGTATAACACAAACTGGTATACACCATAATTGCCAAAATGTGAAACAGATGCAGGAATGGATAAGCCCTGAGCAGGGACAGACATATTAAGATGAAAAGTGTTGGCGTATTGCCACAGTAGGGAGATTTTCCTATTTTCCAGAAGTTTTCTTCAGTGATAGTATCATAACATAATGATCGTATCATGAAAACAACATAAAAATTTTTAATATATTAAAAATCGGTGATACAATCAGGACTTTGTGTGATATGTCATAAATGTGTGCTTTTCCCAACAAAATAAACTAATTCAGCTCATTCTGGAGACAACTAAGCATTTGCCGTATCTGTGTGACGATATGTACTTGTGACACTCAAAGAAATGAGGATGGAGAAGCAGCCTTTCATCCTTGAAAGCTTATCTTGGCAATCAGAGGAGTTAAAGGAAATCAGCTAACCCAACACTCTCAACTATTCTTCACTGACTGGCACTTTATTTATTTATTTTTTTTTTAAATTTTTTTTTCAACATTTATTTATTTTTGGGACAGAGAGAGACAGAGCATGAACGGGGGAGGGGCAGAGAGAGAGGGAGACACAGAATCGGAAACAGGCTCCAGGCTCTGAGCCATCAGCCCAGAGCCTGACGCGGGGCTCGAACTCACGGACCGCGAGATCGTGACCTGGCTGAAGTCGGACGCTTAACTGACTGCGCCACCCAGGCGCCCCATGACTGGCACTTTATTGAAAGCTTATATATCCCATCTCCATTGACAAGCCATCCTTACTCATTCCAGGCAAAATGAACTTTCTCCTTTTTAAAAAATTTTTTTTCAATGTTTATTTATTTTTGAAAGAGACAGTGCGTGAGTCAGGGAGGAGCAGAGAGAGAAAGAGAGAGAGAGAGAGACAGACAGACAGACAGAATGGGAAACAGCCTCCAGGCTCTGAACTGTCAGCACAGAGCCTGATGTGAGGCTCAAATTCACGAACTGTGAGATCATGACCTGAGCTGAAGTCGGATGCTTAACCGACTGAGCCACCCAGGCACCCCTGAACTTTCTCCTTTTTGAATACCAACAGCCTGTCCATACTACTTATTTGAGGGTCATAATCTACTTTGTGCTGTTATTAACTCTGTGTGTGTAGGTATGAGGGTGTGTGTATATGTGTGTGTGTTGATCAAAAATTCCATGACACTTCGTTATTTTTCTCTGAATTACACCTAGTGAGTGTCCTGCATGTAGCAAACAGGCATAGGAGAAAAGATCCAAGATACAATTGTTGACAAGCAAGACAACAGTATACTCAGTCACATCATTTCCAGAATAAGGATGTGGCTGACTCTAAAAAGTTAAGTGAGCCTCTATTAGGATTCTGACCACATTCCAAAGATACTGTGACTGTCTTCTAGGCCATCCATTTGTCATCCTTATGTACTCTCTTTGCACCCACTTTGGTCTACAAATGATAGGCTATTAGTAAAAAGTAATGTTTGAAAGACAAATTTCCAAGGTAAGTAGCCATTACTAATTAATTTCCTAAAACTACCTGATTTGTGGGTACACTCCTTTACCTTAAAAAAACTGACGGACTTCCACAGTTGGTAACGTTTAATGATTATCTTGATGGAAAACCCTCTTGGGGCTCCTGGGTGGCTCAGCTGGTCAAGCATCTGACTCATGGTTTTGGTTCAGGCCATGATCTCACAGTTCATGAGTTCAAGCCCCATATCAGTCTCTGTGCTGACAGTGTGGAGTCTGCTTAGGATTCTCTCTGTCCCTCTCTCTCTGTCTCTCTTCCTCTCCCCTCCCCCAAATAAATAAACTTAAAGAAAAACCTTGTTAAGTGTTTTATTTAAGAGCTTATGTTAATATTTTCCCAGTGTTTCCAGTTACTTATTACTATATAAAAACCATCCTAAAGATAAGAGGGTCAAAACAATAGTAATTTTATTATGTCCCCTGGATTTGGAAAGGGCTTAGCCAGGCGGTTCTGACTGGGTCCCTTGTGAGGCTGGAGTCAGATGGTGACTAGACCTGGGGCAGCAGGTGCTACAGAAGCTGGAGCTGGTTAGGCATCTCTCTGTTCATGTAGTCTCAAGACCTCTCCATGTGGTCACTCCAGAAGGGTGAATTTGGTCTTCCTCAGACTATGGTGACTTTAAGCAGACTGTTTGAATGGTAACTCTTCAGAAGAGTTAATTCCACTGACCAAAGTGAAAATTGCAGTGCCTTTTACAACCAAGTCTCAAGAGTCATTCTGAACTGTTCTCTATTGGCCAACACAACAACTTGCCACATCCCAAGGGGGAGGAAACACAACATAGACCCCACCTATCAATGGGAGGGATGCAGGGATGGGAGATAGTGTTGTGACCATCTTTGGAAATGCCATCTATCACAAGGTTATATATGCATCATTGCATTCCATGTGATTAGTAATCATTTCAATTTGTGAAACTGGAATGCAGTTTCTACTATCACTAGCAAAAAAAAAAAAGGATAACTATCTAGTCAGTGCACTCTTCTGTAACAATCTGAAACTACTCCTGCTTAGAGTGGGACTAGCCTGCCTGTTTTGGTTCTGGAGAATGCCACTCAGTATAACACCCCTAAAGGGACAATAAGTGATAACCCTGGTCCATTTGGAATTCCTAGCGTTATAGGTTTTTAGGGTCTTGCTGTGTCACAGCAGGGTTTTCCCCATTTCATAGCAAATCTTTTTCTATACAAAGAATCAACACCCAAAAAAGATGACTCTTGTGTTGCAGTGGAGGACTATGGAAAATACACTTCTAGTCTTAGCATTTCTGACTTAGCTAAGAACAGTAATGTAGACCTCTATAGCACTTTCCACCCTAGAAGATGGCTATTAACCTAAACAATGCCAACTTGCAATATTTAGAACTTTAAGGTTTTGGTTTGGTAGCACTTCCACAGATGTTGTTTCTTTATAATACAGCTGTGTAGGGCAGGTGTTACTCTCCTTTGAATGATGAGGAAAAGGAGAGATATGGAGATCACATGGCACAGGTCATATGGCTAGCTGGTGGCAGAGGGGGATAAGAACTTAGGACCCCCAACTGCAGAACAGGGCTCTTCCTGCTCAGCTTTGTGGGGTAGAACAGGTGTAAATTCTTCTGTGGCTGCAGAGACATGGAGGAAGTAGCTGAGTCTCCCTTTTCCATGCCTCATAAAGGGTATCCTTTAGAAGTGTAGTTATAGCCCACTCCTCTCATAGGAGAAGGAGGTGAAGGGGAAGTCTCAGGATTCTAAGTGTCTCAAAGACTGTCAAGGAGGTAACAAACCTAGGAAACATCAGCATTTGATGTGTACTATGCAATTAATATTGTTAACAGATTTTAACCAAGCTTCTGTGGAAATATTGCTGACATACTGTGAATACAAGGTTTTCTAGTCATTCAGAATCTCTTCCAGAGCTATTTATGCCCATTATAATATACTGAATGAAATGAGGATGAATTTTAGCTGCCTTTATAATGCTAGAAATTATACACAATGAGGGAGATGTGGTAAAGTGGGAGGAAAAGCCTCATAAATTCATATGTTTAAAACTTGGCTAATTATCTTATTTAGTTATTCCAATATCAATAGTAAACTAAAGAATTTGGGGTTATAGGCGATCTCAGTGTAGAGACATGGCAGTCCTCTCCTATATGCCATCCCTCCCAACCAAAAGAGCTAGGAGGGAAATCAGCCTTAGATAGACTACACATGCTTTCTCTGCTTTACTCCTTGAATTGAAAGATATCATATTAACAGATATTCATAAAATATTATGGTTTGGAACATATTCAAATCAACCTTATTAAAAAATTAAATCTATTTGCTATGATTCCATAAAACATTTCAATTTACAGAGTCCTCTAAAGCCAGTTTTCTTTTTCACTCAATTGGGATCTGCCGTTGCCAAAAATCACGCAATGTCTATAGTTGAAAGACAGCTGTGCATCTTGAAACTTCTGCCCATAACCATTTAAAAGACAAATAGTATATCAAGCTATTATATAAATGACATTGTGTCTACATTCTTTTACAGTAATAAAGATATCATTTATCCTGCTTTTTGTAACAGGAACCTTCCATTTTGTCTCTGCATTCGTCATTTCTCACTGCATCTTGTTCCCATCCCCCTCCATTTGCATTACAATTTTTTTAACTTCTGACTTTGTCCACTTTAGTTTCTTTCCAACGTTATTCGCCCTGTATTTCCCTTCTCTGTTTAACTTGTCTTGCACTTTATAGATGATTATTTTTCCATTAAATGCGTATTACAAGGTGGGATTAGGAATGATTGCCCAGGTAAGAGAGATATTTGTCTTGGAGGGCATGTGATCTACATAGGTGACATAGTTCATATATACCTAAGATCGACCAAATGAGACTCATAAAAAGATACAAAATTGCATTATGTAAAGTGAGTGTCTAAAAGCTAACAGGACAGGACACTATGATTAACCCCACAGGGCTGCCATGTAAAGGAAAGGGTCAAGCAGATTATCAGAGAGATGGTGGCATTTCAAAGATAAAAGGAAGGGGATTCCTGGGTGGCTCAGTCGGTTAAGCATCTGACTTCAGCTCAGGTCATGATCCTGTGCTCCGTGAGTTCAAGCCCCACATGGGGCTCTGTGCTGACAGCTCAGAGCCTGGAGCCTGTTTCAGATTCTGTTTCTCCCTCTCTCTCTGACCTTCCCCCATTCATGCTCTGTCTCTCTCAGTCTCAAAAAATAAATAAATGTTTAAATTTTTTTTAAAAAATGATAAAAGGAGGGGCGCCTGGGTGGCTCAGTCGGTTGAGCGTCCGACTTCAGCTCAGGTCATGATCTTACGGTCCGTGAGTTCGAGCCCCGCGTCGGGCTCTCTGCTGACAGCTCAGAGTCTGGAGCCTGTTTCCGATTCTGTGTCTCCCTGTCTCTCTGACCCTCCCCTGTTCATGCTCTGCCTCTCTCTGTCTCAAAAATAAATAAACATTTAAAAAAAATGATAAAAGGAAGAAAGAGCAAGTTACATACAAGGGGATGACAAACAATTGAAGTGTTTGGTCTCCTAAAGGTTACGAAAAGAGTAAGTGTGAGTCTCAGCAATAGGTTCTCCTGCAGGTTCCACAAATCTGTCACAATTCTCATTCCTTTTGCTTTTTTCTTTTCATCTGCTAAAGTATCTGAATGCACATACTCTAAATTGTCTCCGTGTCCTTACCAGGAGGACAACCTGGTTGCATTTCATTTTGATCAAGAAGTCCTCAGAGGTCACCAAGGACCTTATCTGTCTGTCTGTTTTCTTCTCTTGAGCCCAGCCTCTCCTGTACTACGCTTCATTCACCATCATCTTTTTGACTTTATCTTCAGAAACACTGTACCTTTGCTTTCCTTTCTAAATTGATGCCTGCTAAAGCCATTGTTAAAAAGTGGTCCTCCCATCTCTCTCATGCATACATGGCAGTTCTCTTCCAAATTTTAGTCGGGGGTCTTGTACTCTTTCTTCAACGCTCTATTCTTTTCCAGCCAATAATTCTCACATGCCACCCAATACATGTTTGCACGTAACTCTCCCAATGCAGTCCTCGCTCCAATATTTCTTCCTGACTATAGCTTGTCATCACACAAATTTCTTGCCAATAATAAGTGGAATATAACCAGAGCCAAGATTGTTATAAAGTCCCTATTCCCAGATCGTGGCAAACACCCACATTCATGTCATTTTGTTTGACTTATAGATGATGAGGATAATATCTCGCATCCTTGTGTCCTTACTCATGGGAGGATATCTTCAGGTTCTCTCTTTCATTACTTCATTCTGCCAAGTCCCTCTATTTCTCTGTCCCTTGTGGGTCTTAGACATGTTTCTTCCTCTATTTCTGAAACCACTGCCTTCATCTAATCTCTAACACATTCATAACTGTTCAAGGGTATTCACCACCACCCCCTGGTGTCCATTCTTCCTTTTGTTCTCCCAAGTTCAACTGATAGGTGAGCAATTTGCTTTTCTGTAACTCTCCAGAATCATCATAAAGCGTGTGCTCAATAAATGTTGGAGACTGACATTTCCTGTCACTTAAGACTATATCTTAGATGCACTGTATATTTTTTTCCTTTTTTCCCTTAGTGCCTGTAGTGCTTTCTGAAATGAAACTACAATTCCTCCTTGTATCCAAATTCTTCTTGGTAACTGTGATCTTTTGGGAAAAAAAAAATTTTAGTAGTATCTTGGTGTAGGATTTTTAAAGATTTAAGTGAGTCTTTTTTTTTTTTTTTTTTTTTTTTTTTTTTGAGGCCTCACTGTTACTTTTTATCTGCTTTTATTGTCTGCTTAATTTGGCCTCTAAACCCACAGGGCAGAAATTAGGTATAAAAGTGTTCAGTCATGAGAACAGCATCAGCACTTAGTCAATAATGCACTGTCTACTTCTAGCTCTGCCTTTGCAAAGTGATTGGGAAATCTCGCACGGAAAAGGCTGTAATGAAAAGATACACCATGGCCAAGAGGATATTGTACAGATCATATCATCACTTAGGTCACATGATAAATTTTCTCTGTAAAGTAGAGTTCACACATTCAGAGAAGAAAATACATCCAAAATTACAGTGTTGGAACAGCTCAGGCCAAACTGTATTGGTTGTTTCTAGTAACCATATAAACAGAAGTACAGAATCTTGAGCAGCACATAATTAAAGACTTCTGGAGAACTGATCTGTATAAATACAGAGATTGTAAGTATTCAGTTTATATAGGTTTTTAAATAGAAGTGAGATGACTCACAAACATTATTAAAAATGTACACAAACTACTCACTTCTGGGTACATAGCTATTATTTGATTACAAAATAAAACATAGCTAATGAAATCATTTCCAGATTATATGCTCAAATTAATTGGCACAGTGGTCTAATTACAACATGCAAAGAATACAAGGTGATTCCCTTCTTTCATTGCATAGAAATCACAAATTAAAAATTCAAAAAAGTTCCAGTTCTCAAATGACTTTTTAGTTTTTCTCTCTAAATTTGTAGACTCAGGACACCTGGGTGGCTCAGTCAGTTAGGTGTCTGGTTCTTGACTTCAGCTCAGGTCATGATCTCACAGTTCATGGGTTCGAGCCCCATATTAGGCTCTGGGCTGGCAGTGTGGAGCCTACTTGGGATTTTCTCTCTCTCCCTCTCTCTCTGCCCCTCCCCAGCTTGTGTGCTCTCTCTCAATAAATAAATAAATAAATAAACTTAAATAAGTAAATAAGTAAATAAATAAATAAATAGATAGATAGATAGATAGATAGATGATAGATAAATTGGTAGACTCAGATGGTTTTATTCTTTCCTCTTCCACTCTTTCCTAAAATGTCAACCCACCACTCCAGCTGCTTATCCACTGCAAGGTATTGCTGGGAGATAGAACTACATCAAATGCATCCACTAAATATCATGCACATATGTGTTACAGATACTGTTCTAGGCATTTGGGATATAATAGTGGGCTACATCAACGAAAATCCTCTCCCACATGGAGCTTACATTCCAGAGAGAAAACAAACAATAAATGAAATGGAGGAGAAAATTATGTGGGTAAGTGGAGTTAGGGATACTCAGGGTGAGGGCAAGGACAAATGATCATGGTAGCCTTCATTACGGGAGTATCTGAGCAGACCTGAAAGAGGTGGAGGAGTCAGCCATCTGTGGAAAGAGCATCCCTTGGAGAAGAACAGCAAGTGCAAAGGTCTTGGGGCAGGAGCATGTCAAGAGGTCTCAGGGATGGCAAGCAGAGCAGTGTGGCTGGAGCAGAGGGGGGTGGGAGGCATCATAAGAGCAGAGGGGAGACATATGAAAGAGTCAAACCTCATAGGACATAATGAGCTGTTAAAAGGATTTTGGCTTTTACAGTGTGTGAGATGAAAATCCATTATGGGATTTTGAGTAGAGGAGTGACAGGGTCTTATCTATATTTTAAAAGATCATTCTGGCTGCTATGTTGAGATAGCTTCTAGGGAATCAAGAGGGGAAGCTGAGAGACAATTTGGAGGCTTTTGCCACCGAGAGATGATGGCAGCTTATAACAGAGTGGTTGCAACGAAGGTGGTGAGAAGTGGTAAGATTAAGGATGTATTTTGAATGGCGTCAACAGGACTCTTCTGAAAGATTATACGTGAGATTTGAGAGAAGAGAGGGGTCCAGAATAACTCCAAGGTGCTTTGGTCTAAGCAAGTGAGATGAGGAAGACTGCAAGTTGAATAAATTTTGGGGGAAAGATCAGAAATTCACTTTAAGACATGTAAAGTCAAACAATTCATTCACACTATCCAAATTAGGCAGCATTTATAAATTAGAAGTCCCAAGAATAAGACAGGTTTTATAAGCTACCTCCTAACTTATCCCAGATTTTGTTAGATGCTTAAGTCACAGCAAGGGCACAGAGTGAGAAGGAAAACATCTACAGTAGGCTCATGAATCAAAGAGATTTTTAGGGTATTGTTTTTGGTGCTTTCAAAGCAAACAGTAGGGAGAGTGGGAATACAGTATGTTGTTGAGAAGAAAAATCAAGACCGAGCTTTTTATTTTGTCTCACCTCTAGGAAGAATAAAATTCATAATTATAGTAAATTATCTGAATCATCTTCACTGTGGTATGACTCAGACAAATCAATGCTGTACAGGTCTCTTGAAAGAGGTTCTCATTTAGTCGGAAGAAATGAAAGTGACAAGAGCCAGCCAGTGAGGTTGGTATCCAAGGTGGGAGATCATTTATTTTTCCTCTCAAACTAGACACTGCTTAGTTCCTTTGCTAACTTCAGACTGTTGTGGGTGGGTAATGATTTGGGATGAAAGAACTACATTAATATTATGTAGGCAAATGTGCAGAGGGAAATTTATACAATTTATTTTCAGTTAGACTGTGACTGATCATTCAAAAATATTTCTGACATGCTTGTAGATAACTAATAATTTTGACACACTGATTCATTCAACAATAAACATTTAATATTGCTCAGTAACATCATAGATTGTATTAGTGGTGTGAGTAAAAAACATAGTAAGACATGATCCTTGTCCTCAAGAGAACTGTGGGCTTTCCAAACCTATATTAAGGCTATTTCTTACAATAATCTGAATGGGCACATAACACTATTTGGAAAAGTCACAAGACAACAATTGGCTAATGAGGTGTTTAGCTGCATGAAACACTAGAAATTCCTCTTATAGGGTGGGGAAAGAAATCCTCTTTTAAGTGTCAGTGAGGGACAGACAATTGAACCATCGTTTTTAATGTTAGTTCCAAGCAATCATTTTTCCACAGTATTTTTCTACATCATAAGATTCATAAGATTCATTCATTGTTCCACAGTATTTTTCTACATCATAAGATTCCAAGCAATCATTTTCCTACAGTATTTTTCTACATCATAAGATTCATAAATTTCTACTTAGATAAATATTGAAAATATATATTAATCATTTAAAGCCTATCAAAGCATCACTGATGCCATTTTTATTAGGTCAGGCTAATAATGATGTGATAACAACCCTCAGATCTCAGCACCTTAACAGAGAAATCAAGTTTTTATTTACACTGTGTCTCTAATAGGATCGGGGCTCTCCTCTTTAGAGTCACTTGGAGATCAAAGTGTGGAACACGTAGCCTCCTCAGGGGATGAGATACTGCTTCACTGAGCATTGGTTTCTGGTTTCTTACTCCCTCAGCCTGAAAGTGTCTCATGCAACGTCCCTTAACAGCCCTTAGGCCAAAGCTAATCATACCACTCCTACTAAACTAAAAGGATCCTGGGAATATAAGGAGTATTTGGTGAGTAGTTTTCTTTTTTATAATATCTTTGTATTTACTTTTAAGGAAACAAAAACATAATAACATGGCTTGGAGGTATGGTCTTAGCCACTTGAAGTATGTTTCTACTTTAAAATGAATACAGAAACCAAATTAATTAACTAACTAGTTAATTAATTAATTAAATGTACACAGAAGCCAGTGAAAACCATTAAAAAGAAACACCTTTCTAAATTCTTAATAAAAGTCAGACAAAAGGATCAAGTTGTTCTAGTTAGTAGTGCTTCTACCCAGAAAAAGCCCCATAGGAATCCTATCTCTCTCAAGAGCCAGACCAAAATAAGCAAACTGAGCTAGAGCATTCTGAGCATCTAGCAGGCAGTAGGTTCAGTACCTCCTTTAGCTAAAGTGCTCAGAAAGAAATGAATGGGGTCCAGTCGTATAGGGAGTCACACAGCCTTATACTTGCCATAAGGAGTTCACTGTTTCTTATCAGGGCCTTGGAGCATGTATATTACAAGATACAAGGTAAATCTGAAAAACAGAATTTCAACCATTCCATGAAGTCAAATTTCATCATGGAAAATGGAGATAGAGTGGAGGGAGACCATACTCTACGTTGCTAATAGTTTGAAGGATTGTGGCTTAGAGACAAGGACTGATGGTTCACAAACCAGGCTGCTTCTACCACAGCAACCTCACAGAAATTTCAGACTGTGATTTAGAATATTTCTTTCTTCATTTGGGAAAATGGTTTTTTCACGTATGACCTTCCAAGAAAATCCCAGCTTTCCCACCACCTAATGCAAACCACAAAATCTATGAAGAATAAGGCAAAGTATAAAAAGGGACTGAAACTTGAATGTGATGTTTCCAACATGGCTTAGTTTAATCTGGCCATTCTCTACTAATTTATAGTCCAGCGACTTATTTTGAACATTTATTATCTTCCTAGGGATCAAGCTGTTAAAGAACGGTGGTGTCTGTCTCTGTCTCTGTCTCTTTGTCTCTGTGTGTGTGTCAGTATATGTGTGTGTGTGTGTGTGTGTGTGTGTTATTTCTGATAACCAGCTGTGTTTAGTCCCTCTTAAAGGTCAAAAGAAGCGCCATTTTTCTTCCCATCTGGCGTATTTCTTACAAAGAACACACTGATATAAACACACATATTCCTCTTGTGCACTAGGTCTTGCCCTTGGATTGATTCTGGGTTAGTGAATGGGCCCTCACATATGATTCAGAGGGAGCTATGCCATGTGGGACCACACATTATCTATTTGTAGAATGAATTCTATATTCCAGACACTATTTATATGCTCTGTAGGATATAAAGTGGACCAAACACAGACTTAACTCATGAAGTAGCTTTAGTCCAATAGCTTATCACGTGCATTTAGTTAATATTCCTGAAGACTGAGGAAAACAAATTCATATTTATACATCACTGCTCATGCAGGCAATCAAAATAAGGAAAAATAGAAAAGTATCAGGATGGCATGTAGCAAGAAAAGAGACAGAGGGATAGAAGATGGAAGAAGGAAAATATATCTGCCTTGACTCAGTTAGTTTACTCCTTTAGAGCCAGAACCCTGTTCCCTCTGCTTCCATTCCACTTCACTGTCAGCCTATTGAGTATTACAATGGGAATGATCTAGAATGCTCCCATTTCAACAGGATTAAACCCTTATTTCCAAACTGCTTTCTTTAAACTTTCTTATTTTTGTCAGTCTTCTCAACATTTATCACCAGGTTTGAAACTATAGTTATGATGTTTTTCCCCTTCTCTTTCAGCTCCCAAACATAGTTACTCTGCCCAATATTATTAAACATCAATTCTCACCTTCTGTTATCAATGTCACCATCCTGAGGCCTCATCTTTTGCACCTAGACTGTCATCGTTGGTTCATAATTGGCTTTCTCACTTTTATTGTGCCAACTCTACGCCATCATTTATGATTTTAGCTCACTTTGTTGGGACATTGGAGTGTACTGAGATAATGAAAACTTATGTCCTCGCTAAAAATCTTACCATTCAGATTTTTTATGTAATTACTGAATGCCCATCTCATAGCTTGCATTTTCAAAATCATAAGGGATCTGTGGATAGAATGCATCTCTCACAGGACTAAGGATCTCCTTCTCTTAATCTTTTCCACATCTTACCATTGAACTGATTTTAACATCTAAGCATATTTTATGTTGACACCATTACTCTTCGAAAAGAGACTAACAGTTATCCAGGGATTCCCCAGTGGTAGCGGTGCACCTCTATCTATGTAAATCAGGCATTCCCCCATTCTCCACACCTCCAGTGAGTTCTTTGTCTAATTAATTATTAACCTCAGCTAAAACTCCGTCCCAGAATGTGTGTTTCAGGAAACACCGAATTGCAATGTTTGACAGAAAAAGACTCTGGCAAAATAAAATATAAGATACATCAAATGCAGCCATCACACAAAGTTCTAAAATGGGCCACTTTTTATTAAAATCTAAACCCCAGTGTTTTGAGGCAAAGCTATTATTTATTTAGCTAGAGAAGTTGACTGGTTAATGAAAAGCCAGTGAAGTCTCCATTGTTGCTTTTATTTCTGTTATTCTGCATGACAAGCTGTTGTTTAGAAGACACATTTTATAAATGGTAACATATTTGGATATATTCCTAAGTATCGAGAAATATAAAACCTTTTTTTAGTATTCTAGTAATGCAACTAACTCCAGGGCTCGATGCAAACTTACATTTGCACTGTTCACAAGAAGAGCTCAGCAAAAGAAACTAAAAGTATAATTATGCAAGAAGTGATATCTAAAATACTGAAGAACTGATAGTATTTATCACAATTGGTGATTATAGGTTATAGTTTAATAATAGCTTATAAATAATAGTTTATCACTGTAATCTCAGCACTTAGCCCAGTGGCTGATACAAATGTTCAGAAAATTTTTGTGGAATGAATCAATTCCTTACAAACACCTTACAATGTACCTTACAAACATTGGAAAGATCCATTCACTCTACCCACCCCCCCTTTAAAACTAGCTTAAGTTTTTGACAATCACTAATGGCCCAGTTAATTTTATGGTTTTAAAAATAATTTTTCACATCTTAAAAATTCACACTTCTCACCAAAGCAAAGAACACTTACATTTGATCATTCAGATTTTTAGTTTTTCTAAGCTGAACTGTTTTAATTTGGAAAACACAGCAGTTCTCCCAAGAGATGCCCAGACCAGCTCATAATTTGGAATGGTTGGTTTTAGAGCTGCTTTTTCAGCTCAAGTGTGGTCACATGATCTTTTTAGCACATTTGCCTATTATGCTTCCTCTCAGACAAAGCCAATGTATATGTATACATACAGAAGTATTTTATTTTTATTATATGTATGTATATATACAGAAAAGGTGGAAGGAGAGAATGAATAAGAAAACTTTCAACTTTTAATAAGAAAAATTCTCTAAAGTTCATCAGCCTAAACATAAATTATTCTTTGTTTCTATTGATCCATTTTTATAAGACATATTTATTCAGGGTTACCCTCTCTTCTTATATCTATATTGTAAAAATAAAGGATGTAAGAGTCAAATACATATAGTTTTATAGAGTGGACACTGGCTATTCTGCCAGTTTATTTTTTAATTTTTTTAATGTTTATTCATTTTTGAGAGACAGAGAGACACAGAGCATGAACAGGGGAGGGGCAGAGAGAGAGGGAGACCCAGCATCTGACACAGCTCCAGGCTCTGAGCTGTCAGCACAGAGCCTGATGCAGGGCTCAAACCCATGAACTGTGAGATCATGACCTGAGCAGAAGTCGGACACTTAACTGACTGAGCCACCCTGGCACCTCCTGCCAGTTGTTTTCAATGAGTGCATTAACAGGTCAGAAATTGCTCTTGGCTCTTTTGGATTCAGTAAATGATTTTCACAAACACACAGCTCTCCTTGTAAAGAAGAAAACATCTTTTAGGACTCAGTAGTCTCACGCATTGCTCAATGCACTGGAACATCACCCGTCGAGCCAGGTATCATTGTTGGTGGTTGAAAAGGATATTTAAAAGAATGAAAAAAAAGCCACTATTACTTTTAACACATTTCAGGGTTGTCTCAATGAATGGAAAGTCTTATACATACACAGAATATTTATAAAATGAAGAGGCTTGTTTATAATTATTATCCTTGTTTCAACAGAAACACTAAGACACCTTTTAGACACATAAGACAACTTGATGTCAGAGGCATTTTCAACTGTACTGTACCTAAAATCTAAACTGTTCATTTCCTTTGTGCATGTGAATCAACAAGGGATATTGGAAACATCACACAGAAAATATTTTTGTGGGTGCCTTTGGAATTGAGGTCAGCATGATTCACCCACATCCACATGCTGGACCTTAAGGGTCAATGACAAAACGGTCCCTGCTGTCCGCTGTTGCTAGGCTGCCAGTCAACCCTACATCCAGCCCACAGCTCCATCCATCCAACTAGGAAGATGTGGTTAGCGGACAATCTGGTATCACTGTAGGAAGATGTAGGTTTGCTGAACAATGGGAAGAGGAGCAGACAGAGAAGTGTGTTCATAACGAGGACACAGAGCAAGGGGTAGAGATTTAGATTTGGAATGATTTAGGTTCTACGCAATGTTAGAAGGGGAGAGGGATCAGGTTTCAACTGGTGTTATGCTCAAATTGTGCTTTGAAATGTTAATTTGATTCTAAAAAAATAAAATTTTACTTTATTATTTCTTATTAAACAGGAATACCCAACCATATGGCAAAAGCCTCAGAAATCAAAGTTTTATAGAGAAGACTTAAGACTCCCATTTCAAATTGCCTTACATGTATACAGCCATCCATCCTCAAAAAAGAAGCCTAGCATGAGGTAGAGGGAAAAGTGAACCCAAACCTCATAGCTACAGGTACCTTTTAAGACTAGAAAAGTGACAAGTTTCATTATGTTCTTCGAGAAAAAAAAAAAAGTAAATATGTGGTTCAACCAAGATGAAGAAAAATCCTATCTTGAGATCCAAACAGAGTCTAACCCAAACAGAGGTTATTGGTTTTTTAATAGTTGTAGAAATGAACACCATCTGTGATCCAGAGGACTGGCCTGAATGATTTGCTTCACAAGGGGACTTAGTGACTAGGGATCCTGACCAGCAGAGCTTTCTCTGGCCAGACACAGGCTTCCCAGGCAAGAGTGTGTGTTCCTGCAATTCAGCACCTGACCCCAAACCCACATTGCTAAAATGGTGGAGGGATGGTGAACAGTGAGGAACAGTGGTAGCATTTGATATGGTCTTAGTAGTCTCATGCTTTTCTTTCTATCCCTCAAATTTTGCATTTACATAGACAGCAAATAGAATATGTACATAAGTTTCAGAAAGTATGTAGCTGTCTCATATCTTATCAATGTTCATCTGGACCTGAAACATTACCTTGGGCCTGTGGGGGACCGGGGTGGGAACAGAGGCAGGGGGAACACATTATTACCCAGAGAGGAAACATATGTTCTTTATTTTCCAGCATTCTACATGTTTTCTTCCTGTCTCTCTGCTCTGCCTTAGCACCTCCAGGCAGAGACACGTGAGTTCGACCTGCTACATGGGAGACACAGCTCACACGAGCCTGTCTGTGTCCCATTGTTTCTGCCCTTCCAGCTGCCTCATTAAAAACCATACATATTTTATATTGGAGGAGGCACAATTTACTTGCTTCTCCCAAACCAGCCTGAGCCTGATGAGATGCTGAAGAAAGAAAAATACTTCCTGGATGATCATAGACAATAAGCAAACAAACACATACCAAGGAAGTGATAGTTTGCAGTAACTGTGCAAGTAAAAATGGCTCCCTGGGCAAAGTATGAATGCTCCCCTCCTCTTCTGCTGTAGGGTCTTATGCTAGAAAAAAGGAATTCTCTTTGTTTTCCCTCTCTATAGCAGAGCAAATGGTTTGGTCTATCAAGGAGACTTTTTGGAGAATGGAGTAAAGTAGGAAAGGAAGAATAAGGATTTAATGCTAAAGCCAAAAAGTAGCTGGCACACTGCACTTTTATGACTTTCCCTCATTCTATCAAAGTCCAACACCTCAGGGCACTCATGGGAATGGTTGCTAAATCAGGTGAGAAAGCTCACCACCGGGGCCTCTCACTTACTGATAAAACCGTATGGGCCCCTTATAATGATTGGCTCCAAACCAACATAAAAGATACTTTGGCTGTGTTATATCATGTAAAGGTGCAAAAAAGTAAGAAAAATTTCCATGGATGCCTGCTCAGTTACCACTAAGTAAGACCATACCTTTCTAATCACTGGGAAGTTCAACTGGTTTGGTCACAAAATTCTGAAAGCTTTAAAACTCCCAGGGACAATAACAGACACTTTTTTTTTTTTTTTTTTTAAGAAAAATCCTCTTAAAGACACCCTTGAAGCATTTTAGTTACTGATGGACTTAGGACAGAGCATAGTGCCCTCACCATACAATACAACAAAACTTTATTCAGAAGGGTACCATCTGCCCTATTGTATTCCTTTCCAGGCAGTTGTTTCCTACAGAGCCACGTGTTTATGGTCAATGTACAACTTTGTTAGTGCTCTATTGCCTTACCAAGAAACATGGAGTAGTGTAACAGTACAGTATATTCACAGATACTGCAAATCTTTGTCAAATAAAATCCCTCAGAAATTCACACCAGAGTTTTGAAGGACTGGCTAGATTTTGTATTTCATGACCTCTTGGAATTTCATGTCACTTCCATAAATAACAACATTATCTCACAGCTGTCTAATGTTTTACTAATACACTTCACATATCTTTATTTAATCCATGTAAGAACCCTAACAAAAAGTACATTACGGTGTAAGAGGACTCAGAAAATTTAAGAGGCTTCCCAGAGACCACACAGGTAGTGAATGGTAGAGCCAGGAAATGAACAGCTCACAACTTCTAATGATAACTTTGGTACTCTGAGCACTGTATCATTATCACTGCTGCCTCCAGCTTTCCTGTTTCTGGGACGTGGGCAGGCCTGGACTCACACATGCCCTCACATACACTAGTACTTGCTCTGTATCTTTCAAGGTGGGAATGCTCTATTTTGCTCGAAGTGGTCTCCATTTGTGCCTTCCCTACTTCCCTTTCTCTCCTTCCTTTTGTTCCTCCCTCCCTCCCTCTCTCCATTCCTTCCTCTCACTTTCTTGTCTATTCATCTAACTAAATGACAACTATGTATTGAATACCTACAATATGCAATGTACATAAATACCAAGTAACGGGGAAACAAAAATCATGACACCCATCTTACCCATTTTTAAGGATCTGTTCAAGCCCAAATCCACACTTGAAGACTTTCCTACCTCCCTGTTCTTAGAACTCCTTTTGCTCTTATAAATAAGTGTACAGTTGTAACTGGAAATACTTTGGTATCCTGCAAAACCTGTATCAGTTGATCTCTATTTACACCATGTGTTCATATTAGCTCCACAGAGAGGTTGATTTTTTTTTGTTGTTGTTAACATGCACACATCGTATTATTATTTTTATCTCCCACAGTCCTGGATATACTATATTATACAATATATAATATGTACTAAATAAGTTCTCAGTCATTGATTTATCAGTGGTCTCCGTGATTCTATTGTAATATGGCAGGTAGATGGGCCATTTTACACCTAAATTCACCTATTTATTGTGATTATTAATAATGCTCAGCTTCTCTCTTTTTCTGTATTTTTTTTAGGCTATGTCTCTTACATAATCCAATAAAACATCTGAACCCTGGACCTCCTCTGGGGACCCAACAATTTCAAAGTAATTTGTCTGAAAGCAATTTATTCAATTATCCTATTTCATATATCCCATTCCATTTTTCTTTTTCCCTAGGAAGAATATACTGTTTCTCTTAGTCTCCTCAGAGAGGGTTGGGAAGAAAGTTTAGTAAATCAGAAAGGGCTCCAATATGATAAGTAAGAGTTTTTCACTACTTCTGAGACGCAGCTCTTAGCATTATTATGATTATTATTACTAATTATATTATATATTATATAATAAATAATAATAAAGCCATAAATAAGAGCACTACCTCTTTTGGAATTTGTATCCAATAGCCCCCTTGGGGTTAGAGATGATAACACTATTCCCATTTCCCAGCAGGCTTAAATGATATTCCCTAGGCCATATATTCAGCAAAGAGCAGGCAGTAATCTAACATAGGTTTCCTGATGTCACATTCAGCATCCTTTCCCATGTGTATATTTTCCTTTTTTAAAAATAATTTATGATATGTAAAGGACAATATCATTGAGCCCAATGTTTTCCAAAGTGTTTTGCACAGAATCATAATTCCATGCGATATTGTAAAATGTGAAAGAAAGGGATCCAATACATTTGTTACCCTGCTGTGATTCTACATGAGTGTGCAGCATTTCCCAGAGTCATTAGACTGTGGACCATGTAGTACATAGCAGGTCTGTGTTCAGTGTTTCTCAAACTTACATGAACAATGGATCAATAGTGACCAACACCTCCTGAGACTTGTGTCCCAGGACACTTATTTTGGGCACTACTGATCTCTACCAATGCCTCTTTGCTCCCCCTTAAAGTTTTTCAATACCATGTCTTTAAATTGAAGGAAATGATGCTGAATATAGATCTTACTTCAATAAGATCACAAAATAAAATGCAAATATATCTTATTACACCCTACTGGCATTTGAAATTGCATTTGGTACCTGACTTATTAATTTCTTTTTACAACAGGTTAACCTGTATAAAAAAGAACGTGCCTTCTACCATTTAAATCCTATCAGTAAAATGATCTTTATGTCTTTTGAACATAAAATATTCTCTTCAGATTTATGACTTATATCTGGCAGAGAAAAACTATGCAATTTATACAATTCATTTCCACAGTGGTAACAAGAATAAGAGACACAGCAGTCCTTAGGCTCTTACAAAACAAATCTGAAGCTAGTCCTTGCTAGTGTTGGGCTTCACTTGGGGGAAAAAAAATATTTGGTATTGTGTGTGTGTGTGTGTGTGTGTGTGTGTGTGAAAGGCTGATTTTGATTTTCTATCCCCTATAGGAAGTACACATCAGGGATGTGCTTTTATATTTTAAAAAATGTTAATAAAAGGCCAAAATCTATCTTTAAATATTTCCTTCTGTATTTCTATGCCTTTTAACCAGAAACCCTTGGGAAGAAAGATTTTACCAGCAATGGTCCTGAGGCCCTATCTTTTTCTCTCTAAAGACCACATCCTCATGTGGCCCACATGATAGAATCAGGATGGAGTTGGTTCAATTAATCCAAATACTTCGATGCAGGGTACTGATTATCAAAATTGAATCCATTGTGTGTCTTCCTCTGCATCAGAATCTCTGCAGTTTCTTGTGATAAAATGGCCAACCGTTAGACAGCAATACCAAATAAAACAGAAAAAAAAATTAAAATTCTTGCACTAAGCTATCTCAGGTGCTAACTCGGTATGTATATATTTCGGGAATTTGGGAACATAGCGAAAACAATGTACAAAGGTTTTCAAGGGATAAGACAGGTAGACAAATCAACATTTATAAATATACATATTTATATAATAGTACATAATAGTATAAATGCAAAGTTTCTTATAGGTTCTTTCCCTCAATTATTATGGAACACCTGCCAATAGTCAATAACACACAAAAATCTCCAGCAGAGAATGATTGAAAGTAATTAGAACAGGTGTTTATTGGGCTGGGAAATTAGAAGGGAGAATTTAGATTATTCATTGAAAAGAAGTCCTAAAAGTGTCCTTGGATTCTGTGAAAACTTGGATTCTGTGGAAGAAAAGGTCCTTTTACTATTCAAGTCCAGTGAAACAAATCCCTGTTGCATTCAAGGAGAAAGTAAGGGATATCAAAACACAACACACCCGTACTATTCCAAAGGGTAAAAGAGCTAAACCACAGAATAAGGAATTAGCATTAATTAGCCTCCATTAGCCCATTAGCCTTGTGGGCCAACATGGAGGTTATAGATAGAATTCATACATCGTATTCAGATTTACTCTATCTACTTCATATAGCATCAGTACCAATTTTCCAAGACATGAGGAGGTTTAACATTGACCAATATTGTGGGTCGTCTCTCATATATCAAAATGTTTTTAGAAACTGGTGCCAATGTATAATAAGTCAGCTTACAGTAATATTTTTGCTTACAAAATTTGTCCAAGTAAAAATAAAGAGGGACCAACACTTCATCTTGACCTCTTCTAACATTTATTCATTCCTTATACCATGGTTTATAGTCTCCTCTCCCCCATTCAAATGAGAGCTCTTTGTCAGATTCATTTCTGATTTTCATTTCAGGTTTCTTAAGCTCTACTACTTGCTTTGCCCCAAGAAGTATTCAGTACATGGTCAGTGAATTAATACATAAATTTAAAAAAATAAGCTGAAGACAGAGATAGTGTCTCAGACATTTACTCTGGACATATTTTCCAAGTAATCATAAAACTGACAGGCTCAAATTTAACCAAGACTTATGGTAGATAAAAATATTATTCCATTAAAATTTGTTTTATTTCATCATAAATTGATCGATAGAAACAATTGAAAGTACAGTGCATTTTTTTATTTTCAAAACAAATTTCCTTTTTTTCTATTACTTAGAATATATGCAACATTTTAAAGCTCCATATATGTTCCAATTTCTTCCTTTTATATTTCCATGGTACACATCTATTTTAATTTCCTGTAGGAATTATAGGTTTTGGTAAATAGGACTCTTGTCTCTAGACATGGAATGTTGTAAGTGCACTTTCCTAGATGGTATAGTTACTCTGTAAACAAATAACGCTGAGCAAGATCACAATTCCATACTACTCTATACGCTGTGTTCTATTTGCCGCTTCACGTGTTTCCCTCTCTAGGCTGTCACTGATTTTCTACTTAAACTTTCGTAAAGTTGCAAAATTCCTGGAATAGCAAAATCATTCTACGAGCTAGTTTTGTTATATTAGAAACAAGTGGAGACTGTGAGTTTCTTGTCTATCAATTAAAGGCAAACAACTGTTGCCTGGTCCCAGTGGTTGGTGTTATTTTTAAATGATTTTAGGATTACTTAGTACTCAAAGCAATAAAAACATCTGCAAACAGTAACGTCAAGCACCAGTCATTTTTAGACAACTCCCATCCCCAATGCATACACAAATACTTATTCCAGGCAAAGACTGTGAAAGAACAGAATTAGAGCTTGGTGCTGGATCCTTTAAGCCTGAGGAAAAAAATCCATATTCTAATTTATTTACTGCAGTGGTGAATATGTCATATATACCAAGACACATTATAGAATATCAAAAACATGGAGTATAATTTCTCACATAAGGAAAAAAAAATGATTCCTTTATTCTGTGGATTTTTACTTGCTGTTTTTCTTTGGTATGTCATCTAAGGGTTTAATTGTAGTATATGTTTCTTTGATGAAGACTAGAAGTTTCATTAGACAAGTTTCATTAGCTCCCAGGTGAGCTAGCAAGTATTTTATTAGGTGTACTCTCACTAAGAAAGCAAGGAAGCAGATTTAGAATGAATGTAAGCATTCAGATAATTCTTAGAACAAGAAAGACTAATTGTGAGTAATCTTTCTTCTTGTTGTTTTAAGAATGCCTGAGAGAAGGTGATGGTAAAGATTATTTATCAGTGCAATAAGTTTGAGTTCTAGGCCTCAAGGCAGCTATATGTTTCTTAAATACACAAACACACTTAGGAGAACCTCCACCTTTGGTCTCCTGCAAAGTGGGTGGTTCACTTTTATCTGAGAGTTCTATCACTGAAATCCAGAGTTAGATGTTCCCCAAGCACAAGAAGTGTGACCCATAAATCTATAATGTGCAGTACAACACACACTTTACAGTGACTCAGAGTCAATCAGAAGGAACAGAAACTCCGCTTAGAGCACTTATTTTAGCAAAAGGCCAAACCTCACCTTTCATTTATATGTCTTTGTTAAAGGTTCTTTAGCCCAAGGGTCTTTTCTTCTTTCTCTTACCAATTTCCTTTGAGTGTTGGCCTTCCGTTTCAACTGAGTTATTTTGATGATAATGTTTCCTTTAAGATGATTATTTGTTTAAAGTTCAAGCTAATAAAAGTAACTTATCCCACTAAAAATATTCTGGGGAGCAGAACAACATTTTAGGATGTTAATTGCTCATGTTACCAGTCATCCATGAAACATATGCCGAAAATGCTCTTTAAGGTTCCAAAATGTCTCCTGCAGCTATAAATCTTTTACAGGTACAATTATGTGGGAACAGAAATAAGAAAAAGTGCATCCAACATCTGGAGTCAGATGGTTTACTGAAGTAAAATTACAAAATTAAATTTAAATGAACTTAATTAAAAAGAGGAGGGGGATCCAATTTAATGTGGACATTCATCATGTCCTCATTGAAGTTTATTCTAGCACCGGAAAAATACAATAGCCTGAATACAAAAGTTGGATAAAGCCTCTAATGGAGTGTGAAAAGATGACCAAAGAGACACAGTCAGGCAGAATATATTCTCTTTTCCCCCCTGCTATTTTAATGACATGGAATACCCAATTGTTTTGAAAAGACAATATCAATCAAGAAACTGAGCTTGGAAACTTATCTGTTTCAACCCTCTCTTGTTTAGAGTTTCATTATACAGATTTCGTCACTTAAGGATGGTGATTAGCAGGTTTGGTTTTAATTCAATGATGCAGGACTGAAGACTCTTAACAATATGCAGAAAAAAATGTCCAAACAAGAAAGGGTTAATTTCAAATCACCTGCCATTTAGTTTTCATTCTCTACAATCATCATCATCAAAATACCGACTGCCTTTAATACTGTGGTACTGAGCTCTCATTGCTCACTGATCAGTTTCTGACTCCTAGTTCTTTTTTTTTTTAAATTTTTTTTTCAACGTTTTTTATTTATTTTTGGGACAGAGAGAGACAGAGCATGAACGGGGGAGGGGCAGAGAGAGAGGGAGACACAGAATCGGAAACAGGCTCCAAGCCATCAGCCCAGAGCCTGATGCGGGGCTCGAACTCACGGACCGCGAGATCATGACCTGGCCGAAGTCGGACGCTTAACCGACTGCGCCACCCAGGCGCCCCATTGACTCCTAGTTCTTAAACATTCTTAGTCTTAGTTCTATGCTATGCCTATGTGAGGGAGACATGTTAAGAAATAAAATTGTATTATATATCATAATTAGGTATCTATAGTTATATGGAAACAATAGCATTTTATTTTACTAAACTGATTGACAGATTTTAGAAAAGACAGTCGATGTTATTTGGCAGGTTTTTCTCCTTGGTGGTTCTACATATGGTGGGCACTGCCACAAGTTTGGTTTATGAAAACTTTATACCGTCGGCTGATACTCAGATTCCCATTAACTTTCCCTTGTTCCACATAAATATTTAGTTTTCTCCTACATATCATAAGCACCTTTCCTTCAGATCCTCCTTATCTAAAAGAGACTCCTAACGTCTCTCCTTCCCAATCAGAAAGCTCAGCTAATATGGCACACATGCACTGGTCAAGTGGAGAGCAAAGGCAGAAAATGCTTAAGTATAAAAAAGGAGTAAACATTTGAGGTGACCAGAGAAACAGAAAACAGGAAAACTAACCAACTACCTGAGGCTGAAACCAAGGAGCACATGATGAGGGCATATTTGTTGAGCACATACTATTCATAACAGTGAGCTGAACACTTTCAAATACATGAGAACAGTTAACCCAGCAACTCTGTGATAAGACAACAGAGAATAACAACACTTACATAACTTCCTCAACATTGTACAGCTAGTAAGTAGCAAAGCCAGAATTCAAATACCAGCCCTTTGATGTCACATCCCATGCTCTTACCTCTATCACACTGCGTCAGATATTGCAGCTGCTGGGAACCATATTAAAGGAGACTGAAGAGTATAACAAGAAGATTGAATCTTATCTTGGTGTGGGGAGAGAGGAATAACCAGTGGTATAGGTGAGAATGAATAATGAATAATTTTAACTGGTAAGAAAAGTTCATTCATCTAAATCATGTGTTCTTCACTGACTCATAGCATTTGCTTCCCATAAAAAGTACAAAAATAATACACTTAAAATTTTTTGCGGGGTGCCTGGGTGGCGCAGTCGGTTAAGCATCCGACTTCAGCCAGGTCACGATCTCGCAGTCTGTGAGTTCGAGCCCCGCGTCGGGCTCTGGGCTGATGGCTCAGAGCCTGGAGCCTGTTTCCAATTCTGTGTCTCCCTCTCTCTCTGCCCCTCCCCCGTTCATGCTCTGTCTCTCTCTGTCCCAAAAATAAATAAATGTTAAAAATTTTTTGCAATATTTCTACATTTAGGAAAAGAAGAGAAATAGCAATTTTATAATTCACAATAACCCCACGGATACTGATGGTCTGTGTCGCTGTGATCCCATTCTATTCATAATCTATTTCGTATGTATATATTTTATTTTTTCAGAGAACTGAATACTTGCTCCTAAAGCTACAAACATAAAACAGCTTTATTTTTCAGAGATACTGGACCTGAAGCTTTAATTACAACTTGCATTTTATTTTAGTCCCATAGACTGGCCAGCTACAAGTGCCTCCAAAAATTGTATGAGTATTACCATCTCTCTCAAAAAAATGTTGATTTTAAAAGCGTCTTAGAGGGTAAGAGAAAAAGTTAAGAGGCATTTATGGCTCTGCTAAAGTTCTCAAGTCAGTTCTGTAAAGAAAGAAAGTCAGGACAAAAGAAAGGGTCACTAGAACATGCAAAGCACATACCTTCACTCAGTTCAGAGCACATGACATTGAAGATGAGCAAAACTGTAAGGTAACCAGTATTTTAGAGAATGCACAGGATGAGAGAATGCAGTACTTCTAAAGAAAAGTGGAGAACACAGTGGTGTTGACAGTTATTCATTCACTCACTGTATCATGGAACAGAATAGGCCAGAGGAGAAAAATGGGGAAGAGAGGAAGGGTTTACAAGTAGGTTAGTGGGTGAAAAATCACAAAATGAGATGATTAAAGTACAATGAGTTTCTCACTTGAGTCTATACCTGATGTATCCAAAGAGTGCAATGTTCTAATGATAAAAAAAAAAAAAAGTTACGGGGGTCTTATGATTAAACGTGAACTACTATTTTCTATAATGATGAACTCAGAGGGAGCCAGCCCACTCAGTGTGAGACAACTTTACTGAAAACCACTGTTTGGCTCAAGTCAAGAGAGTATCTGTGTGTTCTGAGTCATTCCACTCCTTTGAAGGACAACTGTCTCCTTAGCAACAAAGTGGGAACCTCAGAACCCTTCATGTTCTTGGAAAGGTCTGCTTCACCATCCTTGAATCTTGCATTCAACACTCTCCTTGCCCTGAATGCTTACAGCCTCACCACTATTTGTGAGGGCAGTGGGAACAGCTATCATCAGGCCTCTGCCTGTCAGTCACTGTCATCTCTTGTCCTTTCTTCTCTAATACCCACAGGATTTTGTTCACTACTTTTTCTGACCCTGGCCCCACATATTTTGACACCTTTTCCCTGACCTCTCTGGGGCTTCAGATCAATCACCGGTAAGTCCGCTTATTCTCAACTTCCTTTGGCAATTTCCCTTTCACTTTTTGCACTAGTTGAAACCTGGCTCTCCTTGATAACAATGATTCCACTTAATCCCTTCCAAGAGTAGCTTTTCTTCTCAAAGATCCCTCTTACCAAGGAGCCTGAAAGTATGTTAGGTGTTGTCCATGGTCCTCATTACTGCACCTAGAACTTTCTCTCTTCTTCATCTATAAAATTCCAGCTTTCACTTCCATGTCTTCAGGCTACACCATCGTCTACTCATGCAGGTACTTCTTTACTATTCTCCTGTTCATTCCTCCTCCATTAACTGAAAGTTTTAGTGCCTGGCTCATGATTATTGTCTCTAATACTACTCTTATTTAATTTTTGGACATTTCCATATACAATGGGATGACCCCTTCAACATCCTGTCCTCTCAGTTCCTGGACTTCCTCTCTTCCAAAAATTTCATCAGCTATCCTTCCTGACCCACTCACTTATACAGTCTTACCTTTAACATTGTTGTTACCAGTACCTACATCTCCTGAAAAATCTTTCCCTATCACAACCTTTCTCTAATCACCTTTTATCTCTCCCGCTCACTCCCTTTAACATCTCAAACCCTACAATTCTGCAAGCCCACCAGGACCTAAAAGGCACTCTCTTAGTGTCCCTGGGTTACCTTCCTCATGATATCCTCTGTCTCCTTGCCAGCTTAAGTTGACTAGATCATCATTATAACCATATCATAACTCCTTTTTTTGCTTTGGTGAACTTTCCTGGTGAAATCAGAGCCCATATTAAAGTCAATCAGGCAACCCCTCAGTGCCTACATTCATGCAGTCTGGTATGATGTTTGGTAGATAATCAAATGAGAACTTCCACACACTCACATTGCCACATCTGTACCTACCCTCAAGTCTCCAGTTACTGTGGATAAGTTATCCATGCTGTTAGTCAAGTTTAGCCTCTCCACTAAGTCACCTTGTCCTCTCCTCTTACTAAAATTACTGCAGCATGCTCCTAAGTGATCTCCCCACTTACATCCTGCCTGCCCACTCCATACGTTCCATCCTATTGTCCACGTTCAACATGGCAGCCAGAGTGATCCCCATAAAAGTGTAAGTTAGATCCATCATGCCACTCCTCTACTCAAAACCTCCAAAGACTTCCTGTCTCACTGAGTAAGAGCCAACTCTTCCATGGCACTAGTGCCCTGCATGATCTGATTCCACACTGCCTCTATATCTTGCCTACTACCTCTCCCTCTTTCACTCTGATCCAACCTCAATGGCTTCCTTGCTGATTTACAAATATGCCAGGCACCCTTTTGTTGCAGAGCCTTTGCACTCACTGCCTTTGTTATCACTGCCTAGGAAATTCTAGAGAGAAGTATGGCTTGCTTCCTCATTTCCTTCAAACCTTGTTTCAAAAGGTCTCAAAAGATCTACCTAGAAAAGCTTTACTAGGCCACTCTATCTGTAATTCAACACCTGCCCCACCCTGCCCTTCACGCCTCCTTCTCTATTTTTTCTCTCTAGCACCCATCTATATATAAAATACATATGGGTGTATAAAATATATATACACTATATCTTTTAGATTTGTATCTTCCTTACTGCTCATCTTTTCTACTAGAAAGTAATCCATGGAAGCAAGAGTTTTTATCTGTTGGGTTTACTTCAGTATCCCCAGTACACAAAATAATGCCTAGCAAGGCCTAGTTGGTGATCAATAAATATTTGTTCAATGAAAGAATCAACAAATAAATGGGTGTATTAATGACTAGGAAAAGAGAAAACAGAAAGTTATAAATGTTTTTCACACGGAAAATTAATATTTAGAGATGTCTAATTTACTATGAAATCTCCTGTGTATGAAGTCGGGATTTTCAGAGAATCCTAGGATACAACAGTTGTCACAGTGATGCAGTGACAATATAACAATATAGCTCACTGAGCAACACAAAAACACCAAGATTAAAGTAAATCCTTGAACAATTCTAAAATTACCACGTTTAATCTTAGCAATAACTGTTACTCCTTGAGAAAAGAGTTTTCATAGATCTTGCTCTTTTGGTTTAACTTGCAAAAGTTTCACTTCTGTTGATGTCTACTTCCTACTTTCTCAGACATACTCTCTCTCTCTCTCTCTCTCTCTCTCTCTCTCTCTCTCACACACACACACACACACACACACACACACACACACACACACATACTATAATCAGATAAAGTCTAAAAGCTGACATACATGACCCAGGGGTGGGATGTCAGAACATGTCTTCTTGCCTAATATTACAATGTAATTGCAGTATGCTTACATAATTTATGTTTCCCAGCTCTCCTTGACCTCCACACTCCAAAACAGACAAAATGTATATTTTTAAGCTTTTAAAATGTTTTCCAGGATCATATTCGTGCCCTTACAATATATTTTTATAATGTGTCTTTAGATAGTTAATTAGAATTTTTTGCAGATGGTTGATAAAATGCCAGAGAACACATTATTAAAACTATTCCTCCCCTTCTCCCTTAATTCTGTAGAATCCTCCAGGGATATATAAAGGTTGTCTTTTATCAGAGGCTCTAAATCTATCCCAATTTTCCATAAGTCATTGCGCTCTAATGACATTTTGTCAGATGCAAAACTTAAAAATAAAAGGAGAAAATTCACTCTTGACTTTATTACACCAAAAATGTCTGAGTGATAGATGGGACCATTGCAGATATGGTGGTTTTCTGGTTCCTATTGTTAGCCATGGGTTATTTTGATCAGCTGCAAAGTAATAGTGGGTGACTAGAATAGAAAATACTCACAGTTTTCTGGAGCTTCAGTAAAATGCTAATGGAAGTAACTGAGATTTTTGAGACTTTACTTGAATTTCTATCAATTTCCATCATTTCATGATGCCATTACTGGGAAGGGTCTTAAGGATTCATTTTTGTTGATTATATGTCATCCCCATTTTATCTTTGGGGAGAAGCAGAGGTCAATGATTGAAAAGAGAAAGTACCTTTTGAGTTGGGAATACTGAAAATAATAGTATCCATATCGGCCAGATCCCAAAAAAATTGTTTCACTGAGTTGTCAGCAGTATGGTCTGCTGTGATGATTAAAAACTACAATTTTCAGGCTAATTGGGTCAGTCATAAACACATGGAAATCTGTATGGAGTACCCTGAGATTGCCTTTTCCATATTTAACTTTATTCCTTTCTTAATTCTCTTTGGTTACTCTTCCAGATTAGTTGCAGAATTTTGTGACCCAAAGAAAATTTAAACTAGGTTCTAACATAAGGACAGAATGGGGCATACAAAGCTTGAAGGATCTTCATAGACAAAATTTGGTAGGAATGAGGGTGGGTTTAACAGAGAATGTAAAAATGATACTACCATGTAGTTGGAGGTCTTGGGACCGGGGAAGAAGATGATAGTACATGCAGGTAAATATCTCCACAAGAGTGAACTTTGGATGTGTTCAAATTTTATCCCTAAAAAAACTAAATGGATGATACCCTTGGTTGGTGTTTCATATGTCAGCCAATTTATCTGACCCAAAGCCATTATGTTAATATCCTCTGGCACTTTGGACAAAAATGTGGACTACTATGTTTAACTTCACCCATTATTAATAGCCCTGATTGCTTCTAACATTAGTACATAAACTGGGAACTCTGGAAGATTTTCTGTAACGTGTGTAACGTTGGAATTTCCTGTTTATTATCTAGGTGATGTTTTCCAATAATTATGGCTTTGTTTTTAAAGGACGTGTGATGAACAGTTCTTTGCAGGGGCAAAGACTATCGTGTTTTCAAGCAAATTGTGTTTTTTGACCCAAGGCACTTCCACCCCCCAATTCATATTGACTATCTATGCTTGTAATGAAATGGAGTCAGAAAGTAAACTCAGGGCTATGGGGGTATACTTGTTTTAGAGATCAAACACTTAAAGCGGAATTTATGGAAGCAGAAGGCTGTGGGTCAATATCAAAAAAAAAAAAAAAACCAAAACCTGGATTTGTAAACAAGTAAAGGGCTTTCTGAGGTGTGAAGGAGAAGGGAAAGGAGACTGGGAGGGGGTGGAGAGGAAGATAAGGGGCGGGAAGATAGCAGAGATTCCAGTTTAGTAAAAAGTATATATCTGAAAAAATAGAGGGAGAGAGGCCTGAGAAAGACTGATTCACCTCAAAGATCATCAACCCAAGAGACCTTTTTCTCCCCATCTTGCTGACAGGGATGTATTGTAAATAATTCTTCACTCTCACCCATGTTCTCCTTTCGGAGTAATTCTAGGACACTGAAATTTGGGGTCAGTGCAGCATAAACACTAGAGACATGTTCAGACATAAGTCAGAGGCAGTTATCACAATTTAGAGAAAAAACAAATATATTAGAGCTCAGAGCAATTCTAAGCCTTTGTTCAATGTAAAGGCATCTATGAACACCTATTAAGAGCCTTTTTGACTATTTTCAAATCAGACAAGTGCTATTAATAAGGAATCAACTTTCTAGCAATACTAAGTTCTGTGTCATGATTTTAAGTTCTTCAAAGTCTTTTCCTTTTATTATGTTATCTTTGTATAAACCTACAGAGGAATACAATGAGTATTAACCTTATTTTATAGATTAAAAACTAAGGTCCAAGAGTTAACTGAATATTTAAGATTTTGGAAGCAAAACAAGGAAAAAAAAACAAAAAAACAAAAACTTCTCTAGCTAAGTCAGCTATAATGTCAGGTTTAGAATTTAGGTCCACTGATTCTTAAATCATTGCTCTTTCTATTATACCACTCAACATCAATGTATTCTTTCTGAAACAAGTCTGTCTGGCTGACAAAGTGTTCTCATACTGCACAAGTGGCACAGGATTCAGTACCCCTGATTCTCTACAGCGATTAGGAGATCCACGGCTAGTTTCAAGAAAACCTTCCCATATCCCAAAGGATACAGATCAGTGTAGCATGATCTATTAGGTTTCTCTCATAGGCTTTCACTCTTGATAACAAAACACATAATTCGATATTCAGAGCTCAGATGAAACTGTGACTTCTGTGGTCCAGAAGTGAGTTACTAGACCACTTCCATGGAGGTTTATTGTTTCATCAAGGCCATGCCTCTTCTACTTTTATTTTTCTCCTCAAATTGCCCAGCCTTGGGGATTTTAAAAAGCCGTGTTCAGTTTAAATCCAGCCCTTCTGATATTTGAGATTTAATGACTTTCATTAGGATGTTATCTTGAATTCCATGTATATATGAGAAACCATGACTTATGTATGGGAATTAGAACTTGGTGGTAGTTCCTAGAAAGCACATCTAAATCATGAAATATAACATTAAACTCAAATGCAAAGTAATTTAATTTTTAAAAGGAATGTGGTATTCAGATAAAAGAAACCATAATAGTACATTCATTTACTTTTATATGTACGAAAGTATGAAGTTGTACCGTCATTTTCAGGTATCAGTTTAAGTAATGTATTTTCCAGGCTATTTAATAATCATTCTTCCATTGTTCCATAAATAGATTATGTGAATACAAGCTGTTAAACTAAAAGTTACTGCAATAATATAAGTGAATAAAACAGCAGGGCAATTTGAGAGGAATGTACTCAGAAGACTAAATATGAATACTGAACTGCCAAAATATATCATTTGAAAATTCACAGGTATAAGGCCATGTGCGGTATACAAAAATGGACAAGTGAGTTGGTTAAATCACATTTTGTTCAATGTATCACAGAACTGCTACAAGGCCATATGAAAATGGAGACTGAAACATATGTGGAAAATATACCAAAATGGTAGCCATCAGAAAACTGAAAATGCCAAATATAGTCTCACCCTATGAAGATCTGGTTCAACTTGAAGTTGGTAATGGAATGGGAATTATTGCTAAATTTAACCTTTTAAGTTCAAAAGTTCAGGGTCCAAAAAATTACCTATGGCCTAGATGATCTTGTTTGGCTCCAGTTAACCACATCATGGTGCATTTTCTACTTTATATTTGAAACGTATCCAGACAATGTTCTATTCTGTAAAATATGGAATGCTGAAATAATACTTTATTCAATATTACATTTCAGCCTCAGGTCTAAGACTGTGTGTGTGAACACACATATGTAAACACACACATACACACACACACACAGTGGAAGACTTCTCTTTTGAAAACAATCTTCTAATAACACAATTTGCCAATATATTCATCATCATGACTCTCTCTTTTTAAGAAACATCACATGGTTGTACCTCTGATATCAACAAATATGCAGTATATCACCACACCACCAGCATTAGGCATTCTTCATTTTTATGCAATAAGTTAATTGACCACGGATTTTATTCTTTTAGAAACCCAATCTCTGGATCCATATTGAGGTCATGACTGTCTTTTAAGATACTGAAGACAGAATCACTTCCTCTTTCTTTTTCCCCACTGATCTTAAACTTTGTGTCCCTATGTGCTCTGATAATCATATCTCTTCTGAATAGACACAGTTCAAAATGGAAACCATTTCCCCCACTTGGTCCAACTATAGAGAAATAAAAAAAATTTAATATTACTTAGTTTCCCTATTCCACCAACCCAAACAATAGTAAATTCAATATTTATGGAGTATGGATTTCTCTTGTGTTTACTGTGATTTTATACAAGGTAATTAGAGACCTGTATGGGTCAAAAACTATTATACATAAAATACTTCATTTTCATATATAGTGCAAAAAGCCAGAACCCAGTAATATTTAATGTCCTGCATTGTTGTATCTTTAAATCTTACCACCACAGGCAAATGTGAAAATCCTTAAATTGCTGTCCTCAGTGTTCCCATGTCAACTGGCATATGCTCAGGTTGGCGATCCTGCCAAAAGTCAAAGGAAAACGTTTATGAGACAGAGTCTGATGGACGATTATTTTAATCCTGCATGTCCAGCACTGCCGGCAAGCTTGGTTTATGAATGCCTGCTGCTGTTTTAATGATAAGACCTGTTAAACACAGCTGAATGCAGTGCAACCAATGGATTTTCTTTTTTTTTTTTTTTTCCTTCCCTAACTGACTGATTATTGATCTCCACCTGAATGTTCCTATTGAGAATAGGAACCATTCATGAATACAAGCAGGAGGAATAATGGCACACTGCATGGGTAGTTTTAATAAACTGCAATAGTTTCTGTGGGGAAAAAAAAAGGAACCAATCCAATCTTAATGAAGTATGTGCTTACATGACTGAAACTGAAAAGTCTGTGGGCATTCTGTGGGCCAAGCGTTGGATAGTCTAGGGCATCTGGGCTTTGACTGAGTGCCACATCAGAGTGAATATAGGACCCTAAGGACACCCTAGATTACTACTTCCAAGTCCTCTCTATTGCTCTTAGAATAGAAGCTTTGAAGGCAAGAATGGACAGATCTGATGATGACACTACTGGAACAGGGGGATTTGAATCCAAAGTGGCTATATAGAAATACAAGGGATGTGAACCCACTGGGAAACTCAAGAATCCAAAACCTAAATATAGGAGGGTGAAAAGTAGATGAATAAATATCTCCAGGAGTTCTCTGAAGCTGCTTAGAAAACCAGAGAAGTCTTAGGTCAGGAATGGGCGGTCTATTGGACTTAACCCACAGCCTACAACACTCAACTGACTACAGATCTTTCAGACACACTCTGGGCTTCTAGGGATTTCACTGGTGGGAGGGTACCCAAGATATGTACTTCAAACGCATCAGAGTAACTCAGTAGTTTGGTCCAAAGTAACAGATATCCATTCACTTGTTGACCACAGATTTTTTTTCTTTCACATTCAGATCTAAGGTGTTTTCAAGTTAGAAAATGTCAGACATGTCAATTTTTTTTCTTTTTTAGTTTATTTATTTATTATGAGAGAGAGCAAGTTCAAGTGTGAGTGGGGGAGGGGCAAAGAGAGAGGGAGAGAGAGAGAATCTCAAGCAGGCTCTGCATGGACAGTGATGGATTCATGGTGCGAACTGCGAGGTCATGATGTGAGCTGAAATTGAGAGGTGGGCTCTTAACCAACTGAGCCCCCCTGGCGCCCCAGACATGGTAATTCTTATATGGGTTTTTATTCTACCAGTGTATGAGTATGTGTGTTATTTGTTTGATGTTAAGAGGAGACATAAATTCTATATTCACTATTTGCTAAAGTAAGTTTTGGAATTATACAGTTGATACTTTTATATTAAAAAAAAAAAACAAAGCAGAACTATGGGAATAATTCTTCAATGGCAAGAGTATATGCAATTGTGAAGATAAAAATAAGTGTATATATTGAGGAATCTCCCTTCAGATGAGGGCCAAAGAGAAGTCTCTGCACCCTGCACAGTGCCCATCATGGCATTAACCATACCACAGCCCCTCCTGTCCTTATATTTCAATTGAGAAGAAAAAGTTTTTTTGTTGGAAAAATACAAGATTACAAACTTTAGCATAATAAACTCATGTTTCTCAAATATGCTTTCTAAATTCTGCATTAACCTACCGTTTTAAAGACCAAGAGTTATTTAGGATAGAATGATCCTTGTGTTAGTATTATTAAAGACTGAAAATATTTGGGCACATATTAAGGAAGGCACTTTTCAAATGTGGGTATAAAGATTCAACTCTAGAACCAATTAGTGGAGACCACTTTCAGACCCAGTTAATGAGAGCAACTTTTTTAGCCAGCTCCTTCTCGTGTTTTCTGGCTACAGTTGAGATAAGTCAAGCACTGAATTTAGCAGAAGTATATGTAAGAGGAACAACAGCTGTGATATTTAAAAGGGGAACTGGCTTTTTTAAAAATCAGACCCTGCCAACGACAAAACAGGTAAGACTTATTTGGAGAGAGATACAAACCCAAACTTGTTCCAGTTGTGTTGAGATGCTTTTCTGCACAAATAAAGTTACTAAACCAAAAAAAGCCAAAGGCATGCTTTCTATTGCATGTAACTATGTCGCTTTTTAACATCTGATTCCAGCATCTACTTTGAGTAATAAAGTGTAGCATAAAAGCTCTTCGTCTGAAATCCTAGAATCACCCTCCCCCCCCTTCCCCCTTAAACAATGTGCAAATGTTATGTGTTCCTGTGAGGCATTTGGCCTCCATCCATCCCCCACTCCCAGAAGGTCTACAGCAGCCGTGGGATTTTTAAGATGGACACTGACTCATAAGGCTCAGAACTTTTGGATTGGCAGTCTAAGGATGTTGGTTCTAATCCTAGCTCTGCTTCTAACTTGACTTCAGCAAATGACTTCACCTCTCGACACCTCAGTTTTCTCATCTGTGAAATGAGAAAGCTAAACTAGAAAAATCTAAGTATCCTTCTGGCTCCTCCATTCTAGGAAAAGCCAGTAAAACTGGGAGGACTGAGATAGAAGGGATATTTCCATGTCCATTGGCCTAATCTCCTCATTTATGGGGAAGAAAATAAAGCCCAGAGAGCTTTTCAAACAATATCTTATGCTGAGAGATCAAGGACTGAACCCAGAATTTCAGACTCATCCATCAATTCACTCTTTATTCTAACACACAAAAAGTTTATAAAGCTGTATTCCCAGCTCATGGTTTTACTCATTGACCAAGGGAATATTTCAAACAGGATTTTACTTTCTTGGCTGGGAGAGGGGTACAATGTGTCCTTTGGGGTTCTCTCCCAGATTTTCACAGGGAGGGAACATATGTTCGGGTCCCCAGAGAATTGTGCTCCCACACTCACAGCTGTACAACAGACAAGAAAAAGCTGTCTACAAGCTTAAAAAAAAATAATCAGCATTTGCAAAAGTGCTCTGGGGTATCTTCAGGAAGTGTTCCAGGAGAATTACTATTATAAAACCATTGCTAGGTTCTCTTCTTCTGGATCCTACTCCGCACTCAGACATTAATATTTTAGGCACATCAGTGATATTCATTTACTCATCCAAAGTTCAACAATCAGCAAATACACCCGGCAACAGCAGACTGAGTCCTTGCTCTCATTCAGATTACTGTCCAGCAAGGAACTGTGCATCCTGGAAAGTCTGCTGCATTCCTGTCAGTGTGAACTAAGGGCCAGGGAGAGGCACCGCCTTCCCAAGAAAGGCACCGCCGATGCTTCCTTTAAGTTGCCCTTTTTCAAATTTTCAAACAAAGTTCAGGAGAATCTCTATTATCTTAGTGTGCATCAGTTTACCCAGATAGCTTTTGTTGGACTTAATAAAGCATTAGACTCTGTATGTCTTTCCTCATTCTCTCAAAACCCATTTGCTTATCAAATTCTCCTTGTTCAATTTCCCAGCATGGCTTTATCGCACCTACCTAAGAATGTCCAGAGCAATCTCACTTATTCCTCTCACACAGAACTTGAAGCGTAGGAATTCTAGAGCTTCACTAATATACGGGAATGGTAAGTCATAGAGTTTAACTTCATTTTACGCATAGGAAACAGTGGTGTAGAAAGACAAAGTTGCAGAGTAACTGTCAATGAATTATTACAAATCAAAGGAAAAGAACAGGAGAGCAAAAAAGCATTTGCTGTGCACTATGTTCTTTGGAAGATATTTTAAATACACTATTTCAACTAGTTCTCAGTAAGATCTTGCTCAGGATGTATATTATTATCACCATTTACAGATGCAGTAAGCAAGTAGCAGCGTGAATAACTTAAACCAGACCAAACAACTGCAAGTGGTAGTTGGCAGAGGGGGTTTCAAACCTAGCTCTGCCTGAGGACGCCAGACTGTGCCCAAGGCAGTCCCTTTCCAACAGTCCCCTCTACAACATGGGGTGGCACAGGGATGAGACATGAAGGCCTGGAAATTCACAGAGAAAGGGGATTTGGGCAGCCCCAGCAACAAACCACAGGCCCTCAACAACTCGGTCCAATGCCCGATCGATTGCATACTTCTAAGACCAATTCTCTCTCCACTATGAAGGGCCGAGAAGATGAAGAAAGGCATGAGAATGCCCTTTTTGTCAGAAAGAAAGCCAGGAAGACTGGCTGAATTTGCAAGTATCTGAGCTTCTGGCTGCTTATTCAATCAAACGGGCATCGGTAATCACGTTAAAACTTTAAGCTTCAGGAATGGTAACAGCCCTGCAGTTGTAAAATGTAAAAAACTGCAAGTTTCCACCTTCTATCTACCACTCTCAAAGGGAACACAGGATCCCCTGATTCTTGTTTCCAAATATTATCCACCTTATACACACATGAGCTATTGGGCAGTTTTTCACTCCAAAACGTGGACAGGAATTGGGCTTGATGGGTAAATGCAGCCGTTCCTCTGAGAAACAGCAACATGCCCTATCAGTTGAACAGTTGTCAATCCAAAATTTATGGGTTTACATTTATAGTCCAATTTTTTAAATCAGGAAATCGAAGCTAAATGAAGTGTCCCAGATAATGTGTCACAATGTAAAAACAATACAAGTTGAATTTATTGAGGGCTTGCTGTGTATGGGTGGCACACCATTGCAGAGGTTACGTAAATTTGCTTACTTAGTCTGCATAATGACTCCATGAAGTAGGCATTATTATCTTTATACAAATGAATAATCCAAGGATTAAAGTGGGTAAAATGACTTGCCTAAGGTCATAAAACAAGTTAATACCAGAGCTAGGATTCAAATCCAGGTTTAAATCAAAGCCCACAGTCTCGACCAAAATCTGACCTCAATTCTAAATAAAGTAATCTGATTTCCAGAGATGTCCTCACTGTCTGAGCATCCGGACTCTGTAGCCTGCCATGCCTTGCCTTTTGTGACATACTGCGGCCTCGGTATCATACTCTCAAACACAGAAAGGTTCAAGTTATTGACACTTATGGTCAAAATGTGTTAGTGCCACTCTCCATAATCATATAGTTCAAGCAAAATGATGTCAAGTGATGTAGTCACTTGATTTTGTTTCCCTTGTTGTCTTTGTGTAGACTGAGCTTTGTTGCTTTTCTCACTTTGTCCTATAACCACTGATGGTTACTACCTATATATGCACAAAGCTGTATATAACACATAATGTGCATGCTCAAACAAACCTTTTCCTTACCCCTTTCCTGGATTCAGAAAGAGAAAACTGAAAAACTGTAAAGACAAGAGTCAAGAAAGGATACGTTAAAGATTTTTTCCTTTCTAAGAGCAGTTCTCAGGTCCCCTTGCATATGGCGCCTGTGTGAATGAAAATGTGGCGTGTACTTGGGAAGTGCTGTAGGGCATGTGTCTCTGCATACATATGCATAATGTCCTTTTCACACTTTGGAGTTACCAGATGCCTGGTTCTGCTGGAAGGGGTTTGGTAACCCACTTGAAATCATGAGGATTCATAACTCATTTATGCAAGCCGCAGAACCCCTCTAGATGACATCTCCTGCTCTAAAGAACGATTGAGAGAAAGATGTAATAGAGCTAAAAATGACAATGAAATATTAGCAGCCGCAGAGTTTCTATGAGGCATTCTGGCTAGATGAGGGAATTATGCAAGTCAAAAGAAGAGCCTTTGGGCAACATGAGAAGCAAAAACAAAAGAAGTAAGAATGTCTAGGTGTCAAGGACTAATTTTGTTACCAAGGGAAAGGCCCTGAGGCACTGATTCATTTTATAGTCAGGTATGCAGCCCTCAACCTTGGACTCTCCCTACTAGTAAGTGCTGGGCAAAACTCCTCCTCTATTCACACCTGGCCTCTAAAATTCCCTAACCCTCTGAGGAAGTGTATGAAGGTGGACTGGGGGGAGGGGGGGTTGGTGGGTAGTTAGGATGCACTGAAGTTCTGCCTGAGGTGGGACTTTAGGCTCCGATCCTGGCACCATCCTCCAATCAAATCCTTCCTTGCTGGCTCTCAAGATTTTTTTTCTGAGACACCAAGTTCATGCCCTCTCTCTCAACTTCTTCACACCTCCTCCCCACCAATAACACCTCAGTCAGGAAGGAGATTCCTGCTCCTAGAGGATAATACAAGTCCTTTATAATCCTGCCTGGTCTTTTCAATTCCGGACACATGGAGCTTCTTACCTCTCCTAAAACACTTTCAGTTTACTGTGCTTTTGTTCTGATGTCCCCTCTTCCTTTCTCACTTCTCCTCTGGACAAATTTCCTACTCATTCTTTTAAGAAACTGTTGCCACTCGGGGCGCCTGGGTGGCGCAGTCGGTTGGGCGTCCGACTTCAGCCAGGTCACGATCTCGCGGTCCGTGAGTTCGAGCCCCGCGTCAGGCTCTGGGCTGATGGCTCGGAGCCTGGAGCCTGTTTCCGATTCTGTGTCTCCCTCTCTCTCTGCCCCTCCCCCGTTCATGCTCTGCCTCTCTCTGTCCCAAAAATAAATAAAAAAAAAAAATTGAAAAAAAAAAAATTTATAAAAAAAGAAACTGTTGCCACATAAGTAGCTAGGTGAGGACTTGCTCAAACTCTAGGAAGGAACTAGTCATTCCCTCTGCTATATTCTCATGACACTGCAAACATCTCTACATGACCACCTAGCACTCTCCACTGGAATTATATTTATATATGTTTTAGCCTGAACAAAACTGAATTTCCGGAGTGCAAGAGCAATCCCTATAAATACATCTTTTTTATCCTCCGTAGAGAGCAAAATATTGAAGATATATTAGCTTAATAAATATGTTGATTGAAAAAAATGAATGAATGACCCCCTCATTACCCTCCCATGTGCTTTTAGTAAGTTAGCATGTGATTCTTCATCATTTTTTAATGTATTATAGTGGTGGTGATGTTGGAGAGAAAAGCTATCTCTAGAAGGCAACAGATCAGAGTACTGGCTTGGCATCTTTGTCCTGAAACCTATCCCTTTTGCCAACTTCTTCTTTACTATAAAAGACACCCCACTGCTATAATGCTAGGGCTTTCTCAGGACACAGGATTAAAGCTCCCAGGAGAGAGGCAGTGTTGTATGCTGCAAAGAGCTTGGGTTTTTCAATCAGATGGTCCTTGGCTCAAATCCAGGTGTGGCTTCCAGTAGTAACTGGAACCAGAGCAAGGTTCAGAATCTAGCTGAACTTTGGGTCCCTTTTTGGTAAAATAAGGATGAATACTTATCCTCTAAGGCTACTACCAAGATCAAATTAAATTATAGCTGTTAAGAACATCTCCTGTTTAAGTTCTCAGTAAACTGTAACATTTATTTTTTACATCCTCGGCCACAAACCCTCCACTTCTGAACCCTCACAAAGTTCTGTTTTTTTGTTTTTGTTTTTTGTTTTGTTTTTGTTTTTTCTAGAATAGGGATTATCCTCGGTGGAGTGGTTACAAGATGGTTTATATACCGGAATCATCTAGGGTGATTTTCCATGCCCCCCCACATTCCTTTCTAGCAACACTTGTATAGTATACTATGACTGTTACAGAGGAATATATATTTTATTTCCCAGAAGTTATCAGATAGAGAGGAAGCTGAGAATCACTTCTCTAGAATATACCTCAGAAAGTCTTGCTCTTTATTTTCACAGCCATAATTCCAACTGGGACCCTAAACCTCTCACCCTAAAATTGTTATAACAGCTTCCTAGCTGACCTTCCTAGTTAGGGGTTTTCCTCTTGTCAATCTATCGTATATATAATAGTGGAGATCATCTTTCAAACTCCATAAAGGCGGAGCAATCTTCTGATGAAATCTTAGTAGTCCCCACTGGGAGAACTAGCCACCTCTCCCCCAATATCCCCTCCATGCTCTTTCACACTCTTGTGCCTTTTCCTATGCTCTTGCTTCTAACTGGCAGTCCTTCCCTTCCCTTCTAGTTTCTACCCCACCCCAACCCATCTAGCCAAAGAATTTCTATACATGGTTCAAGACAAACTCAAGTAGAACGAGTTTGTCCTTTGTACCACCACTGGACCCAGATCATCTCTGTTATTGTATTCATCGTATTCCGGTACAAGTTATTAGTTTACCAGTCTTTCTGGTGTACTAGATTGTGAATTGTTTAAAGGAAGAAACTGTGTCTTAATTATTCACTTATTTTCCCATAAGGTACATACTCACTAAATTTTTACTGAATTGAATCAGATTGAACTGAAATGAATCCCTGTTCACATTCCATTTAATTTGGGACTGGCACCTCCTAGGATGGGTGTGTGTGTGTGTACGTGTGTGCATTTCTGAGGCTTTTTTATCACTCACATTTTTCCCTATGGCTTTTTCAGACAAAGACTGTGCAAGAAAGAAGACTTGCACATATACTGGTCAAGTTCATTTCAGACCCCAGGGAAGCTGGGCAAGCTCTCTAGCCAACACAAGGATTGTGAAAAACAGCTTTTGTTAAAATATCTTACTGCTTCCTATTCATTAAACCCCAAATCCCTCAGGTGGACTGCAAGATGGTACATTGCCAACTTGACTGAAACTCCACCCACTGTAACTGCCTGGACTGGCCTAGAATGTGTAACTGCGTCTCTTTGTGATTGTCCTGTGAACAGGTTTCTGTGCCCACATGTCTCTCTTTCTATTGGGTAACACTGCTGCAGGCTGGATCCCTCTGGTATATTCCTTCTTCTGTGATGAATGTGTTAGGCCTCCTGGAGTCCCAGGAGTTGTTGGCTTCTTCCTCAATTCAATGTTCGTTCATTCATTCATGAAACATTTATTGACCCTCTTTCCTTATATCAAGTGCTATGGTGAGTCCTAGGGAAATAAGGATGAACGAGAAAAAAAGTTTCGCTCCCAATGAAGTCACCCAGGATGGAGAGAAAACAGAACATAAACAAATAATGACAGTATAATAAGACAAATGGAAAATAGATTTATGTGCATAATGTCAGACGGGCCCACTGCAAGCAGATAAAGAGGCTGATATCTCTTCCCACGTGTTAGCTCTGCAGGAAACCTGAAAGCACACAACGCAGGCATCTTACTCAGGCCCCAAATGTCCCCTGTGAACCCAAAGACTGTGGAGAAAATGGCGAACTCTATCACAAAAATTATTACTATAACTATCTGGGTGGCTCCAAGAGCTCAAATTTCCCCTCTGAAAAGCCCATCAGTGGGGGAGCTATAGTGTGCTAATAGAATAGTGTTGCTGCCTCATTGCAGCATCTTAACATCTCGATTCTCCAACATATGTAGCACCCTGACTTTGACCACATCTAAGATATGATATATAACTGAGAAGGAAATAAAGATAAGACATACTCAAAAAGAACCTTCAATAAAATCCCGCTCCAGCTCTAACTCAACAACTGTGCTGTCCAGAGCATTAGCCATGAGCCACAAGTAGTTATTTAAATTTAGATTACTTACAACTAAATAAATTACGGTCCTATAGTTGCATCAGCCACATTTCATGATGTCAATTGGACAAATATTGAACATTTTCATTATCATAAAAAAGTTCTATTAGACAGTGCTGCTCTAGAAAATAATCTGAAATCTTTATTCATTGATTCATTTGTTTTATAATTTTATGACTTGCTTACTTTGTAAAAGACCCAGTTCTTGGGCATCTGGGTGGCTCCGTCAGTTGAGCATCAGACTCTTGAATTTGATTTTGGCTCAGGTCACGAACTCAGGGTCATGGGATTGAGCCCTGTGTCAAGCTCTGCACTGAGCTGGAGCCTGCTTAAGATTCACTCTCTTTCTGCCTCTCTCTCTGACTCATCCCTCTCTCTGTCTCTCTCTCTCTCCCCTTTAAAAAAAAAAGACTCAATTCTGGGTTCTGGGGGAGGCAGAGATTAAAAGTAAAAGTTAGCTATTTTTGAAGGGCTCACAGTCTGGTGGGTTAATAAATTTTTTAATTTTTATTTATTTATTTATGAGAGAGAGAGAGAGAGAGAGAGAGGTGGAGAGAGCATAAGTGGGCTAGGGGCAGAGAGAGAGGGAGACAGAGAATCCCAAGTAGGCACTGCACTGTCAGAGCAGAGCCTGCCGTGGGGCTTGAACTCACAAACCGTGAGATCATGACCTGAGCCAAAATCAACAGTCGGCGTCTTAACCAACTGAGCCACCCAGGAGTCCCAACAAATATTTTTAAAGAGGAAAAAAGCGGGGCACTGAGTAATGGATATTATGAGTGCATGGAGACAAAACAGCCTAATCTTGCCTTAAAAAGTAAGAGAAGACCTCAAAGAAGAGGTAACATGACATGATTCTTGAAGAGTGAGTAGTCACTTTTCTAATTTACTAGGGGAAAGGGCACTGGACGTGGTGAGAACAGTACATGCAGAGGGTATTTAGTATTCCTGGAATGGAGTGTAAATTTCCAGGAAGAGGTTGGGTGAGAACAGGCTGGCAAAGTGGATGGCACGGTGAGCTAAAAGGTATGAGGTGAGCAGGCGGTGGGAGGAAGGGTTGTTAGGAATTATCACTCAGCGATTAATAGCACTGACATCCAGAACTAGGTTTCTACTCAAAATTCGCCACTGTTAGTTTTATTCTCTTGGCAAGTTTTTAAATCTCTCTGAATCCCATTTTTCTCATCTGTAAAATGGTATTAATAACCCTGCCAAACTTTTATGATTTTTGTGTAGATTAAATGAGACGATGTGCTTGTCACAATGCGTGCCACATGTGAAATAATCAAAAAAGAAAGTTACTATAGTTTATAAAAGGAATGTGTAGCCGCGAAAGGATTTGAGCAGAAGAATAAAATGATTATATTGTATAGAGAAATAAGACACAAGACAATTACCTACGTCAATAATAATAGCCAAATAATAGCTAATATTTACAGAGTATTTACTACACATCAGGCATGATTCCAAGTGCTTTAAATAAGTTAATCATTTAATCCTCTCAACAATCCTATGAGGTAGTCTACCATTACTATCTCCCTTTTACAGATGAGGAAATGAAGGCATAAACAAGTTAAAAAATTTGTCTCACTGCTAATAAATGACAGAATGGGATTCAAACCCAGACATCCAGCTCTTGAATCTATATCCTTGGCCTCCAGGCTGTTCTGCCTCTGTTAGAAATTCTTTGACAAAAGTCTGCCTGATTTTATATTGGATTATTTTCCACCACGGCATGGCTTCAAAATAATTTTATGTAAGTACAGATCTTCAAAAACAACTTTCTCACACCACGAAAGCCAGTAAGCCAGTATGTGTGCTGTAGAACTATTGCATAGAAGGTCATCTGGATAGAAATGGACAAATGCTTGATAAGTTGTGTATCATTAAAAACGTAGGTTCAAAGCTTCCTCAGATAATCAAGACATGACGGCAATCCCAGAGATTCCTCAACAATAGCTGCCTGTAACAACCTCTCATAAAAGTCAGCTTCTTCTTATGAAAATGGGGCTAATGTATGCCTCAGTGGTTTGTAAGGAATATTAAGAGAATAGAGAGAAAGGATTTTTCACTGTGTGTAGTACATAGATGTTCACTGAGAAGTATCTTTCGCTGCTATAATTTTTGTTCTTTTAATTAAGGCATCATGGTCCAATACAAGGCCTGCGGAGTCTTGAAAAACCTTTCTTAGAACTCACTGGAACTCAGTTAAGCATATGGATGGAGAGGAGGGTATCATAGATATGAAATTCTTCAAAATGAACACATTCCAGTGTATGACCTAAACTCCAACTCTCCTTATTTAAGACCTTCTCTGATTCAATTTCAAAAACACATCCCTGTTTTTACCAAAATTTGGGCCCAGATGAGCCTAACACATTGATGTTTTTATTGACTGACCTCACAAAAGGCCTCATCTCTCAAGGAAGTTCCTCCAAATGTCTTTTCTTCTGATATTCTGCTCTTTAGTTTGACATCCATCCTCACGTAATTCCACTTTAATGAGTGAGATAACATAATTATCCTTCAAATTTGTTCCACACCGTTAGAGCACTGCCTCTCCCCAAGCAGTCTTGGCCAGCATGACCAGGCTTTCCCCAGCACAGGGTACTGGCCTGGGTCTCAGGACTGGCCAAGGGAGCATGTTCTTCCCTGCTAATAGTCACAAATAATAACTATGGAAACACGGATCCTCAAATCACAAATTCCCTATTTTTGGTCTTACAAATGTGGTAGGATCAGAAAGGAGATCTAGGGCATCAGCCAGTAAGTCAGAGGAGTTGAAGTCTAGGAGGCCCGGATTTGAGAAGAAAAGAGGTTTAGGTGGCTGATCGATAGTTCCCAAGCCCTGGGTTGAGTGAAATTCTTGGAGAGATTCAGCAGGATGGTGGCTGGTAGAAGAATCAGTAAGTTGAATGTTGCTTTGGCACTTGATTAAGAGCAGATTGCTGTGGGCTGAGTTGTCATGGGAATCTCACTGGACTAGAAAGCTCACTCTGGGTTTGTGGCCTAGAATTACCAGCTATGTGACCTTGAGCAAATCACTTAACCTCTTCTATTCTCTGTTGTTTTTCATTACTAAAATGCAGATAATAGAAAAATAAGAAAAACAGCAAAAAGATTTTTGTCTTTAACTGAGAAAATATATACTGCTTTATACTTTTACAAGTGCCTATAAATTTACAAAACACTCTCACGTAAAGAATTTATGTGAAAGCATCTGGCAACACTGGTGGCTTGCAAATGTCAACTAAAACATATTCACACCAATCTTTCATTGGTACATTCTAATGACTATTTTTAAGGCACAAAGAGAGTAAGTATCATGGCCAAGGTTTTGCTGGTGGTAATTTTATCCAGGCAGTCTGGCTCCTGAGCCAGGGGCCCTAAATACTGCAGCTTGCTTCCTCTCTAGATGGGGGCCCTGCAGTCACTGTTGCTTACCTGAGTTACAAAGGCAAAGGCATCTGGTTGGTTCCTGAGAGACTGAGGACAGCCACTCGGAGCCATCAGCTGACTTCAGGACTCCCACAGCAATTGCCATGACACCACCCCGTACCACTTCCTTGATCTCACTTCTGAGTCTTCATACATACCCTTCCCTGTGTCTAATATCATGATGTCTTCCCTCTTGCGTGCCAAGCCATATCTCTCCATTCTTTTAAAATTCTCAGATGAAGCCTTGGGGCCATGGGGAGTAGGGATTAGAATGGTTTTCATCAGGCTTTCAGGATTAACTAAGGAACAAAACAAAACAACAACAAACCCCTTGTTCATTTTATTGGCACAGGCACAGACTCTGGGACCCTTAGACCTACTCGGAAGACTCACGAAAGACAAGAAGAAGTTCAGGAATTTATAGCCTGAAAAGTGAGGCATCTGTGACTTTAGATGGTTTGTAAGGGTATCTTATTTGATAGCAGCCAATAAAGAAGGAGACAGTGCCAGATCAGATAAGAAGAAAGAACATCTCCGGCCAGAATTAAAAAGGCTATTTTGGGATATGTCAAAAGGAGTCAAGCTAGATTGAAAAAGACTGCAGAGGTGATTAAATAGGTGAGAACAAAGAGAACACTTCCTGAGTTCTGGTTAAGAAGGGAACAATTCTTAATCATCTTTTAATTGTACTTCATAATTAGCCAAGTCACAAATGCCATGGCTGGGATTAAAAGATCTTTCATAAGGCAGAAACTGTGATGAATTTTTTCTAGGGAAAGTGCTGGGGGTTGGAGGATGGTGTGAGTGCTGAAGCCCTTTCAATTTGTGTAACGATTTGAGAAACTAGGTTTTATAAGCATATTTGTTCATAAAGCACATTTTGAAAGATACTGTTGTTCTATTTTTGCCTTTTTTCTCTTTCCAAAGGAAATGAAAACCAGCAATGGAAATTTTTCCAGAGGAACAAAATCTCAACAAACAGTGAAGCAAATAGCCACTGGAAATTGCTTATGAAGCTCCTAGAGATAGTGGATATATGATATCACAGCAATGTTACAACATCTTCAATGACAAGTGGCAAAGAGTAAGAAAATGCTGAAGTTACATCTGAGTGAGTTATTCCATACTAAATATTCTTAATTGGTATCACAGAAGGCATGGAAAACAGGTTAATTACTTACAGAAATAAAACAATAAAATCACCTCTAACAAGCATGCATATATCAATGTACAATTTCTGCTGGAAAAGCAAACACTTTCCAAATTAGAGAGAGTTAAAAAGTCTGTGAGAAAAATAATAATACTTCTGAATAAATTGCTGTTTACATATCCATTCATTCTCTGAACATTTATCTAATGCGTATTCTGTGTAAGACATTTTGGGGCATCACTAGAATTGCAAAAACAAATTAGAAATATATGATCTGCCCTCAAGAAGCTTGAAATCTTGTCAGAAAAACAAACATTTTTTCTCATCTGTATTTTCTTTTTTCTATCTTTGTGATTTCATTTGGGTGATAGCTTTGAATACGATCTCTATGCAGGCTAATATCTGAATGATATCTCTATCTGACCTATACTATGAGCAAGATCTATGTACCCTGCTAGGCCTAACTAGGCCTGTTGGTTGTCTACACAGATGTCTAAGAGGGCTCTCCAAACAAATGTGTCTAAATCAGAGCTGGCCCTTTGGCCATTTCTCCCATTTCTCCCATTCCTGCCTCAGTCCTTCACCAACCTCTATTAATTGTTCAAGGCCATCAGCAAAAAAAAAAAAAAAAAAAAAGGACTGTGGCAGAGAAATAGACAGGATATAAAAGGAACAGAGCTAGAAAGGCCCCATACTTGGTGTAACGTTCTGCTGTCACTGTCCTGAGATTCTTAATAATGTTATCTTTCAACCTGTGTTTTGGATGAGACGTTCAATGAGGCAATGGAGCATGTGTATAAGGAGAGAAGACAACCCGCTGGAAGGAAAACCTTGATATTTTAGTATCTTTGGTGGCACATTTTTCCTGTTTCTTGAACAGGGGTCCCCACATTTTCATTTTTCACTGGGGCTTGTAAATTGAGTAGCTGATCCTGTGTATGAATATCACATAATTTAGATTCAGACAGTGTGGTCTTTCTCCATATTTGCACTCCATCTTAGGTGTGCTAACCTGCCCCTCTTTCCTTTCCCCTTGCTTCTTGCTGGGAGTTTTAAATTGATCTGAGCATTAGCATTTGGACCTTCTGTTCCATGACCTCTAGGATAGCTTGCCTGGCAATGGACTTGGAGGCTACTGTGGCATCACAGCCTTTCTCCACATGATAGCACTCGGCTCCTGCATAGGCCTTCTCTAGCCTGTGTGCATTCTCCAGAGGAAAAATCAATAATATTCAAGTGGTTTCTTTTTCTTTCAAAAGGATATGTTCTTTTTATGCCAGGTAACAGTTAATGAAATATCTTTCTGACAATCCATAGAAAGTCTAAAAAGTAAAAAGATGCACAGTGAACCTCTTATCACAGCTTTCTGGTTTGAAAACCAGGGTCTGCTCCACAGGATTTGATGATTTCATATGACTTCGCCATTGACAAAGCCAATGAAGATTTACATCTTAAATTTCACAACTTTCCAATGACATTTTAAAACTCTCACTCACCAAAAGCAGAAATGGTTTTGAAATCCCAAGAGTACTTTTTGAAGAAAATCTCTTCCCCCTCACAGTGCTTAGTAGAACAATGTCGTATAATATATTTTCCAAAGTACAACTAATTGAAGCACTTTGTCTTTCTTATTTTCCTACGTTTTAAAATACCTATTATGTATGTAATTTTATAAATCAGGTATACTGCAATACTCTCTACCTTTATGTATTTGGGAATTTCATCATTTCTCAGTTTTTAAAAAAGGTCAAGGAAAGCTACACATTTTGGGTCACATCATCTCAGAAAAATGTATCTCTAAAACCACAGCAATATTTTTTAATGTTTATTTATTTATTTTTGAGAGGGGGGGCGGGCAGAGAGACAGGGAGAGTAGAACCCTAAGCAGACTCCACACTGTCAACGCAAAACTCGACACAGGGCTTGAACTCAGGAATTGTGAGATCTTGACCTGAGCCTAAATCAGGAGTTAGATGCTTAACTGACTGAGCCATCAAGGTGCCCTGACCACAACAACCTTAATGAGGTTTGCTTTGGTAGAAAATGACAACAGGGAAGAAGTGAAAAACTACCTTTTTCTTCACTTAAAAAAATTGGCATCATAGGTTGCCACTTCACAGTAATGTCTTAATATTCTCTCATTTAATTATGTAAATCATCAAAGAAGACTGCTGTTTATGGTAATTTGCACGTGTGGAGATCTGCTTCCCAAGGTAAGCTAATTTAAATCAAATTATAACTAAGGGAGATTTACCACTTGTTGATTTAGACAGACAATCATTTATAACTCCACCAAACGGCTAGCAAAGACTGCAGGATTTCAAAAGTGAGGTGAAACAGTGGTGATCCCGCTGTGAAAGGAATCAGCTGAAATGCTGTGGTAGGATTTAGTATTCCTATTGATGTCAGCAAGAACTGAAGGCAGCCTCTTTTGTAAGGGAAGTGATTAGTGAATACAGTTGACCCTCACTACCTCCACATTCAAGCCTTCCTTTACATATGAAGTTCAGGACTGTTCTCCCCAACTAATTCACCACTCTCTTTTGATACAAATCCAGCACTCTTCAGATTCTGCCTGCATTCTAGCTGCATAGTTGTACCAAGTGCTGAATGTAACGGAGAAAAGACCATTGTAAACCATTGAAGTGTTCATGTGTCCTCAGCTCCTTTCTTTCCTTTTTTTACTTTTTTAACCATTAAAGATACTCCATTTCAGTTTGAGAAAATAAGCATGTACAAATCATTCTTTGTTTTATGGGCACAGAGTCAATCCCTCCTTAGCTAACAAAACTGGCCATGTAGGGTCTGATAGACCAAGAAAGGCACACCTCCTCCTGGATGCAGACATAGGTATCTGTAACAATGGCCACAACCCAGATTGGGGAACAAGGAGGATGTTAAGTACAGCAAATGATAAAGACAGTTGGCTTAAGAACCAGAGAGAACTGGGTCCAAAGGCCCATCCTGCCACTCACTTGCTAAAAAATCTTTAAGAAGTTTCCCCTGCCTCTCTGAATCTCATTGTTCTTATGAAAAGAAAGCATTAATTATACATTCTTCATAAGATTCATATGATGACTTGAAAAGCCAATGCATATAAAGCACAAAGTTTTACATAAATGTTCAACTTCAAAAAAATAGCAGCTATGAATAACAATAACAATGATGATAATGCAGAGTTATACATGGAAAATGGGCAATTTCCAAAATACTTATGGGTGAAGAGTAAACAAAACCTTTTCCATTCTGCATGAAAACTTGACCTTCATTTAATTTTCAAGCTGGGTTAATCTATTAAGAGTAATACGTTGGCTGTGTTGCTAATGAATGTTGTTAATGATGAAATGTGGCCCATGATTCAAAAATTGCATCTGGATTGGGAGGCACATACATGAACTATAAATACCTGGTGGGACTTTCCTGAGTGTGCTGAATTTGTCACTGACATGTCCTTGTGGGGACCCTGGAAATTATGCCTATATTATTGTTATTATAAGAGATATTGACTCTTGGAGCATGAGGTGTTGAAACACCTACCCAATGTAGACCCTTTCTCCTTGCAGCTGGCCTGTGTGACACAAAACTCTGAAGATTCCCACAGAAGAGAAATGGCTCAGGATGTCCTGCTGATATGCTAGGTTTCCCATCCTGGTCCTTCTAAGTGAATATGCTGTCCAGTCTCTTCTATGGTAATCTTGTGGGTCTGAATGCTTAACTAAGCCCAAGGAATCACTCTGTAGATATTGCAGAATATTTCAGTTTACTTGTCCACCAAGGCATATGCTTGAACACTAAGAGGATGATGTTAGGATAATAAAGGTTCTGGGGCACCTGGGTGGCTGAGTTGGTTAAGCGTCTGACTTCAGCTCAGGTCATGATCTCACGGTTCGTAGATTTGAGCCCCGCATTGGGCTCTGTGCTAACAGCTCAGAGCCTGGAGCCTGCTTCAGATTCTGTGTCTCACTTTCTCTGCCCCTCCCCTGCTCATTCTCTCTCTCTCTTTCTCAAAAATAAATAAACATTAAAAAATAAATAAAAGAAAAATAAAAGAAAAGGATAATACAGGTTCTGGATCAACTATGAATACTTATGGAATGCTAGAATTTCCCCCTGCTTATAGATATTTTCCCATTTTCTTGAGGGACACATTTCTGCTATTGATGATTCTTAGGGACTGGTGAAGTCATTTGTAGAGGCCAGAGACTTCTTGATTAGAATCAATTCACCAATGAAATCTCCTAAGTGTGTCACATGAAGGTGACCAAATGGAAGTAAAACACAAACCTGCCAGAGAGGAGTTTGTCTCCAGAGACCTACTCAGTGGCCCTCCGAATGGCAACGGCAACCAGAGACATCCCTCATGTTCATTAGATGACTTTGCTTACCCTGGTGGCAACCTGGGGTTCCCAGATAGAAGTAAGCCCCAATGCCCTAAATCATGTATATTAGTTTGTTTTGTTGTTGCTGTAACAAAATGCCACAACATTAGTGGCTTGAAACAACACAAATTTATTATCTTATAACTCTGAAAATCAGAGGTCTGAAATGGGTCTCACTGGGCTAAAATCAAGGGGTCAGCAGGGCTGTGTTCCTTCTGGAGGCTCTGGGGGGTCCAAGGGAGCTCTATTTTCTTGTATTTTCCAACTTCTATAAGCTGTCTGCATTCCCTGGTTCATGGTTCCTTCCTCCATCTTCCCAGGAGCATAAGAATCTTTACATCCATCTCTGACTCTGACCTTTCTTTGACTTATAGGGGCCCTTACGGTTACAAACTAGTCACCTAAGCAACCTAGGATAATCTTCCCATCTCAAACCTTAACGTTTTTTGAAGTTTATCTATTTATTTTGTGAGAACGAATGAGAGAGAGCATGAGCAAGGGAGCGGCAGAGAGAGAGGAAGAGAGAAAAATCCCAAGCAGGCTCTGTACTGTCAGCACAGAGCCCCAAATGGGTCTCATACTCAGGAACCACCAGATCATGACCTGAGCAGAAACCAAGAGTCAGCCACTTAATCTACTGAGCCACTCAGATGCCCCTCAGGATCCTTAACCACCTCTACAAAGTCCTTTTTTCCATGTACAGTAGCAGACTCACAGGTTCTAGAGATTAAGAAGTGAATATGTTTGTGTGGGGGGCCATTACTCGGGCATCCTTTGTTTATAATAAATTAACTTCTCTCTTGTGCAACTAGAATGGTGCTAGTTATGTGTCATCCCCAGAAGAGTTGAGAAAACTGTCACTCAAATAATTTTTGGTGTCCTGTGAATTGGATGAGCAATTTCAGTAGTGAAAGAGTGCTTGGTGAGAACAGTGCCTTAAATGAACAGGAAATGAGACACTGTTAGTGACGGTAGTTTTACAGATTCTTTATAAAATTGGATAGAGAACTAGGCAAAGTATGTACACCATGAAAATTAACTGTGAGCCCAGAAAGCATATGCTAGTGATTTTAAGATGCATTGTTGGATATAAATATATCTATTAAGAGAGAGAGATGGGGTAACAGGAGTGGGAGAGAATGTAAATATGAATAGCTGGTGCCCCTAAATTCCATCTTTTCTAAAAATGTACCAGCTATCAAAGTTGTCTTTCTTTCTTTTTTAAAAGTCTAGCCTTTATTCTAATGACCCTTGCATACTTCACTGGATACTCCCACAAGAAATATTCGGCAAAAAAATGCATGTGTGTAAAAACCATACAATAGCTAGTTTCACTCCTCTTGCAAAAAAAAAAAAAAAAATCAATAGTTGTTTCTGTCCCCAAATTTCATCTTGGGCCTCTTTGTGAAATGTGCAGTTCAATTTAGCATTGATAGGTCATTCCAGTCAGTGTGAGTTTATATACAATTCAGTATTAATTTCCAGCCAACTGGAAACCAAAGCACTCCAGTTATGCAGAGTCACCTCTCCCTAGTACTCTTGACATTGTCTTTTAACTAGTAATAGGAGCCATTGTCGGATGGATTGATCCTTACAATAATCACATAATGTTCAGCAAGAAGGCTGCAAGATTCATTGACTGTCAGTACTCATTTAGAGCTGAGTGAAGCCTCTGATATAAATTTTAGGCTACTTAATTTGGCATTAGAATGTTTTCTAGTATAAGAAAGAGTTCTGTAGTGGTAGACAAGAGGCCTGGCTGCAGTCATGGCTCTGACAGTATCCAGTGTGCATGTGCCCGGACAGCAGTTCAGAGAGCAGAGGGGCCAGTTGGTTGAGTGCAGTTACTGATGGCATCAATAGGGTAAGCTTTTACAAGGAGAAACAGGAGCTGCTGTCCAGTAGAGGACTTGGAATATCTCAGAACCTAAGAGGAAACACTTTCAAAAGAGAAAGCAGAGAAAAATGGGTTAACTTGTCAGACTGTGGTACACTGAGGAAACAAGTGCCAAATTCAGGAAGGAAAGCTCAAAGCAGAGCCATGGGTCTTCTTGAGCATGAAGAGAATAGGAATTGTGCTACCACAGAATTTAAGCCACACATGCACTGTTGCAACGCCTCAGACTCTGCTTCTGATTCACATCCCCACCCCCACCTCTTGATTATTAACTACAAAGGGAAGCTAACATTTCAGACAATACAGAATGGAGGGGGAAAAATATCAGTCCAGTAGGGAAGACAGATCTCCAAACTGGTAAAGAGAAAACAATGATAATAAACTAATATAAATGCTATGAAGGAAGAAGGCTACCGAGAGAATCACAGGAGGCTACCTCCTACTAATGTCTCTAGGAAAGACTTCTCTGAGGAATTTACATTTAAGCTAAAATTAGAAAGAACCTTATGGAGCCTTGGATCTTGAGAGAATTATATTTTCAAATATTTCCCGAGGCAGGAAAGAACTTGTCCTGTGTGAAGAACTGGGGGGAGAAACAACAATGAGGCTAATTCAAGGTGAATAATTGAGGTGAAGTCAGGAAGGTGTATGTGGTAGATTACTCTTAAGCAAATATTCATTTCCTCCCTTCTACCCACTTCCATGGATGAACACACTTGCCCACTTCACTGTTGTTGGACTTGGCCATATAACTTGCTTTGACTTCCCAATGGCTGAGTGAACTTTGCTCACCCTTAAACTTTGGCCTCAGCCATGTCACTTCTTTATCAAAAGGGACATTAGCAAATATGACACAAGAATGTGTTTAAAATGTGCTTGCACAGTTAGGCTCACTCTATGGCACTGCTGTCACTGTGGGGAAAGAACACGCCCTGGGTAGCCCACTGGTGACAAGATGATGAGAGACATGAGCAGCATGTCCAAACTGCAGCTTGGAGCCAAGTCCAGCTGAGTCCTTCCTAGATCAGCCAGCCTCCAGCTGATCTGAAGATGCTCGAGTAAGACTGAATAATTATTGTGTGAAGCCACCAACTTTTGGAGTTGCTTATTATACAGCATTATTATGGGAATAGCTGATGGACCATAGAAGGATCATCTAACAGAGCTTGTGGGAAAATAGTTGACAAGTTTTAAGTAGGGAGTGAGATGATATGCATTATGGTTATTGAAGCTCACTCTGCTGTGAGAAGCCAGCAAGGAAGAGGCAGTAGGAATAATCCATTTGGAGAGAATGGTAGCAATAGAGCAAAAGGGAAGAAAGGTATTTGACATAAATCTTGGACACAGAACAATAATACTTGCTCATGAGTTATATACAGAGAGAAAGGAAAGTGAAGAACTAAAGAGTGACTCCCAGGTTTCCAGCCTGGAAAACTGAGCCACCCTTTGGGGACACCTGGGTGGCTCAGTTGGTTAAGTGTCCGACTACGGCCCAGGTCATGATCTCACAGTCCGTGAGTTTGAGCCCCACATCTTGCTTTGTGCTGACAGCTCAGAGCCTGGAGCCTGCTTCTCTCTCTGCCCCTCCCTGGCTTGTGCGTTCACGCTCACTCATGTTCTCTCTCTCTCTCTCTCTCTCTCTCAATAAATGTTAAAAAATTTTAAAAGAATAGAATGCTTTGAGTTTTCTACTTTGCTATTTTTCTCACAATAATAATTTAAACAGCTATACAGTCAGCACAGCATAAATTACTTAACCGTTACTTTATGTTGGACATTCCTTTGTTTCCTGTTTTATTCTTTTATCAAAATCTCAGCACTTAACTTCTAAGTACATTTAATTTTCATCTATTTTAAATTGGGGGGGGAGGGTGTAGATTCCTAGAAATTGGATAACTGGGTCAATGCATTCCAGTAATGTCTTTTCTTTTTTCCTCCAGAGAGTCCATTCCTTCCCACAGGTAGGAAGTGAAGAATGTGGAAGAAGCACATTCACAAAGAACAATACATTTTGCTTTAGTGAGATGTCACAGCTTCCTTGAGGTTCCTAATAATACCAACAGCAAACTTTTATAAAATGTTCCATATGTGCCAGACACTGTTTTAGGCTCTTTATTTATATATATAAACTGATCTAATTCTATGAAGTAGATACTAATAGTATTCCTATTTTAAGAAATCTGAGACTGACATGCAAAATAACTTGTCTCTAAGAAGGTAAGAAATAGTTGTGTAGAATTCACATGTCTGTGCTAAGGATGATGCTAAAACATCCCTTAGTTCACCACAGGTAACTTATTTGCACTTGTAAAGAAATTGCTTCTCACTTTTGTTTCAAATAATCCTTGTGCTTATTCTAAGGAAATGGTAGATTTTTATCTGATGACTTTTATACCAATTATTTATTTTTCCTAAGCAAATAGTAGACTTTTATTGGAGAAACACTGTAACTGATTAGTTTCTACCTAGAAGATCTGTAGCCAAGTATCCAGCCCACTTGGGCACATACCTTGCTCTGTATACATGTTTATCCTCATTTCTGGTCGCTCTTATGCCTCCACCCTATCTTGTTTCATCATTTACTCCTAATTTTAATTTACACTGTGGTGGATTTTATATATCTTGTAAGCTTCCTGAAATCCTTTCTGAAACAAAGAGAGATATAAATAAATACATAGACTCAGGCAAGTCTTAAAAAAAAAAGAATATCAATATAAAAACATGTCTATGAATTCTGTAGGAATTCATTGATATATATTTGTTTGCTTGCTTTCTTCCTTTTAACAATGTTCTCTGGCACTTCCAATTTTTTTTAAGTGGTATATTTGATAGACTTGATCAAGAAATGGTAACTGAAAGTCTTCTTTTCCAACCAAGAAAGTCCTACTGCAACAAAAGAATTATAATAACAATCCTTAAAATAGTAATATAAATTCTTGTTTTTAATGTTTATTTATTATTGAGAGATACAGTGTGAGCAGGGGAGCGACAGAGAGAGAGGGAGACACAGAATCTGAAGCAGTCTCCAGACTCTGAACTGTCAGCACAGAGCCCAACGTGGAGCTCAAACCCACAAACTGTGAGATCATGACCTGAGCTAAAGTCAGATGCTCAACCGACTGGAGATGCTCCACGTTTGAGCCCAACGTGGAGCTCAAACCCACAAACTGTGAGATCATGACCTGAGCTAAAGTCAGATGCCACCCAGGCACCCTGTAATATAAATTCTTAAATAATGATGATGATGATGATGGTGGTGGTGGTGATGATGACATTTATTGAGTGCTTACTATTCTTCTAAGTAGCAGAAGTTAGGTCGTCACTAAGCATTTTATAACAAATTATCTTATTTAATCCTTACACCATTCCCATGAGAGCCTTTCTGTCACATATACATGTTACAGAGGGGGAAACAGGTTTCAAGGGGTTAAGGAACTTGCCCAAAGTCACAGAGCTCCCAAACAGCAGACCTGGGAATTAAACTGATGTTTGTTCAGCAGTCCAAACTTTGTTATTAATTACACAATATTTACATATATTCTGGCAATGAGCTCCCAAGTTTCTTTAAAATTATTACTGATTTTTCTTTTTAACATTGTCTGCCCTGCTGTAACATTTACCTGAATTAATCTGTCAACCAATTAGAGGAAAGAAATGAGCATTTATTGAATCCTTCCCACACAGTAGGTGTGAGATTAGGCACTTGAAACATTATTCATTTAATTCTTATAACAATGTCAAGTTCATATTTAAATTTGAACATATTGGGACTTAAAAGGTTTGTTACCAATCCAAAGTCAAAATTAGGACTGAATCTAAATGCCTCCAAATTCATGTTTGCTTTGTTTTTTCCACTAGTAGAGTACAAGGCTGACTTTGGTAAATTACAACTTTAATGCACCTCAACCTTCTCATCAGTAAAATGGAAAAACAAGGCTTGCCTTAAATTTCCTAGACAGTGTGCTCATGATGACCACATTTAACAATTAGATGGGTAAAAGTACTTCCCAGGGTTGCTATTAATGAAGGATTTTTTGTGTCCTAGAAGACTGCTTACCCCTGGGGATACAGTCACATCTCCAAGGTGCTCTCTAAATTAGCTTGATAAAAAGAAACTACTGGAACATAATGGAGCCACCCAAAGAGCAGGGTCTGAAAGTGCACATGCCCTCATAATGACCATGTCTGCGCGGGCAGTGCTGTTGACCCTGCTTCCTTATTCGCCACTCTTTCATCCCTTCTGCATTTGTAAGTAAGCGAAGAACAGAGATAAATGTTCCTACCTTTGTAACCAAGCCCAGCTAGCCTACCGGATAGTTTAATTCTCGATGAAACAACCCATAATTTCTAGCCTCCATACAATACTTATGTGGTAGCCATAAGAACATGTCGGACAGATCCCCCCCCCCCCAACTACTGGGAATGTAACTAACCAAGGCCCCCAACGGCTGTCCCCTAAAATCTGACACCAGTCCTGCCCAGAGGCCATGCTTCCCATAGGCTACTGCCAGTCAATGACTGAGCAGTCAGGGACCCTAAAACAGGACAAAGCCTGGGAGACAGACTTGTCTAACAGCCATCTTTGGCTGCAGGTGTCCCCAATGGCTTTCGGGAGCATGCACACCAGGCTAGGATCTTCCCCCTCCCTTTCTCCTTCATTGGAGCCAGTCTTGGGTCAAGGTCAGCATTTCACCCAGACTCTGCCTCTGTCTCCTTATTGTCATTCACAGGCATTTCCTCTCATAAAATCCTCATACATTTAATCCCACATTGGCCAACGCTGCTCAAGACTAACACATTTTATGTTTCCTGCTGCTTAGCTTTCTCTTAATTCTACCCTTCAGACCTTTCCCATGGAGCAATAATTGATTCCCCCAAGTCCCAAGCTCCAGCTGGAAGCTTCTCCTATTACCTCTTACCTTTACTTCTTTCAGGATACCTAAGCAATTTTACCATAAATTATGGTTGTCTATGTAGATATTTTATCTCCTCTACCAGATGTTGAGCCCCTTGAATGTAATGGCATCACAACTTATTGATACATGTAGCACTCCATGCTAGGCATTGTGCATGAGTTATACATATGTTCCATATCTAATTAATCCTCATCGACACTCTGCTAGGTATACCTTATCAATTCCGTTTTACAGAGAAGAAAATTGAAGCCCAGAGAAATGAAATGACTTGCCCAAAACTACACAGTTAGGAGCAGACCTGATTTTGAATGTGGGCTTTTAGACTAAATCCTGTGCTCAAATTATAATTTAATCCCTATCAAAAGCTTTGCTGATATATAATAAGTGCTAGATAGCTCAGCCTGTTTCTTATCTTAAGTCTTAGGAAGCAGAGGGCTAAATTTCATGCCCCCTTGGAGCAGACGTCCTTTACATTGGGGTTCAGTTTTTGTTCTGTAGCCTTAATCTTAATGGTATGTATTTTTTTTTGTTTTATTGCTATAGTTCTTTTTGAAAAAAAATTTACTTATTTATTTTGAGGTGGGGGTGGGGGAGCAGACACGCAAGGAGAAGGGTAATCCCAAGCAGCCCCTATGCTACAGACGTTGACCTCACAAGCCGTGAGATGATGATCTGAGCCTAAATCAAGAGTCAGATGCTGAACTGACTAGGCCAGTCAGGGTCCCCTTTATTGCTATAGTTCTAATGTACATTAGTCTTTTCTTTTGAGGGTGTGGGCAGGTATAAAAAGCAAGCAAGAATTTCTGGACTTTGGGGTTCAGATGCATGGAAACATGGAAATATATTTCTCTGACAAAACCAAAACAAACTATAAAAATGATCTTAGAGGAAGTAGAAGCCAGGTTGTGCTTTTCTGTTAAAACAAAAAGAAATTAATATTTACAAATTCACACAGCAAGATGGTTCTGGAACTTAGAATGGAACTCAGTCCTCCCAGTTCCCAGAGCAAAGACCACGTTGCCTTCATAGCAGAAAGGAACAGCATAATGTCTATGGTGACTATGTTTAAATGTATATTCATGTGTTTTGAGACAAGGTATTTTGTAAGTGGAAACCAGGTCTATGAAGTCCCTTACTTGACTTAATGGCACTTATTCACTCTTGAATTCTTTATTGCAATGTTCTGTTTGTAGTGCAAATTGCATTATTAAGTATTGATGAAAATTCCTAAAAATATACCTCTATCTATCCAAAAGTTGGATACAGTATTTGCATGAGTTATGAAAACTGTTGTATATAATGAGTCGGAACACTGCCTGGTGAATTCTACGGTAAAAAAAATTACAGTCCGGCTCCATGAATGTAATTATTCAGGCACCCAGTCTGATTTATCATCTTGATGAGAAACTAAGCCATGAAATATTCTCTGCTAGAAATCAGCCTTCGTTCATTTCACAAATACACTTGAGAGAAACAGGAGGGGTGAGAAAAACAACAAATGATCTGCCAGGACTAGAGGAAACATATTTCTTTTTCTTTACTTAAAAAAAAAAAAAAAAACTTTAGTGATCAAATGTTAATTTTGAAATAGATAAATGGGAAAATAACTACACACTCTATGTTTTTGGCACTGTAAGCCTGACTCAGAGCTAGAGATGTTTGCTTTCACACCACTTACTCAAAATCAAAACCTAAGGGTGAGAGATCCAGAGGGAGGAGCTTCTGGGCAGGAGGCACAGAGGCATTAGGGGCTCCCCACACAGACACCCTCATATGCCACAGTTGGTAGTGATTAGTCCTTTGCAGGCAGCAGTGTCTCTGTTGGCCTCTGCTCGCTGCTCATTGCACAGATTAGTGAAAATGAGTCACAGCGTGTGCAAGCAAGTGGGGCTGACGGAATCTGCAGAGGTCAGCTTGCTGAGAAATCATTTCAAAGGAAAATAGGAACTTCCGACAGATGGAAGAGTGGGAAGCTGATAAAGATGTTTCAGGGGAAAGGGAAAGGTGAAGTGGGGGGAAAAAACACTAAGCTTCCCAGCTCTGAACAAGAGAACACTTAATGAATAGGCACTAGAAAGGCAGCAAATATTTTGAATTTGCTCTTTTTTTCCAGGTCTTTTTAAAACACCTTTTACATGCATCTAATATTTTGGCTTTTCTGTTCTTTTGATACAACTGCTGTCACTGAGTGGTGGGGGTGGGTGGGGTGAAGATGGGATGTGGAAGCTGGCAGTTGCCTATTCTGATGTTTAAGAAAACAAACCCTACCATGTTGGTCTTAAGCCATTTTGTGAAGGCCCCTGAAATTCTAAATGTTTAAAAAGCATTTAAAGGCCCAGCCTCAAATGGGATGGATATAAGCAATACCTGAACCTATTGTAAATGAGACAGTGAAAACAGAATTTGTGTGTATGAGGGTGTATAAGTGTGAATGTATGCCTGTGTGCTTTGTGGAGGCAGGAGCTTAAACTTGGACCAGGAGACTCATAGAGATGCTTCTGACAACAAAGGTAAAAGGTTATGAGAAATCGAATGTGTGCTAAAATGTCTTAGCATGCTGGAGACCTTTCAGTGTAGTCTGGTGGTTAAGAGTTCTGTGTCATGGAATCAGACAAGGCAAACTTTGAATACAGTCTTACCTCTGGATCTGTAACCTGGGCATTTAGTTAACCTCTCTGAGCTTGAATTTTCATGATCTTATAGGGTGCAGGTGATTATATTTAACTTGAAGGGTTCCTGTGACGTAAGGCAAATAAAGCATTGATTTCATTATCTGAGACAAGGGAAGCACTCAATAGATTATTATTATAGTATTGTGAGTACTAAGCCTCTGCCAGTGCCAGATGTGAAAATAATGGAAGTCTAATCTCAAAGAAGAATAGTATGCCCTCTTCAGAAACATCTGTGCTGGAAGCTTTAAAAATCAACCAGTAGGTAGCCAGGAGATACGAGTTAAAGACCAATTACAGTGCTGATGCCCATTCCCCACTACATGGAAGGAACTATAATGTGGCATCCTCCCATACCTTGCATGTGTCCATCAGAGCTACTGAATCATCAAGATGAATCAGAAACTCTGTTAGAAGCCTTTGCTCATAACTCTTCCCAGATGAGCTGCAGCATAAGTGAAGAGACTAGTTTCCTTCCTCTTTGAAATGCTAGGGAACCATGATCCTCGTATCCTTGGAAATAGGGGATCAGCCTAAGTCCATTTAGTTGCATCAAAGTTGTGGAATACCAGGGTGCCGAGAGAAAATTCTCTGTCCTCCTCAGGAGGCACAGAGGGAAGCCACCCTGGATCATTTTGAGAGAGAAAAATCAGAACCATGTAAATGTCACCTGTTTTCACCACGTGGTACTACAAGATTAACAACCAAGAGTTAAGTACGGAGGGCCATTCTTCTGAAATCATGCTTTTCTCTTGTCCCACCTAGCAGCCATGGGCTCTGTGAACACGAAACCATGTCTCAGCCATGTGTCTATTCTACTTGGGCACTTGAGCAGTATTTGAATGGTCTCCTAACAGCTCTTAGAAGTGTTTGTTGACTTGATTTGTACTTTTAAAGACATCTCCTTGGGGCACCTGGGTGGCTTAGTCTGTTAAGTGTCCGACTTTGTCTCAGGTCATGATCTCACGGTTCGTGGGTTCGAACCCTACATCAGGCTCTGTGCTGACAGGACAGAGCCTGGAGCCTGCTTTGGATTCTGTGTCTCCCTCTCTCTCTGCCCCTCCCCTGCTCCTGCTCTCTCTCTCTCTCAAAAATAAATAAACATTAAAAAAATAAAATAAATCTCCTTTGGCATAAAAATGCCTCAGTGACCCCCTCTTAAGAAGCGTGATTTATCATGTAAAAATTGTTTAAATTTATATGATACTATTCCTGTGTCTCTTTTGAGATGTTAATCTAGTAATGTTCTACTGAAAGCAAGCAGCAATGATTTGGCATCTCCTCTCCTTATTCGCTCAAATATTTCCTTACCAAAGAGAAAAGCAATGCAAAACATTCTCAGGGCATTTACAAGGTCTTATTCACCTTTGTCTCCTCTAAACCCAAATACCGTCTCTGGCTCAGGGTAAACATTCAACCCATCTTCACTGAATGAATGAACAGAGAGGGGCAAATAGGACAAAGATCATTTATAATCATGCAGAAGAGTTAGCCCATATGTTTTCCACTGCCTCATTAGTCACTCCTCAGAAGATCTGTTCACAGTGGCTACAAGTTCATTGTAAAATGTTGAGATTTACAACTCATTTTTCCCACAATTTTGTATTGATATCACATTTTTGGCATCTGCATACACTTCTATGATTCTTCTTTTTAAGTGTGGTCACAACTGTTACATTTCTTTCCTCTGCTAAAAATAATTTCCATTTATTAAACATCCCATGATACCTCGCTTAATACAACACTTTGAAATCTTCAAGAAAGCCCTCAAGTCATTCCTATTAGAGAAGGTCACCTTCCCACTGACTCTTCCAGCAGCTTCCTCAAGGCCACAGGTGTGCTAGTGTGCCCCTGGGTTTGGGGCACAGATTAGACTGATCTCAGGAAATTATCCTGCCGTTGTCACTCCAGAGACTAATTTGAGTAAGCAAGACCCCACAGAATTAGGCTTTTTGGTCAGTGTGCAAGGGCTATCTGTGGATGGGCTTTGCTCAAAAATAGAAATTACACCTGTTGGCTCTGTCCAACAATGAGCAAAAGCCACAAATATGCTGCCACTAATTTTAGTAGTGAAGTTTTTGGTGCAACCTGTAGATTTGTTCGGAAGTGGTATGTTTTTGAGATTATAAATCTACCATAAGCCATTGTAATTTTCACCATATAGACACAGTCTAAGTCCTCAGCTCTAGTAATGTTGAACCAGATGTTCAAAGTGTAAAATCCACTAAAAGAATGTTTGGCCCTGAGCCCAGCAGACTGGTAGCTTCAGCCTGGCTTAATTCACAGTTTTGCATTTCTATTATGTTTCTGGGCCACAAAGATGTTTAACTTGTTTTTCCGGCTGCAGCTGTTTTAACTTTCTCTTTTTAGCATTTTATTTATCATCACTAGGGAGGAGAGTGGTGGGTGATGTATGATGACCTCCAGCTATTTTGACTGCCAGTTCTAGAGTCCCTTTTAATTGACTTCTAAATCTAGGCTCATCTTTGAGTTTGCCTTCATAATTTTGTTACCATAGCTATTGCAGTAGAGTATCTCTCTACTGACTGATCTTTACTTAACTGACTTATATCATTCATCTCCAAAATATATGAAGTGAGACCAGCCCCTCTCCACACTGAACTCTCTCATTCAGCAGGGTCTCATTAGTAAACCCATACACTTTTACTCCCATAAAATGATGTGGCTGCTTTCCAGTGGTCACTTATATATGTTCCTAAACCCAGTAATATGGTTGTTCTTATTATGGCATTTATATAATTGGATTATAATTAAATCAACTAATTAAATATGAATATGAAAATAAAGAGAATTGTTGTCAAAAGGGAAATTGCATTGAGGTTGGGGGAAGATTTTTCTTAAGGTATGTATAGATGGGATAATTGTAAACAGTTTTGGGGGAAACCTGAGAGCCACAGAGACTAGATACATACTGATTAGCAAATGTCTCAGAATCCTGATCTCATGTCCAAGGAACTGAACCTGGACACTTAACTGACTGAGCCATCCAGGGGCCCCGAAAATGCCAGTTTTAAGAAAGACATAAGCAGTTCCCCGAAGCACATTATTTCTACCCTGGAAGCTTTGGAAATTTAGGCAGGGGAATGTAAAAGATTTGAATTAATTTAGTAGTCAGATAATAGGAAAGGTCTTAATCACAGTTAATGGTGTCAACAAAGGCTTTAGAGTTCAAAGGTTTGTAGCCAGGTTGCAAATTATATCCTGGCTACAGCAGTTGTAGAGCCAGGAAAAATTTTCCAACATAATTCCACCCTTTCTGTCTCTGTTTTAAACAAAGTCTCTGGTTTGAGAAAGAGGGAATTACATGAGACTATGCTTTGTATGTCTTCTGATAGACCCCTTGCTAAATGACTACAAATTGCTTACCTCAAAGCCATGTGGCTTCCACAAGGTCCAGTTTATGTCTGGAAGTAAGGCCTAGTAAGGAGCTCATTAAATTTTGTGATGTCAGAACCAAGTAACATGCTAATAGAGTTCTCTGCCATTTCTGTAATCCCATTTTACAGATCACAAAATTGATTAAGTCAGTAGATTCATTTAGTAGAATCTTATCTTTCCAGGTCATAATACATTACAGAGTGAATGGCAGCATCTGGTGGAAAATAATGTATTTAGGCCAGTTTTATGCATTACATTATCCTGGCTGAAGTAAGCAAGGTAGTAAGAAATCTTAGAAGTGGGTACCAAGTGTGAGGCACACACACACACAAAAACCAACAAAAAAACTATTCAGAGAATTTTTAAATTATCATGAAAATTCGTTACATTGGGAGGAGAGACTAGACTCACCTGAAGATGTGCAAAGCACACTTCCTAATGATAATACACCAAACAATTGGCCAAACATGTGCTCAGGAAGATCCTTCAATCTTTAACATTCAGACATTGGTCTGATTTCAAAAAGGGAGACAGAGGAAAAACAGCATTTATTTTAAACACATTTCTTTTGTTAGTCATCCTTGCTGGGGATATTCCGCTTCTAGAAAGGAGAGAATTGTGCTTTTATTATTACCCTAGTCTACTGCTTTAAAATGATTTTCAAGGGGCGCCTGGGTGGCGCAGTCGGTTAAGCGTCCGACTTCAACCAGGTCACGATCTCATAGTCCGTGAGTTCGAGCCCCGCGTCGGGCTCTGGGCTGATGGCTCAGAGCCTGGAGCCTGTTTCCGATTCTGTGTCTCCCTCTCTCTCTGCCCCTCGCCCGTTCATGCTCTGTCTCTCTCTGTCCCAAAAATAAATAAATAAAATGATTTTCAAGGCTCAAGTTTATGTTTTTAAGCATTTCTCCCATTATGGACATTTCCAGTTAATATATTCAATTGAAAGTGGCCAGGCAATATAAAGCTTCCTTTAAACACTTTAATATAAACATGTGGAAGCTTCACAAAACAGGTAGCTTTCCCAAATATCAGTCTGGAAGGACAACACCATCTTGCCAAAAGGAAATTAAGAACCATGAACCTTGTGACTTGCCTCCACTCCTCTCACCAGGCATAAACACCTTAATATTCTCCTCAGACTCTTAGGGAACAAATTAGAGGTCACCTTTAAGTTTGCACTTACTTCTAGACTTCAGGTAACGTTGCTAATTCTATTCCCAGGCACCATCCCACTTTACACGCAGCCACTCCCTCCCCCTGCTTTACTTTGGGATTGACTCCATATGAGGCAGGATGGTAGGACACCTTCTGACAACTTCTGATCCTCCCACTTATTGACAGGAGTGCCTTTTCACTTTATGAGACCTTATTTTCCACATACCCACTGCTATTTCCCTGCAAGGACTCATAGGCTCTGATCCTTAGGTCTCCATGAAACAACTTTTATTTTTTCCCTTAAAAAAAAATAATTCTATTTCTCATCTCTGTCACCCAGGAGGCACTCAGCAACAGTGACGGACGTAAGTTACTATTTCCATCTGATTGCATTGCTAGGAATTACTGAATTTCCCCATGAGGCCACTTGTACCTATTTCCTGATGGTTCCAAAGATGACAGTCAATCCCTGAAACCATTTCATGCTATTAAGACACAAATTAATTATTACTGAATAAATTATATATTTGATTCAAAATTCAGGCTAACTGAAAAAAATTAGATTATTACTATCATCCTGCACAGATTTTATTATTAACTTGTTCATTTGGAATTTAATAATTCTAGGGAGGTCAAATAAATTATTTAAAATTGTATTCTGCCCTCAGACACAAAACCAACGTATCTCCAGGCATTCAATTACTCATCATATTCAGCTTCTTCAGAAGTCAAGATGATGTCTGGCAAATAATTATGGGGGGAAATAGGGTCACTGATCAGCTGTTAGGCACCAATTATTGATTATTTTAAGCCAAATTAGTTGTTTAAATTATTATTACAATCTAGGAACAATAGAAGAAAATATCCAAATTATGCTTCTGATGTGATCGTGGGAAAAATAAAGGGGCTGATCAATTTCTCAGCAACAAATCCACAAAAGGTCAACTCAGGGATCTGTGGAGACTGCTGATATTTAACATATTTTACCCCACAAGAAGGCAACCGCCTTTAAAGCACATATATCTGCCCATTCCACAGTAATATGTAACCTAATAAAGAACCACTGCTCCCTAGCTACCCATTGTCTGGGTAGAGTTGTTTATCTTTCTTTAGCAAGCTCTACAGAAAGAAGAGCAGTTTTCCAAAACTTAGATGAACAGTCTGGGCTTACAAAATAGCATTTTGGTTTTCTCACAGTAGCAATTTTAGGCGACACTAGTGCTTGGCTAGGAAGCTGAACACAAGTTATAAACAACCATTCACATAACCACCGGGTGGACATTAGGATGGAGCCAACTTTTATGTTCAACATCTCCACTGTGAAACCAGTTTGGCATTTGGTTTTGTAAAAGTAGAAGGCGGTCTGTGCCGGGGGTGCTGATGTGGATTTCTTGCTGTGCTCAGCATCAAGCAGCAGGCTGCATTAGTTATATTCAAATGCAGGTTGTGATAAAGCAAAGAAATTAAAAGGAGCACCCCCAAAAGACAGCTTTGTCAAAGGAAGGACAGATGGCGATCCAAATAAGAGAACTGTAGCAAAGAGGGTGCGAACCAGCCAGGGCAGCAACACTCTTCCCTTCCACTGTCTCCTGCAAATTCTTGTCCCTGAAAATAGCTGATCAGGTGCTCGAGGAATGTTTGCTCTTAAAAGGCATTTATAAAACTTTTAAGTCCATTTTAATAGTGTGCGCTGTTCGAAGACACAGTACAGCTCCATTTTAAGCCATTCTTCTTTACATGGGTTACGTCCTGCAGTTATTAATATAAGCAACACACAGTTGCAGGCTGGGAACAGGTAAGATGATTGGATCTAAACTCAGCCTAGAAAGGCACAAAGTTTTTCTTTTTTCTATATATAAAACTCCAGCATTTGACTCTTATTAATTTTTTGTCCAATTAAGACAATGGAGTATAAATGTATATGTAATGTCTTGTCCTTTACATTATTTTCAGTACATTATAAGTCCTAATCCACACAGTTTATCAGTGAAATAAAATTCTATTTGCTATGCACCCCTGGCCATTTAATTTTTAACAGACTTCTGTAAGTAAATCCACATCTGTCTCTTTGTCTTAAAAGAATTAGAATTGTAACAGGGTCAATAGACCAATTCTGCTGAAATGCTGGGAAACTGAATTTGAGTTTTTTATCTCCTCTGGCCTGGTGGGAAGTCATGCTCTCTGCTCACCAGCAGGTCACAGTAACTAGGATATGCACCAATATTAGAATTCAGCAGGCATGTGGACAAAATATTCAGATAATTAAGATCATTTAAAATAATTTCTTTTGAAAAAATAAGAGGGGCGCCTGGGTGGCTCAGTTGGTTAAGCAGCCGACTTCAGCTCAGGTCATGACCTCACAGCTTGTGAGTTCGAGCCCCACATTGGGCTCTGTGCTGACAGCTCCGAACCTGGAGCCTCTCTCTCTGCCCCTCCCCTGTGCTCCCTCTCTTTCTCTCTCCCTCCCTCTCTCTCTCTCAAAAATAAATAAACACTAAGAAAATTTTAGAAAGAAAGAAAGAATAGAGGAGGTATATTTGAGACAGGGAGATGGAGACTTTGAGAAAATAGAAAGAAGAGGGTGGAGGAGGAAAGAAGGGAAAGAAGAGAAGCAGAAAGAGGGAAAGGGAAAAGTCAGCATTAGGCTCCATGGTTGACAAATGGGCAGCTGGAAAATGTACCACTCAAGATTTTAGACTTCTTCTACACTGACACCACTCCTGTGGTTTCTAGAGTCTGATTTATACTCATGCTGCTCCTAGCCTCCTCCTGACCCGTTTTTATGGGGCCAGGTAGTTTCTGCTTTTACAGCATCTATACCACCTGGAGACTTCTAGTCTCCCAAACGTTAGACTCCTAGGATGGTTAGTCAGCTTTTTCAGACATCTCTCGAGCAATACAGACAAAAGATAACTAAGAAATAAGTAGAATGGCACAGACTACAAAGGATATATGAGTTCAGAGGTGAGAAGTTATGAAGTACCCCTATGGGGACCAGGAAAGGGAGCAGGAAGTAGTTGCTGCTAACCACCCACGTGAGCCTCTGTGACAGGTCCATGACAGAGTTGGAGTCTGATCAGGAGGAGAAAAGATATAGCAGTGGTCATTTCCCTACCCTTCCCACAGAGCTTCATGTACCAGACCTGCTCAGTGTCCACACACCTAGGCTCCTGGAGCCCTGGGATGGCAGGATCAGTAGGGCGTCCAGCCTCAAAGATGGGCCATTGGTAATTTGTCCTTGATGCCCCTCCCCCTCATTTTGCCTCAGCAACCCTGGGTCTAGGACAGGTGCTTAAAGGTCTTACCAATTACATAGGAAACGCTTATATTGAATAAAGTGTGCCTCATATGCAGCAGAAGCAGCCAAATCAAGCTTTAACATCCATGACAACTGGCCCTTGTAGGGGCCTCCTAGACAGAGAAGAAAAGGAGAGCTCTGCCTTGGACAGCAAATGAGGGAAGAAGAGAGGGTGTGAGTCCAATAGGGTTAAGGAAGCAATTATCCCACCAGTTTACATTTGGCTTGAACACAGAAAACAGGTGCATTGCCATTCTTGCTGACTAAGAGAGGTCCCTTCAAGAGAAGGGAGAAGATTCACCCTTCACCCAAAAATGAGCTCTGCCACCATTTTATGCATGGTTCTCTCTTCTCTCACAGCTATATGAAAGGGTAAACAGAGGTTAAAGGACTTCTTTTTACCATCTCCTTTTTACACCCTCACTCCTTCTATGGGATTTCTTCCAAGAGCCAATTTCCTAATTCTGATCCCATTTCTCTCCTTCCAAATTAATGTTCCAGTTGCTTACATTAATGTCCTTCTCATTTATTCTGGATAATGCAGAGAAGCGGTTATATGTTCTTAACTCTAGAAGACAGTGAATGTTTAGAACTAACATAAATGTTTTCCTGTTTATTTGCTAGTTTTCACTATTCTCTGTCCTAGCACGTGTCCAAAATAAGGTTGATTTCTGCCAGCTAATCTTCACATCTGTCGTGGTTCAGTCCTTAGCCATCCATGGATGAGTTATTTACCACTGCATGGGTTTGTGCCATGACCCCCGCTCATGGCCTTGCCTAAGAACCCCAATGAAATGAGAGAAACCAATTATTTACATTTATCCAATGAAAAGGTTAGCCCTTCCATTTAGCCCTTTTGTTCAAAAGCCAGGGCAAGTTTTATAGTAAATAAAACACAGATTTTTATAAAAATTGAAAAAAAACACAACTGTATGAAATGGAGCCTGGAACTTAACAGGAAGCATCATGAATAATAACAGTTCAGTAACTAAGTGATAAATAGTAATATTTAGTCACAAGGCTGGGAAATATCCAATTTATATATCATATACACAGAAACCTTGTAAAGTTCTAACACCTGTACCAAATACAATTCAGTTTGTATGTGGACAGGTTTGTCAGAGAAGTGAGATAGAATGACACTATCTTATCCCTTTCTCATCCTCTGTGAGAGACCTTTCTTTCTTCCCACACCAGGACTCCAGTATCCAAAGCCATTGGGTTCTCTTTTCCCCCTTAAAAAAATGAATTTTCTGAAAAGATGCCGATCATGGTCCTGTAGGAAAGTTAATGTATATCATGGTGTTGTTTCAAATATAGGGTATATTTACATTTTAAAATACCTGTAATTTATGTCCATGTTTCTTTTAAAAATATAGAAGCATTGAAAAACAGACAGAGGAGGAGTGGGAGAGAAGCCTTCCCGGCTCATGGAAATCCCACTGTCCATGTGACAATTTGCTCAAAACAAGTGGATAATGGCATCAGTAGCACCTGAGATGACATCTCAGCGCTACCTGGATCTAGTGGGCCCTGTGAAGTCATGTATAGCTGGCTTATTCACCCCTTGATTCTTGTCAGTGTCCCTGACAGTGTGATGCACAAAACTAATGCTTAACAGTGGGGTTGGAGGTGATGATGAAGCCCTCTGAGTGCTACACAGGCAAATAGAAGCTGAGATAGGTTTCCTGCCTGTGTGTTCTTGGTAGAATTACTGTTCCATGATCTAAGTTTGGCATTTGGTGACCTTGTCATCAAGGAGGTGGAACTTAGGAATTAAAGTTATGTTTCTGGTGACACACAATCTGGATTCTATTTCTTTCCTCAAGCCTGAAAATGACCCTGGCCAGTCCTATGATTATCGACTAGAATTAGCAGTGGAGGATTTCTAGTGAAACCATAGCTCAGTGGCAGGAGGATAACATTTATAAGTATCCTGGAGGGAGTTGCTGGAGTTTTAGGGGCAAAGTTTAATGTAGCTGTTTCTTTCCCTTTTGAAACCTGAGGCCACAAAATAAACAATATTGTGGTTTTATTAAAACACTAAATACATGGTGATTTTCCACTGACATTTACCTAATCATGGCAAAGAGTGTACCAAAGGGGCTCAGACACCCCTGCAGATTTGTGCTTTGTAAGCTGTACCATCAGCAAACATTTGCAGCAGAAGCAGGGAGGTGAGCTAAATAGGGAGCTCTCAGGTCATGTGTATTTTGAGGCTAACTAAATATGGAGTTTGTTTTTGCTTTGCATCTATCTCTTCAAGTCCAGCTTCATCTTTGCAAATAAAAAAAGAAAGACGCAATTTCCATGTTATTCCATCCAACAGTTCAAGCATAAGAAATTTTAGAATTTCCTATTAAAGGTTATATCCCAGACCAGGTATGTCTGATCTCCTCCTTGAAGATCCAGGTATGTCAAAACTTCCCTGAAGATCAGGAAAAGCCTGGTTAGCACCTGAGTTTGATCAGATAGTACAGTCACAAAGCCAGAGACTGGGTGCCAACAAAAAAAGAATTCTGAAGTCAAAATCACCGAATACAAAGCTTTAATCAAGTCTAATCAATGTGTGAAGAACTGAGATGAAACCAAAAGATGTGGGGTTGCTAAGGGCAGTTAGAGTATATCACAGTTTAGTATAGAGTATAGAGTATATCCTATACTATATTTAGTATAGTATATATATTAGTATATTAAATATTAGTATATTAAATATACTATATTTAGTATAGTATATATATTTAGTATAGTATATATATTTAGTATAGTATAGAGTATATCCCAGATTAGGGATTGGGACCATTTAGCCTTAAATACTGACTCTAACACTTAACACTTGTGTGGCCCTGAGCACAGTACTGGATCTCATTAAGCTTCCATTTCCTCATCTATAAATGGGGGAAAGTATTACTGCCTACGTTGTAGGACCGTTCTCCTTTTTGAGAAAACGTTTGCAAAGCACTCCACACAATGCCTGACAATCAATTAAGTATTCAATAAATATTATATACGATGATCACCATCAAACACAAACTAGAGCAATAAGCAGCAAAGTTAAGCTTGAAACAGGAGGGCCTCGAGCATTATCGTCCAAATGCTTAGGATGTCTGAATATGTTTTTTAATGACTCACCAGTTACACAGTGAGGAGTTCACCCTGAAAGTAATGGCACACAAAAGTCAACAGGTTGCTCCGCACCACAGGTCCAGGGAGGAGAACAGTGCCTCCACAGTAATACCGAGGGGTACCTAAGGATCCTGTACATGAAGGGTGTCTTTCTTCTACTCTTTCTGAAGTTTCTGGCATTCACACCACTTTTAGAAGGGTTTTCTTAAGAAGGTATACGATTTCCTTGATTCGGGCAGGGATCCTAACCAAGGGAACTGAGTAGCAAGCACGTGTAAGGTTTCTCAAGCACTGGCTTGATTCATTTGTTTGATTGGCTTAATGCATTTGGTTGATTAATCTATCACATAATAGTTCATTTATTTTCTTAACAGGCCTTTCTGCTCCTGTAGAAACTATGGAGATGGGAGTTAAGTATCTACCATCATCACCTGGCAGGAAGCTGGCTTTTGAGGGCACTTTTGCAATGAATGAACATTATGGTGGAGAGAAAAAGGTCGTCCATATTGTCATCCTAGGCTAAGAACTTGGTTTACCAAAACACATGGACACTGGCTTTTCATAAACAATGGCCCTGAAGGAAAAGTAACCAAGAGTCCACTGATTAGGGACTGTAATATTTGGGCCAACTGTAATATTTGGCCATCCATTGTTTTATTTGGCACTGGACCAGGTGAACAGATTCTGCCGAGTAGCTGAGCACTAACTAGGCAGCAAGTTGCATCCAAAAGCCCACCATCTGCATCAGAGCCCTTTACCAAGTTACCATAGGTTACATCATTCCCTTTGCTTCCTCCTGCATTCTCCCCCATTCTTCCCTCTCCATCAAATGAACTCAGTCTTCTCTTCAAGTAGTCATCACTACCCTTTAATTTATGAGATTGTCCCCCCATTTTTCCTACCTCAAGGCTGCCAAGCCCTCACAATTTTCTCATTTAAAATATTTCTGAAATATCAACAGATGTTTACTAAGTATTGGAGAGTAAGGGAGTGACACCTTGAGAATGACCCACTTTCCCTTTACCAGAAGACAGAAGTCAAGGTGAATAGGTTTATAACTCAGCTCTATCTCCTTCTGGCTATATAACCTCAGGTAAGTTACATAACATAAGTGTGCCTTAGTTTCCTCATCCATAAAACTGAAATAACAAGAGACCTCTCTCATAAGGCATACGAATAAGGTAACCCAATGCAATATGCTTAAAACAGTGTCTGGTACGTAATAAGCATTCAGTTAATGCAGGCTATGTTCATACTTACTTTGTAGCATGTGCCTCCAGAAAGGATATGGATGCTTAACTGCATTGTACACAGATCTTCTAGTCAGAATTATAGTGTCTCACTATTGGAAAATTTTCCTTTTTGGGTAGGAACTTCCTTTATTCTTGTGGCAATAACATATACTTTAGCAGGGGCTGGTAATCCAACACAATTCTAATGTACTCACCTTTTATGTATATGGTAAGATACATCAGTGATTACTATAATGATCAGTAAGTTTCAAAAATGAACCACATTTCATCATAATCGGTGTCTCATAGTAGAAGGAAAAAAGGAGAATTGTTACTTTTGAATTTCAATGGGAGGATTTAAAACCATGATAACAGATTGGGATTCAAATTTTCACACTAAGCCCAACATAGTAGATGAAACATCAGCAATAATGGAAAGATATGGAGGGCAATTTTCTAAGATGTTTTTTCTTTTATAAACTATTATTGTCTTTTTTTTCTCTGAAAACTTCAATACATTGTAAAGGTGTCAGATAATTCAAAGAAGTTGCTTCAAAACCCTCTGAGCTCTAAGCCTGATGCAACTTTTAAAAATGTTTTTACTGAATTAGAACATACATATAGAAAAGTGCATGAATTATAGATGTATAATTTGATTAATTTTTACAAACTAAATACTCCCATGTCACCAGTTCTAGATCATGAAACAGAACATGACCAGAACCCAGAAGCCCATGGGCCCCTTTCATCTCATACCATCTGAAAATAACTACCACCTTTATTTCTGATACTATCAATTAGTTTCACCTCCTTTTGGACTTTTATAAATGGAACCACAGAGTAGTTATCTGGCTTCTTTTGTTCTACATGGTTTATGACATTAACCCATATTGCATAGCCCCCAAGTTACTTATAAAGCAATGATGTAGCTTTCCTGCCAAGAACCCACAGACCGTTTAGAATGTTCATTGTGATCTCTGAGAGTCTTAAGTGACCAAGAAACATCTCTAAGGGAGACTGCATCTCTCTCCAGGGGCAATATTAAGAAATGTTAAGTGCTGAAAGATAGCAAAAAGTAAAAGACTTTTGAGCAGATAAATCTGGGCTCCAATTCTTGCTCTGTTATTCTGGTATGAACTTCAAGCTTCATACACACACACACACACACACACACACACACACACACACACACACACACACACATATATACACAAGAATGGAAAAATGGAAATGGAAAGATCTGGCAATTAATGCAAGGATCAGGGCAGCTTTTATGGAATTCATACTAGGGACCCTTCATATGGTTCAGTAAAGGCTGGTTTCCCTTTCCTTTGTTCCAGAGGAAAAGATATGTAGAAGGGTAGTCCAGATATGTGAAGTATGTGAGGAAAGTAGAGAAGAAGTCAGGCAAACCCATGTTTTTGCCCTAATGAAGGTGTTGGGGAATAAGAATTCTGGAATGACTTCACGGTTATGAGACTCAAGGCTTTCAGTCACCAGCTGATGGACCTGCCTCCTCTCCTCCACTGGCTGCCTCCCTGAATCATTTGCATGGCTGGGCCCACCAAAGCTGGGGAGCTTGGCACAATGTTGTTGGTTTGTCATATCTTAGAGGTAACTCCTGCAATGGTGTTAGGGTTATGGACACTGGTATCTAAATAGGAAGATGAAATGCTGTGCGTACCATTGGAAAGAGATCTGAAAGCCTCTGAAAAGCTTGTCCTCTTACTATTTTATGTTGGGCCCAAACATTATGTTCTAGTCACACACCAAATGTTCTTATGAAAAGAAAAAGGGAGCATTAAGCTTCAGAGGGCCATTGGTCTCTCAGAAGTGTCCTCATCTTGTCAAAGCTAAACTTGGGAGTTTTTGAGTGTGAGCCAAGGCTTGTCATCAGAAAAGCAGAAATGTTTAATTAAAATGTTAAAGAGATGCCTGTGTTGTCAGCTTAAATGCATGGATTGTAGTATTTCCTAAGGAAGAAGTCAATTGTATCAATCTCCCTCCCTCCCTCCCTCCCTCTCTCTCTCTCTCTCTCTCTCTCTTTCTCTCTCCATTTCTCTTTCCATCTGTGTGTGTGTGTGTATAAGGGGAGAGTAGTCACCACTGCAAAATCCCAGATTAACAGTTCTCCTCCCAGCAATTCCTTTTCAAATAGCTTGAACTATTGATGGGGTGCCTGAGTAGCTCAGTCAGTCTGACTCTTGGTTTCAGCTCAGGTCAGGATCTCACAGTTCGTGAAATCGAGCCCCACGTCAGGCTCTGAGCTGGTAGTGCAAAGCCCGCACAAGATTCTCTCTCTCTCTCTCTCTCTCTCTGCCCCTCCTGCACAGTCTCTCTGTCAAAAATAAACATTTAAAAAAATAAAATAGCTTGAACTGACTTTTATAATAGTTTAGGAATAAAAGAGAAGTCTGGTAAAGCACTGGATGATAAACAGTTTAGATACCCCATAGCTGAGTATGCCAGAAGGCAGTAGAGCTTAAAAAACTGGGTTTTTAAAAACAGTTATTTGATATAAGAAGGCAAGAAAGTTGGATACATCTGATTTTCTTCCATTTACCAAGTAGATATGCAGATGGCCTCTGGTTTGCCATCCACTCAAACTAGACTCGTTATTTATAATCCAATCAGAGCAGGATCAGGAAGAAAATCTGTTCCGTGAGCTCTGTCAAGTTTTCAATAAAAACAGTAAAAATTAGAAGAAGATCCACCAATAGTTGCTGCACAATTATTACATACCAGACACCCTGGCAAATGAATTGCATCGTGGATTGGCTCAACTCTGTGCAGCAGGTACTATTTGAAATCCCTTTTGGCTGATGAATCCAAAATATAGAGAGAGGTTAAGTAACCATAAGGGATGACCCATGCATTCCCATTCCAGAGCATGTGCTCTTACTACTTTGCTACCTCTACAGGCAAGATAGAGTCTTCCTGGCTGTCATTTTTTCTCACTGGAGCTTAACTGGCCAAGCAGTTAGTACTGAATCTATTTCTTGATAAAATGTTATCTTAGATGTCCAAACAGCTGAACAATGGTCCTTTGTGATCTGGCTCTACTCCACCATTCTAACTCTTTCATTATACCCCTTCTTGCCTGTACTCACTGTCTCCATTGTTTTCCAGCACGAAGGAATTTCTTGCCTCTACAAGCTGTGCTCTTTGTTATCTTAAGTCTTTTATACAAGGATTTCTCTGCCTGAAATTCTTTATTCACTCTATGTAATATCTACTCATCCCTCAAGACCAGGGTCTAATGTCATCTCCTCTGTGAAGTTTCTCTGATTCCCTCAAGCAGAGTTAATAACTCTCTTCACTATTTCCCAACAGCACTCTGTCCCTACCACAAATATAATCTTAGGGCATTTGGTGCAGTTTTTCTGTCTTTACATATTTGCCTTTGTCATAGTTCTTTTGATGGGCAGGAACTTCACCATCGTCTCTATATTCTTACTCTGTTACTAGATTACTGCTTCATCCCTATAGAGGAACAGATATCATCACAGCAACCATATATGACCATGCAGCTTTTAAACTGCACAACTCCAGAGGGCACCATCTGCAAAAGTTACAAGTGTGAATGGCTCCTCTGAAGTCACACAGGACATTCCCTGCACAGCTGAACACAACAGCCTGGTATTAACAATAAGATATTAAAATTTGTGAGTGCACATGGCACAAATGGACTAAGAGCTGTAGAACATGGCATGTGTATAAATAACTAAAATCAGAATGACAGAATACTGAACTTCAGTCCAAACCTTCTTTGTCATTTTTGATCAGTTATATCCTAGTTTGAATAAAACATTGATACTCTGAAGAGTGTAGTCAACTCATAACTGACCCAGACATTGTCTAAACATCTAAACAAAACATGCTCTGGAAAAAAATTGATGGATTCTGTTTCTGATACTACACCTAAATTTGCTCAAGCATGGGCAGTGTGGCTTCATCATAAATATATAGAAACTTGGTCCACTTAAGAGATTAGATGAGGGGCGCCTGGGTGGCGCAGTCGGTTAAGCGTCCGACTTCAGCCAGGTCACGATCTCGCGGTCCGTGAGTTCGAGCCCCGCGTCAGGCTCTGGGCTGATGGCTCGGAGCCTGGAGCCTGTTTCCGATTCTGTGTCTCCCTCTCTCTCTGCCCCTCCCCCGTTCATGCTCCGTCTCTCTCTGTCTCAAAAATAAAAATAAAAAAAAAAAACGTTGAAAAAAAAAATTTAAAAAAAAATAAAAAAAAAAAAAGAGATTAGATGAGGATGTTAGAAACAAATTGCTACAAGAGGAAGAGATATTCACAGCTGTTATATGGTTATGATGGAGTTCTTTGGGCCTCAGTGGGGTTGTCCACCTGCAAGGGTCCCTGGGCACAGTTGTAGGTATAAGGAGATGAAGATTATCCACACTTCACCAAGCAAAACATCAAACCCCAAGAAGAGGCAAGAGTGCATATGCTAAACAAGGGAGAAAACAATTGAAACACTGTGCAATGTATAAATAAAATTGGCCTTCCTGTTTTAACTTTGCTTAGCCAGGCTGTCAACTTAAGGTCTGAGGATCAGCAGGCTGTCTATTTTGCTCCAATCCATTCCTAATGAAGGTTCTGTCTGTGGGATACCCTGTCAGAGCCTTTTAGGCCCTAACCAGGCCAGCTGAAGGGCTAATGATTGGAGGCTGCTTTTAATTTCCTCCCGGCTTCCCTTTTGTTATCTTACCGCTTGCCATCTCTCAAATGCTTGTACTTGATGGATTCTGTGGAGATAAAGATAAGGGTAATTTCTTGCCTACGATGCTTTTCTTTTGATCTTTTGTGGTTTTATTTTTGCACTTTGGAGTGTGGCACTCCTACTGTGCAGCCAGATGTGCCCGGATCCTATTGAGATGCAGCCCAAAGCATACAGACCACAGCAAGACAGTTCTAAGATGGCCGAACTCATTTGTATCCCGGGCCCAGGAACAAGAGGAGGGAGGGTAGTGAGGGATGGAGAGGGACAGGAAGTAGGTGGGAGGCTCAAGGAGGGAAGGCACTGGAAGAGGGGCAATGGATGAAGGCCCTGGAGTGGAGAGATGGCCCGCTGCTCTACTCAGTGTTAAATCACACATTTCAGGGGGGCTGGAAAACATTCTATGTTGGATCCATAGAAAACAAATTACAGCTACTGTATAAAATTCCACATTTGCAGTGCAGGGCTATAAATAACGGTAATTATGCTGCTCCTTCCCCAGCATCTTGCATGTTGACCCCGAGCAGAACCCTGGAGCTAGCTTATTTGAACTAAAAATCCCCTCTAGACCTTTTCTTCTTTGGTCTCTTGCATCTTTCGAGTGACTGATTATGAGACAAACCGTTGTGTAGAGCATGGTCATTTTAAGCCATGATAATACAATACAGCTGGACTCCTGCTGCCCACAGAATTCGTCACTACTGATTTTGATCTGCAGCTGAAAAGGTATGAAAATACTTCCACACCTATCCTGCCAGAACTTCTGAAGAAATTTTTGTCTCAGAACAAGTGTAGCTGAGTGACCCTCAGGTCAACACGACGTGCATGTGCCGTCTTGCTCAACACGGCTACACCTGGCTCCCAACTGGAAGTGTCTTAATTTGTAACCTTCCTTCCCACATAGGCATGTCCTCCACTTTTTTGACTGATTTAACCTATCCCTTGATGCCTTCACAATGACTAAATCATTCCCTGTGCAGGACTTTCATTCCTTTTTACAAATATTCTGCTCCTTGCTTTGTGCTGTAGGTCTTGTTTTGTTTTGTTTTTCTGGGTTATGGGGACAGAGCCAGCTTCATGGGCATGTGAGCTGTGCTGATCTTCAGAAGGTCACCGTGTTTGGCTTAAGGCAATGTGGCTTAAAGACACCATCAATGTCTTCATAATTTTTAGAAAAGGAACCCCACAAGTTATTTACCTAGTCCCAAATGGGGCACGTATTCCCCCACCCTATCCACGTCAGAAATGAACGTAGATTCATATACCCCCATCATGCCTACTCTGTACCAGGCCCATACTGAGTATTGAATGAATGTTCAATGAGGGGAATGTTCTTAAATTTTTTTTTTTTCAACTTTTTTATTTTTTATTTTTGGGACAGAGAGAGACAGAGCATGAACGGGGGAGGGGCAGAGAGAGAGGGAGACACAGAATCGGAAACAGGCTCCAGGCTCGGAGCCATCAGCTCAGAGCCTGACGCGGGGCTCGAACTCACGGACCGCGAGATCGTGACCTGGCTGAAGTCGGACGTTTAACCGACTGCGCCACCCAGGCGCCCCGAGGGGAATGTTCTTAACATAGTGACTAACAGTCCAGAGTCTGAAGCCAAACACTTAGGTTCAAATTTCAGACTCTACCCCTTACTAGCTTTGTGATCTCTGACAGGTTATCTTTTTGTGTCTTACATTCTTCCTCTCTAGACAAAACACTAATAGAATCTATCTCACAAAGTTTTTGTGGGGATAAACTGAATTAACACATAAAGTTCATACAACAGCTTCTGGCATGCAGTCATTAAATGCTATGCATCAGTCACTACTATTATTGGTTTTGTTGCTGTTATTTGGAGATCTTTTTCTTTCTAACTGAATTTAATCCAGGTATGGAAGGGCAGCAGTGTTCAGAAAGTTGCCTAAAGAAGTCAGACTGTTTCAGCAAGCTCTCAAGGATTTGGTCATTGGCCTGGGAGCACCTACATTTTCCCCCTACAGCAAATGAGCAGCATGAAGTCATCACCTCTAGAATTTCCCACTGGCCCTAATTCAAGAAACACAGCCTCTCTCTCTCCTAGCCACGCCTCCAGTATCAAGTGGGGCTCATCCCCAAGCAGAGAAAATGATTGTGTATTGGCAGCAGCAACTCAGAGGCTTGCAGCTGCCTCTGCCCCCACCCTTCCTGTGACTAGTCCCTGTGGGAGCTTCATTATGGTTGGCCACAGCCACTGCTCTCCTCTCCAAACTGGTGGTTAGGAGGCTCCAGAGAGGGCTACTTTGCTTTCTCCACACTGATTACTATGATCTTCAAGAAGCTCAGGGCCTGAAGCAGATTGTTTGGGGCTGGCAAAGTCGCACCAGAGCCCGGTGAGGAGTAGGGTCAGCAGGCATCATTTACTGTGTGAGACAGGGATACCGAGAGCCCTGGGTAAGAGGCAGGCCTAGGAACCCAGAAAGTTCTGCTGGTCAGTCTGTGTTAGGCCAAGTTCCAGGGTCATGAACAAAGATTTTCCTCCTGAGGAAACAAGAATTCCTATTCTTGCTATGGAATCACAGAGCTCCACATTTATATTGCAACCCTCAGCATACTATTTATCCACTCCTCGCCCAAATGAGTGTTATTATTCTAGGAGAGCTTCACCAAGGCAGGAGACTCTTTCCCCATGATGATTTCCACTCACCTATCTAGCCATCTCTGCCCCCATTCTTCTTTTTGAATTTCTTCATTCCCGTTCACCTCCTCCCTGGCTTCCATGGTAGTTGCTTGATGACATTTCTCCTTGCCAATTAAGGCAGTCCACTCAGCCTTCAATAATTTAGAGAAGGTGACCACAGAAATCAATGTTTTGAAATAAAAAGGGAACACATTTATGAAGCCTAATTTACTCTAACAAGCTCATTTTTGTTTTAATCTTTTTAAGTCTTGGTAATTCTATTAAATTGGAAGTCTTTGAGAAGAACATTGCAAGGATGATTACACAGAGCAGTTTGTTTTCCAGCCCCAGCTTTATGGAGAAACCAGAAATTGTGGTACAATGCATCGGAGATTCTGGCACTTTCTAAAAGGAGAAGATAAAGCAGTGGTAATACTAGAAGTAGTGTCATGCAAGAGCTTAGTGGAGTGAAGGTAGCGGGTGATAGGGCCACTGGGTCCAGCAGGAAAGCACATAACCATCCATTCATTCAGTCCACAAATATGCCCTAGGCAGCTATGGGGTGACCAGAGCTATGCTACACCTTGAGAGATATAGTGGGGAGCACATGGCTCAAGTCCCTACCCTCACAGAATTGTCAGTGTAGCTGAGAGTCTGTAAGTGGTTCTTACAAAAGTTTGAACGGAAACGGGCAGTAAGAGACTTTCTAGCTGCACCTTTCCATTTTACAAATGAAGGCTTATTCCGTGAGGTAAAGGATTTGCAGAAATCATTGTCAGCACTGAGACTTACAAGCAGCTCTCCTGGTTTCTACTTTAATTTTATTTTACCCTCTCTTGTTGTGACCCAAGGAATAATAAAAAGCGGCCTAAAATTTCTCCATCAGTGGCCTCCCATGGGGCATTGTCTTCCTGTAGCTGGTTGTCCTTCCCTAGGGGATTTGCACACGTTGACTGAATGAAAATAGGGTATTATCTGAAGGGGTGGTTAGGGGAATGTCACAGAAAAAGAGGAGTTTATGTCACTAGCACAGCTAAATCCTGAAACACAGAGTGGCCAGCATGAAAATGCCAGGCTCTAGGCTCTCAGATGCAAGAGAAGAAGAAGGCAAAAAAAGGCCCTGAACTATTGGGACCTCATCAAGATAAAAAGCTTCTGCACAGCAAAGGAAACAATCAGCAAAACTAAAAGGCAACCGACAGAATGGGAGAAGATATTTGCAGATGACATATCCAATAAAGGGCTAGTATCCAAAATCTATAAAGAACTTATCAAACTCAACACCCAACAAAACCAAATAATCCAGTGAAGAAATGGGCAGAAGACATGAATAGACATTTCTTCAAAGAAGACATCCAGGGAGACCCGGATGGCTCAGGTTAAGCCTCCGACTTCAGCTCAGGTTAGGATCTCACAGTTCATGAGTTCAAGCCTGGCATGGGGCTCTCTGCTGTCAGTGCAGAGCCTGCTTGTGATTCTCCCTCCCTCTCTCTCTCTCTCTGCCTCTCCTGCTCATGCTCTCCCTCTCTCTCTCTCTCAAAAACAAATATAAACATTAAAAAATAATAATAAATAAATACAGAAGAAGACATCCAGATGGCTAGCAGACACATGAAAAGATGCTCAACATCACTCATCATCAGAGAAATACAAATTAAAACCACAGTGAGATGGTTTTATACCTGTCAGAATGGCTAAAATCAACAACACAAGAAACAGGAGATGTTGGCAAGGATGTGCAGAAAGGGGAACCGTTCTGCACCATTGGTAGGAATGCAAACTGGTGCAGCCACTCTGGAGAACAGTATGGAAGTTCCTCAAAAAATTAAAAATAGAACTACCCTGTGACCTAGCAATTGCACTACTAGGTATTTATCCAAAGGATACAGGTGTGCTGTTTCGAAGGGGCACATGCACCCCAATGTTTACAGCAGTGCTATCAACAACAGCCAAATTATAGCAAAAGCCCAAATGTCCATTGACTGATGTATGGATAAAGCAGACGTGGCATACACACATGCACACACACACACACGCACACACACACACGAAAATTACTTGGCAATCAACAAGAATGAAATCTTGCCATTTACAACAGCATGGATGGAACTACAGTGTATTATGCTAAGTGAAATAAGTCAGAGAAAAACAGGCATATGATTTCACTCATATGTGGAATTTAAGAAACAAAACAGATGAACATAGGGGAAGGGAAGGAAAAATAAGTTAAAAACAGAGAGGGAGGCAAACCATAAGAGACTCTTAAATGCAGAGAACAAACTGCAGGTTGCTGGAGGGAAGGTGAGTAGGGGGATGGGCTAAATGGGTGATGAGCATTAAGGAGGGCACTTGTTGGGATGAGCACTGGGTATTGTATGTAAGTGATGAATCACTGGGGTCTACTCTGGAAACCAATACTGCACTGTATGTTAACTAACTTGAATTTAAATACATTAATTTTAAAAAGAAGGCCCTGAAAAGGAGATGAGGAAGAAGAGAGGAACTAGGAAAAAAGCTAGTAGTTAACAATCACCTTTATTGCATATGTGCTTCTACAATAAATCCTCAGGACAATCTGGTGGGGTGAGTTTTGCCCATTTCTGCCCCTGAGGGCTGCCATTTTCAAGAGGCAAAGTTAGGATCCAAATCCTAATATATAGATGTATACTTCAAACAGCCACTCCACCTCCCTCATAAAAATTCCCTGCTGCATGGTTTCCCATGACTTAGTGCTTCATTATAGCCTTACATTTTATTTTATTTTATTTTATTTTATTTTATTTTATTTTATTTTATTTTATTTTATTTTATTTTATTTTATTTTATTTTTGACTGCTCTCTAAATACAATTAAGAATTTCTAAATACTTAAAAATCCATGGGGGTAGATGAATAGAACATATTCTGAACTGCCATATGAGGACAATGAATGCTTCCTAAATTATTGTCTTTGTAAGCCTGCATTTTCACAGGTTGGGTTTTCTGAAAACAAGACACACTTGTTTTCTATTGACAACTGGTAAATTTTCTTGCCTTGCACCTATAATCTAGTATAGCATCATAGAAGAGAATTTTCTACAATAATAGGTATGTTTCAAATTTGTGATGTCTAATATAGTAGCCACTAGATATATGTGACAATTGAGCACTTGAAATGCGGCTAGGATGATAGAAGAACTGAATTTTAAATTTTGCTTAATTTTAATTTAAAATAGTCACCTCATAGCTAATGGCTAACATATTGAACAACACAGAGCTAAAAGGTTCTGTAAATATAAGTTGCATACATAGTCCTATGCTTACCTGCTAAGCAAGCTCAGCATGTACTGGGGGAAGCTGAAGAATGCTGGCACTCTGATATAAAGGAGCAAATGTCAGAAGCAATCTGGGATAATAGCTTTAGTAACATCCAGACATCATTAGTGGACTTAAGGATTCATTAAGTTTTAGAATCCCTTCCCTGATGAGCAGGATGCACTTGTCTGATATGACTAGCTGTGTGAACATTATTTTATGGGGAAATGAACATTCTAGAAAATTTACGTCCTTGTTTAGAAGGCTAGGAAAAAACAAAACAAAACAAAACAAACTTTCAGCTTGAAGGACTATGTCAGACACAGAGCACTTCCAAAATCTCCACTGGGCCCAAACCAGCTTTGCCTGTGGACATGAATGCAATCCAGCATCGCTCTGTATCTTTTACCCAACCACATTACAATCTGCTCAAGAGCTTTTGTTTTTTTTTTTCTCCCTGAGCTCTATTTGATCCTCTCAAAACTATGCTAAATTTCAGAGTATTCCTAGAAAATTTGTCATAAGATTGAGGCAAACTTTGAAAAAGCATCTCTGAGTGAAAAGCTATTATAACCTAACTAGAACCATAATTATCATTTTTTTTTTCTTTTTCTCTTTTATATGTTCATTCTATCCAGGAGATACTAATCCCTATAAGATCTTTTAGTTGGTATAAACTACATATTTGAATTTTCATAATAGCTCTAAGTGACTGAAACATATAAAAAATATGTCTTCTAACTGCATAGCATCTTCCTCTCAGAACCTTAAGTCTTCATGTTCATTCTGCTTCACTCCCATGGAGCAGAGAAAAGAGGAATCCCACCCCTGTCCCTACACTTTCCATATTCCAGATAAATATCTATTGTCCATTATGTGCTAGGCACTGATCTAAGAATTATAAAAGGACTAGCTCATTTAATCCTCATGGCACTCCTCATGAAATCACTACCAAAGATGATGAAAGTGAGGTACAGAGAGGCTAAGGAACTTGATTATTCAATAAATTATCAATTTGGTGCCAGATATACACGTACCCAGCACTGTGCTAGGTGCCATAAGAGATATAGTTCTTATCCTCAAGAAATGTCTAGTCCAGGAAGGGCAGAAAATATGCATCTGGCTATCTAAGATTCAGAGATGACATGATAAATTTCATGAAAAGTAATATGGCAGACCAAATACGGTCACAACTAAAACTATACTACAGGAGTGAAAAGCTTCTCTTCTGTCTTTTGTCTCTGAGAACCCCACAGGTCAGAATTAAGGCTCTATGCTGCAGAGATGAATTTATGTTTAAATTTATGTTTCAACCATGAAAATAATCTCATAGAATACTCTACTGTTCTGATGCATAAAATAGCTGTAGCCATCATGCCTAATCAGGGCCCTGACTCCTGGATAACACACAGTGCTTTCCTCTGAGACTGATGACATCCAGATCTGTGTGTGTGTGTGTGTGTGTGTGTGTGTGTGTGTGTGTGTGTGTGCGCGCGCACACACGTGTACGTGCACATGCTCCATGTGCTGAAAGCCCTTCATTTGCACATGACTGCTTCTGCCCTAGGAGATTAATTACAGCCAGGTGGTCTCCTACCCATTTCAGAAACCAGGGAAGTGAAACATATAAAGATGAGCCTTTCACCAGATGATTCAGAAAGCTTTGGAGGATAAAAAATAAGAATCATATTTCCTATCATCCTAGTCCATTCCTTTCCCTCCTCTCCAACAGACCATGATAAGCTCCCATGTTTATATGGGAATCATCACTAGGAAGCAATTAGATTAGAAAGCTAAACTCTATCATTTTTATTATTACTTTAAAAATATTTTTCTAAAAAAAGATTTTGCTAGGGACACCTGGGTGGCTCAGTGGGTTAAGCATCTGACTTTGGCTCAGGTTATGATCTCATGGTTCATGAGTTCAAGACCCACATCAGGCTCCATGCTTTTAGTTTGGGATTCTCAATCTCTCCCCCTCTCTCTGTCCCTCCCCTGCTTGCATGCACTCACCCTCTCTGTCTCAAAACAAATAAACTTTAAAAACTATTTTTCTATAAATAAACTAGGGGAGGGCATAAAAGGACAGATTATGAACAAAAAAAAGCCAACAAATAAATGGTGATTAGGATGACAAGGTCATGGTGACCATTCTTCATAGCAAAGTAACTACTAATCATCTAAGGTCAAACATTCTCTTATTCAGAGACATGAGCCTTCCTTTCACATATAGCATCCACATAATCTTTGGACAAGCAAATGAAGAGTTTAGAGAATAACATCATCCACCTACAAGGAAAACTCAGAGCTTTGGCCTAGAATAAATTGTGGTACTCTGAAAAATAGTTTCTAAAAATTCCCAAAGTCTATAGAAATGTGCAGCTTTTTCTAAACTGAGTTTAAATATATTTAGTTTGCAATATATTAGTAAACTTTGTTATGACATGCTTTCCTATTAAGGATAATTGAGGAGAAAATATCCACCCAAATCACCTTCTGTGTTGGATCAGCTGATGATGTTGCTAATAGCTTTGGAGGCTGAAAAGCTGCCAGTTCTCTGATATCACAGGGTAAATAGAGCAGATGGCTCTGTACATAATTTAAGCATTTCTCAGGTTCCTCTGGTCTTCTCAATGGGTGACTTTCTTGGCGTTTTGGAGGTTTGGGTATGGTTTTCTTGGAATGTTTTACCAAAATGCCATGCATAGCTACCGTTTTATGTAAGCATTAAAGTCTGTTTGTTTGCAAATAGAAAGGATTTGAAGATTATCTGCCCATTTGATGCAATCAACATCTCTATCCCCCTACACAACTTTAAACAATGGAGGCTTAATCTTATTCTTGTATTTTGAAATGTTCATTGGCTAGTCTTCTTGGCTATAGAGTTCCTCTGTTCTTCTTTGGGGGGAGACGAGACCTAGTCTAATTTATGTGGAACTAAGTAGAAACATGGTAGGTACTTACTGACATTTTGTGGGGATCAATTTTCCTTCTATTTTAAGGATGATCTTCCCTAAAGGTTTTAGTTTTACTTTTTGTTCCCACCTTTTTCCCTTCTCTCTCTCTCACATGAACATTAAAAGGGTGGGGAAAGGAGAAAAGAAAAGGACCATTGAGAGAGAAAGACCAAGAGGTGAACTCGCAGTACAATAGGAATACCCAAATGACCAAAGATTGAAGAGGCTTCCAACTCGCACTGTTTATCAAAATCTCCCTCTGGGTTAGACTGTCTTCATTTGGAGCTCTGAAATTCTGATGTTTTCTCCCTCTACAATGGTATAAAGAGAATGTCGTGCTTAACTAGAAATACTGTAAACAGAGACTTACTTGGAAGAGCAATTCAAAACAGCAAAATATTGCCCCTGAAATTGTTTTTGTAATTATAATCTTTGCATTGGGAAAACATGGCCTTCTAATTTACATGCCCTCCTAGTGTGAAGGCCTGGTACATGCTGATCTGCAATGTAAATCATAAGGGACCTTTGCTAGATTTAAGAGAGCAGTTCTCTAACCCCACAGTCAAGTGCATTGAGTTTTTTCTTTTTTTCCCCTCTCAGAGCTGGTATAAAAGCTATTTAAGCAGGTAAGCATAGTCCTGAGAAGACAAAAAATAGAAAGGAGGGTTGCAGGATATAGCAGAACTAAAGAGCTAAAGGGGTGCCTGGGTGGCTCAGTCAGCTAAGTGTCTGACTTTGGCTCAGGTCATAATCTCAAGGCTCCTGAGTTTGAGCCCTGTGTCGGGTTCTGTACTGTCAGCTCAGAGCCTGGAGCCTGCTTCAGATTCTGTGTCTCCCTGTCTCTCGCCCTGTCCCTGTCTCTGTCTCTCTCTCTCTCTCTCTCTCAACAGTAAATAAATATTAAAAAAAAAAAGAACCAGGGAACTAGAGACGATGTCTGCTCTAAAAAGACTCCAATGGTAAATGCACTTTTGAAATTCCCCCTTTCACACACACATATACATGCTTCTGACAGCATCTAATCTGAATAATTTTCCACCTCTGATCTTTGAATCCTGAATATCTCTCTTAGGCAATGTCAGTTGCAAACAAAACATGAAGCTTTTCATTTTTATGTAGAAACAAAAGGAAAACAGCTTCCACAGGAAATTTTTGAGGAAGTAAAGTTAGCATCAGCATCTACTATTTTCTTTTTAATTTAATTTTTATTTCAACATCTTAGAATCTTAGTACTCTTATCTGTATTTAAGTGATTGGCAATTCAGTTATTCGAATCCTTGGTTCATTACTTGTAATCTACAGCTTCCTTTACACTCCCACTTCCCTCTCGAAGCCCCTGTCCCTCTCTTAACTCTTCCTCACCTAACCTGAACACCAAGTAAGACCTCTGAAGAAAATAAAGTCAGAAAACATGGAAGTTTGGTATGTAAGGTTACAGTTCAGTGCGCCAGATGGAAAATCTTGAACCTTTGTGCACGCAAGTGAGGGAGGAGCAGAGAGGGAGGGAGAGAGAGAGAATCCCAAGCAGACTCAGTGCTTGGGGCTTAAACTCATGAACCGTGAGATCATGACCTGAGCCGAAATCAAGAGTCAGACGCTTAACCAAGTGAGCCACCCAGGTGTCCCTTTAATCACAGGAATTCAAATATTCCTTCCTGGACTCTTAAATCTTTTAATTGGTTTCAAATAATATGCAAAAAAAAAACCTCATCAATTCACTGGAACAATTTCACAAATTCTTGAATGATTCTGTCCCTTAGGGCTGGACACACACATTTTAGGCTGCCTAAAGCTGTTAAATAAACCCACTTTGTCACTTTTTTTTTTCTTTTTACACTTATGCTGCCAGCAATAGAGACACAAAGTGGACTGCAAGGCCTTTTGCTGACCACACATCTCCTCTATGCAGAATGGCAAGCAGCCACTTTTAACCATAACTGTTATGCCCCTGTATCATTGCTGGCACCATACTGCTGATTCACCCTTATCCCCTTCACTGGAGGGGAGACACACAAACTGAAAACTTGTAGGGAAAAGGACATATTCTGGTTCACTGGTAACTCTCAAGTTGCCTTTCCTCTGCCAAATAACAGTGGGCTCCTAATCTTAAGTTTCAACCTCAAAATAGATCAGGGAGAGACTGGCGGGAGGCAGGGGGAAGAACTGAGCCATGAAAATGATTAGTTGTGATTTGTAAAAATTAAACACAAAATATAAAATTAAAAACAAGGGGAAAATGCCAACCAGTCAATTAACTGGTAGCCAAAAATCTTTTTTTTTTTTTCTATTTCCATCATATCAAGGAATAAAGGAACTGAGACTACTTATCCTGAAAAAGAAAATTATAAGGAGGCATGGGATATGGGGTCTGGGGAAAAGGAAACCTCAATTGTCTTTGAATGGTTGTAGTACTACAATTGGAAAGAAGGGACAAGTTTGGCATTTGTGGCCCTAAGAAGAAGAACCAGGTCCAATGGGTGGAAGGTACAGGAAACTGGGTTTTGAGAATGTTAAGAATTTTAGCACTTCAGAAGAATCACACCTACCCAAAGATGGGATGGGACATCTTAGTGGAAGGGAGGATAGAGTTTGAAGCCTCTTAATTTGTTCAAGAAAAGGCTGAATGAGCATCAGAGATTCAAATACTGAAGGTAGTTCTTCCTTATATGAATCTAATGGTATGATGGAAAGAGCACGGGACCAGGAGTCAGGGGTCCTTGCTTTGTCACTTAATGGCTAAATGATATTGAGAAAAATCAATTAACCCATTTGGACTTCACTTTTCTCATCTTCAAAATGAGATACGTAGATGTGCTATTGTCTACAGTCCTTCTAGCTCCCATCACATCCTACTATTTACTTACACATTTTTCTACTAGTTATCTATAAATTGATGAAGTGCTTAGGTAACACGTGGACACAATTTGGGCATACTATTTGGATGTACATTTCTCAAATTTTATCCTCACAATAGAGAATGCCTGAAAGCATTACCCTTATAATTGCAGTGAATATTCCTCCTGTAACCACAGGTGCTTGAGGATTTTTGTTAACCTCTGTTTCCTGTAAATAGTACAGCTAAACTAGTTCAAGGAGAAGCTACAAGTAATACAGAGGGGGAAAATATGTTATACCCAACGAGGATCAGAGCTTACTCATTTTATTGATGATGCATTCTGCTGTGTAGTGTTCAAAGTAAAATAGAGAACCATGAAAAAGAATCAGGCTATAGTCGGGTATAGCAGGAATTGAGATAAGGGTTCAGTAAAGCACAATAGTATTTTTTTCCTAAGACTGAGGACCCACAAGATTGGATATGGGCAAATGCCCTGCAGCCACTGCAAAGTCTCAATTATTGCTCTGTGTCCTTCCCTGAAGTCACAAGTTCATCACATTCTTTGTTCTCACCGCTCAACACACACATGTGCATCAAATCATTCAGAAAGCATCCCATTAAAAGATTATGATAAGAAGGTATGGTTATATTTAAAAGATAAGTATCTGTGGCTCTATATGCTTTCTACTCTGGGAAAAGTAAGAATTGGAAAAGCGAGACTCATGAGCAACCCACCTCTGTTGAAAGCCATTATGACATTCAGAGGGGAAGGTGCACTTCTTTACCTCTCCTTCCATTACTTTTTTTTAAAGCTTATTTATTTTTGAGAGAAAGAGCAAGAGAGAGAGCAGGGCATGGGCAGAGAGAGAAGGAGAGAGAGAGGGGGGTAGAGAGAAAATTCCAAGCAGGCTCCATGCTCTCAGTGCAGAGCCTGATGCGGGGCTCGAGCCCACAAACTGTGAGATCATGACATGATCTGAAACCGAGAGCCGGATTCTTAACTAACTGAGCCACCCAAGCACTGCACTCCCCTTCTATTCTTAAATCGCCAAAAGGTATAGCCCCAAAAGGGCTTACTGATAAAAGTACCAGCACACCAAAGACCACAGAATGATGCCAAGACTTTGAGTCCCTACGTGAGAAACTGAAAAAGTCAGAGAGAGAGAGAGAGAGAGAGCCTATTAATGGAGATGACTTAAGAATCCCACAGGAAAATAACTAAATAATATTTTAAATCTGGTTCTTTGTGAAATATATTTTTCAAAATCTTGTAACTATTTTCCACAACTTATCTTCAGATATATACTTCATAATTGTCTCCATATCCCTTGTCTCTATGTTAATGGCCTCAATAAAAAAGGAAATGATTCTGCATGAAAAGTCTTGACAAACTTACCCAATAGTTTACACAAATGGTACAAAATTGGCTTCACTGTTGTCTTTAGAAAAAAGGGACAATTCACTCATTCTTTCCTGACAAATGTTTACTCTCTACCTTTTTTAGGCACTGCTCTAGGAGCCAAGGTGAGTTTAAAACTGAGATTAATATATTCCCCAGCTTCAAGTGATTTATTCTCACACTGAGAAGATCATATGTATAATACAATTGAAATAATATGATAAGGGCTCTAAGAGAGGTATAAGTTTAGAGAATGAAGAGACCAATTCTGCTAGACAAAACTAAAAACTCTTCATGGAGAAGGTAACGTATCACTTGAATGTGATACATTCCTGATGGGAACAGCATGTGGAAGGGTACCAAGGTGGAATGGTACCAAGGTAGAAAGCACTGGAGGTGTGCTTCCTTGTTAGATGCATAAGGTATAGAAAAAAGAGGAAGAAATATCATTATCTACTACTTATGCCAGAAAAAGGAATTTGTTTTATTTGGTTGACTAAGAAACCCTTGAACTTGTTCAGTATCGTCAGAGAATCCTAAATGGGATAAAGGTCTAAAGAAATCTAAGGCCTCCATTAAAAAGACAAAACACGTAACTCCTTAGGAAGTATCAATGTAATTTGCCATCCTGAAACTCAATATCTTTCATGAAGCCCTTGGGATATCTTGAAAAGGTTAATTTTTCTTTATGAACAGAATTTGACTAAAGGCAGGAGATATAGATAGATAGATAGATAGATAGATAGATAGATAGATAATTTAATGAATAAACTGTCAGTAGAAAATAAAAGCAGCATATCAGGACCCTAAGAGTCGTCTTCATGACATCTGTGTTGAGCTAAATAAACCTTTGTATAGAAGATTACTTATTAGAGATATTGATGTCCCAGTATCCAAACAATATTCATCCAAAAACTATTTCATGAAAATTCTATCTGCCTGGTTCTATCTACATGATGCTAACAATATATAGGCAAAAAGTAATCAGAATAAATTCTCCTGGGTGACTGGATCTTTATAGGACAATATATCCAATATTGGGAATATACTTAATGTTCGGGAAGCTTTGCAGGACACACAATTCAATTACATCCTTGAAAATGCAATAAAAAAACTGTCAATCAACTAATCCTTCATCCTTATCTTTCTTTATATCTCATGATCAGGAGATGGCTGAAGAAAGTCTAATTCTCTTTAGCACTCAGTGTACAATTGTGGATGGAGTTAGAATGACTGAGATAAATGATCCAGAACCGAAGGTTCTTCACCTTAGAAGGTGAGCTCCTCACAGGTCTACCTGCTACCTCATAAGCCTGAAATACATGCCATCCTTCTGATTGGACATTTTCTCTGGGAATCAGTGTCAGGACATGATGATGAAAATAGCAGTGCTTATTCAAGGCTGCCACTGTTCTTGAGTTTCTAAGGCAGAGTTGTGAAGATAAGATAGCTTGGTAAAGATTAAAAGGTTATTAGTCTTCAGATAAGACATCTTATCTTCAACACCTTCTCCTACTTTAATATTAAGGCTCTGTCAATTCAATGACAGCATGTTGATGAAAATCAGCCAATTATTCATCTGAATGATAGAAATATAAATACATAAAATGTCATTATGTACTTTTCTACTAATTATTAAAATATCATTAATATTAGCTATTGTTTAACTAATATTAATTTTTATTTTAATCAAATATAATCTTTTGTTTCAGTGGAAAATACACTTCCAGCTTCCACACATATGTATGTTATACAGTGACAGTGAAAGTTTCAAAGACTTTACTCCTTTGGTCATGGGACTCTCATTTATTTTCAGATTGACTGGATAATGGATTTTAAAATCCTGTTTTAATTTTGTTCTTTGGGAACATGTCATTTCTTTTGGTCAAGCTGTATTTTCCATTTTATTTTGATGACAGTTAAACATAGTACTTTCCTCTCTCAGAAATCTTCCATGTCAGAGCTATAAAAGAATGTATGAAAGGTTCTAAATTTTTCAGCTGTTCACCAAATTGTTTTGGACCACCCTTACTTTTGTATCAGACACTGAGTCAGATCATGTTAAATACCAGTTATATCAAACGTAAATTTAGCCCTCAAAGGACAACAGCTACAGTAACTCAGGTCATGGGTAATTACACAACAAAGCAGAAAGTGATAAGTGACAAGCAAAAGGAGGTATGGCTATGAGGCACAGTCTTGCTGTTGGTTAAGGAAAAGGCCTATGAATTAGAAGTTCAGATATAAATCTATATAATTCGAGGTGCCTGGGTGGCTCAGTCGGTTGAGGGTCCGACTTTGGCTCAGGTCATGATCTCACGGCTCGTGAGTTCAAGCCCTGTGTCGGGCCCTGTGCTGACAGCTCAAAGTCTGGAGGCTGCTTCGAATTCTGTGTCTCCCTCTTTCTCTGCCCCTCCCCCACTCATGCTCTGTCTCTCTGTCTGTCTCTGTCTCTCTCTCTCTCTCTGTCAAAAATAAATAAGCATTAAAAAAATTAAATCTATATAATTGTATAACTGCTATGCCCTCTCTAAAGATTTTTTTTTCTCAGATGAATTAGGAATAATAATAGCATCTACATTATGGGGTTGTTTTGTGGATTACATGAGATAATGTGCATAAGGAGCTTTACATATCATAGAACAGCCTTTAATATTTATCATTATTATTGTTGTTATTGGTACGGTGGAAAAGAAAGCATCATGAAATGAGATTTAATATGTGACAGATTTATAAATGAGACAAAAATAGAGAGAAACGTCCAACTCCAGAATCAGGAAATTATTCAAAAAGTTTTGACATTTGAGTTGAATCTTTTTTTTTTTTTTTGATGTTTATTTGTTTTTGAGAGAGAGAGTGAGAGACAGAGTGAAATGGGCAAGGGGCAGAGAGAGAGAGAGACAGAATCTGAAGCTGTCAGCACAGAGCCCGATGCAGGGCTCGAACTCATGAACCACGAGATCATGACCTGAGCCAAAGTCGGATGCTTAATCGACTGAGCCCCCAGGTCCCCCTGAGTTGAATCTTTAAGGGTAGATATGATATAAACACATGGAAGTGGGTGGGAAGAAGATTTTCTTTAGAAGGGAGAAGATGCACTGAGAGAACCATAAAAGCACCAAGTTTCCAAGGGGAATAAGAGACTGCTCAGCTTGGGAGCTGGGCAATGGTATGGGAAAAGAAGAGTCAAAGTGTACTGCTAGCATCCATGCAAAATAGGAATCTGACCTTGACTCTGTAGGAAATACAGAGGCTTTCAGGAGTTTTTATGATCAATGGTATTACATATAACCAAAATAATAAAGATGTGATGTGGTCCCACCTCCTACTTAGGACAGAAAATCTTATAAACAAAATGGCCTGATGAGTTAAGAGAAAGCCACTCATGATCACATCTTCTTTAAAATTTGTATTTACACTAAAGTTCAAATTGTTTGGATTTGAAACATCTGTCCTAAGCTCAATAGCACTAATTGAAACAGCTACGGTTCTTTTTAAAAATATCATTTGCCCAATAATTCAGGTATCTTAATAAAAATGCAAATAAAGCTTTGCCATTATTAATAATAAAGGTAAACCAAAGCTTCTGAACTGGGTACATACAGGGTTTCATCTTTTTCCCCTCCCCCACACCCTTTTTATGAAAGTGATATAGAAAAGCAAACACCAAAAGTTGTGTTTGAGTGGAAGAGACAGGTCTATGGAGACAGCTGGCGGAAGACAGATAAATGACTCAGAAGGGTCTGTGGTTTATTGCTGTCAACTGAAACACAGAAGCCATGTAAAAATGAGTCTTTACTAAAAGAATACCTTGAGTATCAAATTCCAAAGACATCCAAATGTTTGATCCTGTGTTCAAGTTTACTCTTTGTAATTCAATTTTTCAACTTGTATTTAGTAGATATGTAAAGTATAAGGCTGGTGGATTCAAGTCCCTGTAAGTGGTTTACTTTCTGCCCTAGTGACTGACTCGGTGTAGGAATCTAGATCAGGTATTCTGATAAAGGACTATTTTATTAAAAGCTTACTAATCCCCATTGTTGTTTTTGATATCTGCCTTATGAGATTCTATGACTTTTTAATCAAGATCAGTTAAATTAGAAACTTGATTTGTGATAAGGGGATATGACTGAGTTATCGTGAAAACATACTCACGCGGCCTTTACATACAAAATACACACAAATATACACATATCCTTAGGCATATTGGAAAATAAAATGCTCTTTGATTACAGTAACTTCTGAAATGAGTAAACTTCCCTGAAGTTTACACAAAATCATTCTCCAATAATAGACCCCATTTACGTAATTTGTTTTTATTGTTTCTGTGTTGTTGTTGTTTTGTGCATGACACGGCAACCTTCAAGGGTTATTTCATATTCCATGGATGGGGAGTTTATCTCCATGGAGTGATAAAGAAGATCAGGACGGTATTTTATTCTAGATTGTATTCAACAACATTAGCATTGAGACCAAATTTCAATTTACTCCAGGCAGTTACCAAAATCTGTTTTTATATTAGGCTTTATCTCTAGATCCATATTTTTTATAATGATCTCCATTCCACTTTCTCTCCTGCATCTTTTGGTACTGCAATGCCTGCTTAAATGCAGTTAAAATTCATTGTAAAACCTTATTTATACTACAACCACATACAGTATTTTCTATGAAAAAGTATTCACATTTTAAAACAATCAGACAAAGGCCCTTCGAGCAGTAGAACCAGTGGATAGTATTTCCCTGTCTTTACATTCAAAACATCTTGGCACGCTGATATGATGGTGGGGTTTGATCCTGCAAATGCTTCTTCCCCGGGTTTAACCAGATGCACCAACATGCCCTGTAGAGTCATTAAGAGTGAACAAATAAACAAAAATGCCTCTTCCTCATAGATTTGTTAGCCTGCACCTGCAAAATCTCAAATAACATGCTCTGATAAGGAAATCAAATCAAATCCACAAAAAGTGCCTTCTGCTTTTTAGAAGAAAAGTGTTACCAATATGCTTAGAAGGATCACTCCTAAGGAATATAATTCCCTTCTGTGTGGGGAAAGCAGGCCGAGATAAATGACTATGGGATGAACCACTCTGTGTTTATACCATGGAAAGAATAATGAAGAGAAGTGGAGATCCTTCACCCCAAATCTGTTTTGGGATTGTTGGGGAGAATGGAGCTAAGCAGATTCTGCCATTAGATGCCCTGATCTCTTTCCCTTGCCCTCCTGTCCCACATCCCTGAAGATCAGATCTACAGGACAGGCGCAGCTAAGAAGAAAGCCAGCTACCCAAAGTTTCTAACTTCTGTGACCCTGTTATTTCTACATCACAAATACCTTTTCCATTCTCTCCCTGATAGCTGTCATTATTCCTCAACACACTGCCTAAACATCACCTCCTTTGAAAGATTTTCCATGAGTCTTTCCATAGATTTAGTTACTGGTGGTACAGTAGGAAAAAACAATATGTGTGTGTGTGTGTGTGTGTGTGTGTCTGTGTGTGTGCGTGTCTGTGTGTGCACGCACATGCGTGCATACACATGCACTCTTGAGTCAAGGAGGCTTGGCTTTGAAATACTGGCTTAGGCAGTTACTAATCGGATGATCTTGAGCACCAGATTATTTTGAGATAAAATGAGATTACACATGGACTCAGTGTTTGTGTCCCCCAAAATTTCATATATTGAAATCTTAATCGTTGATGTGACAAAATTTGAGGTGGTGATTAGGTCATAAGGAGCCTTCAGGAATGGGATTAGTGCCCATCTAGAAAGAGACAGTAGTAGAAATAGTGACAGCTTATGTATATGTATAGCTCTTAGGTGTATGGTACTATTATAAGAGTTTTTACATATTAAGTTGTTAATCCTCACGACTCTATGATAAAGCACCAATGTCTCCAGGTACAGATGAGGAAACAAAGAAACAGAAATGTTAGATAAGTTTTCCAAAGTCACAGTCTAGTAACCAACACAGGTTCCATTTAAACCCAGGGAGTCTGGCTCTAGAGCTCATGGCTTGATGTAAGTGTTAAATGAAGTAAAGAGCAAATAAACAAATGGCGATCTATATGTTGTTTTTCAGCTCTATACCTAAATATGTGCTGGATACATTATGTAGGACGCAAAATTTGAAAATATTACATTAGAAAGATTACATCAAAAGAACTATACCAAAAGAGCCAGATTTTAATGGAAGAAAAGAAGGGCAAACAACAGGCACTGCCAAAAAACAGAGTATCTAGATATTTATGCAGCGAGATGGAAGAACCGCAGAAACTCTCTGGCCCCATAGGATTTTCCCCACATGGCCAAAGACTTTGAATTTCTACCACAGAGACATAGCTGAATTTCTGGAAGTAATGCACCATGTTCACTGACACTAAGATATTAGTGATTTATTAGGAGCAGTTGATCCAATTTCTTTAGAGAAATACAGGGAATGTGTGACCTCTGGTTTTTCAAGGACAGATCTGGAGAAGGGAAAAGAGATGATGAGGAAGGGAAAAGACTCAGAAGGGACTCCATGACTCCTCCCCAGCTTCTATGGTTCAGTGTGCATTCACCATTCTGGAAGAAGGGGCAGATTCTCACAGGGTTTATAGAAGAAAGCATACAAAGCAAAGCATTGCTACCTTGCACACTCTTATTATTACCTATGGATTTTTAAGTGTCTCCAGTGAGTTTCCGCTACCTGGTGCCTGCATTGTGATTATAGATGCCCAGCAAGTCATTTAAAAAAGTACCATCATCTGAAATGAGCTGAAATGCTGATCGATACTCTCAATTGTTATTTGGAGGGAAATAGCTACTTTCTGTCAGAAAAGCCTGCTCCATTTAATTTTCAACATTGGCTGTGAATAGGTCTCCATTTGTTGGAAGAAATACCAACTATGTTGGGTTTGGGTTTCATTTAGGTTTTAATTTTTACCAGTTACTCTAAAGCTGTTCCTGACATTCCAAGGTAAATGGTTTTATGTTAAGAAATAGGTTTCAATAGAATCACAAAAGCTATGGTAGGATTGCAGGTTGTCATCTATTACACAAACACCACTTCTGCTAGAGTTAGGTAGGACTCTGACAGTATTAACTTCTTCTTAATGTTGTTAAAAAATACAAAAATTCACTTAAGACAGAAACCTGGCACCGTTCCTAGATGAGAAGATTGTACTTTTAAAACTCTTTTTGTAAAAATAGAGAGATTAGCAAATCTTTTATTCAACTCTTACTATGTCACCATAGAATATCACTATAATTATTCTGTTTCTAAATTTGAATTGCCTTTATTTAATTTTTATTTAAAGCCATATAACTCTTCTCTCATTACCTTGTGCTATCATGTGGTTGAACTTCCAGTCACCTCAGCCCTCTTGAACATAGCTACAACCTAGAGGCAAAATGACAGTTGTGGAAGAAGTTTTGGGGGATTAAATTTAAGCTCCTTGTTTTCCATATGTGGCGCAGAGATGTTAAATGACTTTCCTAGACATATGGAACAAAAGGAGGCAAAGATCCAAGTGATGCTAGGCCAAAAACCTTGGTCTCCTGATGCTATTCCATAGCTTTCCAAAAATCCATTTTGCCTTTGAAAGGAAAATCCTGAGCAACATGGAAACCTTGTCTCCTAGAGTCCTTCTACTTACTTATTAGGAGGAATGGGCATACCTGAAACCAGAATTTATTGATGTAATATGGTTAGCAAAATCAGAATTACTAAACTAAGTCTTTGTGTTATCTAAACTTTGAAAACTATAAGCTCTGACATAGGTAGTGACAGGGTGTCCTGATAGTGGTATATACAAGATAACTTTGGGCAATATACATTTTGTAATGGTCATATATTTAATATATTAATAGTTGTATGAGGTATAATCAACATAATAAAATGCTCATATGTAAAACAGTTTATAAACTCATACACACACACACACCTGTTAAATTTTTACCATACTCAAGACATGAACGTATATATCCATCACTCCCAAAAGTTTCCTTGTGTTGCTCTTACCCTCCTTCGACCTCCCTATCCCTGGGTAACCACTGATTCACTTTCTGTCACAATAGATTAGTTTGCATTTCCCAGAGTTTTTGTTAAGCATAATCATACAATGCAGATTTGGGGGGGTATGTCTTCTTTAACTCAACTCTGTTATATTGAGATTCATTGATGTTGTTGCATGTATCAATAGTGCATTTTTTAAATTGCAAAGTAGCACTCCATTGTTTGGATACACCATGCCTGTTGATCCATTCACTTGTTGATGGACCTTTTTTTTTCTAGTTTTGGGCTATTACAAATAAAGTTGGTATGAACATTAATGTACAACTATATGGTCATATGCTGTCATTTCTCTTAGGTAAATATCTAGGTATATGATGGTTGTGCACTTAACTTCTTTAAAAAAAATGTCAAGTTGTTTTCTCAAGTGGTTGTACCATTTTACATTCTTACAAGTTCAGTTTTCCAAATCCTTATCAACACTTGATATGGTCAGTCTTTTAACTTTAGCCATCCTTAAAAGATGTGTAGTGGTATCTTATTGTGATTTTATTTCTTTATTTTAAGAGAGAGTGCATACACACAAACATGTGGGGGAGGGATGAAGAGAGAATCCCAAGCAGGCTCTATACCCTGAGCCCTACACAGAGGCTCGAATTCAAAAACCATGAGATCATGACCTGATTTGAAATCAAGAGTCAGATGCTTAACCAACTGAGCCACACAGATGAGATGCCCCTCATTGTGATTTTAATTTGTATCTCCTGAATGACTAATGATGATGAGAATTTGTTATGTGCTTATTTGTCAACAGGTATGTCTTCTCCTATGAAATGCCTGTTCAAATCTTTTGCCCATTTTTAAAAAATTTTAACAGCTTATTTGAAGAAAAATCTACTCAAATTGGGAAGCAATTAGAAAGTGGTTAGGATCCTTGCATCAGCAAGACCTCAAGGATAGACTTTTATAGAGAAAAGGGAAAAGCAAAGTAAGGACATTTTTGATTGACTATAGCTGAACGCCTATTGGCACCCATTGGCTGTGACTGGTTGTCCTTAGGTTACAATTTCATAACCTTGAGGCATTTACAGGCTTAGATTTTAATCTGCTTATATAGGCCACCATGGCAATACAGCTACTTCACTTAAATGGCCTTGTTTAACAGCTTCCATGTCTCTGCAGTTCCCTTCATTTTGTAACACTTCTTCAGCCTTTCGTTGACCATGCAATTTTTTTCTAATTCCAGTATAGTTAACATATTGTGTTATATTACGTTTAAGTGTACAATATAGTAATTCAACAGTTCTATGCATTACTCAGTGCTAATCAAGATAAGTGTACTCTTAATCCCCTTCACCTTTTCCCCCCAACAGCATCCACCTCCCTTCTGGCAACCATCAATTTGTTCTCTATAGTTAAGAGTCTGTTTCTTGGTTTGTCTCTTTTTCTTTCCTTTGTTCATTCATTTCTTAAATTCCACATAGGAATTAAAGCATATGGTATTTATCTTTCTCTGACTTATCTCACTCAGCATTATACTTTCTAGCTCCATCCACTGCAAATGGGAATATCTCATTCTTTTTTATATGTCTGAGTAATATTCCATTATCTATCTATCTATCTATCTATCTATCTATCTATCTATCTATCACTTCCTCTTTATCCATTCATCAGTCGATGGACACTTGGGCTGCTTCCATAATTTGGCTATTGTAAATAATGCTACTATAAACACAGGAGTGCATGTATCCCTTTGAATTAGCATTTTTTGTATTTTTTGGTGGGGGAGGAGGGAACTAAATACCCAGTAGTGCAATTACTGGATCTTAGAGTAGTTCTATTTTTAACTTTTTGAGGAACCTCCACAGTGTTTTCCGCAGTGGCTGTACCAGTTTGCATTCTTACTAACAGTGGATAAGGATAAGGGTTCCTATTTCTCCACATCCTCGCCAACACTTGTTTCTTGTGTTTTTTTTTTTTTTTTAGACATTCTAACAGGTGTGAGATGATACCTCATTGTGGTTTTGATTTGCATTTCCCTGATGATGAGTGAACATCTTTTCATGTGTCTGTTGGCTATCTGTATAACTTCTTTGAAGAAATGTCTGTCCACGTCTTCTGCCCATTTTTCAATTGGATTATTTGGTTTGGGGGTATTGAGCTGTGTAAGTTCTTTATATATTTTGAATACTACCCCTTTATTCGATATGTCATTTGCAAATATCTTCTCCCATTCTGTCGGTTGCCTTTTAATTTTGTTGATTATTTCCTTTACTGTGCAGAAGCTTTTTATTTTGGTGTAGTCTCAAATAGTTTGTTTTTGCTTCTTTGGTCCAACTTTTAATCAGGCTATTAGTTTTTTTTATTATTAAGCTTGCAAGTTCTTATAAGTTCCAAATATATGGTCATCATCAGATATATGCTTCATCTGTGTCTTGTATTTTCATTCCTTTAGCAGTGTCTGTTGAAGAGTAGAAATTTTAATTTTAATAAAACTCACTTTTCACTTATTTTTTTTTTATGGACCATGGTTTGGTTTCATATTTAAGAAATCTTTGCCTAAGGGCACCTGGGTGACTCAGTCAGTTAAGTGTCCTACTCTTGATTTCAGCTCAGGTCTTGATCTTCCAGTTCCTTTGTGAGATTGAGCCCCATGTTTAGCCCCATGCTGTCAGCATGGAGCTTGCTTGGGATTCTCTCTCTCCTTCCCTCTTTATGCCCCTCCCCCACTTGTAGGCTCATGCATGTACATGCTGGTGCTCTCTCTCTCTCTCTCTCTCTCTCTCTCTCTCTCTCTCAGAAATAAATAAATAAAGGGGCACCCGGGTGGCTCAGTCGGTTGAGCATCCAACTTTGGCTCAGGTCATGATCTCATGGTTCGTGAGTTCAAGCGCCGCAGAGGACTCTTTGCTGACAGCTCAGAGATGGAGCCTCCTTCAAATTCTGTGTTTCCCTCTCTCTCTGTCCCTCCCTGGCTTATGCTGTGTCTCTCTCTATTTCTCAAAAATAAATGAACATTAAAAAACTGAAATAAAGAAAAAAAACATTTAAAAACAGAGAAAACTTTGCCTAGGCCAAGGAAACAAAAGTTTCCTCTTATGTTGTTATCTTCTTGATGTTTTATATTTTTAGGCTCTACATTTGCCTATGGTCTAAAATCAAGTTAATTTTTTGTACATAATATGGTATTAATTTGTTGCATATACTATGAAGTATGGATCAAAGCTCTTTTTATTCTTTACATATGGCTATTTGTTCTAGCAGCATTTGTTGAAAAGATTATACTCTCCCATGGAACTGCACTCGGTTCTGTGTTAGAAAGCAAGTGTCCATATATGAATGGATCTGTTTCTGTACTCTCTTTTTTTTTTTAATTTTTTTTAATGTTTATTTATTTTTGAGACAGAAAGCAACAGTGCATGAATGAGGGAGGGTCAGAGAGAGGGAGACACAGAATCAGAAGCAGGCTCCAGGCTCTGAGCTGTCGGCACAGAGCGTGATGAGGGGCTCGGACTCGCAGACCATGAGATCATGACCTGAGCCAAAGTCAGATGCTTAACTGACCGAGCCACCCAGGTGCCTCTATACTCTCTTCTGTCCCACTGATCTATTTGTCTATTATTACTCCATTACTGTACTGCATTGATTATTGCAGTCTTATTATAAGTCTTACAATCTAATGGTGTTAGTCCTCTAAATTTATCTTTTTCTAAGTCCTTTTGGCATTACAGATAATTTGCATTTTCATCTGAATTTTAGAATCAGTTTGTCAATTTCTACAAAAAGATTTCTGCAATTTGATTTGGAATTGTATCTATAGATAAATATAGGGAGAAATGACATCTTAACAATATCATGTCTTTTAACCCACAAATCTAGTATATCAATCCATTTATTTAGGTCATCTTTAACCTCCTTTACTGATGTTGTATAATTTTAATTGTATTCAGATTTATCCCTGAGTACTTCATATTTTTGATGCTACTCTAAATGGCTTTGACTTTTTATTTCAATTTTAAATACCGATTGCTAATATATACATATACAATCGATTTTTGCATATATCTTGTAACCTTGCTAAATTCATTTCTTAGTTTATGTAGTTTTTTTAATATATTACACTAGATTTTCTACATATTCATATTTTCTACAAATAAGTTTTATTTCTTTTGTCCTACTTAGATGACTTTTTCTTTTCTTTTTCTTTTTTTTTTTTATTTTTTGCCACACTTTGCTGCCTAAAATTTCCAGTGCAATATTGCACTGATCAGAACTTAACTGAATCCTCAAGGTGGACACTTTGCAGATCTCCAGAGTTCTCCATGCAATTTTTTCTTCTCAGGATCTTTGTCCTGGGAACTCCCACCACCTTAGTCCTCTCACACATTCAGCTTCGTGTCTTCAACTCAGGAAGTGTATCATGGTCCTCCTTCCTGTCCCCTCTTTGCACTGTGGCCTAGTAACTCCCCAAAAAGTAGTTGAGGCAGTTATAGGCCCTATTTGACTTTCTTTCCATCTCCAGGAAGCTATCCTTCTTATCTATTACACATCATGATTGAAAATCATGATCGCATATATGTTGCACTTTTTTGTGGTTGTTTTAGGTGGGAGTATAAATCCATTCCTTGGCTGGATTTCATCTTGGCTGGAAGTCCTTATATATTTATTTTAATGTATACTAAAAGTGGTAGTTATACTGGTAGTAGAATAGTGATGCAATTTTCTTTTAAAACTATTTTAAGTAAAAAACACTAGTCTATTGTTTAAAGTACTACATGTATAATTTTAATACAGATAAAACTTATGTGGCAAAAAGTGGTAGTACTAAAATCATCAAGTTTACGAAGCACCATAATAGGGGGTAAATTAAAAGCAGCAGTGGGTAAGGTCTTACATTAGAAGAGGATCAACTGGGAAAATACAGGTGGTTCTAAGCAAAGAAGCAAAACACCTAGACGCCTTGAAAGGAATTTGGGTCTATTTAGTGTACAGGCAAGAGGGCTGCACTCAACAAAAGTTATTTTAGTTATCACTGTACTAAAGAATTAGTGTTGCTCGTGATGATAATTTTAGATCAAAAAAAAAAAGGTAAACCGGGTTCAGAATACTATGATAAATTAAGTAATCATAATACATTTTAGAAATAAGTCAATAAATTTTTGTTAAAATTCTTGCTTTCAGAGATAAAATTTGAGGTTTGCATAACTTATTCAGTGAAAACATCTTTACAGTGTTTCAAAAAGTACAGAAGAACAAGGTGTTATTGTTCATTACTTTTTAGGTGACTGAGCATTAGTAATCTGGTACTCTGGGACACACAAGGAACGATTTCACTGAATTTAAACACTCAGAGTTGGAGCAGCCCAAAAGGGTTCGGGCACTGAAGGTAGACGGAGGGTGGGAAGGAAACAAAACATCGGCTTACCATTAGGGACACTTCATTTCCCAGATGTCACAATAGATATCAAGGATCTAAAAGCAGAGGCCTATGAAGTCCCATAACAAATATTTGGCTTTGTGTAACCATTTCTAGAATAACAAGTACTTCAATTCAAATGGTGCACAAGAAACACTACAGAGTAATTCTTTAAATTCTACAAAGCTGTTTAATAATAGAAGCACATATTTATTCATAATTTTACAGTTAAGAAAGTATTTGATCGCATTTTCAAAAGATTTTATTTTTAAGTAATCTCTACACCCAACATGGAGCTCAAACAACAACCCCAAGATCAAGAGTTGCACACTCCACAGACTGAGCCAGCCAGGTGCCTCTACTTGATCACATTTTATTTGAATTTTAATACTCAGGAAAATCTAATGAGAGAAAGAGTTATAATTATCCCTGCAGTATAGATGAGAAGGTTTGGCCTGTCCAAAATCATACAGTTGCTAAACTGGCAAAACTTAGAAAGGATCACAGACCTTTCTCTCCAAGCTAGTATTATTTACAACATGCAAACATATGTTTGGGTCTCATTCCTTTTTATTCTCTTTTTTAAGTTTTTATTTAAATTCCAGGTAGTTAACATATAGTGTAATATTAGTTTCAGTAGCAGAATTTTGTGATTCATCACTTCTATACAACATAGGAATTAGGAAATTCCATTTTTGGTCCTCTGGCAGGGTTAAAAACAATCTGAATACACTGGCAGGCTTGAGAGGTCTCTAAGTCTCCAATAAGGATTTCCAATAATGATACAGAGACATTTTTAATGACTGAATGGTCCAAGTCTTTAAGACCCAAAATGGATTTTAAAAAGTTCTACTTACTCCAGATAATTTTGGAATGATCACTCAAACTGGAGTTATAAATCTCCCAATAGTACCTCCCTTTCCGACGGTGCAGTGGGACTTTATATATTATATCAGTAAACACAGAAATCTAAGGGAGACAGACTGGTGTTTCAATTTCTGTTTGAATCAGTGCTTTTCTACTGCCCACTTCTCTTTTCTCAGGATAGTTTATTTGAAGCCTGACGCGCTATGGCCCTAACAGCTTGATTTAACTCCATAGCCCTAAATCTGCATAATGTTTCTATCAACCAACTGAAACCAGTTCTGGAGATTCAGCTGATGGTTTCCAGATCTGACCCCTGAAAAAAAGTAAACATGGTGCAGAAACAATGATTTTGACTGGAAATGTAAAGTTATAGATACATATCATTTTCTCCTGACAGCAGGACTTGGGCCACTTTCCTGAAAGGGGAAACAGCAAGTAGATGACAAACATGACTAAGGAGAAGAGTAGAGGGTCCTCTGTTCTCCCTAGAAAGGTTGCAGCAGAATTATCATTCCAACTGTGCATTCTCTCAAGCAAATTTTTCTTTGACTTTTTCTTTTTTTAATTAGCACTTGGATAGTTTGTTTTGCCTGGTTACCAGGCAAAGCTGGTTCTGAGGAAAAATTAACTTGGCTCACTACCATCTCTAACACTCTCCCCTCTCCTTAATTTCCAGGCAATCCCTTCTCTAACCGTAGCTTATTACCCATCAACTGAATCCACTCCCCCAGCTCTGTAACCTTATCTCCTACCATTATTTCTTCTGCCCACTCTACTCCATCCATATATCCTTGCTCTTGTTTGAAACTGCCAAGCTTTCGGCACCTCAGTGCCTTTGAACCTAATGTCCCCTCTTTCCCCCAGATAGCCACATGGTTTCTTCACTTTATTTAGGTTTTTGCTCAAATGTCACCTTATTAAAGACCACCTTGTAAGAAATAGTGACCTCCCTACTCCCAACACTATTCCCCTTGTCTTGCTTCATTTTCTCTATGGCACTTTGCAATGTCCGGACTATTATACATTTATCTGTTTACTTGTTTATTTATTGCCTTCCCCCTATTAGAATGTAACTTCCATGACAGCAAGGGCTTTGTCTGTTTTGTTTCCTGATGCTCACCAGGACTTAGAGTGATATCTGGAAAAAGGAAGTAATCAATAAATCTTTGCTGGATGACTGAATGAATAAATGATGTGCGGCACCAAATTAACTACCTACTTTTCCATTGTTTGTTATGACACTTGCCATCAAATTTAGGTGGCACTTCCAGGTCCAATACTAATCGGACTATTGTCATCCAGATATTTGGATAAGCTGTTACAAAGTGGATGGTGAGGTCTTAGCTACAGCCTTTGGATCTGAACTGCTGGGCCTGAACTTCGTGTCAATAAAATGGAAATACATTAGCATGCCCTAGCTCTCATTTATGGTTTATGAATTTTTTCTTAAAGTTTTTCACCAATTTTTCTTGAGTTTTTGATCAATTATTCTATTTTACATTATGACATATATATCCCAACACTATGGACTATTATAAATGAATATTTACTCATTAAATCCTACCTTATTAACAGTAGCTTAATTAAACTGGAGTAAGCCCTGTAGACTTGAATAGAGCATATTTTAAACTCATGAATTTTTAGAGTCATAAGGAACAATCCAAGGTTGCCAAACCCAGTCTCCTACCTCACTTGGGAATTTCTTCCAAAAAGTAATAATACACAATAACCACAGAAGTGACAGCATTCACGTATGTTTTTATCCTACTATCTTATCTAATAATCTAGATTTGATTACAATAATTATTTGAATTTGTTGACTTCCACTGGCTCCTTCCAGTAATACAGATAAATTAGATGGGCAGTATTCATTGGAGTGGCAAGTGTGTAAATGACTGGTTACTCGTGCATACGGCTGAATGGCACCTATGTTTAGGGTACTGTTTGTATATGTATGCAGATCTGTTCTGTGATTTAGAACCCATGCCATGTACGGCCATGATCTACTGCTACAATCCCTTATCCAAAAAAACATGATTATTGTGTGGGCATCATAGGACCTAACCTGGCAGATGGAGGATTTCAAGATTATGGAAAGGGCTGTCTTTCTCACCCATATAACTCCTTAAGAATAAATGACCCCACAACCGCAGCTAGATTCCAGAGGGAGGGCTCTGTTCTTGATTTAAAGCTTAAGTGGGCTTAGAAAATCATCTTGAGCTACATCCCAAAGCGGGGAAAACACAGTTTGAACAGTTAAAGAAAAGCTGCCATATCGCCCTTTTTGTGCCACCCAGGGGCACATTCCCAAGTTCCTTCTGGTTGTTTAACCGCAGCAACGTCCACAACAGAAAATTAAGGTGAAAGCTTGGAGCTGAAATATAAGCTGTCAGGGCCAGGGCCCATGCCTTCCTGGCTGGACTCACTGCTCAGACTCGGTGTTTGAGCAGCCTGCCTTTCCCGTGGAACTTCCCTGGCTGAAATGTCCAAGGCTGGAGTGGGAACCTGAGCATGTTTGTGCAATTTTGCAAGCAGTTTTTGATCTCCATTCAAGGTCACATAAATATGCACAAACCAATTAAAGCTCAGTTACTGTGTTAACAAGGACACAGTGTCTGTTGGCACTATACACACTGTAGTGCTATTAGTTAAGGAAAAGTAGAATCACCAAAGATGTCTTGTTAGGTGTATTAATGCCATTTACACTCATTCTTCAGATAAGTAAGCTAATTAGAAACAGACTTTAGCCTAAGCCCTTCTCATTCAAAACCCTAACACATTGGAAGAATGATAATATAGAGGAGAGGTGAGTTTCCTGCCAAAGTTGAGCACAGTTTTAGGGCAATGGCGGGCCTCTGTTACTAAGCTCCTTCTTCCAAGACTCTAACTGACTCAGTTATCACCACATCAGGCTGCTACTGGTGCAATATGAGAACCAGAAATGTATTAAGTGACTGGAAACATAGGTTATTGCTGTTAGTATGTTTTTCTATGTTGTCTCTTCTTATAAGGCTATGGACAGAAACACCACAGATCTATGTTTGGCTTTGGTTCTTATTTATCCCTCAGTTTTTTGTTTTTTGTTTTTTTAATTTTTAAAAAGTATTTTCAGTAAAGAAAATGTTGAGAGTGTAGAAAAATACAGAGAGGATAATAAAAATCATCTATAATTACACCATCCAAAAATATTGTTATTTTGCTTTGTTGCTTTTCCTTATATAATCCTATCTCCACACTCACATATTTATACATATGTCCATGAGTTATTTTTTCCAAAAACTGGGTATAATGACATATATTTAGTTTTGTGTCCTGTTTTTTACGAGGTATATAGTGAACATTTCCCCATATAATTGAGATGAAAATAAGATTTAATGATTGCATCATATTTTAACATATGAATGCACAATGTTTGCTTAAGTAAATTGTTTGGACTTTAACTAGTTTCTAATTTTTCACTATTACAAGTAATTCTGCATTGTATATCCCTCTGTATTTATCTTGGCACACATATGAGATTATTTCCTTATAGTCTGCTTTTAAAACAGAAAATGTTTAATCATCGGTCAGGTCCATGCTCATGAGTGCTAGCTGAAGAAAATTAAAAAACAGAATGATGTGGTCGAGGGTTGGACTATCCAGGATAGGAAAAGATATCCAGATTTTCCTATGGTGACCCTTTATCACTCTGGCCTGGGATGTAGGTGGAGTGCATTATGAAATTAAGGGCAAGTAAAATTTGCCAGTGAGATTGGAGTAGGATCAGAAATTAAACTCATGACCTAGACTATTCAGATCCGATGCTCTCGTCACAGCTAAAGGCTGAAACTGGGAAAAATAAACAGGGCTGTGCAACATGGAGGAGAAGCCTCACTTCTAAGGATGGCATGTAATTCTATCTTTAACTAAGTATGCTTTGTTGATGCATACTGCCCACGCCTGTGTCCACATCCTGGATCCCCTATTCAGAAACCCTTTCTCTCTCCTGTCTCTATCTTGCATTTTACAATGCACACAACTGAAGCCTCATTTCCTCTGAGAAGGCCTCCCTACCCTTTCTAAAAACATGTGGCTACCTCTGAGATCCCATAACATTTTATATTCAGAAAGCATTATTTGGCTGTGTGTGCATATTACCATCAAACATTACTCCATGACAACAGAGACTGTATCTTACTTGTCTTGGTAGGTCCATGGATTCTGGTATATACTAGGGATTTAATAACTGTTGGCTGAATTAAGGGGTAGTGATCTGGACTGATATTAACACCACGAACCATGGCCTACATACCCATTCAGAACCCCAAAGGCTCCTCGGCCAGTTTTAGAACATGAAAAATATGAAAGCAGAGACTTCCATCATAGTGCCTGTCTTCTCAGTTATGCTAGCCTCCTTTATCCATCAATGCTTCTGATCACTATCACCACTATAACCCGACTATTTAAGGTCTCTGACTTACATGATGATCCTTTCCATGAGACAGTACCTTTCCCTGAATGTCTTATCCAACACAGAGAAACATGGAGTTCTTGATTACCAATGGACTAAGGATTACCTACATTATGCACACACAAACACACACATATGCTCACATGTGGACACACACAGATACACAGAAACGTCGCTCACTTATATAGTTGCATGCAAACTTACACATGTACAGTCCCAGACAAGACCAAAAGGAAGAAAAATAAAAAGAATTAAATGGGGAAAGCAGAATATAAAATAAAAAGCATAACAAGAAATTGTGAATATTTTGTGTATGAGAGATGGGTCCCTGGATGGGAGAGAGAGGGGTCAAACCTGTGGTCAGCAAAGGGCCACCAGTTGCTAATTCTAAATAAAGGCAGCATAGTATACACAGCTTAGGTCTGTTTTCTTTTAATCTGTCACCTTACCAAGTGGGCAATGTGGAAGCACCAAGCAGGTCACAAAGGCAGTGTGCAGTTCTTAACTAGCATCTTCATCAGTTGATTGAGGCAATGATGGCAACTTAATGAGACAACAGCAGAAAGATATGACTCTAAAGCAGTGTTTTCAAACTTTAGTGTGCAGGAGAAATATCTTGGGATCTTGTTAAAAATGCAGATAATTCCTACCCTAAGTAATTTTGATTCTGTAAGTCTGTGGGAGAGGCCAAGAAATGACATTTTTAGCAACCACTCAAGTGTATTCTCAGGTAGGTCTGAGGGCCATTCTTAAAGGAAACGCTGCTATAAAGGGAATACAAAGAAATACAGAAGAAAGGAAGAGGCAGTGAGCTAAACTTCCTAATGACACCCAAACAATGCACACTTTGATATATCACAATCATTACAGTAAATCGCAATGACTTATTCTTCTTCAGCTAAATTAGCCGGACATCAATTTTACTTCATTGGCTTGAGATAATGAGGCCAAAACTTTAAAAGCCTACTTATTTTCTCATGTATACATTTTTTTTTTTAATTTTTTTTTTTCAACGTTTATTTATTTTTGGGACAGAGAGAGACAGAGCATGAACGGGCAAGGGGCAGAGAGAGAGGGAGACACAGAATCGGAAACAGGCTCCAGGCTCTGAGCCATCAGCCCAGAGCCTGACGCGGGGCTCGAACTCACGGACCGTGAGATCGTGACCTGGTTGAAGTCGGACGCTTAACCGACTGCGCCACCCAGGCGCCCTCATGTATACATTTTATAGTCAGTACATTCAGTGCCACCATGATAACACTGACACCTTTGTTATAGGTTCATGCTACATGGCTTATCAGTGAAGAAGTTAAGAAAACAGTAACAGGATGCTTTTTATATTCATTTTAAACACTCCTTTCCATGATCCCTCAATTCATTCTACCACATGAAATCACCCTGTAGTTTCTCTAATTAGTGTTTGTAATACTTGAAATTATTTGCCCCTACTCTGTCTTGATCACCAACTAGAAAGCTCCATGAAGACATATTCTTATCTGTCTTGTTCAACAGTCTCCAGCCAGCATCAAGAACAAGGCCTGGCACATTTCAGGTTCTTAAGTTTTTTCAGAAGAATTAAAAAGCTAGGATCACCTGGATGGCTCAGTCAGCTGAGCATCTGACTCTTGATTTTGGCTCAGGTCATGGTTCCAGGATCTTGGGATTGAGTCCTGCATCAGGCTCTGTGCTGAGTGTGGAGCCTGCCTGAGATTCTCTCCCTCTTGCCCTCTGCCCCTCCCCCTTCCTCTTTTTCTCTCTAAAATGAAAATTTTTAAAAATTTTTAAAAATGAACAAGCTTTATCTTGAGTGATGAAAACCTACCCTCAAGATAATTTGGCTGAGAAGACAATCATGAACTAAGAAGTTTGGATTAATGAAAGAATGAATGAATTCTATCTTGATTGATGAAAACCTACTTAAATAAGTTGACTAAAGGGAGAAATAATTAAATGGCAGGACAGTAAAGATTGAAATGATAAAACAGGCATGGTACTCTTTCCCCTGGCAAATCCACTGTTACCTCTTTGGTGGGCCATGTATTTCCTTCCTACTCAGCTTCACATTAGTGAGAGGTGAGGCGTGCACCAGAGCTTATGGTTGGAGGGAGACAGGCCAACCAGCCACATCAAGGAGCATCTCTCCACAGGTAGGACCTGAGCTGGAGGTCTGACGAGAGGAGCTACATGCCAAGCCTTGTTTACCTTCCTGAGGAGTACTGGGAGATGCTCTGAGAATGATCTAAAGCAAATGCTTTAACTTACGGCAGTTCAAGTATTCTCCATTGTTTCTGTCTTAAAATTGACCCTTTATGCCTCCAAAGTTCAATTAGGACCTTGATTAGCATTGAAGAAGTTTCATCCTCTTGGGAATCTCTGGTTTATTGCCAAACAGCACAATTACATCTGCTGGGTGGGAAAAGCAGAATTTTCAGGGAGAAAGCCTGGTTTTTAGTATTTTGGCAAAGTTTCCCCAAGTGTTCTGATATACTCTCTTGGTTAGGAATTTAGAATTCATATCAGCTTGGCATCAGAGAAGAGCTGACATGATCTTGTTAGCTATACAATCATCCTGAGAAAAATCAGGTTTCCTGCCTTCTTTGTTCCATCCAAGGTATACCGAATTATCAGACTTTAAAAATTTGTTCTGCAGCTTTCTTCATACTTGTGAACTAAGACCTAAGCTTTAAAGGAGCATACACTTGAAAGCTAGCATACCTGGATTCAAATTCTGGGTCTGCTCTTTATTTACAATATATCCATGAGTGAACAAATCAGCCAGCCTCACTTTCCACATTTGTAAAATGGAGATAATAATAACAAACATAATAGGTATAATTCTGTGAAAATGAAATGACGAAAGGATAAAGGTATCTTGGCACTGAGTAAGTGTTCAATAAATATTACTTCCCTCTCCTATCCAGTTTCTCAGAAAATGTCTTGTTTGCCTGCAAGGCACTTGTGAGCATATTAACATTGAGAATTCTGCAATCCTCCTCCGACAGGCAGAAGCACTGTCCCACTACCACCAATGTTTCCCAGTCCAGCATATCACCCTTTTTTCCTTAATGAGAAAAGGATTTCTCCATGAACTAAAAAATGTTTTTTACTATTTGCATCTCATCCAATATTTACCTTGTATTCATACTTTCTACTCCTAAGTCACAAATTAGGGACAAAAAGCACTATCTGAATAGGTTTATAAGTACAAACATAGGTGTTCTATGAACATACCTTTAATTTTTTAATGTTTATTTATTTCTTAGAGAGAGAGACAGAGCAGGAGAGGGGCAGACAGAGAGAGAGGGATACACCAATCCAAAGCAGGCTCCAGGCTCTGAGCTGGACCATGACCTGAGCTGAAGTCAGGCACTTAAACAACTGAGCCACCCAGACACTCCTCTACAAACATACCTTTAAAAAAAACCTTTAAAGTAAACAGAAACACAAACAATACCTTCAGTTCAAACACATAGGTGTCTATTCATAAATAAATGAGGTTAATGGAGTAGAGTGGCCTTTCATTTGTGAATTTTAACAAAAGAGTTAGAAAACATGGGGGAAAGTCTATTAATGCAATGAGAATAACTAGTACGTGTATCATACTTATCATGTCACTGGCCTATGCTGAGTGGTTTACATTAACTATCTGATTGGATTCTTATCATAACGTATGACTTAGATGGGGTTATCAGTATTTCGCAGGTGACAAATTTCAGCAAAGAGGCTAAATAACTTACCCAGGAACATCTAGCCAGTAACTGGGGAGCCAGAGCACTAGCCCCAGACTGACGGGCCCAAAGCACATATATAGTATCTTTGCAGTATTTGTTTCCCAAATGCTTGAACATGACTGATATAACCAACACCTAAACACCCAAGGGGCCTGGTCTCACCATAGGACAGCAAGAACTTGACTCAGCTAACTCTTACCATCATGAGATAAACTGGCATAGAACTCTGGATGGCTGTTGGAGCCTATCCCTTAGAAATTGCACATCCAGATGTCCATAGCATAGCCCCAGAATTTTCCAGAGAGGTTTCCATGACCTACCTACTATAACCATGTGAATAACCAGCCTTGTATGCCTTTGTGGGGGCAGGTGGAGTTAACAAAGTGAATTAATCTGACATGGGGAAAATCTCTCTCCCACAAAAGGTAACAAATCTCAATTGCCAAAATACACACACACACACACACACACACACACACACACACACACACGCTTCTAAGTCACTGATTTTCCTTCAATAATCAGTGCCTCGCAACCAACATTTTACAAACTTGATTCCTACATTCTGAACTTGAGCTTGGCACTTCCAAAACTTCCTATTTTCAAGGTACACATAGCAACACTGCTTGTAAACAACTCAGCTCTTACTAACAAAATGTAAATGTAAACTAGGCTGTAACCTAATGGAAGATGGTAAACATTTCTGAGAATGGAGAAGAGAAAGAAAAAGTTCCCATTTGACCTGTTTGCAATTCTGATCTTTGCACATCATGTGAATACATTAGAAAAGCAACACCTTTTGAACAAGAATGTGCATAGCAAATGCTTTTAACAGTCCAGGACAGATGGGATGAAATGATCTCTTTTTCTTTCCGATTGAGAGGAGTACTGTGATTGCTACCCTGGCTAATAGTGGAGCCATTATTGTCATAAGTAAAATGAAATAACATTTATTACAATATTTCTTTAACTCTTTTACAATTGCTCTGATTTGAAATTTTAAGCGTGATTGTGAGAGAATTTAGTTCATTATTTTCATGCCCAGCAGTAAAGAAATTAATGAAAATTGCATTAGGGAATCCGTTTCCATAATGGTTTCTCATATGGGTCCTCTCCAAGGTGATATAGCTTAGGGAGGTTTTCACAAGGAAGAGTGGATGGCAGCTTTGGTTGGGACTCTTAATGTTCAAAGTAATTTAATAGCAGCTACTTTTCTAGAAAACCTTCTGATTTCCTACAAACCCAAATCCAATTACCTGTACAGGTTCTAATAACTAGTTACATGAGGTTTTTCTTTGTGTTGTTGCTGCTGTTGTTGTTTTCTGGTACCTGGGAAACTGCTTCAGGCAGCAAATTCATCTCTTATAAGCAAATTTTAAATTTTATTTTTTGACTATAGAAGAAGCTGTAAAGATAAAACAACAATTGCAAATCAAATACTAGCAATGTAAATCAGTCCTTTCATTAATGATTTGGCAATTTCAGGCACACAGGAGGTGCAGGAGGGAAACAGCATCGGGAATGGCAAAACCAAACATTTGGACCCAACCACAGAATGAAGGCATGGCCAGGGAATCAGCATATTCTGATAAGGGCTATTTAAAGGGCATAAAGGGTTTAAGGTTGTTTTCATTTTTGAAGAAGAAGCCTTGGTAGGTAATGCATTGTTAAGGGAAAGCATTCTGTCACAGTTCATTAGGACATGTGAAAGGAAATAATACTGACAGATAATGGATCTGAAAACCTCCACCCTGTTGCTCTTCTAACCAAAGATCTTGTAATGGTTAAGGACAATGGATAACTGAGTGTTGCCTATTCTAGATAAAAACAATGAATTGAGTCAATTGGAGAAGTGTTACAGGGTTGAGTTTAAAGTTTCTGCTATGAGTGAAGGGGATTATGATAGAGATCAAATTAGAGAATATTTTATTTCTGCAGAATTATGTTGAGCAAAGCAATTCAAAGAAATATACAAAAAAATGGCCTAGAGACACAAAGAAAAATATTCAAACTATCTGGAAGACAGAGAAAATAAAAGAATGAGGTAATATTTTTTTCCCAGCAAAAAGATTAACAAGAACAAAGATACCAGTATCTGGAGAAAGTGTGGCACGTCTGGAACGTGCATGTGCTATTGGCAGGAGGAAAAATTAGTACCACCTTTCTAGAACGTGATTTCAGAAATTGGGATAAAAATAGACTTATCCTTTGACTCAATAGCTCCACAAAGATGTGTCCAGCTAAAGAGTGTCTGTGAGAGCAACCACTAGAACCAAAAATCAAATTCCACTGAATAGAGGGTTTCAAATAAATTAAGGAACCACATTACAATGGAATAATAACAGCCTTCAAAAATTATGTTGAACTATATTCACTGGCATGGAAGGAAGCTCACAATGCATTTCTTTTTTTTCCTATTAATTATAGTATTTAAAGTACACACATATTTTTTTCTTTTTTTCATATATAATTTATTGTCAAGTTAGCTAACATACAGTGTATACAGTGTGCTCTTGGCTTTGGGAGTAGATTCCCATGATTTATCACTTACACACAATACTCAGTGCTCATCCCAACAAATGACCTCCTCAATGCCCATCAAAAAATAATTGTCACCATGTATTTCTAAGAGAAAACAGCAGATTATAATACACTATATCCAGTGCTTACTATATCTAGGCACATATACACATATATACTACACTTACTATATATACACACACTTATGCATATATATAATAAGCATTTGATATTTAGATAGTATATAACATAAATAGCATACATTTATATATCATATAATTTATATATACATATATATGTATATATCATATACTAACTTGCTTCTCTGGGTTTGCTTAAGAGAATCATTAACCATTGTTAAATAAATAAATCCCTGCTATTACCCATCTTAGACCTTGCAGTAATATTTTCCACATGGATAGCAATTGATTATGAATTTTTGAAGTCTACAGTTTTGAATATCTAAAGCTTTTTTTCTGTTTTATATATTTAGAAATCAATATGCTTTTCCACCATGGCTTCTCCCACCACATATATACCTCTAAATCAGGTAAACACAGGTCAAGTCATTTTTTTGTGTGTAAAGCATAAAAAGATGCAACAAACTAAAGTTTATTTTTATACATTTATAAATTCATATTTATGAAAGAAAAATATTTGGGTAAGTATCTAGGTGCAACAAATTGTTAATATGGTTATCTCTGGATTGTGAAAATTTGTGTGAACTTGTATTATATATTATATTTTGACTGCCTTTGGTTGAATTTGGTGTTTAAATTTGTTCTTTTTGGTCTTCTTGTCTAGTACTTTAACAAAACCAGGATATCCCAAGCAAAATGCCAAGAACATTAAATGAGTTCTTCTTAGCTCCCAATGGTACTCACTGGAGTTTAGGTAAATGTAGTTAATGTGCTCTCACAGGGACAGATAGATAGAAAAGTAATTGTCATTTGAGGGACACACAAAATCATCATTAGGCAAATACCACAGTTGCAGGCAACATCCACTAAGTGGATGCTAAAATCAATGTACAGATGATTAAGCAGAAACAGGATGTTAGCATTCATTCAAAGTATCTCCTTCAAGATATTTATCAACAAGAAAGAGAAAATTAGTCATTCTACAGTGGAGAAATCTAGCAGATACTATCTTAACCAAATGATAAAGGTTAAAATCACCAGTAATAATACATACAGACATAATGTACTCACGGGATAATGCACTAAAAAGGGTGCAACATTATGTCTGTAATATTCTTCTCAAAAGTGCATAAGCTCAATTGATTCATGAAGAAACATCTGATAAATCTAAGATAAGACACACTGTACAAAATAACTGGCCAGACCTCATTAAAAGTGTCAAGGTCATGAAAGACAAGAAAAGAATAAGAAACTGTCACATATTAGAATAAATTAAGGAGATGCAACAACTAAAGGCAATGTGAGATTCTGGATTAGATCCTAGACAAGAAAAATAACATTAATGATAATTTTTAAAAAGCTGGTGAATTCCAATAAGATCTGAAGTTTGGCTAATAGTATTTTACCAGTGTTAATTTCCCAGTTTTAGGGAAAGCTGGGTAAGGGTATAATTGGTGAACTCTGTGTATGATTTTTGCAACTTCTCAGTTAAGTAATAAATTACTTGGAAATGAAAAATTTTTTAAACAGGGGGAAATTGCCATGCCTTCCTTCTGAATTTGATTCTTGTTCCATAGATGTCAAAGAAACTTTGAAGTCTTCACATAGTTTTCTATTTTATGTCAACATAGATATACCTTTCCTGAGTCTTAGCAACACAGCTAAAAGAGGCTTTTTACAATACATAGTGTTAAACTGATATGATGGTGTCTCCCACTGTTTTAATGGTGCCCTCTAATCAGGACAGGGCTTTTCTGCTCTCTGCAGAGCATTAGAGGAGGAGGGAGATTGTTTTATTAAGCATTTAAAAAATAACCCCATCTAATAGGGTTGAGAGGGTTTATCTCATCATCCTCTGTAACAATCACAATATAAATGGGGGTACCTAAATAAGTGCTAGTCACATAAATTTGTGTTGACTGGTGAATAAGGAACATAAAACAACTATGTGTTTCATCTCCTCATACTGAAAAGGTAAAAGTTATTTTTCTCATAAAGAACTAACACTTCTTGGGGTACCTGGGTGGCTTAGTTGGTTGAGCGTCTGACTTCAGCTCAGGTCATGATCTCATGGTTTGTGGGTTCAAGCCCCATGTCAGGCCCTGTGCTGCCAGCTCAGAGCCTGGAGCCTGCTTCAGATTCTGTGTCTCCCTCTTTCTCTGTCCCTCCCCTGCTCACGCTCTGTCTGTCTCTCTCTCTCTCTCAAAAATAAATAAACATGAAAAAAATTAAAAAAAAAATAATTAACACTTCTTTAAATTTATGCCCATTATACTCTGTGGTCATTTCTTATGAGGAACACACATAGTTTTCTAATAAGAATGAAGATAGTAACACATAATTTATTTTAATAGGTTCTTTGTAGAGGGAAAAAATCAAACAGGTATAGACCTCTTATTTTTGACTCTGAGACTGTGGTTAATGACCACATTCCTTCACTCAATAAATGCTGTTGCATGATGGCTGATGAAATAAATGTATTCCATTATCTATCCCTAAAGTATCTAGGCAAAACCCTATGGCCATTATTCTCTGCATCCCCCTCTTCTAGAGCAACTCCAAGGTCTGCAATTTAGATGATACTCAGTTATGTCTTATTTGACCTACCAAGAGACAGAGACCATAAAGATGGGAGTGAATCCCTAAGACAGTACCAGGTGCTCCTTATCAGAAGGGCTTCCAGTGATGGGACTAAGTTAACGAAACTTGATAGATAGATAGATACATACATACATGCATACATACATATTAACATATAATAGTATATTAATATACAAATTAAATTTTACCTGGCTAATGCTGTGTGAGTAATAAGAGATATAATCTCATTATCAAGTAGTTTATAATTCAGCATACAGGACAAAATTAATATTTTAAATTAATCATAGAATATGTAAGTATCAAACCATGTGGTGAGGTCAATATGCCATTCAGCATTACAGCAAATATCCATATACTGAATCACTGCTTTCTATGTAACAGGCCCTGATTGGCATTAGGGAGATGAAGACAAACACACACTTTCTCTACTCTCAAGGAATTCACAAGCCTAAGGGAAACATTAGGGGGAAAAAGGCAATACAAAAAGAGGAGGCACTTAAACTCTTTCTGGATGGAAGAAGGAAGACTCTAGAGAAGAGATGATGTTTGAACTAAGACTTAATGGATAAAAGGGAATTTTTAAAGAAAGAACACAGGTTGGGAGAAAGAGCATCCTAAGCATAAAGAAGAGCAGGTATTAAGTCAGGAAAGCATAAAAAGAGGTAAAGTGTAAGGAGTCATTAAATTTGTGGGTAACTGCAGCCTATGGTACAGTGGGAGAAGCGGGTAAAAGTTACAGCTGGAAAAGCAGACTAGGGCCAGGGCAAGGAGGACCCTTTATGACACACTGGGGAGCTAAGGCTTTATGAGATAGACAATGAAGAATCACTGCATATTAGGTGAAATTGAGGGATATAATTTTCGGCTGCTGCAAAGGTAAAATGTGGAATAGGACAACAGAGAAAAGAAGACAAGTCAGAACACTATTGTGTACTATTAACAGCAGACCCCTTAGGGGAAGAAAAGAGGATTTCAACGACTAGAAGGTTTCTGGCCAGGCTGCTAAGTGGATGGTGTGGGGATAAGAAAACAGACAGGGAGCTCATGAAGTCTCCGTGGATATGAGAACTTGAGAAGATCCCTGCAGATACACTCAGTGAGCAGTCAGAGAAATGGAGGCAACAGAAAAGCAGAAGAAAAGAAAAACAAACAAACAAACAAACAAAACCAACAAATGAACACCAAAACACAATCTAAAATGGTCTAAAGCTGTGCTGCCCTACACTGAAGCCTCTAATCCCATGTGGCAACTGAGCCCCCAAAATGTGGCTGGTCTAAACGAGATGTGCTGTGTGAAAACACACCCGATTCTAACAATTTCATTTCAAAAAGTAAAATATCTCATTAATAACATATATTAATTATACTTTAGCCAGTAATATTTTGAAATACTGGATTAAATATTATTAAAATTGTTTTCACCTGTTTATATTACCTTTTTAAATATAGTTATTAGGAAGTTAAAATTACATACATAATTACATATGCTGCATTATATTTCTGTCGGACAGTTTTGGTCTAAAGGCTCTAGCCTTAATATTGTGGTAGAATTTAAGGATGTTATGAAGGAAACAAGGTTAGTCTGGGCACATGTTTGGAGGTAGAAGCTGTTGAGAGACTGGGAAAAGAAACAGAAAAATCAGAAGCACTGAAGACATGATCAATTATCGTTTTGACAGGTCATGATGAAGAAAACAGCCCGGATGGAATAGACATGCATAAAGATGGACACATAAAAAGAAGGGAATTCGATTATGGAGAATAATGAATGGATATGGCTAAGCATGTCCACAGTGTAAAGCAGAGAGCGGCTGGCAAAGGTGCCATCAGGATGAGAAGAGTGTTTTGGGAAGAACAGTTAAGTCATTGGTACACATGATGAAATGGAGACAGAGAAACTAAAGACAAGAAGGCAGAGGGAGCTGTGGTTGTTGTCTAGCAGTAAAATGATATATTTTTAGAGTAGGTGAAGGCAATGGGAAGAGGAAAAGGAAAACCTAAAAAAAAATAGGTGCCTAGGCAAAAATGAATGCCATCAACTGAAGTTGCAATCTAAACCTGAGCCCATCATTTGGAGTGGTCAGGACATCACACTCGGAACTGAGACATCAGAGACATCAGGCCACACCACTTCTCCTGCCCTAGCACATACCTATGAGGTGCTTTATTGGATCAAAACTGCTGAAGATGGTAAGCTGCAAAGTCTTCTCACAAGAGCTTCAGGAAACGGCAAAGTCGCTGACGATAGCTCCATAATTAACATCCACTGCCAGGACTGTCTCCCGCGGCTTTTAGCTGCTACAGACATTTGGTTTGCCTCATGTAGACACAGGATAAAACCCACCAAAAGAGATTTACCATAGGCAAGGAAGAAATGTGAACAGCCTAGGGTACTTCTTGACTTTTGCTGTTAACTGCTGTGTGGGGGGAAAAAAAGCTATATATGGATTTTTTTTTTCATTCCTGTTTCTGTAATTTTAATGAGACCCAAAGTTTAAGGAAAATCACTCAAATTTTCAAATCCAAAAGATAACTTTTAATTTGTAAAAGAAATGGAAATACATCTTTTACTTCAGGGTAAATATCACTGAGCTGATCTGCAAAACGACCTGACTTTGGAACTGAATACATCAAAATATATGCTAAAAAAAAATCCACACAATTCTTCCTGCAGGCATCACATTCAATGTCCTCCCATGATCCCCCGTTGGCTCCAAAGCAGATTATATTCAAGAATCAAGAGGTGAAAACACTTGACGAATAAGGGTATTAAAATGAATGCTGTGTCTCTGAGATAGCAATTACATTAATAACTTCTCCTGAATCCTTTAAAAAAAAAAGTTAGCTTTCACAAATGATGTCAAATTGAGTACATGGACAAATGGATCCTACTTTACCTACATAAACTCTTTGAATAGAAGATAACATGTTTGCACATGCTTCCACTACCTAAACCAACCGATCAAGTCACTGCATAAAGGGAAAAATGTATAGATGATACAACAACAATCAAACTCTTTGGGCCAATTCTTTTCATGTTGTGGTGATAGGAAATCTTGAACAGGCAGCAATAGGACGATGAGATCTTTAATGAATGGCCCTTGGTTGCAATTCCAAATCAAGGTGCTACCCCACTTTGGAATTTTGCCTCTCAAGTATGTATTATAAAAATACAGTGCATACTTGGGAGGCAAAATTCAGAGCTTCAGCCAAGGAATTAGGCAGTTGGTGATATAATCAATCCCAGAGCAAGAAAATCTGTATTCAACTATGGCCATAAATCCAAGGCAAGGATAGTTCCATGATGTTTTAAAGAAAGGAACAATGGAGGAACTAGAATTTATATGTCTGTCTTCAACTTCTGCAAATCATGCTCAGATATTTCTTTCCTTTTGATGCTACCTCAGTCTCTCATACACTGTGATGTAGTGTAACATTTGCAAAGAAGCTGTGTGATCTTAGGTCTCAGTTTCTGATTGATAATATATACAATATATAAATATCTAAAAGACTATCTCTCCTTACAGGACTGGTATGAAGAGTAAGGGAAATGAAAGTGTCTAATATATAGTAGATTCACCATAACAATAATAACAACTATAATTATTCAAAGAGTATATAATATTTGGTTAAAAAACATTATGAACTGTATCTGTATGCATTTAGAAAGCAATATTTTTGCCCCCAGGCAATTCCTTCAGGATTTTACAAACCCCTTCAAAGCAGTCTACCAGTTGGGTAAACCATGGGAACGAATGTGAAAAGAGCAGTTGTCTCATTTCAAATAAGTAACATACCACATTTTAAAATAGAGATATGCCTACTTCACCAAATGTAGACACTGGTGGAAACACAACCTGGACCAGGAATCTAACATCCTTCTTTTCACCGGCCTCTGCAACTTTTAGCTCCTCTTCCAGGTCACAGTTATGACAGGGGGTATGGTTTCTAAATGTAAGCTGAGTCTGCAGCCCTTCTGTCTCTGAGTCGGGGTTAGGTATGAGGTTTTGTCAGGACCCAGCAGACAATTTGTCACATGAAAAAGGCGCACTTCATCTAGCCTTCTACTTGCCACAGATCTGAAAGGATGTGTTCACAAGAATATCCTTTGTACCACACACATACCAGAAATACAGAATTTTTTAAGTGAGGAAACTGAAAATGAGCGTAAAGATGAACCATGTCCCATTTTGTGTACAGCATTCAGGGGTCCTTCGGAGAAGCATGATCCTGTGTAAACCTCAGGTACGATATACTTCATAATTTTATAAATGCATATCTGAAAGTAAATGTCAATCCTGTAGTAATGCTGAAGGGGTTGTGCTTGAAAGATGTTAGATTTGGCAGATGTGTGTTTTAACAATGGCTATATCCATATGATGCTAAACCAATAAATGACAAAAATTTTCAAATGGGTTAGTTATAAAATTTTAAATAACTGGGGCCGACATGACTTAGTTTTTTGATTATAGTTCCTGTCTAAAATAGTTCTAATCTAATGGAGAAGAGTTACCCTTTTATCATTTCCCCCCCATTAACTCCCTTTCTACAATTATAGGAACAAAAGGAAAAATCTGACCTCAATTTTCTGTCAATGATCATATGGCCTGCTCACAGAGATGCCTGAAGAGCCCAACCCAATACCCTGATGCCATTGCCAACAGTTATGTAAAAGCATCTGAGTCATTTGTCCAAAGGTTACTGTGGTTATGGAACTGTTCTGCCAGTGAGCCGTAGTGTCTTAGGAGGTTGGTCCTAAAGATTTCAAGGGAATTTTCTTGGCTTGCTTAATTAAGAATACAGACCTACTCAAATCTTCATTTATTTTAGAAATGATAGGTAGAAGACAATGTTTTAAGACTCAACAGATAAGGAAGGGTAAAGCCTTAATATTTATTGAATGTCTACAACATACCAGAAGTTACGCAGTTAATATTACTCTCATTGAACCCCAAGATGGCACATTCTCATTAGCACAATAGGAAACTGAGGTCTGGGGGAAAAATGGTAATTTCTCCAACTAGTTTATAACAACTATGTGGCAGAGCTGGGATTTGAACAAAGGGTCTTTGCAGTGATGTAGAAAACATAGACCAGGGAGAAAAGACTAGGTAGGTCAGTACTTAAATATTAGATTTTTCTTCGTTTTCTTAACTTTTTATAAAATATGCTTTGAAATATATAAGCTTAATGTCAAGTTGCTTACCTCTCAACCATTTTGAAAACAAAAAAATAGCCAGGTGAAATTCTGACATATTTTTGCAGGCAGCAAACATGCAAAAACTCATCAAAACTTCTCATCATAAGATTCCTGAATAAACTGCTACAAAAAGTACCCTTCGATCAAACCAGTTTGTCATCACATGTAGAACCCTTTTATGTGATTCCTGTAAATCATCTTTGAGAAGATGGTTTCAAATAATGAATCCTAATTAGGATAATTGTCATTTTGCAAGTAACAGTCAGTCATTTTCCTTTACTTGGAAGGAAATGAAAGGTATTTTGGACAAGAAGAGGAGATACTAACAAAAGCCACTAGAACTTCTTTCTTTTCCTTACTGTACCTCCTTTACCTAACTATTCAGCTTATATCAAGCAGCTGGCTTGAATGAACATTCTGTTCATATTGACAGTCACTGTCTTTCCTGCTTTACATATTGAAGTTTGGCCACTTATCTTTCTCAGTTTTGTACATTTGTGAATTTCCTGAAAAACTCAGGGAAAAATCTTCTCATCATCGAGCTGAGAAAATTCGTAGTACTTTTCCATAGGCCTAGGATTAAGCAGTGATTGGCAGGGAAGAATGTAAAGAAAATTTCTGGGAATTCCTACAATTTCATCACCACCCATCTCTCAGATGTGTATCAAATGTGTATCCAATCTTTTTTTTTTTCCTTCCCTAGGTTTCCCAACCTAGGTTAGAATGGTCTAGTTCCTAACAACAGCTACCAAAATGACAACATAAGAGACTAATTCTAAGAGGTTTGATTTGCCCAAATGATGTCATACATTTGCAGTTAACAAACTCCCTTAGCCTAAATGTGTAGTAACAGAGAAGTAATTAATAGTAACAGCTAACATCTAATGACTATCCCCTATTTGCAGGGCACTTTTTAAGTGCTTAACATATAATTAATTATATCATGAATCCTCACAACAGCCAAATGAGAGAAATGCTATTATTATCCCCATTATACAGTTGAGGAAATGGAAGCACATGGAATTTAAGTTACTATTTGGATCGCATCTCTATTTAGAGATGGAACCAGGATTCAACTGTAAGAAGTCTGGCTCAAGTGCTCGTGTTCTTAAATACCACAATACACTTCTACCAGCAAAATGGAATAGGTTCATAGATAAGTTGTCTTTTCAAAAAATACCCAGCTGTTTTTGAAATTGCAAATATTCCTATCCATATTGAGTTGAAAAGTGACACATATTCTACAATTGATATTATATAAGGGTGGGTATAAAAGTTGTTAGAAAGTAAAATGTTAGTGATTGCCCCTACTTGGTGGGATTATGATTGATCTCTATTTTTATTTGTATATACATGCTTATTTATTTTTTAACTGTATTCTCTATTTCTTTTTAAAATGAATATACATGGCTTGCATAATTAAAGCAGTGGGCAGGGGGAAATAAAAAATCTCCTAGAATTCCTAGGAGAACCCTCTAATACCAGAGCCAGCTGGAAGATGTTACTACTAAACCTTGGCTCTCTTCCCATTGGAAGCCCCACCTACCTATTTTCAATAAAACCCTTTCTTTTGCATAGCGCTTTAGAGTCTACCAAAAGTATACAAATGCTATCTAAGCATTATCCACCAGAATTCTCAGTTCAATTTATTATTCATTATGGCACTGTGACAGAGAAGAGAGGAAAGCCAAGAGCAAGTGGTAGTATCAAGGACACAGACAAATGTGTGACGGCTCAGACAGGAAGGAACAGTAAAGACCCCTTTTGGGCAAGCAGTTTATCTTGGCTGCCTTGATGGCAACTCAATCTCCAAGAGAGATCTTACCCAGAACTTCGGTGTGGTCAGATAAGTTCAAAGCATGCAACGCTTCATCAAAGCAAGATTGTTATGATGGTGACAACAAAACGGCCAAGTGAGGAATATTCTTCAATAAAATGTTTTCCATAAGAAAAAAACATACTACCTTAAACTAATTCTACTTAATTCACTATAGTGAATTGCTAAAATGCAAATGGAACAAACAATCATGGCTGAATTACAGCATTTTACAATACAAAATAGTTTTATCATTAGTTAACATAATCCGGTAACCAAGGAAAAGGGGGTGCTCTTATTTCTCTTCTACCAGATGATGTGACTTCTGGGATAATGACCAGTGGAGTGACTTGGCTTCTTTCACAATGTAGCTTTGGTATGGCCCAAGCAAGTGTAGCAAAGCCATCAGTGCCACATTTCCCTACAGATATTCTCCATCATCCTATGGCCCACACCCATGGCAAGCCACGTGGCAATGCCACACCAAATCACCTACTTGCTAGTCACCAACTCAATGAGAGTGCTTATAGGTGAAGGAATGCACTGTATTCTAACCCAGCATATCAAACTTTAAGACACAGAATAACCACCTATAAAATTTATTTAAAATGTAGATTCTTAAGCCCTATTCATGGAGAATTCGATTCAATTGGTCTGGGGAGAGCCCCACGAATTTACATTTTTTAATAAGCAACCCAGATGATTCTTTCCAGCCTTTATGATAGACATAAATGAAAAACAGGTGCTAGTGTAACAACACTCAGCATATATTCTTGTTTGCCTCATAAATTCTCATCTAAGTATGAATAGAGACGGTCAGGGTGAGTCTTTCAGCTTTGCTTCATTAATAATTCAGCAGAACTGAATATTGTTGTTGAATATATTTGAGTGATTGCAAACTTGGCAGGTCTTGTAGGCAAATTTCCTCCTGTATTTCACAACACCAGAACAGCCTTAGTCATCAGCACCACAGTAAAATACATTTACTTGAGGGCGATGAGGTGTGAGGTGATAGTTCAGATAAGAATCTGATTTGGACTTTCAACTCAAATGCAACTGAGGAAATAAGAATATGCATCCATCGTCAGAACAATAGAATGTCTAGAAATCTGAGATTTATAAATAATGAGAAAATAAAAAAATAGTAAGCTGTGTAGCCAAAGTTTAAGATAAAACTTGGAGCATTCTGGACTTGTTTGAAGAAAATACCTAATATAGACAAGTAGTGGTTCTTTCAAAATCAATGTATTGTTGACAATGTTTTTGTTGGTTTATTTCTGGTTTATTGGCCCCTCTCCTCAGAAGAATGTGTGCCTCTATATTGAGCAGAAAAGTCTAGATATGGCATGCTTGGTCCAAATCGAGATGAGAATAAATACTAGGCCACCCTATGGACTCTAACAGAAGCTTTTAGACACAGAATCCCCAAAGGTGCTACTTATAACATGACTAAGATACCATGACAACCTTTTCTGGAGAAAGAATGTGATTTACACATAATGATGGAAAACCTGGGCTAAACCACTACTACTAGTCTGAATCTCTCAGGCAGTGTATTTAAATGTAATATCCTGCACACTCACTCAACCTTGCATCCTATATGGTGTTCCATGTGATCTGATCAGTCAGAGAGTAATACAGGGGTATGGTGCATATAGGGGTAGGTGGGAAAGTTATTTTGACATCAAGGGAGGTGGCAAAAGCTAGCCTGAGCTCTCAGGTGTAAGTAGTTCAGAGTCCCTTCATTGATTGGTCTTCCTGGAACTGAGAAAACAAGTTCATCACCAACAGTGGGCTTGAACTTGCATAATGAATGACATAATTCAAAGGGGAAGGCTTATACTTCACCAACACTCCCCCAAAGTCTAACAATTCTTATTCGCTGAATAAATACTGAATGAGTATCTACCAAGAGCTAGACAATGCTGGAAATGTATGAGTAAACAAACAGACAAAAATCCTGCTCTTATGAAGCATATAATTTATGAGAGGAGAGAAAAAGTCAAGAAAATAAATGTCAGATATATGCTGCATACAATGGTGATGAGGATCATGGAAAAAGACAGAAAAAGAAAGGGGCGGGGAGTCCAAGGTAGAGGGATGGGAGAATTTTTTTTTTTCAACGTTTATTTATTTTTGGGACAGAGAGACAGAGCATGAATGGGGGAGGGGCAGAGAGAGAGGGAGACACAGAATCGGAAACAGGCTCCAGGCTCCGAGCCATCAGGCCAGAGCCTGACGCGGGGCTCGAACTCACGGACCGCGAGATCGTGACCTGGCTGAAGTCGGACGCTTAACCGACTGCGCCACCCAGGCGCCCCTGGGAGAATATTTTTTAATAGACTGGTTAGAGACAGTCTCGCTAAAAAAGTGGCAATTGGGCAAAGACTTGAAGAAGTAAGGAAGTAAGCCATGTAGAAGTCATCAGGAAGAGCATTCCAGGAATCTGAAACAGCAAGTGCAAAGAGACATGGAGATCATGACAGACCCTGAAAATGTCAGCATCTAAATCCGTGGTGTGGCTTCACAACACAGGCATCAATGCCTACCGTGGAAATTCAAATCGATGTGTACTCTCAGATTGTATTGCTGAGAAGGGTGCATTCAGTAATTCCATAGCTTTCTAAGTTGTCTTAGACTTCTAGAGAGCAAGGCTGTGGTAAATTCTGGTGTCTGTATATCTCTGGGAATCTTGTCAGGCATATTTTTGTTCCTATCTTTCCTTTTTCTCCTAGAAAGGACAAGTTCTCATATGAATCTGGAGAAGCAAGATGGTTTAAATCATAATTTTTTAATCTGCCCAAAACAACCAGCATAAGCACAGGACCAGCTCATGGTGAGAGCCATGAGTCCTTGCCACAGATACTTCTGGTAAATTTACCCTATTTTCTATAGTGAATTCATTTTCTATAGCTGCTGTAACAAATTACCACTTACTTAGTGGCTTAGAACAGTAAAATTTTATCTTACAGTTCTGTAGGTCAGAAGCCTGACATGGGACTCTCCAGGTAAAAATAAAGGTGTTGGCAGGGCCATATTACTTTCTATAGACTTTGGGGGAGGATCCGTTCCCATGCCTTTTCCCTATTCTAGAGTCTGTCCAAATGCCTTGTTTTTTTTCTTTTCCTCCCTCCTCACAGCCAGTGAAGTTGAGTTGAGTCCTCACAGCCCATCATTCACCTTGCTCCTTCTCAGATTCTGGGACATCCTTCTGTCTCCCTCTTCTACTTTTAAGCATCCTTGTGATTACACTGAATCCATCCAGTAATCCTGGACATCCTCCAAGTCCTAACTTAATTACACCTGCAAAGTTTCTTTTGCCGTGTAAGACATCATATTTATAGGTTCTGAGGATTACTATGTGAATATATCTGGGGGCCATTACTCTGCCTACCATAGTATGCTTTGCTCATTTTTTTAAATATTTTTTATTGTTTCTTTTTTTTCCACTTTTCTGGATCTGACCAAATTTTTATAAGAGAAGTTTGCATTGGTCGCTGAAAAACTGGCAATAGACAGAAAGTCCTCTTACATATAAGCAGAAACAATTTTCTGGGATGATAGTCCCTAGAAGGGCAGCATATGATTATAGGATCTTAAAATAAAAAGAAAGAATGAAGGAGTTAAGGTAACCATCGCCTGTTTGGATATTCTAATAATGTGTAAACTGCAGCACTATGAAGCTCAGTTTCCTTAAAGCAAACTGTTGGGCTGTTATGAGAAGGACAGGACCACCTGTATGCCATGTGGACTGATGTGGCAATGGTCTGCACTGGTCACTTACTTTGCTGTTACTGTTTTTGTCCTTAGCATCATCAACAGCATTTTTTTCTTTTTGCTTGCTTCCTAGGTCCTCTAATCTAGTCTCTGAATAAAAACTTAGGTTTTAAACTATTTTTCAATGTAAACTAGTCCTAGATATTGCATTTGACCTAAATAAATATTTCTGCTTTTATCTCCTTTAGAGTCTGGGGGACTCTTGAACTCACTATGCAAATTAAATCTACCCAAACACCAAATCAGTATGCTATGGCATGAACCCTGAAGCTATTTTTAAGAGAACTGCCCTGCGGTCACTGCCCCTTCTCTTTTCTTGCCTCTCACAGCTGCTTCTGAGAGGAACAGTCACCTGGCAGAGAGTGGCAGCAGCTGTCTGTACAGAGAAAGACACAGCCGAGAAACCATGCTCCCACCTCCTGGTGAAGGCAGCCAGTAAGCTCAGATCAGTTGAGAAGCACATTCAAGATCAGACTGCCCCTAAGGCAGCTGGACACCTACCTGGTGACCTTCAGGGCCACCTACCTCTTCAGAAAAAGCCTGGGTAGAGGGAAGAACAGCAGCTACCTGTTGTCACTTCTGCTCTATTTCTGATGAGTGTCGAGTTCATCTCTTATGTTGGTACTAAACTCCAGATGCCTCAACACCAGATATCTAGTATGGCTAGTATATGACATATTACACAGTTTGGATGGCATGGACCCTGAAGCCTCTGCACCCACTGGGTGAAGACCGATATCTAGACACATGTTAGCACTGGGGTTGATGGAGGTCTAGCTGTCACTGTTTACACTGGTTTCTCTCTCTCACCTTTCCTGACATGAATCATAGAACCACTGAAAGCTCAATCTGTTCCTTAGAGATCACTGAATCCAACCACCTAATATGAGGGATAAGGAAAGGGAGGCCTAGAAAAGGAGAGTGGCTGGCCCAAAGACAAAACTTAGAATCCTGCTGACCTGCCTCCCAAATCATTTCTCTTTCCATGACACCTCCCTCACTCATACTTTGAGTCTATGCTGCTTGTCCTCTGTACCTTAAGATGAACTCACTGCATGGAGAGAGCAGGCGATTAACCATGTTATTTTCAGAGTTTACTATTAAACATTCTTTTCTCGCAGATAAAAAGACTGCAGGAGATAAAATGCAGTAACTCTCTGCTGGTGGTTTAGAGGAATGGTAAGGATCATCAGGAATAATATTTCATTGAAGATGCAGTGCCATGAATGGGCTTGGTGGCTACATTACATACAACAACTATGTTGGCCTAACTAGCCTTTGAGAACGTACTGAAGGCAGATGGGTGGCAGAAGGAAAAGTTGATGAGTGATCAGAGGGAAGGTAAGTAAACATGTTCCTCAATCCTCTCTGAAAAGTAGATCCATGTTCCAAACATGCACCTACCACTGATTAATAAAGTGAAATCTACAGGTACCAGAATAAGAGGCTCAAAAACTTCATCTCAAGTGTCAAAGCTGTCTGTTCTATTAAAGTAACACCTAACCGTGTAACTAGAAAAAGAAAGTTCTAAGATATAAGCAAGTGTGTGGTCCAATGGCACGGACTATGTTTGAGTCAGGTTTTTTTTCTCTTCCTTCTGCTCATCACCAGGTCTCTGCAAACACTCCCAGGACTCAACACTGTTCAGTACACATAACAGGCACTCAGTAAATGTTTTTAACTTGACAGCATTCTTTTACACTTGCCTAAAATAGGCAAAACTCTCAATTTCTCTTTCTCTTGATTTTTCAAGTGGCCCAGGTTCACTTGGCACTACAGACAATCCAAGAGCAATCAGCCAAGAATAAGATGCCCTAAAGACTAGAAAAGCAGACATTAAAAACACTTGCTGGAAAAAGTCCTCAGCATGAGGGACAGGCAAACACTGCAACCAAGCCACGGAGGGCACAGATCAGGCAGAACACATCCAATCCCAGAGATTCGGTGATGCCATTATTCTCTATGTTCGCCCAGATTAATCAGAATCTCCAAATCTTCTGAGGCTCCCTAACACCCCACTAATAGCTACATCAAGGATAAATTTATGCTAATCTGTTAATGTGTACACCCCACAGTCATTAGCTGAGGATATTGGCTCCTCTATACAATTGCTAAGGGTTTCTTAAATAGAGAACTAATGGAAATGTCTTTAATAATTCTCCGCATTAACTCTAGATTGTTTTTAGTGCTTGCACATATGTGCCCACAATTTTTCATCAAGTATCTATAGAATCTTATTATTTTACAAGATGGCTTCTGATAGACAATAGCTATAAGGGAGAAACAGCTTTTTTTAAAGGTGTAAGTTACTCAAGGGTATTTAATAGATTCCAAGGATGGCAGTTGTCATCCAGAATAACAATATATATATTTTGATTTATCTAGAATTCACTAATTATTTCCTTACCAGCCCATATTTTAGAGTATGTCCATTAAGCAAAATTTACTTATTTTCATCTTCATTTAACTCAAAGCCTTCCTGTAGTTCCTACTGAAACAACTGTTATTTACTGGCCATGCAGATCAGCTTTAGTTTCCCTGCCAAAGGTAAATACCCCAAAGGAATCCAAAATTACAGTGAATGAAAATTTATATGGGCATCATTTCTGCTTTCATTTGGGTAAAAACAGTCTTCAAAGGTTATGTGCTATGAAGGAGACTTGGCTTATTAAGTAGGTTTGAGGTTCCTAAATAATTGAAGTCATTCCAAGCAGACTGGATTTCATCCTAAACTGTTTTTTTGTGTGTGGACACACACCAGGAAATAAAATGATTATCTTGAAAGCAATGGTGTGTCTGGTTAGTTTAATCTCTAAGAATCACATGATTCATTTATGTGCTAAGTATCATTGTGGCTAGATCAACCCACATGTCCACCTGGTGCCCACACACCAAGCAATCACCTCAACATCTCCCACCCCAACCTTTCCTCTGCACCTTTCCTGCACACCAGTTTTCCTGTATGAACTTTTTTCTTCCTCATCTATTCCACTGGTCCACCATGGCCATGGGCAAGTCACAGTCCCTCTGATACTAAGCTTTAATGTTATAAATTTAAGGACAGCTTCAGGGATGCCCTCAGGAATGAATGAAATAGGTAAAGCAGCACAATGTCTGAAACACAGTAAGTACTTTATTAATGTAAGTTAATATCATCATCATCGTTATCCTCCTCACCAATGGGGTAATATCAAGGTGATGGAAAAGCTGGGCACAGAGCCGGGTTTTGTTATTGAGAGCAGAACTAAGGGAACCCTGGCAGAGGGAAAAGGGATATAAGACTGAGGCCTGAAACATGACCATAACCCAAACTCTCACCAGCCCTTCAGCCTGCTGGAGGACAGATGTAAAAAGAGAGCTGAGAGAGCAGATAGAATATTACTCTAACATAATGGGCCATTTTACCACTGGGCAAATAAGAACACAGCGACTTCTATGAAAGGCTGGGGTGAATGTTCTATCTAGTGGATATAATCAAGTCATTAAGTCACACTGCTTGGAACTCTACATTACACCTTATTCCATAGCAAATAGTTGTTTCCTATAAGTAGCTCATGCTGCAAGCTATCTTAAATGACTTTGGTACTTTTTATTTACTCCCTCTTTATTAATGTTTGGAATAAAGGTATGTGTACCCAGTGAGCAAAAGAAACATTTTGTCTATATTAGACTAAGCTCTGAAATGTCCAAGCTGATCACCAACAACCTCACCAAAGTGCTCCATGAAGCCATGTGAAGGTAGTCAATGCACAGTCTTCTTCCCAGTACAAGCTTTGCTCCTCCTCATCCCTGTGTGTCCTGAACTAGTCTCCTATGAGCCCTTATCACCTATTGCCATTGCTTACTGATACTGCCTTAATCATTAACTGCCCCCTTTGAAAGCAATCCTATTAAAGCATAAATGAGATCATGTTGCTTCACCTACATGAAACCATTACACTTTAGAATAAAATCCAGTCACAACCTACAGGCTGTAGGGGACCACCATGCTCTGGCCCTTCTTTACATCTTCAACTCATCTAGGACTCCTAGATCTCTCATTCTATGCCTCCACTGGCCTATTTTCTGTCATTCCAATACACCAACCTCTTTCCTGCCTCATTTGTAAGCATTTATCTCTCCTTGTGTGAATATTTTCTCTATTGTCCCATCCTGGCTAGTTGTACTCATCTCAAATGTCACCTTCTCAGATGGGCTTCCCTGATCATCCAGTATAAAGGAATCCTTAGCTAATACCACTGGTAACTCTCTAACTCATTTGTGTTTTTACTACCTTTAGAGTTTTTATCACAGTGGGCACTCATTTTGTATATTCGTTTACTTGCTCAGTAAAATGGTGGTTCTTTGTGAGAAGGAACATCTAAACCACTGCTATATCCACAGCCCCCTGGCCAATGCTAGCAACAGAGTATATATAGATTAAGCATTTAATAAGTGAATGTTTCCATCAAGACTTACCCATTTTATACAAAACAATAGGATTTTTCATAATTATGCTCACAATCTCTTTATAAACATTGTGGGGGCATAGCTATACGATCACACAGAATAGAAGAGGAGGTAAAAAATATTGGGTTCTCTAAAGAGGCCATAGAATCATTGATTAGAGCTACATCACCTGGAAACAGCTGTTTAAAAAAGAGTTTCTGGAATCTTGTACAAGAAACAGAACTGAAAACTAATAAATATATGTAGGTAAAATGTCAGCTTTATAAAGCAATTGAGATATCATAAAAATGTCTTATACCTTTAGGGCCTAAATATTTCCAATACAAACATATATTTTTAAATGTTATTTATTCCTTTTAAAAGAACCTGATTTCTGCATTACACTGTGTGTCACAAATGATAACCTAATCTCCAAACAGGCTTGCAAGGGGGATTCTGGCTGAGGTTTGTGTGCCCTTGAACAAGGGAAAATACCTCCTTTCTGATGACTGACTTTGAAAAGTGGGAAGAAATTCTCAAAATGGGTTGAGAACTGTTTTGGGGGAAGAGACGATTGTGTTATAATTGCAGTCACTCAATTTCCTTTTTACAGACAAAAATGTAAAGATGATTTTCAGAACTCCATTTGCTTCTCTCCCTTTCCACCCAGCCACGTGCCTACCAGTTTCCTTTACTGAAACATTGAGCTTTAAAGGGATGCAGGTGTTAAAGCACATTCATATGGAAAATGTTCCTTAAACATGGTCTTAAATTATACTTGGTGACCAATTGTGTGAATATTTATGGCAGAGTTTGCTCATCCATTAAAGGAAAGAATATTTTTCCATTACAAGTTTCTTATCTTGAAACACTCACCATATTATATTTTGCCTTTCTAAAGGAATCCTCTGTTGGACTCTATATCTAGTATATATCTTCACTTTTACATTGCTATAAAACATGCTCAGGCACATAAACTGTCTTTTAGTTAACATTCCCTCTTGCTTTATTTTCTGTTTCACCTACACAAATTTCTATGAATGTATAAATGTCAGCTGATTATCTGGACAGGCTCAACTGCATACACAGCCATGGGTTTTCTTAAGTGATTAATTTGAAGCGTACTAAAGTTGTATCTGGTTGTCCTAGTGGTATAAAGCAAGTATCTATTGAAAAGGAGGTGATATGGTAGCAACTGCTATTTCTAAAGGTAGCCATACCTTGGAGAACTCAGCCTAACTGTTATATATACACAAATACACTTACCCATCCATCTCTTCAAAAAACATCAATATATTGTTCAGGTCTGTAGTTGTGTGACCTCCTACACTAGACAGTAAGTCTTCTGTACAAAAACAACTAGAAAAAAAATCAAGGTGAGCTGGGGAGCCACAGAAAGGGGGTTGGACTTGAGATGCAAGTCCTTAATAAAACTAGAAACTTAATACATGGACGTCCACCTCTAATGTTAGCATAAGTACATACTTAAATCAGGAAACTGACACCTTCACCGTTTGGGGTCAAGAGTAGTTGAGCGCACCCACCTGAGAGAAAACACAACCAAATTCCAACTGGAAGGACCAGCAGAAGGGCAACAGACTAGTCATGGAGGAATATTGGGCCCCTATATATATAATGGGAGAATCTTCCAAGGGTGGAGCTAGAAAGAGAACAGATTTGTGACAGGTATCTGAAAGTCTGAGAAAAAAAACCCTTAGCCAAACTCAGGAAAAACAGTATTTTCTGCAATTTGGTATGGCCCCCACTAAATGACTTGCAATGGTGGGACCAAGTATAAATCAAACCAAATTGTTAATGTAACTGTGTCTAGATTTGTGCCCCATTTTTAACACTGAGCTGAGTTCTAACATTTACTTTTCACAGGATAATTGTATGGCCCATTACAAGCATCCCATACCTGTTTTTGAATATAATTTCTAAATCACTGTTTAAAGATCTCCATCTCTCTGCCATAGGAGCTCTCCTCATTCTTCCAACAGTGTTTATTTCCATGGACAAGTCTTGCTTACTCTCCCAAAGATCTATCAATAATTCTTCCCAGAGTTTAGGTCTATAAGTTAATAGTGATATTAGGCTTTGAAAAGGACCAAACTATGCCAAGCCATGTGTCTATTTAGGGATGGAGGGAAGCAGAGTGGGAGAAGGAGAATATCTCCATTCTTCAAACTGTGGGATCCTGGCTCCCACTGAAGATGGGAAAAGAAGGTCAATAATTTACATTTATCTAATCTATAATTTTCAAAAATAATTTCTCATTCATGATCTCACTTGACACTCTCACACATGTAAAAATGTAACAGAGCATTTTTTCAAACCTCCGTAAAAGACATATAATTACATTTATGTAAAGTGGACAAAACTGCTATAGAGAATACGGGCCTTTCAACCAGTGTGTGAGTGACTGTGACTCCAAGCCTTATGTCCCCTCTTTCTAGCCCTGCTGTCTTTCTGCTACTCTTGGCTCCTGCTACTCTATTAACAGCCTAGGGCCAGGCTAAGGCTGAGAGGTGTCTTAACGATTCCTTTCAAATCGGAGGCAGCAAAGACAAAGGAAATATTGCACAAGAGAATTAAATGTTTCAAATTTTGTTCCACTCTGGGCACAGGATAAGAGACATGAGCATTCTCAAATATTGAGATGGCTGCTTCCCACCTCTGTCTTTTTCAATTGTTGGCAATAGCTAAGAAGAAGAGAACAAAAATTTAAGCAATATATACATTCCACCTTACCCCTGGCCTTTCAGCTACAAACAGGAAGGAAATGAAGGTTTCTGGAACTACAGAGGCAAAGCCCTACAGGAGAGACCCAGAAGCATTTTTCCAATAGAGTGCATTGAGTTTCTATTTTATTTTATTTTATTTTGCGCAAGGCAGAATCATCTCATTATTTACAACAAAAGATGTCTGCTTCCTACCATAAGAAGAAGCCAGAAAGTGAGAAACAGCACTGAAACTCATTCTTCAACATTTTTAATTTTATTTTTTAGTTTTGAGATAGAGATTTAAAACAACTAGCATTGTCACAAAGCAGGGTGAGGGAGAAGGATTCCTACAGTCTTTCCCTGCCCCGCCCCCCCCCCCCCCCCCCCCCCGCCCTATAAGGTTCTTAATTATAAGGTTCTTAACTTCTCCATAGTACAGGGCTCTCAAAAGTACTTTCAGAACACAGTTCCAACATTTCTTTTCAGGCAGTTCTTAAGAATGTTGGAATGTGAACAACAACAAAAATGTTGCTTCAACTGCAGTCTTCACTCTGCATTTGGCCCTCAAGCATTGCTGATGCTGCAGAATAAATACCAGCAACACCACGAGCAACTTGAAAAAAAATTTTTTTTGGACTGACAAAGTGCATGTTATGCAAGATTTAATTGCATACGCTTCTTTACACACAGAGAGAAACAGCACAATGGTCACAGGACAAAATCCAATGAATTGAATACATTGGGCATTTTAATTACAGAAAACTGGGCATTCTTGCCATAATTGTTTATAATAACCATACCCATTGTGCTGCATTAAACCAGTTCTGATTTTAGGACTTAAGCAAACTAGATCCAGACACACAGACTGATTTCCAACTCCCTATTGCCACTGTAGACTAAACAACTATTGGTCATTAATAAAACATCAAGATGAGATATAAATATACATATCCCCCCCTCTCAAAGGTATCATGGCAAAGGCCCTTACCCATAATAAAATTATGTGCATCTCTTTTAGAAAGACACAGAGTGCAACCGTTGTGCCTGTCTTGGACCTAGGAGTCCAGCTTTTATTAATCCGAAGCTTAGACCAGCAATCCAACTCTCATCACCAAGGAAAAGTGGTGAGTTTAGGCCATTCTAATCGAAAAGGCAAAACACACAGCTGTAAGGGCAGATAGCCCAGGGTAAGACGGAGACAGTGTAGTTAAAATTTAGAACAAGAAAGAGAGTCAAAAGCTACATCAGAGCAGGGTGCTTCCTAGGGAAGAAAGAGGGTGCTCAGAGCCCAGTGTGAGGAAGAGCACTGCTGGAGGAAACTGGTGAGTTCATGAAGTGGAAGGACCAGGCAGGCAAGCAGCATCTACTCTGCCTCTCTTACTGGCATGCTCACATTGAGCCTTGATGCTGTGACCGGAAGAAAAAAAAATCAACCACCAGGCTCCCAAATTAGACATTTTTCCAAGAATTGAGTTATTCTATTCCAAGATTGGATTCAGTAATCTCAGAAAGAGATGCAAGAAAATCAATTTCCCGATAAAGAAAAAAATATCTCATCAAGAGCACTCTTGGGAGACAGACCGCATGGCCAAGCGAACGGGTCCCGATATGAAGGAAACAAAGACTGCTGAGCAACATGAAATGAATAGCAAATATTTAAATTGGTATATCCATCCACTCAGGAAATGGGGTTTTAATGAAAAAGCTATCAAAACTAATGATAGATATTTTTTCCATCTAAGTCCAGTCACCCTTCATTGCTCACCCTGTAGACAGGACCCAGACCCTGGCTTAAGCTGCCAGTCTTCACGGAGCAACAAAATATGTTATAGTTCCTACTCAAATAGTACAAGGCTGATGTTTGCCCTCATCGTGTTTGTTTGTCTGTCTGTATGCATGGAAATGCCAGACCTTCTAGGCCCTGCAATGCCTGCAGCAAGCTAGCTCCCAGTTCAGATCTCAGGGCCCAGCTCATCAAATCCATGCTTTACAAGCTTTCATAAAGGTCCTAAATGCAATCATTGTTTTAAAAACTCATCTGCTTAAAATAAAAAAGAAAACATTGCCAGGAACTGCTTAAAGGAAAACAAAAAGCTCATTTGATTTTTTTTTTAACTTTGCCCATCAGCTGCCAAGTAAACTTATTAAGCCTTTGCTTTATGAGGAATCACGAAACATGTCCAAAAGCAATTTTATATAGCCAGTAGGTATCAACCAAATACACTGCTATTCACTTTTACAGGTGTTTTTTTCCTACATCCCACTGTAAACCTTTCAAAAGGAAGGTACCACATCTTTTATATAATCCTTTATTTTCTGTCACACTTCCCTGAACACAGTGGCCTTTCAATCAATGTTCAAAGTTCAATCAATGTTTCCAGGAGTGAAACACTGCATCTTCAAATCACACATTCATTTATTTTACTAAAAATAACATGAATTATTTATCCATTTGAATGTGTTCTTTCTACACTATAGAAGAGATTTCTTCAGAAACAAAGAGTAGAAATTCTGAATGATGTATGGCATACGTACAAGATTTCTTTTGCAAAGGTATCAACACGTGAAGCATAATAACTTGATTTCACAGGAGAATAGAGGACAAAAGTTTACTTGGCATTGCGTACTTTGTTTTCACTTGGGATAGAAAGAGACAGAGACAGTACAGCTAAACACAGATCTATCTTCGATAGACATAATCAAACACAGCAAGAAACCTATCACCATGTTAGGATGTTAATAAATGTTAAGGGTAAAAATAAACTTCTAAAATAATGTCAAATGTGTGGGAGGTATAGAAAGAAAAGGATTTAAAAAGCTATAGATATTAGTGGGACAATAGAATAGTCAAAAGGCAGAGTTAAGTCTTTAAAAGTAAAGGTGATACCAGTTTAAAAAGAGGGATCCCTATTCCCTAAAACTCACATCAGAAGAAAACTAGAACAAATGCTTCAAATAAAGGCAGTTGGTTAGGAGAGAAAAGGGAAAGGTAGACAACAATACGGACTTAATAACATCCCCAAATAGGTATTCCATCCTATGTTAGATGTCATCTGCGAGTGAGAGTCTTTTGCTAGAATTCTTAGCCTCCATCCTCGGGGATGGGTTTTGGAATCATGTGAGTGAGGAGGAAGGAGAAGACAATGAGGCTTCAGATAACAAATGTAAGACCTTGGGCCTCAGCCCAGGCTTCTTTTCTGGCTGCAATACATGATGTGGTATGTGAGGGAAAGAGGGGTTAAGGAAGAGGGTAGTCAAAAGCTGAACCAGTCTCTAGGTCACCTTTGGCATAAATCTGTATTTTTATTTGTGGTGCTTAAAACTGTAGAGAGAAAATAAAGAAGGATTAGTAAGGTATAGGAGTACATTGTTGAGTGAATGGGTGGACTGTCACAATATCCTGGATGTGTCTCTACCTTAAGAATGATCACAGTGCATCAGTATTTTCACTGGCCCTCCTCTCCATGAGGACAGTCACTTTATCTTGTCTGTTTCATATCTTATAGAGCTTGACTTAAATAAAACATTTAATGAGTTAAATCATTTATTCAGTTCACTAATTTATTTACATTATTGTGACCAGAATTCTCTGGGATCACAAGAAATATTTGAGAGTGGCTGACACAAGGGGATGAAGGGGATAAGCAAATAATACCTTAATACAGATAATATCAGAGGTGTATGTGCTTTCTAGCTATTTCAGGAAAGAATTAAAGGGAGACTACTCTAAGGTAGGCAACTGTATTAGTCAGCTTTGCCTTGCTAACAAATAATCCCCATACAAAATACACATTTACTGCTCATTCATGTTACAGCAGGACACAGTTTGGCTATAGCTCTACCTGTCTTCTCATTCAAGAACTGAATAAGCAGCCCAAATCTGAAACAGGCAGAGGGAAAAAGTAAATGTGGTGGCAGAAACGATGCCTCTAAAAGCTTCTGCACAGAAGTGGTGTGGATCACAACCACTCACATTCCATTGGCTAAAGCAAATAATTTGTCAAACTTCAAAGTCAATAAAGGTAGGAATGTATAATCCTCTTACAGGAAACTGGAGAGTAAATAATTGCAAACAGTAATATATCTACTAAAAGATACTTCTATAAGATATAAAAAGACTATGAAGCTCCTCTGGCCTCCTGGGTCTCAATGGAACCATGGTTCCAATGGCCAAAGAATGGTGATTTTACTTCTATAGCCATCCTAGTCCAGAAAGTTTGGATCTGAGTACCAAAAAAGACCAGTGGAAGACCAATCCTAGTCACTGGGAACCACACTGCACTTCTGTTTCTTTTGAATCAAGACAAAATTGTCATTAAGTAAATTCAAGGATCTCTGGCTTCAGAAAATGCTGCAGATCACCACTCAGAGTGCCCACCCTTCTCTATAATCAATTCCTCTGGTGGTTTTATTCTGTCTTGTGAAAATGGAACAAGCATTGGGCACAGTAGGTGTCTTAGTTCCAGGAATCATTTCCTTCCAAATTTCTCCTCCAAACTTAGTGTAAGTACATGGGACAACTGCTGAAGCTTGCAACTAACCAAAGGCAATTGACCAATTTTGTGCTTGGAAGTCCTAAACCATATGTTAAAAATCACTCATCATATCAAGACATCTAAACACTGCATAATGTTTACAAACACATATGGAGATAATGAATCAATGCTCCAGCACTGGATGATTCAATGACCTGTATTTTGATCTAAAGTTTTAGGATGCACCTCTTTAATGTGGCATCAAAGAAATGTTTTTATGCTGAATTATTGGGTGGTTAGACCTAGCTTTTAAAACAAAGAATATAATGCTGTGGTTCTTTCTCCCAACGCTCTGAGTAAAGATGTGAAACAAACAGAACAGATGTTTTACTTACTCTGTGTACATATGTGAATGTGTATGTTTTGTTTTACTGCTCCCACATATTGGCTGCATGTACTGGAGAAAAGAAGATTAATGGAAACTGTTAATTCATGAAGCTATGGTCATTTATATTTTTTTTCAACGTTTATTTATTTTTGGGACAGAGAGAGACAGAGCATGAATGGGGGAGGGGCAGAGAGAGAGGGAGACACAGAATCTGAAACAGGCTCCAGGCTCTGAGCCATCAGCCCAGAGCCCGACGCGGGGCTCGAACTCACGGACTGCGAGATCGTGACCTGGCTGAAGTCAGACGCTTAACCAACTGCGCCACCCAGGCGCCCCGAAGCTATGGTCATTTATATTGTCTCAGTCACTTGTTCAAATAAGTGAATTGACAGCAGCATGGTAAAAAGGGTATTTGACTTAAATTTGAATATGTATTTATATGTAAATATAAGCATACAAATACATATTTAAATACATATGATATACAATAGATTTATATTTACTAAATATAAATCACTTCCAGTGACACACACACACACACACATATATATAATTTGTACATATATAATTTAATTTTAGGTTTTAAAATGTTTTAATTTTTATTACTGAAAAGATATATAGTTGGGGCACCTGGGTGGCTCAGTCAGTTAAGTGTCTGACTCTTGATTTTGGCTCAGGTCACGATCTTCTGGTTGGCTTGTGAGTTTGAGCCCCACATCCCGGGCTGAGAGTGCAGAGTCTGCTTGGGATTCTCTCTCTCCCTCTCTCTCTGTCTCTGCCCCACTCATACTCACTCTTACCCTCTCTCTCTCTGAAAATAAATAAGTGAACTTAAAAAATAACATAATTGTTTACATTTCAAGCATGTTATTCTTCTATTTATATAGAACAGAACAATTCTCAATCTCCCAATTTCTCTATCTCTCTTTAATTTCAGTTAAATTACCATGGAAGTTAAGTGAAACGTTCCATTTTGTTTACAGGAAAAAGAATACTGCATTGTTTTCAAATCAGGATTAGTGTTTGACATGCTAAATGTGACATAATGACCCCCAGTGAGCTTTGAAATTTTAGCTTTAGTTGAAATTTTTGCAGCCATTCCTGCAATTTCTGTTATGTATAGGCCTTAACTTGAGACATGAATGTACTCTTGTATTTCTTAGATGAAAAATAACCCTGTCAAATAGGTAGCATGTTGCAGACATATTGCAGAGGCTCTAAAGAGAAAGACATTTCTTACCCAAGATCACAGAGAGATTTTTCTTTACTTCTGGGTTATTGTACTGTCTTTCTCTTTTACACTCAGCTAATGTATCTGAAAGAAGTCTGTCTTTTCCAGGCAATTATTTCATTCCTCCCAGGAGGAAGCTATAGTGGCCCACCTTCTAAGGATCAGCCTGCCACCATCAATACTCCCTGGATTGACTATAGAGAGGGATGGGTATCTAGAGTGTATGCAGCTAGGGCATGAATGCCCACATTCCATTTCTCCTCTTATCTTTGGTACCTGTACATAATGCTTTGATCACCTGCCCTTCCAAGGTTTGTTTTATTTATGTATGTATGTATGTATGTATGTATGTATGTATGTATGTATGTATTTATTTATTTATGTGTTTATCTATTTATCCATTTATTTATTTACTTGTATCTCTATACTACTAGTATCTCCTGTAGGATCCAGCCCCCTGCTTTGTGCTTCTGAAGTTTCTGTAGGGTTGAACACACCCAGGTGTTTCATCTACTTCTACAGAAACAACATAATCATCCCAAAGGAGAGCTGCCATTTCACAACCGCTCTGGCTTTCCCTGAAGCCACGCTTTTTTCCTTTCACTCAACATTTAATCCCCTTGGCTCTTTGTTGCCACACTGTTTCGGAAAAAAAAAATTAGATTATGCTAAGAAGATAAATACTGAAAAACAAATGTTCTAAACTGGATTTAACTCACTTTTTTAATGTTCACTTTGGAATGATCTGTTTGTGCCCTAAAATAAATCCTCTCTGACATTTGATTCTCATTTAATATTCACCTTGGTTGAAGCTTCTGGGTCTCCATCTCTCTCCAACCTCCCTCCCTTCAACTCTTGGTTGCCCAGCAACCTCAAACAGCTGGTTGCCCAAACAGGAAAAGTAAATGGGATTAACTCTGGAGGAAACTAATTGAAGGAAGCATTAGTATGCTCCCAATCAGAATTCTTTCAATACTAGCTGATTAAGTTGCGCTTTGCTGTCCTAAGTAAGAATGTGGACTGTGGAGTGTACAGGTGGAAGAACTGTCACAGGCTTGAAGACACACAGCAGTGGTGACAGCAGCTACTTATGATATAATAGCACTTAACAGACCATAGTCCCTATTTTCAAAAAGGCGTAAAATTATATTACAAGTCTTGCCCACTATTCCTCTCATTCTTGTATTCATGCATGAATTCATACATTCACCCACTCACTCCTTATCCATTCAGTTATGTATTTATTGAGAGACAGCAGGCTATTACAGAAATTCTAACAACTCTGGGGTGAACCTGACATTGGTTTCATTCCTAACTCTACCACTTTCCACCTGACACGGAACTCATTTTCTCCAATTTTCTAGGTCTTCATTTCAACATTGGTAAAATCAAGTCATCAAAACCTACCTCAAAGAGATATTGTAAGGATTAAGTAAGATAGAACATGCAAAACAACCACTACAGTGATTTGGCCAGGTTAGACCTTCCATTCATTCACTTTCCCTTGTACCACATGCCATTAGAATGTGAGAGAAAAATCAGAGGTGTGTTAGCTAGTGTGTGGCTGTATTTCAAGCATAAAGCCAAGACAAGAAGGGAACTTTAGCAGTAGTAATTAAGAGGAGTGCTTAGATAGGAGACCTTTTTTTAATGTTTATTTCTTTTTGAAGGAGAGAGACAGAGCATGAGTGGGGGAGGGGCAGAGAGAGAGGGAGTCAGAATCTGAAGCAGCCTCCAGGCTCTGAGCTGTCAGTACTGAGCCCAACAAGGGGCTGGAACTCGTGACACTTGAGATCATGACCTGAGGCAAAGTCAAAGGCTTAACTGACTGGGGCACCCAGGTGCCCTGAGACCTTTTTTTAATTAATAGAATAGAGTGAATGATAAATCAGTAGAAACTGTCAAGGAATCCTCCAATGTTTTGAAACTGGATAATCTCAGAGAATGGTGGTGTCACTAAGAAACTAGCAACCAAGAAAGAAAAATTAGTTTGTCAAGCAATTTAGGTTTAAGTACTGGAGGCAGAGCTGACCCTGGGGTAGAACAATGAAGGGAATCACCTTGACTTCTCTTTGCCTTGTTTCCACCCTGCTCTCAGACCCAGCTAGCCAAAGCAATGGAGGCAGCAGGGGCAGGTGAAGAAACAGGTCTATTCAGCTGGAGTTAAAAGACCTAGCTGCTTACATGAGTTAGAACTCTGGCATCCAAAGAGTTAGCATCAGGCTTTTTTTTTTTTTTTTTTTTTTTTTTTTTAAATTTTATTTTTTATTTTTTTTTTTTCAACATTTATTTATTTTTGGGACAGAGAGAGGCAGAGCATGAACGGGGGAGGGGCAGAGAGAGGGAGACACAGAATCCGAAACAGGGTCCAGGCTCTGAGCTGTCAGCCCAGAGCCCGACGCGGGGCTCGAACTCACGGACCGCGAGATCGTGACCTGGCTGAAGTCGGACGCTTAACCGACTGCGCCACCCAGGCGCCCCAGCATCAGGCTTTTAAACAATTTTTAAGATTTCCTTTCCTCCAAGCAAAAAAAAATTGACAACTGCTTTTTAGACAAATTCATGGTGGTCTTATACAGCCCTTTGGAACTTCTGTGCACTGGGAAATCTCTGTCAGGGGATAGGGCTCCAAAATGTCTGTAGACTGGAAGCACCCACTCAGAACCTATGTTCTCATATTCTCTGCTGGTCAGACAGGTAGATTCTGGAACTGAGATCAGAAACCATGAAGGCTAGGCTAGTCCAATTTAGACTTTCAAACTTCGGACGAGTCCTTTTAGGGGCATGCATTCTGAGTGAGGAACAAAGCGGATATGTGGGAATAATGTTGTTGTGAATAAGCTCCATGTGGTTGCTCTTTGATCACTCATAAAAATGATCACAAAAACTTTGCTTCTTTGTGAAAATGGTCATCCAATGTGCTACAAAGTCTTAGTAAAAAATTTAAAGAGATAACTAATAGGAAAAGGATAACTTGAAGTGTAAAGATAGGATAGGAATGAGACAGGAAAGAAAGGCAGGAGCCTGTGCAATGATTTTCCCATTTGCAAATTTGGAGATGCTTGAAGGACTTCTGAAAGAGTGATAAGGTGTGCAGGAGTGGCTGCCTGGCAATTTCATTCCTCAGGATGAGTGATGCTTTGTGTAATTCTTCTTCTCTTATTTACCCTTCAAGAATGCCCTTGTTAAGTCTATCCACTTTTCATCTGAATAATAATAATATAAAAAGTTCTATGGGGGAGGGGATGGAAATAACATACAACACAGATTTCAAGAGTTCTGTACAGTTTCGGGGTCTGCCCTTATAGTAGGATGTCCTGTTACCTTCTCCTTCCCTTTTTTCTTTTTTGAACATCTATATCCTCCCACATGTTTTCTTGCATAGTTTTTTAAAAACGTGAACTCCTCTCCAATACAAGAAGAAGTAAGATTTGTTACTCGTACTTTTTCTTCCACCCAAGACAGAGGCCATCTTTGTAATCTGTCCCTGCTGGAGACTATATATTTTTTCTACTCTGAATCAGTCACTAGAAAAGTTAAGAAAAAAAAAAAAAAAAAGAAAAAAAAAAAAGAGAAAGGGAGGCAGAAAATAGGGATGTTTATACAGAATAAATAAATAATTCAGTGATATTAACCTCTCAACTACCTGCAAAGCATTCTTTGTAGCTCAAATGGTGAACCGGCCTTGTGAGAGAAATGGTGTTTATCATTTATTTAATACACATGGCTGCAGCCTAAAGAAGAAAAGTTTAAAAGTAATGTCAACAGGCAAAGGATCACACTAGGAGTCATCGAGCTCACCTTGCATTTCTCCCTGAGGCAGAGCTGACGTGAATTCATTCAGGGCCATTCTATTATTCATGCAAAGAACTGTCTATCACAAATGTAATATGAAAAGGAGGTGCGCCCCATGTGAGGCATGAAATATCACCTCTAATAACTGGCAGTTTAATTCCAAGATTTCGAGACTGCTCATTTAAAAGTACCTGAAGCAAAGTTCTAAAGCACGGAATGATAAAGGAAATCATTGTTGTTATACTTTAAGAAACCATGTCCTATGTCTGCTAGGAAATACAAGAAATTGGGTTAAAAGGAAGATATGAAAAATAATGCAAAAACCAACAATGGAATGTCATGACAGCCGGTGCCTCAGAGTAAGAAATTTTCATAATCTGGAACACATTCACTAGGATATAGTCTTTCTAATTATTTTGGAATTGTTCTTCTCTAATTGTAGGGTGACTGAAAAAAGAAGTCATAAAATTTATAGGAGAATCCAGAACTTACAGAAGAACCTAGATCATGAAGTATTATCATTTTTGTCTGCTGATTGACTAATAGCATTGCTGACTCATACACCTAGAAAGGACCAAAGGAATCACCCACTATAATAAACTTTTACAAGTTGTTAAGAAACTGAGACTCAGTGGCAGACATAAGACCAGAACTATAGACTCAATTTTACCCTGTATTCTTTCTACCATACTCCATAACCTTTAAAAATTATCTTAAAAATAGTATGATGTTAATAGCAAGTGTTTAAATTTCTACTCCATAGACATTCTCAAACCCCTTTTTACATCTAAAATGCCAAATGCCCTGCTTCATAGACACTTCTTCTTTTTGCATGAAAAAAGGAGAATTACTGTCCAACACCCCTGAATTTGAATGTGCTGTAGTGGTCTGGAGAATAATAGGTAGGTTTGTGCAATTCCTAGGGCCAAGGCTCTATAGAAGAGCCAAAATTAGAGCGATGGGTAGAGATGATAATAGAAAAGGAAGCCAAGGCCCACTCAGCCAAGAAAGTGAGTTAAAAATAGGAGGTCAAACAGAAACCAGGACTATGGACTCAGGACTTCCTGTCTTAGGGAGACAAGTGCATGAGTAGCAGCAGATGTATTCAGGACCCTGTCTGGGGTAACAGCCTGGAGCAGATGCTGTCTATGAATGGTCTGTATGTGCCAGCTGTGTTAGGGCGAGTGGGTGGGCTGATTATGATTAAGTACAGGATTGAGACAGGCTCACACATATGGGAAGTGTTAAGTTGGTGTGCTTGCTGGATTTCTGGTCTAGCCCCAAATTTTCTCCAGCTGGACACTTCTAATGTAGTGGAAAACATAAGCAACAACCAGAGCCTCAGCCCACCCACTACTAATGAGGCATGGCTTTCTTCTTAGGGTCAAGTAGACCCCAAGAGCACCTCTGACCACTTCCAATAGAATGTGAAAGTCATTGAAGTAAGGGACTTATAGGCAAAGAAAATGAGAGTATGGGAAGAATAGTAGCAGAGCTTGAGTGAGAGAAGATAGATGTTAGCTATACGTAAACACCAAAGTCTCCAACTGAAAGTCAAAGAACAATTCAACCAATTAACCAGTCTTTGTCTATAGTCCACAATGTCCTAGAGCTGACCCGTGTGGTGCCACAGCCCCCACGGGTATTTAAATTTACTGACTGAGAATGGGGCACATGCTTGAGTAAAAACACACACACACATACACACACTTTTCCTCCCATCAATTTTGTTCAGTGTGTGTGGCAAACAACCACACTCTAGGTCCTGCCATGTTGGGGTTCAGAGGGCTTAAGGATATAGGACAAAAAAAGATAGAGATAGGGTAGAATATGGGGCACTGCTGTTCCTAAAATGAAGGAAAGGAAACCATTATGGAGGATTTTCTAGCAGTTTTTGCATCTGAGAGACCAGGACTAAAAGTCACTCTGGAGACTAGAAATTTCAGATCCTGTTATGCTCAACATCAGGGAATCATGGTGAATAAACAGACAGATAGGACAGTAAGGATTTGAAGAGGGATGAGGAAACCAAGGAAGAGGGAGCAGAGTGGCCAGAGAACTAGTTTAAAGAGAGGGCTTAGGAGAGAGATCACATAAAAGTGTAGTTTGCTGCCTAACAGCACTGATACAGCCCACCAAAAATGAAAAAGACATGGTTGTAATCTTAGAGCTGATTTGAGGAAAAAATGGGATAGGAAAGGTAAAGACAAAAATCCATACCTCATCCACCTTGAAAGTTGCCAGGAAAGCAACTGGCAAAGTGTCACATAATAGATTCTCAAAACATGTTAGCACTTTTCCTTTCCATAAAATTTCCTTGAGTATTCTTGGTGATGGGGTGAGTCGTGACAAGGAGGTTTCTGGAGACTTGACAATGTTCCTAACCATAATTGTTATCATAAAATTAGCCTATGCCCTGCTTTTAGGGAGAATATAGACATGCATATGCATGCATGCATTCTTCGTGTTTAAAAAGCAGGGCACTAAGCAATTATCATGCAATTTGTAGTAACAAGGATAGATGTAATTCTTCCATGGCAGGCAATATGATATTATAATGGAGAAAGGATAGGGTCTGGTGTTAGAGCTGAATTGAACCATGAATCAGCTGCCCACTCGTTTGGTAATGGCGTAAACCTCTATGTGCTTAAATTCCCTTGCTTGTAAAGTGCGGATAAAAATACCTACACCATAATGTTGTGAAAATTTAAAGAAATCATATGCACTAACAGTGACTATTAAGAAAAAAACACTAACTTCATTCTTCTCACTTGCTCAGTGTGTGTGTGTGTGTGTGTGTGTGTGTGTGTGTGTATCTTCTATTTTGTGACATATTATAAGTGCATTTTTCAAGGCCATTTCATCTCTTCTTACAGAAAATGGCATGCAACCTTTAAACCAAATCCTATCTCTGCCACACACAAATTGTTAGCATCGTTTCTTCTCATTGGACAACCACTACCTTGGATTTTGAGGCTGGTTGTTAATTAATGTTTCCTTTGCCTATTTTGCTTATAGTTCATCAACTGTACTTAGCATATTCAGGTCTGATTCATTCCAGTCTGCAAATCTCATTAGCCTCCACCATTGATCTAAGCTGCAAATTCAGTGCTGGTGGATGAAGTGCATCCACAGGTCAGTTTGGAGAACCTGTCCTTCTATTAGAAATTAGGTACAGTCAGCTAATGAATGATTCCCCTCTTCATAGACAAATCCACCTGCTGGGAGACTGGAACATCTTCAAACCTCCTGACTGACATGGATGACCCAGGGTGAGGTGATGGAACATTATGGAACTCAGCTATGCAGAGCTGGGGAGGCAGAGATGGAAGAGATGAGACAGTAAATGAAGGTCACTTCTTTACTTTCCCTTCATTCCCGTGCATTCTTTACAACTCCTGTATCTTCTTAACAGTCCCATTATCTAACTTCTTATCCCATGTCTTTTCACATATCCTACTCTGTCTCCCTGATTCCTGAATTCCTTTTCAATTTTTCTTAGCTTTATGTTTCTATTTTTCTATCAATCCAGATTTGGTATTATATATTTACTGAGCCCATAAACAGTGCTCATGCCCCAGAGGAACATCCTGAAAAATTAAATACACTGTATTCAATTTATTTTGAAATTAATATCACAGCAAGTGAACCAAAATTTCATTTCTTTATATACTGGTTAATGAACCTACATTTTGGCAGACATGAAAGCTGCTTTCAGTACTTCCCCCTCCTTGTTTTAAAGGCTTTTCAAAAAGTAGCTTTATGGGCGAGTTTCAGTAGGGGGGGTGAGCATGGAATTTTGATACTACAAACCTTCCCTTTTCTCTCAAATCTCAAGCTTCCCTTCTTTTGCTGAGCATCTTAAACAAGCAGGCGGATGTTTTTCCTCTTTTATTTTTTAATTGCTTATGTTGATGTGCAAGACAACATTTTCAATGAGATGCAAACGGAGTTGCCCACACAGTAATAATGGGGGCTTTGTGGGCTGCTCAGCATGTGCTATGTTTCTCTGAAGCCTTTAGGTCCTTATCCCCAGCTCTACAAAGGGGTCAGTACATTTCAGCTTCCCTCCCTCCCATACCAAAGAGATGCTCTGACTGTGAGAAAAACAGCAGGTAGAATAGCCTATAACAGAGGTTCCCCTCCCCACAACTACGCATATCACTTCTTTTCCAAGGACAGTCAATTATTACATTTTAAATAATCAGTTGTACTTTATTAGGATTTAATGCAATGCTGCCATGATATGGTAAAGCAGGGCTGACTGAAAGAGTTATTTCATGCAAAGATTTTTGCTATTCAATTAGCTTTTCCTGTTAATACATCATGATAGCTACCGTGATTAGAAAAAATAACATTCACTAATTTACACCTGAATGGCATATAAAAGGTTGCTAAGTGCTTTGGAAGTATAACAGGATTATTTTTTGATGTGGGGAGTAATATATTTTCTGTCTAAGGACAGAATTCTGGCTAACATCTACAGAGAATGAACAAATAGAAATTACCAATCTTGATTTAGTGTTATTCTAAAGGCCAACTATTCATTAAGGTAAGGATTTTTGCTCTCTGTATAATTATTAGTAGTTTCAACAGCTTTTATTCAACATAGGCAGCAGAGACTGTTGATATCCATCCTTTCTCAGGTCCTCTTCACATAAATTATAAGTATCCAAACCCAGGAAATCTCTATTAAAATTAATGTTATAGGGGAAGAGTGCAGATGTTGTCTGGGTAACAGACTTGGGCACTGTAAGTACTAGAGATTTCTGTGGGCCTATTTTCTTAAGGCAGGACAAAAGAGGGTCCCCCTTCAGAATGGTTAGCTCACTCTTGAGGAATTAAAATTGGAAATGAAGGGTGAAACTAAGGGCACATTTTCCCATAGAATTCCCTAGAAGACTCATAGCAATGGTGCTTCCACAAACTAATGAATAAACAATGTTATAAATAAGAATAAACTTAAAAGGTCCTCAACCTCACAGGGGAAATAAGGAAGGTCACGTCCTGGCAGGCTTGGATATTGCGAGGACCTTGAGAAAAGAGGAATTCACTCAAATTTATAGCAAGATAGGTGAAGTCAAGTGGCAAGTTCTTGGCTTGGCTGCTATTTTTAAGAGGCTTTTAAAAGTCCAATCTGACATTCAGGTCTTTAATCAATTTTGAAATAATTTTTGTGTATGGTGTAAGAAAGTGGTCCAGTTTCATTCTTTTGCATGAGCCTGTCCAATTTTCCCAACACCATTTGTTGAAAAGACTGTCTTTTTCCCATTGGATATTCTTTCCTGCTTTGTCAAAGATTAATTGACCATATAATTGTGGGTTTACTTCTGGGTTTTCTATTCTGTTCCATTGATCTATGTACCTATTTTTGTGCTAGTACCATACTGTTTTATAGCACTATTATTCACAGTAGCCAAATTATAAAAGCAGCCCAAACATCCATCGATAGGTGAATGGATAAAGAAGATGTGATACACACACACACACACACACACACACACACACACACACAATGAAATATTATTCAGCCATTAAAAAGAATGAAATCTTGCCATTTGCAGTGACATGGATAGAGCTAGACAGTATAGTGCTAAGTGAAATAAGTCAGTCAGAGAAAGACAAATACCATATGATTTCACTCATATGTAGAATTTAACAAATAAAACAAACAAGCAAAGGAAAAAAAGACAGAGAGAGACAAGCCAAGAAATTGACTCTTAACTTTTGAGAACTTATGTAACCAGAGGGGAGGTAGGTAAGGGGGGGATGGGTGTAACAGGTGATGGAGATTAAGGAGTGTACTTGTTATAATGGCTATTGGGTGATATACAGAATTGCTTAATCACTATATTATTAGTTTGGTAACTAATGTAGTTTGTTAACTATACTGGAATTAAAATACAATTTTAAAAGAATCCAATCTGAGATTCCTTATGAAGATTTCCTGCAAAGCAAATTTAAGGTCTGTATAGTATATTACCATCCTTGCTGCACCTATGTAAATAATCAGATCAAATTTAATATGATCAAAAATAATTTTTCCTTGAGATTATTTTTGATCAAAAGAAGGGTGACTACAGAGAGAATTGTTGTATTCAATGGAAAACTATTTATCATCTCCAGCAAGCTTTTCTGAGTTTACCAGAGACTAGCCTCTGTTCAATATCTTTGAGCTATTCTGCAACTCTAAATTCTAGGTAACTGATAGGCAAATTCTGTTTTGTCTGGTAGAAACATAATTAACATCTCCAACGATAGAAAAAAAATCATTCTTGGTACTTAGGTGTAAATTGGATTTTGTTCCTTGTACAAATTAACAATCCTTACCAATTTTTCAATTCTTTCAGTTTTCTTCAATACCTGGCTATAATCCTCCAAACCACCTCTGGTTTTCCTCCCTCCTTCCTAACTTGCCATCACCAAGACCTAAATTCTAACCGGTCACATCCTTTGGCTGCCTTGCAGTTGGCCCTGTTACTCAAGATCTAAAGAAGTCCTGCCAAATGGAAGCCAGGCTATTTGGCATAAGGCCTAAAAAACTCAAGACCACAGAAGATCATGCATGAGCCAAAATTTTCCTTGAAAAGAAAGTTGAGCAAAATACTTGGGTCATACATGCCCCCATATAGCAATGTAGCTAACGCCACCAAAATCATCAATATCCCAACTTGAGAGCTTCAAGAAACTCAATGAATGTTACTTCATAACCAAAACATTTTCCTTTACTCACATCTTACCTTCAAGGATCCACTCTGTTTCTTAGTACAACTTTTTTTTTTTTTTAATTTTTTTTTTTTTCAACGTTTATTTATTTTTGGGACAGAGAGAGACAGAGCATGAACGGGGGAGGGGCAGAGAGAGAGGGAGACACAGAATCAGAAACAGGCTCCAGGCTCTGAGCCATCAGCCCAGAGCCTGACACGAGCCTGACGCGGGGCTCGAACTCACGGACCGCAAGATCGTGACCTGGCTGAAGTCGGACGCTTAACCGACTGCGCCACCCAGGCGCCCCTTAGTACAACTTTTTTAAAAAAATTTTTTTAGGGGCACCTGGGTGGCGCAGTCGGTTAAGCGTCCGACTTCAGCCAGGTCACGATCTCGCGGTCCGTGAGTTCGAGCCCCGCGTCAGGCTCTGGGCTGATGGCTCAGAGCCTGGAGCCTGTTTCTGATTCTGTGTCTCCCTCTCTCTCTCTGCCCCTCCCCCGTTCATGCTCTGTCTCTCTCTGTCCCAAAAATAAATAAACGTTGAAAAAAAAATTTTTTTTTAATGTTTATTTATTTTTGAGAAAGAGAGCACAAGTGGGAGAGGAGCAGAGAGAGAGGCACACACAGATTCCAAAACAGGCTCCAGGCTCTGAGTTGTCAGCACAGAGCTCAAGCTCGACATGGGGCTTGAACCCATAAACCATGAGATCATGACCTGAGCCAAAGTTGGATGCTTAACCTGCTGAGCCACCCAGGTGCCCCCAGACATCTCTCTTTTAAAATACCTGATCTCTAAGACTCTAAAACAACTGAGTTTTGCCACCAACTCTCAAAAGATAAGTCTAGCTGATTATACAGAAATGATGTCAACAAGTGTCCTTGAGAAGCTATTTCTTAAACTCTTCTTTGCTCCATTAAGGATGCTTACTATCTAGTACAGCCACAAAACAAACAAAAAAACATTCTTTTTAAACAAAAGTGGAAACTGACAATGTCGAATATTACCTGAGCCCTGTGATTCCCCAAAATCAAAGACAGTTAAATTCCATCACCTTTTGTTTACCTGAAAACAGCTAACTACCAACTACCACTAATACCTTTCATATTCTCATGTAGACTATCCTTCCTCATGACTCCCATAAGACTTCTGGATGATTCCCCTGTTTACCTATCTCTGTAAAATGCTAGGCCCACATCCTTTTGTTTGAGATACTCCTCATTCATGAATATTTCCCCTATTACAATAGCCTGAATAAAATAATCTCCTTAATTATCTAGTGCATTTTGTCTTCCACAATAGGGCTAGGTTACACATACACAAGTGCATGCATGCATTTGTGAAAAAAATCATGAAATGACACAATTCAGGTTTGTACAGTTCATTACATATAAATTTTGATTCAAGGGATAAAAGGAGGAATGTAAATAAGCAATTAACCATAGTTAATGCTATGTGCACTTAGTTGTTTAGGGTGAAGCAAATGAATATCTGCAACTTACTTTGGATTATACTCAAAAAAGGAAATAGATTGATCCATCGATAGATGGATTGGTAAATAGTTTGTGATTAAGCAAATACAGTAAAAGGTTAATTACTGAATCTAGGTGGTGAGTTTATTAGCATACACATCAAACTTTATAGTGAAATACTGAATTCTTTTCTTCTAAGACTGGGAAGAAAGCAAGGATAACCTCTCTATCTTTGTTCAAATTTGTACTATAGGTCTTAGTGCAATAAGGAAAGAAAAGGAATAAATGCATAAACATTGGAATAAAGAAGATAAAACTTTCAATTTTCAGACAGTAGGATCACCTAGGTAGAAAATCCTAGAGAATCTACAAAGCAATTACTAGCACTGGTTAATAAACTTAAGTCATTGGACAGAAGGTCAATATGTGAATGCTAATTACACATTTTTATATTAGCACAAATACTCAAAAGTAAAAATTTTTAAATGGCATTTACAACAATAACAACAAAATCAAATGCCTAGGAATTAAATATAGTGAAAGATATTCAAGGTATCTACTTTGTAAACTATGAAACATTTCTAAGGAAAATAAAGATCTAAATAAATGAATCTATGTTTTTGAATTAGAAGACTCAATTTTTATGTCACTTCTCCTCAAATTGATTCATATATTCTACTAAATTTCCAGTAACCTCAGGCTTATGACAGTAAAAGTAAAATAATAAACTAAAACATGTCAGCTATTCAAATTTTGAAAATCTTTAGAGACTTTTAAAGACAACAGAGCTAGTTTTTATTTAAAAAGGATTCATTTAGGGGTGCCTGGGTGGCTCAGTCGGTTGAGCGTCCGACTTCAGCCCAGGTCATGATCTCGCGGTCCGTGGTTCGAGCCCCGCATCGGGCTCTGTGCTGACAGCTCGGAGCCCGGAGCCTGTTTCAGATTCTGTGTCTCCCTCTCTCTGTGACCCTCCCCTGTTCATGCTCTGTCTCTCTCTGTCTCAAAAATAAATAAACATTAAAAAATTTTTAAAAAGAATAAATAAATAAAATAAAAAGGATTCATTTAATTTGCTGATGTTTCAAAGTATCATCAAAACAAGGTGTTTTATTTGAAGGAGCATTAAATTAGTGAGTAACTCATATTTCAGTGTCTTCCGTGTCCATATATCTAGTCACTGACCTTAGACATATTATTGAACTTTTACTTATTAGATATTCAGCTGGTAGACATTTTTTAACCCCAGAAAAACCTTACTAAAAGCTGGAAACAACTCAATTAAAAGACATTTATATAATTAAAAAATATAGGAAGTGGGATCAAAACTAAAGTAAAAATAAAATCTTCACTAATGTATAGTGAGTTTAAATAATTTATTATATATTAATAAAAGAATTTAATCTGTAATAAGACTCATTTTTTTTAAGAATCAGTAAGGGTGTTTTAGCTCTTTTACCTTAAATTGAGCTCTATTTTTAACTGTTAATTTTTTTCCCAATAATGAGCCACATTGTTATTTGAGTTGTAAATCAAATTTATTTACACTTGGATAGATCTCATCTGGTGCACTGACAATAGTAATAATAGGAACACTCCTGAATATGCAGGTACTCCTATTTGAAAGACAGATTATTTTTATATATCTCCTATAGTGCGTATACCCAGACACACAACATTTATAATTATAAGATTGAGAAATAGACCTATGTTGCTTGAATAATGATTTTTTAAACGAAAGCATAAATACTAAGAGCATAATATAGAAAAGTTTTAAAATCAAATATGAAATAGCTGATATTTAAAGAAATTCTTACTGGAGTCTATAGTTACAGCCTAACGTATGTCAAAAATGCCAAATATTTTTGCTTAAAATACAAACACAAACTTGGCTTATGTGAATAGCCACATAGCATGTAGACTAATGGTAAAATTAAGCAGTGGCTATCTAATTAATTCTCTAATGAAATGAAGGGAAAAAGGAGTAAACATTTGCCACCAGTAAAAGGAGAGAGTGCTAGACAACCCTGAGTTACTAACATTTTTAAGTGAAACTGAAAATTTTGTTATTAAATGGTTTAACAGAACTCCTAACCTGACCATAAACCCACAGTAGTACTAAGACAAGAAGGTAAACAAACAAACAAAACCTAAGAATTGTTCACTAATTTTCTACAACATAGGAAGAAGCAAGTCTGTCTAGAAGGTACATAGGTTGTCCTGAGATGAGTAAAGGAATGACCCTTAAAAGTGAAAGCTCCCAGCCTCCCAACTGAATGGAGCTAAATTCTTGCCATTTTCAAAGATGACATCCACAAGAATTGGGATGCATCCCTGGCTGGTGAAGTTAGACATTTAATGGAATATCAAAAGAAGGAGTTGAGTCCAGTTCCACCATACATAACTGAACTACCCCTCCTCCTCTTCCAACTCTATCCTCTTAATACTCCCTCTTAGATCACAGAATAAATAGAAGGCAATACTTAGGTTGTTGGATATGTACAGAGGAGGGTAGAATGGAAGGAATAAGTGGTAAACTAAATAAACTGAGAAAAATGATGAAAAAAAATGACCCACACAATACCATAAATAAATGGAAGGCTTAGGTCAGTGATTCTCATACTTTGCTGCATTTAAAAAATAATTCTCATGATGCCTAGGCCATATCCCATACTGATTAAATCAGAACATCAAGCATTAGTATTCTTTAAAAGCTCCCAGTTTACTTCAGTGTGCAGTGAAGTTTGAGCAGTGCCTCTCAAACATTAATGTGCATAATGATCATCTGGGGATCTTGTTAAAATGCAGTTTCTGTTTCAGGAGATGCTGGGTGGGGTCTTTGATTCTACATTTCTAATAAGCCTCTAGATGATACCAATGTTTCTGGTGTGAAGACCACATTGTGGGTAGCAAGAATCTAAATAGAACTGATAATATAAAGTTAAGAAAAATTAAAGGAGAAAAGCATGGAAATTACACAAATATATATTTTTTTATTTAAAAAAATTTTTTTAATGTTTTTATTTTTACTTTTGAGACAGAGAGAGACAGAGCATGAGCAGGGGAGGGGCAGAGAGAGGGGGAGACACAGAATCTGAAGCAGGCTCCAGGCTCTGAGCTGTCAGCACAGAGCCCAACATGGGGCTTGAACTCATAGAGTGTGAGATCATGACCTGAGCTGAAGTCAGACACTTAACCGACTGAGCCACCCAGGTGCCCCAATATATTTTTTTAAAAAGAAAAAAGGAGACAAACAAAGAAAGAAAGATAAGGAACATAAAATCAAAGGCAGTTAAAATTCCAGTTGGAAAAAAAATACACTAAAGGAAAAAGTAGCAAAATCTAGAAAGTTGATATATGCTCTAGAACTTAATAAGAATTTGAAAGGAGTAAAATATCAGCTCAAAGTTAAGATGATAGGACAAAAGATTTAAAAAAAAAATAGAAAGGGAGAATGCCAAGCTAAGGAGAAAAGATGGAGAACCAAATTGCTATCCAATTATTGAAAAACTTAGAAAAAATAAAAAATAAATTAGGGTTGTGAAATAACCAGAGTGAACCACACACACAAAAAGTCAAAAATTAAAACAATTATTGAGAAAATGATGGTTAGAAGGAATATAGATAATTCAACACAGATAACTGATATTTCCTAATTTAAAAATCCAATAAGTGGATCAAAAGATATTCAGAGACATATAGAAAATGTTCTTTTAAATGAAAAGGAAAAATGAATCTGTAGCTTGAAAGGACACAATATACATCTGGATGTAATATAGTCAAAGTTAAAATACATCCTCAATAAGTTACTTAACTTTAGGGATAAAGAAAAAAAGTTTGCAGGAAAAAATGAAGTTACTTCAAAGTACAAAAAGAAAATAACAGAGACCAGACTATTCCATAACATCCTTCAATGTCAAAAGACAATGGAAGAAGGTCTACAAAGTTTTAAGGAAAACAAAGGACACACCATGAGTATTTTAAGTGGTTAATCTTACTCAAGTACAAATGCAACAGGTAGACATTCTTGATCATGGAAAAACTCAGAGAATATGCATGAATTCTTCTTGAAAAAAAAAACACCAAATGATTTTGTGATGATGTGCACTTAATGCAAAGGGAAGCAATAAGGAGGAATAGAAGCACAAATACATAGAACACAAAAGAAAACTGACAGATATAAACCCAACTTATATCAGTAATAACATTAAATGTGAATGGATTAAATAATCTGATCAAAAGTCATCAACTGTCAGATAGGATTTAAAAAAAAAAAACAAAAAAGAAGACCCAACTACATGCTGTCTATGGAAGAGACGCATTAGATTCAAATTTACAGATTAAAAATAGAAGGATGGAAAAAGATATTATAATGCAAACAGCAACCACAAGAAAGAGGGAATGGCTATAATAATATTAGAAACAGCACACTTTAAAACAAAAAAATGCTAAGTTAATTAAGAAGGACATTTTATAATGATAAAAGGGTCAATAAATCAGGAAGGTATAGCAATTATAAACATTTATGCACCTAATAGCAAAGCGTCGAACTATATGAAGCAAAACTGACAGAAATGAAAGGAGAAATAGACAATTCAGCATAATAATTGAAGATTCAACACCCCACTCAAAAACAACAATTAGGCAAAAGATCAATCAATAAATAGAAGACTTCAATAACACAGTAAACCAACTAGACCTAAACAGAGATCAATAGAACACTCACTCAAGAACAGCAGAAAATGTTTCTCAAGTGTATGTGAAACATTCTCCAGGATAGAGCATATGCTAGCCCATAAAACAAAACTCAATACATTTAAAAGGATAGACATACCTTTGTTTTTAATGAAAACAAATATATAACATACCAAAATTTATGGGATGCAGCCAAAGCAGGGCTTATAGAGATCTGAAAATAAGTACATTAAAAAAGAAGAAAGATCTCAAGTTAATAACATAACCTTCTACTTTCAGGGATTGGGGAAAAGCAGAAAACTGAACCTAAAGTGAACAGAAAAAAGGAAATAATAAAGATTTGATCAGAAATTAATCAAATAGAGATTAGAAAATCAATACAGAAAAATCGATGAAACCAAAAGCTTGTTCTCTGAAAGATCAAGAAAATTGAAAATTTTTGTGGTAGGTGGAAAAATCACTCCCCCATCATCACCAATTAATATCCATGTCAATCTCTGGAACTTGTGAATGATACAATTTACATGGTAAAAGGTGATTATCCCAGATAGCCAGAAGAGGCACACAGAGATCTGGCACAGACACAAAGAGAGAAGAACAGAGAGGAGAAGACAATGTGACAATGGAGGCAACACGGAATGCCAGGATTTCTGCAGCCACCAGAATCTAGGAAAGAGGCATGGAAGGGATTCTTCCCTAGAGACTCTAGAGGGAGCATGGCACTATCAACACCTTGATTTCAGACTTCTGTCTTCTGCAACTGTGAGAGGATAAATTTCTATTGTTTTAGGCCACCCAATTTGACAATTTAGAAGAAATGGACAATTTTCTCAAAAATCATAAACTACCAAAACTCAACAAATATGAAGCATATAATCCAAAAAGTACTATAACCATTTTAAAAATGAGAACTCATAGTTAAAATCTCCAACTCAGATAGTTTCAAACTTTTAGAAAATACTTTGAGAAAACATTTAATGGAGAATTAAATCTAATTCTACAAATCTCTCCCATAAAATAGAAGAGGAAATACTTTCCAACTCATTTTATGAGGCTAATATTACCCTGATGTTAAAATTAAACAAAGACAGCACACAGGAAGAAAACTACAATCTAATATCTCTCAAGAACCTAGACACAAAATCCTCAACAAAATAATGGCAAACCAAATCCAACAATGTTTAGAAAGAATCATATGCCATTATCAAGTGGAATTTATTCCAGATATGCAAGGCTAGTTCAAGAGAAAATCAATTATAATCCACTCTATCAACAGGCTAAGGAACAAAAATCAAATGATCAAATCAATTAACAATGAAAAGAATATTTGACAAAAATCCAACAACCATTTATGATAAAAGTTGGCAATAGAGGGAATTACCTCTAGTTGATTAAAAAAATATCTAAAAGTAACCTACAGCTAACATACTTAATGAGGAAAAACAGAATACTTTCCCCTAGAACTAGGAACAAAGTAGGAATTTCTGTTCTTGTCATTATTATTCAATATAACACTAGAAGTCTTAGCCAGCACACTACAGCAAAATCAATCAATCAATCAATCAATCAACAAAATCCATATAGATTGGAAAGAAATAAAGCTGTGCTGATTTGCAGATGACCTGATTGTATACATAGAAAACATAAAGGAATCTATAAAAGAATCTGGACTTATGAAGTACTTCCAGCAATGTCACAGAATACAAATTCAATACACAATTATCAATTACATCTCTGTATACTAACATTGTACATGTAGAAACAGATTTTTTAAATTATAATTGTTCCCAAAAATGCAATACTTAACTATATAATTAACAAAACTGTTACAGGATATGCATCGTGAAAATTGTAAAATGGTGATGAAAGAAATCAAAGGTAACCTAAATAAATGGAAAAACATACTATATTCATGGAATAGAAGACACACCATACTAAGGATATCCATTCTCCCCAAGTTGATCTATGGATTTAATGCAATTCTTATCAAAATCTCAGCAAGATTTTTTTGAAAGAGACAAGGTTATTTTAAAATTTTTGTGGTAATACATATGCCTAAAATAGCTAAAACAATCTTAATAAAGAAAAATAGAGTGAGAAGAATTACTCTACCTAATATTAAGGCTTATTATATAGCAACATTAATCAGGCTATGGGGAATTAGTTGACGAACAGACACATAGATCAATGGAACAGAATATAAAACTCAGAAGCAGACGTACACAAAAATCTTCAACTGATTTTTGGAAAATGTGATAAAACAATTCTGTGGAGCAATTCCATTCCAACAAATGGCTGCTAGTGCAATTAGATATCCAGAGGCAATAAAAAATGAACTAATCTAAATCTCACACATTATATAAAAATTAACAGAAAATGGATCACACTTACATGTAAAACACAAAATTATAAAACTTTGAGAAATAACCATAGGAGAGGGGCACCTGGGTGGCTCAGTCAGGTAAGTGTCTAACTCTTGATTTTGGCTCAAGTCATGATCTCACAATTCATGGGTTCAAGCCCATCACTGGGCTCTGTGCTGCCAGCACAGAGCCTGCTTGGGATTCTCTCTCTCCCTTTCTCTCTGCCCCTCCCCTGCTCTCTCTCTCAAAATAAATAAATAAACATTAAAAAAAAAAAAAAAAAGAAAGAAAAGAAAAAACCATAAGAGAAAATCTTCTAAATTTGGTGGTAGGCAAAGAGTTCTTAGATTTGACAACTACAGGATGATTCTTAAAAGAAATACTGGAAAAATAAATTAAAAAAAAAACTTAACAAATTTTAAAACTTCAGCTCTGTGGAAGATCTTGTGAACAGGATGGAAAGATAAGCTACAGACAGGAAAAAATATTTACAAACCATGTAAAAAAAAAGGGCTAATATCTAGAATACATAAAGAAATCCCAAAACTAAATAGTAAATTTTTTAATCCAATTAGAAAATGGTTAAAGTATACTAACAGATATGTCTAAAGATGATATACATTGAAGGGGATGTACAAACGGCAAACAAACACATGAAAAGAGGTTTACTATTCTTAGCCATCTGGGAAATGCAAATTTAAACCAAATGAGGTATGACTACATGCTTTTCATAGTAGTTATAATAAAAAATAGAGAAAAAAGAAGTAGAAATATTTAATATATAACTTACAAGTAAAGTCAAGTGTATATATGCATGGAGAGATGTGTAAAATGATCACCAAATGTAAAAACTAGCTCTTTTGGGGTGGAAGAAATTTGGTCAAATTATGGTTTTTTTCTTTGCATTTATTTGCATTGCTCAAACTTTTGCAATGTATTGTTTAAAAGATCATAAAGTCATTAACTTTGAAATAAAAAAAGTATAAAATAAGCAATACTACTACTCTACTAACATAGATTATATTTGAGTCTTTTATACACAATCTAGAAAGGAAACTGGAAATGACTACACATCCAGAAAAGAACAAGCAGAATGACATGTTTGAAGAAATCTGAACTAAAGTAACTTGAGGGGAAGAACTATAGTGGACTTTAAACTAGTTGAAGGCTGTCATATAGAAGGGAAAGTAAATATTACGTATTATGTTCTAGAAACAAGAGCTATGAGTAGAACATCCATGGCAACAGATTTCCTGATAATCAATTTGCCTCACAAGGTACAGAATGAGTTCAAACAGAAGCAGGATGAACTTAATGTCAGAAATGTTGTAGAAAGGATGCCTGCAGTTCAGAGGGGGACTAGAATTGTAGATTGCCAAGATCCATTTAACTAGAATTCTACCTTTAAAAAAAGAAAGGCGTCTGGCTATTTTTAATTGCTATTAATCTTGGGGCACCTGGGTGGCTCAGTTGGTTAAGCAGCTGACTTTGGCTCAGGTCTGATCTCACTGTTTGTGAGTTTGAGCCCCACGTCGGGCTCTGTACTGACGTCTCAGAACCTGGAGCCTGCTTTGGATTCTGCGTCTCCCTCTCTCTCTGACCATCCCCCACTTACAATCTGTCTCTTTCTCTTTCAAAAATAAATAAACATTAATTGCTATTAATCTTAGATATGGAGTATCTGGGACTTTCTGACCTATCCCTTTGTACCCTCTCTCGTAGGTGCTCTCCGGAAGACAGGTCTTGGGCAACTTTGATTTGATGCTTCAAGATGTAAATCAATACAAGAGTCCCTCCTTATTTATGGTTTTGCTTTTCATGGTTTGTTAGTGGTCCAAAAGCAGATGATCCTTGGGACATACCATCAGAGGGTCAACCATAGCCTAGAGCTACATCATAATGCCCACGTCTTTCACCTTACTTCATCTCATCACATAGGCATTTTATCATCTTACATCATCACAAAAAGGTGAATAAAGTACAATAAGCTATTTAGAGAGAGAGAGACCACATTCACGTTTTTACTACAGTATACTGTTACAATTGTCCCATTTTATTATCATTGTTAATCTCTTACACTGTGTCTAAGTTATAAATTAAACTTTACCATAGGTACGCATGTATAGGAGGGGGGAAAAACATAGTATACATAGGGCTGATTTTAGGCATCCACTCAGGGCACTATCACGGTTTTAGGCATCCACTCAAGGACCCAGAACATATACCCTGTGCTCAAGGGACTACTGTATGTCAACGTGAATCAAGGTCCCCAAACGTTTCAATGCATTAATTCAATGCATTAATTATTTCACATCATATATTTCATCATATAAATGAGAGAAATGATTCTCTACACATCATCCCTCCACCTTTTTGAAAATGTAACTAGAAAATTTCTAAGGCAAAAACATGCATTTGTTCATGCTAGAGTTCCCACAAGTATGTCAAATAGCACTTGGCATGTGACAGAAGAGAGCCACACTCGGTGACCTTCATTCCTTCTGGTCTTCAGATCTCACTCTGGGGCAGTGCATCTCACTTTCTACGGCAGACCTTTGGAGCATATTGGAAACTGTTTACTCCTTTTATTCTCCAAGATAACATTCAGTCAAACTGAAGGCCAGTGACAGCAATTGCTATTTAAAGGTACTGTCATTCATTTTACACACATTCCAAAGTATTTGAAAAAATTATGTGAAGAAAGTTTTTAAACAAATGAACATACTGGAAACATTCCTCCACGGCAGCATGTGAAAGTGTTTTCTTTCAGCATTTGTGTGTGTGTGTGTGTGTGTGTGTGTGTGTGTTTTAATTCTATTTATAGACAACGTCCCAGGAAGTTAGGCATTCCATGGTTATCCACTGTATGTCATGACTCATATACACATTCATTAACATATAAATCATCCTGTATGTTCCTTTATAACTAAAGGAACAAACAATTCCCACCTTTCAGGTTTACTGTGAACATTTGAAAACCTGCCAGTAAAAAGTCTGACAGAGTGATTCGTTTTATTTTCTAGGAATTATCCTCCTAGACTACTAGCTCCTCTGTGACCTACTCATTTCTAATGGATATAAAGTTGCTTCACAACTCCTTGGTGCATGTATATGACCTTATTTTATGTTTAAGATAAAAATTAAATATTATTCCACATCCTAACTAGGCATCTGCCCCGCTCGCTACTGCCCAGTACTGTTTGATATGGATGTTTAGACTATACAGAAATATGGGGCATAGTCCCTGTTTTTAGTTCTTGGAACTAGTTGTTGAGAAGCTTATTAACCAAATTCCAGAGGTCCTGTTAAAGGTAAGAGTTCCTTTTCTCACAGCAACACATTCCCTGTACCTCATTTGGCCAAAGACCTTTGATGTGTTTCTCAAGATTACCAGTTTTTCTGTGTCATCTCTTCCCATGCCCCTTCTCTGATCCTTCCACTTCTGCAGACATGGAATCAGCCACCATGGACTCCTGGCCCAGAGCCTAGATCTTTTGCTCCAGGGCTTATAAGATTTGGGGCTCTTTCCTAAAACACAGGGTGGCCTAAAACCTAGGATGACACCTTCTCACCTTCTTGAAGTATGTGTGTGTGTGTGTGTGTGTGTGTGTGTGTGTGTGTGTGTGTGTGTGGCAGGGTGGGAAGTTTATAATGATCTCACAGAAAAATACAACCAATTTTTTTCAGGTTATCCCCTCATCCACTTTTGCATCCCCAGTGCCTAACCCAGTGCTAACAACAGGCCTGGCATACAGTAGGCACTCGTGAATATTTAATAAGTATACAACTGAACTGCAGGCAACACAGGTGAACTCTCTTTAGGCATGCCAACTATAAGACCCCAGAACACAGCCAGCCCACTGTTTACTGAAGTTGTGGAATTTGGTAATTGTTACTAAGAACACATCATCAACCTACTCAGTTCTTTGGCTATGTCACAGAGAGTCCAAAGTCTTACAGACAAGGCTAACCAAACTTCTTCAAACAAGGTGACAGGACACGTGAAGCATAGAGACTTCTATTACCTCATAATCAACCCTGTAAATATACACATCTTAGTGAACCAGACAAATGCTGTTTGTCATGTCTGACATTCTGTATTGCAAATCAGTAGAATAGTGTAATAAAACTTCAGCTACTGAGAGCTGTTTTCCAAATCACTCTTTAAGTCTCCCAATATCATTAAAATTTTAACCATTTTGAATGAGTATCTTTCTAGAATACATTATGTATATTCCTGCTGTCTTGAGCAAATCATAGCAAACATAATTTAACCTTTCCTTGATAATTTAATGTAATCATTGCAAACATTCATTATGCCAAACCATATAAACAGTGGTGCCTTCTGGCACTTTGGAGTAAATCGTGCTCTTTGCATGGCAGGAAATGACCCTGACTGCTGGATTTTCCCAAACCTACAAAATATGTCTTTCATTACTTTTGAGTGTTTTTTGCTAAACATTTTTCTCACTCCTTGCTTGGTAATAGGATGTGATGCTTCGTTGCATGATAGCTGTTGTCTTTCCTTAATAATTATTTTGTTTTTGCTTCTAAGTTGCTCAAACTTAGAATGTGGGAAGCCAAGATTTTTTTTTTGATTTAGGAATAAATAAGAACAAAGAGTCTCTGATGTTCATTGGCTTATATTTTGTCACCTATTTTTGCTAAAATGGACATTCAGTTTGGGGTCCTTTGGGATCATGGCCATGTTGAGGCCATGAGGTTGCAGAGAGCTGACTTATAAGTATTTATTTGAATCTGTATTTGTATTTTGTAGAACAATGTCATAGATTTGAACAATCTGTTTCTCAGATCAGTCCTGTGAGTATCATTTCATATATTTCATAGATGAGAACTTTGAGGTTTAAAAGATTCACATCCCCACAGTCAATATAGGGAATTAAAACTTCATCCCTTGACTCTTGACCCCAAAACCTGACAGAGTTCCCAGCATGCTACATTCTGCAAATGTTCTGGTCTATTAAAAATGAATTGACCCCACAGGGTCTAATAATATCACAAATGATGAAATGGTGATGGAATTCTTAGATTCAGACTATTTCTTCTCATATTTTAAAATCAAATGTCAACTATTAATCTGGCTACACATCGTACACATAGAAGTTTAGGAACTAGAAGAAATTAAGCAATGTCAAATAAGACCAAGAAGTGAGCAAATATCAGATGGTTCCATAGGTAGATAGAGACATAAATGAAAATGGAATTATGTTTGTAGTGACTCCTACATTTCCTTCATCAGTCAAAGTGTATACTAAATAGAATTCCTAAGTAACTCGTGTGAAATAAGAAACCTTGGTATACTTTGTAGGACATTACACATTTTTATGGCATGGTTGACTTTCAATGGATGGCATTGCTATTATTATTATTTTTTTTTAATTTTTACTCTTGCTACCCAGGAGGAACAACATATGCAAAATGATATATTCCAGCGGTTTTTTTCTTTCCTTTTCTACAATCTTACAATGCTTTCTCCCTTTTAAAAACCTTAATCAGCCTTCAGGGTTTAGCTCAACTTAAAACTTTCATATAACAATTTCCATTATTTTCACAAGACTCTTTTCTCCCTTTTCTCTTCATTCCTCCAATACTTCCTGCCTTGATCCCTCATTAAGAGTTTCAGGTCTATATATCTCTTGACCCAGTTAGATGGTAAATTTCTCAGATCAAAGACTGTATCTTACATTTTTAGTATAGTTTTTCTATTTGAAGTTAGCACAGCCAACAAAGGTCTAGTTACATAATAGGTGATCAAGTAACAAATGAATAAATGTAAGTGGATAAATTGGTAACATTGAAATAGCCAAGTTCGATGTATTTGTACACTTTATAGATGAGAAACAGATGTCAAATTGCTGTTGTGCTATTCTTCATTTGTCCCTCTCCACACACCCAGATCTATTTTCCACCTCTCTGCTATGTGCCTTATGAGGAAGAACCCTGTGGATTACTGTGGTAGGCAAAACAATGCCCAGCAGCTCCCCACCGCAAGATGCCCATAGCCTAACCCCCAGAACCTGTGAATATATTACTTTATGGCAAAAGGGATTTTGCAGATGTGATTAAGGTTAAATATATTGAGATGAGGATATTATTCTGGTGGGCTTAATGCAGTCACACGCAATCTTAAAAGTAGAGAACCTCTCCCAGCTGCAGTCAGAAAAAGAAATGTGGTAACAGATGCAGGGGCAGAGAGATGTGACATGAGGACACAACCCTGTTGAATCACTAGTTTTGGAGATAGAGGAAGTGCCATGCACCAAGGAATGCAGATGGTATCTAGAAGAGAGAAAAGATAAGGAAATTGATTCTTGTCTGGAATCTTCAGAAAGAGCCTCAGTCTGGGGACATCTTGATTTTAGGCCAGTGAGAGCCATGTTGAATTTGTGACCTACAAAAACTATAAGATATTAAACTTGTAAGGTTAAGCCAGCAGGTTTGTGGTAATTTGTTACAGCAGCAGTAATAGGAAAGAAATATAACTATGTTTCTACTTCTAGCTGGATCTCTGTTGGATTCAGTCAGTGGGAGGCACTGGTAGGACTTTGTATGGCTACAAAGAGAAAAGAGCAGTGAGTGGATTTCTTCCCTGCTCCCTCCCTATTTCAGCCCTGTACTTTTGGCTGTACCTATGCCCCTCCTGACTCTCACTGCCACTGGCTGGATCTTCTTCAATGTATCCAGCTCCCACTGGGCTCTGGCATTACTATTTTCTTGCTTTACCACTTCACCTTTAGAGATAGTAATGGTTTCCCACTGTTTGCTAGTTTCTAGAGGGGTCTCTACTGTGTGTTTGTTCACTTAACTCTTCCCACACCTCTGTTAGTGGTTCCCCATTACACTATTTTTATTTGAACAGTCCAGAATGAATCTGTTCCCTGCTGGGGGCAGCCTTGTTTCCTTAAAGCATTATGAAAGGTTGTTAAAAGGTCATGTGTACTTGAGAGAGGAACACATAGTAGAAAGACAAGGGTAAGGGTCGTGAGAAACCATCTGACCCCTGAAAGAAACTTGAATTTCTTGACTTTTCCATTCCCATGAGGCATGTCCCTGATTTTTTGCCTTATATTGTAATGTCCCTATATCCTCACAACCCCAACTTTCACCCCTCTACTACAGCCTTATATACAGAAATATTTTTTTCTCAATGGGTATTTACTCTCTGTGTTTGCAATTTCTTGTGCTTAAAATCCTCTTTCACCTTTTGGTATTTAATGTTCAGAACACAAACACATCTCCGAAAACAAGAAGATCAAATTCTCAGAATAAGAATCACAAAGATCACTAATTTGTCTATGCCCAACTACATTCCATATTCAGCATGTGCAAAATTGGCACATTCATGAAAGAAACACTGTGAGTAATAAGAAGGGAAAATAACAGCACAGCACCTCCTTTATCAGTTCAGATATCCAGGCGTTCTAGATCTTTCTGAGCTGTGGCCAGAAGCTGACATTCACAAATAACCATATTCTGGCCCTGTCCAGCTGTCCGGGCCTTCCTACTCAGGTAAGATTTACTTCTTCTCTTTGTTCATATGCCATGAAACACAAGAATGGGTGGTACTGAGGGAATATCTACACTGGCACCTTCAGTCCATAAAGAGGGCAAGGAAAACCCTGAAAGAGTTTGGATCATGGAGTCAGGCTTCCTGGGAGTTCGAAACATGGCTCCATCACTTAACTGTGCACACTTGGACAAGTTACTTAACTTGTCTGTGCCTAAGTTTTCACATCTGTATGATGAGAGTAATAGTAGTATCCACCACAGGGTTGTCGTGAGGATTAAATGAGACAACATCTAGGAAGGGCTTTACCATGCCTACAATCAGTAAATGGGTTAAGGATAATAAAAGGAAAATTAAGTCATGCATTTTCATACATAATTATTCTTTAAAAACCCTGCAGAAGGGGCGCCTGGGTGGCGCAGTCGGTTAAGCGTCCGACTTCAGCCAGGTCACGATCTCGCGGTCCGTGAGTTCGAGCCCCGTGTCAGGCTCTGGGCTGATGGCTCAGAGCCTGGAGCCTGTTTCCGATTCTGTGTCTCCCTCTCTCTCTGCCCCTCCCCCGTTCATGCTCTGTCTCTCTCTGTCCCAAAAATAAATAAACGTTGAAAAAAAAAAATTAAAAAAAAAACAAAAAACAAAAAAAAACCCCTGCAGAAAATATATTTTCTTTACGGACGATAAAACTGAGGCTCACAGAGTTTATGTAAGTTGGCTAAAGTCACAAAGTTCCTGTCAGTAGAAAAAGATTCAAACCTAGATCTCCCTGAGCCTAAAACCCCTGCTTGTCACTCACACTCTCCCATGCTGTGACCTCTTTATTCTAAACAGTGAGGTTGTCAGCTCCTCCCATGGCCCATCCCAATGTTCTGTCAATACCCTGAGGTTCATTTTCCTCAGGTTACTGTAGGGTTTTCTCTCCCCTCTACTTCGAATATCCTATTTAAACTAGCACAGCCACACACTCTCTAATGCTTCTTTTGCCTTATTTTATTCATACCACTTATCACTACCTGACATTATGTTATATATTTATTGCTTATTTTCCACCTTCTTCATTGAGACTGTACACTCCATACAAGTAAGGACTTTGATCAGTTTTGTCTATTGCTTACCCATGTATACATAGCATGTAAAATGCATTCTAGAACATGACTGGCATTCAAAAATATTTTTGATGGCATGTGAGTGAATGAATGGATGAATGGAACTCTGTCTCTCAACAAATAGTATATACTGACTACACTCAACAAGAGTACTCCACATAGTTATCGATTTCCTTTCTAGACTCATAGTCACAATCATTTACCAGAGCATAATACCCACATATCAGAGATCTCCCCTTTGCTGGTCTCTGCCATTTAACATCATTTTCTGTACACAGAGCAGTGAAAACACTTTCTGTCATTTTATATTTTTTAATGCTTATTTATTTATTTTTGAGAGAAAGAGAGAGCACAAGCAGGGGAGGGGCAGAGAGAGAGGAAGACACAGAATCTGAAGCAAGATCCAGGCTCTGAGCTGTCAGCACGGAGCCCGACACGGGGCATGAACCCAGACCCCTGAGATCATGACCTGAGCTAAAGTCAGACACAAAGACTGAGCCACCCAGGCACCCCACCCTTTCTGTCATTACTACTTAAATACTTACTGTGTTTGACATTTGCTGGGATATCTCAACTCTAACCTGCTAACTATGGCATTTCTGGATCTTTACTAGCTTCCCCATTTTGTTTTAAAACTAACTCGTTTCATTTCCTGCTATGTTTCAAATTCTAATTATTATCACCTGTTTTATTTTGAACATAACTATTCTGACTTGAATTTGCCTAATGAAAATTTCCATTTCTTCCTATCACATAGCTATTCAAGTCCAAATCAATTCTTTCTAAAGAGTTGGGTCCCCATAAGATCATTACAAACCATTTGTTTTTTATTTCTGCACGGTACTATAAAAAAGAAAATTAAATTGTCCCTGTTTTGCCTTCCAAGTTCTTAAAATTTTAACACAAATTAGTGCTGGTGTAAGAAGTTAGGACACAAAACATACACAAATAACCAGTTCATGAGTGGAGGCTATGAGAAGCAAGGGAATCTTTTTTAAAACTTTTATTCATGTATAGTTAACATACAGTGTTATATTAGTTTCAGGTGTACAATGTACTGATTCAACAATTCTATATATTATTCAGTGCTCATCAAGATAAGTACTCTTAATCCCCTTCACCTATTTCACCCATCTCCCCACCTACCTCTCTTCTGGTAACTATCAGTTTGTTCTCCATAGTTCAGAGTCTATCTTTTGGTTTGTCTTTTTTCCCTTTGTTTTGTTTGTTTTGTTTCTTAAATTCCACATATGACTGAAATAATTTGGTATTTGTCATTCTCTGACTGACTTATCTCACTTAGCATTATACACTCTAGATCTATCCATGTTGTTGCAAATGGCAAGATTTCATTATTTTTTATGGTTGAATAATATTCTAGTGTGTGTGTACACAGATATACACCTGGATAGACCTAGATGGTATTATGCTAAATGAAATAAGTCAGAGAAAGACAAATACCATATGATTTCACTTGCTTATGAAATCTGAAAAAAAAACCAACAGTAAACAAATAACAAAAAATAGAAACAGACACATAAATACAGAGGACAAATCGATACCAGAGGAAGGAGGGTAGAGGGATGGGAAAAAAAGGTAAAGGGGAGTGGAAGATACAGGCTTCCAGTTATAGAATGAGTAAGTCATGAGGATATAATATACAGCATAGGGAATACAGTCAATGGCATTATAATAATATTGTATGGTGACAGATGGTAACTATACTTGTGGTGAGCACAGCATAATGGACAAACTTGTCAATTTACTATACTGTATACCTGAAACTAATGTAATATTGTGAGTCAACTACATATCAATAAAAATTACAAAATAAAATAAAATAATAAAATAAAATAATGAAATAGCATTTCTTCCCAGATGGCTTCCTAAATCCCAAACTCCACTTAGGCTTGGAGATTCCCACTTCTCTGTTTTAGCTATGCTCAAAAGGTTTAGGTATAGACCACAGCTGTAAATAATAGTTTAACTTCAGTTTTCTAAAAAAAAAGTTTATATAATGGATATACCCATACACTATGCAGAAAATGTTTGCTGAGATAATGCATTAAAATAACACACTTTTTTATTAACAATGGTTACTTCTACTTGTCTCAATTTTCCAAATTTTCTATAATGATCGGGGATTGGTTTTATAATCAAAAACAATATTATTTAAAAAAGTGTATTTCTAATCCAGCACATAGTTGACCATAAGGATACCAATAACTTTTTCTCTGAGTTTCTTTTTCTCCTTCAGACCCCTGAGCAAATTACCATTAGTTTGTAATTTAACTCAGTATCTGTATTTTGTAGTTACAAAAACTTCAATCCTGACCCCCAAGTTTGCATATATATGCATATGCCCTATGGCTCCTTCTTCATCACATACCAACCAAAGTCATTAGCATGAAACCTTACTTGATTAAGCTTGACCAAAGTCTATAAAGCAGTATGCAGAACAAGAAGGAACAAATGGGAGAAAAATTCTGATTAAGTAGCTCAGCTTTGAGAACCTTAAAAACTTTATAAAGCAACTACAGAAATGAAAGCCAGAAAATTATTATATATAATAATTATTACCTTAAGTACTCAATCAGTGCTAGCTCCTGTGTCAGGTTGTTGTCACAATATCTTGGCAACATTGGGAAGTAGATACTATTGTTATGCCAACTTTAAGGCAGGTTTACAATTCCAGAGTGATTAAGTGGCTTGCCTAAAGTCACACAGGTAGTAAACAGCAACACTGGAATTCACAAACCCATCTCCCTGACTCCTGACCTCAGTTCTTTTCTTTACACCCAGCTGTCCCTGGGGAATCTTGTCCTGCCAGGAAACTCAGAGCACCAGGGTCAGGAATGCAAGGAAGGAAGCTAATGTGTTACAGAATTTTCTATCCAGTGATGGAGTTCAGGACATGCACACAAATGGTACCTTGGCATGCTAAGTATCTTAAGCTGAAAGTGTTTGAGATAATGGGAGAAACAGGAAGGTACTCTGACCTCCCCACCTTGCACTTCTCCCTGGAAGGCTGGAGATAAATCTCCCCTGTGAAATGTATCCTTCTATATCGGGAAGAAAAGAGACATCCTTATCACTAGAGAGAGGGAATGGGGGGGGCTTAGAAATCTGTACAAACTAACCTTGTTGAACTAACCCTTACCTTCCAAGTTACTTCTTCCCCACTTACTATTCCTAGCCCAAATCCCTTTGTATTGTCAAACCTTTATAATTCTATTGTTTCTTTGTCTAAAAGGTATAAAAGTTTCTTGCTCTGATCACTTCTTCAGGTCTTCATTCTCTTGTGAAGGCTCCCATGTCAATGTAAAAATTCAGTAAAATTCAGATGCTTTTCTTCTGTTAGTCTGTCAGTTTAATTTTCAGATACAGCCAGGGCCCCTTAGAAGGTCAAGGAAAACTTTTCCTCCCCTACACCAATTAGCCTCTTTGTCCACCATTTCTTAATTTCATAAGGACTTTTGTGGAAAAGTGTTCTAGCGTAGAAAACGTAGCCCAAGTAGATTCAAGCAGAACTAGAAGGTCCCCATGAGCCAGCCACGCATTTGGTAAGCAGCACTCTGAGTCACAGGTTGATTTTAGAGGTTCTTTTTTCAGCATTTTCTTCTCTCCTCCCTGCCTTGCCCCCCACCCCCAATCCTGCTGGTTCCACAATGAAAATCAAGCCCAACTCCGGGTCATGTCTGCAGTAGTTCCTCTCAATGTGCTTGGCCTTAGAATATATTTGGAACTGAAAACAGCAAGGAGAGAGATAGGGCATAAGAATCCTATTGCAGTTCTTAGCAAACAAAATAATGCTTTCAGGATTAAAAAAAAAACATATAGGGACACTTTTACTCTGTAGGTAGTGACCACTTAGCACATAGTCTAGCTTTGCCACGTGGGCAGCTCTCTTTCTCCTTCTCTTGCTCTCAGTCATTTCCTTTGTGAAATCCAGTAGACAGACTCTGATTTACAAGGCTCTCTACATGCTCAGCATTCTGTGGGTCTTATAGTGCCTACAAGAAGTAAAAAGGATGGAATCCTGAATAGTTAGAAGAAAAATACACTCCAACAGAACCATTTAACACAAGGAATGTCTTTTAAATATATGTTTTGGGCTGCACATTGTTTTATTTTTTATTTTTTTAATTTAATTTTTAATTTTCCTATTTCATTTATTTATTTTTAGAGAGAGCACAAGCAGGGGAGAGGGGCAGAGGGAGAGACAGAATCTTAAGCAGACTCCACGCTCAGCACAAAGCTGGACATAGGGCTTGATCAAATGACCTGAGCTGAAATCCAGTCGGACTCTCAACCAACTGAGCCACCCAGGTGCCCTGTACATTGTTTAATATAAGTCTGGATAAGAGTGCCATTTGCATTCCAATCCTGGCTCTGTCTCTGCCGTGCTAGGAGATAGATGAATCTCTCATTCTTTTGGTGTTTTAATTTCCTCAGTGGTTAAGCAAGGACGATACATCCAATCTAACTTCTAGAATTTCTGAATGGATTACAGCAAAGCCCTTCATAATGTTTTGGCTTAAAAGATTTCTGTCTGAACCATATTTATGTTTTCATATTCTATTTTCCCCCAAACAGTCATCAATAGGATTCACAAAGGAAATAGACCCATACAATTGGATTAATTTCCCTAAATCCTTGGATGATCCTAAAATGTTTGGCTGTGACTAATCAATGAATTTGCATTTTTGGCAAATAGCAATTAATATGTACATGTTTCAAATATCTGCCCTTTTCTCCATAGTCAGGGAAATCTGTTTCAACTGTTAGAACATAACTGTTAATATTCAACAGCATTAAAATACCATTTTGTTGGACTAAAATTCCCCTGATGAGATGAGAAATCAAGATGCAAAAGTTCCATGTTGATGCCAAAGCATTAAAATACACCAAATCCATAATATCATATTGAGACTGAATGCTGAAGTAGGAGATGATCTTAAAAAAAACAAAAACAAAAACAAAAAAACAAAAACAAAAACAACCAAAAGCTAGTGCAGACTTGACTTTATAGATGAGGAAAAAAGGGAAGCAAAAAGTTCTGAGCAGCCAGAGGTATTATGCTAAGTGCTTTATTGTACCATGTATTCAGTCCTCTGCTCCATCACAGCCCCCATTTTACCTAAGAATAATGTGAATGCCAGCAAGGTGAAATAACTTACCCAAATTCAGGGGGTGTGGCTATTATCAAACCCCAGACCAAACCCCAAAAACCTGTAAGTCTTTCAGGAGCAAAATACCCACAAGCTGACCAACAAGTTTTCCCCTCTGGGAGATCATGATTGAAAGCCTGTACAGAGACAACTGGGAAATGATACCACTACCTGTGTGCCCCTCTTTGGGAATGACATCACTCTATATGTAGGAGAACATCAGGCTTATTCCAACTACATATCATATAAATGAGATCAGAACTTACAATAATCTTGTATTAAAAATAACAGCTTCAATTTATTGAACTCCTATGACATGTCAGGGATTTCAAATGTGTTATTTTAAAGCCTCATGTAACCTTTAAAGGTAAATATTACAACCTCATTTTACAGATGAAGTAACTGAAGCCTAGGTGGATAACAACAATAATAATAACAGAAAATATTTGTATATAATGTACAATGGGCCAGGTGTTAACTCCTCTCTTACATATTCTTATATATTACATATATAACACCTTATCTTCATAATTAGTCTATGAGGCCAACACTAGTATCATACCTATATGCCATATGGGAAACTCCTATACAGAGAGGCTAAGTAACTTCCCCAAACCCAGGCAGTCTGGCTCCAACAGCCAGGCTCTTAACCACTGCTCCATAGTCAATGTCATACAGGCAGTAAGTGGCCATGGAGGATTTGAATTTTGGACCTAAACTCCAAAGCCACTAGTTTTTCTATGTCTTCATGTTTCTCAACTCTGGTTGCTCATTAAAATAATATGGGCAGCATTTCATGGGGGGCAGGATTTCTACTGAAGGGATATGCTCATTTTATCATGCATGCAAACTGAAGGGAGCTTTCAGCTGAGTTGCCTACCTTTCCTAAGGAAGGAAAAAGAGTTGATGAGCACTTGCCCTGTTGCTTGGAATGAAAGCTCTCCTTAGTTCTCAACAGATTCATCAGGCAACTTGTGGGTAGGTACTGAGGCAGGGCCTGGCCCATTGCCAGTGGCCCCAGCCTAAGCATGGCTACCAGCAAATTCGGGTCAGAAAACCTGAATAGGTGCTGCAGAAATGCTTTTAAATCTGAAGATGAAATTTTGACCTATATCACCCTTAACTTCTCACTTTGACAAACAGGTATTGAGGTCCAACTGTGGGCAACATGCTAGAAATACTATGGTAGGCACCTTGGACAACTCAGATTCCTTGTCCTTACGAAAAGCACAATACAGTGGGGGAATTATAAATATTGGCAGCTAAGCATAATTCATATTAGAGTACTAAGAAGCCCTTCTGGCTCTGTACCCGAGTTCAAGTTTCTGCTATAGGTGGGAAAATTTGAACAGATTCAGGTACACTCTGGGGGTGAAATCAAGGCACATAAAGGTGAGATATGGTGCCTTACCATGTGCTTCACTCTCATAAATGAATTTAGACAAGCCTGTGTGCTTTTAACATACCCTGGAGAATTGGGTAGATCATTATTACTGTTGTTGCTATTTTATTCTCCAACTATGAGTTTACAGCATCTTTTCTTCAGTGGTTTGTGTCCCTGAGAGCAAAATAAACTCAACATTTTCTTCCTGCAAACTCTCATGAATATTAATGCTGTCTTTATTTATTGTTTGGCAAAATATGACAAAAATAAAAATGCACTACAGCAAAAAAGAACACGCATACACCCAAAATATCTAGCTACTGTCAGAATACTTGTGTCATCATCATTATCAATAAATTGAACACTTGACAAGCATGCTCCACACATTACATAGTCCTACAATTCCTTCTACTGACCTTTCTTAAAGGGTGCCGCTGGTTCTTTGGTTGCTACTTGTAGAACTCCCATTAATTTTAAAGTTGTACAGTTTTGTCATGCTGAAGCTAGAAACAGGGAGTTTAGCAACACTCAGCCAAGGAGATTTGTAATAGACTTTCAGAGCCTCAGAATCTTCCCTCAAAGAGCGTCATACCCAGAAGCTCAAATCTATAAAACAAACAATAGTAGAACTGTTCTGGATGAAAGGGGGGTAGTGATGGAATCCTACCTATTCAGAACATCCTCACATCCTTACACAGCCTGAAGCAACTCTACAGAACCCTCTGAGTTCTGCACTTCACAGCCACTAATCTGGCCCACTTTATATATGCAGGACCAGAGTACCAAGGTGATTGAAGTAGCTAAGGCCACAGAATTATCTAGCAGCAGAGCTGGACTAACATTCCTAGTCCTAGTCCAGTGATCTATTTATAAACTCCTTGCCTCCTTTTGTATTTCAATTTGAAGGAAAGACAAGAGGGACAATTATTAGGAACATCATCACAACAGTCTGTTTTTCCAATGTTGGCAAGTTAGAACTCCTGTGAGGTTTGTCAGATATTCCTGGGAAAACTACTGCAGGTCGTACCAATAAGTACAGCAAACAGCTTCAAGATGTCTACCCTGTGTTCTTACGCTTGGAATAGAACATACAAAAATACTAGTAACCTTGACACCTGGCAGCCAAAAGGAAGTCGGGCTACACTGAGAACCTGACTAGGATTCTAGATGGTATGGTTAGGCCCATCTCTAGTCCAACCTTATTCTAAAGAGTGGTGTTGAATTATATAACCTAGCTATTGTCATTGGACACTCTGATAAAACCCTGTTCAAGGGCATAAAACTTTTTCCAGGATGGCAATATTTTGTTCTATATGTATTCGTTTGATTCATTAAAAGGCAAGGGTTACCCAGCAGAATGGATCCAATGTCACTGTCACCTGTTTGTGGCTTCGATCTAACAAATCCCTTCAGTAACTATATGATAAATTGAGCTTTATAGAGTATTAGGGACTATACAATAAATTAGTGACACAGTCATGATTTAAACTATATCCTGATTCCCAGTCCAGTGCTATTGGCCCAACTAGCTTCATAATCTATGTTTTTCTCTTTTCTATAGGAGTTATTAACTGATAGGCAAAGAATTCCCAAGCATTTTCTTATTCCCTTTTACAAAGAGGAATAATCACACCTACAGCAGGATTTTCTCCATATAGCATGTTCTTGAGCAATTACTCTTCTTGATAACCTTCAGCAATAGCAGAATTTATCTAAAGGCAGTCCGGATTATTGTCACATAAATATATTTTTATTCTTTATGTTAGAAGGTTGAAAAAAACATAATTCCTTTATACAATATGGTAGAGATAAAAAACCAAACTGATAATATAGATGGCTGTTGTTGGAGTTTTAAAAGACTGTAAATTTGTGATTTGGTTACTAATTGTATTATTACTGATATTGGTCACATTGAGTGTTGTGAATCATAATATTAAATACTTAAAATACTATTCTATTCAATACTGGATAAATACAGAGATACAGGGATAGAGAGAATCCCTTGTGAATCTTCCCTCTTCTGGCAGGACTAAACATACCCAATATGTGTGATCCATTTCTTAAGCTATTCAGGAAAGGGAGGATCTCATCTTCCATTAAGAATCAATTCTCAAATGTCAAAGAAAATGAAAAATTAAGGACCTCCAAAAGTTTGCCCCTCTATAAAAGCAATGAAAATTATGTCAAAAGCTATTGGAACCAACCTTTTCAGAACTCTAGAATCTAACCAAAACTTTGTAGCAATCCAAATAACATTTGGTAAAACAAAACAAACAAACAAACAAACAAACTGGCTAACTCTCAGTAAGAAGTGCAGACTTATGTCTTAATTTATGCCACTCCTATCCCTCAATACCGGCTCAACAGCAGTCTTGAAAATAACACTCCACATTCAAGATACCCATACTTGAGGAACATAATGGAATACATTAGCAAAGAATTCTTCTTTGGTGTGTCTCATGACTCCCCAGAATACCTGCTCAAAAGGCTTATCTTTATCTCACCTGAATGGGAACTTTCCTAGTGCTAAAGCTGTTATCCCTGGGGATTTTGTCAAAAACACTTACAGCCTAGCCTCTAGCCTTTACTTCTTGGGTACACAGAGGCTGGAGGTCAACCAGAGGTGGGAGCTTCAGGCCTGCTCAACTATTGCTGAATTTGTAGATAGCCCTGGGCCTGAACATTACCTTCAAGAACCCCAGAAATATGTCAGAGTTTTTCAAAGCCCTTATTCCCCAAAGTATCTCATTCCCCAGCCTTTCCTACCAAGGGTTTGGGTTAGTAAATACTATATGTATTAGTGCTAAAAGAAAAAAGGAATACTTAGGTATAAATCTAAGAAAATATGTACAAGATCTACGTGAGGAAAACAAGAAAATGCTAATGTCAGGAATCAAGATCCAAATAAATGGAGATATTTCATATTTTTGCATAGGAAAATTAAGTATTGTCAAGATGCCAGTTCTTCCCAACTTGATCTACAGATGTAAAGCAGTCACAATCGGAATCTAGCAAGTTATTTTGTGAATATTGACAAACAGATTCTAGAATTTACATGGAAAGGCAACGCAGAATACCACACAATACTGTAAAAGAACAAAGTCCAAAGACTGACACTACTTGACTTCAAGACCTATTATAAAGTTATAGTGTTCAAGAGAGTGTGGTATTAGCGAAAGAACAGACAAAAAAAAAATCAATTGAACAAAATAGCCCAGAAATAGACCCACACAAATATAGTCAACTGATCCTTGACAAAGGAGCACAGACAATTCAACGGAGAAAGGTGAGTCTTTTCAACAAATGGTGCTTAGAACACTTTGATATACATATGAGAGAATGGATCTAGACATTAATCTTATACCTTTCATAAAAATTAAGTCAAAATTAATCATAAACCTAATTGTAAGACACAAAAATATAAAACTTACAAGATAATACAGAACAATATATAGGTGATCTTGAATTTAGCAGTAACTTTTAAATATAAAACTAAAATTATGATTTATGAAAGAAAAAAACTGACATTATATTTCATTAACATAAAAACCCTCTACTCTGAAAGACACTGTTGACAAAATGAAACTCAAGCCACAGAGTGCGAGTATTTGCAAAACACATATCTGATAAAAGACTTGTATCTGAAATATACAAAGACCCCTTGAAATTCAACCCAATTTAAGAAAATAAACAACCCAATTTAAAGATGGGCAATATATCTAAACAAACATCCTTCAAAGAAGATATATAGACTAGATGGCAAATAATCAGATGAAAGGAGGCTCAGCATCATATGCCAATAGGGAACCACAAATTAAGAGAACAATGAAATACCACTATGCACCTATTGGAATGGATAAAATCCAAAAACCTGACAAACCAAATACTGGTGTGGATGTGGAAAAAATGGAAACTCATTCACTGCTGGTAGAAATGCAAAATGGTGCAGCTGCTTTGGAAGACAATTTGGCAGTACCACGCACAATAGTTTCACTGGCCTCATGCATTGGTCAAAACAAAAAGAACTATACAACACAATGAGTGAATTATAATGCAAACTATTATGGACTTTAGTTAATAATAAATGGATCACTATTAGTTTATCAGTTTTAATAAATGTGCTCTATGAATTAGGAGCACTTTCTTGCTTTCTGGTACAAGATGTTCCAGGATTATTGTGTACTTGCTCTGTCCCAGAATTGGTCATTCATCAACATCCAACTAAACGCTACTGAGTGGAGACTCACTTTAGATTCGGAGACATAAATAAATTGAATGTAAAGGGTTGGGAAAGATAATCCATGCAAACAGTCACCGAAAGAGAGCTGAGGTAGTTACACAAAATAGCCTTGAAGACAAAAATTGTTGTGCCAGATAAATAGCGTCAGTTTCTAATGATACAAGAGTCAATCCTTCATGAAAAATTATGAACATATATGCACCTATCATGAGCCCCCAAATACAGAAATGAAAACTGACACGAATGAGAGATGGAAAAAACAGTTCAACAATTATAGTGAGAGACTTTCATACCAGACTTTCAGTTACAGAAAAAAAAAAAAAACTATACAGAAGATCAGATAGGAAACAAAAGATCTCACAACACTGTAACTGGACTTAACAGATATCTATTGAACATTCCCCCCCAGCAACAGAACAATGTACATTCTTCTCAAGCACACATGGAACATCCACCAGGATAGAGCATATGTTAGACACAAAATAACTCAAAAAGAATACTCAGTAAACTCAAAAAGAATAAAATCATATAAATTATATTCTCTGACCCCAATGGAATTAAATTAGAAGTCAATAAGAGAATGAAATATGGAAAATTCACAAATTTATAGAAAATGAACACTTGTAAATAATTAATGGGTCAGAGAAGAGGTCACAAGAGAAATTAGAAAATACTCTGAGATAGGGGCGCCTGGGTGGCTCAGTCTGTTGAGCGTCCAACTTTGGCTCGGTCATGATCTCATGGTTAGTGGGTTTGAGCCCCATGTCGGGCTCTGTGCTGACAGCTCAGGGCCTGGAGCCTGCTTCAGATTCTGTGTCTCCTTCTCTCTCTGCTCCTCCCCTGCTCACACTCTGTCTCTCTCTCAAAAATAAATAAAGATTAAAAAAATTAAAAAAAGAAAATACTGAGATAAATAACAATTAAAATACAACATACAAAAAGTTATGGGACATAGTGCTTGGAGGGAAATTTATAGCTGTAAATGCCTGCTTTGAAATATAATAAAGATCTCAAATTAATAACTGAAGGTTGCATCTTAAGAAACTAGAATAACAATAGCAAACCAAACCCAAAGCAAGTAGCAGGAAGGAAATAATAAAAATTAGAGCACAGAAAGAGAACAGAAGAATAATAGAGAAAATAAATTAAACCAGAATTTGGTTCTCTGAACAGATCAACAAAATTGGCAAACATTTAACTTTACAGACATAGCAAAAATGAGAGAACATTCAAATTATTAAAATCAGGAATGAAAGTGGATAACATCAGGAATGATATTACTACTGAAATGAAAATATGTGTTACTATACAGAAATAAAACATACATATGTAAGAGTATATACCACGAGCAATTGTATGCCAAAAAACAAGATAACCCAAATGAAATGAATGATGTTTTAAAAATACACAAACTATCAAACTGACTCAAGAAGAAATAGAAAATCAAGCAAAAAGATGGAGTTAGTAATCAAAAAAATTCAAAAAAGATCCCAGGATTTTTTTTTCAGATGGCTTCATTAGTGAATTCTACCAAATATTTTTAAAGAATTAATACCAATCTTTCTTATACCTCTTTCATAAAATAGAAAAGAAAGGAATACTGCCAAACTTGTTCCTGTCGAGGCCAGTGTTACCCTGACACCAATGTCAGTCATAGACACCACAAGAAATGAAAGCCTACATATAAATATTGCTTATGAATATAGAAGCAAACATGTTAGCAAAGTGAACCCAGCAGCATAAAGGGATTACCCACATAATGAATAATCAGGATTTATTCCAGGAATGAAAGATTGGCTCAATACATGAAGATCAATATATGTAATACATCTTATTAATAGAATTTTTTAAATGATCATTTCAATAGGTGTCGCAAAAGCATTTGGCAACATACAACACCCTTTCATGATAAAGAAAAAAACCTCTCCATAAACTAAAAAGAGAAGAGAAATTCCCTACTGATAAAGGGTATCCACAAAAACACAGAGCTAGCATCCTGGTTAACTATGAAAAACTGAACTTTACCCCTAAGATTATGAATAAGTCAAGGATATCTGCTCTATTCACTTCTATTCAACACTGTTAACTATACTGGAATTAAAATTAAAAACTTTAAAAAGAATTGTACTGGAAGTTCTGGTCAGGGCAGGTAAGTAAGGAAAGTAAATAAAAGGCATCCTAATTGGAAATGAAGGAATAAAACTAATTCTATTTGCAGATAACATGGTATTTTATATCCAAACCCTAAAGAAAACACACACACACACACACACACACACACACACACACACCCCATAAGAATTCACCAACGTTGCAGGACATAGGATCAATAAGCAAAAACCAATTAATTTTTTTAAATTTAATTCCAGTATAGTTAGCATACAGTGCTGTATCAGTTTCAGGTGTATAATATAGTGATTCAACAATTCCATACTCCATTGATTTTCTTTACACTTGCAATGGACAATCTGAAAAGGAAATAAAGATAATTTCCATTTACAATATCATTTAAAATTATTGGGGCGCCTGGGTGGCTCAGTTGGTTAAGCGGCCGACTTCAGCTCAGGTCACGATCTCGCAGTCCGTGAGTTCGAGCCCCGCATCGGGCTCTGGGCTAATGGCTCAGAGCCTGGAGCCTGCTTCCGATTCTGTGTCTCCCTCTCTCTCTGCCCCTCCCCCGTTCATGCTCTGTCTCTCTCTGTCTCAAAAATAAATAAAATGTTAAAAAAAAATAAAATTATTAAATACTTAGGAACAAATTTAACCAAGGAAGTACAAGACCTACACATTAAAAACTACAAAACACTGTGGAAATAAATTTAAAAAGACCTAAACAAATGGAAAAATATCTCATGTCCACAGACTAGAAGATTCAATATCATTAAGATGGCATTCATCTACAGATACAGTGCCATTGCTATATAAATTTCAACTGTCTTTTTTGCAGAAATGGGCAAGCTGATCTTAAAATTCATATGGCAATTCAAAAGACTGCAAATAGCCAAAATAATCTTGAAAATGGAAAACAAAGTTGGAAGAATCACACTTCATGATTTCAAAACTTATTACAAAAGTACAGTAATCAAAATAGTGTGGTACCAGCATAAAGATAAAGAGATAAATGGAATAAAATTGAGAGTCCAGAAAAAAGACTGTATGTCTACGTTCAACTTATTTTCAATAAAGGATGTCAAGCCCATTTTATTGCAAAAAATTGTCCTTTCAACAAATGATACTGGGGCAACTGAATATCCACATGCAAAAGTATAAATTTGGACCACTATCTCACACCATATATAAAAATTAACTCAAAATGAATTCAAGACCTAAATTTAAGAGTTAAAAGGATAAAACTATTACAAGGAAACACAGGAGTAAATCCTAATGAATTTGGATCAGGCAGTGGTTTCTTAAATATGACACCAGAAGTACATGCAACAATAACAAAATAATAATAAATTAGACATTATCATAATAAAATTTTTGTGTGTCAAAGAACACCATGAAGAAAGTGAAAAGACAACCCACAGAATGGGAGAAAACATTTGCACATCTGATATATAAAATAAATGTGTATGTATAGATAGATAGATTCCTGAGAAGTATCCACAATATATAAAGAACTCTTACTTATTGATAAAAACACAATCTGATTTAAAAATTGGCAAAGGTTGCAGTGCCTGGGTGACTCAGTCAGTTAAGTGTCTGACTTCACCTCAGGTCATGATCTCATGCTTAGTGGGTTCAAGCCCCATGTAGGGCTCTGTGCTGACAGCTCACAGCCTGGAGTCTGCTTCGGATTCTAACTCTCTCTCTCTCTCTCTGCCCCTCCTCTTCTCCTGCTCCGTCTCTCTCTCAAAAATAATAAACATTAGAAAAAAAAGTTGGCAAAGGTTTTGAATAGTAGTTTTGTCAAACAAGATACACAGATGAGAAACACATGCTCAACAACAATTATTTATCAGAGAAATGCTCATCAAAGCCATAATGAGATACCATTTCACAACCACTAGATTGGGTATAATACTAAAAAACAAAACAAAACATAAAATAACAAATGTTAGAATGTAGAAAAATTCCCTCATTCATTACTGATAGGAATGGTGGAAAACAATTTGACAGGTTCTCAAAAATTTCAACATAGAGTTACCATATAACCCAGAAATGCCATCCCTATGTATATACTCTGGAGAAGTATCCACACAAAAACTTCACCACAAAAACTTAATAGCAGTTCTACTCATTATATCAATTGATAAATGGCATATCCTTATATTCTTATAGTGAAATATTATACAGCCATAAAGAAGAATGAGGCACTGATACATGATAAAGTATGGATGAACTATACTAAATGAGAGCAGCCAGACAGAAAATTTCACATATTGTATGTTCCATTTAAATGAAATGTCCAGAAAAGGCAAGTCTGCAGAGTCACTAAGTAGATCAGTGGTTTCCAGAGTCTAGAGGAAGGAGGATATTGGGACTAACTGAAGTGATGGAAATGTTTTGGAACTAGATAGTAGTAATGTTTACATAATATTGTAAATATACTATAAACCACTGAAATTTATATTTTTAAATGGTGAATTTTGTGTAAAACAAAAACCAAAAAATAAAGAATCAATTGCGAAAGAAAGACTCTAATTTCTGTTTAGCCTACGGGTTATGCTCAGTTTTTTTTTTTAAACAACAAATACAGGATAAGAATTAGGAAATATTTCTTGCTCTAACTGACATCTCCCGAAGGGATAAACTGCTGGGGCACAGTTTCATGTAATAAGAAATAGAAGAATTGTCCTACACAGGAAACAAAAGTAATTATGAATTAGATATATAGAAGCTCAGTGAATGGCCAATTCTGGAAAGTATAAGCGACAAATTTCATTTCCTCAATTATGTGTGTGAATTTAAAAGCATCCCTGCCTGGAAAAAGTGGGAGTAATGGTGATGAAAAGTGGGTTTTAGTGATGGTAATGCATATTTCAAGTGGGGATTGTTTGTTGGGTGGCGACTTGCAGAACAGCAGGCACTAGCAGAGACCTGAAAGATTAAGGCAGAGTCTCATGATAAAGAGAGAAGTGTATAGAAGACACAGAACCAGAAAGGGGGACAAGATAGGCTGGTTAAGAGCAGTCAGGTTGGAGGAGTTGAGAAGGAGTTTTTAGCATTAGTAGAGAAGTTGCTAGCCCAGGGTCATTATGTGAGAGAGAGGATAGGAGAATTACTTGAAGGCTTTTGATGGTTAAACTGGAAATGTCAATCAAATAAAATAGAGAGGGAAGGACAAGGGGAAAAGAAGGGAGAGGAAAAGGAAGGGAGAGGGGAAGAGAAGGAGAAGGGGGAGGAGGAGAGGAAAGATGATCAGAACTTTTCTTGTCAATGTACCTACTTGGTGAAAGTGAAGAAACAAGGTTTACTTTGTGAGGAAGAAGACAATACAGGAGGCGATAAAAGGAAAACAGAGGAAAAGTCTGGTAAAATCAGACTAGTGACTTTGATTTATTTGCATCAACTACATATAAGCTGTGCAAAAATTACCCACATATCCATTATCTGCATTTTACACATAAGGGCATAGGAAACCATTCATTGCCCTACGGGTTCTTTAAGAATGCCCCAGAATTGCCCAGAGGGCTTGATGAAACCCAGATTGTTGGCCCCACTCCTAGAGCTTCTCAGGCGTAGGACTGGGATGGAACCCAAGACTGTGCATTTCTTTTTTTTTTTTTTAATTTTTTTTCAACGTTTTTTATTTATTTTTGGGACAGAGAGAGACAGAGCATGAACGGGGGAGGGGCAGAGAGAGAGGGAGACACAGAATCGGAAACAGGCTCCAGGCTCCGAGCCATCAGCCCAGAGCCCGACGCGGGGCTCGAACTCACGGACCACGAGATCGTGACCTGGCTGAAGTCGGATGCTTAACCGACTGTGCCACCCAGGCGCCCTAGACTGTGCATTTCTAACAAGCTCCCTGGTGTGGCTGATGGTTGCTGATCCAGGGACCACATTTTGAGAATCACTAACTTAGATAAGCAGAGAGCAAAGGAGGAAATCCTGACAGCCTATGACTCTAATGTCTGTAGAATGATAGGTGAAAGTAGGTAAGGCAGACCACAAGCCAGTTATTTATAGAGCACCTGCTACATGTGCTACGTACTGGAGATGAGAGACAGAGGGCAGCACAGGCAAATAGTTACCCTCATAATGCTGACAGAATACTGATGTTTAGGCATTTATATATCGGTTGTTGGTAGTGGGGTTATTTTTGTTTAAATTTTACATGCTAATTGTTCTTATATGTAACCATGGAAGTCCAGGATTAGTAAAATGTATTGTGAATTTCAGTCCAAGATATACAACTTCACATATATCAGATTCTATTTAAGAAGAAAATATGTTACAATAAATTCTATTAATGAAGGTATGAGGATCAAACAGCAAAAGGTGGAGCACTAAATCAAGAAATCCTGGTAGACCTACACTCCAAGGGTTAAAAGATAAAAGTTGAGTTGGTTGCTTAATTCCCAACTAGTCTTTTTTTTTTTTTTTTTTTAACGTTTATTTATTTTTGAGACAGAGAGAGACAGAGCATGAACGGGGGAGGGTCAGAGAGAGAGAGAGAGAGACACAGAATCTGAAACAGGCTCCAGGCTCTGAGCAGTCAGCACAGAGCCCGACGTGGGGCTCGAACTCACGGACCGTGAGATCGTGACCGGAGCTGAAGTCGGACGCTTAACCGACTGAGCCACCCAGGTGCCCCTCTTCCCAACTAGTCTTTATGCAAAAGGAGAATTTCTCTAGGAGAGGTCAAAGTGAAAACAGATCCAAGTTAGAGTTGCCATAATTAGCAAACAAAAATACAGGTTACCCAGTCAAATGTGAATTTCAGATACACAATGAGGTTTTTTTTTTTAATGTCAGTTTTGTGTGTTATTTGAAACAAACTTATACTAAAAACTTTCTCATTGGTTATCTGTAATTCACATTTAACTGGGTGTTCTGTACTTATCTGGAAACTCTAATCCAAGAGGACTCTGACCAAACATTCATTCAATGAACATTTAATATGTCATCAGACTTATAAAGAAGATAGAAACATAGAGCATATCCTGTGCCACATGACACAACAAAGCATAAAAGGGTGGCCAAATGGCAAAGGCTCTAAGTGCAATAGAGAGGAGACCAATGTGACTGGAAGAGCCAAGAAAGGGGAACTCCTTCAGCAAATATGACTTCACCTGGTGCTGAAGGTAAGTAGAATTTGATTAGCCAAATCTGGTAATAAAGCTATGGAAAAGAGGTAAACAACATGAATATGAAGTGTAGCATCTGGACCAAGGACAGCAGGCAAATGGGAAAGGAAGGAGATCACTTGTGACAGATTGAGCCAAATCCCTCACCAGCTGTATAGCATAAGACCTCTTATAGTCCAATTACTGACCCTCATCAATATTTCAATACATATCCATGACCATCAACTGTATCACCATTTTGTTTCAACTTCACTAGGACCACATGGAGAGATTTGAATGCAAAGCACACCACAGGATATCCAGACAGTCTGAGCCTTTAAGACAAAGAAATAGAACTTGATGGTTGGGGTGTTTTTAATTAGAAAATAAGAGAATGTTTGGTCCCAATGCATTTTCTGATTCTAGTTTGAAATGAAGGTCTGTGCTATGGTGTCAGACCTTGGTCTTGAGTCAGTAGATCTGGGTCCTAGTCTCTTGAGTACGTTCACAAGTGAGTCTCTGGGCTTCAGTTTCCCAGATGTAATGTGACAGTTTGAAATTATATGATCTTTCAGGGCCCTTCCAATTTAATATTCAGTGATTAATTGAATAAATCATCCATTCATTAAACACTTACTGAGAGCCTGCCATATGTAAGGCAATTTGCTAGGAGCTGTGATGGATACAAACAGAGTTATTTATTCATAATTATTTATTCATCACTAGGCAAAACTCTAAAGCAAATAGTTTGGAGTAAGTTACTCCATCTTTACGCTGGGAGACCTACTTGGGCACACCGTAGAGGGTGTGGCCTCTGGACTACTGAACTCAATTTGCCAGGATTGGTTCTGCCGTCTCTCCTTTATGTTTATTTTACTCCTTCCCTTAAGTTTCCTCAAGGAAACTCCACTGTCTGCATTTCATTCACTAGGGGTTCCTGGTCTCAACTTTCCAGAGTGAGAATTAATTCATCTGATGAACTCAAAAGTGTCAAAACCCTAAACAAAGAAAGGAGGGGACAACATTCAGGCAATTTGAAGGTAAAAGTGGCCTTATATCTTTTTTCCTTTCTATATATTAATGACTTCAATCACAAATTGATTCAAATTAGACAAAGCAAACAGAAGGAAAATAGCCATTTATCAGGACTTGTTAGTGCTAGGACAGAGCTAAGTGCTATCACATATCAATTTATAGGATCTGTATAACCGTCTTGTGACAACAGTTTATTATCTTATAGATAAAGTTGAGGCAAGGAATGAATATGCAGTAAACTTGCCCCAGGTCAAAAGTGCCAGGGCCAGAATGACCTAGATTTGTCTTAATACCAAACCAATGCTCTTTCCAGTAAATTGGGTAATCCAAAGCCATGGTTCCAGGTAGCCAGTATGTTTCAAATAGCCATGTGGCATATCAACTAGTAACAGTTGAAGTAACAAACAGTCTTTAAAAAAACAGATCAATTTATTTATAATAATGTCAACTTCAATGACTTCCTTCCAACCTGCTTTTTTGCTCTTGTTCAAAGTAGGAGATTTATAGCCCAAGGTGAGGAGTTACATATAATTCCTGCCACAGGAATATTTGCTCACACAATGCCATATGCATTCGTACTATAGCCGAAACAAAGATTGGAAAGTATTAAATAGCAATCAGGTGACTGTGGAGATTCTTTGGGGCAAGTGAACCTCATTCCAGTCCTATACAGATGTAGAGCTATTTAAAGGAGAGGGGTGTGTGTGTGTGTGTGTGTGTGTGTGTGTGTGTGTGTGTGAGAGAGAGAGAGAGAGAGAGAGAGAGAGAGAGAGAGAGATGTGGCAGAGGAAGTGGGAGTGAGGGGAGGAGAGAAAGAAAGGAAAAAGAAAGGAAAATAAAAGGAGAGGGAGAGAACACAAGACACAGAGAGTCAGAAACAGCTCTCCAATACCCATGAGTTAATTTGGACCACTAAGACTTTAAGGCAACTGAGCTTTTAATGATTTATACAACAAAAGTAGAAGCTTTTCTAAGCTGAATTATTATATATGTAGCTGTCTTTTTAATATTTTAATGACCCAGGGTCACTGTGGTAATCATATAGTACTTTGTAAAATACAGTGATGCCCTTGAGGATAATCATGTGTTCAAGGATGTATGTCTCTACCCTAATGAGCTCCTGATCACTTTGCTTTTTGTGGTCGTGGGCATTTTAACAAATGAGTCCTATTTCCCTTGGCTGTCTGGAATGGCTTGGAAGAAAAACTTGTTTGGGTGTGGGATACATACTGAATCATTGGACTCGCCAGGTTAAAATTTCAGAAAGAACAACATGATTGAGCCAAAAAGGACAATTAGAAAAGTAAAGCCAGAATATAAGCCTGCCACAATACCTGGTGCAAATCAGAGTAAAGATAAGAAATGGGATGAAGGAATTGGCTCTAGAGAGTTAGAGAAAGGGAGACTCCAAAGCAAAGTCTATGGATGACAAGCCAGGTGTTGCTCATCTTCTTTATAAGTAGCAATGTTCCCTGATTGTCTCTGACACGGTCATTCGTGGGTTCTCTGCCTCCTCCCTTGCTATCTTATCAGTGAATATTGCTATCTTCCAGTCAGTGTCTATGTGGAAACTTCCCTTTGCCCTTTGAATCATCTGTGGCAGTATGGATTTGAAAAACAAAAAGTTAATAGCACTGTATTAAAAATGAATGAGCAGGCTTTCTGTGAGGGCTAACATAGTACTCATGTCTGCATCTGTCCATGACATCTATTGTAGCTACTTAGATAAGTTTGTGGTTTATTTCTGGATTTCATCTATGTTTTAAACAGGAAGATGGCCAAATATAGATAGATAATTACATTCATTTCCCAAGACTTCCATAACGAAGTGCCACAAACTGGATGGATTAAACAACAGAAATTTATTTTCTCACATAGAAGTCTGAGGTCAGGATGTTGGCAGGGTTGGCGCCTTCTGGGGGCAGTGAGTGCAAATCTGTCTCAAGCTTCTGGTGGTTTGCTGGCAGTCTTTGGTGTTCCTCAACTTGGAGATGCATCACCTAGATCTCTGCCTTCATCTTGACATGACATTCTCCATGTATGTCTCTCTGTGTCCAAATGTCCCCTTTTTGTAAGGACATAGTCATATTATATTAGGGTCTACCTTAATGACCTTGATCATATGCAAAGATCCCATTTCCAAATATGGCTGCATTTAGAGGTATGTGGGTAAGGATCTCAACATCATCTTTTGGGAGTAAGGAAAGACACAATTGAACCCATAACAATAATATTTTTGTGTGTGTATATTCTACAAAGGCAAAGGAGCTCTACTTAGGTTCCTATATAAATGTGACCTTGGTGAGGTGAGCCTTTTTTATTCACATCTCTAGAAATGACGGAGTTCCCAGTTACAGAAGGCAGACCCATCAAATCTTTGCAGACCACATGACTCAGCAGCTTCATGCTCTGCTCCACTCAAGACTGGAAGACGGCAGGAGCTTTCTAGGCAGGTGTTATGGGAAGAGGTAGAGTGTGCTCAGGCCCTCACAAATCAGAATATGGACCTTCTGCCAGTACATAACCAAGAGGGGTCCCCTCTGACACACCAACACCTTCAGTGAGCAATAAGAGGGGGACAGAGCACCTAAGAAGAAGTTAGGGAAGGCAGAAGTATCGGTATGGAGTGACAAGAAATAGGAGGTCAAGATGAGACTAAATAAGGATAAAAGAGCTATTTTTTGTCAAGCTGTACTTATTAGTAGGTCCTAGAAGTACTTGTAAGTTTAAATGAATAATTGATCTGAAAAATTTCCTTTCCTAGTCATTTATTCAACAAATGCTCATTGAGTACCTACCATGTGACAAGAATTTGGGTGACTGGGAATGAAATGGTGAATAGACTACAATCTTTCTTTCTTTTCTTTTCTTTCTTTCTTTCTTTCTTTCTTTCTTTCTTTCTTTCTATTTATTTATTTATTTAGAGAGAGGGTGCAAGTGAGTAAGGGGCAGAGAGAGAGAGAGAGAGAGATAGAATAAGGGCCACCCTTATTGTGGCTTGTGGGGCTTGTGTTCACCAGAAGTGGGGCTTGTGTTCACCAGAAGCAGGGCTTGAGCTCACCAGATGTGAGTCTCAAACTCACAAACCATGAGATGATGACCTAAGCTGAAGTCAGATGCGTAATGACTGAGCCACCAGGTGCCCCACAATCTTTCTTTTAAAGTATCAGTCATGAGTGGCTGCTAAGCTTTTGAGGTTAGAGACCTGAGATCAAATTCCATCTTCAGTCTGTCTGTACTTGTTTCCTTATGCATAAAATGGAGACAATAATTAATATTTAACTCACAATTTTATTGTTAGAATTAAGTTAGCTACTATATGGAAAGTACTTAGCACATTGCCTGGCAAACATTAAGTTCAAATGAATATAATTATGGTTATTATGATACGTCAATAATTAATACTATTATGATTATATCTGTAGCACAGGGAAGGGAAGAATTAATTCTGATGGGAAAAGTGTAACAATGGATTCACCAAGGAGATGATACTCAACCTGGCCCTTGAAGTCTGGATTAGGATGAAAGTTAAAGCAAAGGAAGTTTAATAACATAGTATTCCATCTTTTCTACCATAGGCACCAAATCTGTCTAGAATTAAAATGCTGTGGCGTTTTAATCACAACCTTATAGCAAATTAAAAAAAAAAGAATTCACTGTTATTGGTAAGATTCATAAATTATACATGTTGCCTCAGAAGGTAAAGAAGAGAGAATACAGCAGGGGAATATAACTGGAGACATAAAAAGAATAATTCAAAAATATATATGTGCCGTTTGTAAATCCAAGAATTACATTATGCAGGACAATATCCTCTGCCAAGCTATCTACAGTTTTACACACCAGGCAGAATTTAGGTTTCACAACAAGCTAGTGACCACCAAAAAGAGCAAGATAAAGGCACATGATCACTTCACTTATCAACAGTTAAAGTGCACACACAGGAAGGCAATCTTTAAGCCTCCCCCTTCAAAGCTGAAGGGTAACTCGGAGCCCATCTGACAGAAGATGACAACACACAAGTTTGACGTCGGAAAACCAGCCATGTGAAGCACAGTTGAAAAATCCTTAAAGAGCGCTGCCACATGTGACAAACAAATATGGAAATCAAAGGGAGAAAATCCAGAGAGAACTCAAACTTCAGGAAGACCCTCAAACAACTCTGGGGGAAAAGAGACTGTAAATATCTTTGGGAATAAAAATTAGAGACATAAAACAGACGAGACGAAAAGAAGAAAATATTCTTCAAAGGGTAAGTGTGGTAGGAAATTAACTTTAAAAGATAAAAATAACTTACAAATTATGACACTATATATGATTTCTAGAAATTTAATAAGAGTTTTAAAACAGAATTTTTCATAGGTCAAAATAATTTTGGTCAAAAAGAGGCATAGGGAAAATGATAGAGGATGGTTAGCAAAGAGGGAAAACTGTGGAATATTTATATGTAATATATTACTGGGTGTGTATATCTATAGGTATATATTGACATATTACATGTATGCAATAAAAATAATGCATTTTTTTCTCTATTCCTTAAAGAAGATAACCAAGAATTCTTATTTGGGAGCTTACTCTTCAAATAGATACGTTTCAGCATTGATTTAGATGGGACCAAAAAAAATCAAAGATAGTGACAATCTTTGTGAAGATCTTCTCATTATCTACAAAGAAACAAAATATTTGGGGAAAACGGTCAGCATTGTAGTTTATCTTTGTAAAGGGTTAATGTATAAACTCTGGCTCTGCCTCTGGGAAATAAGGATGGAACTCACAGTCACCACCCAGTTAGGAAATATCCCACACTCTGTACATGGTCCTTAGTGGGTCTAATGATCAATAAACTATGAACGCTCTCCTTAAAGTTCCTTCAGTATTGTTTTTCAGTCACTAAATCTGTTGACAAAGCAAACCTTCCTTGCCTGGGCTTAAATTTGCATCTCATTTATTTATCCAATAACCATAATTGAACTCCTGGTATTAGGACCTGAGAGTACTAAAATAAATTAAGGGAAACACTGCTCTCAGAGAGCACAGTTAATGGAGAAGATTGTGCATTTGTAGTATCACACTAGTGGTCATCTCTAGCTCCTTGTGGTTAATGTGTAGGGAACCAGAGCTAAGAAAAAAAAATGTGTGAGACTGTTGGACTATCCTGACAGGGCTAAATTATGTTTTCAGTGACAAAGGCAGAATAGCTAACAAATTTGTTCTGGGTTAAAAATGAATATTGAGGCTTTTTGGTGCTATTGGGTGAGTTTTGTTTTGGTGTGTTTGGCTGCAGCCAAAATTGTAATCCATGAGTGTGCTCTCACCACGGGATGGAAAATGGTATGTGGATAGTGCTCAGGATATGGGAGAGGGGTTCAAGCAGAGACTCTAACATGAAAAGGGGGTAAATGGCAAGAGCATGGAACCAAAGAAGAAAATAAGTGGCATCTGGGAAGGAAACAAGTTGGGGAAAATTCAAGTGGCAGAGAAAGTCTGAGAAGCCTGAGTCCTGTACCCAATGGGACTGAAGGGGCAATAGTCCCTTTCTGAGCAGACATCTCCATGACTGATTGCTTCTTATCTGGAAATCTCATATAATGGGTTATTCTTGTAGGATATCTTTTTTCTTAAGTGTGTTTTGTGAAAGACTAGTTCCATGAAATACTAATCCACGAACATGAAAAATGGATTTCCTGGTTAAATAAATTGGGAAGCTCATGTTATATAAGTCATGGTTCTGCAGGATATATAATTCACTTAGATGACTCAGGAGTTCTTAATTTCATGTGTGTGTGCATGGGTGGCACATACACATGTATACATCTGTGTGATGAAACTCTGTGGGAGTCTGGTTAAGGCCTACAAGACCCATTTCAGAAAATAAGTGAAACAAAATACATAAAGATTACAAAAGGATACCAATTAAAATTCAGTCAACAAATATTTTAAAAACAAATTTTAATATAGGAATAAATACACTTCTTTACTAACCTGTTTAGATAGTATGATCCGGCAGCAGGCTCAAAACTAATGTAGTTTCAAACCACTGATAATAATGAACAATATTTCCAGATATCAATAAAACATTCAATGTGATAGGAAAATATCTGTGAGATCTGCTGATGACAATGTCAGAGGTACTGCTAGTGTCTTTTACCTACATTCATAACTGAAGGAAATGCTAAATTTCTTTCAGGTGTTAGTGAAAATAAAGAGGTACTTTTTTTTTTTTACTAAGCAAGTTCATAGCACAGTTTTTTCCCCCCATTCAAGTTCACTGATGTCCTGTTTTCTATCTATAATGTCATTGAAGTCCTTGGACCCCAGGATAAGAAAACCCCTAAAGATAGACTTTAATGATGCAAAGTCTTAAGGAAGTGCAAACAGGGTGAATAAAACAATCAAAGGGATGCAGAAACACCCAGGGAATCACAACAGAGAAGCCTGTGGTTGAGTGGAGGGAAGAGAACTAGTGTTTCTAGGACTGAGGGAGGGCTAGAGTCACGGGAAGGACCTGTCCCATAGTAACTATGGTCATAGAAGAAGTCAGCCATGGCCAAAGAACCGACACAAAAGCATCAAAAAAAGCTAGGAAGAAAAATCCATGTCCTTCCTGCCCTTTCTATCTTCTGCAGATCTTCTATTGGCCAAACCACAGAAAAGGTCAGCGGGTACAAAGCCTAGATGAGCCTTTTCACTGGGGTTAGCCTCCAGGGGACCCATAGCGAGGCAAAGAAGGATGAAAAATGGCTTGCCATAGGAAGGAACATGAGAAAAACTAGCACATTAGTGATGCTTTTTTTTAGGGTAGATTTTTCTAGATACTTCAATACTAGCATGCATTGTTGTGACTCAATACATGTATTAATTATTATTTCAATAAGAAGTGTTTATCAAAGCTATCTTTGATCCATTTTCCAATGTACATCATGGAGGATTAAGATTCTGTAGGACAAAAGTTTGCAGATGCCACTCTAGGATTTTCTGGAGACATGTATTTTACAGCATCAAGTTATTTAGCTATCTAGCCAGGGTAGCATATTAGTTAGCAAATACCCGTGAGAGGTCAAAAAGACCTGAATCCTGGAGTAGCTAGAATTATTTGGCAGCAATGAGAGTCAAGAATGAGCACTGTGGAAGGAAAATGTCTATATGGCCTTAATAAATTGTCCTCTTTTATTTTTTTTCTTTTTCATCAGAGATTGTTGAGAAAGTGTCCATGCCATCTTAGCAGTATGGAAAGCCCATCTTCTCATACCTAGCTCAGGAACTCCAGACTCATTTGGCAAGGAGTTCACACATCTCAAGTGGTCAGCTTGTGTCCTGGGCGAATAAGAGTGTTCTACAGCCTTTCCAATGAGGACACGAGCTCATGGCAACCACTCTAATCACAGCTTTTAAACACCATGAATAAACCACTGTGTGCCTGCCACTGAAGTTACCTGACTCACCAGGACAGGACCTTGGCATGGATTAGCCAAATGCTAAAAATTACTTTGTTGAGAGGTAGAGAAGAACACTAAAGTCTTGGTTGATGGCTTGCAAAAAGGCCCCCAATTCTGCACCCCTTCCTGCATCCACACAATTTGCAATGGGGCTTTGTAGTGTCTCCCTTTAAGGGGGCAGAGTCTGTTTCCCACTTCCTGTTTCTTGGTGCCCTTGCAATTTGCTTTGGACAATAAAATATTGCAGGGAAAACAGTATGCCAGTTCTGAGCCCAGGCGTTAAGAGACCTTCTCTGCATCTGCTCACTCTCTTGGAACACTGCCCAGCTGCCATGTGAACAAGACTGAGCTAGCCTGCTGGAGGATGAGAGACCATGTGGATCAGAATCAGGTCAGCCCATTTGTCCTCACCAAGGCCTCAGATGTGTGAGAGCCAAGCCAAAATCGGTAAAGCTGGTCTACAGCTGACCTGAGCTGACCACAAATTAATAAAGAAGTCTAGCCAAGACTAGAAGCAGTACCCAGTAGACTCCAGATTATATTGCTGACCCACTCAAACATCCATGATATAAATGCTTATTTTCAGCCACTACTTTTGGGGATGGTTTGTTATGCACCAACAGCTAATTGATATAGCAAAGCACAGAATATAACTCTATCTGGGCACAGTGTAGTACACAATTTTTAAATTTTTTTTTTCAACGTTTATTTATTTTTGGGACAGAGAGAGACAGAGCATGAACGGGGGAGGGGCAGAGAGAGAGGGAGACACAGAATCGGAAACAGGCTCCAGGCTCTGAGCCATCAGCCCAGAGCCTGACGCGGGGCTCGAACCCACGGACCGCGAGATCGTGACCTGGCTGAAGTCGGACGCTTAACCGACTGCGCCACCCAGGCACCGCATACAATTTTTAAAAACAATTATTGAAAGGAATGCAGGTAGCATTAAAATGTCAGGTTTCTTGTCCTTGAAAAATGAATAGGAGATTCTGACAGAAAATAGAAAATGGAAGTAGCACAAAAATTCAACTCTCAACCCTTCACATCTGTACATAGGGCTGATGCAAGAGGGAAACAGTTACAGACCCAGGTACAGTACGTAAGGAGTGACGTAATCACGGTCCATAAAGAAAAGGGAGTGATAAAAAACACATTCTTAAGTATTCTATATCAATGTTTTCTAAAACCTTGCATTTTGTCATGCTAGAACCACAGTGCTTATGACCTGGTGGCCTCTAACCTCCTCATGGAATCTTAATGAATGTGTTTTTGTGTGTGGGCAGAGTTTTAGGGTCACGGTCCACCTCTGCCAACTGTGGAGAGGAGTGGTGAGCATCTTGACACAGTACCCTTATAGAAAATCCACTCCAAATGCTTTTTGGCAAGTACATGGGCAACCAGACAAACAAAAATAACTCCTGCCAACAAAAAAGGTATTCTATAAGATAGTCATTGAGAAATTCCTCTACCAAGGTCAGAAAAGCTTTACTTATTTAAGCAGCAAGTTTAAATCTGTACAGGAGGCCTATGAATGGGTTAAATGTTGTAGTGCTAATGCTGACAGAAAAAAAATATAAAGAACAGATTTGGAAATAAGATGTGTATTTGTATAAGGTGTATATTTGGAGTAGCAAACTTCAATCAGCAACCACTGGAAAAAGCATGGGCTTTGGCACCAGATAGACCTGGATTTAAACTTCAGTTTTGCCTCTTACAAGCTAGATGGCCTTGTCCATATTGCCTACCTCTCTGAGTCTCTTTTACGTTTTGGAAGATGGGAAAAGCAATGTTTGGGGGGCATCTGGGTGGCTCAGTAGGTTAAGTGCCCAACTTCAGCTCAGGTCATAATCTCTCAGTTCATGAGTTCAAGCCCCACATCAGGCTCTGCACTGACAGCTCAGAGCCTGGAGCCTGCTTCAGATTATGTGCCTCCCTCTCTTTCTCTGTTCCTCCCCTGCTTGTACTCTTTCTCCCTCACAAATAAATAAATAAACATTTTAAAAGAAAGCAATGTTTTCCTTGGAGGGTTACTCTGAAGATTAAATGAGATGGCACACATCAAATATCAGACACAGTGTCTGACATATAGTAAGTGCTCAATACATTTACATTGCCAGTTCCCTATGTTGAAGGCAAAGCATACTTCGAGTACTTTGCTTTGGATATCATAGTGTTTAAATTGAAAGAATTTTTATCAAGAGCTCAATCACACTCTTTGGAGGCAATGAAAAGCATGACTGAGTTGTAGATAATAAGTAAAATGGAGAAAGAATGCATCTTTATTTCATGCTGTTAGTCACAGTCCAGGAACACTCCAATTTTCAAAGGATTGCAATCCAGAACTAAATTTGTGACTCATTTTCTGGAAACAATTTTATAGATGGTGGTTAGATTCTCAAGCCACCTCAAAAGAGTAAACTTGACCCCTAATATGGTTGACTAAAGTACTTTAAGTCTGAGTCCCAGGAACAGAGCCTCATGTGGTAGAAGAGAAAGATGTCATGACGAAGGGGAGAAGGGAAATGTGGAGGAAAAAAAAATCCCAAAACATTGGATGAGTGAAAAATAACTAACATTTATGGTTCATCCATTAGGTTCCAGGCATTGAGCCATGTGCATAGCACTTTTATTATTTAATCCTTATAGCATCCCCTTGACATAGGCATTTCCCCAATAAACATAAATACATAGCAATAACAACCACAAGCTCCGAAATATTAAATGATAATTTGTCCAAAGTCACATAACAAGAAGCTAATGAGAGAAGACCATTTTGAATGTGGTTAGGTCAGTGACTAATCGAGAAGTGATCAGAAAACAAAACTTCAGCTAATAGATTTCAGGTGGTGCCATCTTCGTAAGTAGAAGATCCTTTCCAGTTATTGGCTAAAGAATACACTACAGAAGTGTGTGCCTATACATACGCACATTTCTATAATGTGTATTTTTAGATATATGTAATTAAATGAAATCTAGGCAAATTATATAAAATTTTTTTAATAGTACAGGAAGGTATAAAATGAAAGCCAAATATCTCCCACCACTTAAAAGTTTTATCTGTATTCTTCCAGTAAAATACATATGACTACTGTAGATACCAACACAAAGGAGAATATATGCTGCATACTATGTATATTACTTAATGATACATCTTAACCCTTTCTCTACTTCATAATCAATAAATGAAACTCATCCTTTTCACAGATGCAGAATACTCTGTGCAAAACTAAATCAGAGAAAGACAAATATCATATGATTTCACTCATGTGTAACTTAAGAAACAAAACAGATGAACATAGGAGAGGGGAAGCAAAAAAAAAAAAAAGACAAAAACGAGGGAGACAACCCATAAGAGACTTAAATACAGAGAACAAACTGAATGTTGCTGTGGGGCGTTGGGTGGGGGATGGCTAAATAGGTGATGGGCATTAAGGAGGGTACTTGTTGGGATGAGCACTGGGTGTTATATGTAAGTGACGAATCACCAAATTCTATTTATGAAATCATTATTACACCATATGTTAACTAACTTGGATTTAAATAAAAAAACATATTGATTAAAAAACCCCAGCAACCTAATTTATTGGAAGTCGCCACTGATGAAGAATTTTGTGTTTTCCTATTGTTTGCTACTGACGGTACATCCCATTCAGATATCTTAGCATACTTGTGCAAGCATATTATTAGGGTAATTCCTGAGCTGTGAAGTTGCTGGGTCAAAGGTCTTATGAACTAAAATTTTCAATTAACAATGACAAATTTCCTTTCAAAAATGTTGCACCAGTTCCTAGTTCCACACATGTTATCTGGGATAGCTTCTTTCTTCACATACTCACCAACACTAAATATTACTGGATTACATTTCTGCCAAACTGGTAAAATAAAATCTGTATCTTATTTTGACTTTCATTTAATTATGCATGATGTTTATCATATTTTATATGTTTACTGATTATCTGTACTTTATTTCTGCAAATTGTGTTCACTTGTTAGGAATCTCTACCTTTTTGCCCATCTTTTTACCTGACATTAATTTTTTTCTTATTGATTTGTACAAGCTCTTTGAAAATTAATGAACTGACACTTTGTTTCTCATGCATCTTCCGTATCTTTTTCTTTCTACCAACCAGCCACCTCTTTGACTTCAATTTCATCTTAACAAAATCTCTGATTATGATTTGACTTTCTCTTAAATTGTCTTGCAAGAGAATATGTTCTGGTTGTGCTATTAGGAATATTCTGGCATGTGTATGAGGTATATTTCCTCTAATCAAGTAATACATTGGCAATCTAGATTTAAATATACTGCTCAGAATTATGTGTGTTTGTGTGTATATGTTTGTTTTGAATCTGTTATTTTTGAGGCTTTCCTTAGAGACAGATCCAATTTTGGTAAGCTAAAAAATCATTTTCTTTCCTTTTCTATTTTTATTTAATTCCAGTAGAGTTAACATACAGTGTTATATTCATTTCAGGTAAGAAATCATTTTCTGATCCTATAAGACTAAGAGCAATTCATGGGGTCATTGTTAATTCCACATTCATGCTACTCAGCAAGGTGACGCCATAGGTTCCATATGCCAGCCAGTCAGTTTTCTCTGGCAATTCTCCAACCTTGCCTTCACCTCTTCATTCCAAATTTTATGGAACATTCTGGGCATCAGTAGAAGAAAAATGTAAAGGTAGGGCTTGGATTATTGTTGATCTTTCTTAACCAGGAAGAATTCTAGGGAGATGGATTGTTCAGGAGCATGAGGAAGCTTTTAACATTTAAAGAGATTAGATGTTGCACAGGGAGGATTCAAGGGATTTGGAGCACTGGACCTCTGAACTCTGTGCTCCTCCCAAGAGCCTTGTAAAGGTTCACATTTACTCATCTCAGTTCAAGATTATTAATGATTAACACTGGTTACATATTTTATAGCTTCAAAACCATAGTCTGTCGAACAAATAATTAGTAAATAAATACAAAATTTGAAACCTTGAAGTCTTTTTTTTTTTTTAATTAAATTTTTTTTTTCAACGTTTATTTATTTTTGGGACAGAGAGAGACAGAGCATGAACGGGGGAGGGGCAGAGAGAGAGGGAGACACAGAATCAGAAACAGGCTCCAGGCTCTGAGCCATCAGCCCAGAGCCTGACGCGGGGCTTGAACTCACGGACCGCGAGATCGCGACCTGGCTGAAGTCGGACGCTTAACCGACTGCGCCACCCAGGCGCCCCTGAAACCTTGAAGTCTTATCCAGGCTCATACAAAATCTCCTGTATTTTTCAATCTGTTGTATTTTTAATAATTTTATTCTCATTTCACATTAAAAACCTTTTCAAATAATAAAGTAAATCACCCTAGTACAGTTTTTAAAAGATAAAAATGACCATTCAACAGGATCAGTTACCTCTGCAGAGTTGTAAATTAGATATCAGGACTAATTTTAGTCCTGAGTGTCATGACACAAGAACTGCCTGTCATTTTACAAATCGTCTGATTATGTTTGGGGGGAAATGCCAATTCTAGGATTCTATAATTTAAAAAATAACATTTACAAGTGGATTATTATATATAATAAGACATTATATATCGTTCCCCACAACTCTGTTGGAGAATTGATTCTCTACTCCTCGGTCATGGTGCTTTACATGCTTCTTAGGTGAAAAGCACATTCTTCAAGCATTTGGCAACATGTGAATACTCAGCTACTATGTGATCTATAATATTATCATGTGGCATGTAAGGAATCAGAATTATTGAAAGAAAAGCATAATACCCAGAACTCTGAGCAATAGCTAATTATTTCCAGTTTTAAAATTTTGATCCACATAAGAGTGAAAACATATGGTATCTGTCTTTCTCAGTATGACTTATTTCACTTAGCATAACACTCTCCAGTTCCATCCACATTGCTACAAAAGGCCATATTTCATTCTTTCTCATTGCCACGTAGTACTCCGTTGTGTATATAAACCATAATTTCTTTATCCACTCATCAGTTGATGGACATTTAAGCTCTTTCCATAATTTGGCTATGGTTGAGAGTCCTGCTATAAACATTGGGGTACAAATGCCCCTATGCACCACCACTCCTGTATCCCTTGGGCAAATTCCTAGCAGTGCTATTGCTGGGTCATAGGGAAGACCATGGGGGAGGGGAAGGAAAAAAAAAAGAGAGGGAGAGAGCCAAACCGTAAGAGACTCTTAAAAACTGAGAATAAACCAACGGTTGATGGGGGTGGGAGGGAGGGGAAGGTGGGGGATGGGTATTGAGGAGGGCACCTGTTGGGATGAGCACTGGGTGTTGTATAGAAACCAATCTGACAATAAATTTCATATTAAAAGTAAAAAAAAAAAAATTTGATATGATTTATTATGTGCATACATGCATACATATCTATATCCATCTACCCAATGACAAGTATTACCATTTATGAGTACATGGTTCATATATATGAAGTACAGCTATAAATGAATTAATGTATGCATAGAATTAATATATCTATGGATTGAAATGTACTTATGAATGTATATGAACTAAATTCTTAAGTAAGATAGTATCTGAACAAAAAAACATATAAAGAGCATAATAGGGGCGCCTGGGTGGCTCAGTCGGTTGAGCAAACTGACTTCGGCTCAGGTCATGATCTCACGGTTTGTGAGTTCGAGCCCTGTGTTGGACTCTGTGCCAACAGCTCTGAGCCTGGAGCGTGCTTCTGATTCTGTGTCTCCCTCGCTCTTTGCCCCTCCCCCACTAATGCCCTGTCTCTCTCTTTCTCAGAAATAAACATAAAAAAAAAAAAAAATTAAAGAGCATAATGTATGCATTATTCATTCAAAAAATATTATTTGAAAAGTGCCAAACATTTTTAACAGCTCCCCTTGTAGCAAAATGTGTTTGTGCTTAGTTGCACAACCCCTTTAATACATTTGTGGACAAAGGAAAGCATCCTTGATTTTCAAGGGCAACTACAATCTGGTTCCAATAACCAGGGTTTAGAAAATGCTCATTTTTCCTTTAAACTCCTCAGAGAACAAAGATTCTCTAGCCACAGATCTTTAATAGCTTCTGTCTAGGTTCAGGTAGATTGCACAATATAGAGTATAAACAGCAGATGTTAATTTGAATTTAAATGCAATTGAATTGTCCATCAAAAGGAATATCGTTCCAATTTATAATTAGCCTCCAAATAAATGAAAACCTATTCCTGTCTAAAATGAAGCTTAGGTCTGTTTATAGAACAGTCATCAGATCATGTGCTTCCACTGCTTACAGACAGAACACGCTTCTTCCCTAATGGACTTTTAAATCCATGTAACTGTCATCAAGGAAAGAACAAACTAAGTGGGCATATGATACTACATTAGCAAATTTCCCTCTTCTGCCAGCAGTCAAAGGGTCTGATATGGTCTTTGTGCCCATGTGCATTTTCTGGAATGAACCCACACTCTATCCTGAGAAAATGGGGAAACATAAATCTTCTGATGCAGTTTACATTATTAACAAAAGGAGTCAGAAGTAATCACAGTTTTCCTCAGGATGAAACTTCATTGTAGATGGTCATTTATTTGTATCTAGACTGGAAGATTACGGAGTCCAATGAGAATTTCTAACGTGTTATCTTTTCTATACCAATTTTGTTCTGCCCATAAGTAACATAAAGGAACCAGGCAAGAACAGATGCCAAATTCCCTCATTATGTACATGCTAAACACAAGTGTCTTCAAAATCTACAAACAAAAACCTGAACACACTCAAGAACTCAGTTAAATAATCATTCTGCATGCTGCTGCCAATATTATATTACTTCCTGACCTTCAGACATGTCTTCGTGTGACCTTTTCCTCCTTTTCCATTAAATGTTTAAATCTCTCTGCTTGTGAAGCCTTCCAGACTGGGTGCTTTTCAACTTTGTCCTAATCCCCCTAATACCTCTTCTACTGCATCACTTTCCCTTCTCTGCGAACAAGATGAATCCTTGACCCTATTTCACCTTAAAAACACACTCATTTAAGTTAGGCATTTTTTTACACTTAAAATAGTCTAATTACTAAATAACTTCCTTTTTTCTTTTTTTTTATATAACAAGATTCAGGCAGTGAGAGAGAGGTGATTAGTCCCCAAGACCAGGCATCAGTATAATGTATTGCTTGACATCATATTGCTTATGGTGCTTTTAACAGTTTTCTCCATGGTGACACACATGGGTGACATTCTGATCAATGACCCAATCTCTTAAGTGAACCCAGGTATGGAAGCAACCCCAGTGAGTCAGAGGCAACTCCACCCCACCTTTCTTTCTCATCAAGAGATCAGGATAGAATGTAAATGAGTAAGACCAACATCATTATACCAGTGATCAGGGCTGTTTTAATTTATTAAAACAAAAAGGGGAATAATTTGCAAATGTGGACAGCTTATTAATAGCAACAAATTACTTACCACATACCACAGAAATGATCACAGCTCATCACTGCATTGTGTTTCTGTGGTTAAGACCTCCTGCTATAAACTGTCATTTTCTCATATACTTTCTCCAAACCTTGTCATTTAATGAACAATGTTAGGCACACCACAAGAGGTCCTTTATTGATTTTGTAACTAGGTTTAAAAATAAGCGAGGTCGGTAAAATCCAATCAGATATATAAGAGTTTTTGAATTAAAAAAATTAGGGACAGATAAGCATGTGAGAATATCAGATATGGGGAGACTTAAACCTAGTCACAGCAGAAGAAAGAGAACCAAAACACATTACAAACATTTCGAGTTGATAGATGAGTTTACCCACTCCTCAAACCACTGGAATCAGATAAAATCTCAAAATGCCAATCTGCAAAGTTGTCAACTAGTGCTTGTGATAGTCTAGAATTATGCTGTTCGATGAGGTAGCCAGTAGCCAGCTGTGACTATTTAAATATAATGAAAATAAAGTATAACAAAATTTAAAATTCAGTTCTGTAGTGACACTAATCCCATTTATAGCCTATAGTTTGATATGCTGTCCAAATGAACTGTAAGAAAAGCAAAATGTGGGGTGCCTGGGTGGTTCAGTCAGTTAGGCGTCTGACTATTAATCTCGGCTCAGGTCATGATCTCAGGGTTCATTTTTGGGATGAGCCCCACGTTGGGCTTGGGATTCTCTCTCCCTCTCTCTCTGCCCCTCCCTTGCTTGTGCCCTCTCCTTCTCAAAATAAATCTTTTTTTTTTTTTTTTTTTTTTTTTTTTTTTTTTTTAAGAAAACTGTGGGGCACCTGGGTGGCTCAGTTGGTTAAGCATCTGACTTCGACTCAGCTCATGATCTCGCGGTTCATGAGTTCGAACCCCGCATCAGGCTCTGTGCTGACATCTCAGAGCCTGGAATCTGCTTAGGATTCTATGTGTCCCTCTCTCTCTGCCTCTCCCCCGTTTGCACTCTGTCTCTCTCTCTCAAAAAGAAATGAATATTTTTAAAATTTTTTTAATAAATAAAAAAAGAAAACTGTTGTGTATTTGTGCTGTCCAATATGTGCAGCCACTAGCAGTGGTTATCAAACATTTGAAATATAGTTGTAAGTACAAATGAGGAACTGAAATTTTAACTTAATTTTAATTAAGTTAAATTTAAATTTAAATGTAAATAGCTATATGTGGCCAGTGGCTACCACACATATAGAACATTTCCATCACTGCAGAAAGTTGTATTGTACAGTGCTGCTCTAGAACCACAGGATCCTTTATGCAGGGATGCCAAAAAGAGGGAAGGGAAGAATGTAAGAAATAGGAGTGATGCTGGGGCAGAAAAATAATATTTTTTCACCACCTGCTATCTGCCAAGCGCTTTGTCATGTGCTTTCCATATGTCACTTCATTTAATGCTTACAGCCCCAAAATTGCTATTGAACTAACAGCAGAAGCTCAGAACACATTTGAATCCACATCTATGTGACACGTCCTGCCATCTTATTTCCACTGCTTGACACAGTATAATCATGGATGGTATTCACATGGTCAGTACAGATTTATCAGAATAAAGTACATTAAACAATGAGGTCCCATGTCGTTAAGACCTATAAAAAAAAGAGGAAATGCTATTTTATATATCCAGCAGCAAACATACAAAGTGTGTTACTGGGAGAGATGGTATAGGCTTAAAAGGAAACAGAATTATGGAAAATGAATGATTGATAGTTTCATTATTAACGGAAGCTAGAAATGAGTGAATTGCCAAAACTAAAATTGTAGTAACAGTGATCATCATAACAATAGCTATCATTTGTTGAATCCTTACTGTGCTCAATACTTCATGCTCATAATCAGACACCCTCTGAAGCGCAGGTGAGGATGTCACTGTCAGAGATAAAATAGCAGTCTGGAAAGCAGAAAGGTCTGACTGATTAACCTCTTTCTTATCTTTCTAAGTGAAATTTCCCAAAGCCTTCGCCCAGGTACACACAACAAAGTGATGAAAGAGAAGATAATGTCCAATATCAGTCAGTGAAGAAATGCACTGCCATTGTTGAAAGTCCTCATTTAAATTTTAATTTGCCTGTTTTTTAATTATCCTTGCACATGTCCTAATTTTTTCCCTAAGCTTTGTATGTGGTGTTCACAATCATTTTCAAAGCTGACGTTAAAATTTGCTAGGTTGGTAGGTTTGGGTGAATGGCTTAATTTTTATGCATCTTTAACAGCCCTGTCAGGTTATTGTTGATATTAGAAAGGATCTCAGTCCATCTTGGCCTTCTTAATATTATCTCCTTTCTAGCTGTTTTTATCACCAGTCATAGGGGCAGAACTGTTATGGATGAGAGGATGAGAGTACATTTAAGGAAATAATAAAGACTCTTGACTATCTGTAATACCCATCTCATAGTGGCTGGAAATAACTTCAGGAAAGCTAATTATTAAATAATCAATGACAATAGTCCCTTGATTAAAGGTAATATATGTGTTAACACCAAACCCAATCCTTGGCACATAAAACTCACTGAACAATTAATTCCTTATCTCCCTTTCCTAATCTTACTTCCTTGACTAGGTCAGATTGTAATGTAAATTGTGATTATGAGTAAGTTTGGCTAAACTGTTTTCCTCTGACTCAAGGTCACCAGAGAAGAATAAAATCCCTATTCCAAATCTTCTATAAATACGGTATAGGGAGAATAACTACCAATTCTGACTTTCAAATCTCATAGCTATAATTACTCTTAATGCTAAAGGATACTTAGGCTATATATATTTCAAAAGATGGTCAAATTAGGATCACACATCAAAGGCATATAAATGTATCTTAATAAGAAAATATATTCTTGGAAATATACTACTTTGCCTTTTATCAATGGACTAAAACAAAGTAAGGAAAATATATTCCTATTTTGTGTATAAAACAACTTTAGTGACACCTGTGTGGCTCAGTCGGTTAAGTGACTTTGGCTCAGGTCATGATCCCATGGTTCATGGGTTCGAGCCCCACGTCGGGCTCTATGCCGCCAGTTCGGAGCCTGCTTCAGATTCTGTGTCTCCCTCTCTCTCTGCACCTCCCCACTCACGCTCTGTCTGTCTGTCTCTCTCTCTCTCAAAAATAAAACATTAAAAAAATTTTTTTAAATAAAACAACTTTAGAAACTGTCCCCATCGATTAATTAATTTGTGACAGATTTTGTGGTAGAATATTGTGTCGTCATTATAGAGAATTAAGAAAATCTGTAATTATTAGTATCAAAAGAGATTCAAGTTGTACAGTTATGTGAACACAGTCAGGTATACAAGTGTATGCATGCTACAATTTTTTTAAGCAACCTGAAAATCTGAATGATTGTCAAATTGATAGACAAGACATAGAGAGAGTGATGGATGAATGTGGGAAGATTATTATTATCATTAGGCATCACATATAAAAAAAGTTCTTAATAGTAGTTACCTCTATGGAGGGTGGGGTGAAATTTGCATGTTATTCTGTACTTAACATGTAATTTAAACTTTCTAATCATGTACATGTATTACTTTTTGAAAATATCGCCAGGAGTTATATGGACCTTGACACTGTAATCCTCTTGTTTTCCCTACTCTCTCTCTCTCCCCCCCAAAAAAGTGTAAATACGTTTCATAAATGATATTTTGTATTATTGATGAAAGTTTAACCAATCATTTATATGCAAAATTCACCTTACCAAATGGTTAGATTTTTAAGGGTTATCTTCTAAAATAATAGAGCTATATTTGTGTGGATACATCACAATTTGGTCAATGAAATACCAGCTGGTCATGAGTGCCCACTCTCCCCCACCAAAAATCTCAGCTTATATCTTCAAATAAAAGAAGGTCACATAATATCCTCCATTTATTTATGATGACTTTCCAAATCTCCACCTCCTTTTGTGCATTCCCCTTCCTGCAGATTGAAACAAAAATATGCACAAAGAAGAATTTCTGGCTTGGAGAGCCTGGGTGGTTCAGTCAGTTAAACACCTGGCTCTTGATTTCGGCCCAAGTCAGGATCTCATGGTTTGTGGGATGGAGCCCCGCGTCTAACTCTGCCCTAACGTCGCAGAGCCTGCTTGGAATTGTCTCTCCCTCTCTCTCTGCCCCTCCCCTGCTTATGTGCATGTGTGTGCTTGCTCACTCTGTCTCAAAATAAACATTTAAAAAAAAAAGAAATTCTGGCTTGGATGAATTACGATTTTGAACCTATTCAAGGTTCCACTAAAGTCTAGATACAGTAAAAGTTATCAATATCTCCCTTTATTTTAAGAAAATGTTAGAGAATTTAAGAAGCTAACTATATTCAAAGAATATTAAAGTTTGAAATATAGAGGGTAAGTCATGAGGGAAGAGATATAGCACCTTTTCAGAAATAGGACATCTATCACAAGCAGACTTGTTATCTCATTTTCCTTACGCTAACCCCCTTTTTTAAAGAAAGGAAGCGTAGTACATTTTCTTTCATCCAGGACAAAAACCTAATATTCACACTGGAACAAACGTGCCTCATGGGCTCTTAGCAATTACTCCTTTGGCTCAATGAATCAAGTACGAGTAACAATTTCAATCTTTCCCTTTTTTACAAAAAGAGTAAGTCAGGGTTGGCAGGCTTTTAGAAACTGGGTGTCAGAAAGGTAAGCTCTTTTGTGTTTTGTTTGGCATATGAACATTGGTGATGGTGAGCACTACAGACCTCAACAGACAATAGGGACCAAAAAATAATTTGGGCTTAAGATTTTTGTCCTCACATTCAACATCTGTATATATTCTTAAACAAAATATTCAGAAAATTTACACTGTTCCTGAGACTTTTCAACTGAAAGAAGAGAATGTGTTATAGTGTTACTGGTAGATAAATACACAAAGTTTTCAAACTTGCCATTTTCAATGAATGTGTCTTTGGGTAAGTTACTGTTCTTCATAGATTCATAGATAGAAAACTAGCTTCTTATATGGTTACCACTCGCTTAGAAGCCAAAACTGGCAAATACTCTTCTTACATTTGCAAAAGTACAGATGACCTTTGAACAACATGGGTCTGAATTGTGTGGATCCACTTACACTTGATTTTTTTCAATAAATATAGTACTGTAAGTGTATTTCTCTTCCCTATGATTTTCTTGATAACATTTTCTTTTCTCTAGCTTACTTTAAGATTCCAGTGTATAATACATATACAAAATACGTGTTAAACTGCTGATGTTATCAGTAAAGCTTCCAGTCAACAGGAGACTAGTAGTAAAGTTTCAGGGGAGTCAAAAGTTATACACAGATTTTTACTGGGGGAGCTTGGTGACCCTAACCTCTACACTGTTCAAGTGTCAACTATATATCCATCGAATACTTACCTGTGGGACATTTCTCCAAAGTTAGGATTTCATGATCAAAACATTTTGGAAGCATTTTGTACGACATTTTCCTATTGGTAATTCACAGTGTATATTTACATATTGCAGACTCCAAGTAGTCAAAAGAATGAACCAGTTTAAATTTGTTTTACTTATTATTTCTCAATCTTTTTAATCATGGAAATATTTTCTTTGTGTACTTACTCAAATGTCATTGAATAAATGTCCTATATAGAGGATACTTTGGGAAACACTAGATAGTCCTATCTGTTTGGAACAGTGGAATGGTTCTGGGCCCAGAAACCACAGAAGACAGTGATTATCTCAAAGAGAAAAGGGATAAAAAGGAAAGATCCACATGCTAAATCTATGACCCAATCAGCATCCTCAAATTGGACCACACATGAGTGGATATTCTTGCCTTATTGTGACTCAAGTTTGGACAGGAGGCAGAGGGAGACAAACCACTGGGGTAAGAGGGATGTTCTTTAGTCTCCCCAGAGATCAACCCAATCTCATTTGCAAATGAAAATAATAAGCCTATATATACTACATAAAATACCCAAGACCACCCTGGTGGTCAGGAGCAGCCCTGGAGTAAGAACCAGCCTTCTGATTCTGATGCCAGAGTCCTTCCTAGCAGCCCACACATCAACTTCTGCCCAATGATGAACAGAAAAATGATTAATTGGCTCAAATACGATTGAACATAAATATTATTTGGGGGCCCACATAAGGCCATGTGGAGAAATGGACAACTGAAGACACTTAAATATTTTTCAATGTTTCTTCCATGCTGTATAATTTCTATGGATCCTAAGATCTTTGAAGTGAAGATACAGAGAGGAATATAATACACAGCAGTATAGTGTCGTGGTGAGTTCAGCTGCTAGATATCACCCATCTAATGAGCACAGAAAACACAAAACAGCCTACAAGCCTCTATGGAACCATGAGTTAGCAATCACCCAGTGTATTGTATACTGGGTTTAATAGAGTCTCATGTATCAGCAGTTTTTGTTTTATTTATTCTGGATGTTAAAGAGTGCCCAACTCCTGCCCCTCATCTGTATTTCTCTAAGACTCTAAGCATAAGCTTCCTTATGATAAGGACAAGGATAAGGGTAAGGATAGGGATAGGGATAGGGATAAGGATAAGGATAAGGATAAGGATAAGGATAAGGACAAGGATAAGGACAGGGATAAGGATAAAGATAAGGATAAGGACAGGGACAAGGAAAGGGATGGGGATAGGGATAGGGATAGGGATAGGGATAGGGATAGGGATAGGGATAGGGATAGGGATAAGGATAAGGATAAGGATAAGGATAAGGATAAGGATAAGGATAAGGATAAGGATAAGGATAAGGATAAGGATAAGGATAAGGATAAGGATAATAATGAGGAGGGAGAGGAGGAGCAGTAGTATTAGCAGCAGCAGTAACACTTATTGGGTGTTTTCTATATCTCCAGTACTGTTCTAAGTGCTTTAAATAAGTTTACTCATTTAATCCCTATAATAATTCCTTATGGTAGGTAAGAATTATTTTTCTCATTATACAAAATGTGGAAACTAAAAACCAGCTAGATTTTTAAACTTGCCCCAAATCTCATAGCTTTAAGTAGCAGAGATGGGATTTAAATCCAAGTGGCCGGGCTCCATGGGTGATAGTCTTTAACCATTATGTACATTGCTCATACATGTCTGCTGGTGGTTATTTATTTACTTTATCCATTTTCACAACCATTCCCTCTTGCCAATCATTGACTCCTCCATTGTTGATTTCTAAACCTGATGAAGTATCAGAATCACCTAGAGAGCATCTTTAAAATAGACATCATAGTTCTCTCTTCAAGATACTCTGGTCCATACTACATCAAGCAATTTCAAAAAGAACAACAGGTTAATCTGGAGGTAAAGGTCCCAGGACCCATGTTTGGCAGCCACTGATTTAGAGCCCTTCTCTCTTAGCCTTATATATCAAAGGCACTGGATCACAGAAGCCATGAAAGAAAGGACACAAAGCATAGCCAGACATACTGGCTAAATCACACCTTATCCCAGAAGTCTTTATATCCTTTTCTCACACTATGAACTCCTTAAAGACAAGAACATAGCATTACTCAGATCTGGACCTTCCATGGGCGAGACTAGGGCTTGATTCATAGTAGATGCTCAGTTAGTACTTACTGTCTAGATTCCTCGGTGAATCTTCTTGAAAAAAAGGCAATCAAACAACGATTTTCCAAAAAAAACACTAAGAAGGGTTTTCTGACCACTGATCACCTATTGCTCTAATGACAAAAGAATCATGAATTTTCCCACAACATTGTAAATGGGAGATGGTAAGAGGGTTTATTCATGATCTTGACACAAAGGAAGGAATAAGAGCTAGAACAAATGGGAGCAGAAGAGGAAACCATGTTTAAATCATGCCTGGTCGGACAAACTACACATCAATATAGAGATCTATATTCATTTTACCGCATTCATTAACTCAAGTGATTGTAGCTGTTTTTAATTCTTTCAAGGCTGGCTCCATAGGACCCTCAAATGAATCTACCCACTCATCTTCCCCTCCACTGCTGCCTAATTGGCCCACCACAGGCTAATGGGCAAACATTCCTCAGCAACTATTTATCTTTTTGAAGTCTTTTCCTAGAGATCCCTTTAAGAATAGCGGTAGGTTTTCCCTTGAAGCTATTTTTCCACTCTTATTTGTTTTTTGTTTTTTGTTTTTCAAGCATTTTAGAGAGGCTTCTTTGCTGTTTGTTTCTGAAGCAAATCAGGAACACTAATTTGTTCTTTGTGGATTTTTGGAAGCTACCCTAGTGGGAGCAGCTTGCTGTGACCAGGATTTCTGCCTGTGGATGGATGGTGGGGAGGGGGGCCGCAGGAAGGCTGCTGAGACAGAAAAGAATGCTACCGTGAGGTGAACACAATAATGCTATAGAGCTAAGAAACATAACTTCTGATTTCGAGAAGATGCAACCAATGATAACATGTAGCCAAGACTACCTGAGAGTTACACATTTACCTCTGTACAACTGTGTACAAAGTAGCAATTACTGGCTGAGGTGGAAACACCTGTTTTCCACAGACATGGGAGTGTAATGCAGATGTGATGTTGTAGGCAGAGAAAAGTCTTCATGGGCTCTGCCGCTGGAAGGAAGCTGACAGCTCATTTGAGGGTGATAGGGAAAGCTTTCTGGATGAGAAGTAGGTGGAAAAGTTCTCAACTCACTCAAAACATGCACATTTTGATCGCGGCTCTGCCGTTAACTGGCATTGTAGCCCTGTCCAAAGTACTTCATCTCCCTGCCAGAGTTCCCCCACCTGTAGAATCAACAGATCCAAGTGTTGGCCAACAGTTCCCTTCACATTATAATATGTTGCTTCCAGATTAACAAAGAGACATACACATTTGTATCTGTAAGGTAAAAAGTCAAAGGCTTTTTACCTTTGACTTTTTACTTTAAGTTGACTTTCAGGGAAAACAAACTATATGCAAAAATTAATGTATTCTTTAGGCATTTATGTTTTAAAACAGCCCTCAAAACATATAACCACAGATCAGTATTACACACATTTAACCCAGTCATCTATTACAAAATTTCAGTATAGTGATGTTGAGAACAACTGATGATGAATCGCAGGCCCTATAAAGACACTGACTTACCAGATGAAAATGCAACGCAGCATCTATTTATGACAAAAGAAAACGGGATAATTTTTAGAAGTGTATTGAAAGGTAATAGAAGATAAATGTTTTCAAAACGTAAAATCATTTATCTTATTATCCTGACACAACTACTACTTTTATTTATGCATATTATCTCTACACATATAGATATTTATAGTCACAGTAATAGTATACATAGCATTTTATATTTCACTATTTTCACAAAATTGTCTCATAAACTTAACTTGATGTTTCTACATAATTATCATTTGAATTGCTTCATAATACTAAACTGTGTTGATGTACCATAATCTATTAAATCATTATTTTGCTCAACTTCTATTTTGTCCCTAACTTCTTGCTATTAATATCAATTGCAATATTTTTTTTTTTCTGTTTAGCTTGTTTGGGTTCCGTTCAAATGCTTCCATAAAAGAAGAATACCTCAGGCAATGGATATGAATATGTCTGTGGCTTTTGCTACAAATGGTCATGTTACCAAAGGGATTATCAAGTGATAATGCCACCAGCAAGGAATGCACACTTCATTTTTACCAGGACTTCATCATCTTTGATGATGATCATTTTTATGATGTAATATTTTATGCATTTTGAAACTGGCAGATGTATGTAACTATGTATCTATGTAACTATGTATCATGTTGTATGTAGTTACATACAACATGTAACTATGAAGTATATGACAAAGAGTCCTCAGTAAATGTTTTCACCCTTCTCATAAAAACTCTGTGGACTTAAACTGGAGATACATCTGTTCATTAATTCATTCTAACTGTGTCACTCATTCATTCATTCAAAAACCTTTTACTGTGCACAACTATGAATGATAACATGTGAGACACTGGCTATCTGAAGTTATACCTTCCTTTGATAGTACAGTTTCTCAAAGAAAGAAATCCATTGAGCACATCTGTGGTCATTTCCTTAAATACATCATGTTCCAGGAGGCATATGGATACAGATGTGAAGACCAAAAGCAGGTCATTATTTTTGCATAATAGCATACTTTCAGAAAAATATACTAGACCTCTCTCATTATCAGAACTAATTTTTAATCCATGCCATGAATTAGGAAACTGCTTCTAAAGGTATGGCCCAGATTATTTTCAGAGGCAGAAAGTTTTATAAATGAATTGGTAAGAAATGTAATCAGCTAAATCTTCATTTTGATGATCTCCTCCCACTTTCACGGCTTTCTTCTTCTCTGTGCTTGCTACGCCGTCCAAATAATTGCTTAATAAATTGTGATTTTTATGACTCTTTCTCCTTCATCCCCAAGGCTGTAAATATATTCTTTTGGTTCAAATTCTTTCACCTAAAAAATTCCACCAAGGCCCATAATCCAACAAATTTAACTATTCTCCATTATTAAGCCTCCCTCAAAACAACTAGCATCATTAACTGAGTGCTTAAAATATGGCATGCAATATACTAAATGATACACATATTATTTTATGTAATTGTTACAGAATCTGCTTTATACCCCAGTCATTCAAGAAATTATATAATTTGGCCAAGTTCTTCGATCCGCCAAACTACCCCCTCCAGTAGCTGATATTGCCAAATTTCTGGTGAGCCTAAATAATTTCTATGTCATTAAACCAACCCTTCTGATATGATTCATAATGGATAATCCAAAAGAAAAGACCCAAGGGGCACCTGGGTGGCTCAGTCGGTTAAGCATCCGACTTCAGCTCAGGTCATGATCTCGTGGTCCGTGGGTTCGAGCCCCGCATCGGGCTCTGGGCTGACAGCTCAGAGCCTGGAGCCTGTTTCAGATTCTGTGTCTCCCTCTCTCTGACCCTCCCCTGTTCATGCTCTGTCTCACTCTGTCTCAAAAATAAATAAACGTTAAAAAAAAATTAAAAAAAAAAAAAAGAAAAGACCCAAATCAGGGACACAGGAAAGATTAATGTGTCTTCTCCATTTACTCCATCTCTCCCCCTTTGACTTGAAAGCATTATTACTCTTTCTTAGATAAATTAGTGCCTATGAATTTCATAAATAAGCTTGTACAACAGACCTATTCAGACATATGGTAGAGATTTCTGCAATGCATGCCATTCATCCTTAATGGTTTTTATTTCAAAATTCTCTTTGTAGAGTGCAGTGTTAGTTCATTTTACTTCATGAAACACTTGTGTAAGTATTGTTCTCTACAAACAAAGCAGCATAATGGAGAAACAAATTATTTAGAAGTAAATTAAAAGGATTGAACATTCTAAAATGCAAATCACACAAGTTTTCCACTAAACAGATAAGACAAGGCGAAAGATTTCTCTTGTTTCTACAAAGACTACCTTGAGTACAGCTTACATATTGCCTCCTCATATCCTCGCCCCCTTCCCCCTCTCCCCTTAAGCACACTCAGAAAACCATGTAGCTCTAGTAAAAGAAGAAACCATTAAGGCATCATATTGTTCTGACAATTTTTTTCAAAACAATCAGGATGAGGATGATGATGATAATGATGATGATTTTAGACATAGAGCACATGAGCAGGGGAGAGAGGCAGAGGGACAGAGAGAATCTTAAGAGAAAGAAAGTTAAGTGCTGGACTCAATCCCACGACCTTGGGATCATGACCCAAGCTGAAATCAAGAGTCTGACATTCATCCAACTGAGCCACCCAGGTGCTCCAAGAATTATTTTGTTGAGCACAGAAACCAAGAAACTTTAAGGAAACATTCTAAGTTAACTTTAGGAAAGATCTTTTTATACTTATAAATGTGTAGGATATATTCTCATGATGCTTATAGGGCACTTAAAAAAAACTGCCATGCTTTTTAAACTCGGTCTGAAAATGTGAGCACAAGTAAAATGGCGAAATATGGGCAATTGTATTCTAATGCCAGGTTTAAACATTTAATGACTCAATCCCAGAAATTCTGAGCTGGTGGGAATAGTATACAACTATTTATCTTTATTTTAACCACTCGCTAGAATCAAGTAGTGAACAATAGTTAACATTGACTGAGATGCTAGGAATTAGGTTAAAAGTCGCACTTTGAATTTAATCCAGGCATATTTTATGATTTTTAGTAAGCATTTTGCTTCTAATAGATACCTGAATTTTATAAAATATAATATCCCAACCAGAGAAGGATTGCCAATTCTCCTATACACAAGTATCACTTAAATTTGGTTAGTTGGTTATACTTTGTTTCCCAGCCCTTTATTAGTCTTAAAACTACATTTTCAGGAATTTCCCATTCCATTTCCCATTCCATTTCCCATTCCAAGGAAGGGACTTCACACTAAGTAAAATTTTGTCACTTAGAGGTTTCAGAGAGGCACAAAACATACTGACATATAGCTGCCCTTCTCTCCTGTCACATATGTATTTCTTATCGTTTGCTACTAAAATTTTATAAAAATATTAGAGCCAATGAATTGGAATTAAAATCTGGGGCTCTAGATTCAGAAAAATGAAAGGTTCAGTATTGGCCCTCTTGCTTAATAACTTATTAACTATTTTCACCCTCCCCTAAACGCAAGAAAAACAAAATTACCTCATCAAACTGTGAGTGAGAATCCAGGTCCCTGCTTTGTACACCTGCAGAGTTAAAAGTTAACCCTACTATTAACCAACACAGGAGCTCTTCTAAGCAGAGGGGGTTTCAGAGATGAAAGAGATAAGACTCAAGGTGCTGGTATTCCCACTTGTTTCACCATCTTAATTCACTATCTAGAGGGAACAACATGATCTTAGCCACAACGGGATCCATAATTTTCAAAAAAAAAAAAAAAAAGGAGAAGAATATCATAGAGGTTAAGAGACAAATCCAAACAAATGGGTTCATTACTGGGTCTGGAAATAGATCCACTCGGATTTGTGTATTTGGAGGAAGGGAAAATAGAAAAGGAAAGGGGCTGAAGGCACTACCTCTGGATTAGACTTGGAAAAGACTAGTGTAATCAAGACCCTTAAGGAAGGAGGCCATCCAGAGCAACATATGATTCCCTATACATTTCTGTACACATATGAGTAGCAAGAGGAACAAACAAAGGAATCAGGAGTTGGCTTGGGCCATAGTTCCAAAGTAACTGCTGCTGTTGAGGACTCAGCAGGAGGATGTAGGAGGTAGGAGGAGATTTACTCATCTTATTCTGAGATGTGAAAAGAACATGTAGTTTCTTTATTTCTCTCATACAATTCTTTAAATTGCCCACTCGGACTTACTGATTCACAACATTTTAATTTTTTTCTAGCTTGAGTAGTCTCCTTAAATTTAAATTCTGGGTCTATTCAAAGTTAACTCAGGAGGGCAATTTATATAGTCATTTTCTGGAGGATATAGTCTTTTCATCATAAATATTTACTCAGTCTTTCATAGCTTCAACATCTCCCTTTCTTCCCTGAGATAATTCCTAGATTGACTATGGTTTTATGACAATGAATAGAAGGAGCTTCAATCCATGCCAGTTAACTTCAGATGCTTTCAGATTGCTGAAACAGGGTGGAAGGACTAGTCTGCTCCCTATGTGGATACTCCGAAGCAAATTCAAAATATTTAACAATGAGTATGTATGTCATAGCATGAACCAATCAAAACAGATGCACATCCGATAAAAACTATCAGAAGAGACATTGACTATGGTTACTGACACATGATATAGCCATGCCATTGTAGACCTGCTAAATATAAGCCCTATGAGTGACTACTGAAATTTGAATGTCCCAGCTAGTCTTTTTTTTTTTTTTTCAATGTTTATTTATTTTTGAGAGACAGAGAGTGAGTAGGGAAGGGGCAGAGAGAGAGGGAGACACAGTATTCAAAGCAGGCCCCAGGCTCTGAGTTGTCAGCACAGAGCCCAACGTGGGGCTCGAACCCACAAACTGTGAGATCATGACCTGGACCGAAGTCGGACACCCAACTGACTGAGCCACCCAGGCGCCCCAGTGTCCCACCTAGTCTTTTGGAAGAAACTGCAGGTACCCCCCATTGGTGTCCATAGGCACAACCATTTCTCCCAGTCAAAGGTCAGGATCTTAAAAACCCACCACCTCATTCCCTAACTCCACAACCGTTTTTCCTGCCAAAATTCCTGAGGGCCAAAGGAGCAGGTTTTCCATATTCTCTGGTCTCATCTTGAGTTTGTTCTACCCCTTGGAACACACTAAAACTCTCTGATCTATTCTACCATTCTTGTTTCTTGATTTGTTGGGAGTTAATGTGTTTGATTTCCCAAGAGCTAATGGGTTTAGAAAATCCTTTTTCCTCAACAATACCTGATTTTCAAGAACATTATTGTTCTAAAGCAAAGAAGTCAAGAAGGTAAGCTTTGAAATGTAAAGCTGATCAGTGAATTCTCTGTTTAATGTAGTACCTGCTCTGTCCTTTTGCAAGGCAATGGCTTCTTGACTCCATTAGGCAATGATTTAAATATATCCAAGAACTGTTCCTTACAAGTGTGAATTAAATATTGATAATGAAAAATCATAATCTATTTTGAAAAATTAGAAAAAAATAGGAAATATAAATAATAATACTTAGAACACTGTAACATATATTAATCAGTATATTAATTAAAGGCAGCATGGAAATTCAGATATTTATATCAAAGGATAAAATCAGTACATTTTTTACAAACTGCCCAAAACATCCAAAGAAATAGAAACTGGTAGTGTGGGAAGGACCCTTCAGTGAGTCACGGATCATCAAACAGGATTTTAGGCTATGCTGGGATCTTTTTCCTACTGATTTTGTTATTATTGTTGGAATTAAATCAGAAGCCATGAATAAACCATTGAGACCCATCTCAATTAATTCCCCAATTCCACCCCTTACTTTCAATCCCTAGCCTAAGTCTTCATCACAAAAAGACACTATTGCAAGCTTAACCTCTAAGGCAAATATAACAAAGCAAAGGAAGACAGAATGGCAGTCTGTGTAACACCTGCAATCTAATCTAAAAATAAAATCTGAGGCGCCATCCTAAAAGTCCTGATTTCCTACTCTATTCCAAAAAATTAAAGAGACCAAATTTACTGCCTGCTAAAACTTAAAAGGGTCAGCACACGAAGAACCAGTTAAGTTTGGCTCTCTAAACATCTAGAATGTAACTTCCCACACAGAACACAACTTTAAATCATCATGGTCCACCATGACGGAATCTTCTGTGATGGAGAGTAAAATCTCACAGGTTTAGGCCAAGAACAATTGTTCTCAGAAATACCAAAGTGATATTAAAGAATTCACTGAAGAAGCTATGAATCACTGTCTACATCCAACCATCAGAGGTATGTAAATCCAAACTACAGAAAGGTGGAGGAGGTTCAGATTCCCCATCTGAATGCATAGATGAACAAACATTTCCTGAATCCTTAAGTGTTTTTTTTTTTTTTTCCTGAACAGTGCTAAGATCTACTAGTATATCCTATCCTATTCAAGACACCATTTTCCAACGTTTAGAATCTGGCATTTTTCCCAGTTACTAAAAATTCTAATGAAAAGAAGCAGTCACACAAACCCAACCCGACAAGCTTAAGATCTTTTGTTGGTTGTCTTCTATAATTGATATTACATGTATATTTAGAATAAATGGACGCCGTAGCTTTGTGTCAGTCACTCATTCTAACATGTTTCACATTCTCTTGAATTGTGTGCAACTTTAGAAATTTCCAGTCATCTTACTTTTAAATACCTCAGCTTACAATATAAAAGGACACAGAGCTTATTTAAATGAAGACATTATACATAGCTCTGCCTGCACTCTTTCAAAATACTCAGTCAATTAACATAAGCTACCTTCCAGAGGATTTGCTGTAAGTCAGGTGGAAAGGAATATTATTTCAGAACTAAGGAAAGAAAAAAGAATATGAAATGCAGAGCAAACCAAACATCTGAAAAAGCATAAAGACTGTTCAATTTCCCATATTTTAGAGGTGGTGATGTGGTCTTTTTTCCCCCTTTAAAACGTTTTGCCAAATATTGCATTCTGGGCACAAAAAAAGACCTCGAGGAGGTCTCTGAAGGGATATAATGTCCAAAATGTTGCAGCCCCTTCTATCAGATGCTTGGGAAGTCTCTCTGCAGCCTCCAAAATATTGCAAGCTCAATTACCCTTGGGGTGCAGTGCGCGAGCAGGACCATTAATCATTCCCAGGGCACTAAAAATGCCCTGAGAACAGTCCTGAGTCCTACGGCATTAAGGGTGTCCAAGAACTGAGTTGGTCTCTGACAGCTGGGCCATGCTGCCACCTGGAGGTCAGTAGAAAACACAACTCCTCTGATGCCAGTCTTTTCCCTCCAGTTCTAGAGAGAAGCTATTGTAAGGCTTGTGGGCTATGGTGAATATCCTCTCCTTCTTGAACTCTTAACCTTGTTCTTCCTCCTCTCAAAAACGTTGGGACTTTCCTCTTCATTGTTCAGTTGCTTGTGGAACAAGCAATGCCAACAGCAGTGGGTGAAGGCCAGCAGTCCAACAGTTCTTGCTTTCCATGCTTTCTTCATCCACATCCTCAAGGATCCTGGAGCCCCATCTTTGAATGCACCTTTTCTCTTGTTCACCCATCCATCAACATAAACATTAGGTGTCTCATGTTCTAGAGACAACACATCATACCCATTCTCAAAGTGCTCCTCTGGGTGAAGAGGGAGAAAAGAAAATAGTCAGTCATGGCCCAGTCATGATAAGTGATGATAAGTCATGATAAGTCATGATAAGTCATGATAAGTGATGTTGTGGGAACAGTGGAAGGATTACCTAAATCAGTCAGAGATGTCAGGAAAGTATCCAGTGGGAAGGGCTCTTCACAGGCATCATAGAAGGAACAAGGGTGTTCTTTTGAAATCTGATGAGCCTGTGGTCAAATCATATCTACAAATACAAATCAAGCAACTTTTCCAACTTTTATTTTCTTGACCTGGAAATTTTTTCATAACAACACTTATTTTACAATGGTATTATAAACGGTATTTCAGAGGAGATAGAAATTATATGTGTCAAAGAGCTAGTAGAGTATATTAGCTCAACACAGGTAGTTGTTTTTATTTATTTTTTATTTTTTTTAAATGTTTAATGTTTATTTTTAGAGAGAGAGACAGACAGACAGTGGGGGAGGGGCAGAGAGAGAGGGAGACACAGAATCTGAAGCAGGCTCTGGGCTCTGAGTTGTCAGCACAGAGCCCCACACGGGGCTTAAACTCACAAGAGGTGAGATCGTGACCTGAGGCAAAGTTAGACCTTAACGAACTGAGCCACACAGGCGCCCCAACACCAGGTAGTTGTTTTTGTTTCGATTATAATATCTCTGGCAGAGCAAGGTGGACTCATCCAGGCAGAGAAGGGGGGAAGAGAGGGACAATGCACACTAAGTCTGACAGTGAGAGAATAGTGGGTTTAGGGATCTTCAAGGGCATGTTATCACTGGAAACACTTCAATTTCACTCTCCTTTTCATGTTTCTCTATGACTGTCTCTCCTCCTTTATCTTGTTCCTTGTTGTTTTTTCCACATTGTCCCTACTCAACTTTGAAAGGAAAGCAAGAATGTTGTTTGTTTCCAGAATATTAAACAAGTGTTTAAGTTTTCAGCTAATTCATGATTACAACATTTGTTTGGAGGAGAAACAGGCACCTGGAAAAACTTTTTTCATCAAATTTCCTTTAACTCAGTAGAGAACTTGGTGGGTAGGTACTGACATTCTGATAAAATGCTAGCACTACTTTTGTCCCTACAGAATGCACTAGTAAGTTTGAGTGAGCTGTAGTGACACCTCCTGGTAAGAGAAAGGGAACGTCACTGGATAGAAAACTTGCCTTGCCTTTACAATTTTATGATCAGAAGCAATACACGAAAACATCTTTTTTATATGAAGTGGTTTCCTGTCTAAAAAAAAAAAAAAAAAAAGTTTGCAAAGACGGACACACACGCATATATACACATACTCAGGTATGACTGACTTCCATTTTAAAAACCAGCTAAATCCAAAGAAGGAATTTTTTGGTTTTTTTCACGACATCAAATAACTAATTTTAATTCTTAAAAAATCTTTCATCCACTTATTTTAACATTGTATATATAGAATCTAACATTCCCTAAAGCTAAGAAGTAAGATGCTATGGAAGTTGCTTTATGTAGTATTTTTAACCGGGTTCTTTGTGAAATGTTAATCTGATACTTCCTCTTGAATGCCTCAACTATCAATGGTCTGAAACATCACCTCAAGCCCACCATATATCCCTACCCCAGCACTGCAGTTTCCACTTAGGCCATCCCTGGCCTGAAACATCTTCAGGTCTAGAGTCCCCCAGTCCACCTATCACTTCCCTCTCCACTCCCAAGCAATCTATTTCTTTCAAAATGTACTTGTGTTCTGATAAGTATATTTAAGGCCCTGTATATTAAGAGCCAAAATGGTAAGTATTAATAACTTAACCTTTTGTATCTCCTTAGTGACATATGGAACTTGCAAATATAAAGTTAGCCTTTCTAGAAATGCAATCCCTTGATTATAACAGAGTCTCAGCCAGCCAGCCAGCCAGCCAGCCAGCCATCCATCCATCCATCCATCCATCCATCCATCCAATATTTATTCATTTGCCTAGTACTACATGTCAGACCCTCTGCTAGATATTAGGGGAAACAAATGTAACCATCAAAGACATTATCTTTGTTTCAGAGAATTTAAATTCTTGTGGTCAAATAGAGGGGGAAAAGATTAACAAACAAAAAGCTCAAATTGTGATAAGGTCTATTAAGGAAACATAAGGTATAAAGAGTGAAAAGAGACTAGAAGTAAGTGTCCTGTCCTTTAGATAAGTAGAAGGCAGGGAAGGGCTCTCAGGGGAGGCAGCAGAAGCTGAGACCTATAGGACAAAAAGCTACTATGGGGACAATCATAGGAGGGTGTTGCAGGCAGAGGGAACAGCATGGGCAAAGGCCCTGTGACAGAATGGACTTGATGTTTTTATGGAAATAGCGAGGAAACAGAAAGTAGCAAGAGTTAAAGTTGATGTATGTGATCATAAGGTTTAATTCAAAGCCCAATGAGAAGTCCTTGGATGGTTTTAAAGAAGAAAAGATAAAATCTAATTTAGGTCTTGACAATAGGTAATACATAATAGTACTTACTTTCTGCCAGACACTCACTTAATCCTCATACCAACCTTACAGGATAGGTATTAGTAATTTTATCAATAGGAAAAAGGAAGTAAAGAGAAGTGAAGTAATTTGCCCCCAGTCTCACAGCTAGTAAGTAGCAGTAATGGGATTCATAATCAGGCCACCCACCCATGGAGTCCACGCTTCAAACAGTATGCAATATAGCCTCTCATGTCATCATTTCTGCCAGAGCAAGAGTGGGAAGAACTTGTTGGAAGGTAAGGCAATGATCCAGGCTAGAAATTATGGTGCCTTACTCCAGAAGGATGGCAGTAAAGATGGTAAAGATTAAATGGATTTATGATATATTTTAGTGGTAAATTCTATGGGTCTTGCAGGACTGAACATGGCAGGCAAGGGGAATGCCTAGTGGGGACCAATATTTCAACAACAGTAGAATCACATTGCAGAGATGGCTTTTGCTATTGTTTACTCAATGTGCATTTTCTATATTACCAGGATCTTCCCATGAAGAAGTTTTTTCTTTCAAGCTAATACATTCAAAATATTTGCTAAACAGAACACTTTTCATCTCAGTGTCCACTGGAACAATCTTTTAACATGGCTCACTAATTTTTCTGGTCTTTTCTATGAACACATACAAAATTTTATGATGTACTATGTAAGTTTAGGATTTTTTTTTTCTTTTACACTATATCATCTACTTTTACCTTGTCAACAATTATTTTCTGAAAAAAATAGTTTTAAATAATGTTTAACATTCTATTATAAATACAAGCTGTACGTTCTTATTCTATCTTTGGGCCGTTGTGTTGCTTCTAATTTTTCACTATTCCAAGTAACATACTTTACATTCATCTTTGACTGCAACCCTGATTATTTCCCAATGCTAAACAACTAAAACTGTAAGTTTTAGGTCTAATGGGATAGTTTTATTCCCTGACAAACTGCATTTACATGTTTCTACCTTGTATTGCACTACAATGTAACAGCTGAAATACCACCAGTGCTGTGTGAGAGAACCTGCAAGAAGGCAGATTATGTGGGAGCAGGTACTAGCAGGTGGATAAACGTGGCAGTGGGTGTCTGCAAAAATTATTTTTTGATTGTTTCACTTGCATCAGTGAATAGGAAGTAATGCCTTCATCTGAGAGTGAAGGTGTAGACAGAGGTACTGAGTGTTTAAGGAGACAAGAGAAAGTATGACATACAGTGAATGAAGTAAGCTAATGCAGTAAGGGTATCTGATAACTTCAAGAACACATTTAACATTAATGCATATGTACCCATCCACAGAAGTCCTTATTCAATGTTTATTTGGGTAAGTGTATTTTCCTAATTAAAGGCCAAATTTCCTGATAAATCTTCATTAGCAAGAAATCCAGTTGCCTTGACCATACCCATACCATACTACACATGACTAGTACTTCTGTCAATAAAAAGTAACAGGCCCCAGAACAGAACTGGTATTCAACTACCAGTCAAAAGGGTTCAAAATGAGAAAAGTATTTACTTCCACGTGTAGCTTGAATCCGGCATTTAGTTTCTCTCTTTGTATATCTAGAATAGTTATTATATTAATACTATATTTGTATAGAATTCTTCAAATTTTTCTAAACATTTTTATTCTCACAATATTGCTGTAAAACACACACAACACACACATACACACACAGGCACCCTTACAAAAAAAAAGTCAAGTTCAAATCCAACTATGGGATTCCTTCAAACAGAAAGTGTATTTTAAATAAACCTTTAGGCAAAGATAGGCATTTTACCAATTTGGTATGCAAAGTGGGACATTTCAAGTTGAGTACAGCATGAAGAAAAATTAAAAGGTTAATACATAATAAACTTCTGTAATAAGCTATATCTTTGAAATTTATAGCACATATATCTTTGCTTCCTGACACCATGTATAAAATACATACTGAACCAAAATGTGCAGAATGAAGGAAGTATTTGCCTTTTCATTTTTTATTTGGTTGTTCTACCTTTAGGAAGATATTGACATGGAATAGAGAAAGGAAAGGCCAAATTCTGACCTAATACTATAGTATGAGAATTGCAGTTACCTTATTCTTCTCTCACTGCATTCTAGAGAAGAAACTTCAATGGCCATTAGAGAATAAAATAGGATTTCAGCTCAGGTCTTTAGAGGCAGCTATTCTTAAAAATTAATTCACTTGATAAATGTTCCAAGTTTCTTCCTCAATTTTTTCTATGTGAACATTTATCCTATGTGCTTTGGATGGATGTTACCAAATTTCTGAGTTCAAATTCATAGTCCCAAGAGTTATGCATACCTGAACAAGTTGGTGAGGAATACTTAACTGGTCTCCAAATCTCTTAGGGATAATTTGAAGACAAATTCTCTATCCAAATGTTATTAATTACATATTTAGCACCTTAGGTAGCTTATTTCTGAGAGGCTTTAGAGATCAAAAGGGATATGAAAAAAAGGGAAGAGAATCAAAGCTAAAACATCAATTTGAATTGAGCTGCACAATGAGAATTTACACCAGTACTTTGTTGCAATGTAATCTATAAATAACCCTCTGAGGTTCACTTGCCAATTAGGAATCATCACATGGCATGCACCTTAGATGTCAGTAGCTAATTTGCATGTCATTGAAACATTAATTTGATGAAAATTTTAAAGATTTATGCACTATTTATATCATAATTGGAAGCACAGTAATTGTACCAATACACAGATTCTCATCATATCCAACGCGCTTCTTAAAAGGCCAAGTTTAAATGATCAGTATTTATCATTGTCTGTTTGAAAGTTTGCTTTAGTTCAGGACAAAATACCCGTGTTTTAGACTTTAAATTATTTTTTAACATTAACCATAATTGAGATGTCTGGGGAAAAATGGTGTCTATGTGAGAGATAGAGAAGATGAAAATCATTTCATACCCAGAGGTATCTATAGTTAGATTTGGAAGTTTAATTCAGAGTTTGTGCCCTCAGCCATAAATATGTCACCTTGCGTCAATAATTTAGTTCTAATTTGTCTTCAAGTTCTTACTTTTTTTTTTTCTCTCCCTGAGTTTTCCAACAGTCAAAAAGAATAGTTTTGTGGGTGGTCCCTTCTAAAAGCTTAAAATGGCTGTTGATTCAAGTACAAAGGGAAACAACCAGTGGGCGCATACATTTAACTACTGTATTTAAGTACAGTACTTAGAAAAAATATTATATTTACATAGCCAGAAATTTCATAAGCTGACAGCCTGGTGGAGTGAGACTGCCATCAGAATTGCCATACCTGTCAATCAGGTCCAGCCAATGGCTGATTGGGTAGCAAGCAGAAAAGCCAATCAGAAGCAGAGGAAGAGGGGAAGAGAGAAAGAGAAATGTCTGAAAGTCTCCACTACCAAAGAATCACAAGGATTTTTCCAACACTTATTTTCATTCTCACATCCTCAGACTATTTGGAATTTAGTATCCCCAGAGGGGAATTCTTTCTAATGAAAAGATTTGGTTACTTCGCTTTTTATTTTACTGGTTGCTACTATTAATAGTGTTTTTTTCCAGAAAGTGGACGCTGAGCTTCATTAAAGATAAAGTCTGGGTTTTTAATTTAATGCAACAGATGTGCAAATATATGTTGACTCACTATTAGTTAATTCGTTATGTGTTTATGGCTTCTCTATCCTGCTAAAATATAAATATCTTTAGATCAGAAGCCATCCCTAAGTTTGCCTAATGCCCTCAACATTTGCAATACTAGATCTTAATAACTATTTGTGGATTTGATTGTATTTCTAAATACATATTCATATTAATTTTGATGCTGTCTCCCCCCACCCACAATAAAAAATAGACATTTTGACAAAATACATACATAAGCAGAGTAAGATAAAGTCACTGAGAAATATAACATACATACACCCACTTTCCAAAGAGTGTTAGATGATTGATAAATTAGACTCAGATTGGCTCTGAGCCTTCTAGTGGCCAAAGCAAAAGAGGAAATGTGATCAGTTAAGAAATTCACATTACTCCTGAGATTAAAAATAATAATTTATCATAAAAAGCTATGTATAAAAAGCATACACAATCATTAATTTGTATTGCTTTAGATCTTCATTTCATAAGTATTTACATCATTACTCACGTTAATCTTTATTTTAAAGAAAATCTAAACAAATATCGGCTACTAAAAACAAAATCTAATTCAATACTTTTTTTCCATATTAGTTTATGGGAAGGAAAACTAAATTTATGATTGAAATGCACTTATTTGAATCATTTAACCAATTTGTTTATGGTTGCATTTAGTTACGAAAATTGAGTGTCAAACTTCATCTTCCCTATTAAACATTTAATAAGTTCTAAACGTGTAGGAGGAAACTGAGTTTTTTAAATAAAATGTCTCCAAAATAAACACTGCCAAGTATCATTTTTATATACATAGACCAGTTTTCTCTCTCCTTTCCAGCCTCCCATCCACACCCTATACCTGGCAAAAAAAAAAAAAAAAAAAAAAAAAAAAAAAAGCATAAGAAAACACTGGGTAGTTTTCATTACTTAATATGAAGAAAAATTAATGGAATTAAAGTCACCATTCAAATGTAACAAAGCAAAGGCACTATGATGCTCTATTACTTTGCCTTATGATATGTGAAGATACTGCCTGAAATACTCAAATGTATATTATGTGCCACATAGCTTAGGCTTTTAAAGGTCAAAGAAGTATTCCCCAACGAAATTATTCATTGAAACATGCCCTTCACTTCCTGTGTTAGGTTCTGACTCTTTCCAGGTTTAATAAAAGTTGTTCTCTCTCTCTTCACTCTTCCCGCCACTAATCCCTGCATGTTTTCAACAGGAAGTCCCTTACGGACAATGTTGAAGATATTTGCACATAAATTTATGACATAGAATAAAAATAACATAATATTCAGAGTCAACAGAGTATTACTTTAAAAGGAAATTGATTGTGAAGAAGAAAAGAGGATCAACATAAACTCAGCAAGAGTCTGAATGATAGTATATAGTACAAATAATTCTCTATTTGGGGGTCCTGAGAAATTTCAGCAAGTGGTTGTGGAGTAATGAATGTTTGTAATTCATTAGCTACTATTTTAAAATGCAAAGCACACCATGACATCAATGATGTTCTTTTTAATCTCAACAAACAGGCTATTACAATTAAAGCACTTGCAAAAAGACAGTATATTTAAATATAGATTTTGATAAGATTACAATATTTTAATATCAATAATTTGATAACATTTCATAATTCTATAGAAAGAAGAAAACGTATTATAAGATTGGTTCAAAAACATATGTATGCACCAACAACCTTCTACGAGTATTTAGTAACAGCTAGCATTTCTATCCTTGAAAACGTCTTTTCCTCAGTACCCTTTAGTAAGGTTTTAGTATATCTTTAAGAAAATAATCACTGTTTACTTAAAATACATACATTTTTTTCCCAAGTAGAGAAAATAATAGCATTTTAAAGTGCTTGATTTTCTTTTCTCACTTTCCATCTTCCCTCAGCTCCTAGACAACAAAACAATGGTTCTTTCTTCATGTGGAAGAGTAAACTCAATAAACACAAATGGCTAGGGGGCCTCACAGCAGTGAAATTATGGCTTCACAAGGACTTTTTTTTCTTTTCGAAGAAACACGTTTAAAAGGACCTTTTTCAACATACTTTAAAGTCATGCATATTTCAATGATATAATTAAATTGGCAACACTAAACATTGCTGACTGATAAATGAGGCCAAAATAATTAAGTTCTGCTTTTTGTACAATCAAGATTTAGTGCAGCAATCAATCTGGGTAAGAATTTGGAGTCCGGAGATTTCAGAAGATGAACAAGCAACTAGATAAAGCTGGTCATGTGGGAAGGTGATTAGATGAGTATACAGTTTATACATAGCTGTGGATACCTTCCATGTCTTAATCTTCATTAGAACCTGGCTGATTCATTGTTCATGTGGTCTCATACTAAACTGGACATGGTTCGCAAGTAGACAAACAATAGAACAGCTTAAAAGATAATCCTATGCACTCAATGAGCACTATTGATATTGAAAATGTAAAATATTAACAGACTGAAAATAAAAGTTCTTTTCAAAGCCAAACAAAAAACCTAGAGGCTCAAGTACTGCAATAGAAAAGATTAAGGAATATTAAGAGTGATGAGGAGCAAGGGAGAGAGAGAACACAATATACTTTCCACATGTGTATTTATGGAACTGGGTATGTTGGCTGCCTATTCAGGTTTCCATTTTTATTTATCTTCTACCTAACTCTCTCTTCCTTCCCTAGAATAAACGGCTTTCCATACCCTAAACAACATCCCCACTCTGCATGGTCTCGTCTGTGGAATCAGACCGTGGTCAGAGAGAGGTGTTCATATTATTTCTCCTGGGGGCTGCAACTCCAGGCTTCAGCAGACTGATGCACTTAGCACGTCCATCAAGCAAGTCAGAGTAAAATATAACCTGGGCAGCTGGGTGTGTTAGTAGCTCCTGGGATTTACAACCAGCTACAAATATAAATAAGTAAATATATAGATAGATAGATAGATAGATAGATATAGATATAGATATATATACACACACACACATACATATATGTGTGTATATATGTATATATACATATGTATGTATATAATACATACACATGTATGTGTGTGTGTGTGTATATATATATATATCTATATATATAGATAGATATAGATATATATCTTGTCAAGAGCTTACTGATTAGTACCTTAGTACCTATGGATCTTAGAGAAAGAAGAAACATCCTCCTCAGGAAAATGCACCCTCCTTTGTAGTGGGCCAAAGAATAGACATCATGAACAGGTGATATCGCTGTAATTTAGAAAAATGGAAAAACTCAAGAGTGTCCTACTCTCCAACAAAACGAACAAGCGCTAGCTGTGTTTTGGCATCTCCAACTACGGACAGCCGTCTCCCTTTGACTCCAGGTGCACATGTCTGCCTCCATGAACGTTAGCACGCGGCTAGGGTGGAAGAGAAACGAATGTGCACACTAGTGCTTGGCCGTTTGTAGAGTGGAAATTGCACTTTGTGTTTAAAAACGGACTCCCCACCCCCCTCCGCCGCCCCGGAACCATGCAATTCAACTAGCTGAAAGCGCAACCAGAATAAATACACATTCAAAACTAGAGGGGGAGGGGGCGAGAAAATAAACCCCACCCAGGAACCTTTAAGAGAAACAGGTGCTAGCAAGAGAAAGCAGCCAGTTGCCAATAATACTTAAAACTCCATATTCCTTACTCTGAAAACAATCTCTACCGGGAAATACGCGCCCTGTTTCCGAGGGTTTAATTCACTGGGTTGTCTCTGAGAATCAGAGTCAGAGCTAAGTTTCACACTCAGGAGCGGTTTTCGCTGTCGAGTACTATTGCCCTCCCAGCCCAGAGAAGTCCGTCTGCAAACTGGGTAAGCCCTTTCTCCAAGCAGCCTTGACCTCACTCCTGCAACTCATCACTTTTATTTATGGCCCCGTGAGCAGCGGCTGTGTCGCTCAGCCCGGCCCCAAGAACAGTCACCGCGAACAATGAGCCAGGGAAGGGACCCACCCAGCGAACGCCTGCTCGCCAGCCGCGCGCAAGCCCGCTAGCGCGGGACGCTCCGGCTTCGGGGATCCCGCTGCCCCCGTCCTTTCCCCTCCAGAACCCAAGAAAAACGAGAAGGTAGGTCTTCCCCTACACCTCGACTCCCGTAATCACTCAGTCAGCCTTGCTGCCAGCACCCCCCGGTTAAAGGTGCCGTGTCTAAAAAGAAAATCAGAAGAGGGGGCGGCGTGGCGGTCCCGCCGGCCGCCACCCGGATGTAACTAGCCCAGTTGGGGGGTCTGGCACGCACTTACGCCCGAGTCCGCGACTCACTGAAATCCCGAAGGATTTGGGGTGGGGGCAAGAGGTGGGGCCAGGAGCCATAAAGTGGCTTCCGCTCCCTCCCCCCCAACCCCCCGCCCCCCGCCCCGGCCTGGCAAGGCTCTGGGATCGGGCAAGACACAAAAGACGAGTAGTAGCAGTGCCACCAACTCCGCCGCCGCCTCCGTCTGCGCTGCGTAGGCGAACGCGGCGGCGGGGGCCTCGGGGCCGGGTCCCCGCGCCGGCCGGGGCGCGCCCGGAGGCAGGGAGCATCCCTGGACGCCACCGGAGCCTCCTGGTGCGCTTTGCGCGCAGCCCCCCAACGGGAGCTTTACGCTCCGCAGAGAAAGACGCCGAGGCGTGGAGGAGAAATGGAGAGAAAAGGCAAGACTTACTTGGCGGCCGAAGGCTCAGCCAGACTCCCGCTTCGGACTCGGCAGGTGTCTGGCACCGCGGGCCCAGGCGGAAGGCGCTGGCGCAGCTCCGAGCCGGGCTCCACTTGAGCGAGGACGGAAACTCCCCTCGCCACCCGGCCCCGCGCGGCGCTCCCCGCTGTCACGGCACCGAGCGACGCAGGCACGCTCCCCACTGCCGCCTCTGTCCTGGTGGGTCTGTCTGCCCTCGTCTCCGGGTTCGGCTGCTCCCCCACAGACCACACCCTGTCACCTCAGCGGCCCTCCACTCCTTCCTCTTTGACACTTCCACAGGTTACTCCTCTGTCTGCGTCCTCCCACCCCCTCAGCCCACGTGCTTCTGCCGCTCCCTCGGCTCTAAACTTCCCCTGCCTTAGCCCCGCACCCCCCCACCCCTGCTCTGAAAACCCGAGGTCTCCACGCACGGTGAAGGTCCTGGGGTAGCATAGCAGCCGGCGGACCTTTAGGTCATCGACCACATTCCCCACCCCCCCCCCCCCCCAACCACTTAAGTAGGCAGAACCGCTTATTTTGGTTTTGTTAATAAGATGGCTTAATATTGTGTATTATGTATAAGGATGTGTATTTTTAATATGCCATGTATCACTCTTAATAACATTTATTACTGCGTGTCACTTAGGAAACATCTCACAGCTATGCATTGACATTTGGGACTGGCCTATCAGTCCAGATTTTTCCATATGCAAACAGCTCAGCAAAATTCCTGAAAAACCATCTTTTGCCCAGTCCATTTTTGTTAATGCCACTTTCTACTGAGAGCCCCCTCTCCTTTTTTGTTGTTTGTTGTTGTTATAGAAATATTCTGATACTCACTTTTCTCTGTTCCTGCAGACAAATTTAAAGACTTCTCTCTAAGGGCTCCCCACAGCACTGTTCATATTGCAATGATCATTCTTTCTACCCACACCATATGTGGTATTCTCTCTTCCTGTGACTGCCTCCACGACTGGTCGGTAAGTTTCTCCAGGCAGAAGTTTGTCACACTCTAACCTTAGCAGCATCTAATGCAATCCCCAGTACATACTATATGCTCAAAAAACTGTTCAAGGAATGAATGCCCTTTAAATATGATGCCAGCGCTGCTTGTCTGCATCTCAACTAATAGGTCATGGAGAAAACTAATACCTTTTTACATTTGGCTAGGTGATTTCTCATACATTCTTTAATGTAATCCTTAAAACAAGTCTTGGTAGGTTTTACCCACTTTTTTAACTTGGTGAACGTCATTAAGTTCAAAACTCCTAAACTCAGAGCTGGGCTCCACGTTCCTCCAGACTAGCACAAGCTGAATGGGGTTGGCTTTCTTATCACACTACCAGCCTGCCCTGACTGCCCAATGCTACATGATGAAGTTATCTACCATGGAAGAGCCTGTCCAAACAGCTCTTTTTTCCAAAGTAGGATTTTTCCCTTCCTTTGTCCTCTTTTGTAACTCTTGAGCCTCTTAATTCAGAGTTCTAAAAACAAACAAACAAAACAACAGCAACAATGAAAACGTCTCTAAACTCAGACCTTTTATAAGCACTTATTGTCTTAACTCTTACACTTAAAAAAAAAAGTTACTATTTTTCCCCATGTATTTTGACTCAGTTATCCTGTATCTTACACAGGGATTTATTTCTTTGGCTCCTCCATTGAAATAAATAGCAGCTAACCTTAAGTTAGAGACATCATCTAACAGCCAGCCATTACTCTGAGCACTTTACACATATATTAGCTCATTTAATCCTCAACAACCTTATGGAGACTATTTTATACATGGGAAACAGGCACAGAGGTGGGGTCACATGGCTAGTAATTAGTGGAACAAGGGTTGGATTCCTGAGAGTCTGTTCAGTGGCTTCTCTTTCTCTACCTTCTGTGATCCCTTATACCTAAGAGATGTTAGTAAATACTTTTTTTTTAAATACATGAGAGGGACTTTATTTTTTTTAATGTTTATTTATTTTGAAAGCGAGAGAGCAAGCAGAGGAGGGGGAGAGAGAAGGCATCCCAAGCAGGCTCTGCACTATTAGTGTGGAGCCAGGTGTAGGGCTTGATCCCATCAGCGGTGAGATCATGACCTGAGCCAAAATCAAGAGTCAGATGTTTAACCGACTGAGCCACCCAGGTGCCCCAACAATCCTATTTTTGACTCTTCAGTTGCTTACGCATTTTCCCATTCTCTCCCTTCCCCAGAACCTCCACCTTTCCCCCTCAGTTATTCACTGGGACTAACTAATTTATGTTCACTTAGCAAGGCTAAAGCATAATTTAACCCCTCACTCCTGGTCTAGGTTCTGAAGCCTTGCTCCACAAAGAAGAAGAGGGAGAATGATGTGAGTGTTCTAAAATTTGATCATAGAGTGTAAATCTAGTCCGCCATTAGGGGATTTCCCATTAGGTGACACAAAGTGGTAGATGTGCTACTATTTATCATACAAATAGTAGATTGGATTAAGGTGAAGACTTGTTTTTCCCTTTTGAACTACTTCCCCATCATTCACAGACCTTTGGATGTAGTACAATAATTCTGGCCAGCAGTAAGTAAATATTCTTTGTTCCTTTTACATCCTTTCCCCTATGATTTCTGGCAGTTAGATGTGTAGTGGGTGGTACAAAAGAGCAGGGGCAGAAAGGATAATTTGTGTGGCCTGTGTTAGAAACATGAGCAGGACAAATAAAGCAAGTCAGATAAATCACTATGTTATTTGAGACTTAGTTTCTTCTTCTGAAAGAATAGAAAACAAATCCTCATTCTACTTTATATTTCACTTATATTTATATCTTTTTTAGACATCTCACATTCTCCATTTTGAACTGAAATTATTTGGAGACATGGTATTTGAATACCAGTACTTTAGCTTTTCTAGTTGAGTAAAATTGGCAAGTTTTTAATCTCTTTTAAAGATTCTCAAGCAAAAACAGAGGGATAACAAACAATAATCATCTTTAAAAAGTTGTTATGAAATTAAATGTGAAAAAATCTGTAAAATGTTTCACATAAGGCCTCATATAGTTTAATCAATCAATAAATGGTAGCTATTTTTTTGGCCTTACCTGATACTATGAATCCAAAATACTTTTTTCCCCAGACATGTCTCCTACAATCATGTGCACATATTAAGTGCTCAAAGCATATTAGTGAAAATCAATGGACAAATGGATATAAGGTAATTTATATGAAAGTGCTGTGAAATTGACTAAGTGTTATAGAATTTTGAGAGGTTGGTACTAATAGTAATAATTAATAAGTAATAATAGGTGACACCACTGAGTCTTTGATTCTGGTTCAGCTTTGAGAAGTGCTTTGCAAGAAATGTTTGATGCCTAACCTTTTTCACCTAAAAATTCAACTGGGAGGGACACTGTCGACAGAACAGCAACATCTACTGATCAATGGAAAATGTTTCATTCATTCTTCTTTGCTGGATAAAAATTCCCAATCTTCCTTCATAGGCTTTTTACTTTACTTCTTTTACTGTGCCTATAATCAGCTAAATTAGTTTTCTTCAAATTTGACAGAGACCTCCCCCTTTCCCCACAAAAGTGGTTTTCATTTGTCAGAGTGGAGTTCAGCAGGCCACAGCCAATATGGTGACCCTACAGTCATGAGGGAGCTCCAACTTCCTTGAACTGCTTCTTGGCTGACGATGGCCATTTGGATTCCAGTTATCTCTTGTCTCTAGACTGGAAATAGAGGGGAAACGTTAAAGGTCGGAAGGGTAGAAAGTGAGCCCCCACTGCTGAGTCAACCTTCTTGAAAGAGCCTTTCCAAAGCTCTCTGCAATGAATTTCACCTGGGCTATGTGCAAGGAGAAGCTGGGAAATGCCACTTTTATCAGGACACACTGCTGCCTGAATACAATTAGGGTTCTGTTACTCAGGTGGAAGAAGAGGATGGATATTAGGCAAACAACTAGCGGTGTTTGCCATTGACCTCTCTACTTTTCCTTTTCATCTTCATCTTTTAAGTCCTCCTTTGTTATCCAATTGGCAACTCATCGAATGTTCTGTAACCTGAATATCGCCTCTCTTTCTGTGTGCCTTTTTCACTATTCCATACACCCAGTGCTTTCTCTTTTATGTTATCCACAGTCTGTTTCCTGTTCCTATATTGGTTACTTACTTTTAGGGTTACACCCTAAAGTTCTTCATGTATTTCATTTTTATTCAATTCTAAACTGCTCATACTATCCACTATTTTCTGTGAATGTTGCCCAACTCTGTTCTTTGACTCTGCAGTTGTTGACTTTATGCATTTTCCATGTTTAATCCAGATGCTTTTAGGGTCTTGGATCCTTTGTGATCTAGAAAACATTGGGTTGTGATATTATGTCTTGTATTTTTTTCAGAACAATCCGGGGTTAGGAGGGATAAGAAGTCAGGGGTGTACAAAGGAAACAAGAATAGCCATCTGTTAAGATTATTGAAACTGGGTGATGGGTATGTGGGTTTCATTATATCATTACTTCCAATCTTGTGGATGTCTTAAAATTTATATAATGAAAAGTAAAGAAAAAATTATTGCTTGAGTCTCTATTTTGCAAACTACTGAAGTATAAAGTCCTCCCCAAAATTTCTTCAGAAAACTCTGGGAGATTTACATTGAGTTGGCCACCTTTGCTTCTGGGATTTTCTCTCATGTTGGTGATCTGCTATCCATATCTTCTAGTGTATGACTATTTCACCAGATTACACACACACACACACACACACACACACACATATATTCCTTTCACACAAAGTAATTTGAATAAGGTAGTAGTCTTTACGAAGTGCTATCAGTCATATGCAGGGATTATACCACATGTTGCATAGCTATATAAAAGAATACCTTTCTCTACATTTCTGTGAGCTATGAGTGCCCTTTTAACTTAGTTTCCTTGAGAAGTTTTGTGCAGTTTTTTTGTTCCTCCACGCTTCTGTTTTCTTCCCCCTGTTGATTGAAATACAGACCTGATTGCAGAGCCTGACCAGCCATTGTGGACCATAAGGCAAAGCCATTAGAGGGCAGAGTGTCAGGATAGAAAAAGCCTGGGTCCCAGAGAACCAGTAACTACCATGTCAGCTCTGAACTACCTTCCTTTGGTCTTGTTTATGAATGCAAGAAGAATAAACATCTATCTTATTTAAGCCACTGTGTGTTGTGTGTGTTTTTTTCTATTACACGCTGCCAAACCTAATCCTACTTGATATACATACCAAGGAATTTTCTTTTTTTTCTAAACAAGTGCAATTCTGAGCCTAAGAGAAATTCTGCTGCCAGATATTAATAACTTTTTTCCTTCATCTTATTATACCTAACTCCTAAATCCATTCCCAGTCCCAGTGATAGACCCTCTCTTTTCTCCTTGACTTGCTGTTGTCTAAATCAGTACAATAAATAAAAATCTATTGCTTTGGCAGTTTTTAAGTGGTTTAAATATTAAATTAAAAGAACTGTTGACTCTTTCAGTTATCTATTGTTGCTAACAAATCACTCCAAAGCTTAATAGCCGAAAATGGCAATGTTTCATTATTTCTCACACTTATGCGGGTTTATTGGGATCAACCGGGTGGTTCTGTTGCACACAGTATAGCTGAGGTTACTCAGGTAGGAACATTCAGCTGGAAGATTTGTTGTGGCTGAAACATTCACCATGTCCTCTTACTCTCTAGGGCCTCCCTGCATCTGGCCTTTCATAATTTTGTTCTTTAGCCTAAGTGTCTTTATAGCATGATGGTTGGCTTCCAAAAAGGGGGTGGGGGGTTCTGAGAGGACAAGCCCTAATGTGCAAGTACTTATTAGGCCTCTCCTTGCTAATGCTTGCTAATTCGAAATTAGACCAAACCTGCAGATGAGGAAACTGAGCAGAGGGAGTTTTAGTAATTTATCCAGTGTCATGGATTTAGTAACTAGTAGAGTCAGGATTTAAAACTAGTTATGCTGACTCCACACCATGAGAATGCAATAATGGCTAGGGCTGCAGATTTTGGAACTTGATTATTGTCTATTTTACATATGGAAGCTTTGGCTCTCCAATTATTTCCAATTAGAAAAACTAAAGGCAACACATCATGCAGCTTTTTAGGGTAAATTCATGAGTGTGTTTTCAAAATTTTAAAACATGGTACAAATGCTAAAAATGTGAGAGCTGCCTTATCTTAGTGTATCTACAGCACTGGGCTGAGAGTTACTGTGTCACACATTAGCTGCCCACAGTGTGACTGAATGCTGTATTCCCTGGAGTGTGGCTCCTGCATGGCTATTTCTGAAGGGATGCAGAAAGTGGGAGGAGGGCTGTGTCTTACTCACGTCTGTTGAATTTCCAGGCATCACTCTGCTTCCCCCAGGGTTGAGACTCATTCTTGCACCAAATGCAGGAGATGTACAGAGACACTTAGGTTGCTGATTGTGTTTGCATGAAATCATTACCGTGTGTCAACACTACCAGAGAAGTCTGAAGGGAACATGTGGGGCACCTTTAGCATTTTTAATGATGTCCCCTTCAGTTCACATGCCAGGGATGCAATGAATTCAAATCAATTGTTTTAGGTAGTACATGGAGCCCAAAATGAACTGCAATATAATGTGTTTTGCAGGAATATCACAAAATACTTCACAGGTAATTATGTTTGATGTAGAAAAAAATTCTGAATGTGAAAATTTGTTATACAGGTTGCATTTAGAAAAATGGTGGGTAAAAGAAAAAAAAAAGAAAAGTGGTGGGAAAGATTAAGGCAGTTTGTAAAGACTAGGGAAATAGAACATTCAAAAAATAGGACTCTTGGGGGCGCCTGGGTGGCTCAGTCGGTTAAGCGTCGGACTTTGGCTCAGGTCATGATCTCGCGGTCCCTGAGTTCAAGCCCCACGTCGGGCTCTGTGCTGACAGCTCAGAGCCTGGAGCCTGTTTTGGATTCTGTGTCTCCCTTTCTCTCTGACCCTCCCCCGTTCATGCTCTGTTTCTCTCTGTCTCAAAAATAACTAAACATTAAAAAAAAAATTTAAAAAAAAATAGGACTCTTGGACTCTTGTTTAATTAAAGGAGTGATGGGGAAAATTTTAAAAGGGCTTGAAAGTGAGAGGAGATTCCTGTATGGAATCAGGTTCCTATTGTCCTTTTGTCTAAAACCTACTACCTACACTTAATTAAAGTGTGCTAATTACATTAACATATTTAATATCTATCCTTGTTTCTTGTGTTCTAATTTGGTTGTCTGTGCAAAGTGACATGCCCTGAGTTATCTGCCCTTCCCCTCCCCTGCATCTCCTACCCCCTTTCATGCTTCCTCTGCTCCAGCCACGTTGGCATCTTTGCTGTTCCTCACACACACCAGACCCACTTGTTTCCGATGCCTGGAACATCTTTCCTTCATCTGTGTATATGACTAACTCTTTCACCTCTTTCAAATCTTTGCCTGAATTTCACCTTCTCCAAAAGGCCTATGTACATTTGCAGCCTGGGGCGCCTCGGTGGCTCAGTCGGTTAAGTGTCCAACTCTTGGTTCCTGCTCAAGTCATGATCTCACGGTACGTGGGATCAAGTTCCATGTTGGCCTCTGTGCCGACAGCGTGGAGCCTGCTTGGGATTCTCTCGCTCCCTCTCTTTCTCACCCTCCCCCACTCATCCTCTCTCTCAAAATAAATAAATATACTTTAAAAACACACAAATAAATAAATTTGTACCCCACCACTAATCTCGCTATTCCAATCTCCTTCCTCTGCTCTCGTCTTGTTTAGACCAAAATCTCCTTCTAATAGACAACATAATTTACTGTCCATTTTATTATTTAGTTCCATCTCTGCCTTGTCCACCTAGAAAGCCCTACAATGGCCTGAAAGCTTTTCATTTCTGTTAAATGACTTATGAGCCCAGCACATCACCTAGCACACAGAAGACGCTCAATAAATACTTGTTGAATAAACAATAAAAGTCTCACTTGTGCAATGTATATTCTTAAATAAGCCTTTTGTGACTACATTGATGTTCAGCCTCTGCATTGCCATGTGGTTATAACAGAGTATAATGCTTAATGGCATAAGAAATGAAGGGCGAGTTGTATGAAAAAAAAAAAAACTGGAGAAAAGATCTGCACCAAAAGAAGGAGGGTGTTGTTCTGAGCTAATATAGAGTACAGATGCTCTAATGCCACAGTTCTAGTTCAGGATCTCCAAATAATAGTCCTAAAAACTGAGCTGGAAGAGGCATAGGGCTAAGAATAAACAGAATGGTAAAATACATTTTGATTTGCCTCATTTTCAGATTAATCCCAGTTTGAAAATTCTGACCCACAAAACTGTTACTCAAGAAGATTCTTGTAAATATGGATTTACTAATTATATTTTAATTTTTAGTTATCAATAAGTTTGCTCACTCCAAAACAAGAATTTTTCCAATAGGTCTCATCTCATTTCAAAAACTTCCGGTGGTTAGTACGAACTAGAATGCTGTGGTGAAAGTGATTCCCGAGCTATATTCAGCCTTAAAATAAGTGGGCATCAATACTGATTGCCATCGTCTCGCATGGGCTTGGGAGGTGACGTGTGACATCAGTGCCTTTATTTACCATATCCTGGGCCTAAAATATCTCTAAGGTTCCTTTCAGTTGTATCATGCTCTGTGAAAGCCAAAGTATTAAGTGCTACTGGAAATTCTGACAGGAGAAATTTCAAGTGAATATATTAAGGATTATAACTAGCTGAAAGGCAAGCAGTAGAAATAAAGCATCACTGAAGATCAAATTTAAGTTAGAACTTCCATGTTAATATGTGGGCTTATTCACATATATTACTTAATATGTGGTCTCTTCCCACCTTATTAAAATACATCTGAAATTTTCTCAAAAGACAAAAGGGGTGTGTGTGTGTGTGTGTGTGTGTGTGTGTGTGTGTGTGTTCCTTTTTTACTTGCTTATTCCCCGTTTCCCCAACTAGGCTGTATGTTTCATAATGGTAGGAAGCACATCTAATTTGTTCACGAGTCCCTCAAACATAATAGGAGATCATTAAATACATTTTAAATGCATGAGTTAAGGGGCACCTGGGTGGCTTAGTGGGTTAAGCGACCGAGTTGGGCTCAGGTCATGATCATGATTCGTGAGTTTGAGCCCGGCATCAGGCTCTGTGCTGACAGCTCAGAGCCTGGAGCCTGCCTCGGATTCTGTGACTCCCTCTCTCTCCGCACCTCCCCTACTCATGCTCTGTCTAAGAATTCTAGCATAATTACAATTACAAAGAGTATTTTTATTAACAAACCATAGACCTATTTTCATAATAAATAGTTACATTTTTCAGTTTTTTACAGAGATATATCAGCCATCCATTATGATCAGCAAATGGAGATCATTTGGGTCTCAGTTTAAATACATCTATTTTAAATGTATATTCCCAAGTAATTAACTTCAAAAAGTAAGAAATGCATTTAAATATTTGTTAAACCTATGGACAACTCCAAGTAGAACTAAAAATAGAATTTCTACTTGGCAAAGGTGTGGGGATAGTAAATAAAGCCCACAAAGAAAACTACAAAAATACAAAGTACCTAGTCAGGAAAAAAAAAAAGGAGAGGTTAGGCATACAATAAGATAATAGAACTAAGATTAAATATATTTATTATGACATTTATATGTGAGTTAAACTCCCCTCTTAACAGCAAATGCAAAAAAGAAGGAGATGGAAGCAGAAGTCACAACAATAATAGCAAAATGGAACTCAAGGAGAATAAAAGCATTGAATGGGACAGTGGGTAATTCTTTTGAGAAAAACCATTATGAAGAGATAATAACAATAAATGTCCACGCACATGAAATATTACAAAGAAAATATTATAATTTGACATCAAAAACAATTATAGTGAGATGCTTTAGCTTAGTACTATGACAAATCAACATAAATCAAAGCAAATAAGCACAAATACTTGTGAACAATACAAATTTATCCTCACAAATAAAAAATATAAATTTTGTCAAATGTGTGAGAAATGTCTACAAAATTTAATCATATCCAAAGCCATACAAAAACCCTCAAGTCTTAAAAAAAATGGAAGCTGGAAGGGCCAGTTTACGTCTTTGGTCCAAGAATGAACAAAAATAAAAATTAATTAAGATTCCATTGTATCAATTTAGTTAAAGAGGAAATAAAATGCAATTAAAATGTTTTTAGAAAATAATTGAAATGAGAATAGAATATATCAAAATTTCTAGGATAGTCCAAAATAAATACTCAAAGGTAAGCTTACATCCCTAGACTATCATTTAAGAAAGATAAATGAATGAAATAAGCATTTTATTTAAGAAGTTAGAAAGTTTTTGGGCACCTGGGTGGCTCAGTCAATTAAGCTTCTGATTTCAGCTCAGGTCATGAAGTCGCAGTTTGTGAGTTCAAGCCCCGCATTGGGCTCTGGGCTGACAGCTCAGAGCCTAGAGCCTGCTTCTGATTCTGTGTCTCCCTCTCTCTCTGTTCCTCCCCCACTTGCTCTCTCTCTCTCTCTCTCTCAAAAATAAGTAAAAATTAAAAAAAAATTAACTTAGAAAGTTTTAAAGAAGGTAGCCCTAAGGAAGGCAAGAAAAAGGAAAGTAATAGATTAGTAAATGGAAAAAAAAATGTGAATAGATAGAAATTTGCAGGGATTTTTTTTTAATGGACCTATTTAGGAAATATAATTATTAAAAAGAAGGAAACATAAGCAAATATCAACAAAGGGCTGGATATATGGAGGCTTTCTAAGCTTGAAAGCATTATATAAAATTACACAATCTAGTAGATTGACCAATCATTTTAAAACATCTTTATGGCAAAATACGAAGCATATTAGAAGGCAAAGTGGGAAAATACTATACGTTTGATGCGCCAGACAAAAGTGTGACTAAGAAAGTGTGACTAGTAAGAAAGTGGTAATACTCTATTGGAAAAATACCAAAGAATCTATGACGTGTCCTACCTCATTAGAAACAAAGAAATAGAAATTAATATACCAAAACCTATATATCACTAAACAATAGGTTTTAAAAATTATAGTGTCTAGTGCTATTAAGGGGTATAATAAAATGTGTACAATATAGTTATTAAATTAGTTGAGGATCTAAAACCTCATACACATGCTAAATAGGAATAATAGCACGGAAAAAGAATTGGATGGAAATACAACAATGTACAGTAAAACTCATCTCTTGGCTGTGAGAATTTATAAGTTTTTGTTTTAGGCCATATAATTTCTGTTTGTCCCAAAAGTATACTCAAAATTACCCCTATTTTAAACTAAATAGGTAATTAAAATATATAATTTATGTATTGGTTAATAAAAAAGGCTGCATAAAAATGTGTCTACTATCTGATCTCAAGTACACAACGAAATATTTATAAAAAACAATAAAAAGTAGCACTCATAGGGGCGCCTGTGTGGCTCAGTCAGTGAAGCATCCAGCTCTTGTTTTTGGCTCAGTTCGTGATCTCACACTTTGTGAGTTCGAGCCCCACATCAGGCTCTGCACTGACGGTGTGGAGCCTGTCTGGGATTCTCTCTGTCTCCCTCCCTCTCTCTCTGCCCTGCTCATGCTCTCTTTTATTTCTCTCAAAATAAATAAATAAACTATTTTTTTTTTTTAGTGTAGCACTGATAATTAAAAAAAAAATTCTGGATCACTTGGTTAAGTAAATTTTTTTCTCCTTTACACATCTGCATACTCTTATTTTTTTCTTATGAGTATGTATTATCTTCATAATCAGAAAAAAGTTCAAATTTAAAAGATTAATGGGAATAAAATTGATTCAATTGTAATAACATGGTTTATAAATTTGAAGGCAATACTTCTGTAATTTGAGATGTGCCTATTTATAGCTTTTCCTCTATTAATAAAACTAACAAGAACTTATTTCTTAGAATCATGTAAGCGTGAATGACATTTAAGAGGCTTGATTTAATAGACATTTCTTAACTGTGTAATAAAACAGTAATTAAATAATTGTGCTCTGATTAGATCAAGTGTTCAAATACACTAATACAATAATATTTCTAGGTGCATTGTTGTTTATCCAGCAAAGGGATTGCATTATGTCAGTCTGTTTGGTTAATTCAATGTAAAATTCGTATCCCAGTTCTGTTGAGGTTGATATGAGATCAATCTGCTCTTCAATGGATAGCCCTGGGAAAATTACAGGATAAGGGGAAGAGCATGAATGAAGCCCTGCAGTTAACCTTTACATGACTGTGATGCTATAAAGCTAAATGATAACTCCGTAGTGGGTTGGATAACTCCGTAGCGAGAGGGAGAGGAAGAGGGAGAGCATGCATGGATGCAGGCACACATGTGTGCGCAGGGGAGGGACAGAGAGAGGGAGACAGAGAATCCCAAGCAGGTTCTGAGGAGGGGTTCAAACTCAGGAACCATGAGATCATCATCTGAGCCCAAATCAAGAGCCGGACTTAACTGACTGAGCCACCCAAGCGCCATAAAACCTTATTACCCTTATAGGCAGAAAGGTTTCTCTGCCTCTACATCACTAGATTTTGCTTGGGTATTATCACCAAGTTATCATCAAAAACAATCATGATGAAAAATCTGGGGATCAGGTTATGAGGGTAACAGCTAAATGAAGATTTTTGTTGGGAATATTTTCTTTTGTATGTGTTCAAATGAGTGCCCATTTTTTATTGGGTTGGTTGACTTTTTATTCTTGAGGTATAGTGATTCTTTATATGATTTGGATTCAAGCATTTTTTGTCACATACATTCATTACAGATATTTTCTCCTAGTCCATGCATGGCCTTTTTATTCTCTTGATAATGTCATTTGAAGATAGGAAGGTATCAATGTTGGTGAAGTTTGTTATATCTTTTTTTATGTTATCTTATCTAATAAATCTTTGCCTACTTTAGGATCATGAAATTTTCCTCTTCTGTTTTCTTCTAGAAAGTTTAGAGTTTTAGCTTTTACATTTAGGTCAGGTACATTTCAAATTAAATTTTGTGTATAATGTGATAGTGGGTTGAGGTTCATTAATTTCAACAGGGATACCCAGTTGTTTTAGCACATCTGTTGCAAAGCCTTTTTCCTTCATTGAATTGACATGTTTTCAAAAATTATTTGACAATATATGTATGATCTATTTATGGAATCTCTAATCTGTTCCATTGATTTGTAGGTTTATCATTATATCAATACAGTGTTATCATGATTGCTGTAGCTCTAAGTCTTGAAATCAGACAATGTATATCCTTCAGTTTTGTTCTTTTTCAAAATTTTGACTAGTCTAAATCCTTTTGCTTCTCATATAAATTTTAGAATCAGTTCATCAATAAAAAACATTGCTAAAAATTTGAGATTTCAGGGGCACCTGGGTAGCTCAGTTGGTCAAGCGTCCAACTTTGGCTCAGGTCATGATCTCATGGTTCATGAGTTCAAGTCCTACATTGGCTCTCTGCTGTCAGCACAGAGCCTGCTTTGGATCCTCTGCCCCCCTCTCTCTCTGCCCCTCCCCAACTCACTCTTTCTATCTCTCTCTCAAAAATAAATAAAAACATTTTAAAATTATTTTTAAAAACTCGAGATTTCATTGAATACATCGATTAATCTGGGGAAAATTAATTTTTTAACATTTTCAGTCTTCCATTTTTTAAAATGATCTATCATTCTTTTTATTCTTTTAATGTTAGTTAAACATTGTTAAATTCATAATTTTTAATTTTTTTTAATGTTTGTTCTTGAGACAGAGAGAGACATAGTGTGAACAAAGGAGGGCAGAGAGAGAGGGAGACACAGAATCTGAGCTGTCAGCACAGAGCGTGATGCAGGGCTGGAATCCATGAACTGTGAGATCATGACCTGAGCTGAAGTAGGATGTTTAACTGACTGAGCCACCCAGGCGCCCCAACATTATTCAATTTTTTTTTTTACATGATTGCTAAGTATAATTTAATGGTTATATCCAATCATGCCTTGTAAAAACAACAAAATGTCCCCTATCAAAACTACATTGTGATGTGAATACAGGCTTCTTATTTTTGATACAGCTCTAGAAAAAAATCGACACCAGATGCACATAAAAATAGTTTTAAGGCTTAATAAAAATACAGACTAATGAGAGCAGGATGCTAAGAGTTAATGAATCTTCTAAACACAGGCAGTTTCTAATGTATAGAGCATTTTCCAAATTTAAATGGCCACCGCCATTGGGCTCACAGGAGAAACTCCTCTCCTGTTTCTCCCAGTGACCAGACTACCAAGCACTCTAAACCCATTTCTACAGCCCCAGGGAGGGGAAGATAGGGAGAAGAGTAAGACAGGACATCTGTCTTTGCCCCACAGAGACTCTTGCTACAGTTCATGTTTGCCTCTGTTCCCACATCTCCACCTGAGACCGCTGCAAGTGAACAGAATTAGAGAGCTCTTCCTCTTGCTGGGTGGACAGTGAGGCCCGGGCAAAGCCTCAGGGGCCAGCACTATCATGTCAGGGTTCCTGGAAATCCAATTTAGAATTCACGAATCATTTTCTTGCATATTAAAAAGTAGAACAAAACATAGTCATAAATGGTAGTTCATTTCTACCATTAGAACATTGCATTAAGTTTAGCAAGTTAGTGTGTTTGGGCTTAAACCCTAACCACCATTTATGATACTCTCTAATGCAGGAAAAATACGCTCTGAATTCCAAACAACTTTCTTACAAATGGCCATTTGAAGAGTGGAGACAGGAAATACTTGAGAGAGTGGCATGGAACAAGTTTCTTGGCTTCCAGGTGAACAGGGCTGTTCAAAGGCAAGGAAATTCTCTTTGGTTAACAGAGTCATGTGTAGAGACGCTAATGTACCATGTGTAAGGGCTGAAGCTCAGCAGATGGCTCTTGCGGGCACTTAAGTGTCTAGGCCACTGTGAGTGTGACTAAACAAACTCAGCATTTTGCTTTTCAAAATTTTAACAATAATGCAGGTATCTTTAGCACCTGGCATTAGCTTTGTAGGCACTCATACCAATAGCCACCCCCATGTAAACTCTGTCCTCTGTTAACTGTTGGTCCAACATGAATGAAGTATAAGAACTAAGCCTGTAGCACTTAGGGGCCAACTGGGAGAAACTTCTGTCTGACAGGTTAGAGCACCATGACTCTGGCCAGCCCATTATTTTTCCTGGCAAGTATCGTGCAATTGGCCTGTTGAGATTTCATTGTTAAACTACTTAATCTTCTGGCCCAAGGTCTTCAGGTGTCTTCTGGAAACTGAATATGGTCCAGAGGTTCTGCAAAATTTTATAAAGAGCAGGAAAGCAAATTTTCTTCCTCTTTGCTATACCTGAGCAAATGACTTCTTCCTAGAAAGGTGTCAGAAACAGATCAGAGTCAACACTCACTTATGTAAAGAATAGCTCTTTAGATATTATTTAAGAGTCAAACCTAAGAACTCAAGGTTCTGGAGCATCTCTTTTTCCCACCATCAAAAGGAATAACGTAAGATACATGAAGGATATATATCTTATATGTATAACACCACTATCTGGATTCATGTGGACAGAGTTTTAAAGTTGCAGAAGTCAGAGGGCCTTCCAAAATTGTGAAAAGAGCTGACCACATCGTTGGTAATGGCAAAGACCTAGACTGGAAGCTGATGAGAAAAAAGAGAAACAGTTCACAGCAAAACCAGCCTCTGAATGAAAGGCAGAGATTCCTCGGTAAGCCCTGGCCAAGTTTTTAGGTGGCAGAAATGGAGCACTTCACAGGATGAGGGCACAAAATTTTTCCATAAAGCCAGAGACTGAGAACGACTTTTTGGTTTTTGTTGACACCTGCTAAAGACAAGCAACCGAGGTGTCTCTAGAAGTGGGTAGAGCAACACACTGTGGCTGACTGGAAAGGTGGCATCAGGGGCCCGCAGTGACAGTCCTGGGTAAGGAAACCATCTGGGAATGAACAGTGTGAGGATACCAAGGGTGTGCTATTAAGAGGCATTCTGTCTTTTACCATTAAGTATATTACCGTTAGATACTGAACACACACACACGCATATTTTAATGTTTTGGAAAAACAGATATTTTGTCAGTACAGTAAATGGTTTATGTATATGAACCCTTATTAGTATATATTTTTTTTAATTTTTTAAATGTTTTTTTATTTATTTTGAGACAGAAAGAGACAGGGCATGAGCAGGGGAGGGGCAGAGAGAGGGAGACACAGAATCTGAAGCAGGCTCCAGGCTCTGAGCTGTCAGCACAGAGCCCGATGCGGGGCTCAAACTCACGGACTGTGAGATCATAACCTGAGCTGAAGTCGGACGCTTAACCGACTGAGCCACCCAGGCGCCCCGCCTTGTTAGTGTATTTAAATATTACTTTTAAAGTATTACTGTCTATCAACTCAAACATCAAACTTTGAGCTTTTAAGAAATTAAGACATTAAAACTAGTATTTTGAAGAGGTGTGGCAGGAAGCATACCTGAAGGAGGTCATTCCCAAATCCTTTATTTGTGTTATTTTCATGTATTTTTAATTAACTTATTAATTTTTTGAGTGTGGTTGAAACGCAATGATGCTTTAGTTTCAAATGTGCAGCACAGTGAATAGATACGTTTAGGCATTATGCTGTGCTCACCACAAGCATAGCTACCATCTGTCACCATGCACTGCTATTACAGTATCATTGACTATATTCTTCATGCTGTGCTTTTTATTTCCATGACGTTATTCATTTCATAACTGGAACCCCACATCTGCCTCTCCCTTTCAACCATTTTTTCCATTCCTCCACATGTCTGTGCAGTTTTTAAATTAAAAAATAAACACATAGAATAGTTCTCTAAAAATTGAAATATTGAAGAATATCAACTGATAAAGACACTGCCTGGCAACACTATATTCCCGTGAAACATGACTATAGTAAGGAGTTTTGTAAGCTTATCTTCCAGATACGGATGCTCCTTATGAGATGTTGATTATCTCATTTGTTTTGATTATCTCATTGCATGAAGAAACTCACATTACTATCCTCATGTTGCCTGTACCCCAAATCCCCATCATGACGAGAAATCTTGGTGCAGCTATTACACAGTGCCATTGGGCCCATGGTGTCTCTTCCAAATTCACGGGCCTTCATCTCCACCATCAGCTTCATTTGTCACTTCTCCAGCCCCAACTCCAGGATGTTCTGATCTGACCCCATGAAGCCTACATTGAGTGATTCCTTTCCCTTTCTGCTTTTCAGTTTGTTTATAGATAAGAGAGGGGAGGGCTGGGAGCTAAACACAATGTTTACTAAAATATTGAAAATACAAATTCATGTCTTATATAGAATTGGTTCTGTATATATATTAACTTTAAAAACAAAGCAGGAGAAAAAAATAGTTCTGCTGAAGAGTCAGAAGCGTGTCAGGAATAATTCCATTATGGGAGACTCCTGACATTCAGGGAGTTGGCAAGCTCAGGCACTACTTTTGTACTTGAGAACAAAGAACGTAAATCCTTTTATAAAGTTAAGAATCCCTTTGTTCACAAAATAATCACATCCCATTTTATCTGTTTTGTAAGTTTGGATTTTTGTATTCTGGGTCTAGTTAAAGCCAAGCACACCCATGGTAAACACAAAAGTATACTGCTTTGTTCCACGGTACTTTTAAGCTTGCTGCTTCCTATGATCAAAATACAGGGCAGCATACAAATGCTTTCAGTGTATGTGGAAACTCTTAATGTGTATTAGCTAGATGGATTCCTTTCCAAGCTCATTTGCTAAGGAACCACTTCTTCACCCTACAGGATTCCACCACGCCCCCTTGTTAGCTTTCTGTCCTAATTATGCTTTCAGGACAACAAACTTTTTACCTTACCTTGAATTGCAGTCCTCTTTTGTTATCGCCATGCTGTTGCATTTTTTTTGCCTCCTGGAATGTCCTTTCTCTCCTCTCAACTGATTAAATCTTACCCAGTTCTTAAGATCTAATGCAAATGGTGTTTATCTCTGAAGGCTTCTCTGAATTGCTAGCTATTATTGAAAGTCCCCATAGCACTCTACACCCATTTTTATTCCAGAATTTACAAACAACAGCTTGGCTCTTCCTGTTGTTCATGTATGTTAACTAGACTAAGCAGGGGCATATCTAATTTGTTTTTATATTCTGACTACTAAGGACAAAGTAGATGCTTGAGAACTGCTGGCTGAGTGGCTAAGTGAGTGAATGAATGAATTTTTAATTTTCCTCTGTGCTGCTTTCTTGAACTCTCCCTGTTGCTCTAAATATTTTTTTTCCGCGGCCCTTAACACATTCTAACATACTACATGATTTTCTCATGTTTTATATTTTTTGTCAGTGTCTTCTCACTAAGCATGGTGTCTGTCTTTAGAATGTGTTAATATTTATTTAAAGAATTGATAAAATAAATAAATCCTGCCACATGTTCTCCTATCTAATCTCGTGTCTTTGATTTTTGTGATTTAGGAAGTAAGCTGAATTTACATATTATCCTTATTCCTAGTTTCCCAATAGCTTGACACCTTTGTCTGAAATTCCTCATCATCTGAATAGGATTCTTTAGGATAAAGTTTTGAGTTTCTGTTAAATATTTAACTCCCAGCTAAACATTCCCACCTTTTGTCAACCGTAATGACTTAGCCCAAATAAATTTATCAAATTGGCCCTCGTAGAAAATAAGTCAGGGAAAAGCATTAATTCATTCAACTGATATTTTATTAGCACTACCCATGTACCTTTGTTCACTAAGTGGGAAATGGTCACTACCTAACAGAGCTTAAATCTACTGCTGAGATCCTCAGACATTTGGTATTTGCAACATACTTACAAATGCTGGAATTTGCGTAGATTAAAAAACTTTAAAATGTTCATATACAATCATATATGTCTTACCATAGTGTAAGACTGCATCTCTATAAAAGTGTTCACAATTATCACATACTTCATTTGTCACCCCTTTAGTACCATGCTTCTGTTTTCTGAAAACTGTTTACTATCTACACTAAACTCTATTGTATAATAAAGAGGCTAAGTTCTCATACAACCTGGTAAACATTCTGCCTTTCCGTGATATTAGCTTGACCTCATAGTACAGTGCTTATCTCTTGCTCCCTTGCTTTCTATACCTCTTGCAAACTATTCAACAAATTGTTCTTTTATAAGCCAAAGCAAGAGCAGTTTAGTTACAAGAATAAATTTTATACTTTGATAAAAATCTGGGGGTACAGTGACTGAGAATTTCTGGTCTTGCACATTGCGCAAGTTTGCCGTGGGAAAACGAAATGGGAAAATGAAAATGTCTGTTTGATGTTTGATGGAAGGATGCGCAGCTAGTTGGCAGGGATTCAAGGGTTCTATGCAGTCAGCAGGCAGTGTGACGGCCCTAAGAATGGGCCCTCACCAAATAAAGAAAAACGGTGGTGCTATCAAAGACATAACACTTCTACCTCACAAACTAGTCCAGGTCAGCCCAAGTTCAGGACCTCCTGGCGTTCTGAGGTGCTGCTGACTCATGGTTATGGTAAATTTCATTCAACCTTAGCCTGGTATGCAACCATATGCCTATTGTCACATTCTGTTCCTCTGGATGCATGCATTCCCCAGGCAATCTTCCAGAACTAGAATAGTCTTTACTATCAAGCTTTCTCCCAAAAAGCACAAGCTCTTTTTATACCACCTCTTTTCCTTCTTCCTCCAGACAAGGCTCTAATTCCTTCCAGTAACCACTGCTTTTTGTCACATGCTACAATTTCCTGATGAACTACACATGTTTATACTCTGTTCCTTCCTAGTGTCCCTTACTTGCTGCTGAGTATAGATATCATGTTAATCAAGTTTCATTTTTTCTCCTAAATGTAGGGTGACATTTTACTCTTTCTCACAACGCCAGCTTTCCAATTCTAGTTGGCGGTAGTTTTTATTTTTTATTTTTTTCTTGTAGGTAAACTTGTATTTGATAGAAAATTTACAAATACTAAAGATTAGAAATACATGAATTGGGAATCATTATATAATTAACAAGTTAATAAGATATATCCCTAAAATACAAGGACTCATATCTTTGAAAGTAAAATATAGAAAAAGATGTAACAGGAAATTCTAAGCAAATCACAGTTTACCATATGCATAAGGAAACACACTCAAGAGTGTTCAAAGCAGGAACGTTCATAATAGGCCAATCAACAGGTGAATGGATAAATAAATCAAAATATGTTCATAACAAATACTCTAGAGTGAAAGAATAAGCACACCAACATGGATGAATCATAAGAACATGTTGTTTGGCAAAAGATAAAAATCGCTAAGAGGACATACATAGAATTATGTATTTATTTATAGGTAAAGTGATCACTATTGATTAAGAATATGAAGATATTGGTTAAACTGGAAAAAAGTTAAGGAAACAATTAATTTCAAACAATCAAATTTGTAGTTACCTAAGGATAGAGTGTGAAGGGATGTCGGTGTGATCACTGAGGGCACACAAAAAGTTCAAAGTATTGGCCATATTCCATGTTTAGAGCTGTGTAGAAGAATATTTGGATCTTCATTTTATTATTATCATTATGGTTCAATATATTATAAATACAATTTTGCATATATTTAATAATTAATAAAACAATTAAAAATCAAAATAACATCATACGAAAAGAAATGGGAAATATTAGGTTTAACTCATACTTAGCATAATGGCTAGACTACAACTTCTCATATGAACAGCTTCTTCTCGAGAAATTAATAGACCTTGGCTACTTTTTTGAGGGGTATAAAATCTGTAACTAATCTCAGATTTTCTGAAAATTGCCATGTGGCTTTCTAGCCTCATGTTCTATTAATAGCATAGTAATTAAATATTAATAACATTCATAAATGGTTAAACACATTTAATGGTGCAATTTGCTTAAGAATTTTTAGTTCAATGTATACATACAACATACTTTGAGAGGCATATCTTTGGTGTGTTGTGTATTTGCTTGCATGTTTATGTGAATCCTATTTCTCTATAAGACTCACAAAGAGATGTAGAAATCTAGGAATCAACTCTGACTTCCCTGTCTCTGATTTTTTTTTCACTCTCCTTCCCACATCACATTTACTTTTACCCTCTCCTCTGCGTGCTCAGTGTCTCTACTTTGGCTCAGACGCTCCTCACCTCCTGTTTTTACTATTTTAATACCTTTATAGTTGTTTTCCCTGCCCCAGCTCTTTCTGCCAATTCAACTTCCACAGAACCTACAGGCTAATATTTCTAAAACACAAATCTTGTCCTAAATTCCTAATTTCCTACAGAGTAAAACCGAAACTCCCCAGAATGAAATGAAAGTCTTAAAAATCCATGTGCAGCCTATTTTTCTAGCCTTATACATACCTTATGTTTCAGTTTCATCAAGCTATTTCTACTTTCTCTTATGTATGTGATTTTTCCCTCTTGGTAAATCAATTGCTATTTGTACACTTTTAATGAACCTGCATCTACTGTCTAAAACTTGTCTTTATTGTTACCTCCTCTGTCCTCATCCCTTCTGATCTTATTCTATCCTCTGGCACATTTAGGGACTTTCTCTTTTGTACTTCCTTAATATGTAGGGCATATTTCTGTGACCGTATTTTTAATTATACAGTGGACAAGCTCCTTTGTTTGTCTCTTCTTCCAGGCTCTGTTCACCTCAAGAAAAGAGACTGAAAGTTATTTCTCCTTGTATTCCTGGGTCTAAAACATTATCTGGAAAACAGTTTTGTTGAATAAGTAGGAGAATCAACATGAGGAAACCATCGAAGAGGGAAAATATAGATGCAGAACTTGGGCTAAAGATGGGAAGAAAGAGAAAGATCCAGAGTTTCAAGCTAGGAAGTAAGAAAATTAACCAAAGAACCTAGTAAAAGATTTCATTCACTCAGAGTGAGGCATTCTTCACCATGTACCATCAACCTTAATCAAGTAAAACACTAAGGAAAAAAAAATCATTAAACAATGAGAGTGAGTCCCGCAATTGATTGTTAAAGAAAGAAATAGAAAAGAAAAGAGAAAGACTACATTTTTGGTGTCCTGAACCCATGTCCAGAAAATGCCAAGCAAATATTTTGGGAAGGAGAAAACCAGTGCACATAGGTGCAGAATCTTCTTGGTGGGCAAATACGAACTGTGTGATGAAATGTTTGATCAAAAGTTTATTTGAAATGTTGGTGTTCTACTAGACTCAGGAAAGGTTTCTATTCCAAACATTTGCTTTTTGTCCTTGTGAAAGAGAGTTCAGTGAATCCAATTAACTGAGCAGAAAAGACTACCTACGGCCAAATGCACTCCTTTATTCCTTCCCAGAGGGCACTATGTTGTTTAAACTTACTCTGGCATTCCAGCATTTGTCTCGGCTTCTCAGAAATCAGCTAGACTATCTGTGCTTTTCTGGGAGAAAAAAAATAAAGGGAGCAGCGATGGCTTGTGGTGGGTTGTGTAAACTATGCGGAGGTCTAACACCGTAGCCTGCTCTCTGACAGCATTGTTAGCTGCCATTTTACGCGAGCCCTCCTGATGCCAGGCACTGTGCAAAGCCCTTCGCATACATTTATGATCTCATTTAACTGTCACAACAGTACTAGAAGGAACATTTTTGTCCCCATTGAACAGAAAGAAGAAAAAAAAAAAAAGCAGAGTCTCAAAGAGCTTGCTGTAAGGTCACATAATACCACCAGTTAAGCCAAGACTTAAAACATAAGCTTTCTTAGTTGCAAGATACAACAGCAAAGAAATTCAAGACACCCAAATACTGTATGGGACATGCTTACACCAAAAAATGAGCCATTGTTTACCTTAAATTCAAATTCATTTGAGTGTCCTGTATTTTTGGTAACCTTAGTTGGAGCGGGTCTAACCCCTCAAACATGTGGCCACCCAGCTGACTGCTTTGGCAGATGATGCCAAGGATATCCCCGTGAGAGCAAATTGACAAAGTACAGACCAAACACATGCAGGTACAGGTTTTGTTTTTGTTTTTGTTTTTTTAATTAGCTCCAGATTTCACAAAGAGTTGCATGGGTTCCATGTGCCAGATGCCACAACTTACACAGAGCCCAACTACCTGTGAGGCTGGGATTAGGATTTTGGACTAAGGACACTGAAGCACAAAGTCACATCCAGCTATGAATTTGATGAAGCTTAAGCTCCAAGGCTTCTCACTTGCATGGGCCTGTAGTTCCAATTTTATATTCTTTTTCTTATAGCAGACGCTATACATTATATAAACTTCAGATCCCAAAACTTAGGTCTATTCCATGCAAAGAGTTTACGTCAGAACCAAAATTCAAAGCCAAAATTTTCCCCTCCCTGTGTTTCCCCCGCCCCGTCCCCCATTTTTAAGATACTTGCTTGAAACTCCTTAGAACTGGTCCTTATACCTAAAGAGTGCTCAATGCATGTTTGGTAAATGGATGAATGAACAAATGAATGAATATATAGCAGATTTGTGAAAATCAATTAGACAATTCATGCTCTTAAACACAGAATTGGGAACTTGGTTATTCACATTGTTGTACAAGTCTGACCACTTGACTTTTTCCTTCATATTGCCCCATGTTTTCTCTCTGGAGAGAAGTGCATTTATTTAACAGTATCTATATCTGTCACCAGGGATAGGAATCAGGGACAGGACTTCCCTTAATTTCTCAGGCTTAGTAGAATTGTAAGGTGGTCCCAGAGCTTGCCTTTGTGAGGCTACTCTTTCCATTATTTAAGTGAGGGTGTCTCAGCATGGCTTTATTGTAATTGTATTTGTTCCTATTATGTTATAAGGGGGTTGTCCCAGCTGTTTTTACCTTATTAGACTGTTCATAAGGCTGCCTATCTTTTGCCTGGTTACTCTTAACTAATTGAACGCTTGGGATAAAACGGACTCTGGGCGTATTTCTCACCCAGTTAATTACTTTCCTGCTCATTGGGATAATTGCATGTTTTGTCTGACCTAGAAAAAGGACACCCAAATCAATAGTAGGGAGACTGGAGAGACAGGGAACAGGTTAGGCATGGGATGCTTATTCTTACATGTACTCAATAGCCATGCGGCCTACCACAGAAGCAAAACTCCATACTGAAGGTCCTGAAGCGACACACGACACCTCTGTTATGAATCCTCCCAGTACCACAATATGACATTATGATAAAGCAATATCCTGACAGGGCGTATAGCTATAAATGGTAGTGTTGGAACTTAGACTGTATGTGATTCTAAGTCTTTGTCTTGTACAAAAAAATTGTCAGAATCCTATCACTTTTTTATATTGAACTATTTTTATTCATTGATATTAAAATTTATTTATGCACACATAGTGCATTTGTAAAATATAGAAAATTACTGAGAAAAATTAAAAATCAGTTGTATTGTGATAGCTGCTGCCACTTTATATGTATGTTGTTTTCTGGTATTTTCACACATACATATGAACTCTTTTTTTCATTTTTTTAAAGATTTCATTTCATTTTATTTTGTTGTTTGTTAATGAGAGAGAGAAAGAGAGACAGAGACAGAGATGGGGGGAAGGGAGGAGCAAAGGGGGAGGGAGAGAAAATCTTTTTTTCTTATTTTTTTTTTAAGTTTATTTATTTGTGACAGAGAGAGAGAGAGAGAGAGAGAGAGAGAGAGAGAGAGAGCTAGGGAGGGGCAGAGAGAGATGGAGACACAGAATCCAAAGTAGGCTCCAGGCTCTGAGCTGTCAGCACAGAGCCCAACGCAGGGCTCAAACTCACAAACCGTGAGATCATGACCTGGGCTGAAGTTGGATGCTTAACCAACTGAGCTGAATGAGAGAGATCTTAAGTAGGTTCCACACCCAACACAGAGCCTGATGCAGGCTTGATCTCGTGATAGTGAGATCATGACCTGAGCTGAAATTAAGAGTTGGACACTTAACTAACTGAGTCACCCAGGTGCCCCACATGAGCTTTTTCTTTTTGAGTAGGGTTGAAATCACATATTCTATAGAAGTAATTATATTTTTTTTAGGAATTGTTTTGCACATTATGCCTGCTAGAACTTAACAAATAAGCAGGGGGATGCCTGGATAGCTTAGTCGGTTGAGTGTCCGACTCTTGATTCTGGCTCAGGTCATGATCTCACAGTTTGTGAGTTTGAGCTCCACATCAGGCTCAGCACTAATGGTGAGGAGCCTTCTTGGAAATCTCACTCTCTCCCTCTCCCTGCCTCTCCCGTGCATGCTCTCTCTCTCTGTCTCAAAATAAAGAAATAAACTTTAAAAGAAAAAGAAGCAGGAAATTAGTCTATAAATAGGCTATAAAGAAACTCATTAATAAACATCATATTTATATTTATAGTATTTATTGCAATCCTCTGAACTTAGGTCTCTAATGATTTTTATTTAGTAGTATCTATAGATAAAAGAAAATATTGAAGTATTTTATAGGAATGTCTGAGTTCAATGTCTTTAATTTCCTTACATTAACTAAATTCAAAATATTACATATTTTGATAATAAAGATACATTCAGAGAATCGGGTGTTACCCAACCTATAAACAACTATCTATCACATTAGATGCATAATCTAGACCCGTAATAAATATGATTATTGTTGTTTTCCAATTGTTAGTATTCATTCGGAAATCTGTTAATGCACTAAAAATATATATAATGAATGACTCAGTTTAGAATGGTCCAAAAGTCTGTTAACTAAAACATTTGCTGTGAATGGACTTTTTTTTTTTTTAATTTTTTTTTTTTTTCAACGTTTATTTATTTTTGGGACAGAGAGAGACAGAGCATGAACAGGGGAGGGGCAGAGAGAGAGGGAGACACAGAATCGGAAACAGGCTCCAGGCTCTGAGCCATCAGCCCAGAGCCCGACACGGGGCTCAAACTCACGGACCGCGAGATGGTGACCTGGCTGAAGTCGGACGCTTAACTGACTGTGCCACCGAGGCACCCCTGCTGTGAATGGACTTTTAATCTGATACATCTAGCTTTTTTTTTTCTTAATGTTTGACGACCTAGAGCCTATAATTTGAGAACTTATAGACAAGGTTCCCATAATGGGCTCAAGGCTTTCTACTGGGCTTTTGAGTCTCCAAATTCACACAATTTTTTTTAAGTTTATTTATTTATTTATTTTTTTACTAATTTCTACACACCATGTGAGACTCAAACCCATGACCCTGAGATCAAGAGTCACATGCTCTTCCAACTGAGCCAGCTAGGCACCCTGAAATTCACATAGTTTTTAAACAATAAACTATGGTATGTCCTTAATTAAGGATAATACCAAAGATAACTTTTCCACATCCTGGAACTCATGTGAATTTGACAAGATTTGCAAACTTTCTCTCAAAATTGGTGGAAAGTAGGAGGAAGGCAATGAGGTTTCTTTACCACTGCTGTTTCCTACTGTGATTACTCTTGTTGGCATGAGTCTTGACAGAAGTTCTGGCAGCCGCTCCAGTCAGAAACCAGTGGCTGCTTGCTACCATGTGTAGATCTACATTAGGTTACAGAATAGCATCAATATCATGAGTGAAATATGTGTTATAGTAATCTCCTGCTTCTTTGACAAGCATTTGAAAGCCATACCTAATTATTGGACCTTGACCAAGATAAACTACCAGTTTCCTAATATGTAGTAATTTTCATAGGAACACATTTAGCCTCCTCATCTACATGGCTAGACTGTGGATATTTTCATTACTTTTATTTTAATTCCTCCATCCTCTTACTCTTTAAATGTTAAAAAAATATTTGGTTTAAATGAATTACATATATGCAACAAAGTTATTGAAAACTATATGAAGATACAATCATAAGAAAAAAGGGAAGCGTAGTTTATAGTTAAAAGAAATATTGACAGTGATTTCACATTAAATTTGGCTCTCAGCAGCCTAGCAGTCAAGACAAAAGTAGAAACACAAAATGTTCTTTGATCTTTTGTATATCATAGAATAAAATATATTAATTACTCAGGATTGACAAACATTTCCTAGTGCAAATGACTATTTAGAGTTTATTGCAAGAGACTTTAATGAAAGGACCATAATTGAATTTTTTTTAATGACCACTTTACAGAAAATGCCAAATCTATCCTTAAGTACTTTTTTTTTTTTTTCCAATTGGTCCTCAGGTGCAGTCTTGAGTTAATTATACTCCTAGTTAATGGTATATGATTTTTTTTTATGTTTTAGCATTAAAAATATCAGGAATATATCTCAATGAGGAAGGTTCTAGGGTAGCATGTAGCTTGCTGATGATGTAAATTAATAGAGGTCTGAAGAGAAACACAGAGAAAAATCTTTCATAGATAAAATTAGATTTATATTTGTTACTCCAGTGGTCCTTATGCTGGAATATGCTTTCCCCTGAGAGTCCATTAAGACTTTCCACTAGGCACTCAGGCAGGAATAATTTTAAGGAAATCCATTTCCAAATCTTCAACTGCCATATGTATAGTTTCCTAGAATTGATGTGCCTGACAATTTGCCAGTGGTCAATGCATCATGCTAGAAGCTTCCTGTCTATTCTCCTTTCCTGATTTCTTTTTTCATAATTGCTTTTCTCTCACTTTACAAAAGAAAGTCATAGATTTCACACAAAGGGAATCTATACGGTACATTAGCTCTGGGTGAGGGCCCAATCAAAAGGATAATTTAAATGATACTAATGACTAGAAAATAATTTCTTTTGCCAATCAGGTGGCTTCTAATTTCTTGCTTTCAATAAAATTGAATAAAGAACTAATCTAGTAATTAGATCACTACAGATATATTTTTAATGAGTGATCAATATGTGATTTTTGTCTTCAGACTTGAAAGGAATTCAATGAATTGAGCTTCTTTCCCATAGTGAAACTCCTTTCATTCCCATCTATTTATATGAGAACAAGTTATCTCAATAAATATGTCTATAAAAACTAAAAAAAATAGAATTGATATTGAAACCTGCTTTATTTTAGAAGAGAGTACAAACTAATTGAAACAAAACAAGAGCCTCCATGATCTATTTCACTAAGAAATGAATTTCTATTAACATTTTACCTATTGTCCTTAATGATTATATATTAAAATTGGTAATACATTTGTTTTGCTTTGGTCAACATAAAGGACCATAGAATATTATAAACAAATACATTTGTTTGTACATATTTGCTACAGTTAAGTACTATAGAATTATCTGGAAAAGATTTTTATACACTAAACTAATTTTATATAAGGATACAATTTTATGGGGAAGTGGGTACAAGAGCAAGATGAAAAAGTAACGATGGTAGATTTTTAAAGATTAACATGTTCATTTTTTTCTTAGTAGATGATCGTGGGCATCAAATCACCATGATAATTATATTAATTATAAAAACATGCAAAATAGTCATCTAACATTTTTGTTTTAAACGTTAATATTTAAAAAAAAACATCAGCTCTTACACAGATTTAAAACTATTTAAAGCTAAAATTATAGAAAACTTTGGATGTCAACTTAAAATATGCCAGACGATTCATAGTTTTTCAAAATTATTTTAGTGAATATAAATAAAATGTTAGAAAGCTGCTATATTTTCTACCTTATGTAGATTTCATTTCTTTCACCCAGGCTCTTGATGAAGGAAAGATGATAGGAAGTGCAAGACCCTTTTATCTCAATGGTACCAACAGTTCTGGAATTCTGTGACCTTAACTGACATACTCTATAATGCTTAAAAAGCCCAATCAGGGCCAGGAAACAAGGTCACCAAACCTTGGCATAAGATAAGCAAATGTCTCTCCTAACAAAGAAACAATAGATCCTCCCAAGAACAACAGAGTTTGATCAAAAACTCATATGATTTTTGTTTTGTGTCTATGGTGGGTAGAGTCTTTCCTGTTTTTCCAAACCATGTTGTCTTTCTATTGTACACCCATCCCACTCCCAAAGTCATAGGTTATTTATTTAAAATGCATATTATTTTTCCTTAAATTCTGGCCCTTCGACATACACTAGTGAAATTTCTGAACTCCAAAAATAAAGTTTTACAGGAGCTGCCGCACTAAAAGAGCAAATAACCTCTTCAGTGCTTGCATTCCAAATGAGGGCACTATTTGTTTTTCCCTGGTCCTGTGTTCACTGGTCCTGGTCCTATGTATTGCTGCATTTCTTTCTATAGCTCTTTGAAGCATCTAGCCTGCCCCCAGAATCTTGTGGTTTTCTGGAGTCAGTGTAGTAAAGCAGAAAATAATTCAGTCCCAAGGAAGATAGTTAACAGACTTCGACACTGCTGAGATAGGTAAACATGGATAACTTACTGTTCTTTACAGGACTTTGTATCATCAACTATAAAATAAGAAGATTAGACTAGATACTACAAAACTTTCTTCATGCCTTAAAAGTCTGTGACTAAGTGTGGGAACTTTTTAGGATGATGAAATGTTGTATTCATGAATATTGTCTACATTGCAGACATTGTACAGTTGTCTACACTGGTAAACAGTTGTCTACACAAGGTAAACACTGGTGAATTTTATTGTAATAAAGATGACAAAAATGTAGGACTTTCAGAAATAACAACAGTAACATTTACTGAGTGTTATGTGTTACCTGCTAATGTCTTTACATGTATTGTTTCATCAACTTATATGTACTCTATACGTATATAGAAATTTGATTTATAAATACTCTATATTGATATAGAAATTTGATTCAATTTTTATCCTGATTCTAGTGGGAGATAACACAGTGATCTAAAGATACTTAGTGACTTGCCCAAAGTTACACACGTAGCAAGGGGCAAAAGCAGAACTCAAATACATTTCTGTCAATTCCAAAGTCTTTGCTTAAATAATTTCTTTATTATTGGAGAAAAGCTGGAGACCGAGGTGTGTAAACTGAGCCACTCCCTCCCAGATCTACATAGCAGAAAGAAAACAGAAGATTTTTTTTTTTTTTTTTTTTTTTAATGCCTAGCAGTGGTTAGTGAGGGTTTCTAGGATTATTCTGATATCCACCACAGGCCTGGAGATTCCATACCTTTTTTTGTGAACTCAAGAGCACTACTACTTACATGGAAAAATGCAGAAAGAAAACGGAACAAAATTACAACAAAGAAATTTATGTTTTTGGTGTTGATGTACTACAGGTTTTAATTTAAGATGCACTCAACTGATTGTAAATCGTCGGGTACACACAGAATCTTAAGGGAATGCTAAACTTTGCCATCTACCTAACCCGAGTAGTGTCAGATTCCCTTATAAATCAATCCCACAATGTGTGCTTTTGTTACAATATGTGCTGTATCAGGTGATTTTTGGAGGAAGAGAATTTCGTATAATCAGCAAAGTTACTTGTGACCTTATTTTAAGTAACGGTAAATAAACATGTCTACACCTATAGAGAAGAAGGCTTGGTTAACAAGATCGAGTTAAAAAAGAAGTGGCTATTGTTTTTTGTTTTTTGGTTTTTGTTTCAAAAAATTCTTTATTGCAGCCCATATTGTTTTGGGTATAATTAAAGGCCTTTTTGAAGAAAGATGCAATTATACTATGTGTATTTTCATGATACACGGCAAGAAGTAATGACTGAAATATTTTCTGTCTCCAAATCAACATGAAAGCTGCCTTCATTGGGGGAACTGATTGGTAGTATCTAGAGGGATATGCCTAGATATTAAAGATTGATACCGGGAGCCTTTAGTCTTTCCCAAGAGAACATTAACAGCATTTGAGGTCTAAAAGTCATACCCTCAGTAATTTTGCCTGAGAAATTATCATTGGATTTCTTTGGGTCATTGATTCTACTAATGTACAAGTAATAGATGCTCTCTGCTTCTGCCTTTGAGATCTAATTATGCCCATTCTTACGAATTAAAAGTTAGTAGTTATTTTATGTTCAGAAATCTCTTGAATGTGCTTTCAGATTGGGATTTTCTAGAAGATTTAAGTGGTAACATTAAAAAATATGTTTAGAATTATTACAGGTTATCTTTTTTGCAGTAGAGGGGTGAGGAAGCTATCAAAATTAAGATTAATTTACATAAGGGGAAATAAACTGCATCCCATTATTTTCCAGTCTTTGGTGTCATCTGGGCTAAAAACCACCCAGAGATATTTGTAAGGCACATTCCTACCCTAGGCTTGCTTTTGAATTGAGCCGTATTTTTGTGTGCAGAAGTAGCATGCATTATAAATAATTATAACATGTAAATTGTCGGTTTATTTTCAAGTGTAGCTGATTTGACTTAAATGGGAATTCTGTAGCTATTTAGTAATTAGGAATGATAGGTCTCTGCAATTCATAATTGGACCCAAAACAGGTGTGTTTTCTTTCTTTCTTTTTTCTTTCTTTCTTTCTTTCTTTCTTTTTTTCTTTCTTTCTTTCCTTTTTTTATTTTTTAAATTAGAAGTGTTCTCAGCTTTAGCAGAAGAACACATTTACCAGTGTCTGTGATCTAATGAAAACTTTAGCTGAATTTGAGAGACAGGAAGTTTGTATTTTTTTGTTACATTTTCAGAAAGTATTTTTATGGAACAAATGAAAAGATCTGCATTCTAATTAGTGTGTGCGTGATTTGAGGCTTTGACCAGTTAGCCAGTTAGAGGTGATGGCTTAAATGGGCATTAAAGGATATTAATAAGAGAATTAAAAGGAAATAACTGATACAACTGTGTGTAAGCCATTATTCCAGAACATAAAAAAACACACAAAGATATGCATGCAAAATTGGGCTATTCATATTATGAACTAAAAATTAACATATAATAAAAGCTATATCTTATTTCACCATCAGAATCAAAGTAATGATGGGTCATAATTTATTTGGGACCATTAGTGACCATATGAGTCTAAGAATTTTGTAATCCTAACAAGATAAGAAGCTATTAACAGATGGCCCACAGCAATTTCCCAACTGAAAATGTCAATTCAAAAACAGTTTGAATGGAGTATGTGCTTCCGACTACATTCTCAAAGTAGCATATGCTTAAAATGATTTACAGACTGCAAAACAGAATCAAGAGGAAGGTTATCACAAATTGGACCTATCAAGAGGATTCTGCCATCTCATTAGGGTGCACTATCTTGGACTTAATACCAGCAGGCTTATGGGGCTGTTCCCAAGAATGACCACAAAAACAGAATAGTCTGCAACAGTGTTAACAACTCAGACAAAGATTTCTTTCTTCTTGTAAAGGAATGCAAGGTAAAAAGCCCTTGTTTTACATGAAATAATGAATTAGGAAACAGTGACCTGAACTAAAGATGTTTACTGGAAGATTGTAGCAATTAGTCAGATGCTGGATCATTCCTTTTCTTCTTTTGCTTCATTATGTACCCAAATTGTCTTATGGATGATGTGTAATGTCTGTTTTAAAAGTTGCCTTTAGTTAGCTATCTGCCGGGTTTATGTCTGGAATTTTACTGTGAGTTTGAATTCATTCTATTTTAAAGTTTACTTTAACTTTTCCTTTTTGAAAAATAAACGCAGGTTTAGTGGAAATATTCTGGGTATGGAGTAAAGTAGAAGAAAGAAGGAAAAAAAAACACATAGGATCTTTCTCCTCAGTGATTAACATTTTAATGCCCTGTGTGGCTTGGATGACTCTGAGAAATCCCCTGGTATTATTACCGTGTTGCACAAATACAGACTCTAAGGTGATTAGGTGTACATCCACATATGCAACATAATGACCACAGTACTGAAGAAAGGTACAGGGGCTGTAGGCACTACTACAGGAAACTGAAAGGATCACTCTGTGAGCCACCCCATTTACTGACAGCTTTCTTAAGGGGAAGATGCTGGAACAAGAGCAAGACCACTCCTGGGCCTTTTTAAACCCAACTACATTGCTTTTCTAGGCAAAACTGCTTTTTTTTTTTTTTTTTTTTTTTTTTAAATAGCACATACCTTTGCAATTTTATCCTAATTCCTTTTACCATGTTTGGCATTTACATTCTAGCTGTTTAAGTTAGGATCCTTGAGCTCTTCATAGGAATGTGCCTTCATTCTGGTTTGCAATGCTAATGATAGGAGAGGTCTGAATCAAGTTCCACATAGGAAAACTCAAGAATTAACTAATTTGGATCACAGCCCTATTATAAACTTACTAAGATCTTATCATGATAACATGTTAGGTGAAACTTTCTTCTTCCCTTTTCAGTTGCCTCTTTATAAAACGTCTATTTCTTTTTAAGCACAAGAAATATAGTAGCCTTAGAGAAACTCCTAATAATTCTGCTAATACCGAACATAACTCCCAAGATAAGGAAGGTTTATTCAAGAACTCCAAAAAGCCCATTTTTTCCAGACAACAGATACATATAGTTTTGTATTAAACATAAGCCCTGATAGCATTCTTGTTATTAAAAATTGAAGTGCACTGTGCACTAATCTGTTTATATTGGGTCTTTATCAGACTACACACCTTAGTCAATGTCAGAATTCAGAAAGGAAAACCTAATATTGATTTTGAAGCCTACCACTGAGAGACTAAGGGCTTAAATAACCTTCTAGTGACATTTTCCATGTCAAGATTTAAGAAAGAAGAGAACAAAGGTCACTTTGATAACTTACTTGATTGAATTACTTGGCTGAGCCCAGAGTATATGAACACATTTATGAATATTTTTCCATGATAGACAAAACGGATAATCCTCAGATCTGTTTTGAAAAATGGTTCTCCATTTTTTTTTTTAGCTCCCAACTCAAGAATCAGTCTATTTCTTAAAGAAATTTTTCTCTTGACATTTCTGCCTTCAATGCATCATGCTTCTATTCATATATATTTGTGTCTGTCCTTTTAACAGCTATGCCATCTGCAATCAAGTATCTGATTTGATTTTCTTCAAAGATCTGATCTCAGATACCTTATCTTCACAGCAGGCAATTTTTATGTAAAACACTGGTATCAACTCTAATGGATCTGATGACAGTTTTAAAACCTTTCTACATTAATGACCTTTCCATTGTATTTAAGTGTCATGTCTCTTATATGCTGTGATGAATGTGACACTGCCATTATAATGTCCTAAGTAACCACTCTGAATGGGACACTATCCATTCTTCAAAATTGTAATTGCCTGATGCAATATATCATTACAATTTATGACTTCCAGGGGAAAAATATCCCTTTAACTTAGATGATTGTTCAGTTATAAATGTGTGATTATGTGGTTACTTTGCTATTGGAATATATTTAGAAAAGATAGACCTTAGAGTAAGAACTGGTCCTGATAGGGTTATTAGAATTCCATGTATTGATGCACACATGAAATCTCCATTTTTTTGGGGGGGGGGTGTGACAATGTGGGGCAGGCGACATGGTGGTTACCAGCTTATTGTCAAATATCCAGAACCAAATTTAACAACACTAAATCAAACAATTTATTGGGTTATACTTGCAATACCATAAACTGCAAGCATTTAATGTGTACAATTTGATCAATATTGATCTATGTACATACCCATGAAACCACCACCACAATCATACCCTCAACATACATCTCACACTTTAAATGAAAACTTAACTCCGTGTAAATCATAGCCCAATGATATTAGCTGTAGGTGTTTTGAAGATGCCCTTTATTAGTTAAAGGAATTTCTATTCATAGTTTACTGGGAGTTTTTATTATAAACAGATGTTGAATTTTGCAATATTTTGTTGATATTTTTGCATCTATTGACATGAGCATGTTTTTTTTTTTTCTTAGTTTAATGTGGCAAATTACATGTAGTGATTTTTAAATGTTGAACAAGACTAGTATTCTTGGGATAAATACCACTTGAGCATGATGTATTATCCTTATCCTTGATGTATTATTCTTTTTATTTATTGGTATAATTAATATTTTTCTTCCTTATGACGGCTATGTGTGGCTTCTTATTGGAGTATTGCTGTCCTTATAAAATGAATTTTGAAGTATTTCCTTTTCTTCTATTTTCTGGAGGAGACTGTAAAGACTTGGAGCTGTTTCTTCTCTAAATGTTAGATTTTCCAGTGAAACTGTCTGGGCATTCAGTTTTTCTCTTTTGGTAGATTTTAAATAGAAATTCAATTTCTTTAGATATGTAACCATTTATGTTATCTATTTCTTCAAATAGAAGTTTTCTTAGTTTGCCTTTTTCAAGGAACTGGTCCATTTTATATAAGTTGTCAAGTTGATTGGGGTAGTGTTCATAGTAAGTGTTTCTTATTTTGCTTTTGACGTCTATGGTAGGAGCAGGATGTCCCCTCTTTAAATGTTGCTATTAGTCATTTGTGTCATCCCTCTTTCATCAGCTGGATAGAGGTCTATCAATTTCATTCATCTTTTCAAAGATTGACATTTTGGTTTCATTAAATATCTCTGTTTTTTTGTTTTTGTTTGTTTTGTTTGCTTGCTTTAATTTCTGCTCTGATTATTTTTCTGTTTTACTTCTGGTTGTGTCTTCTTTCTCAGGTACTTAAGGTATAAGTTTGGGCTAGTGATTTTCTATCCTTCTTCTCTTTGGATATAAGTATTTAGTGCTATACATTTCCCTCTAAACACTGCTTTAGCTGCAACCCACAGATACTGCTATGTTGTATTTTTATATTTATTTAGTTTAAGATATTTTTAAATTTCATTTGAGACTTCCTCTTTTATTCATGGGTTATTTAGAGTTGTGTTTTCAAATATCCAAATATTTAGGGATTTTCTGGGTATTGTCCTGTTCACAGTATTATTTTAATATCTTTATGGCTAGAGAACATACTTTGTATGACTTGAATCTTTTAGAATTTGTTGAAATTTGTTTTATTTCCCAGAATAAGGTCTAACTTGATATATATGTATAAATATATATATTAATATATAAATATATATCATAATATATATTAAAGTTTATTTTGAGAGAGAGTGTGAGTGGGGGAGGGGCAGAGAGTGAGGGAGAGAAAGAGAATCTCAAGCAGGCTCTGCATTGTCAGCACAGAGCCTGACATAAGGCTTAAACTCACGAACCATGAAATCATGATCCAAGCAGAAACCAAGAGTCAGACGCCTAACCAACTGAGCCACCCAGTGCCCTTGTATCCTCATTTTTAAAATAAGTTTTGTGAAAGTGTCAGTTACCCTGAAGTGCAAAAGTTAATTATTTAAAAATAATAAATTGCATTTAAGATAAGTGCATATAAACAGAGAAATGAGGAAGGAAAGAAGGAAAAGAAAAACAGAATAATGTTCATAGATCATTCCAGCAGTAAATAAAGCGTGACTTTGAATATGTAAGTTGTTTGTTACAGAATTTTGGAGGACGAAGGATAACTGAAACATTGCCTCTAACAGGCATGCCTTGCCCTCCCAGTTCCTAAACTCACCAAAGGTACCATTGGCCCTTCATTTTCACCACCTAATCATATAGGTCTAAAACTTCAAGGTCAGGTAAACAAATGTGGCATTTATTTAAGGATTATTTTACTTCTTTTTTTTTTAATGTTTATTCATTTTTTGAGAGAGAGAGAGAGAGAGAGAGCAAGCGAGCATATGTGGGGGAAAGGCAGAGAGAAGGGGACACAGAATCTGAAGCAGGCTCCAGGCACTGGCTGTCGGCACAGAGCCCTCCCGACCTGGGGCTCAAACCTGTGAACCGCCAGGTCATCACCTGAGCCAAAGTTGGAGGCTTAACTGACTGAACCACCCAGGCACCCCTATTTCACTTCTTTTTAAAAAAAAAAAAAATTTAATGTTTATTTATTTTTGAGAAAGAGAGAGACGGAGCATGAGTTGGGGAGGGGCAGAGAGAGGGAGACAAAGAATCCAAAGCAGGCTCCAGGCTCTAAGCTGTCAGCACAGAGCCGGAGGCGGGGCTCGAATCCACGGACCGCGGGATCGTGACCTGAGCTGTAAGCCAGACGCTTAATCGACCGAGTCACCCAGGCGTCCAACCCCTATTTCACTTCTTACTGTTAGCCAATAACTCAAAAAACTGTCACATTCCAAAATATACTATGGACGACTACCTCTAGATTTGTGAAAATATCGGGTCAATAATTCACACAGTTTTCATCAAAGACCATAATATATACTTCTCCTTTTGTTAATTATGTGTATAATTGGCTCAAGCATCTATTGTGTTTCTCTAATGGAGACATGCTCTGACATTCGTGTTGCAGGTCTCAAGAGTTATTCCCTCTCTCGTGTCCTTATAAGCCTTCCTACCAGTGTTGAAAAGCATTTTAACTGAGGCGTAGAATTTTCCTACCACTTTTTGGCTATGAGAATTGTCTTAGAAGAAAAAGTGGTGAGGGGCGCCTGGGTGGCGCAGTCGGTTAAGCGTCCGACTTCAGCCAGGTCACGATCTCGCGGTCCGTGAGTTCGAGCCCCGCGTCGGGCTCTGGGCTGATGGCTCAGAGCCTGGAGCCTGCTTCCCATTCTGTGTCTCCCTCTCTCTCTGCCCCTTCCCCGTTCATGCTCTGTCTCTCTCTGTCCCCAAAATAAAAAAAAATAAAATAAAAAAAAAAGTGGTGAGATCTTTCCAATTAAGTAGGTCTGACCCATGTGAGTTTTTTGAACTTCTTTCCTGAAGAAAATCGTTACCTTCCTTCACAATACATTATGTCAGAATCTTGCCAAGAATGGTTTAAAATTATTTTTAATGTTTATTTATTTTTGAGAGAGAGACAGACAGAGGGTGGGAGAGAGCAGGGAAGGGTCAGAGAGGGAGTTACAGAATTAGAAGCCGACTCCAGGCTCCCAGCTGTCAGCACAGAGCCTCACGCGGGGCTTGAATTCAGGAGCTGTGTGATCATGACCGGAGCTTAAGGCGGTCAATGCCCAAGGACTGAGCCACCCAGGTGCACTTAATAAATAATGTTTTTAAATACTCTCTTTGAAGAGTAATTCAGCAATACCTCCTAAAGTTTAAGATGAGTGTGCTCTACACCACCAGCGATTAATTTCCTTTTGCTTAATTTCCAGTGTAGAAAAAAAAAAAAAGAATGCACATGTGTACACGTAGTTGCTACTACTTCTTACTAGCAATGTTTTAATAGGAAAAATTGCAAGCAGCATGACTTCAGTAAGATGAAGTGTATTTAATCACCGAAATGTATTAAAATCAGCGATTTAACAGCTACACCAGCTCCTTTTCTCAAGGCGGGGCCTGACTGGGGGGTGGGGGGGCGAGGGGGCGGACGGAGGGCACGCCTTGGGGGCAGGGTCTGATTGGAGCGCACATCGCAGGACTTGGCTTGGTTGGAGAGTCTGTTTGGGGTGGAGCTCAGCGACGCACGCCCACCCAGGCGCCCTGACGCTCTTTCTGCACCTGTATGCCTTCTAATGGCACTACTAGCGTCTGTGGCGTTCAGAGGACGTGGCGAAGGGTCCCTTCTCCTTGAACGCTGAGCGCGTGCCCTGCCGTCAAGACGACGTTGTCTTCCCGCCCGATGTGGCCATGAGCGTGTGTCCTGCCCGGCGCAAATACCGTGCACGTCCGCAGCAGCCCAGTCCTGGGCCAGGTGAGCTGGGCACACAGGTGCGGGGTGGGAGGGTGCTGGCGTCTGCTCTCGCGCCTTTGCCCTGTCTGCGCCCCCCTCCCTCCCCTTGGAGCGCCTCCACACCACTCCTGCTGTGGACACGTGGGTCTGAGCCTTCAGATGTAGCCCCCTCCTCAGTCTGGCTCCTAGGGTGGGCTCCTCACGTGGGTTTCTCAGGCCGGACCTTAGGCTGGTTCAGGTGGTGACCCTGCCACACGCAGAGGAGCCATCTCTCCCCTTTTTAAAATCAGTACAGGTAAAACTCAAAAACATAGTGTTGGGTGCAAAAAGTTTCAAAAAGAGAAATATCATTTATGTAAATTACCCCCTCCCACAAATGTGTAACTTCAAGATAACTACATATTTAATAGAACTACAAAAACATGGATTAAAATCATATTTCCCATATTCAAGATGGTAGTTCCTTTAGAAAAGGAAAGAAGGGAAATGGATCTGGAGTGGGTTTAGCTGTGTTTGTACATTTCTATTCATTTACATGAAGAGAATAATCTGAAACAAATACATAAAACTCTATGGCTTAAATGTGAATAGTACATAGAAGGGATTTTCGTTATGTTATTTATTGTATAATAAAGTAGTCTATGCTTTACAATGAAAAATAAGCGAAGTTAATAGACTATAACTTACGTATCAGTTTATTTACATATCCAATTGGAAGTTTCGAGACATTTTGGTATTCCAGATATTCTTAGAGCACAACCCTCAGGGTTCTCATATTCTTATAGTTGCATTTTTTATTTTTTTTATTGTGGTAAAATACACATGACATGAAATGTATTATAATTATTTTTAAGTGTCCAGTTCTGTGGTGTCAGCTACATGTATATTGTTGTGTAATTTACCACCGTCCGTCTCCGGAACTCTTCATCTTATAAAACTGAGACTCCATTAAACAGTAACTCCCCATTTCCTCCTACCCATAGCTTCTAGCAGCTACCATTCTATCTTATTTCTCTGTGATTCTATTCTAAGTGCCCCATATAAGTGGACTTCTGCAGTATTTATCTGTGACTGGCCCATTTCACTTACCATAATACCCTCAGGATTTTTCCATGTTGTAGCATGTCAGAATTTCCTTCTGTTTTTCTTTCTTCTTATACTGCATACTGCATTTGCTTGCTTATTCATTCATCTTTGGTGGAGACTTAAATTGCTTCCCTGTTTTAGATATTGTGAACAATGCTCCTGTGAACATGGATGTACAAATAGCAATTTGAGATTCTGCTTTGAATTCAAGTTCAGTTGAAACTGGTGGATACTATGTTAATTCTATTTTTAAGTTTTTGAAGAACCACCATACTGTTTTTCCACAGTGGCTGTATCATTTTACATTCCCATTTGCAGTGAACAAGGGTTCTAATTTCTCCACATCTGTCACAACATTTGGTATTTATTTATTTGATAGTAGTCACCCCAGTGGGTATGAGTAGTATCACATTGTAGTTTTGATTTGCATTTCCCTAATGATATATGATAATGAGCATCTTTTCATGTTCTTATTGGCAACTTTTATATCTTCTTTGGAGAAATGGGTACTAAGGTTATTTGCCCATGTTTGAATTGGTTGTTTTTGTGTTTTAGGAATTGTCTATATATTCTAGTTATTAATCCCTTATGAGATACATGATTTGCAAATATTTTCTCCCATTCTTTAGGTTGCCTTTATTGATCTTAAAAATAAGAGTCAGTTATTTTACCAGCAAAAAAAAAAAAAAAAAAAGGTTTATTTAGGAATAGCGGAGAATTGCAATTTGAAAAAGCAAGCTACAGCAAAAACCATAGGCTAGATCAACAAACCAAGGAGAGGAATGCTACTTTATGTAAATGAAAGAGAAAGTGGGGAGGGGTCGTGATCAAAAGTCCCATTTAAGAGTTCAGGTGGTGATGGTTTCTAATTGGATACATTGCTGGGGTAGTTGATTTCTTGTTGGAGTTGCAATGTACATCTTTTCCTCTTGGGGTCTGTAATTGATAATTCTTTCTGCGATTGACCTTGAGTGGTAGGGTGTGAGAGCTCCCCCTTCTGGCCACCTGACTCCATTATAGAGAGGCTTTCCTATATTAATTTTCACATTTCTCCCTTTTGATCAAGATTTTTCTGCACAAGCATTGCTGATCAAGTCAAGGTTTCTTAATTCAGTGATCTTTTGTCACATGGTGCCTGAGAGATCTTTCTGGGTGTCAAGTCTCATCTTTTAGGAAAATTGTGCAGACTCTAAACCTACTAAAATCACATTCAAGTAAGAAGGAGGGATAGAAGGGAGAACTCTGTCACTTTCCTTCTAAAGGCTATCAGGATTTTAAACATTGGAGATCATCTCCTTATTGGGTACACTGTTTTTATATAGGTTTGAGAAGCGACAAGTGCAGAATCAGAAGTAACATGACAATGCCAAATTGTATGCTGGCTCTAAATCAGGACCGTATGTCTGAAAGTAGCCAACTAAAAATATTTATTGGCATTTATTTCAAGTTAGAGGAGAAGTATTCTCCCTATGGAAACAAACCTGGAATCATGTATGCCTCTTGAAAGTCCCTTCTTAAACTTGCCTCGAAAGTAGAATAGTTACTACTACAAAAGCACACTGAAAAAATTAAGTGCATTTGAGTAGGTACTGTGAAGGTATAAACCTGAAACAATAGCTGATGAACTTCCTGCAAAATGGCAAAACTTGAAAAATGTTTTTAAAACAGTATTGTTATTTCAAAACAACTGTTTGGAACCAAATGTATTTTTTAAAATTAAATTTATTGTTAAACTGGTTTCTATACAACACCCAGTGCTCATCCCAACAGGTGCCCTCCTCAATGCCCATCACCCACTTTCCTCTCCCTCCCACCCCCCATCAACCCTCAGTTTATTCTCAGTTTTTAAGAGTCTCTTAGGGTTTGTCTCCTTCCCTCTCTGTAACTTTTTTTTCCGCCTTCCCGTCCCCCATGGTCTTCTGTTAATCAGCAATAGAGTCTCTAAGGTTTTAAGTTTGGAAACCATAAATTTGGATATAAATCCAGAGTCAGTTAATAGTCCAGATGGAAAAGAAAGACTTCTGTGAATCCTGAACCTTTTACTAGGCTTGGTTCTGACATCTTGGGAAAACTGCCTTATTAAATGTTGTCTGCTTTAATTTTGGGAAATCTTTACTTTTTGAACACCGAATGGCGTGTGGTCCAGTCGGGGTTTGGTGCGTTCTTTAGTGGTAGCACGTGAATCCAATAGTCTGCTCCCAGGCGTTTGGTGGCAAAGGGTTGATAAGAAGAACCTGCTAGGGGCCTTTCTGGTGAAGTTTAGGAGAATGTTTCTGTAGGTGTCTTTCCAATAGTCGAAATCTCCAGCTTTCAAGGTGTTGCTTAAGGTCTTCATCTCCTGGGAGTGCACTGTGAAAATTTGCTCTACTGATATATAGCTATTTTTAATAGAAGCAATTATGTCTTTACAATATTGAAGTATATTGTTTTTTATCAACTATAGGTCAAAGGAAGCTGAACCAAGTAACTTGGGCACTCTTATGACTATGTTAATGAGTGAGAGCCTACGAGTTCCAAGTAGGGTGGACCTGAGATTTAAAAGGACCAATGGCAATTCTTTTAGTGAAGTATTTGAGAGTCTACATGTTTTGCCAATTCAGTCTTAATAGTGCCATTAGTGCCTTTGACTAACCCTGAGGATGATATGCACAATGAAAGTATTGTAAAACCAGCCAAACAGCACAGACTTGTTGAAGCACCTGATTAGTAAAATGGGTACCCCAAAGTTTAAGAGGGGTTCACCCTATAAGGATAATCTTTTCTAATAGAATTTTAGCCCTAGAAGAAGCAGTACCTGTATATAAGTGAAGGCTGGTCCAGTGAGAAAATATGCAATCCATGACTAAAATATATTTATATCCATGAGATGGAGGAAGCTGTATGAAATCCATTTGCCAAATCTCAGATGGTCAGTTGGGATATTCAAAGTGGGAACAGTTTGAATAGGTTTTCCTGAATTGCACTTTGGACAGGTGGGACACATGAGGTAGGAACTTTTTCCAGCCTTATTAATATTTTTCCACCAGTATTGCTTCATGAATGCTATAATTTTGTCAGGCCTATGGTTTCATGCTTGTACAGTGTAAGTTATGGGAATTTTTGAATTTCTGGTAGGACTGGATTGTTATGTGGTCCAAATCAGAGTTCTCTCTTGTTATCAAACCAATGGTTATTAGATTTCTAATATTGTCTTTCTATTTCTGTGGCCTACTGTTGGGCATCTCTGGTCAATTTTTTATTTGATGATGATGGTGATGGCAGTGTTGATGGTGATTTCAAGGAACATCCTCTTGGACCATGGCAAAAGTTTGGCTGTTGGTTCCCTTGAAAGTGGCATTTTTGGTAGAAATATGAGTGAGGTGGTTTCTTTTGAACTCCAGGTTTTTGAGTTTGGAATGCCAAGTAGTAACCTTAATAATAGCCAAAACAGGGGTGCCTGGGTGGCTCAGTTCATTGAGTGCCCGACTTTGGCTCAGGTCATGTCGGTCCCATGTCGGGCTCTGTGGTGACAGCTCAGAGCGTTGAAGCCTGCTTCGGATTGTGTCTCCTCCTCTCTCTACCCCTCTTCCACTTGTGCTCTCTCTCTCTCTCTCAAAAATAAATAAACAGGGGCGCCTGGGTGGCGCAGTCGGTTAAGCGTCCGACTTCAGCCAGGTCATGATCTCGCGCTCCGTGAGTTCGAGCCCCGCGTCAGGCTCTGGGCTGATGGCTCAGAGCCTGGAGCCTATTTCCGATTCTGTGTCTCCCTCTCTCTCTGCCCCTCCCCCGTTCATGCTTTGTCTCTCTCTGTCCCAAAATAAATAAAAAACGTTGAAAAAAATTAAAAAAAAATAAATAAATAAACGTTAAAAAAATAATAGGCAGAATAGTTAGCGAAAGTATAGCATCTAATAAATTTTGGACATGGGAGCCATTTAAATTGTATCCTCATTGGAAGTAAGGAAACATTATTGTTTCTGTACATTCCCAAATCATAAACTACCTCAAAGGCCTACTGATCATTGGTATAAATATTTGCAGTTCTACCTGAGGCTAAGGTACAAGACTGAATAAGGACATTGAACTCAGCCTGTTGGATTGAAGTAGCCAAAGATAGAAGTGCTGCCTTAATGGCTTCAAAGGAGTTGCAATAGTATACCCAACATTTTTACCATTTTTGTCCTTTAAATAAGAGCCGTCAATAATCCAGGAAAAAACTGCACTGTTTAGAGGAATTTCCTGTAAATCGTCACAGGGAGTCAAAAGGTGATCTGCTGGTATTAAGCAGTCTTGAAGGGTTTCGTTTGTGATGGAAGGGAGAAGAATAGCAGGGGTAAGATTATAGCAGCATGACAGAGTTATATGAGAAGCAGTTAACAAGAGACTTTCCTAATAGGTGAGGTGACTGAAAAGTGTTGAGTATGATGAGAATCTAGGGGGGTTTCTACTGCATGAGGTACAAGGATGGTTACAGGGCATCCCATGATTATTTCTACAGTGGCCTTAACTAAAAGGGCAGTGGCAAGAAAGGCTGGGGCAAGAGGGACATCCCTATGCCACAGGGACTAGTTGTGCTATAATATCCTGTAGGCTGATGATGGTCCCATGTGTTTGGGTGAGTACTCCAAGGGCATTCCCTTCTTATTTTTCCCATACAAAGAGGAAAAAGGGAAGTTGGTAATTAGGATGTCCAGACTTTAGTTGGCTTTTCTTTAAAGTCCCAAAAGTTATGTCATCCAGTCTTTCCAAATACTAGTGTCAGTTTTGTCATTAAAAAAATTTTTTTTTAATATTTATTTTTGAGAGAGAGGAAGAGAGACAGAGCATGAGCAGGGGAGGAATAGAGAGAGGGAAACACAGGATCTAAAGCGGGCTCCAGGCTCTGAGCTGTCAGCACAGGGCCTGACGCGGAGCTGGAACCCATAAACCACGAAATCATGACCAAATGTTTTTTTTCATTTTTGAGTAAAGCATATAGAGGTTGAGCCATAAGAGAGAAGTTTGCAAACCTTTTTTGACGCTGGTCAGCTAGTTTAAGAAAACCTTATAATTGGTGCTTATAATTTTAGGTTTGGGGGAATTCAGGATGCCATGAAACCCACCTGGATCTAAACGTTGTCCTTGTTCTGAGATCAGGTAACCTAAGTCTTGATTGAACCTAAGACTGCAATTTTTCTTTGGACACTTTTTTTCCTTTTAAGGCCACAAGTTTAAACAGATGGGTAATGTTTGCCTCCAAAGAGGTTTGAGAAGCAGAGCAGAGGAGCAAATCATTTATGCATTGTAACAAAGTAGAGCCTGTAGAAAATCTGCCTTTAAGGTTTTTGAAAAGCAAGAAGGACTCTGTAAAATTCTGAAGCATTACTGTTCAGGTGTGCTGTCATTCTTCCCAGGTGAAAGCAAAACGATATTGGCTGTCATTGTTAAATGGAATACTAAAAATTGTACTGCAGAGATGGATTACATTGAAAAAGTTGCTTTTAGTGGGAATAGATGTTAGTAATATATGGGAGTTAGGAACAATATGGTGTCAGGGGTTAACAATGTTACTTATCACTTGGAGGTCCTGGAAAACCTCTATCCTTGGCCATTGGATTTTCTTACAGGTAAAATAGGGATGTTACAGGGACAAATGCAGGAGACGATGAAGCCCTGAACCTTATAATTTGTTATGGACTCGATGCCTTGATTTTTTTTTTTTTTTTTAATATATAGAGTATTGGTTAATTATAGGAGGGGGTGAAGTTTTGAGGAATCTGTTTGAGTCTTGATGGGAGGTACACTGTAGATTCTGCCAATATCATAGTTGAAGGTTTTGCCTATAAAGAGGATGGTAGCTGATCCAATGGGGACAAACCATCTGTGTTCCCAGACTTAGCTGTAGTGCCATCAGAAATGGAACAGATGTGGGGCGCCTGGGTGGCTCAGTCGGTTGGGCCACCGACTTCGGCTCAGGTCATGATCTCGCGGTCTGTGAGTTCGAGCCCTGCGTCGGGCTCTGTGCTCACAGCTCAGAGCCTGGAGCCTGTTTCAGATTCTATGTCTTCCTCTCTCTCTGACCTTCCCCCATTCATGCTCTGTCTCTCTCTGTCTCTAAAATGAATAAACGTTAAAAAAAATTAAAAAATGGAACAGATGAAAGATGTGGAGGGGTCATTTAATTCACCTGGTTGGCGATTTTGGTCACTACTGTTAACTTTTGGAGTTTTCCCCCCTTTTGGGAGAAGGAAATTACCGCATATTTTTCTAAGAAATCTCAGACCAAGAAATGAATAGAGATGGAAGAAAGAGGGAGAAAAGAGTGGGTATCTCAGAGGGCCTAAACAAAAGGGAATAGGTTCAGAGACAGGAACCTGTTGAGGTTTATTGGAGACCCACCCTGTTTGAACCATTTTTATGTTCCTAGGTAAAAGTCACCTCATTAACTTAATAAAAGATACTTTTATGGCTCTCATCCCTTAGAAAATTCCAAGGGTTTTAGGAGCTCTGTGCTAGAAATGTGGATGAAGATGAAATATATTTCTTGTTAAAATCACAGTAATGCTCCACTTTTATTTCTGATCAATTTGAGTCCTCTTTTTCCCCCTCTTAGTTCATTTAGCTGAAGATTTGTTAATTTTTTTTTGATCTGAGAACCAATTTTTAGTTTCATTGGTTTTCTTTCATTTTTATTCTGATTAAAAAAAAATGTTTATATATTTTGAGATGGGGAGAGAGAGCATGAGCAGGGAGGAGCAGAGTGGGGGGGGCGGGGGCGTGGGGAGACAGAATCCCAAGCAGGCTCCACACCATCAGTGCAGAACCCTTTGTGAGTCTCCATCCCAGGAGCTCTGAGATAGGACCTGAGCTGAAACCAAGAGTCGGAAGCTCAACCAACTGAGCCACCCGGGTGCTCCTATTCTCTGTTTTATCTCTGGTCTGATCTTTATTATTCATTAAAGTTCATTAAGTTGTAATTATTGATTTGAGATCTTTCTGGTTTCTTACAGGCATTTAGAGCTATGAATTTCTCCTTTGTCACTTCTTTCACTGTGTTCTATAAGTTTTGATATGTTGTATTTTTGTTTTCGTTGGTCACTTAATGACCCTTTTCATGACCCATTGATTAAGAGCGTTTTGTCTAATTTCCACTAATTTGTGAATTTTGAGTTTTCTTCCTGTTACTGATTTTTTTTTTCTTTTTTAAGAAAATATTTTACGCTGTTTTATTTATTCTTGAGAGAGGGGCACAGCATCAGCGAGGGAGGAGCAGAGGGAGAAAGGGACACAGAATACATAGCAGACTCCAGGCTCTGAGCTGTCAGCATAGAGCCCAATGTGGGGCTCGAACTCACGAGCTGTGAGATCATGACCTGAGCCGAAGTCGGACACTCAACCGACTGAGCTACCCAGGCACCCCTCTTCCTGTTACTGATTTCTAACTTCGTACCATTGTGGTTGGAGAAGATACTTTGTATGGCATTTATCTTTTAAAATCTGTTGAGATTTGGGGTGCCTGGGTGGCTCAGTTGGTTGAGTGCCTTACTCTTGGCTCAGGTCATGATCTAATGGTTTATGACTTTGAGCCCCATGTTGGGCTCCACACTGTCAGTCCAGAGCCTGCTTGGGATTCTCTCTCTCCCTCCCTCTCTGGCCCTCCCTGCTTGTTCTCTCTCTCTCTCAAAATAAATAAACTTTAACAACAACAAAAAATAAAATCTGGTGAGATTTAATTTGTAGCCTAACATATTGTCCTGTAAAATACCCCATATTGCTCTTGAGTAGAATGTGTATTCTATTGTTATTTGGTAGAGAATTCTGTTATATCTGGTTGGTTTATTGTGTTGTTCAAATCTCTATTTCCTTCTGTCTTGTTGTTCTTTTTTTTTTTTTTTTTTTTTAATGTCTATTTTTGAGATAGAGATCCCTCTCCTGGGAGCAGGAGCAGGGGAGGGGCAGAGAGAGAGGGAGACAGAATCCAAATCAGGCACAGAACCCAATGCTGGGCTCAAACTCACAAATTGAACCATGAGATCATGACCTGAGCTGAAGTTGGACATTTAACTGACTGAGCCACCCAGGCTCCCCTGTCTTGTTGTTCTATGCATTATTGTAAGAGGGGTATTGGAGCCTCCAGCTATCATTTTAGAACTGTTTATTTCTCTCCCCAATTCTGTCAGTTTTTTGCTTCCATATATTTTGATGCTATGTTATTAGGTATGTAAATATATAACATTGTTATATCTTATACTTTATTAATATATAATGACCTTCTTTGTCACTTGCAACCTCTTTTGATTTTAAAGTTTATCTTGTCTGATATTAGTATAGCCACCCCTTTTTGCTGTTGGTTACTATTTCGTGGAATATCTTTATTTTATTTTTTTATTTTTATTTTTTTGCTGTCAGTCTATTTGTGTGTTTAAAGTGAATCTGCTGTAGACTACATACCGTTGGATCAGGTATTTATATACATTCTCCCAATCTCCAGCATTTGATTAGAGAGTTTAATTCATTTTTATTTAAAGTAGTTGTTGATAAGGAAGGTTCTAATTTTTGTCATTTGGTATTTTTCTATATGCTTTATAGATTATTTGTCTCTCATTTCCTGCACTATTATCTTTTGTGCTTAATTTTTTATAATGAACTGTTTAAATCCCTTTTTCATTTCCTTTTTTTTTTTAAAACTGGATTTGCAGCAGGACTTAGGGGATGAGGTGGAAGTCAAATATATGATGCCTATTAGACATCCAGGTAGAGATATTAGCTATACAGTTGGACTGGATACGTAGGTCTGGAGTTACGGAGTAATGTCTAGGCTTGAGTTGTGTATTTGAGTGTATGGTTGATATTTAAGGATCTCAAGGGAATGAATATGGAAAGTGAAAACAAGAGAACCAAGAATTAAACCCTGGGGAATGCTAACCTGAAAAGGTTATAGAGAATTGGGGGAGGGATCACTGGAAGGTCTAAAACACTGCCATCTCCTTCACACTTTCATATAGTTCTCAAATAATTAGTTTTTTTTTTTATTTTAATATTCCTGTTATATATTGGTGAATGGGACTGTTGGAGCTTTGAATCCAACTATACAGGAAATGCATCTTTCATCTCTGCTTCATGCCATCTTTGTTTAATGTTCTGTCACTTCTCTGCTTCCTAGTGCCTGGGCATTTATATTGCTGATTCCAATGTCAATATATTCTCCTACTTGTGGTACAGCAAAATCATTTCATTTTGTGTACATTATTTAGCCGTATTTTTGTGGTTACCATGGGGATTGCATTTAACATCCTAAAGTTATAACAGTCTAATTTGAATTTATACTAGCTTAATTTTAATAACATACACTCTTTAACAACTCCATCTCACTCTTTTGAGTTGTTATATTACAGAACTACATCTTTATACCTATTTGCCCCCAAACATAAATAATTTTTTAATGCATTAACCTGGAATATTGTGTAGAAAATAAATTGTGGAGTTGCAAACCAAAGTTACAGTAATATTAGCTTTTAAACTAATAGTTGGTTTTTAAATGCATTTAATTTTTTAATATTTCTAAAATGTAATATTTTTAAATACTTTTAAAATAACTTTAGGAGAGTTAAATTTCTTAAATCATGTAGAAAATAAGAAGACTTACAACATTGTTGCAATAATACTAGCTTTTATAATTGCCCATGTATTTACCTTTCTTGAAGTCTTTATTTCTTCATATGTATTTAAATTACTATAGCCACTGTGCTTTCATTTCAACCTGAAGGATTCCTCTAGCATTTCTTGTAGGGCAACTCTACTGCTAAGAAACTCTCAGCTTTTGTTTATCTGGGAATGCCTTAATTTCTCCCTCACTTTTCAAGGACATTTTTGCCAGATTTAGGATTCTTGTTTTAACAGGGTTATTTTTTCCTTTAGCATTTTGAATATATCAGCCCACTTCCTTCTGGACTCCAAAGTTTCTGATGAGAAATCTGCTACTCCTGTTGAGGAGCTCTTGATGTGATAAATTGCTTCTCTCTTGCTGTTTTCAAAATTGTATCTTTGTCTTTGAACAGTTTAATTATAATATGTCTTAGTGTGGGTCTCTTTGAGTTTATCCTACATAGAATTTGTTGAGTTTCATGAATGTTTATGCTCATGTGTCTCATCAAATTTTGGAAGTTTTCAGCCATTATTTCTTTAAATTCTGTCTCCTCTTTGTGGAATTCCTATAATTAATGCATAACTTGGCCCACTGGGTGGTGTTCCACAGGTCCCTATGCTTTGTTTACTTTTCTTTAAACTTTTTTTTTCTGTTTCTCAAATTCAGTAATTTCCATTGTCCTGTCACATCAAGTAATTGATTCTTTCTTCCACCTGTTCAAATGTGTCTTTGACTCTCTAGTGAATTTTTTATTTTAGTTGTACTTTTCATCTCTAAAATTTCTTTTTGGTTTCTTTTTAGACTTTCTTTATAGATATTTCCATTTTGTGCCTTCATTGTTTTCTTGGTTTTTTCCATGTATTCCTTTTGTTCTTGGAGCATCTTTAAGAAAGTTGTTTTAACTTTTTTTAATGGTTTTATTTTTGAGAGAGGGAGGCAGAGTATGAGTGGGGGAGAAGCAGAGAGAGAGGGAGACTCAGAATCTGAAGCAGGCTCCAGTCTCTGAGGTGTCAACACAAAGTCCAATGCAGGCCTCAAATTCGTGAGCCATGAGATCATGACCTGAGCTGAAGTCGGATGCTTAAGCTTAACCATCTGAGCCACCCAGGCGCCCCAAGAAAGTTGTTTTAGAGTTTTATGTAGTAGATTCACCATCAGGTCTTCAGGAATAGTTTATCTTATTATTTTTTTCCCCACTGAATGATCTATACTTTCCTGTTTCTTTTCATGCCTTGTGATGTTATTGTTGAAAACTTGTTATTTCAGTCTAATGTGGTTATTCTAGAACTTGAATTCTCCCCCTTTGCCAGGGTTTTCTGTTTTTGTTTTTTTTAAGTTTATTTATTTATTTTGAGTGAGAGAGCAGAAGGGAGGAACAGAGAAAGGGGGAGATTGAGAATCCCAAGCCAAGCAGGTTCTATGCCGTCAGCACAGAGCCCAACACAGGGCTTGAATTCATAAACTGTGAGATTGTGACCGGAGCTAAAATCAAGAGTCGGATGCTTAACCAACTGAACCACCCAGGTACCCCTGTTTTCTGTTGTTTTTGATGGTAGACTATCTCTGTACTGAAGATGAGCCTGAGTTGTAAACTTAAGGTTCCTCAGGTCTTTTGACCCTGTACCTTTCCCTGGGCATGTATGGTGACTTTGTAATTTCCTTTATATCTCCAGTTGCTTTTGAATGTCCTAGTCTTCAATGCCTGGCTTCCAAAAGGGGAAAAAGAGAAAAATGAAGGGGGAAAAAGACACTGGCTCTTTAAATTCCCCTGGAAGTCACTTCAGCCATAGGGGGAGAGGCATGCAACAATGAGGAATGGTTGCAACAATGGCCACCACCTCTCTGTGTATACCACTGTGATCGATAGCAGTAGTCAGTGATCAAAGCATAGATCCCTGATATTTGGAGGGACAGGACCCTTTTTGTCCACCCTGGCTCCAGCAAGCCATGTGTAAGGTGTTCTGGGAACTTGTGAACAACTGCTTACCATGGGGCTGAGGGGTGAGGGATAGGTAGCTGTTACTGCACTTAGAGCTGAAATTGACTGCCCTGTACCATCCACGGTTTTCTCTTGAAGTTGCAAGCTTTTAACAGACTCCAGAGTTCAAAATAGTTACATCAGATAGATTTTGCCAGTGCACTTATTGTCTGGGTGAGGAGACAGGTTTATGATGCTTCCTACTCTGTCTTCTTCCCAGAGTCCTCTACAGTCCATTTCAATAGATACATTACCCATGATTGTGATAATCATGCTGAGATGAGCTTCATCATAGGAATGTCGTAGGCAGTCAGCCCTGATCAGAGGAGAGGAAAGAACACTTGGCAGTCAGGAAATGATAGTTCTTTGCGGTTATTCAGCACTGAGAAATCCGGGCAACAAACATATAAATGTATTAATTGTTAAGCATATTAATAAATGTGAACACATGTAAACAAATATTTCTTTACCTAAATGCTGTAACTATGCTTTTTCTTCCAGAAATGTATTTAGAGCCATGATTCCTAATTTGGGATAAGGTTTATATATGTATTGGGGGAGGGGAAAAAAAGATTTCTTAAAGCCACTTAAACTGGCCTGAGACAGCAAAAACTTCCTTGCCTCCCAAATTTTATGACTATGAAGAAATACTCAAAATTTGGATAAAAGTTGCTAATTTTTAATGCTTCTTCAAAGCTATATTTTCATAATATGGTTACATTTTATGGCTTGTGTATTAAAATGGCTCTTCAGTGTTAAATTATACATAAAGCTTCTTGTTTTGTGTGAACATAGTATCTGGTAGTAATTATTTTGGTAATTATCTTTTAAAAATTAATAAGTTACTCCATAGTTTCTTAAATTTTATTTAAATGTATACACAATAATTTTTCTGTCTTATAAATCAATAAACTATTTTGAAAACTAAAACTAAAAAAAAGAAAGTTACCTCATTTTAGAGCTCATATTTCCAACATTTGCATTACAGTTTGTCAACCTCCAGATAATTGACATTTCTCTTGAGAAAATAAAATAACAACTTTGTATATATATTTTCATCAATATTCCAAAATTTTGCTTCTTTCCATGACCCTGACAACTCAGCCAATTACCCTGTAGAAGCTTAGAAACAGGACATGCAGCATCTCTTGTGTCAGTCATCAAAATTAGGATTCAACTCCATGAGTGGCTCATGTGAGAAGCTATAGACCAGGAAACATATTAGAGACACAGGAGATAGGAATGTTTATTCCACTTTAATTACCCTCAGGAGACTAAAGGCAGGAACAGAACAATCCACTTGACTTTAATGGAGAGGTGGAAGGGGAAGAACCTAGTATATCCTCCTGAAACTGAGAAAAAAAAATCTCCAGTATGCCCTGCAAGGCCCTATACTATCTCTGTCTGAGATTAAACTGGTATTCACTCTATCAACAAATTTCAAAATGTGGTCCAAGGATTACCTCATTGAAGATCAAATTGTGGTTTCTGAGACTCCATCCCCATGTATCTCCTGAATCAGAATCTCTGAGGTTGAGTTTCAAGAATTTCCATTTCTATACAGATAGCCAGATTCTTTTTTTTTTAATAACTCGGAAATAAAACTATATATGGGGGATGCCTGGGTGGCTCAGTTGGTTTAGTGTCTGACTCTTGATTTCTGCTCAGGTCACGATCCCAGGGTCTTCAAATCGAGCCGCTGGGGGCTCAGCACTGAATATGGAGCCCGCTTAAGATTCTCTCTCCCTCTGCCCTCCTATCCCCTCTTCTCTCTCTCTCTCTCTCTCTCTCTCTCTCTCTCTCTCTCTCTCTAAAAAATAAAACAAAAAAAACAACAAAAAACTATACATAGTAAAGTATTTGTGATGACCATGAAGACCAAGACATAGAACATTTTCATCATTCCAGAAAGTTTCTCTTGCCCCTTTCCAGTCAATTCTCCTCAAAATCCAAACTGTGTTGAACACAGGTATGACTTTATATACTATTTTTAAGTCTCATCAAAAATGGAACCTATAGTAGACAGTCTTATGCTTCTGTTTTCCTTCCCTCAGCATACTATTTCTGAAGCCATTTAAGTTTTAGGCACACTAAAACTTGAGAACCAAAGCTTTCTGAAGCAGAAATCATCAGAAGGAAGCCTGATGTTGGAACTCCTCTGAAGTGATGGAATCTTTTCAAACTACCCCATTGAAAAAAAATATTTTATTTTCAAACTACCCCATTTTAATATTTATTTATTTATTTATTTGTTTGTTTGTTTGTTTGTTTGTTTATTTGGCAGGGTTGGGGGGAGAAGAGCAAAGGGAGAGACAGGGCGAATCTTAAGCAGGCTCCACTTTCAGCGCAGAGCCAATGTGGGGATCCATCCCACAACCCTGGGATCATGACCTGAACCTAAATCTAAAGTCTGATGCTCAACCAACTGAGCCACCCAGGTGCCCCTAAACTACCCCATTTTAAAACCATCTTATATCTTAGGCAAATCCATTATGTGGTTGCCAGTTGATCTTTTATTTTTTATTTGCTATTTACATACAGTGTTATGTTAGTTTCAGGTGTACAATATAATGATGCAGCAATTCTGTACATTTCTTAGTGCTTATCAAGATAAGGTTACCCTTGATCCTCTTTATCTTTTTTTACCCATCCCTGCACTGAACTCCCCTCTAGCAAACACCAGTTCTCTGTGTTTAAGAGTCCATTTTTTTTGTTTCTTTTATCTTTGTTCATTTGTTTTGTTTCTTAAATTCTACATATAAATGAAATCATATGGTATTTATATTTCTCTGGTATATTTCACTCAGCATCATAACCTCTAGGTCCATCTGTGTTGTTGCAAATGTTAACTTGAGCTCTCCTGCATTAATGATTTTACTCACGGAGGTCAAACCAGCCTCCATGAAATCAACCACTGCATATTTTCGTCATCATACTTTCCCCATTCCTAAATTTATACTTTCTTCATTTTGAAATTGTTTGGGGGATAATTTCAATAGTACTACAATGACAGCCAGTCAAAATCTCAGTAGTATTTGCCTTTAAATAAAATAACCACAACTTGCCAAATAACCGAGCATTCACCATTTCTTCTCAGAATCCTTTCAGCTTGATTTCCACAGGATTTCACTCAAGAATTCTAAGTAGTTTCTCCGAATGGGGAGAATAACACAGCAGGAAAGCAAAGTTGTAATTATCAGAGAAGCATGAAAATTATGATGGAAAACACCTATTAGACCACCTAGGTTTCAGCCCTGCCAGGGAGATGTTGGTTACTGTGGTAGGTTTACTGAGTGTTTTGCTGAGTTTATTGCTTTAAGCAATTTGGCTTCTACTATACTTCTGGCTTCTTCTGCTCTTTTGGCTGAGTTTTCTGCAATCAAATAATTGTAGGATCAAAGTTTCACTAGAGTTGTAATGTAACTATTTCTTCTAAGTTGAAAAGACACACTCCTGTGTTTCTCCTTTATTCTCATACTACCAACACACTTCACTTCGGATACTAGATGTGTGGATTTTACACAAATTAAGCAATTCTCTGACACCAGATAGGTGTCCTGTAATTCACTTCAGTTCTGACAGTAACTACCTGGAGATAGCATTAGGTCTCTCACAGGGTAAGGGCTAAGTCCCACAAGACTGCACCTGCTTCAGATGTCCAGGTTGTCACTGTACTTCAGACTGACAAACTATTGAGGTTCCCATGACCCCTTCTGTGGGTTTGATAATTTGTGAGAATGGGTGGTTTATATAAAGGAAATATAAAGTATATATATATAAATATATATATATAAATATATATAAATATATATATATAAATATATATAAATATATATATAAATATATATAAATATATATATATATATTTATATATATATATATATATATATAAAGTAAATTATACAGATAAACAGCCAGATGAAGAGACATGTAGGGTGAAGTCTGGAAGGGTCCAGAAGGAGCTTCTGTCTTCATGGAATATATCACCCACAAAGCATGTGGATGTATTTATCAACCTAGAAGCTCTGCCAACCCTGTACTTTTGGGATTTTTATGGAGGCTTCATCACATAGGCATAATGATCATTAACATAATCTCTAACCCCTCATCGCTTTCCAGAGGATGAAGGGTTGACCTGAAAGTTCTAAACTTACAATCATGGCTTGGTCTCTGGTGACTAGCCCCCGTCTTGAAGTTATTCTTGAGCCCAGCAAGAGTTGCCTCATTAGAACAAAAGACACTACTGTCACCCAGCAAATTCCAAGGGATTTAGGAGCTCTGTGCCAAGAACCAGGTCAGAGAGATCAGATATTAGTACTAAAGATGTCCCTAGTACTCTTACCATTTAGCATATTACAAGAGATTTAGGAGCAATCTGTGAGAAACAAGGCAGAGATCAATTATATTTTCAATTATTTTCTACTTTCTATTTTCATCTGTTGACTCATGATGTCCACTAGCCTTTTATTAAATAGTGGTCTCTTGGCCGCTGATGTCAGATTTTTTGATAAAAGTTAAAAGTGAATGGTTTTACTTTCCCATTGCTATCATACGAAAAAACCCTTTGAGGGGGTTGGGAAAAGCATAGGAGATTAAATGCCAAGAGGAATAATCTAGACAGTAGGGGACATCTGCTTGACTGATGTGTAGTATGGGATCACTCAGTACAGAAACTACTGAGAGAGGGCCACTAAAGACAATGTTACCTAAAATTGGCCTTATTAGAGGAATATGCTGAGGATATTTGGAACCTCAAATATTCCCTTTTTACCTGGCATTGTTAACACAAAGAACTTTTTGTTAAACTTATGAATTTGGTTAATTCCTTTCTTGCATTAACTACCAGTGTTCAGAAAAATATATAAACTCTAATTCGGTTTGTAGACTTGAAAATTGTTCCTTCTTGAAGTGGATATTTATCCACATTGGATCTTGAAGTGTATCGTGTACAAAACATTGAAATTCACCAAGAGATGAGTCACCTTTTAACTGTGGGATATTTAAAATGGCCAATAAAAGATTCACAGATTATAGTCACAGTTCTGTAGGATGCTGTGGTTTCTACTCTCATCTATTGTAGGAGTAAAGGAATGAAAGCCACTCTAACTCTGGGTCACTCAGATGACCTGGTTATCCCCATTACTTTCTGCTTCAAAGAAGAATACATCATTGAAAGTGTTACTAATTCTGAGCTGAGGTCTTTTCCATCTCTTTGACCTTTGATGCTTTTCCACTGATTTAGCATGAATTCTGTTTCATAGAGATGGAGATAAAATGCACATTTCCACTCTTTGTTCCATCCCATATATCTCTACTGGGGAAATGGACATTATAACTTTTATGTTTTGTGCTAAAATATTAAGTATCCAAAAGAGAGAAATATTTGATTCTCAGGAGTCTTCAGATAAATCACAATGGGATCTATAAAAACAGAACATTTGGATTGGGGACAAAAAGATATGGGTCAGAATCATGGCTCCACTACTGACTAGCTGCAGATCGTATTTTCTGAACCTCATTTTCTTCCTCTGTGAACTGGGGGTAATAATACTTGGTTTACCTAGCAGAGAGGTTTGTGTGTATGTGGAAAGTAAATAAGATAATCTGTGTGATTGCATCTTGTATACTAAAAAAGTACTATGAAATATTAAGTGTTCCTTTTACTGCTACTGGTGCTGGTGGTGATGGCAAGGATTATGGCACACTGAAAATCAGATTGGAGTTCAAATCCAAGTTGCTGTTATACTTAGTGTGTACCATACTTTTTTTTTTTTTTTTTTTAAAGAGAGAGCATGCAAGCAGGGAGGGGAGAGGGACAGAGGGATGGAGAGAGAATCTTAAGCAAGCTCCATGCTCAGCATGGAGCCCAATGTGGGGCTCCAACCCACGACTCTGGGATTATGGCCAGAGCCAAAATTAAGAGTTGAACATTTAAACAAGTGAGCCCCCAGGCACCCCGGGTACCATACTTTTATATTATAGTTTCCTCATCTGTAAAATGGGGTAAAAATTGTTTTTCACAAACAACAAAAATGTAACTATTTAAGTAATCTATAAAGTATATAGTTGTTAATAAATGTTAAACATGCAACAGATGACCTATAAATACCAGTTTTATTTCTAATTCCTCCCCGCTATCGCAAGCACATACTCCAAAACATAAATCTGGGATTAGGTCAAAATTTTGTAATTTATAAACTTTCTGCTAAATCTGGCCTACTGTCTGTCTTAGTAAATACAGTTTTATTTGAATATAGCCACACTCATTTGCTTACATTGTATCTGCAGATGCTTGTAAATATTATGGCAGAATTGACTGGTTGTGACAGAGACTGTATGGCCCACAAAGCCTAAAATATTTGCAGGCCCACATAGCCCTTTATAACAAAGTTTGGTGATCTCTGGTATAGAAAAAGTTACAGTATTAAAAACACAAGTAATGAACCTAGTGGTTATTTACTTGGACCACAGACACTTAAACCTGGGGGTAGAGACAGTATCTCAAACTTTTTTGGTGTCTCGGCCACTTTACAGTTTAAAAAGCTCTTATTTATGTTGGTTTTAACTATGTATATTTATCATTTTCTAAATTAAAAACAGAATTTAAAAATATTTGTATATTCATTTAATAATAGACATAATACATTTATTTTATTCTCACATTAAAATGAATACCATTTTTATGAAAAATAACTATATTTTACAAAGAAAAATTGGTGAAAAGATTAACATTTATTTATGTTTTTAGAAATCTCTTCAGTGTTTGGCTTAATTGAAGACTGTGGGAATCTCATATTTATGTCTGCATTCAATCTGTTCTCATAACACATGTATACAGCCCTTGTGAAATCCCACCGCACATTTGTAATGGGTAGTGCAAAAGGAAAAGAATGTCATAACATTGGTATGAAAATGGTTTTGAGTGTGGTACCCCCAGTTGTCCCAGATTACACTTTGAGAACTATCTTTATAAGGTGATATGTCCATGGAGTTATACTGGTGCAAACTCCAAACCAGGATAATACAACTCCTCAAAAAATAAAATTTGATTTAAATTTTGAGCCTGATCAATTTTACTCTGCTTCACAGTGAATGGTTGGTTTTGAATACAGATAGATATATTTTGTTAAGCAAAGGACGTGTCTAAAATGTAACCCTTAGACTAAAGTCCTGCATGTTAGAACCATCTATTTTCTATCGATTTGCATTTCAAGAACTAAAGATGGATTCCCATGTGCCAGGCTGAACATTCTCTCATAGCTGTAATCCTGTGTTTTCTTTACTGAGGAGGCACATCATACTCGCCCCAAATCGGGGTTTTGTGAGGACTCATTTAAATATAGTTTGCTTCCACTATTTCCAAGTCCTTGCTTAAAAAGAATAAATAATAAAAACATATATAAAGTTTGTTGTAAATAAAGTGACCTTTAAACATTACACCATAATCCATACTCATTAGAAATGACTTAGAAATATAGGTGAGCAAAATCAAAAAGAAAAATACATACTAAATACTAACAGGAATAATTACCGCTGGAATTTTTCTAGTATTCTTAGTGTTTTAATCGGACATGTGTGATCCTATGTGCCCCGAACTTAGAAACTGTGGTATTGAATTATTTTATTTTTTCCTAAGATAGTCATTGAAAAACCTGTCATACTGCCTTCACAAAACCTCATCACAGTAAACTCATTTTAAAGTATTAAAAATATATTATATTTTAAAAACATTTTGCTTAGGATTTAAAAAATTAATAAAATTTAATTATTTTTGCATGTAAGGACAAAGTAATTATTTCTTATTTTTTATTAGAGGATAGAAAAATAAATACTCGTTGAGATTTAAATAACATCAAATAAACTGATGTAAAAATGCATTATTGTAATAATACATTTGAATTTGAATTTGGCATTATTTCAGGCAGGACAGACCGGGTAATGAAATGAACAATGTTGAGATTCTGATTAGCTGAACAGTGAATATTTAATTTTTCAAAAGTAGAGTGAATAAAAAATTAGAGAAGATTTGACTTGTGGCTAATAAGATCCCTCATTCACCAATCATATTTAGGATAATTAAGCTTAAAAATGACAGTGAACTCAGGAATTTTTACTTCTATGACACATGGTAATGCATTACTATACTTCACATGTACAATTTCAGTATTTGAAAGTCTCTTACAACCTCAGAGTCTCCAACATCATCAATATAGTCAACATGTAGCAAAATAAAATGGAATCATGAGAAAAAATGTCAAGAAAACATATATTTACTAAATAAATATGTTTCAGGAAAAACATTGTCTTATTTCAAGAAAACATAGTTTTATATTGGTTTATGGCATAAACTATTTTCTTTTCCAACAGCCATGTATATCTTTCACAAAATACATATAGTAACAGTACTGAGTTAATAGGCCATCCTCATTGAGACTATTACTTCTCAAAGGAATATGAATTAATATAAATTCCTCAGTGAAATTCCACAAGACTTTCTTTTGGCCCTGAAAACTGTTTTGTACATGGACCAGCTTTTGTGCTTGTACTGGGTATTGGAGCTATAAACATGAAAACAGGAGATGTGCACTTCAGAAAAAGGAACTTCTAAGAGTCCAGTGCAAAGGTCAGAGAGCAGTAATTCTGCACCTGTGGAAGGTGGAGTAGGATAGTAGAAGCAAGTTGTGTTTGGAAAAGAATCTGCTTTTCACTCATGGATCTACTGGCATAAGCTTCCTTTAAAAAGTGACTTCTTTCTAGATGTTTCACATAACATAAATATCATTTTTCCTTTCTTGTCCTGCAGATTAGTTTTTCCTCCAAAGTTCCTCTTATCTGAGAAATAAAGTCCAGGAGAATAAATGTATAATTGTTGCTATCATTCAAGTTATGCTCATTTGCTAAGATGACAGCTAGGGTGGGAGAGATATTAAGTCCCAACATTAGCAATACGTCTGCAAACTTCTCTTTCTGTCTGAAGAAAGCATACAGAAAGTGGGTGGTGTCATTCTGGGGAAAACCTTGAATCTTCTTTAACTCATGAAAGAATAAATTATTCGTAATTAAGAGACTTTCTTATCAGTAATACATTCCTTGTGACATTTTTCATCAGTGCGTCTCAAGTCTGAAGGTTGAGACTTTCTGCCAAAAATGATACTGTATTATTCCCATTCACTCTAGTTCATAACCCTCATACTCATCTGTGGCTCGTCATTCTTCCATGCCATGAGTAACTAATTGTTTGTCAAGTCTAGCCAGTTTGTATTCCTTTGCAATGTATTTAATATTTCTCCTTTCATTATCATTTTCATTGCCACATCTTAATACAGACTTCTCCTGTTATCTGAAAATCATGGTCTCCAAGCTGAGAATGTGTATGACTTTGGCCATCAGATTCTGTGACCATATCAGTTCTCTGCTCAAACGTCACTAATGGTCTTTCACTGCTTATCTGAGAGTCCAAGCAGCCTGGTCAAATTCCAAAATATATTACAGCAAAATTACTCTTATTCTGTTACATAAAGGTTATGTTTCAATGTGGACATTATATTAAAACAAAGTAATATTAAAATTGGAATATTATAAGTTATTGAACAAAAGTCAAGACTGATTTCTGATTAGAAATAAAAGAAAAAGCAACAAAAAATAATTAATAGAAGTATAAATACCAGTATACTTAGCTAATATATCAAGTATGTCGATAACATTTGTAAACATCATATATGCTGAATTTATTACTATTAAATGGACAGGGATCTAAGAATAACATTTTGACACATTGCTGGGAATTCTGATCAATGCAATTACATTAAAAACAGGAATGAGTAATTATAAAGAAATGGTAGTTTTTATTATTTGTAAATATTACAGATAAAAGGAAACTTAAAGTGATCATGACCTCTGATGAGTTATAAGAATGTTTGAAATCCAGGGGTGCCTGCGTGGCTCATTTGGTTAGGCATCAGACTCTTGATCTTATCTCAGGCCATGATCTCACACTTGTGGGACCAAGCCCTGAGTCTGGCTCTGCTGCTGACAGTGCGGAGCCTGCCTGGGATTCTGTCTTTCCCTCTCTATGCCCTTCCCCTACTCACTCTCTGTGTGTCTCTCTCTCAAAAATAAATAAATAGGCTTAAAAAAAAATGGTTGAAATCTACCTTAAGAAAATAATACTAAGAAAAAAGTTATGAAAAGAAATGTTTTTTGAAGGTATTTATGTTAACAAAAATTTGGGAAAGCCTAAATATTTAGCCATAGGGAAATGCATATGGTACATTTATTTGGACTGTCATTAAACTTAATTTTTATGAAATATTTATATCGCTCAAAGTCTGTGCATATAGACACTGCTGAAACACAAAGACAATTGTAATACTGAATATGTGATTTTATGGTATCTGTGTAGAAAATATCAGAGAACAAAATGGAATGAAAACAACAGAGCCTTACGTAGTGATTATCTTTGGACAGTGGATCCTTAGTTTCTTTTATTCCTCTTCCTAATTTGAAATTACAAATTTATTACTATGAGACTATATTATTTTTATAATTAGAATACATAAAATGAGTGCTAAATAAACACATATGTCAAATTCAGTTTAGAATTCACTTCCCTCAAGAAATCTTCCTTGATTAATTCCACTGGCATTGATCATTGCTTTATACTGTGTCCCCATACTTATGTATTCAGTTGGTACCGTATTAATTTGCATGTTTCAAAAAAATAAGTTTATGAGCATAATTATGGTATTTCTACATGTAGATAGTGTAGTCTCCACACTGAATTATAAACGAGAATATGAGGAACCTCAAGTATATGTCCTACTGTATTTCTATAATGATTCATGTACTTTTTACAGTTTAAATGTTAACTTACTGAACACCTGATGAACCATTGGAAATGTGATGCCTTGTGACGAGCAATAAACATGAAATGCAATCCAACATTCTCTACAATTTTTATTGCCACTAAACCCTAGTTGAATTTTAGAAATTATATACAAAAATGTTGAGTATTATACTCAACAATATATGTATATTATCTTTTCAAATCAAGCTTATAGTTTGTCCCAAAATGCTGTCCATATAAAATTTTTAAGCTCTAATTTTCTGTCAATCGTCTATTACCATTATGTTCATATATGCCATAATTCTTTCTTAGTTTCCCTCAGAAATCAGCTAAATGTACTCTTTTTGTTGTTAAATTACATAGTAAAGAGAAAATGGATAACTGCTTCTAGTAGGTAGAAGTCACTACCACTGAATTGCCTATTAACAAATGCACACCGTTTCTTTGTGTCCCAGATGTTCAGGCATATGGGAATGAAAAAAATCAATGGATTGGAACCTCTTGATTCAGTTATTCTGGTGACAAACAATCTGTATTGCTCATTGATGATTGTTTTACCCTTGACAAAGTGGCTGCTATTGTTACTTGCAGATGGAACTGCGTTTAATTTCTTTTCTCCATTCTCCACACCACTGTATTTGTCATTTTGGATCAGAATGAAAAGAAACATACCACTAACTGCATGTGTTCTCTATACTTATTGATTAGTTAAGGGATGTTGTTAGTACTTCTTATTGAAACCAGATGAGAAAACATGATACATTAAATCCAATCATTTAGTGAAGATCTTTACTCATTTCGGGGAATGGAATTTGATTAAGAATTGTGAACAACTCTTGAGAAAGGATAAGAAAATAGGCCCCAATGATAGTTATATTTTTCCAAAAGTAAAGGAAAATGTACATCTGGAAGTTCAAATGGTATTTTAGTATCAACCAAAACTCTATGTGGATTTATGAGTCATATATGAATTGATGTGAAAGTGAACAATGACCCAGGAATCCAGATGGAATGAAAATAAGGTGGGCGAACTGCTAATTAAATAATGTGGTAGCAGCTAGCTCAATTAGAAGAGGTAGAAAAATAGTGACACTAAATTTAAGGCATGGCTGGCAAAATAAAGGCTAATGTTGGAATATAGTTTAAAAAAAGAAGAAATTAGTGAAAGCAAAGAATGAAAATACAAATGAACTTGTGTAGTTCATTGTGTGAAAATTTTCATATGTCTAACACTTACGCCTAAGGCCATTCTGAATGTCAGCTGGCTATTAATTATTCGGCTTTAGGCTATATTTCTACAAGGAAATTTTTGCTAAAATATGTGATTCAATACAAATACTATTTTTTTCAAAACTGTTTACTATAGTCCAAACGTTGAAAGTTGAGATACCTGTCAAAAATACACATTTGAAAAGAGCAAAAAACCTAGAATGCTAAATGGATTACATCAGTAGAGGCAAAGTCTATCAACAAAATAGAAAATTATGCAAACACAGAATCACATAGAGGAACACTTAATTTTAACACTGAGGAAAAACTTTAACATGAATTCTTTTCAATTGTACAATAGTTGCATGAAAGCAACAAACTTTTTTTTTTCCAGTAGAGATAAAATTTCTTTAATTTGGTTGTAATGCCAGGAGAAGGATTAATATTTTGGAGAAATTGTGATAAAGCATTTATTGGGTTCCATTTGCATTTGACATGCACTGTTTTCAATATGTATATTGTGATAAGATTCACACATCTAATATAAGGCTTAGTTGCTGACTTTTTAAAAAATATAATTTCTGGCTGGGATGAGAGAAATCATCTAGGAAGATTTCTTGGAAAATTGCATTAATTTTGATTGCTGCATACAGAGAGAAAGGTTATTCTGGGATGGAGATAGCTGAAGCAAGGCATAGAGTTTTTGTTTGTTTGTTTGTTTGTTTGTTTTTTTAACAATATCAGAGAATCCAATGGTTTTATCAGCAGAAACTACTTTTAATTTCCTTGGATCCTTGAGGTCATCTGGGAGGGTGGTGGTGGTAAGTATGGCTGCTGATGAAGACTTTGGTTTTCCCTTCCCATTGGGAAGGAAGGATATTAGCTCCAGGTCGGTTTCTCCAAGAGTAGAATCCTTCCTCTCCTGGCTTCTTTCTGCTCCAGGCAGACGTCTGCATGCTTGACTACTTTCAATAGTAAGCCAGTCCCTACCAAAGGCTAGAAGCATTTGAGAAGATGGAAGTATACTTGAGGCAGATTTAGAATTAGGATTGTTGCTTTAAGTTCAGTATCAAGGTACATGATGAATCATAGATTTCTCATGAACCAAGTCTAGTGGATTTTCTCACTAGTTATGATTATTGCTTTGTCTTGATTACATATTAAAACAATTCCTTTGTTGGATCTACATTATTATTCCAAATGTTTTTATTTGATGTGCTGATAAAGTGCCTAGTACTTTTTGGTCTCATATTCCAGTGGCTGGAGTCTGCTCTAAAATAAAATGATTGTTCACATGGCCATCCTTGTCTATCTCCACCAATCTGATAAATGTTTCAGTATTAACATAAGCTCCATTTAAGCTTGAATTTGTTTTTATTTGGGTAATAGATCTATAACTAAATGTAATTTACCTTTCCCCAGGCTGGCCCAATGCTGTATCTTCTTTTTCTCACACCATCAACAGTTACCAAGACACCAGCTTTCCTTGAGGCTCAAACTGTTTTAAGTATCATACTTAAGGGCTCCATAAGCTATATCTTCATTGCCCCGGTCATAATATTTTTTATTATGGAAAAATACATTCTAAACATTATTTCCTATTGTAAGAACTTCAGCTGTATCTTTGTAACAAAAATGAAGTGGAAACTTGCCAAATGCTACGGTAGAGAAAGAAGGTAAAATCATTGCTCTGAATTACTCATAAAATCACGAAATTTAGGGACAAACTCCAAACAAGGAAGCATTACTCAATGGCCTGAAACTGATAAATTTTCTTTAGTTTCTCATGTAATTTGAAACATATTGCAATTCACACTCTCCCTGTTATAAACATATGGATGGTTCTCTTTTAGTGAAAAGCACCCAATAGAATTGTTAGACAAATAAGATGAGCTTTTCTCCTCTTCCCATCTCTAAAAGCAATTTTCACACCAACATGTCTACAAATGTATGTTTTAATAGACCTAATCTCTCTATGATGTCATTTTCCCCCAGAATACCAGAACATATATTTATTCCTCTAGAATTATTTAGCTCTCAGGTGCTGAGTTACTTTTTCCCTGGAGTTGCATTGCCCAAAGTAATGTGGACATTTTTCTCATTTTAACTTTCACCTCATATGGTCCCTTGGTTTGTAACATTTTGCAGCTGCTTTTATTTCTTTTCCTCTCTGTGGAAATTCTTTGCAAAGTCAGGAGAAAAGTGTTGATGTTTTTACCTTATTCAGAAATTACTGTAGATGAAAACAAAATCCGATTAGGGGACCCCGCTGCAGACTGTCCCAACCTTTTACCGAGATGAACATGAGGGCACTGTAAAGGTGAGAACTCAGGCCACTGAAAATTTAGAATGTAGGTCAGCATTGTGCTACAGTTTAAGGAAAGCATCGATAATGTAGGGAATTTGTGGTGGCTTTGTGAAAAGCAACAATTAGAAGCAAAAACATCATGCTTCTTTTTATGCTTTTTCTTCTGCAAAGAAAAGACCTTCTTAAATTAAGTAAAGAAGTCCTTTATATTTCCCTTGTAATGGTTTCCCGACAAAACGTAAGAACCTATGTCAGTAAGAAAACTATGTAGATGTATCTCTGTTCTTCTAGTGCTGGTCTTAACACAGAGAGGACTTGTCCTCTTTGCCATTCCTCTAACCTCTGTGTTATCAGCAAAACATATACTGATAAAATATAGTTATCAGCAAAATATATACTGATAAAATATAGTAAACCAGCATGGACTGCTAACTCCCCAACCAGGATCCAGATCTAAGATGCCACACAAGTGAAGGGATTATGTTTGCATCAGAAGAGTGAATGTGGAAACTGTGAGGGAGTCTTTGAGCTCTGATATCTAGAAGAAATGACAGTTGGAGGCTGATGACCTCTTATCACTTACACTATTTCTCACCTAGGAGTATGCAATAAGCACCTTGCTGGTCTCACTGCTTCTAGCTTTGCACTGCAGTCTCTACTTGAGTAGAGTAGATAGAGTGATCTTGTGAAAATATAAAGCTTAAAAACACTCTTCTGCTATCAATGGCTTCCCATCCAGAAAAAAAATTCAAAGTTCTTGCCAAGCTTACAAGCCTGTACATGATCCTGTCCCTCATCTGCCTCTCTGACAAAATCTTCAACCTCCCCATTGCTCACTCCTGTCAGTCACACCAATGTCCTTGCTGTTGTTTTAAAGTAAGTGAAGCATGATTCCAATTCAGGGTCTTTATCCTTACTATTTTCTCTGCATGCCTTGCTGAATGCCTTGGGCATTCCACATGGCTTACTTCCTTACTTCCCTCAAGGTCTTCACTCATATGCCAGTTTAATACAGAAATATTGACTCACTAAAATTGCACACACATCCTTAGTTTCTTCTTTTACTTCTAACATCCTTGCAGCATTTATTGCTATTATTCACTAGTTCATCTTTTGCCACTAAAATGTAAGTTCAATGTGAACAGAATTATTTTTTATTGTAAGAAACACAGCATGAAATCTACCCTCTTAAATATTATTAAAGTGTATATAACAGTATTGTCAACTATTTGCATGTGTTGTACAGCTTATCGCTAGAACTTATCTTCTTAACTGAAACTCTATACCCACTGAACAGCATTTCTCTCTCCTGCTGGCCCCTGGCAAACAACATCTTACTTTTTATGTCTATGTGTTTGACTAATTCAGAGACCTCATTTAAGTTGCGTCGTGTAGCATATCAAAAGATTTTTTCTAAATCTGAATAATACTCTATTGTATGGATATAACACATTTTCTTTATCCTTTTATCTGTTAATGGACATGTAGATGGTTTCTATCTCTTGGCTATTGTGAATAATGCTGCAGTGAACCTGGGAGTGCAATACTGTTTGGAATTTTCAATACTTTCGGATACTCACAAGTGGGATTGTCGGGTCATACATTAGTTCTATTTTTAATTTTTGTAGGAACCTGTATGCTGTTTTCTATAGCTGCTGTGCCATTTGACATTTCCACCAACAGTGCACAAGAGTTCCTCTTTATCCGCATTCTTACTAACATTTGTTATCTTCTGGGATTTTTTTTTTGGTTTGGTTTTTGTTTTTATGATAATGCCCATTCTAACAGGTGTGATATGATATCTCATTCTGGTTTTGATTTGCATTTCTCTGATGATTAGTGAACAGCATTTTTTCATGTGTCTGTGGCTATTTGTATGTCTTTGGAGAAATGACTTTTCATGTCTTTGCCCATATTTAATTTGTTTATGTGTGTATGTATGTATATATGTATAAATGTATTTTAGAAATTGAGTTTGTGTTTCTTTATATATTTTGAAGAACTACACCTTGTCATATATGTAGGTTGCAATTATTTTCTTACATTCCATAGTTTGCCTTTTTACTCTGTTGATTGTTACCTTTATTGCACAGTAGCTTTTTATTTTCATGTAATCCCTTTGTCTATTTTTATTTTGTTGCCTGTGCTTTTGATGTTATATCCAAGAAATCTTTGCCATGACCAATGTTATGAAGATTTCTGCTTGTTTTATTCTAGAGGTTTTATAGTTTTGGGTCCTCTGTTTAAGTCTTTATTCCATTTTGAGTTGATTGTCATCTGTGGTATAAGGGTCCAATTTCATTCTTCTGCATGTGGATGTACAGTTTTCCCAACACAATTTGTTGAAAAAAATATCCTTTATTGTGTAGTCTTGGCAGCCTGGTTGAAGATCAGCTGACCATATATGAGGGGGTTTATTTCTGGACTCTGTTCTGTTCCATTGGTGAGAGTGTGTATGTATATGTATACTCTCTTTATGCAGCTGCCACACTTCTTTGATTACTATAGGTTTGTGGTATGTTTTCAAGTCGAGGAGTATGAGCCTTTTTAGGAATATTTTGGATTTTTTAGGGTTCTTTGTGGTTCCATATGAATTTTAGGACGAATTTTTCCATTTCTGCAAAAAAGTCATTGAAATTTTGATAGGGGTTGTATTGAGTCTGTGGGTCATTTGGATAGTATAGACATTTTAACAGTATTCAGTCTTCCAATCTATGAATGTGGCATGTCATTCCATTTATTTGTGTCTTCTGTTGTTTCTTCAGCAATCTTTTTTTTTAATTTTTAAGGTTTTATTTATTTTTGAGAGAGAGAGAGGCAGGGGGGAGGGAGGGAGGGAGGAACAGAGAGAGGGAAACACAGAATCTGAAGCAGGCTCCAGGCTCTGAGCTGTCAGCACAGAGCCCAACACAGGGCTTGGACTCGTGAACTGTGAGTTCATGACCTAAGCTGAAGTCAGACGCTTAACCAACTGAGCCACACAGCCGCTCCTCTTTCGGGCGCATTTTATGTTTCATTGTACAAGTCCTTCACCTTGATTGAGTTTATTCCTAAGTATTTTGTTCTTTTGGGTACTACTGTAAATGGGATTGTGTTCTTATTTTCCTTTTCAGATTGTTCATTGTTAGTACATGGATGTGCAACTGCTTTTAGTATTGTTGATTTTGTATCCTGTGACTTTGCCAAATGTGTTTATTAGTTCTAGCAGGTGGTGTGTGTGTGTGTGTGTGTGTGTGTGTGTGTGTGTGTGTGAAATCTTAGGGTTTTCTACATGTGAGATCATGTCATCTGCAAATAAAGATACTTTTACTTCTTCCTTTCTGATTTGAATGCCTTTCCTTTTTCTTGCCTATTTTTTTCTCCCTTTCAGTAATAAGGACTTCCATATTTTGTAACATCTTATCTTTCATTTATGATTTCATATATTTGAGTCTTTTTTTTTCCTTAATCTAGCTGGAAGTTTGTTAATTTTGTTGATCTTTTAGAAGTCTACTTTTTGTTTCATTTTTTTCTATTTTCTATGTAATTTATTCCTTTTCTTTTTTTTTATTTTATTTTTATTTTTTTTTAATTTTTTTTTCAACGTTTATTTATTTTTGGGACAGAGAGAGACAGAGCATGAACAGGGAAGGGGCAGAGAGAGAGGGAGACACAGAATCGGAAACAGGCTCCAGGCTCTGAGCCATCAGCCCAGAGCCTGACGCGGGGCTCGAACTCACGGACCGCGAGATCGTGACCTGGCTGAAGTCGGACGCTTAACTGACTGCGCCACCCAGGCGCCCCAATTTATTCCTTTTCTAATCTTATTTCCTTCCTTTTGCTGTGGGTTTAGTTTGTTCTTTGTTTTCTAGTTAGTTGAGGTAGAAATTTAGATTCATTATTTGAGAGGTCTTTCTTCTTTTTTTAATCTACTTTAGAGAGAGAGAGAGAGAGAACAAGAGCATGAGCAGAGGAGAGGGGCAGAGTGTGAGAGAGAATCATAAGCAGCGTTCACTCTCAGCACGGAACCCAGTGCAGGACTCAGTCCTACAACCATGGGATCATGACCTGAGCCGAAATCAAGAGTCAAACATTCAACTGACTGAACCCCCCAGGTGCCCCTCTTCTTTTAAATGTAGGTATTTATCACTAACAATTTCTCTCTTAGTACTGTTTTTTCTGCATCCCTTAGGTTTTGGTATGTTTTCATTTTTATTTTTCTGAATATATTTTCTAATTTCCCTTTTCATTTCTTCTTTAACTCATTGGTTATTCCAGTTTTTATGGTTTCTTTTCCACATATTTGTGAATTTTCTAGTTTTCCTGCTGCTGCTGATTTCTAGTTTCTTTCCATTGTGGTCAGAAAAGTTACTTGTAATTTCAATCATAAATTTGTTAAGACTTCTTTTGTAACCTACCATGTAGTGTATCCTGGAGGATGTTACACTAGAAAGAATGTGTATTCTGCAGCTCTTTTGTGGAATTTGCATACATATCTTTTAGCTCTATTTGGTCTATAGTGTTCAAGTCCTCTCATATTGTCCTTTTGCTTAGATATTCTATACATTTTGAAAGTGGGGTATTAAAATTTCCTACTATTATTATGTTTCTGTCTATCTCCCTTCAGTCTGTCAAGGTTTAATTCATATATTTGGGTGCTCTGATGTTGGGTGCATATATATTTATATAGTTTTTATTCTCCTGGTTAATTGACTCTTATTATTATATAATGTTTTTCCTTGTCTCTTGTGACAGTTCTTGGCTTAAAGTCTGTTTTGTCTAATAGAAGTATGTCTATCTTTGCTCTTTTGGGTTAGCATTTGAATAGAATATCTTTTTCCATCCTTTTCCTTTCAGCCTATATGTGTCCTTAAATCTATAATGAGTTCCTTATAGACAGCATGTAATTGGATGTTGTTGTTTTTGTTTGTTTGTTTTGTTTGTATCTGTGTGTTTACCATTCAACATTCCGTGTCTTATGGTTGGACTGTTTATTTCATTTACTTTTAAAATAATTACTGGTAAATGCCTTACTCTTGCTATTTCATTAAATGTTTTTTTATCTATCTTGAGGGTTCTTTTTTTGTAGTGATATGTTTTGATTTCTTGTTTCCTTTTGTGTACTTTCTATAGGTTCTTCTTTTTCTTTAATGGTTAACATGCAATTTGCATAAAACATCCTAGAGTTATAAAAATCTGTTTTAAGCTGATAACTTTAATTGAATACAAAAGTTCTAATTTTTGGCCTCTCCCCTATTTACAAACTTTATGTTATTGGTGCTACAAATTACCTCTTCTTTATATTGTGTATCCATTAACAAATTTTTGTAGTGATAGCTATATTTTATATTTTTGTCTTTTAAATAACAGAATGAAAACTGATTTATGTCACACGGTTGATTTCTTACAGCATTCTGTATTTACCTGTATATTTACCTTGACCTTGACCTTTACACTTTCATATGCTTTTAAGTTGATGCCAAGTGTCCTATTGTTTCAGCAGCTTGAAGTTCTCCCTTTAACATTTCTTTTTTTTTAATTTTTTTAAATGTTTTTTTTTAATTTATTTTTGACAGAGACAGAGAGAGAGACAGAGACAGAGCATGAGTGGGGGAGGGGCAGAGAGAGAGGGAGACAATCTGATGCAGGCTCCAGGCTCTGAGCTATCAGCACACAGCCGACGCGGGGCTAGAACTCATGAACTATGAGATCATGACCTGAGCCGAAGTCTGATGCTTCACCAACTGAGCCACCCAGGTGCCCCTCTCCCTTTAACATTTCTTGTAAGATTGGTCTAGTGGTGATAAATTCCTTCAACTTTAGTTTTTCTTATAAAGTATTTATTTTTTCCTTTATATTTGAAGGGAAGATTTTGTCTGATACAGTATTTTTGGTGATTATTTTTATCCCTTATCACTTTGAATATATTATACCACTTGTCCTGGGCATCAGGTTTTCTGCTGAGAAATATGCTGTCTATATAGATGATCACTTGTATGTGGCAAGTCACTGTTCTGCTACTGCTTTGGAAATTCTTTGTTTTTGACTTTTGACAATTTATAATATAATGTGTATCTTCATTTGGATTTCTTTGGTTTCTTTCTAATTGGAGCATGTTGGGCTTCTTGAATCTTGATGTTCATTTCCTTCCCCAGATTGAAGTCTTCTGCCATTATTTCTTCAAATAAACTTTAGCCCCTTTCTCTCTCTCTCCATCTTTTGGGAGTACCGTAATGCATTTATTGTTCCTCTGATAGGGTCCTGTAATCCCTACTCTTTCTTCATTCTTTTGCATTCTGTGCCTTTTTGTTCCTCTGACTGAATAATTTCAAATGATCTATACTTGAGTTCACTGATTCTTTCTTCTGATAGATCAAATCTGATGTTGAACCCTTTTAATGAATTTTTCAATTCAATTGTATTCTTCAGCTTCAAAATGTTTCTTTTTTATATTTTGTACCTCTTTTTTGATATTTGCATTTTCTTCCTCACTTTCCTGAGTTCCTTGAGCACCTTTGTGACAGTTACTTTTAATTCTTTTTTAGGCAATTCTTATACTTCATTTTCTTTAGGGTTGATTTTTGGAGATTCATTTCATCTTTTGGTTGGGGATGTTTCTCTGTTTCTTCAAATTCTTTATAACTTTGTGTTGGGATCAAAGCATCTGAAAAAAAACTGCACTTCTCCCGGGTCTGTACAGACTGGCTTTGTACAGACTGGGAAAGCTCTTTGCCATTTTGGCTAGAGATTCTGGGGACCTCTCAAACCTTTTCTGTGGATGCAGTTTCTGATTTATGCATTTTAATTTCAGAGTAAGGGATTTGCCAGTTCCTTTTGTCAGGAGTTTATAATCTCTTGCACCCTCTGGTGTCTGTTTGCAGTATTACAAATTCTCTGAAACTGCTCTTCTCACCTCTCTTTGTTCTCATTGGCTCCCTGGGCTTGTAGAGTATGCTGTGCCCCACCAGTGCTCCAAGTCAGGTGAAACAGAAAACAGTCTGGAGGCAGTTCCCACAAAAGCCTGAAAGTTGGATGAATGCTCTATTCTTTAGTCCTTTAGGGGATAGGCTGCTGAGCTGTATCAGCCTCTGTTTGTTATACTGTGGACCCTTTGGAGCAGTAGAAAGCCATCCTACTTCTCTTGTTTTCATTGGCTGCCAAGCATCTAGAATATGCCAGGTCTCATCAGTGGTCTGAGACAGGAAAGACAGAAACTAGTCTCTTAGGTAGTCCCTGAAAAAGGTGGAACTTTGGACACACGTACAACTCTTTTCCATCCCAGAGATAATCCAGGATTTAGGAGTTTTCTTCTACTCCACACTGATTCAGAGGTAGGGACTACAGTAAGGGAATGCTCCAAACCATCACCTTTGTTTTCAGTGGTCCCCTACCTTACGCTTTTTCCTGTCAGCATTTAGATGCAGGCGAGACAGAAGGCAGTCACTTGGGAAGGTCCCTCCAGAAAAGTCAGATTGTTGATATTGATCCATATGATCATATGATCCATATTTGTCTTTTTCTCCTGAAAGAGAAGCTAGGAATTGGGAGCTCCTTCCAACTGTATTGTGCTGGCCTGGGGGAAGGAGTGTGACTAATGGTTGCTGTAATTTTTCTTACCAGCTTTGATGCAGCTGGTTTAGAACTTGCCTCGGTTGCAGGAGCTAACTGATTTCTGGATTTTTCACAAAGAGAATTAGTTTGTGTTGGTGTTGAGTCAGTGGTCAGTGTCTCCATGAGGGTTTTTGTGTTCCTACATCTTGCTGATGTCTGGACAGGAATCTTTAACCTGGCCCTCCTCTACTCATTGTTGGAGAATAGACCCTGATAGATAATAGACACCCATGAAATATTTGTTGGGGGAGTTATTATTTGTCATTGATTTACAAACATTAAAATTTTTTGTTATGGGAAATAATTTTTTGATTACTAGTGAAAGTTGTTGAAGCACTAATTCATTATTTTGAAAAGGGAGGAAATCAAGCATTTATCATGTTTTTTCTGTTCAAACTTGGGGTAACCAGTAAATATTAGGGAGAAATTTTTTTTAGAATGATACCCACTAATAAAGAGCAAATGAGACAGTTTACTACCCTTATATAATATTTCGTAAAATAATTGTTAGCCAAGTTTCACAATGAAAACTAAAACCATTAGGTGAAAGGTTGATGGAGAATTGTATTGTGGTGGAATTTAGCTGACGTTAATTCTCTGAATTAGACCATTGAGACTTTAGGACCTCTTTGAATTTAAAAGGGCTTTTTAGTCTAAGTTTCTTTTTTACTTTCATGTGAATAAAGATACATGTAAGATCAACTATTAACTAATAGTCTTTATTTCCCCTCTGGTGAGAGACTGTAAGTTTTGCTTTTTGTATGAATATCATCTCTACTCTGTCAGAAGAAATCTTATTTCAGATAAGCTCTAGGTCCATCTTTCAGTTTTCACTTTGAACATCTTTTTTCATCATTTGTGTTATCAGCGTTTGGTTTATTTTTAATTTAAAATAGATTGAAAGTCAATAGTCAGTGAGTTAACTCAGGGAGCAAGTTTTATCTAGAAATATAAAAATGTCCTGGATGAATGTGAGTTACACTTTGTTTTAGAACTCTAATCTATAAATTCTAAAGTAAAATTTAAGCAATTTTCTTGATTCCTGAATAATTCTACCAAAATAAGCAAAAATTTTTGGAACATTTTTAGATAATGAATAACTAGAGAAAGCTTTTAAAAATGTTAGCAGTTCTATTTAAATAAAGAGAATCTACCAAAATTAATACATTCTTTTTATGACAACATTTTACATTAAAGATACTTAGTATTATTTGGGCACCTGGATGGCTTAGTCGTTCAAGCGTCTGGCTCTTGATTTCAGCTCAGGTCATGATCTCACAATTCGTGAGGTCCAGCCCCATGTCCGGCTCTGCACTGTCAGTGCAGTGCTTGGGATTCTCTGTCTCCCTCTCTGCCCCTTCTCTACTTGTGAGCGTGCGCACATACTCTCCCTCAAAATAAATAAATACACATAAAAAAAATTAAAAAACATTAAGTCACTTAGTATTCTTCATTTGCAGTATTTTAAAATATCTATATATGTTAATGATTTTATATGCCAACAGAATGGATAAGGCACTGCAGGATCAAATAAATGTGGTAACTCAGTATTTATTTTCATATTTTATAGCAATAAGCTTTTAAAAAATCCTTTTAACTTTTATCAGACTACTCATTGAAATAGCTAAAACATTTCCATTTCCATGATGATAAACAAATCCTTTCTTTCGGTAGAATAGCATGGGCAAAATCTCTCTCCCATATGTTGTGATTTTAATAGCTTAAGGTTTTCTCCCTCTATTCTGTGGTGAATTTTAATTATCTTCTATTGAGCCTCATTTTAGTTACTATTGAACATTCAGTTCCATCCAACTTTGTACAATGCAGAGCTCATATTATATTGACCTTTCTGCCATAATAGTTTCTACCTTCTTCAACAGTCTAGTTCTTATGAGAATGAAACAGTCACATGGTTTTTAAACTAAAGAAGAATTTTCAGGCCATTTCCAGTGTAGAGACTAAAAATGTAAGTAAGTTAAGTGTAAGGTGAAGATGCTAGTTAAAGGAGAACCATTTGAAGATGGATGTTCGAGGATACAACTGCTGTGTTGGAGTTAAATCTGGTTATGGGCGATATTAATTATTGCTATGTGGTTTGAAGAGACAGAGTAACGGGTCATATCTTCCTGGAAGGAAATCAGACTGAAAACATGGTGGTGAAATGTGAGTCCTAATCGAGAGATTTATGTGGAGGAGATGGACTAATCCATAATAAATATTACTTGAAGTAGTAAAATCACATATTTTACTTATTTAGAAAACATGCAATTAGGTTTCTTAAATTTATACATATATACTTTTTGTATAAATCATATATGAGTGCTTGATTAATATAGATCTATAAATTCTTTAAGCTCTAAAATAGAATTATGTTCACTTAAGAGAGAAGCTTCTATTAGTTTCTCTGACATGTATCCCTTTCAATCCATCATTGATTCTGGAAAGAGTAATTTATAATATGACTTTAATCATTACATCTTTTTATCAGAAACCTACACTTTTCTTCTCTTTATATTTAAATTCTTCATTGCTTTAATCTTTCTCTATTCTCTGGTCCTGCAGTATTTAACTAAGTTGGGTTGTTTTTTTTTTTTTTTTGGTTGTTGTTTAAATTTTAAATTTCCAACTTTGCTCTCAAGCACACTGACAGTTTTTTTTTTTTCTGTCCTTCCCATTTGTTCTCCTTATGTCAAACCCACCACTTCTTTCTTGTGTTTTTGCCAAAATGTTCTTTCTTCTCCATCCTGCCATATAACTATTAGCCATCCTTCACTGACTGGCTTAATTAACTTCTTTCCTTACCTATTATCTCCTTGATCATTGTCATTTCAGAGTTTCTTCACAGTACTTGTAACCTGTCTCCTAAAAGGCAAGACTTAATTGTATACTCTTGTTATTTTATTTTTAATATTATTTTTTTGTTTTAGTTTTTGAATAATAGTGGGCAGGGGACAAGCAGGCAGTCAACGGCATTCTTTATTTTTGCCAGAAATTATTGCAAGTCAAACTTACCTTGTATTATGGCTATAACTACATGATCTCAGAGGACTGAAAATTTCTATCACTGAGTTACAGTTTTTCTTTGTATATTTAATGTACTTTTTTCTTGTTTAACATCATATTTTCAACATCATGAAAATACCCTTTGGCCTAAGATATCTCTATTTCAGTAGTATATATAGAAGCTCAGACCCGGTGACTTCCCAGCTTGCTCAGGAAGTAGGGGAAGTCAGGGCACCCAGATGAGAAATCATCCTTTTGTGTATTCTTATATTCTCACTAAAGACAGTGTCGAATCTGCCTCTTTCCTAGTAGGCACTCATTACCACATCATGAAGGCAAGAAATAGTCATTTATGAAAACTGAAATAGCTACAGTAGTTACCTGGTATTCCTTTTTTTCTTTTATGTTTAATTGAAATAACATTTTACAAAGGATCTTTATAAAAACTCAAACAGTCCAGGTGTGGATATAATATAAGTTGAAATCTCCCTGTCTTCACTACCCCAGTTGCCAACTTTTTCCTCTGTTAGAAAACACTGATAAAAATTTAGATTATGTCCCCAATACTTCAATTTATGAATAGACATAAATGTACCTCTTAAAAATGATTATACCAATTGTGATTTATAATCAAAACTTTGTTAAAGATATATTAAACATGTTACCATTATTATTATTGTTGTTTTAGAGAGAGAGAGAGAGAGAGCACAAGTGGGGGAGAGTGGCAGAGGGAGAGAGAATCTTAAGTAGGCTTCATGTTCAGCACAGAGCCTAATGCAGGGCTCATTTCCATCACCCGGGAATGATGACCTGAGCTGAAATCAAGAGTTGGATGTTCAACTGACTAAGCCACCCAGGTGCCCCTTGCCATGATTTTTAAATCACTGTAAAGTGTTAATTTTTACCTGCATTTAAATAAACCATAATTGGTGAAAATTTAGGGCATTTCCATTTTTTTTTTCTGTTTTATAAACTATTGTATAATGGACAGCCTTTTACATACTGGTCATATATTTGTTTAGTTACTTAATGAGGGTCCAGTTTGAGAAGACAAATGAGAGTTATTGACTGTTTTTCAGGACCACTTCTTAAGAGTACTTGGGGAAGTGTAGGTCATATTTGGTTTTATTCAATGACAGGATATGACTAGCATTTACCAAGTAGAGGTTAGAGATGCTATGCATCCTGCATTGGACCTGATAGTCCTACTTAAGGGAGGATGGTTTAGTCTGAAGGTCCAATTATAGACTTTGGATAAACACGACAGTATGAAGTATTTCACTATTTTAAGAAATTTTGCACTATTTTCCTATTTTCCAGTTAACATGTATTACTTATAATTGCAAAGCAATATATTCCTATTTAAGGATTTAACCTTTCCTCACACCAATCAATAGAAGTTTAATGTAAATCAAGGGTAGGTTTTTTTGAAAAGACAAATACATTAGACAATAAAAGGAAAATATAGATTTATACATCAAGAAGAATGAGAAATAGGATGATTTAAGATTTTTGAAAGAATGCAATGTGTAAATTTTGGCAAATGTTAAAATGTATAAAGAGATTAATTTTTAAGAAAATTTAAAAATTTAATCTAGAGGAATGAAACCAACAATACAGAAGAAATGGGAATGGTTGTAAATTCACATCACCCCTGTGAAAGTAGAGGCAAAACTAGAGATAAAACTCAGGAAGGTTGGTTGGTAGTGTGTTTGTAATGCCATGCCCATTCCACCAAGTCTTGTGAGTGCGTCCTATACCTCCTGGCAGAAAAGTATTGTCCTCTGAAGAGGTCAAAAAGGGAATCTCAGGATGGGAGATATCAACTTTGTTGGTTATATATAAAATAAGGGCTAAAACAAACTAACTGATGAAACATAAGATCTCTTCTTTACTGCTCTCTAGGAGACTGTCAGAATCTACTTTGAAGAACATGATTAGCCCCAAAGAATAGGCTATAGGGTATGTTATGAAGCACTTTCCCAAGGAAATCATCCATGTAGATTATTCCATAGTTAAGCCACAGTTGAAAATTATTACTCATGAACTTAGAGGCTACTATCAAAATTTATTACATTGTTCTTGAACATAAACAGATAACTAAGAACTGTGAATATCTTGGGATAACCAGTAAAATGAAATACAGAGACAAAAATAAAACATTAGAAGTAAATAGAATTTATACAGGGAGGAAAGAAGATTATCATTAATGTTCTCAGAGATAAAATAATATATCCATACCAACCTTATAAGAAAAGTTTAAGGGACTTGTGTAAGTGGAAAAGAAAATGTCATAACTAGCAATAAGAAATTTGTTAAAGATTTCACTGAAAAAAGCAAATATATACTAAAGGTAGTAGATCAATCACTTATACATTTGGTATGAAGATTAAAAACAAAAGTAGTAAAATCACATATATTTATAATTAAGCGATACACAAAATAAAAAGATGTTAGATATGATATCAAACAATAAAGCATTGAGAGGAATATTAAAATGTAGTAGTGCTTTTAATATGTGTTTGAACTTAAGTGATCATCAACTTAGAATAGATTACTGTATACATAGGGTGTTATATGTGAACCTCAAGGTAACCACAAATCAAAGACCTATTATAGATACACAAAAATAAAGAGAGGGGAATATAAGCATAACACTAAAACAAGTAATCAAATCACAAGAGAAGAGAGGAAGAGAAGAAGAAAGGAACAGAAGAGCACTACTGAAACAACCAGAAGACAACAAAATGGCAAAAAATACATGCCTATCAATAATTACTTTAAATGTAAATGGACTAGGGGTGCCTGGGTGGCTTGGGCGGTTAAGAGTCTGACTTCAGCTCAGGTCATGATCTCACAGTCCGTGAGTTCGAGCCCCGCGTCGGGCTCGGTGCTGACAGCTCAGAGCCTGGAGCCTGCTTCAGATTCTGTGTCTCCCTCTCTCTCTGCCCCTCCCCTGTTCATGCTCTGTCTCTCTCTGTCTCAAAAATAAATAAACGTTAAAAAAAATAAAAAAATATTTAAATGTAAATGGACTAAATGTTTCAATCAAAAGGCTTAGGGTGACTGAATGGATAAAATAAAACAAGACCCATTCATATGCTACCTCCAGGAGACTTTCATCAGACCTACAGACTATAAGTAAAGGGATAGAAAAATATTCCATACAAAAGGACATTTAAAAAAAAAGCTAGGATAACAATACTTATAGCAGATAAATAAACTTCAAAACAAAAACTGTAATAAGAGAAAAAGAAGGGCATTACATAATTATAAAGGAATCAATAAAATGAGAAATAACAATTGTAAATATCTATGCACCCAGTACAGGAACACTTAAATAAATTAAGCAAATACTAACAGATGTACAATGAGATATTGACATTAATATAATAGTATTAAAGAACTTTAACACCCCACTTAAATCAATGAACACATCATCCAGACACAAAATAAATACAGAATGGACTAAACAGATATTTACAGAACGTTTTATCCCAAAACAGCAGAATGAACTTTCTTTTCAAGTGCACAGTGAACATTCTCCAGGATAGATCATATGTTAGGTTACAAAACAAGTCTCAATAAAATTAAGATGATTGAAACCTTTGGAAACATTTTTTCCAACCATAATGGTATGAAACTGGAAATTGATTATGCGAAAAAACCACAAATACGTGGTGGCTAAACAACATGCTACTCAACAATCAATGGGTCAATAAAGAAGTCAAAGAGGAAATAAACAATACCTTGAGAGAAATGAAAAGTGGATTCCAAATCTTTGGGATGCAGCAAAAGCAGTTCTAAGAGGAAAATTTATAGTGACATAGGCCTACCTTCAGAAATAAGAGCAATCACACATAAACAATCTAACCTTACACCTATAGGAAGTAGAAAAAGATCAAAGAAAATTCAAAGTTAGTAGAAGGAAGGAAATAGGATCAGAGTGGAAATAAATGAAATAGAAATTTAAAAAAATAGGAAAGATTGGTGAGACCAAGAGCTGGTTCTTTGAAAAGATAAACAAAATTGATAAACTTTAGCTAGACTTATCAAAAAAAAAGAAAAAAGAGAGAGAAGACTTAAATAAAATCAACGATGAAAGAGAAGTTACAGTCTTTACCACAGAAACAAAGGATTATGAGAGAACTACAAAAAATTTTACACCAACAAATTGGACAACATAGAAGAAATGAATCAATTCCCAAAAATATACAATCTACTAAGACTAAATTAGAAAGAAAGGGAAACTCTGAACAGACTGACTACTGGTTCAATAACTACTGACTACTGGTTCAATAACAAAATTGAACCAGTAATAAAGTCCCAAAAAACAAAAGTCAAGGACCAGATGGCTTCACAGGGAATTCTACAAGGCATTTGAAGAAGTGTTAGTACTTATCCTTTTCAAACTATTCCAAAAAATTGAAGAGGATGGAAAGCTTCCAGGTTCATTCTACAAAGCCAGCATTACCTGATACTGAAATCAGACAGACACTACAAACAAATAGAACTGCAGGCCAATACTCCTTTGGAAATGGATGCAAAAATCCTCTACAAAATATCAGCAAGCCAAATTTATCAATATATTTAAAGGCTCATTCACCAGGATCAAGTGAGATTTATTCTAGGGATGCAAGTGTGGTTCAATATCTGCAAGTCAATTAATATGATATGCCACATTAACAAAAAAGATAAAAATCATAGGGTCATCTCAATAGACACAGAAAAGGCATTTGACAAAATTCAACATCCATTCATGATAGAAATTCTCAGCAAAGTAGGCATAGAGGGAATATACCTCAACATAATAAAGGCTATATAAGACAGAATTAGAGCTAACATCATAGTCAGTGGTAAAGAGCTGAAAACTTTTCCTCAAAGATCAAAAACAGAACACAGATGCCAGTTTCATTTGGCCTAGTACTGGAAGTCTTAGCCTCAGCTACCAGACAAGAAAAATAAGTAACAGGTATCCAGATTGGTAAGGATATTGGTCACTATTTGCAGATGACACGATACTATGTAGAGAAAACCCTAAAGACACCACCTAAAAACTCTGAACACTAATAAACAAATTCAGTAAAATTGAAGAATATAAAATTAATATACAGAAATCTGTTTTGTTCCTATACACTAATAAGCAGAAAGAGAAATTAAGAAAATAATCCTATATATAATTGTATCAAAAAGAATAAAATACCTAGAAATACACTTGGTTACTCCTTGGTTAAAGCAGGTAAAAGACCTATATTCTGTAAACTATAAGATACTGAGGAAAGTGATTGAAGATAACACAACCAATGGAAATATGTACCATGTTAATGAATTGGAAAATTAATATTAAAATTTCCGTACTATCCAAAGCAATCTACAGATACAGTGCCCTCATTCCCAAAGTACTTATGGCATTTTGCACAGGACTAGAACAAATAATCCTAGAGTTTGTATGGAACTACAAAAGACCCTGAATAGTGAAAACAATATTGAGAAAGAACAAAACTGGAGGCATCACACTCCCACATTTCAAACTTTACTACAAAGTTACTGTAGTCAAATCAGGGTAGTAGTGGCACAAATATAGACACATAGATCATTGCAACGGAACAAAGAGTTGAGAATTAACTTCACACTTCTATGGTCAATTAGTCTATGACAAAACAGCAAGATATACAAGGGGGAAAAGACAGTCTCCTCAATAAATGGTGTTGGGAGAACTGGGTAGCTACATGCAAAAGAATGGAACTAGACTGCTTTTTATACCTTACACAAAAATAAACTCAAAATGGGTTAAAGACCTAAATGTGAGAACTGAAATAATAAAACTTCTAAAAGAAAACATAGGCAATAAATGCTTAGATATCAGTCTTAGCGATATTTTTTCATTTGTCACCTTATGGAAGAGTAACAAAAGCATAAACAACTGAGACTCCTTTAAGAGCTTTTGCACAGCTAAGAAAACCATCAACAAAATGAAAATGCCACCTACTGAATGACAGAAGATATTTGCAAATGGCATGCATTAACATGCAAATTATATGAAGAACTCCTACAACTGAACGCCAAAAAACAAAGATTTGAGTAAAAAATGAACAGAGAGCCTGAATGGACATTTTTCAAAAGAAGACACACAGATAGCCAACAGGCACATGATAAGATGCTCAGCATCAGTAACCATAAGGGAAATGCAAATGAAGACCGCAGTGAGATGTCACTTCAAACCTGTCAGAATGGCTAGTATCAAAAGAGAATAAATAACATGGCGAGGACGTGGAGAAATGGGAACCATTGTGCATTGTTGGTAGGAATATAAATTGGTGCAACCACTATGGAAAAGAGCAGGGAGTTTCCTCAAAATTAAAAATACCAATAATTCCGCAATTCTACTTTTTCTGGGTATTTACCTGAATAAGTACACTAATTCAAGAAGCTTTATGCACCCTTATTTTTATTACAGCATTATTTGCAATAACCAGTATGAGGAAGCAGTGTAAGTATCCATCAATAGATGAACGGATAAAGATGACATTACACACACATGCACATGCACTCACACTCATGCACACATGCACACAGTAGGATACTATTGAGCATAAAAAAGAAAGAAATCTTGCCATTTTCAACAACATAGGTGGACCTAGAAGATAAAAGTGAAGCTAAGTGAAATAAATCAGAAACAAAACAAATGAACAGAATATAACAAAATTTTAAATCCAGAGAACAAATTAGTGGCTGCCAGTATGGAGATGGGTGGGGGAGATGGACAAGATTGGTGAAGGAGATTAGAGTTTTAAAGTTTATAAAGTCATGCAGATATATAGTACAACATAGGGAATATAGTTAATGATATTGTAATGACTTTGTATGGTGACAGATGGTAACTACACTTACAATGGTGAGCATTTGATAATTATATAATTGTTGAATTAGTGTTTTACATCTGAAACTAATATGATATTGTATGTGAACTATACTTCAGTTGAAATAAAAAGTAATACACTTACACAATAAGATATGAATTATCCAAAATTTTAATAGAATTCTTGATAACTAAAAATTTTATTGCAAAAATGTGTAACTTAACAGTTGATTTGAAGATAAAGTCAACTGCATTTCCAGGAAAGTGAGTAAAAATAAGGTAGTTTGAAATTAGGAAAGAAAAGTTTAATGAAATAAATTATCAGTCCAATAGTACCAACAGCTAACATATAGAATGAAAGAAATCTGTAATGAAAGAACAATACAATGACATATGATATACATAAATAATTTTTAAAAAGGGGTAAAAATTAAAGTTCATGAGTTTTGAAATTGAATGTATTTGTCATGGTTCAACCTAGTGGATGAAAATAGACCTATACCAACACCAAAAAACTAATGAAGAAAATCAGTACACTGAGATAAAACAGGATAATTCTAGCTTTCTGAGAGGAAAAACAAAAATAGGTTATAAGAAGATAAAAAATCTAAATCTTATAAACTGTAAGAAATTATTTCCAATGTAAAAACTATCAGTTTCTACAGTTGCCTAGAGAAACTATCAGTTTACATATGAGAAACTAATAAAAGGCATTTAACATGCAATTATCCAAAATGATACTACCAATGCATAGTATCTCAGTAAGTTACTGAAGAATGTTCCACTAAATTGAATAGTAAATGGGAAGGAGAAGGACATAAGGCATAGGAATCTACAGGTATTTAAGGAAGTGAGCATGTGTAAATGCCAATCATTGTAAATCAGAATTGAAGAAGGAATTCTTCAAGATGATAAAAACTGATAAAATACCTAATGCTTCTGAATGGTTTGATAGATTCATTAGACAATTGGAGTAGAGTTTGGAGCTCTTATTTTGATACATATATAGACAAGTAAAAAAATTACCAACTCAAGAAGGGAAAATATTTATAGGAAAGAAATCCAGTCATTTATGCTAAATGGGTCAATTGTGAGTATCAATAGTCACAATAATATGAATGCTAACTGTTGATCAAAACATAACTAAGATATAATTATGTAGGGAAGGAGTGTTACATCCTAAGCTGTCAGAGTGGTAACTCAGTAGAAAATGCTTGCTGATGAATAATAATCAAGTTTCAGTATTAGACTATTATTTTAGAGAGAAGTAAAATTCAAAAGCAATGATATATTAATTGAAAGTAATATCTTCAGAGGAGGGACAAGACAAAGATGATGGAAAGGATTGGATATTGCCATATTATATAACAAGATTTGAGGAAGGATTTCATTCTTTAACTTATGTATGTGTATAACATCTTAAAAACAATGCTGAGAAGAAAGAATTGATGAATGGTCTTCAGGTGATAGAGAGTAAAATTTTTTTTTTTTTTTAATTTTTTTTTTTTCAACGTTTATTTTTATTTATTTTTGGGACAGAGAGAGACAGAGCATGAATGGGGGAGGGGTAGAGAGAGAGGGAGACATAGAATCGGAAACAGGCTCCAGGCTCTGAGCCATCAGCCCAGAGCCCGACGCGGGGCTCGAACTCACGGACCGCGAGATCGTGACCTGGCTGAAGTCGGACGCTTAACCGACTGCGCCACCCAGGCGCCCCGATAGAGAGTAAAATTTATACAGGACCTATGGCTTAAAGAATTGTATAGTAACTATCAGTGGGCATTAAGGGTTTTTTTGTTTTGTTTTGTTTTGTTTTGTTTTTAGTGTTTCTTTTGAGTACAAATAAGATTATTGAAAATAATTTATGGTGCGCCTGGGTGGCTTGGTCGGTTAAGCATCCAACTTTGGCTCAGGTCATGATCTCATGGTCTGTGAGTTTGAGCCCTGTGTTGGGTTCAGTGCTGACAGCTCAGAGCCTGGAGCCTGCTTCAGATTCTGTGTTTCCCTCTCTCTCTGTCCCTCCTGTTTGCACTCTCTCTCTCTCTTTCTCTCTCTCTCTCTCTCGCTCAAAATTAATAAACATTTAAAAAATTAAAAAAAAGTGATATATTTCATATTAATGTGCAACATATTAAAAAACAGTGCACTCAAATTCAGAGTTGAAATATAAAATCTTAGTCTATGAAAGTAGCACATTTAAAATAATTTCTAATTTTTTTTTTAACACTTCTTCAATTGTGAGAGACAAAGAAAGAGAGTGAGTGGGGTAGGGGCAGAGAGAGAGCGAGGTACAGAATCTGAAGCAGGCACCAGGCTCTGAGCTGTCAGTACAGAGCCTGACACAGGGCTTGAACTCAGGAACCATGAGATAACCTGAGTTGAAATTTTCTTTCCCCTTTTTTCTTTCTTCTCCTTCTGAAATCCATATAATGAGAATGCTATTACACTCACTGTTAATAGCGGAGTTCCGTAAGTCTATTTTCATCTTATTTTTTCCCTTTTCCCCTGTTTAGTTTGATTGCTTTCCATTACTTTGTTTTCCAGGTCACTGATATGTTCTTCTGCTTCTTCTAGTCTATTGTTTATTCACTCTAGTATATTTTTAATTTCATTTATTGAGTTCTTCATCTTTGGTTCTTTTTTTATGTTTTCTATCACTAATTGAGAGTCTTAGCTGAGATTTTCCACTTTTTTGTCAAGTCCCATGAGTATCTTTAGGACCATTACTTTAAATTTTCTCTCTGGCATATTAGTTTTATCTGTTTCTCTTAGGTCTCTTGTTGTAATTTTGTCCTGTTCTTTCCTTTGGGACATATTTGTCTGCCTCCTCATTTTGTGTAGCCCTCTGTGTCTGTGTGTTAGGAAAGTCACCTACATCTATTCTTGAAATGTGGCTTTATGAAGAAGTTCTCTAGTGCCCTATAGTGCAGTGCCCCCTGTTCACCAGAACCTGGTGCTTCAGGGGTGTTTCCTATGTGTGGTGTGTGTACCCTGCTGTTGTGGCTCAGCCACTTTACCTCCTGTCCAGTCAGCAGTGGCTCTTTGCCTGTTTGGGGCAGTGTTTGCTCCCTGTGTTGTTAGTGGGCTAGTCTGGGGCTGCCTTGGGCTTGAGCTGAGTCAGACCTGTTTGCCAGAGATACAGTTGCACCAAATTGTAGAGTGCTTTTCCTGTGTTGTCCCTGAGAACCTTTCATTGGTGGGTGAGCCTACAATCAGACCAGGTTTCTGCCATTAGCCCACTGCTGGGGCTGCAGTCTCATTGTTCTGTGTGGCTATCTTCCTGGGGCAGAAGTCACTTTGGAGTGGTGCTGACCCCTGTTAAGAGCTGCTTGCTCAATGCCAGGCTTGTAGCAACACTTTGGATGGGCTCTGACCAAGAGCTAACACCGCTAAAGTATGATTATTATAGTTTTGATTTACATCACCTCTGTACCATTTAAAAAAAAAGTTTTCCAGGTTAAAAAAAAAGAAAAAAAAGAAAAGAAAAAAGAAAGAATGATATGAAAATGACTGTGCTGTCTTAAGTGAATGGGGTTATCAGTCTGAGTGAATTGTAACTACTTTCCCAAGTTTTTTTACTTGACACACCTTTTGATTAGAAAAGGAGATCTAGAGCTGCAGGTATTCAAGGTGATTTTTTAAAATTAATATGATGGAAAAGTTGGCACTTTTATAGAGTTATGGTAATAAATGGTGGCTTCCAATCCATGAACTCTAAATGACATAGGTATGCAACTCATAGTCACTGGATTCACATTACTTATACCTCATTCACATTACCTTATAGTCAGCCTGATTTTGATAACTCATCTCCCTGTCCAAATTGTTTAAGCACTGGATTGGGTTAAAAAAAATCAATTTATTATATAATTCTTTTCAGAGTCCTTTTTATATTCTTACTAGTTGGTGTAATCATAACTTTTATAGGTATTTAAATGACATAGAAAATGTTCAGGGAATATAAAGCTTAATTTATGCTGCCTGTTGACATAGTTTACTCTGCTTTATCTACTTTACCATTTTAACAAATAACATAGGTAAAAATGGGCCCATTCATAGGCAATAATCAAAAAGATACTACCATTGGGCCTGTGCAAAATTTTCTTCAAGTTAAATAGAAAAAAGCAGCAGGGCAACATAACAGAAGTTAGACAAGAATACATACCACATTAATTACCATTAGGTTGCAAGCTAATGAAAAAATACACTGTGCCTTAAAATCAAAACAAGCAACTTCCCAAACAATAGGACTCCTATGATATAAATAATCAAAAGCAAAATAATAGTAGGGCTTAAGGTAGATATACAATAAATGAAATATACAAAAAGTGAGCTTAGGAAAAAATGAAGAAATAGATATCTTTAATTTCAAAGCAACTATTACAGTAGCAAAATGGAGAAGACATTTTCAAAATTTACTTAAGTGGAGTAGAAGCAGGAAAAAAATCAAGCAAACAAAATGGAAAAGAATAGATAACAAGTATAAAAAATATTTAGAGTTATTTCAAGACAGACAAAACTGGCCCAACATACGTTGTTGTACATATTTTATCTAGTTTTGTAATTTTCTTTATGGCCAAAGAGTGATATTGGTAATAGTTCATTGTGTCTGCAAATGTAAGTCTCAAAGCCCATACCCTTTATTTCTTGTATCCTTATAAATCCTATTATATATTTTCTTCTTCTTCTTCCCTTCCTCCTCCCATTTTTCCTCCTCCTCCCCCTCCTCCTCCTCCTCCTTCTATATTTTCATAATATATGTTACATATTGAATAACACAGCCAATGAAAAAATGTAAAATGTTAACAAAATAATCTCAAAGGAATGATAACATTTTTTTAACTGAAGCAGGAATTCATGAATTGAAAATATAATGAGAAGGTAACAAATAAACCCAGGAATTGGTTCTTTCAGTAAAATAAAAAAAAAAAACAATTTATAACAGTAAAATAATTCTTCAGAGTTCCAATCTAGATAAACAAGCAATAAATCCATAGTAAACATTGAAGAGAAATGGAAAAATAATCATAAATATTGATCAAATTAACTCATTACACAAGATCACTTTCTTAACTTTTGTAAATACAGATTGACCCTCAAACAACATGGGTTTGAACAGTGCAGCTCCACCTGTATGTGGATATATTTAGATAAGTACAGTGCAGTACTGTAAATGTACTTTTTCTTTATTATTTTCTTAATAACATTTTCTTTTGTCTAGCTTCCATTATTTTAAGAATATATAACACATATATAAATGATGTGTCAATTGAATGTTTATATTACTGTTTAGAATTCCAGTCAGCTGTAGGCAAGTTTAGGTTAAGTTTTTGGGTAGGTAAAAGTTATACATAGGTTTTCAACTGTGTGGGGGGTTGGTACCCCTTAACCCCCATGCTGTTCAAGGGTCTATTGGAAACCCTGGATGATAAGATTGTTTTTTCTTAGTAAGACATAAATGACCAACATTTCCAGAAGAGTTAGAAAATCAACATCTATTAACACAGAGTTATAAACGTATTTATATTTTCCTCTCAACAAACAGATGAACAAAAATCCAAACAAAGCAGCATACACAGATATTTTTAGGTAGAAATATATTAAGACATGAAGGTACTGACAACTGAGTGTCATTTAAAGTTTTCTACTTCTAGGGGAGCCTGGGTCGCTCATTCAGTTAAGCATCTGACTCTTGGTTTTGGCTTAGGTCATGATCTTGTGGTTCTTGAGTTTGAGCCCTGCATCAAGCTCTGTGCTAACAGTGTGCAGCCTGCTTGGGGTTCCCTCTCTCTCTCTCTCCCTCTGTCTCTCTCTCTCCCCCTCTGTCTCTCTCTCTCCCCCTCTGTCTCTCTCTCTCCCCCTCTGTCTCTCTCTCTCCCTCTGTCTCTCTCTCTCCCTGCCTCTCTCTCTCTCTCTCTCTTTCTCTCAAAATAAAGAAATAAACTTTGAAAAAAATAAAGTTTTTTCACTTACAAGTCCAGCTATGACAAAAAAAAATTGTATCAAACCGTTATACTTGGCAAGAACAATTATGAAAGTTGGATAAAATTAATTAAAAGTAAGTGACTCTTTAAAGGCCTCAGATACTAATTGTAGCAGTCAGAAATGAATGTCCATATTCCCAGAGATGAAAGAAACACATTGAAGTGATCCCAGCATTCTTCTCCCCTTTTCATTTGATAACATTTGCTGAGCAGATAGGCAAGAAGAAAGTGGCTCAAAAGCTGTAAAAATCTCATAGATGTACATGGACAAAAATGGAATGCTTGACTACCAAGGTAGATAGAGGGTAACGAGCCAATAGAAGGGGAATTGCTAGGACATTCTGTATGGCTTCTTCCCTCAAAACTTTTTATCATTCCCTAGTTCCAGAGGGTGAGAGACGGAGAAACAAAATGACATTTAACTGACTAAAATAAAAAAGTAAACAAAAGGATAGGCAAAATTTAGAATTTAGGGGCCACCAAGGAAGAGGGCCTAGGCATCATCCTAGGAACTGAGAGTTCTGGAAAGCTAATCCCTAGAAAAGAACCAGCAAACTAGAAAGGAGAATCATTCCCTAAAAGGATGGAAATCAAACCTCACACATTTCATGTTGGTCTCTGGACCAAGATCATCTGCCTCCAAGCCAAAAGAAAATTACAACTTCTTTGGAAGGAGGTATCTAATTTTTTATTTCAGTATCTGGCTTTTGATGAAAAAAACAATGTATCAGTTAGCAGGACTAAATGACAGAGAGAGAGAGAGAGAGAGAGAGAGAGAGAGAGAGAGAGAGAGAGAAATCCCTAGCCTTCAATGTTTCTAAGCACAGAAAATGAAAATACTTCCAAAACTATTTATGAATGATTATTGCTATGAATGACACCAAAACTGATAATTGAATATACGTTCTCTTCCCACTCCCCACACAGAATAAATTGCAGGATTGTCTCACTTATGAATATTAATGCAAATATTCTAATGATCAATTTTTCAATGAAAAGTCCAAAGCACATTAATATCATACTTCATTATCAAGTGGAAGTCATCAGTAGTGAGAATGGTGACTATTAGGAAATACTTTAGTGTAATTCACCATATTAATAGGTCAAAGGAAAGCAACAATGGTCATCTTCAGAAACTTCAGCCCTCATAACCAATTAAATGATCTTAGCAGAATGGCAACAGATAATAAATAGATAATAAAATAGAAAATAAAAATAATAAAACAAGTAATTTAACCCAAAATTCAGAACGATTTTTAAACAGGAGAAGAATTTCATTAAATTCAGGAAAAAAAAGTTAAGGTTGTTAATTCTAAACATACTATTTTTTGCATGTTATATCATTGCATATTATTTAGTATTATGCAAAATGGGCACAATAATAAAACATGGAAGATATAAGAAATAGGCAATTTGGAAAGAGGCAAGATTTATATTATTTATAAATATTTTAAATTTATTTTAAAACCTATAATAATTGAACATCCATAATCAAATTTAAAATGTGACTGGTGATGAAATTAACATAGGGACATCAATAATTTCTCTTTCTATTAACAATAACTAGGAAAAACTAAGGAAAAACATAAGTGAAAAGTATGTATAAGAAGAAAATCTAAAATCCTTTTGATGGGCAAAAATGATAAAGAAGATTCAATAATAGAAATTTTTAGAAAGTCTCCCTAAATTAATCAAAAAACTCAATCTGTCACAGGTTTTCATTTAGAACTCAGACAACCTGTTTATGAAGCACATGTGGAAAAAATAAATAAGCAAGACACTTTCGGCCATACCTTCACTTTAGTATGAGAGTTATCTATGGAAATGCAAATTTAATCATATTATTTACCTTTACTTCAGTCTCCTAAAACCTTTCAGTAGTTCACAACTGACTATAGGATGAAATCTACACAGTTCAGCATGCATTACAACTTCCTACTGCAATCACTCTCTTGCCTGATGGCCATTTTTCCCTTGTCTTTTTCTCATATTCCTTCCAGAGTTAACTCCTCCCTGAATCTTTGTATGTGCCCTTATTCACCATACCATCTCTATGTTGAACTTGGGATTTTTTTTTTCCTTGTCATTTTGTCATATGTCATTTTTACTTCTATTTATATATAGTTTTTGGATGATTGGATTATATGCTGGTCTCCCTAGTTACACTGATAGTTCACTCTCCTTTGCATCCATGGTGCCTAGCATATGGATAGTGCTTTTGATTCCTACATACAAGAGATCTGTGTGTGTGTTCCTATGTGTGTATATATGTATTCATGCTATAAATACAGTTTCTATGTGTAGATGGCATGTATCTTAAGTAAAACCTAATTGTCAGTGTCTCAGAATCATTTGACATATTTGATCTGGGAGAAGTACTATTCTTAAAGGCAAAACAAAAGCAACAGTTGCCGTAATTTAATAGCATGAATTTACGAATCAGTGAATATCATCCTGGAAAGCATGTTGACGAATCTAATATTACAGAAAACAATTTTTTTTCCATGGGTTATAAAGTGGCACCAGCTTTTGTAGCCTCACAAGTTTTGAAGCTCTTATGTTGTTTTTCAAATGACTGTACTATAGGTTACTCATATTTCATCATTAGTGCTTAAACATAATACATATCAAGTAAGGTGATTTTTTTTTCTATTTTACTGTTGGCCTTGAACAACATGCATTTGAACTGTGCAGATCCTCTTATATGGGTGGTTTTTTTTAGGTAAATATAGTACAATGCTGTATTTTCTCTTCCATAGGATTTTCTTAATAACGTCATAAGAATACAGTATATGATACAAATAGCATACAAAATATGTGTTAATTGTTTATGCTATTGGTAAGACTTCCAATCAAGAGTATGGTATTAGTAAAGTTTTTGGGGAGGCAAAATTTGTATTCAATTTTCCAGGGGCTGGAACCCCTGGACCCACCACCATTCATGGGTCAAGTGTACTTTTTTTCCTCCAGTGGATATCTCACTTGCAAACATTTTAGGAATTTTTTGTTCATTACTTTATTTAAAAAAAAATTAAGTTTATTTTGAGAGAGAAAACAAGTGGAGGAGGGCCAGAGAATGAGAGAGAGAGAGAGAGAGAGAGAGAGAGAGAGAGAATGAATGCCAAGTAGGCTCCACACTGACAGAGCAGAGCCTGAAGTGGGGCTTGAACTCATGACCAATGAGATCATGACCTGAGCTGAAACCAAGAGTCATAACCAACTGAGCCACCCAGGCACCCCTCATGACTTTATTTTTGACTCCATGAGGAAATGTTGCTGCCAAATATAATGCCCAGATATCCTAGAATCCTAGAAAGAAGATGTCCTGAAATCCTGGAAAATTCCAGAGGCACCAGAAATTCCAGAAAGAGTGCAGAATAAAGTAGTAACATGTACTGATTACCATGCATTACTCATTAAAATGTAGACACAGAACCAGGAAATTATTACAAATTATCTTTAATCACTGAATCATTACTAATTCTCAATTCACAATTGAGAATAGAAAAAAATATATTTTTTTAAATGTTTATTTAGGAGAGAGAGAGAGCACAAGCAGGGGAGGGTCAGAGAGATAGGGAAATTCAGAATCTGAAACAGGCTTCAGGCTCTGAACTGTCAGCACAGAGCCTGATGCAGGGACCTACCCAGAAACTATGAGATCATGACCTGGGCCGAAGTCAGATGCTTAACCAACTAAGCCACCCAGGTGCCCCGAGAATAGAAAAAATCTTTAGGGATTAGTTCACAGCAAAAAGTATATGTTCTTGAATTGAATAACATGGTATGTAGATCTGGGCATTGGGAATATAAGGATAAGCCGTGTAAACATATTCCTGGCTCTGAAGAAGACCAAATGTCAAAGGTTTTCAACCTTGTTCATTGAATCCCTATGAGTAAAAGCATTTTATGCAAACTGAGCATATATAACTTACAAGTGTACATGTGCTCCATGGAAATATAAACGTAATATGAAAATTAAGTGATAATGAAGCAATAATTTTAAGTGTATTTAATTTCCTTTTCTATCATTTCTATCATTTCATCTATCATTAAGGAAATTTATGGGAATAAATCCATTTAAAGATTTTCTTGATAATTAAAATAATTTTGGCTAACTTTTGTCAGATAGGTTTAGATTGTCAGTGTTGACCCTAGAAATAAGGCTGACAAAGACTTGGCTTATTTGAAAAGGAGGGCAAACAACAGTTTTGCCCTTTTTTTCTTCTTTTTGCGTAACTAAAATTATGTTAAATATCTTTTCAAAAATCTTAATTTACTTGATTATGTTATCAAGGTTGGTTAATTACAACTATTTAATTGAGTACACATCAGTTGCAATAGATCATGATGTGCTGAAAGATAACAAATAAAAAAAAGAAACTATTGCCCTCCCCTTTGCAAGGTAGAACTCCCATCGTCCTCAGGATCGGTTAGTTGCTGTGGATAAAACACAAATTTTCGATGTATCAACTAATTGGGGACAATGGTGTGATTATATATGGTAATGTTAGGAAAGCTTATTCTCCTTCCCAATTTTTAGATTTAAAAGTAAATGTAAATAAAATTTTTACAATATTTTTTCAGCACCCAATTAGATAATCTTTTCTATCCGTGGAGTACATCCATCCATCCCATTGAAGAAGCCACTGTTCTAGCTAGTAAACAGTGGAATTAAGATACCATCACAGACTTGGCTGGCTCAATTCCTCCCACCAATCCTATAGTGTGACCTGATTGAATGATCATTCTCTGATATTTGCCCCAGGGAGTTTTTTATAAAATTGAGGCCATTAAAAATATGTAAAGACTTTCTCACTCGATTGCAAGAATAGAACGCAAGGTAAAATTCAGGTACAATATAAAACATCCCAAAGCATAGAAAATATGATAAGATCCAAGCAAATATTAGGGAAGATGACAATTATAAATGGTTTTATTACCATACCAGAAGGCAAAGAATACCATAATGAATTAGTAAAAAGCAATCTCTTGCCCTATGATGCTTATGAAAATAATCTTAAAATCCAGTGAAATAAGACAAATATTTGTCAGGGGGTAAGGAGCTAAAGATGGACAAAGACATACCCATTTAATGGAAAGAAGAATCAAATCAGATGAGCTATATTAATTTCAGAGTAGAATTCAAGACTAAAATCTTTACAAACTGAATGTGCACAAATTTACCCATATTATCTTTCTTATACATGTCAGTAAATATCCCTGAAATAACAATTACATAGAAAAATTCAAACTGTATAGTATTCATCCTTTTTTTTAAGTTTATTTTTGAGAGAAAGAGATTGCCAGCGGGGTGGGGGGGGGGGCAGAGAGAGAGACACACACAGAATCTGAAGCAGGCTTCAGGCTCTGAGCTTTTGGGGCAGAGCCTAACATGGGGCTCAAACCCATGACCTGAGCAGAAATCAGATGCTCAGCTGACTGAGCCACCCAAACACCCTATATGGTATTCTTTATTTATAACAAGATATTCCCAAACTGGAAATAAGTATCCACAATTTAGGTAAGAAAAACTAAAAACATCTCAAGATTAAGGACTAATATAATCATGCCAAATATCAATAAATTCAGAGTTAAGAACTTAAAAATTATAGGTAATCTAGAAAATCAAAAAAGTGAGAGCACTATGTAAGGCCATTGACTGGGTGAGATCTTCAAAAGGGAAGTTCAAAAAAGAATAGAGGTAATTTAGGAAATTTCTAACACTTTGCATCAGGATTTGGAGGATAAGATCATAGCTCAGCTCAGAATTTTGTACATAGTATTAAATGCTTGAAATGAATAAAGAAGAGAATCAATATCAAAGAAAATAATTCATACCAAAAACCTCAAATTAGAATGTAAAAGAATCCCTTTGAAAAGTAAAATAAAAATGACTTTATTAATTAAAAATGTATTGATATAATATAAAACTGAAAAAATAAAAATGAAATATTGATAAATCTAATCACAGAATTTTTTGGGGGGGGGTAATGTGAACAGCACATTCCTTATTAATAATGTATTTATTTTTTAATTTACATCCAAGCTAGTTAACAGATGGTGCAACAATGATTTCAGGAATAGATTCCTTAATGCCCCTTATTCATTTAGCCCATCTTCATTCCCACAACCCTTCCAGCAGCCCTCTGTTCTGTATATATTTTTTTTTTAATTTTTTTTTTCAATGTTTATTTATTTTTGGGACAGAGAGAGACAGAGCATGAACGGGGGAGGGGCAGAGAGAGAGGGAGACACAGAATCAGAAACAGGCTCCAGGCTCTGAGCCATCAGCCCAGAGCCTGACGCGGGGCTCGAACTCACGGACCGCGAGATCGTGACCTGGCTGAAGTCGGACGCTTAACCGACTGCGCCACCCAGGCGCCCCTGTTCTGTATATTTAAGAGTCTCTTATGTTTTGTCCTCCTCCCTGTTTTTATATTATTTTTGCTTCCCTTCGCTTACGTTCATCTGTTTTTTCTCTTAAAGTCCTCATGTGAGTGAAGTCAATGATATTTGTCTTTCTCTGACTAATTTCACTTAGCATAGTACCCTCCAGTTCCATTCCACATAGATGCAAATGGCAAGAGTTCATTCTTTTTGATTGCCAAGTAATACTACGTTTTATATATACACCACATCTTCTTTATCCATTCGTCCATTGATGGACATTTAGGCTCTTTCCATGCTTTGGCTACCGTTGATAGTGCTGCTATAATATTGGGGTTCATGTGCCCCTTCGAAACGGCATACCTGAATCCCTTGGATAAATACCTAGTAGTGTAATTGCTGGGTCATAGGGTAATTCTATTTTTAATTTTTTGAGGAACCTCCATACTGTTTTCCAGAGTGGCTGCACCAGTTTGGATTCTTACCAGCAGTGCAGAAGAGATCCTCTTTCTCTGTATCCTCGCCAATATGTGGTGTTGCCTGTGTTGTTAATGTTAGCCACTCTGACAGGGGTGAGGTGGTATTTCATTGGGTTTTGATTTGTATTTCCCAGATGATGAGTGATGTTGAGCATTTTTTCATGTGTTGGCCATCTGGATGTCCAACTTCTTTGAAGAAGTGTCTATTCATGTCTTTTGCCCATTTCTTCACTGGATTATTTGTTTTTTGGGTTTTGAGTTTGATAAGTTCTCTATAGATTTTGGATACTAACCCTTTATCTGATATGTCATTTGCAAATGTCTTCTCCCATTCCATCAGTTGCCTTTTAGTTTTTCTGATTGTTCCCTTCATTGTGCAGAAACTTTTTATTTTGGTGAGGTCCCAGTAGTTCCATTTTGCCTCCAGAGATGTGTGGAAAAAGAAGTTGCTGTGGCCGAGGTTAAAGAGGTTTTTGGCTGCTTTCTCCTCGAGGATTTTGATGGCTTCCTGTCTTGCATTTAGGTCTTTGGGTTTATTTTTGTGTATGGTGTAAGAACGTGGTCCAGGTTCATTCTTCTGCATGTCGCTGTTCAGTTTTCCCAGCACCACTGGCTGAAGAGACTGTCTTTATTCCATTGGATATTCTTTCCTGCTTTGTCAGAGATTAGTTGGCCCTACATTTGTGGGTCCATTTCGGGTCCTCTATTCTGTTCCATTCATCTGGGTGTCTGTTTTTGTGCCACAGAATTTTTTTAGTAACAGTGACAGAACATCTGATTTTTTTCTTTCAACCTAACACCCAAACGAGTACCAATAAAAGCATAAAGAATTAGATATATAAGTGAAGACTCACAATATAGAGAAAATCAAAGAAATATATCCTAACGAAATTATCAGAGATGTATTAAAAAAGGTATGGTAAAACTCTCATTGGAGTACTATTCGCAAATCTAAAAAGTTAAAAACAATAATGAGGTTATGGTTATGTTGATTATGGTGTATTCATATATTTGAACTTGATAATTTTTGAAGTTTATAAGGCATTTTTAGTAAATTAGAAAATTATTTTGATTGTCAAATTAAAAACTCTGAATACTAAATTACATATAAAGTATAATTTCAACTATTTTCTTCTTTTTTTTTTTTTTAATTTTTTTTTTCCAACGTTTTTTATTTATTTTTGGGACAGAGAGAGACAGAGCATGAACGGGGGAGGGGCAGAGAGAGAGAGGGAGACACAGAATCGGAAACAGGCTCCAGGCTCCGAGCCATCAGCCCAGAGCCTGACGCGGGGCTCGAACTCACGGACCGCGAGATCGTGACCTGGCTGAAGTCGGATGCTTAACCGACTGCGCCACCCAGGCGCCCCTCAACTATTTTCTTAAAAATGCATGGTACAAGACTGAAAGTAAATGCAGCAACTACTCATCATAGAATTTTATTGTAATGAAGTAATGAAGCAAGTCCTGTGAATTTTTATGTTCTCACACATTTTATTTTTATCAATAAGTTCAATATTCCTGTCTTAACCCAAGTACTTTCTAGTAGGCATTGTGGCTTTGTCATCATTCCATTCTATCGGTAGTGTGTCTGCATGTCTCAGCTTATGACTGTTGTCTTGGCGTAATTATTAATAATGCTTTTTTCACTTTCATAGTGCCATAGTTTGAACAATAAATTATAAGGTTATCCAAGATATGAGAAATCTAATCCTCATCCTGCTTTTCCATTGATAACCTACAAAACTCTGGATAAATAATGTATCCATGGAAGACTTTCATACCTCCTCTAAAATAGAAGTAGTCTCTCTGCTGACTGACTTCATAGGAATGCTGTGAGGATTAATGTTGGAAAATACTTTGAGCTCCTCAGAGAAAAGTGCTATGATATTGTCACTATTATATTTCTCTACTAGCTTGCCATATGGAAAGTCAGGGGAAATCAAGATTTTGCAAGTATCAGCGACGAAACCAAATCAATCATGCATGTTCTGGCAGCACATTTTATGCAAGTGCCCAGAGTACAAAATCTAGTGAACCTAGAATTCCCCCAAACATATAAATTACTAGAGACATATAAACTAAATTTTAACTTGAAATTGGCTATTCAATTAGGAGTTATGAGTACATGTATTGAACTTCCCTTTCTGGGTGAAATTATTGTGCTCTATCAAGTATTAACCATAAGGAGTGTTTGGAAGCTGAACAGAGACTGTTCATTCAGCTTGAAAGATATAGATCTGAGTTAGCCAACACTTTGTAACCTGGCATCAGTCCTCTAAACCAAACCTATTACTTGAGAGGCCAATTAACTTCTTCAGTAACTCAGTGGAAAGGATGCATCTTCACAAAATATTTCCAGTACCTGAAAAATTGGGTACCTTCATTTAGTACCAAAGATCTTTTTTGAAATTCTTACAAATCAAAATCAAAATCAATCAATCCAGTTCCTAGGAAAGAAAGAAACTGATGAAAGGCAAGAATGAAGCAGATTATTAAAGTTCTTGCAATGATTCTCCAAATAGAATAGAGCCTTCATTTGATTAACACACAGAGCAAACACCTAGAAGAAGTGCAGCCAAGTCTTGTTCTTGGGCCTTGGTTCCCCCCAAAATCCACATCCATTGTTTTAACTATAGTATAGTACTTGATACTTTGAAGTTGAGACATAATGCTTTATTTTTTCTGACATTGAAAGTGCATTACATATCACCAAGTTGTTTCTCTTTTCACAAGAGAAGCTGTTCCCCTATCTAAAATTCATGCCTGACCTTACATGTCTGTCTTCTAGAACAAATCATCTTTCTCCCCTGTCCATCAAGTTGGTCTCTCTCTTTGCTGTATACCGAGGCAAAGAAAGCATATCTGTTATCATTTGCCTATTTGTCATAATGAAACAGTTGTTCTTTGAGAATGTTGGGCAGTTTGCTTTGCAAAGATGAACTAGTTATTTAGTAGGAGTAAAATGCTGAAAAGTGTTGTTTCTTAAAAATTAATTTTCTTCAGGGGTGCCTGCATGGCTCAGTCGGTTGGGCGGCCGACTTCGGCTCAGGTCATGATCTCGCAGTCTGTGAGTTCGAGCCCTGCGTCGGGCTCTGTGCTGTCAGCACAGAGCCCAGAGCCTGTTTCAGGTTCTGTGTCTCCCTCTCTCTCTGACCCTCCCCTGTTCATGCTCTGTCTCTCTCTGTCTCAAAAATAAATAAACGTTAAAAAAAATTAATTTTCTTCAATTTCATTCAAATAAAAATAAAATGTACAATTTTTAGTAGTTCAACAGAGAATAAAAATATAATTGAGTCCTGAAGACTATTTACATCTTAGAATTACATTTCTGATTGTATGGCAGTCCATTGAGCAAAGTTTTTCTAGATATTAGTATTTCCAAATAAGAATTCCACAAATTTGTCTAGAAATTTAAAAAAAAATACAGTAGTGAGAAGATATAAACTTGAGAGAATATTCTAATTGTGAAAAACTATTGTTTGGTGCTAACATTTTAATGACTTTCAAATTACATTTTAGAAATTCTTGTCTTTACTGTGTGTGTGTGTGTGTGTGTGTGTGTGTGTGTGTGTGTGTGTGTGTGTGTGTTTTGGACTCTTTCTATGTACTGTTTAAAAAATTCAGTAAAAGATAGTCTTAGAGATTCTCCAGAGAAAGGGTTGCATGCTCTTTCACTGACGGTTACTTACATTGGGACAACTAGGGATATTAAATTTTGAGTTCATGGGATTTATGACATTCCCCTCACAGGTTGAGCATTGTGGCTGTGCATACTGACTTAAATAATCGGTACTATTTGGAATTTTGTGGAAATACATGCTTATAATGCACTTTCCCTGGTAAGAGGCCACTTTGGCTTTAGATTGTTTTGCCTGCATTTATAAAACACTGATCTAGTAAAGTCAAGCATTAGACTAGCGTGTTGATTTGTGCATTAGGCATGTGATTACCTATGAATTGCTTTTCTCTATGATATTCTCAGATCTAAAGCCTTGAAGGAGATAATGTGGTCAGACTCTTACATGATTTTCTTTGATGATTATTTGGCCTCTATTTCTCAATTTCAGTTGGCATCACTTATGGAAGACTATAGCGGTGAGAGCTCTTATAACTGCTATCTTGTGACCTTTCTATGTGACAATTATAGATTGGGTTGTATTGGGTTGCATTGGGTTGTATGGGAAGTGGGAAGGGATTACTGCTGCTCAATAACGTAAGCTCTCATTTTGGTCACAGTGCTTTTGCACAAGTAAAATGGCACAGCTTCAGTGGAGCTCCTAAGTCTTGCTGAGTGGATGACAGCGGAGTTGATGGTTATAGCTTTATACTAAAATCTGATTACTAGTTCATTCACAATAAGCATTTTGGGAATGACTCTATAGTACAAGATACTGTGCCAGAGTATGGTATTAAAATATGTGTAAGTTATGACCTCAACACTCAAGGAACTATTTGTGCATATTATGTATTTTGAGGGAGGAGTTAGGTAATGGAGGATGAAGAAGGAGAGCAAGATTTGGGAAGAACACAAACATGTAGCTAATTTATGATGAGTTCACTGAATAGTCTGCACCTATGAAATGCCAATACACCGATCTGATTCATTCACAACTGAATTTGAATCATTTTAGGTGGTAGTGGAGCATGTAAGATTTTTTTTTCTTTTATATTTGGGAATATGTTCCAACAATATTTGTTGGTTATGCTACTTGAACTCACAAAGCACTATTTACCAATCTAAAAATAGATGAGATACTCTGTTTTATATGCTTTTCTTGTAAGATTATTGTCATAATTAGAAAGTAAATGTGGATACACAGTGATGTATAATATATGGTAGGTACTAAATAAGTTGCTACAGCTATTCCTCTTTTTGTTATTTTCATCATAATGTATGCATATGTTTCATCTAAGTGATTTTTGTAGTTACTTCTGAATACTAACTACATGATTATTATTTAAAAAATTTTGAACAATATCAAAAATGTACATAGGAGAAACAAGTTACCCAAAATTGCCAGAAAGAACTAGTGTTGAGTTGGCAAAATTCATTTTGGGTGATTTTTTTGTTTCTTCTTTGTACTTTTTGGTATTATTATTTAAAAATAGTAAGCATGTACTTTTTACTGTAAAAGCCGTAACAAAGTTACATGTGTTTCAAATTTCATACATCCAGAAAGTCTGAATAGATTGGTATATATGTATATAGATGGAAGATGGATATAGAGAGAGTGCAGAGTAGATAATAAAAATAATTTTATAATAAAAGAGATTATGCTATTGTAAGTAAAAGTACTACATTTACTTCTTTATTTCCTAAAAGATCACACTTTTAAGAAAAAAATAGGAAAACAGTTGGTGATTGAGTCCTTATAATTTCCTTGTCAGATTTTAATTACGTTTGTATCCATGTGTTATTCACACATATATGTATATAAGTGTATATATAAGGCCAAAACATAAAGGTGCATGAAATTTATATAGCTCAAGGAATTATCACAAAACAAACACTTCAGCAACTGCCACTTAGTTGAAGAAATATTTTCTGCAAAATAGATCACCACTTCTTTCTTTGTCTTCAAAGACATGCACTATTTGTTATATACTTTTCTTTTGAAATTTACATACCCACTCAGTGGTAGGCTGATAATGGTCTGCAAAGATATGTCCAAATCTTAATCCCTGTAAGTGTTACCTCATTTGAAAAAAGTATTGGCAGATGTGATTAAGTTAATGATTTTGAAATGAGATTATCCTGGGTTTATGTGGCGGGGCCCTACATGTCATCACGTGTCTTTATCAAAGAGAAGGCAGAAGGCAAAGGGACAGTGGAAGCAAAGACATCTGAAGGTGTGATGCTGCAGTTTGGAAAATGGAATAAGGGTCCATGAGCCAAGGAATACAGTTTGAGTCTGGGAAAGTTAGTGAACAGATTATCTTCAGGAGTCTCCAAAGATAGTGCAGCTCTGAAACTGGGCTAAGGAAACTGACGTTGGACCTCCGGCATCTTGAATTGTGAGAGAATACATTTCTGTTGTTTCAGGTCACTAAATTTGTGGTAATTTGTTAGAATAGACACAGGAAACTAATGGACATTCTTTTCGTTTGTTTGTTTAACATTATGCATGTGAGATTGATGTTGGTACATATAGTTCTAATTTGTTCATTTTCACTGCTGTGTAATGTTCAATATACCACTTTTATATTCATTCCCCTTTTTCTCTTTTTACAAGTAATGCTGCTGTGAACATTCTTGCATATGTATTACAGTGTAAATTTGTAAACGGATAGCTTTAACCACTCATTTTCTCTCTAGCAGGGTATGAGAATTCTCGTTGTTGTATATCTTCATCAATAATTGTTACTGTTAGTATTTTTAATGTTGGAGAATCTGGTGTATGTACAGTGGTATCTCCTTACAGTTGAATTTGAAATTCCCTAATGAATAATGATCAGCTTTGCATATTTATTAGATTTTTCAGGCGAGTCAAGAGAGGCACCTTGGATACACAGTTTAAAGATGAGCTTATTCCCTTTCCTTCTCTTCTTATTTTTAGTTATTTTTTATTTTTCTATTAGGGACAGAGAGCATGCAAGCCTGGGAGAGGGCAGAGGAAGAGAGAGAGAGAGGGAGGGAGGGAAGGAGGGAGGGAGGGAGGGGGAGAGATAAAGAGAGAAAGAAAAGAAAGAGAGTAAGAAAAGAAAAGAAAAAGAAAGTCTTAAAGTCTTAAAGGCTCCATGCTTAGCCTGGAACCTGACGTGGGGCTCAATTTCACAACCCTGGGATCATAACTCAGTTGAAATCAAGAGTCAGACACTCAACTGACTGAACCACCCAGGTGCCACTCTTCTTGTTTTTGATAAATTATTTTTACTTTGTCAAGCAAACAGTGCATAATGTTTAACACATATTATTCTCTCACCCTTGTCCCTAACTTGTTGTAGCTTTAGATCTACAATGAAATATATATGTATATTAAATACATATATGTATATTATGTGTAGAAATAGGAAGAGTTTATCAAAATTTGCAAAATATGATACTTGAAAAGACCAATATATAACCTTTTAGCAAATTCAAGGAAAAATTAGAAGAAAATCTTTAAAATTGAAAAAGGTACTATAACTATAGATTCTGAAGAAATTTTAAAGCTTCATGACCTTATTAATTATACTGACAAAGACAGTGATTTAGAAGCCTACACTAAGAATATACCAAAATAAATTCTAGATATATGTGAAAGACTAATATAACAATTTTTAATGTATAAAAAGAAAATATAGAGTAATATTTTAATAATGTAGGAAACAGGAGACTGTGTAAATAATAAAAAGAAGTACTTATAGGAAGAGTATATTTGAATATATTAAGAAAACACTACTTTGAACTATGAGAGCAATCATAAGCAAAGTTAATGACATGGTATAGATTAGTAGAAACTACCTGCAAAGTACTAACAGGAAAATCTTATTTGTAGTGCATTTTGGCAATACTCTATTTTATTGATGTCATTAGTTATAAGACAAACTTATATTTTATGTACCAAGAACAAAGACTACAATACTAGCAATTAGCTATGATATAATACTTTCTTATCACATTGGGTTTTTGTTTTACATTCTTTAAATTTGCCTAATTATATGTTTTTAAATTATATATTACTATGCATATATTAAAAAGAAGGTACATTTAAAAGTTTCCCTTGAACTTCTAAACAATCTAAATCTAACAATCTAAAAATTCTAAATACTTTTTGAGTCAGAGTCATCTTTGTTTCTCTTCATCCACTCATCATTACTCACCCTACTACCATCATGGCAATTAATCATTTCTCATAAACGGCGCTCCGGTCCTGTCATCAGGACTTTCTTTCATGCCATTCTGCAAGTTTTGGTTCTAGTCCCTGTTTGATCTTGTGCTAGTGGAAGGCTTGCAGATAACAAACAGCAAATAACAAGTAGCTCGTTGTCAGAAAACGTAGCAGGTTGTGTTTGTCTAGTCATGCCACCAAGAACTACAACCAAATTTACGTGCATAAGCAGTGACAACCATATAATATTGCTGCCTCACCTCAGTGATGATGATATAGGATCCTCTAGAAGATACGTTATAGTTTCAAATGTGTTAAAATGTAAAAAGTACAGTCATTAAATATGATAATTATTTGAACTTGTAATGCATAAATTCTTTGACTCAGCATTTTTCATCTCTAGGAGGTAGTTTTAGTTGTCTGGCAGGATCAGTAACCATGCCTTGGCAAATCATATGGGATCCTGAAGCAAAAGGAAAAATCAGTAATACTGATTCTACCTTTATTTAAAATGTTGACATGTTGCTCATCATGGATTTTTTGCATTACTTTTGACTTAATGAAATACTGCATTATAATACTATTTAACTAGATTACTGAGGTTTTTTTGGCACCTCTTACGTTTTGCACCTGAGACAAGCTTCTCGCCTGCTTCACCCTAGATGAGGGCCTGCACACAAGACCTAGAAATTTTACATTTATATCCACTTAGCATTTAATAGCCAGATGAGACCTTGTTTCTGTGTTTCTCTGTAACTTACTCCAAAGAGCTGGTAAGAGATATTTGGAGAGGGCTCCATTCTTTTGTTGTTAGTTCCAGAAAAATAGCTATATGCCACTGACTACAGAGTTTGGAGATTCCTTGCTTCGCTGTTTTTTTGTTTGTTTGTTTTACTGTTTCTCTTCTATAGCTTGTTCTTCTTCTTCCAGAAAGCCAGATAATTGGCAAATAAGGGGAGAAATTCCACCTATGTGACCTTGGATGAATTACTTTACTTGTCTGCGTCTCAACTTTCTTGCCTGTAAAATGGGGGTCATTTTCAATATATAAAGTTCTTGTGTGAAAAAATGCCACGTACAGAAAATCCCATGCCTAGTCTACAGCATGCACTTAATAAATACCAATTTTATTTTCTTTTTCTTCTCTTGAACTTTCTTTGACTTGATACCAAAGAGCTAATATGCTACATGGTACATATAGTGTAGTAGTCAGTTCTGTGATGTAGAACTAAAAAAAATTTTTTTGCAGTGCTTCTATGTGTTTTTAATTGCTATAGTCACGTGTTACATAGACATCAATGATAGAGTTTCTTCTTTTGAAGTTGACCCAGTTATGTTTCAGAACAGTTTCATACTTCAAACATAGTGAAAGGAAGGAGGTCTTTGGTTACTTATCATAGGAGGAAGTAGTAACCGAGAGGATTATTAAACTCTGATTCCTGATCTAAACTCAGTATTCAGTTAAATTGTTATTATGGTACATACAATTTCAGAAATTCATGTTGCTGAATGTCAATGTGTTTTTTACTTGTTGGAAAGGAGAAACAAGGGGATGAAAACATTTTAATTTTACTTTCTAAACCTGTTCTCCATGAACTGTAAAAGTTATTTACATAAGTAACAAAAATGCCTGTAAATTCATCTGAAATGAACTTGAACAAATACTTCCTAATATTTGTGGGATAAAATATAAGCCTCAGTTTTTCAATTGTTATGAAATCATACAAGCATTTGTTTAAAATGTTAATGAACAGGGTTGCCTGGGTGGCTCAGTTGGTTAAGCATCTGACTCTCGATGTTGGCTCAAGTCACAGTCTCAGGGTTTGTGAGATTGAGCCCTGTGTTGGAGTCTTCTTCAGATTTTCTCTCCTCCTCTCTCTCTCTGCCCCTCCCTTGATCTGTCTTTCAAAATAAATAAATAAACTTAAGTTAAAAAAATATAAAATTTTAATGAACAAAAACCGTTTTTCAAATGATTACTATAATTAGTATCAGATAATCAAATTTGACAGATTCTCAGATATCTGAAAAAGGAACTCAACCTTATAAGTGAGACAATTTACTGGTCATTATTAAGTTTGATTAAAAAAAATAAAACAACCATATCTGGAAAATAATTACTAACAGAAAGCAACTAATGATATCTGAATTAAGAATTAAGATTTAAGGGCAAATGTGTTAAAATCTTTGCTTTAAAAGAAAAAAAAACAGATAACATTAGAGACTTCATGGTTTTCTCTATATTATATCAGACTTATTTACAATAGAATATAAAAATCCTTACGTGGATAGGCAAGTCAGAATTATGTGATTTATCTTTTTAATTGATTGTGTTTAAATTACATCAGTTTAAGGGAAATACAAATCAAAACCACACTCAGGTATCACCTCACGCCAGTCAGAGTGGCCAAAATGAACAAATCAGGAGACTATAGATGCTGGAGAGGATGTGGAGAAACGGGAACCCTCTTGCACTGTTGGTGGGAATGCAAATTGGTGCAGCCGCTCTGGAAAGCAGTGTGGAGGTTCCTCAGAAAATTAAAAATAGACCTACCCTATGACCCAGCAATAGCACTGCTAGGAATTTATCCAAGGGACACAGGAGTACTGATGCATAGGGGCACTTGTACCCCAATGTTCATAGCAGCACTCTCAACAATAGCCAAATTATGGAAAGAGCCTAAATGTCCATCAACTGATGAATGGATAAAGAAATTGTGGTTTATATACACAATGGAGTACTACGTGGCAATGAGAAAAAATGAAATATGGCCTTTTGTAGCAACATGGATGGAACTGGAGAGTGTGATGCTAAGTGAAATAAGCCATACAGAGAAAGACAGATACCATATGGTTTCACTCTTATGTGGATCCTGAGAAACTTAAGAAAAACCCATGGGGGAGGGGAACAAAAAAAAAAAAAAAGAGGTTAGAGTGGGAGAGAGCCAAAGCATAAGAGACTGTTGAGAACTGAGAACAAACTAAGGGTTGATGGGGGGTGGGAGGGAGGAGAGGGTGGGTGATGGGTACTGAGGAGGGCACGTTTTGGGATGAGCACTGGGTGTTGTATGGAAACCAATTTGACAATAAATTTCATATATAAAAAAAAAATAAAATAAATAAATTACATCAGTTTAGAACAAACCATATAATTAAAACCAATAAATTCAGGTATCCTTCTATAGTTGTTACCCTTTTTAAAAAATTATAAATAGCAGACCTGTCCATTGGGGCTTGTAAGCATGGAGTGAATAAGCCACTATTTAATGTTTTAACAACAGCAACAAAGTGTTTCTACATTAAAGAATTTGAAGATGTCTTATTTAAGTTAGTGTTTCTTGAATAATAACTCAAGGAACAGTTCCTTTTTCAGTTAGATTTGTATTTTTCATTTACTGAGATATTTTGAGATCAGATTCGGTTGTAAAAAACAAAAACCACAAAACATTAGTCTCAAGTAGTGGCGGAAAGTTACCTCCTTGGTGACTATAGTAGACAAGATTGCATATGGTTCAATTTCTAATCTTTCACTTCTCTCCAGCAAGAGAAAGTACCCTTCATAGGCAAGAAAAGACATTGTATGGCTTTAGATAACAATGGCCAATAAAAGTGTCTCTGAAAATGGTGACAAGGATGAAAAATGGGAAAGCTCAATTTTTAATTAGATGTAATGATTTTCTTGGAGGGGTGAGAAGAATAACAAGAATGGAACCTGAGGTATCAGTCTCTGATGCCAGTTTGTGATACAGATTCTCCCAAATTGATTTGAGGTTAACAAACAGGACCTGAGGCTATATTTGAAGATTTTGGTTCGGTTTCCAAATAATATATCTATATTTTCCATCATTCCCTCCCCTACCAGCTCCCCTGAATTACAAGCATAATCAAAAGAAGAATTTAGAGTTAAAAAAATCCTAATACAAATGAAGTTAAAATGCCAACTGTACCCACATTCTCAAGGTTTTACTGAGAATAAAATTTATACCTGGAGAGGATTTTAATACAAGCAGTGAGAAGCTCTTGGAAAACAAAAAGGAGAGGGATGGCTAATAGACATAGTATAGCAGAATTTCATATAAATTAAATATAAGGGTCAGAGATGTTATCAATATCATCTTTCCCCCCAGATATTCCATGTTTTCACAATATTGTGAGGTATTTTTTAACCTTCCTGAAAATCACTATCCCTTTATGTTCTAATCTCAATCGGAAATCTTGTCTGGTTTTCTATTGCCTCCATAACACATTACAGCAAACTTAATGGCTTGAGCAACATAAATTATTACTTTACAATTCCCTAGGACAGAGGTCTCACAGAATCCAAATCAAGGTGTCAGCCAGAGGGGTTTTTATTGGAAAGCTTTGGGGAAAAACCTGCTTCTAAGTTCATTCAGGTTGTTTACGGGGTTTTCTTACTTTCTTGTGCAGTTGTAGATTGCTGATTCCTTGCTGGCATCTGCTGGAGGCAGCTTTTAGTTCCAAGAAGCCCCACCCCTGTCCCATGTGAACTCCTACTTCTCAGAGTCATCGATGGTACATTGAATCCTTCTCACCTGGAAGCTCCAATTTCTCCTTCTGCCATATTTCTTTTGTTCCAGTTGGAGAAAGTTCTCAGCTTCTAATTATGTGATTAGATTGGGCCCATCTGGGTAATCGAGGGTACTATTCCTGTCTTAAGGTTTGTAGCCTTAATTACAGCTAACCTTAATAAACTTAATTACAGCTACCCTTGATTACAGCTTTTTTCATATTCACAGCTTCCAGTAATTAGGAAGTGGGCTTTTGTTTTCTTTTTTGAGTGAGAGAGGAGGGGAGGGGGAGGGAGAGGGAGAGGGAGAGGAGGGAGAGGGAGAGGAGGGAGAGGGAGAGGAGGGAGAGGAGGCAGCGGGCTGAGGAAGAAGAAGAGAGAGAATCTGAAGCAGGCTCCATGCCTAACTCAGAGCCTGACACGGACAGATCCTGACATGGGGCTCAATCTCATATTAAGAGAGGAAGAATAATTTAAGAAATCATTGTTTTTTGAGACTAACCTGTGGAGTTTTACTTTCCCAGGTTTTTAGATACTGTTTTCCCCCCTTCTTTTTAATTGTGCTACACTTTAGGTACAGGGAAATACAAAAACCATTGTTCAATGACTTTTGACAAAAGCATATATATGAGTAACCCATGCCCTAGTCGAGATAAAGAACATCTTCATTACCTCAGAAAAATCTCATGCCACATTGTAACCAATTCCCATCATCCCTCAACCATTGTTCTGATTTCTGTCACTTTGCCCATTCGTCAGTTGATTGATTTTGCCCTTTCTAAACTTTATATGATACTATTATCATTGGGTATGTACTTTGTGTGTGTGTGTTTGTCAGAGTATTTTGCAGATTCTCTCTTGTTGTCTGTATTAATAGCTCGTTACTTTCCATTGCTCTAGTATTTATAAGTACTTTTCAGTTTTTTGGTTATATCATTTTTATTTTTAAATTATCTCACTTTGGGGCATTTGACTCCTTTTTAATTTTTGGTTTTGGGAACAGAGATACTATTATCTTCATTACTGCTGGGCTTGATAACATTTCATAGTCATTTTTTCTTAGATTAATGCTCAATTTATTTATTTAAGCAGTCCTATTGAATTTAGATTACCTACCTAGAAACATTAGCTACCAATTGTGGTCCTGCTTTTATTTTGGTAGGTATATGCACATACACACTTGTGGTTAGTTATTCAGAAAGATAAAAACATAATAAATGTGATTGATATAACTTAAAGAACTACTGTCATTCTCATAATTTCTAGATTCTCCAGTTTATAAACTTGGTGACATTGCTGTATAGATACTGAAAAACAATCCTCATTATATATTATTTATATAGATAAGTATTTGAAACTGATAAACACTTTTCTAGGATTTTCTCATATTTTTATGTGACCACATGTAGAGATATAAACTCAGGGGTACTAACACACCCAAGAGGGCAAGGTTAATGTTGATATACACAAACCTATGTGCCAGTGTGGTTGTTTCCATTTATCCCTTACTGCCACTTATGAACCATCTCTCATATATTTTACTTACACATATGTTATATGCTCCACAATATATTATTATTTTTATTTGTGATTTGTTTTTTTAAATTATGAAACAAAATATTTTTTTATTTATCCACACTTTGCCCATTTCTGGCATTCTATGTCTTCAGTAGATTTGACTTTACATTTTGTATCACCACCCTTCTGCCTCAAAGACCTCCTTTGAACATTTCTTCTGGTGCTGTTCTATTGGTAACAAATTCTCTCATCTTTTACTACAAAATTGTTCATTTTGCCTTTGCATTTGAAGGTTATTTTCACTGGTTTTATAATTCTGGAATGATTTTTTATTTCTTTTCAGTACTTAAAATATTTTTCCAGGTGTCATCTGGCTTAAATTTGTTCTCATGTAAGGTTAACAGCATTCTTTATCATCATTCCCTTTTATGTTCTGTGTCTTCCATGCCAGCTACATTTAAGATGTGAAAATTTTTATTTCTCTGCTGATATTCCCTATATCCTCTTTCTCTTCCATCTTTTCCTTTAAATATTTGATATGTTTTAATATCTAGTATGTGCTTTTCTGCTTTTAACAACCTCCTGGTTATCTGTAGGTCTTTTTCTAATCCTTGTTCTGTGTCACAGTTTCCTGCTTTTTTGTTGCATTTTAAATAATTATTTTATTTTTTTGCTTTTTATTTCCCATACCAACTTGAGAAGTTAGATTTTTTGTCTTCTATAAAATTGTGTTGAATTTTGTTCTGAGCAGGCAGTTAATTTCTTGTCAGGTCAGTTTGATTCATTGTTGCTTGGTTTTAAGCTTTTTATGGTTGCTTTTAGAACATTACTTCTGATGAGGCTAGATTATCCCTAATTCAGAGGCATTACTCTTCTGAGTTCTTAATAAAATATCTGGGCATGCTGAGTGAGGTCTTCTATAATTTGGTTAGTTGAAACTGTAATGCCTTCCAACATTATACAATCAGTGGAATCTCCATTCAGCTCATTGGTGCTCAGCAACTGTTTTCAATCTGGCCATGTGAAATCTCACATTGTATATGTACAATTGAGCATTCAGTCAAAATTTGAAGAAGATTCATATGTAGGATGTTGGATCTCCTTCTCATTGCAACTTTCCCTCTTTGGGACCTTCCTCATAAAGTCTAGCCATCTTAGCTTCATCCTACAATCTGTTCCTCTGTCCAGAAAAATTACTACTATCTGTTTGGGTTTCTCCTTCCTTCCCTGCACTTTTAAAAGTAGATGTATATAGACGTCCAACCTTAAATATTGGGCTCACTTTAAGGATCACAGCTCTATAATGCTTGTTGGGTACAATGCTTAGAAACTGTTAGATAATATGTTTTTTCTAGTTTTATAGTTGTTTATTGTAAAAGAATAAGCCTCAAGTCTATTATTTTGTTATGACCAGAACCTGGAATCAAACACTCTGATTTTAAAAGAGCATATATTATATACCTGCTACCTGCTGTGCACCATACAAAATATTTTCAAATATATAATCAAGCCAGCCTTTGCTATTTGCTGTTCTCCAAGTAAGACTTACATTTTGTTATCTTTGGGGAGGAAGAAGCTTAGGGCAGACTTTTGTTGATTAGTGTGCATTTGGTCATGTTGAGTATCTCTGGTATATCCTTTGCATACTGCCTACATTCTGTTTATCTTATGAAATTTATGGCACCTCTATTGTGCATTTTTTTCCTAATTCATCTCCCAAGCCAAACTGACTTTTTCAACTTTATTTTTTCATAGGATACTTTTAAATTCACCTCTATTATAGCATTTACCATGTTGATTTATAGCTATTTCTTAATTTGCCAGAAACCCTGGTGAAAGTTTAGGCTCCAGTTTCCTCTTTCTCATGTTTCAGTCTCTGCTTGTCCCTGTGTTGCACACATTAGGTTACCTTTAAGGCTTGCTGTATTGAATAGGTACCATCTAATTTAACTCACATTATGACCTTGATAGATAGATAGTACAATAATCATTATTTTTGATAAGAGAGCTAAGACTTAGATAAGTTAGTTTTTTTTTTTTTAATTCCATGTTACTAGAGTCTGTGATAGAAGTGGATTTCAAGCCCCAAGTTTCCAACTCTGAATCTGGTGTCACTTTACCGTGTTCATCAGGCATTGTCTTCACTCCTGTTAGCCCAACCGATATGAAAATAATACTGTGATCTTTAAATATCAGTATAATTTTGAACAATTACAGAACATCAGAACTGAAAGGGTCAATAAAGCCTAATTAGTCTAACTCCCCATTCAGTCCAAATGTCCTCTACAGCATCTCTAACAACAAAACTGCCATGACTCTTCTATTTCTATCCTTGGCCCCTTAACACAATCAATATCTATTATCATTAATTCCTTATAGTAGTTCAAATTTGCAATCCTAAAACTTCTAGCCATCATTTCTTTCTTTCCCCATTATGACAGTATAAAACTTGTCTTTGTGGTCATCTACTGACAAGCTTTCAAATATTTTTAGTTCTTTCTTTGAAGCTAAACATCTCTAGTTACTTTATCTGCTTCTCATGTTACCTGGTTCTTACTCCTTACATCAAATATTCTGTAGTTGTTGTAGCCCAGTCTTTTAAGGAATCTACAACTATAAAATTCATCCTATGTGATCACATAGATTACTATGAGAATATTATCTTGGGTGTTATTACAAAGTTCGTACTTTTCCTTTCCAAGATAAACAACATAACAACATAAATAAGGGGTTTCCTTCTGGTTACTGAAAGAGTAAGAGTAGTTATGATTTACAGATGAAAGCCTGAGAAACAGAGTCTTCCTTTAGTACTTTAGACTACCTTTTCAAGAGGAGGATAACAGATAATATTTTCCAATTATCTGTCCTCTTCCTTCAGTCCTGTTGTTTTCTTATGTTGCCTTGACTGGGGAACAAAAAGAAGAGGCAGTGAATGAGTTATATGTGAAACATGCTCCATCTTTTTTTCTGACCACTGGTCTAGATGAATAAGCAATGAAATACAGAGGTGAAGATGGATTTTATGAGTCTCTAAAGTTAGAAAATACATATTCAAAAATTAATTCTACAATCTTAAAAATGGCTTTCACTGTAAATCAAGAGCTGATGAGTGGGAGTTGGGCAATATGGAGAAAATGCAGACCAGAAGAGATTAGGTATTATATAGAGGAATTATATATATTATATTACCTCTGGAGGAATTATAGAGAATAGGCATTTTAGAGGAGCTACATTTTAATTGGGTAGATGAAGTAAACTCTTGGCTGGATTGAAAGGTTAGATTCTGGTTGATTGTGGTTCCTCTTAAGTTACAGAAATATGCCAAATCCCAATTTAGAACAAAGATCCAAATTCACAAAAGAGGAAGGAACCTCCTTTCCTACCCAGTGGAAGAAATTAACATACTCATGAGACCATCCATAATGCCATAATTTTGAGATTTTACTCATAATAAGCAGTGAACCTTCAACAATATCTTATCTAATTCTTTGGTGTTTATTAGAAATCTGTATTCTTTCTCTGAGATGTAGAATTAGCTCATGAACCAATATTTCCAAGTATATTAGTGTAGGGTCACATATTTCTGAGCAGGCTGTGTTTGCTACTGCTTTTCCAGGACCCTGGAAATTTCCTTTCTCATGTAAGTACAGACATGCATATACACACACACACACACACACACACACACATATACATATATATACATATACATATATATATATGTATGCATGCATACACATGTGCACACACACAAAGAATGCAACAGTTTTTGGCTTTATCTCACTGTATTGACCCAAATCTCCATTTACCTTCAGATTTAGCCTCAGACTTGGGAGATCAAATTAGACAAACCCAATACACTATCATTTCTGGCATCCTTGAACTTGAATGAGATCATTGATCGTGAAATCCTTTAGATTTATAATAAATATATGAATATTTACTTTCAAAAATTGATTTGTCCAGGTGAAATCTTAAAATCTTCAGCTAAAGACATACTATGTGATGTGCCTGCAATTTTGGAACTGTTTTAACATGAACCTATACAAGATCAGTCGGCAACAATTGCATGTTAAAATGTCTGGAACAAACCTTAATAGCAATACTTTGTATAACAAGACTTACTGATATCCAATGATTGTTTGCAAAGAAATTAGGTTGTTTGCTAGAATTTTCTGAGGAAATAATAAGATATTCCCTTAGAATGCACACATTGCTTATGGGATACCTGCTGAGAAGACCTTCTTGTCATCCTAAACTGGGGAAGTTGCTGAAATTAGTGTGCATGATGAAAGTTGAGATGTAGCTGAAAAGTTAGAGACAGTTATCTTGAAAGCCAATTTCATTCTTCCATTGCCACATTTTAAAAGCTAAGACATATAGACATATATTCTCAAGTGATTTTATGGAGCAACTAGGGCAGGCAAATATAGAAAAAAAAAAAAGATGTAAATCAGGTTAACAATCCTAATTCTGCTTCTGAAAATATTGTCAGTGTGCAAAACTTTGGCTGGTGGGATTGCCCCAGTGAAGCTGTGTTATCACCATCAACCACATTTTCAAGATCCAGAACTGTCAAATTTGTACCTTAGATCTTTAATATAGAAGGAGAAAATTTAATAATTTGGTGGAACCATCTCTGTAAGTATGATAATAGAGAAGGTAGGTAAGTTAGTATCTCCCTATGCGATGGTGATCACAGGAGCAATTTAGCAGCTGACAGTGTTAAGAGATTATTGTCCAGAACTGTAATATCAAGCTTTAAAATTATGTGTTAAAATTTCAGTAACAAAATTCCAGTCACAACTGAATTTGATAAAAGTTCGGATTCATTCTATGATAGTACTGTTAACTTCAGGTGAATTATGAGTGATCCTTTCGGCATTTGACCAAACATTTATTTGGTGCATTTCTACTTTATGCATATTTACAAATTTAAAAGTAAATTGTCATTTTTTTGGTAATAATCCTCATAACTGACACATACTCATACATAGATGCATAATATGATGGAAAACAAACATATGTGTATATAAGAGAAATACATTATAGGAACATGTTAAGGAAATTCAACCATTCAAAGCAGAGATCATTACAGAAGACACAACTCAAACTAGACATATCTTCACTGTTATATATAAGTGAAATAAAATTAACAATTAAAGAAGAAACTCCTATTAGGCAAGGAAAAATGTGTTGGTTATTTTGTTTCTTCTACTCAGGTTCCTTCTCTAACCTTTGCTGCTGCTTTCTGTGTTCCAGGACACAAACTCTTAAGACTCTATCATTTGGTTCCCCCACCAGCTGGCTTTTAGTCAGATTGCATTAATGCAAGGTACTGGCAGCAGGTCAGTGGGCACACAGAGAGAATAGAATCATGGCATTTCTTCCCTATTTCCTTCCTGATTCTGTATGAGTATATTCTACCAGATAACAACTTTCTATACCACCAGCTCTTTCTGGGCTTAAATAATGCTATTTATATCCCTTGTCTATTCAGATCTTGGGATGTTAACAGCTTTTCACTGTTACTGGTCTCTTCGACTGGGGCATCCTTTTTTGAGTCCCCTAAATCTACTTACTTTGAAGTAAATAATACTTTCACTAAAGTCTCTGTGGTGGATCATTGAAGCAGAATTCTGTTTCTTGCAAGGATCCTGACTCATATAGTAGCTATGACAAAATGAAGTATATAAGAAAATCCTTCTTTAGGGGTACCTGGGTGGCTCACTAAGCTGGGGGTCTGACTTCTCAGGCTTGTGAGTTTGAGCTCTGCGTTGGGCTCTTTGCTGACAGCTCAGAGCCTGCAGCTTGCTTCAGATTCTGTGTCTCCCTCTCTCTCTGACCCTCCGCCACTCATGCTCTGTCTCTCAAAAATGAATAAACACTAAAAAAAATCCCCTGTAAAGAGAATGCCAAGCAACTGTACCAAGCAACTGCCCACCATGCAGAAAGAGCACATTGCAGCCGGTCCAGTCAGTCCTATGAGCTTTTCTGCCTTGTAGGTGCATTTGGACTCAGTAGATTTTGTGGTACTTGAAATCTCTGTGGCTGACAGTGATGGTTTGGAGTTTCTGGCTTGCCCCTAGAAAAGAATTGCAGTTTACTCACCTAGGATTTTGGAGCAAAACCACACTCCCTTCTGCTTGATATTCTTATTTGAGAAGCAGTTTCTGGTTTGCCATTGGGCCCAGGAAGGAATACAATACTTTTTTTTAAACTTTATTTTTATTTATTTTGAGTGAAAGAGAGCAATCAGGAGGGGGACAGAGAGAGAGTGAGGCAGAATCCCAAACAGGATCTGCGCTGTCAGCACAGAGCCCAATGTGGGGCTTGAACTCATGAACTGTGAGATCATGACCTGAGCTGAAATCAAGAGTTGTATGCTTCACTGAGCCACCCAGGCACCTCAGGAATAAAATACTTGAGAATGCGACACCAGGTACCTATGTGATTTGAACTGTCATACTAACTGGGTGCTGAGTTAACAAATCTTAAATTTGTACATGCACGTTAGCATTATAAGTTATATGTAATGGAAATTATATATATGAGACTGAGTGTGAACAGGAGTGGGAATCACAAGTACATTGAATGAGCAGGAGAGTCAGACTCCTATAACATACTCCTCTTTTTTTGCCAAATCTCTTCCAACCCACATGTGTATTCACTGGAGAAATCCTCTGACAAGAAGGTGCTCAATAATCAGGTGGGTCAAGTGTATGACTTCTCCCATGGAATGATGTCTGTAAACCTCTTCTCCAAGTGACCCTGGTGCTTACTTAATGGACCATGTTAAAAATAATCATGGTGGCATGAATGGTGAATATGCATTATCAACAAAATGGACTGCTCTTTAGCAAGCCTGATCTAGCCACTATGACTAAGTGTCCAGTCATCCAATACCAGGGGCATTGCTGAGCTCCTAATATGACACCATTCCATATTGACTCCAGCCTGGTGGCACGGTGATTACTCTGAACTATTTACATTATGGGATGAATGATGGTTTGTCCACATAAACACAAATAGGCATTCTAGAAATGGCTTCCTCTTACCCTGCCCTCAAGGCTTCTACCAGTATCATCACGCATGGCCTCATACAAAGCCTTATTCATTGCCATAATGTCAATACTACATTGTCTTTGATGAAGAAACTCATTTTACAGCAAAGGTATTATCATAGTAGATTCCTGGCAATGGAATTAATGTTTCCTTCACCAATAAACAGCTGGCCTGATAGAATGATAAAATGGCCTCCTGTAGTCTTCATTACAGTGCCAGTTAGCTGATAGATAATATTGTTTGAAATGGTGGTGCTGGCCTAATAACTTACAACTAATTTCTAATAGATAGAAGCCAATCTATGGTGCTGTATTCCCCAAAGCCGGAATATGCAGGTTCAGGAACTAAGATGTAGAATTGAGAGAAATCTTTCTCGTTATTTTACTTAATAATCCTATTTACAGTATTCTTTTCATTTGAAGTACTTTACTAATTTTGTCTTCCCTTAGTGGCTTTGGAGGTTTTGCTTTCCAAGGGAGAAATAGGTCTGCCAAGAAATATAGGGGTCTTTGTTAAATTGTGAAAATGCATTTAAAAATGCACCCTTACCATTTTTTGTTTGTAATACCATTGACCGAACTGGCAACAATGAAGTTTACTCTATTAGCTAGGGTGATTAAATTTTTTTTTTTTTTTAAGTTTACTTATTTAGTTTGAGAGATGGGGTCAAGGGGAGTGCAAGCTGGAGAGGGGCAGAGAGAGAGGGAGAGAGAGAGAATCCCAAGCAGGCTCCATGCTGTCAGCACAGAGCCTCATGTGGGGTTCAAACTCATGAACCGTGAGGTCATGACCTCAGCCAAAATCAAGAGTCTGGAACTTAACTGACTGAGCCACCCAAGCACCCCAGGGGGGTGATTAATTCTGATTAACAAGGGAAAATCTGGCTAGAAGGTCTGGAATCCTGGAGATGCTTGTGGAACCTTTTAGCACTTGTGCTATGTCCTGTAAAAAGAGTCAGTAAAATAGTGTGGCCACCAAATAAAGGCAAATCAGCAAGGACTCCAGTGCTATGAAATGAAGATTTGTGTCATTTCATGAGACAAAAATTTCTATTCTGCATAAGTTTGGAAACGTGTAGTTTGAACATGGAATGGATGCTAGAAAAAGAAGATAATGATGATCAAATTTGACCTCATGATCAAAGTTAAGAACAGTGGCAACTACAGGTCACGATCTCGCGGTCCGTGAGTTCGAGCCCCGCGTCGGGCTCTGGGCTGATGGCTCAGAGCCTGGAGCCTGTTTCCGATTCTGTGTCTCCCTCTCTCTGCCCCTCGCCCGTTCATGCTCTGTCTCTCTCTGTCCCAAAAATAAATAAACGTTGAAAAAAAAAATTAAAAAAAAAATAATAATAAAAAAAAGAACAGTGGCAACTAATTAACATTTGTTATTAACTAATTTATATTAATTGAGTATTTCTTTCCTCCCACTCTCCTTGCTGTCTGGTGTGGGAAGTACTGATGGTAGGTAACATTAAAATTTATGTTCTAGTTGGGAGTTGACTGAATTACTGATACACCACCACAATATAAGTCATAATAGGACTGTGGTTTCCTCTGTGCTGGGGAGGCAAATTTCTTAATCTTAGCAAAATCGAAGAATGGAAGCTGCGTTGGTATAGTGTTTTTTGATACATTTCTCTTTGCTTTCTGGGTCTATTTTCTTTGCTTCTCTAACTTGCTCTAGGGTCATGGATGCAATCTACATCATCTGAGTTTCTTTGTCGGCTGGGTTGGCACAGAATATACTCAGTGTGAGGTTCCTTCAGGGTTCAAGCTAGGTGGGGAGAGAGATAACTGGGTATTTCCTCCTGTTTTCTCCTTTGGTGCTGTGCCTCTTGTTGCATTTCTCCATATATGGCTCCTTTCCTCATAGCTCCCGTACTCACTTGGCTCTGGTGACATTCTTGACATTCTCCATCTTTTTGTTCCTTCATGGCTTCCTGTAGTTGGTTATGTCTCCTTGTTATTGAGCATCTCTCTCTTTCTCTTACTATTTTTAACCCTAGCTATGTCTTTGTAAACAGGTTCTTTATTAAGTTCTCTGCAGTTGATGCTCTGGGAAGAATTGGGATTCCTTTCAGGACTTTATCTGGTAACAATGCCAATGATTTATCGTATACGAGAAACATAGATAATAAAAATTAAGTCAAAAAGCTTGAAAGTGAAGCTTTCGGCAAAGGTATGGAAGGCAAATTAAAACTAAGAAAAAAACAAGGATTACAATATTAATAAAAAGTAAATTTCATTTGTGGTTGGTAAAAAAATTTAAATATGACAAAGAGAGACAGTATATATTAATATAGAGGATAATATCTATATAATATAAATACTTATAAATAATTATTAAATACCCTGCTTATAAAATTTATAAATTAAGAAATTCATTAATTAGAAACATATTTTTAAAAAAAATTTTTCAGTGCTCTTTCCTCAGCTGATGAAAGATAGCTGGGCAAAACAGAAGTGAGATTAAAGAAGACATAACTAATGGGAGAGAAGTAATACATGGATGTTCATTTAAATGCTCATGGAATGGGTTAAGGTAGACCAAGTATTGAGCCTCAAGGAAGGCCTCAAAGTATTTGAAAAAGGAAAAGTAATATAGATCTTAGTCTATGATGACAAGGAAATAAAACTAGTAATTATTAATAATAATTATAAGCAGAAAATCCATGCCACCTGGTGTAAAATCTTAGTCCTGTCCTTGGGACAAAGAATAAATCAAAATTAAAATTGTAGCCTAACTAGGAAATAATAATGAAGTACCATGCTTTTAAACATTGAATATGGCTATAGTAGCACTCAGAGGCTGGTTACTTTAAATACATAATTTGACATAAAAAATAAAAATATAAGATTAATAAATTGAGCATTCAAGTAAGGATTAAAACTATAACAATGAGTTTATCCTTTGAAAGGATAAATGAAGAATAAAAATACAAATAGGGGTGTGTGTGTGTGGGTGTGTGGGTGTGTGTGGTATAGATAGTTAAGTGTCTAGCTCTTGATTTCAGCTCAGGTTGTGATCTCACAGTTCATGAGATCGAGCCCCACACTGGGCTGTATGCTGACAGCAGGGAACCTGCTTGGGAATCTCTGTCTCCCTCTCTCTCTGGCCCTCTCCCACTCATGTTCTCTCCTTCTCTCAAAATAAGTAAATAAACATTAAAAAATAGAAATAGAAATGAGTGACTTAGAATATAGAAAACTATAATTTGAATCAATCCAATATTCTATTTTTTTTCTCTTAAACATGACTTTTTGGCATCTTTTATTTTTTTTATTTCATTTATTTAAATTGAAGTTAGTTAACATGTAGTGTAGTATTGGTTTCAGCAATAGAATTTAGTGATTCATCACTTATAATACTCAGTGCTCATCCCAGTAAGTGTCCTCCTTAATGCCCAGCCCCCATTTACCCATCCCACTACCCACTTCTCCTTTAGCAACCCCCAGTTTGTTCTCTATATTTAAACCTCTTATGGTTTGCCTTCCTTTTTCATTTTATCTTATTTTTCCTTCCCTTCCCCTGTGTTCATCTGTTGTGCTGCATTTCATAAATTCCACATATGAGTGAAATATGGTATTTGTTTTTCTCTGAGTGACTTATTTCTCTTTGCATAATACACTCTAGTTCCATCCATGTTGTTGCAAATGGCAACATTTCATTCTTTTTGACTGCTGAGTATTATTCTATTGTGTATATGTACCATACCTTTGTTATCCGTTTATCAGTTGATGGACATTTGGGCTCTTTGCATATTGAAGAGTTATTGTTAAAAACTAAACTGAAATAAAAAGAGAGACTATTATTTAAGCTCTTAAAACAAAAGAGACAGTCCTAAAGTAAACACACAAAATTATGAAACAGAAATCTCTTTATTTATTTTATTTGTTCAAGCCAGTATCAGTTTAATATCTATTCAGATGGATGGGTGGATGGATAGATAGATAGATACATTGATTTAAAACACAAACTCCATAACTGAAATAGAAATTATTTCTGGGTACTAATGTTGCCTGCAATTTTAAATTTCTACATTTTGTTTACAATTATTTTCTATTTTGCTGAATAAACAGTATACATTGTTCAAATATTCAAAATATCCAAATTCTACAAAAGTTAATATATAATTTAAAAATACTCAGAAAAAAGTAAGCAGTTGTACCATAGAAGTTTTTCCAGTTCGGCAAACATATCCATTGTACTAATAGCCACAGAATTTTATAATTAAATCTTAAAAGTAAGGTAAGATGTGCCATCAATATTGGCTGGATGATGCACAGATTTAGTTACAAGAGTCCTATTTATTACCTATCCTGATGTGTACATGTGTAGTAATTTTATGTTCAGAAACCTTGATCCTTTTAAAAATTACTCTTTATTACAAAAGCACTATGTATGAATGCATTGTAACAAAGTTAGAAAATATAGAGGAATAAAATATGTAAAATATTCCTTCCACCTGGAGATCACCATTAATACATTTTCTTCTAGCCTTCCTTACATGTTGTATTTTACCAAATGCAGACTTCCTATGTTACTGTTTTTTATCCTGCTCTGTCAACAATCTTCACATTTATATTTTTGTATATTTTCATTACACATAATATCCAGAAGTAGTTTATTCTTTCTAAATATGTGAGCTATTCTTGGTCTCTAGCATTTTCATCTAAAGTTTAGAGGTGTTGTGTCAATTTTTGAAAATAAATAAGCCTACTAGAACTATGATTATTATTGTAATCAATAGATTAATTTAGGAAAATTACTGCATTTATCAATTTGAGTTTTAAATCTGTGAACATATTTTATCTCTCCATTTATTTAGGTTTGATTCAATTTTACTCAATGCTATGTAGTTTTATAGAGATTTTACATATATTTGATTAGATTTATTTCAGTATTTTGATGTTTTGATAATCTAAGTGTATCATTTTTATATTTTAATCTATTTGCTGTAGAAATACAAAATTTTAATACTGGCTTTATATTAGAAACCATACTAAACTGTGTTATTTCTTTTTTTTTTTTTAATCTGTGTTATTTATAATAATTTAGTAGAAAGAAAATTCTCTTTGACATTACATGGACCCAAACATATGGTCTGAAAATGAGAATTGCATTTTACCCTTTCTTACCATTACTCTTTTACTCATTGCTTTACTGCATTGGAGTTGAATAAAATAGGATGAAATGGATTGAAAATGATGAAAGTAAGTAATCTAGGAGGGACATTTTTTTCCCTTTCACTTTTACCTTGGAGGGAAAAATTTTAACATTTCACATCAAGAAGGATTTTTGCTGAAAATTATGTTCATATTTTTGAAGATGATTTTATCAAATTAAAAACTTTGCTTCTGAAGTTTGCTAAGGCTTTCCCTAACTTGGTTTTGATTTCTAGTCTATGTCATTCTTCATAGACTTTAGAATGTCATCAGATTTGTCTTTTCATTCACTAGATTATTCTGAATGATTTTCAAGTATATTTTTGGCATATTTGATGGTCAAGGGTAACGTTTCAAAATTACAGAGAAGTTACAAGAAAAATTCAAAAACGCCAGTTCAGAGGGATACATGTACCCCGATTTTTACAGAAGCATCATCTACAATAGCCAAGTTATGGAAACAGCCCAAGTGTCCATTCATTGATGAATTGATAAAGAAGATTTTATATATATAATGGAATATTACTTAGCCATAAAAATAACAAAATCTTGTTATTTACAATGATATGGACGGAGCTAGAGAGTATTATGCTAAGTGAAGTAAGTCAGAGAAAGACAAAGAGAGAAAGACTGTGTGATTTCACACATTTGTTGAATTTAGGAAACAAAGCAAAGGAGCTAAGGGAAAAAAGAGAGAGATGCAAGCCAAGAAACAGACTCTTAACTATGGAGAAGAAACTGATAGATACCAGAGGGGAAGTGGATGGGAGAATGGGTTAAACAGGTGATGGGGATTAAGGAGTGCACTTATGATGAGCAAAAGGTTTTGTATGGAAGTGTTGAATCACTATATTGTACACCTGAAATTGATATTACATTGTATGTTAGCTAACTGGAATTTATTTATTTATAATTTTTTAATGTTTATTTTTGAGAGAGAGAGAGAGAGAGAGCGAGCCTTCGAGAGTGATCATGAGCAGGGGAGGGGCAGAGAGAGAGGAGAAGGAGATACCAAATCCTAAGCAGGATTCAGGCTCTGAGCTGTCAGCACAGAGTCAGACACGGGGCTTGAATTCAAGAACTAGGAGATCATGACCTGAGCCAAAGTCAGATGCTTAACTGCCTGAGCCACCCAGGCGCCCCCTAACTGGAATTTAAATAAAAACTTAAAAAAAAGTTCAAGTTTGCCAAATGTTTACATTTGCCCATTTGTTTGTGATTCTCCCTGTCTCTCTTGCTGAATCATTTAACACTAATTTGCCACATTTATGCCTTCATCCCTAAATTAATCAGTTTGATTTCCTGAAAGCAAAGGGCATCTGCCTATACCCATAGCACAGTGATCAGAACCAGAGTTTACTTATTGATGTTTTAGCAAAACATCCTTACGTTTGTAAAATAAAGATAAATCTTTTAGGCTATATTAAATTTTTTATATGTTGCTGGATTTGTTTTGCAAATATTTGTGTAGGATTTTTGCATCAAGTTTTATAAGACCGGATTGTGTTTTTCTTTCATACAGTATCCTATCAGATATTCTATCCAGATACTATTGGCTTCATAAAATGTGTTGGAAAGGGTTTTTGCAGTTTCTGTTCTCTGTAAATGTTAGTCTAGAATTATTACTTTATTATATCTTTTAAAAAAAAGTTGCAGATGAATTCTGGCTAGGAGTATTCCAAAATTGAATATAGTAAATACTTAATTTTATTAATATATATCAGAGTACTCAGATTTTCAGTTTTTCTTGTGTTTATTTTAGTATTATATTTTTTCTTAGAACTTATTCTAAATTTTTAAATTATTTCCATAAAGTAGTTCATAAGACCATCTTCATAAATTTTTTAAAATCACATTTATTTATTAGAAAACATTTTTTGAAGTTATTTATTTATTTTGAGAGAGATAGCACAAGCCAGGGAGGGGCAGAGAGGAGGAGAGAAAGAATCCCAAGCAGGCTCTGTGCCATCAGCACAGAGCCCAACATGGGGCTCGAACTCACAAACTGTGAGATGATGACCTGAGCCAAGATCCAGAGTCAGACGCTTAACCAACTGCACCACCCAGGCACCCCAAAAATCACATTTATTAATGTATTGTCTACATGCATTAAAACTCACTGGTTTAAGGTATATCATTTCTGTGATTGTTGACAAATACATGCTATAGGTAGCCACCATCAAAATAAAAATGTAGAAGATGTCTGTCATCCCAATGAGTTCCTTCATGTTCCTTTGTACTAAATCCCCAAACCCTACCTATAGACCCTGGCAGCCACTGATCTGATTTGTCTCTATAGTTCTGCCTTTTCCAGAGTATCATAACATGAAATGAAACAGTTATCCTTTTTGTGTGTTTTAGGAACTTAATTTATACTTGTGCATAGATTTGAAATTTGTCCTTTTAAAATGACTAATATTAATTTTGTATATGTTACAATTTATGTACATTTTAGGTTGTTTGCTGATGTACATTTTAGGTTGTTTCCTGTTTTAGGGTATTATGAATAATGATGCTATAAATATTTGCATAATGGTATTTACATGGGCTTCTCTCCACCCCCCTTTTTGGGGTAAATTCTTAGGAGAGGCGTTTCTAGGTTATGTGTTAAATGTATATATGTTTCAAGTTATAAGAAACTGCCAAATGGTTTTCCAAAGTGACTGCATTCCCACTAGCAAGGTAGGAGAGTTCTATTGCTCTAAATCCTTATTAGCCCTGGTGTTTTCAGCCTTATTTAATTTTCAAGTTTTAGTCAACTATGTATAGTGGCACCTTAATGCGGTTTTATTGCATTTCTTTAAATGAATAATGTTGCTAATGATCTTTTCATGTTTATGGGCCATTTTTATATCTTGGTGAAGTGTTCCAATTTTTTCTCACTTTTAAATTCTTAAATTAAAAATATTAAATGTATTTCATATTCTGCCAATGTTTTACATCTTTAGTTTGTTAAACACTGAAAGGGTTAGTTCAAACCAATGGGTAGAATCTGTAGTATCTTATAATCTATGTATTACTAATAACTTGTGCAGAGTTGTGATTACTGATTACAAAAAGTCTGAGAAAGAATAAGAAACAAGCACTTTTGAGCCATTAGAGAAAATTTTTCATTTTCCTGGACTAGATTTACAAACCAAAATTAATTCTTCACTACATGTTTTTGATTATGCTCAAAGAAAAACATTGTCAGGAGGTAATTCCAAATGTACTGAAAAGTATTAACATTTATTTCTAATCTACTTCTGCCCTTTTACATTTGTCCCTACTTTCCACACACTTATTCCAGGCAATTTCTTTGTGTTTCCTTAATCCGTTTTCAAGTCAGGATCTTAAGCTTTTTCCCCTTCCATGGAGTTCTTGAACTGATGGTATCTGTGAGGATTATTCTTTGAAAACCAAAACACAAAGCCAAAGTCAAAAATTTGATGAGCCATGAGCACTACCATGGCAAATGTTAGGACACCGTACTGTCAGTAGGCTTCTGTAGTATGCTTTGCAGATCTAATGAAATCAAACATATGACACTCAGACAACAGAAAATTAGAGACTGACTTCTTAAATATGTTTTTGACTTAAGATTTTGTCAGCTTCCAAGTAAGAGGCTGTATCGAATTTCTTTTTAGCTCTTTCTCTAATAAGATTTTATCTTTTTCAGGGAGAAATCATATATATATATATATATATATATATATATATATATATATATATATATATATATATATATATATATAAAAAACCATATATAAATGGTTATATATATATGGTTTTATATATATATATGGTTAAAAACTACCATATACATACATATATATGTATAATACATACATATACATATATATACACACATATATACACACACACACACACACACACACACACATATATATATATATAATAGTTAAAAAGAGGTAAGAAATGAACAGGCCTCTTCTGCAACAATTACTTCTAACTTCACTGTAAGTCATATCAATGCTAATCATCCGGAAAAGACCAAGGGAGGGCCTTATCATTGCACACAGTGCACTCTATAGTATGTAATATGCCTTACTCTTTTTGGACATAACAATCTGAATTAAAATGCTACTATTTCATTAATAAATATGATATTTAAATCAGCACATTAAAAATCACCACTATGTGTTGAAATTCCCTCTGATGACACTTCAATATGCAGAACACAGTAATTACTTTGAGAAATCAGCTATTCCAAGGTAACTGGGCAGTTACAATATTTTATCAAGTAAATTACCAGTCACCATCAACATTCATCAAGGACTCATTTGGATTTTATTACAGGTTGACATTTACTTATTTGCCCAATTTTTAAAATTACAACTGTTGCACGATTGCCCCAGGGCGCAACTGTAGAAAATTAGCACACTAATCACATTAATTACCATAAATAAAAGGTTATAAAAGAGCAGGAAGTAATAGCATAGAATTTTTTTAAAGCAACTTAGGGCGTCCCTAATAATACTTTAAATTTATATGCTGCATTGAAATTGTCAGGACTCCTTTCCTTCTGTAGTTTCTAACTTTAACAACTCTGACATAGGAATGTTATTATCGATACCACTTCAGGAATGAAGAAGTAGAATCCTTAAAACGGCTCTTTGGCTGACCTAAGGTCATGCATCTAGATAGATTTAAAGTCAAATCAAGAACTAAGTCTCCTGACCTACCAATACTCCATTCCTCGCCCCCCCCCCCATATGTCTGTATTTCGCTTACAGTGATCGAGAGTAGAATATCATTTACCTTTTATGCTCCAGTCTATGAACATATTCAGTGAATTAAAGATCCAGAATATATCTTGATCCACTTGGCTCTTTCCAGCTTCATTGGTACCAACTCAGTTTAAGCAAACACCATCTCTTGTCTGGACTACTTACTATGATAACTCACTTCCTTCTAGCCCTTAAAAGATACATGTTCTACAGAGTAACTAAATGATTTTTTAACAATATGAGATCATACCATTTTTATGCTTAAAATGATCTATGAACCCCTATAATCTGATCCCCTCCACTTTTATTTCTTATCACTCTCTATCTCTTCCTTACTCTGCTCTCGCTTTTCTGAGTGCTGGGCATGCCAAGATCCTGCCTCAGGGTCTTGGTTCTTATATTTTGCTTTGTTTGGAATGTTCTACTCCCAGATTTTTACAGAACTTATTTGAAGTTCTTCTTCAGAGAGATTTTATTTGATAACTGAACCTAACCTGGTTTCTTCCCTTTTCCTTTCCCCCCTCATCCTATCCTCCAGTCTTTATCACATGATTATGTTTTGTTTGGATAGCATGTGTCTTTTGCTCTCAGAAATGGCCTCATCCATGTGTTTGTTTATTTGGTAATTGTACCTCAATTCCCATGCACAGTCAGATTCATAAGAGCAGAGATATTGCATATCTTGTTCACTTCCTGTAACAAATGCTATTCATTCTCCACTCATGCCCCTTAAAGCCATCCTGGAAATCATATGCCCCTTTAGTTGTCAGTCTCTATATATCCTAAAGACCTTTCTACCTTAACACTTTCCTGCCTGAGGTCATTCTCTGGGCATTCTTCCTGGCAGGCAAGAAATGCCAGAAAGTTAACTCCTCTAGGGTACAGCCGTAGGTAAGAAAATAAAATTGGAAAATCAGTAAGTACACGTTTTACTCACTCCTCAGGTAGACAGTTTATAAGGTCAAAATTATGAGATATGTTTTACATCTTTCAGTGTCTCTAGTGTAACTGAGTCCTCAATGCACATAGAAGTAACCAGCTTATTCATGTACATTCCATTAGCATTCATTTCTCTTTCTTATTTGTAGTTATTAAATGAGAGAAAAAAAACACATTTATAAGATCATGCCTATTTCCATGTCCCCAGTGCCTCATTGAATTCATTATCAATTATACTATGCCCTTCTCTTCTCTTTGTTTCTGTCTTCCTTATTTTTTTCTGTCCTTGCTTATCTTGTCCCTTCTAATGATTTTTCTTTGTAATTTTCTTTCTTGGTCAATATTACTTTATCTTGCACCCATATGATGTTTAACCTTCATTTGCAGGTTTGAGGGTAATGTGAGCCCTGAGAAACCTAGTGCTGTGTCAACAATTCACATAGAGTACTATCTAAATTAACATAGTCATGAATTCCTTGTGACATTCTTTTCTAATGCAGAGGAACAAATTGTTCATGATGAGTACTTTCTGAGTCACTCCAAATGATTTTTTTTCCTTCTGGAGGTGGCTAGTTGTTTTCAATATTCATGTTTCCCTCTTCCATTGTTGAGCTTGCGGTCACTCAAAATAAAGACTATATTTTTTATGCTCCCTTGCAAAAAGGTGTGGATAAGTTCTGGATAAAAGGATAAGAGCAAAGGAGATGGGGGTCATTCTATTTCATGCCTTTGAAGGGAATGCATGTGTTTTTCTCATTTCATTTATCTTTCTTTCTGACTATAATGAGGATGTGGTGCTGCAACACTCTTGGGCAACGTGTAATAAAAAGTTGCGTCTTTGCAGCAATGACAGAACTCTGGAGTGGTCCCATTTCTAATGGCTTTTTGAAGCAGGTTGCCATACCACTGTGGACTTCATGTGGAGGAGATAAAAGCTATCTTATTTAAGCTAATCTGGTTTTGTTTGCATCTTTGTTCCATGGAGCTAACCCATGGATGGTCCTAATGACTAGAGCTGTCCAGCAGACTTACATTCTGATGTGTGCTTTCTCTGGCTATGTATGTATGTTTATATATGCGTGTATTCACATACCTACATACATGTATATTTCTACAGTAAAGTGATAAAGACCTATAAAAAGCAAACATATTTAAGCAGAACATTTGGTATATAAAACAGCATGTTATATTTTTAAGACAAAGATAGAGTATTAGAATATCATCTCCTCAAATCAAATAATGTGATGTATTTATTCTCTTTGGGGTTGTCTATGAGGTGTATGCATAGGTATAATAGCATATGGGGAAAATAGCAATGACACATTCTATACTAGTGTTCTCCCATTATAATCTTGGGGTCCTCCATTTTATTCTTTTGACAGATGTTAATGTAGGATTTGAATTATGAGTAGTCTAACAATGGTTGAAAGATAGTAGCATTTGACATTTGTATTAACATATCACTGGAGAAATTATAAGGTATAAAATTTAAAATTTACTCTGCTTTTTTGGTGGTTACTTCTAAAGCTAGCTAGTTATATAATTCAGCCAACTTCACCCTTGGGTATTCTAATTCTGTTTTTAAAAGTGTAATAAAGAAACTACATGTTTGTGTGACTTATATATAAGAAAGACAGCATTGTGATACTGAGTAGACCACCTTAGTATTTTGTAGTCTGCTTCCACTTCTAAATCATTTCATGAGTAGGTCAAAGTGAAGCAAATGGAGTGTATGAACATACTAGAATACAAGGGTAGTGGTTTTTCTGCTGTTATGGAATACTGTAAAGTGGAAAATAGAGGGCGCTTGATTTTGAGGCGGTTACTTGGGTCTCCCAGCCCAAGAAAAACTCACTGTTGTTCTAATGTTGGTTATCTTACAATTGGCCCTCTGGCATTTTCTTTCCATCCTTGTTCAGACATTTAGTCCCTTAGGAATCTGCTGCTATCGAGCACATCAATGTGCTTCCTTGTCTTCTGGCTTCTGGTGGATGTTATCAGTGGTGAGCAAAGAAGGAGATAAATGATCTCTCTCCTTTTGGGGTGGCCACAGGATGGGTCTTACTGAAACGAAAGTCCCTGCTTTTAAAGGTATCTATCTCCATACAACACTTTTGTATCCAGGTTTGAATAATTCTGCTCTTCTCTGCCACTTCAGGCCTAGAGATGGGACCAGCTGCAAGGTACGTATAGAATTATTCCTTTTGGTTTATCTGTGTACTACCTGCGACTTTGAAATAGCTCATTTTATTGTACTCCATTTAAATTACCCATTTAAATGTATCTTATATTTCTTCTCAGTACCCTCACTACTACAGGTTGCAAATTAAGGCTTTGGTGAATATTCCAAGACGGATTTCTTCCGTCTTTTTTCTTACGATATTTTTCACTTTTTCTTGCACTTAACAATTGCAGCAGATTCCGTAGTTAGGGCCAAAGAGATGCAGGACTGAAAATCCTTGTGCCAGATTGGAAAAGCACATTATGCTGAAGTCTGTAAATATAGTCCTATTACTTTGCTATGCACTAAAGTCATAAGAACCACAATGATTTTTATCTATTTCTGCTTTTTCTTTTTTGATTTACAGAGAAGCTACTCTTTTCCAGATATCTGCTTTTTTTCTTCAGAAGTCTTAATTTTGTTCTAGCTGAAGCACCTCTGCTAGGGCTTCTCTTTTGGAGGCAAACCTCCTCTTTAGCATGAAATTTTTTTTCTCTTATTTACCTGTCTTCAACTTTATTATATTTACTGAGGTATTCTATTTATACAGTGAAATACAGACATCTCAAATGTTTATGCCTTAGGTAACCCACACCTGAATCAGGACATTCAACGTTTCTATCATCTCATAAAATTTATTCATGCTTTGTTCCAGGAAATAATCCCCAAGCCTAAGGCAAGCAGTGATTTGACTTCTAAGATCTCCAACTGGTTCTGCCAATTCTTGAATGTGATATAAATGGAACCATAGCATATGTAGTTTTTTTATGTCTGACTTCTTTTAGTCCAGATGATGTTTTTGGAATTCATTATATTTCTGTGTGTATTGATAGTTTGCTCGTTTTTATTGCTGAATACTATTCCATTCTGTGATATACTACAATTTGCTGCAATTTGTAGTACAATTTCTTTTGATGGACATTTGGTTAATTTCAGTTTTGCTTCTCCTCTTGTGAGGGCACATTTCTTTTTTATGATGGTAAAAAGTCTATGGCAATTAACTGACAAATTAGGTTCTTCCTCTTATTATTCCTTTCAATCCTTGCTTCTAGCTTGGAACTCCAGGCTAATGTCTAAGTAGACTTAGAATTTGACTTAGAAGAATATAATTATTTTGATCCAAAACAAGATTCATTGAATATTGCTAAACTACAGGGGCACCTGGGTGGCTTGGTCAGGTAAGTGTCTGACTCTTGGTTTTGGCTCACGTCCCAAGCGCACTGTTTTGTGAGTTCAAGCCCCAAGCCAGGCTCTGCCCTGGGAACATGGAGCCTGCTTGGGATTCTCACTCTCCCTCTCTCTGCCCCTCTCCCACTCGCACTGTTTCTGTCTCTCTCAAAATAAATGAAGAAACTTTAAAAATATTGATAAACTACTTAACAGAATAATTATAAATTGACACAATTAATATATTTCATTACAAGTAAGAGCCCGGAAGAGTAATCTTTAGATTTGGGGAAACTAGAGTTTATTTTAAAGGGGCACCTGCCTGGCTCAGTGGGTTAAGCATCCAACTTTTGATTTCAGCTCAGGTCATGATCTCATGGTAGTGAGATTAAGCCCCCGTGGAACGTGCTCAAGATTCTCTGTCTCTCTCTCTCTCAAAACAAATATTAAAACAAAAAATCATTTGGGATAGCCACATGCCCTTTCAAAGGTACTACCCTTTCAAAAGCAAATTCTTACAATGAATATCATATTTTCATAAAGAATCATAAAAGCATATTTACATATTGTGACTCTTACTTTTTTTAATTCCTGAAAATTTAATGGAAAACAGTAATTGCAAAACTTTTTTCAATTTTATGCATTTTTTAAGTTTGTTTATTTTTTTTTTAATTTTTTTTTTCAACGTTTATTTATTTTTGGGACAGAGAGAGACAGAGCATGAACGGGGGAGGGGCAGAGAGAGAGGGAGACACAGAGTGTGAAACAGGCTCCAGGCTCTAAGCCATCAGCCCAGAGCCTGATGCGGGGCTCGAACTCACGGACCGCGAGATCGTGACCTGGCTGAAGTCGGACGCTTAACCGACTGCGCCACCCAGGCGCCCCATTTTGTTTATCTATTTTGAGAGAGAGACATGGAGTGAATGGTGAAGGAGCAGAGAGAGAGGAAGAGAGAGAATCCCAAGCAAGCTCTGCACTGTCAGCCCAGAGCCGAACACAGGGCTTGAACTCATGAGCCGTGAGATCATGACCTGATCTGTACAATTTTAAGTTTTAAAGAGGTTATGACATGAATTTATTTTTGAGGTTTTACTTCTTAGTAAAAAAATTGCAAATATATGATTATTTAATTATACAAATGTAAAACAAGTATCCATCAATTATTCCTGGGAAAAGCTTGAGTTAACTTAAGAATTCTTTATTTTTAAACACATTTTTCTTGGGGTGCCTGAGTGGCTCTGTAGGTTGAGTGTCCAACTCTTGATTTCAGCCCAGGTCATGATCTCATAGTTTCATGAGATCGAGCTCTGTGTTGGGCTCTGTGCTGACAAACTGGATCCTGCCTGGGATTCTGTCTCCCTCTCTCTCTTTGCCCCTACCCTACTCACACACTCTCTCTCTTTCTCTCAAGATAAATAAACTTAAAAAATAAACACACTTTTCTCAGAGTCACTAAGTGTCAAAACTTTAGATTATTTTAAAATGTTGACACATTTTCCCTGGATTTCAGAAGAAAAATAAATTTACTTCCTACAAATCAGTGACAAAAATGAGAAATTGAGCTTGTTAGGACCAGTGAATAGAAAGTTTAATACCAGGAAAGCAAGTATTCTCGTTAGTGCATGTGAGTGGTAGTCTGTCTAGGCAGATATTCTGCTTTGCAGTGAGTTTGTGGTTTCTTCTTAATGTTAAGGGTTTAGATTTTACCATCCCTGGAAATCATTACTTAATCTTGGTCAGAATGTTTGTTTTTTATTTTGTCCAACAAGTTATTTTACTAAATTAGCAAGAAATGCCACACAGATTGGGGGGGGGGGGGGAAGACATGCAAGCCTGATTTTTATCCTGCAGCAGTGAGAATATAGTAAAAAGGAGACTAGACTGGGCAACCAAAACTCAACTTGGACTAGCTGGGTGGTGTCCCAAATGTGACTGCATACCCATTCTTAGGGAAGATGTTCATATTGTGCAGTTGTATGCTGCTGGGATTATTCCATGGACACTCATCAAGCAGCTTCACTCCAGGAAGTGGAGATGAGTATCTTCTGAGAGCTTTGAAAATGCCAACCATACATGGTTCTTAAAAGATGGAACACAACATGAGGACTGGAAAGATGAATTGTGGGCTCTGGCCATGAGGTGCTTTCTTTTCCTTTCTGAAGTTTGTGCCTATTGGCCTTGGAATCAGTGTAGTATGGAAAGAATACATCATGGTAACAAAGTAACTTACCTTCTGCTTCAGGGGAGCATTTGGGGAATCAGGCAAGTGACATTCTACTTGAAACTTCTAAGAATAGTTGTAGGTCTAAATCTGTGTGTGTGCTTGTAGTGAAGTGCAGCACTTCCCTCTGTGTGCTATATGTACATTCTTTTATATTTGAAATTACTAAATCTTGTTTAAGTAGTGCAGCATTGTCTCAGCTATCACTGTTAAGATTAAGGGAAGTGTTTGTTCCCACATATGGAACAATGTAAGTCCACATTAGCACCGGTGTAAGTGCTTCAGGAACTGTGAAGGGCAGTATAGCCAACCAACTGGATGCCTGAACTACAAGGGCATCATAATATGTGGAATGTATATGCCTAATTTTAGGGAATAAAGAAAGTATTTGGGGAAGTGAGACTAATGAACAAATCAACAAAACTAAAAAATTAAAAATGCACTTACTGCAGAGTAGTGGGATGGGATGATGAGTTATTATAATTTTAGGACTAGCAAATAACAAGATCTTGTTTTGTGTTATAAGCTGGTGGAACCTTGTCATATATAACTATTTTCCTTTAGTTCTGTAAATTTGCAGGAGATAGCCAATAAAGTTGGTTTCTCCATTCTTGGATGGCGATATAACTGAAAGTAGACATGTACTAGAGAGCAGCGTTGATTAGAATAAAGGAAACTGCTTCTGCCAAGCTTACTAGCCTTTTCACAGTACCCACCAGGGTGGGGGCTGAAGGATAGGGGTGGAAATACAAGTTTCTAAAAATTCGTATTACATTATTTTCTATGTCCATTTATTTATAGATGTGAAATCTAGTTAAAACAAACATAAAGGGAAGCTTCCCAGGAGAAAAGAATCATAAGGGCTCTCAAGAATGGGCAATTTAATTTTTTTTTTCAACGTTTTTTTATTTATTTTTGGGACAGAGAGAGACAGAGCATGAACGGGGGAGGGGCAGAGAGAGAGGGAGACACAGAATCGGAAACAGGCTCCAGGCTCCGAGCCATCAGCCCAGAGCCTGACGCGGGGCTCGAACTCCCGGACCGCGAGATCGTGACCTGGCTGAAGTTGGACGCTTAACCGACTGTGCCACCCAGGCGCCCCTAGAATGGGCAATTTATAGGCAAGAGGTAATCATCATCATCATCCATTTATAATAATTGTTACAATTTATGAAGCACTCTTTGCCAATATGCTTTGCATATATTATCTCTAATCTTTTTTACAACAATGTGAATAAAGTGTTATAAATCCTATTTACTGATGACCAAGCTAAGGCTCAGAGATGTTAAGTGATTTGCTAAAGATAGCACAGCTAATAAGTGACTGTGTCAAGATTCAAACCGAGTTTGGACTGATTCCAATGTCAGTGAGTTCAGTAAGCCAGGGTACTGCCATACGGTTTTGTTTAGGTTACATTATCTGTAAGTTACTTGGTTCTTTTTCTTTTTTTTTTTTTTTCTTTTCATTTTTATTTCGTAAAGTAGCCAAGCTATCTTCTTTCCATAGTAATGATAGGTCTGATCTGTTATTACATAAAGATATGGCTCTGGAAGTTATCCCATGGTTTCCATTGGATAACTAGTCTCTTTCTTGATTTCAATGAGCAGAAGGCTAGAGGCTCTTTGACTAATATAACATCACTTGCTACATCAGTTCCTAAACTACTCAAATTGTTTGCTTTATGCATCTCTACTCACAGCTAATCAGAAATTGACTAGAGTTAGGATCAATGAGAGTCAAATTAAATCAAATTATACCTTTATTTAAATCATTAGTCAGAAAGATTTGATTTATGTCTTTCCTTCCCCTATTCCACGAGAAGGGTTTACTACTTGACATACCTAAACCATAATACATAATTTTCACAACTCAGGCAAGAATGTCAATTTAATTTTTAGAAGCTACCCAGTGTACATTTGCAATGATTTATAATGTTATTTTATCAGATTAATTCTACAGTTGCATCAGAAAACTGCACATCTAGATTTGCACGTCTAGACAGTTTTACATTCATCATCTTCAAAGTAGTTTCTTCCAGAAAGGAACATTTTTCACAAGGGTTAGTTTGAGCTATTTCTTAGGTGAGCTGTTTGAATTTTATATAAGTGCAGTCCACTAAGACATTATGAAACAGAAAGGTCACTTTTGGTTGTTCTGCCAGGGTAGGTTTTGTTTCATACAATCTTGTCATTAAAATGCAAATGAATGTAGGCTTAATACGTACAGATTCATATAGCTGATTACTTAAAATTCTTATCTGCTAGTATGATGTTGATCAATTTGCCTCCACAGTTTTATTAATTCTTGTACCCACATTCATAGGAAGGTTTTATTATCCTTATTTTATTCATAAAAGCAAAACTATACAGAAGGATGTAAGAGGGAATGTGTCAAAAGCCACACTGTAAATGTGATTCAAATATATATTATTATGACTATGTGTGCATGTGTATGTGTATGTATACAAATTAGAGAATATGAGCCGGAGAGAAGGGGAGAGAGAGAATCTCAAGCAGGCTCCATACTGAGTGTGGAACCAATGTGGGGCTCCATCCCACACTGGGATCATGACCTGAGCCAAAATCAAGAGTTGGACCCTCAACTGACTGAGGCACCCAGGTGTCTCTATATTATTATGACTCTAAAAACCATGCTGTAGCCACCATATTGTATGCTTTTGTGAGATACACTTCAAATAGAACTACTTAATTGTTTCTTGATTGTTTTACTGAAATGGTCGCACTGCCTCTTTGCATCTCCCTCCTTGATTTGATCTACGTTGCTCCCAAAGGTAATTTTACTCTTTTGAAATGTAGCAATTTTTAAAGCTGCTCCAATTTGACAGGAAAGAAAAGAGGAAAAAATAAGTAAAACAAAAAGAATGTACCTATTTTATGTATGAGAAAGTTAATGTGCTGAAATATTAAATTACTTATACAGTTATCAGCAATGATGACTAGGGCCAGTAAAGGAGGTGATACCTCTCCTTTGCATTTTAATTCTTGGGAAAATATGTGTTCTCTTTGTTCCTGTGAGTGAGCATTAAACTGCATGATCTCAAAGATGCGTTACAAATGACAGCAGATCTTTCTTTAAAAACTTAACTGTAGAAAAGGATAAAATTGAGAGGTCACCATCCCTAAAAAGGATAAATTTTGATTTCCAAGATTAGGATCCAAAATACAATATGGATCATAGGATAATCACGAAGGGAAAGAAAATAGAAGCAATTACTGCTTTTTATTAAAAATCTGAAGTTACAGATAAAAGAGTTTAAAATGCATTAATGCAACAAATATTAAATATAATGGGTGGGTATAGAGAGATTTTCCAAGAAAAATTTAACAAAATGTGATAAATTAAAAGAATTCAACAAATCGTTAAATCTATTTAAAAGTAGCTATGTAATTGTACCATCATAAAATTTTTAATTACCTATGAGTCCATAGTAATTAAGTACTAAATGAAAGTACTAGCTATAATGCGAAGATCTCTGACAATTGGATAATACATGAAAACAAAATGCAATTAGCATAAATAGCATAAATCAGGAAAAAAAAGTTTAATATAGTCAGGAAATCCTGCAGTCATCGAATAGGAAAAAAATGCCTTTCAAATAAAGAAGAATGAAGAGAAATTTAAATAATGTAACTATATAAGCAATTTTGGAAAATCTCGCATTACAAATGATGGTGTAACACTTATTAAAAGGGTACTGATGGTATTCTAAATATCTTAAAAAGTGAGGAGCAAATTTAATTAGATTACAATAATCATAGTTATGGTGCCTGGGTGGCTCAGTCGGTTGAGCGTCCGACTTCGGCTCAGGTCATGATCTCACAGTTGTAGATTTGAGCCCCTCATTGGGCTCTGTGCTGACAGCTTAGAGCCTGGAGTCTGCTTCGAATTCTGTGTCTTCCTCTCTCTCTGCTCCTCCCCACTCATGCTCTGTCTCTCTCTCTCCTTCAAAAATAAATAGAAACATTAAAAAAATTTTTTTTAATTAAAAAAAAATGTAAAATAACAGTTGTATTTTCTAGTATTTTGCTTCCTCTAATATCATAAGCTATAGAAATGTGACAACACTTACATATGACACATTATCATTCTCTTATTACCTCATTTGTAGTGAAAGTTTATTAGTCATAGATGATTTGTCCCTAACCCCTTCCACCTCCCTGAATTTGTATTCAGCTTTATTTTTTTTTTAATTTTTTTTTAACATTTATTTATTGTTGAGAAACATAGAACATGAGCAGGGGTGAGGCAGAGAGAGAGAGAGGGAGACACAGAATCTGAAGCAGGCTCCAGGCTCTGAGCTGTCAGCATAGAGCCTGGCGTGGGGCCCAAACCCACAAACTGTGAGATCATGACCTGAGCTGAAGTCAGATGCTTAACCGACTGAGCCACCCAGGCGCCGCTGTATTCAGCTATAGAATACAAAAATACATTTACCCCACCTGTGGCTAGCTTCGGCCACTTTCTCTGTCTGCTTCATTTGGGCAGTTCAGGCAAACAAGCTAAATTTTTCTGTATTGATACCCCAAATACATAGATGAGAAAAATGAATTTCTTAATTCTATCTAAAGATATAGAGAACCAGAAATACCTTATTTTTAGTGTTGAAATACAATTTTACAAAGGTGGATACTGAGCTTCAAATTTCATATGCTACTATGAGTATCTAACTTTGTTTTCACTTATTCTTAATGCTTATTGCGTTTTCCCATACATATGGAAATGCAAAATATATAACACATAAAATATGTTATTTAATATATTTTTATATATATGTAAACTTTATATTCATATATCATATTTACAGTTTTAAAATTTCTCCTGCTCTCAACTGCCTTTTGATTAATCTCAACCCAAAGGTAAACTACAGAATTTTAAAAAAAGTATAAAAGTTTAAAGCTACTGGATTAAAGAATGGTTTTCATAGAGATAATTATTATCTCAGCTTCTGTATCTAAAAGACATGTTTTAACTCAAAGACATTATTTTAACTCAATTACCTGTTATAGTTTCATCTGATCCAGTGAACCTTGTGGTGCTGAACTTGGTCAGAAACTTTGGAACATTGTAGAAATAGAGGCTTCTGAAGATCTAAGAATGTCTAGAGATAAACATTATTCAAAATAGTGATTGGTCTTGGGTGACAAAGCTTTGCTTCTTTGATAAAAAGCTTGCTAACAGTGTTTTAATTGAAACTTTTAATCTGAATGTTGTCTGAATCCTGTTAAATGTTACTTTCCTGCCTCAATTCAAATTTTCTTAATCTTCATTTTCGCGTTGAATATTGTTACACTGTCTGCCTCATTATGCCAAAGAAAGATGAAGTAAGCTATTAACATTCTGAACGGCCTAGATGTTATGATATAGAATGTCATTCATTTTTATGAGTTGGCTGTCAGTGTGGGCTGCAATATAGTTATAATTCCTCACTGGAAGTATGTGATGGCTGGTGTTGCTGCAAAATCCTTATTAAAATTTCAATAATTGTAAATTAAAGCAAAAGTAAATAGGACTTTTATGAAATGGTTGTTTCTGAAAGTCAAGTGGTAGAGAACAGGACTCTACAAGATTGTCATTATTTGCTTTGTGGCTCTAAATCATCACAATCCTACTGTTATTTTCTTTATTGAAAAAAAAAATGGACTCATCGTCATTCTGTACTCTTAGCTACAGAATCTGGCTTGCTTATGCTGAGAGAAAGGTGAGGTGGCAAAGTAGAATTGTTGCTTTATTATGTCTATCCTTAAATTCCTGCATGATGTCATTTGCCAGAAACCTGAAGGTTGCAATTTGAATAGGTTTTTTTTTTTTTTTTAATTTAAATATTGGGAAGGAAAGGGGCTTTACAGGCATCTCATGGCCTTATTAAATGAATATGTTAATGTAGCATTCAGCTTGCAAATTTTCTTACACAAAATAGAAAACAAACTATGAGGAAGATTCTCCCAGGACAGATAATGCTGTATTATTTAAGAATATGTTACCAAAAAAATGCAAACTGTCATTCAGAACAAAGGAATTTATACTCAGAATTCTCTTGTGTGTTCGTTGTTTAGCTGCCTGAAAAAAATTTGTAGTTGCAAAGATAGGAAATATTTTATTTATTTTTTTATGTTTTAGTGAGGTATAGGAAATATTTCAAAGTATGTGATACGTTTCATCATAATGAATATGATTGGAAAAGAACATATAAAGGAAGACTAGTAATTTTATGTCACATATTTCATTGCATTTATTCTTGTCTCTATCGTCTTACATTACAGTAGCTTGAGGTTAGAAATTTGGTACTTTTAAAGATTTGTCTAATTTTGTTGAGTGTTAGTAAGATGCCATACTTCAGAGTCAACTTGACAAATATGTAAGGGCCCATAAAGATTATTTGAATGGAAGTCTGAGGGCGGCTTGCCCTGATTCTTGAGGACTTCCATAGCAGCCTCCCTAGCAGTTACTCTCCTTTTACCCTCTGAGGTTTTAGCTTTCTCTTTCTGGTTTTCGAGAAGCATGGCACTGTTCAGGTCTTCAGTGGCCTGAACTTTGAGTAGTGCGGTAAAGATGTCCCTATCTGAGCTTCTTGCATTGGATGTATAGAAGATGCTACACTGGGGAGCCTGGGTGGCTTAGTCAGTTAAGCGTCCGACTTCGGCTCAGGTTATGAACTCGCTATTCAGGAGTTCGAGCCCCGTGGCAGGCACTATGCTGACAGCTCAGAGACTGGAGCCTGCTTCAGATTCTGTGTCTCCCTCTCTCTCTCTGCCCCTCCCCCACTCGTGCTCTGTGTCTCTCTCAAAAATAAATAAAAACATACAAAATTTTTTTTTAAATTCTGCATTGCCTGTCCTAGGTTCTCTCATCCCTCTGTGTAGCTGGGAATTACTGACTGTAGTTTAAGCAGCTTTTCTGATAAATAATGACTTGTTAGTAGCTCTCCATCAGTGACAAGTTTATCATCCTTTCCCTCTGTTATACCCCAAAGATAGCAGATAGATAAAATTAATGCTTGTTCTCTGAGGCAGTTAGCTGAACCTCCCTGCCTCCCACCTGCTTTTGTCCTTTTACAAGATCAAACTGAGCTCTTCTGACTACTACTCTTGTTTCTCAGTCCTCATGGTTCCTCCTTTCCTGGCTGGGACTTAACATTCTTTTGCCTCTGGGCCCAGTAGATTGAGAGAGTTCTTTGTTTTTTGGTTGGTTGTTAAGCTTAAGGATATGAAGAACCAAGGAGTTTTCTTCAACTACACATTTTTCTAAGAGTGATCCATTAAGATATTGTTTTATAGATAAGTTTATCTTTAAAAATTTGCCAATTTGAATTTTGATATAATTCTGATTGATTGAGGACATGATTTAAGGTTGCTAACATATCCCATGATAGGTGGAAATATGTCTGGTCAGTCACAAAGCCATCAAATAGTTTATACAGGAATTAGAGAAGAATCATGAGTTCTGTAGATGAGTCTCACTCACTGGTTGTGGAACATTAGGCTAGTTGGTTCACTTCTTTCATCTAAAGTGAAGATAATAAAATGCTGAAAAAGTGATTAACACAGTGCCTGGCAGTCAGGGACATTCAGTAAAATGCAATTCCCTTCATTTATCTTACCCGGCCTCCACATACTTTCCAGTTATTAACAGTTATCTCTCTTAATTAAATACATGAATTTAATACATGAAGTAAATTAAATACATGTTTATTTATAATACATGTTACATGTTATAATACATGTTACATTTATATTTAATTAAATACATGAATCCAAATAAAATCACATTTTGTTAAATAGCCAAGTAGATGGTCATTTTTTAGCAGATATCCTGGCAAGAAGAAATCAGAAACACTATTCCTTTCTCTCTTCTTATCAGTTAAGATTATTACATCAAAATGGAAAGAAGTAAAAAAAAATTCTTATCTCTATGAATTCAATGTGTCAAATTTCTAATAAGGATTGTGAATGTTTTTTTACACACTCATCATATATGTATCACACTAAAAAGGATCCTTTAAATGACTCCCCTGGAAAAAAAAGACTCCCCTGAAGAAAAAAAATAATTTGTATCCCTCCCCTGGGGAAAAAAAAAAGAAAAAGCAACTAATATTATTCCTGACATTCCCATAAGGAACAAAGAGGAGAAATAATGCACACACGTAAAACACACACAAAGTGTATGGATGTGTAAATACCACACAAAAATAAACCCTTCCAATATGTCAAATTTTCACAATGAATTTCTGCAAAACTATACTAAGACATTTTCTTATATTTATTCTATTATTAATTACTTCATGAAGGCAGAGCAAGCAAATAATGTATAAGACATGCTACTAATTTTGTTGTCCTTTTAGCTTCTCATCTTCCATAATCCATCCTGCTTACCGTTATGGGGATGTGTGAACAAACCACCACCCCTTCCTCCTTTTAGGATACTTATTTATTATAGTAGGCTTTCATAATTTCAAAATGGATTTGAGGTTTTTGCAAATTAGATAATGTATTCTTCTTGTATCTATGAAACTCAAGGACAAATAACCCTGTATTATGTACTGTCACTATGGTCAACAAACCCATTAACATTTACTGAATAATCTAGAAGGATTAAGAAACGAAAGGGAAATTTTAGTACTTTAACTTGGAGTCATTTAGTCTTTTCCAAGTTCTGTTACGAATTTACTTCCTCAGCAACAGTGTTGACTACCAAATGTACATCCTTGTGACAGGGGCACAGGAGAGATGACAATAATATTTTATTTCCACTCTTGATATATTTGCAGTTTAATAGAAAAGTGGAAAAAAGGTTAATGTTCATGTGAGCAGGAAATACGAAAATGCAATCTCTGAGCAGATAATTCTATATTTAAGCATACAAATTAGTATTGTAAACTCGGGAAGCTTTTATCATAATATTTCCATTGCAAAAATTATTTTGGAAGCTCATAAGATTTGTGAGGACTGTTTAATAACTATTTAAGAACTTCTTTTATTGTGTTAACACAATATGAGAGCTATCCTCCTAGCAAATAGAGTGCACATTGCATTATTATTGACTATATGACAGTTTGCACAGATCTATAGAACTTACTCATCTTACTTAACTGAAACTTTATTCCCATTAATTTGTATCTCCTCCTATCCCTCTTCCTCTGTTCCCTTGAAACCACCATTCCATTCTTTGATTATATGAATTTGACTACTTCAGGCATCTCATGTAAGTGGAATCATGCCGTATTTGTCTTTCTGTGACTGGCTTATTTCACTTAGCTTAATGTCCTGAAGATTTATCCATCTTGTGGTATATTGCAGAATTTCCTTTCTTTTCAAGGCTCAGTAGAGTCCCATTGCATGTTTTACAACATTTTCCTCATCTGTTTGTTTACTTGTGGAGGAATATTTAGATTGTTTCCACAGCTTGGCTTATGTGAGGGATGCCGTGATGAACATGAGACTGTAATATCTCTTGGAGATGCTGATTTCAATTCTGTTGAATAAATACGCAGAGCTGGGATTGCTGGATCATATGATAGCTCTATTTTTATTTTTATCTTTTTTTGAGGAAATTCCATACTATTTTCCATAAGTGGCTGCACCATTTACATTCCTGCCAAGGGTCTTCAAGTGTGTCAGTTTCTTCACATCATTACTAACACTTGCTACTTGATTATGGATAATAGTTATCCTAAAAGGTGTGTGAGATGATATCTCAATGTGGTTTTGACCAAAATTTGTCCAAAATTGGTGAATCAGATGCTGGCTCTTTGCTCAACACTGACAAAGTTGGGCCATTGGACACAGAGACCAACACTTTGCCTCCCTAACGGGCAGCTAAGAATTGGGATTTTTCATCCATTCATTCTGAGAATGGTGGCTATGAGCCCATGACTCCATCTTCAGAGAAGCCTCTGTTTCCATTTACTACTGGTTTGCTGGACTTTTCCAGACCTATCAGAGCTCTAAGATTGCCAAGATAGAAGCCGGTTCTCTGGGGACTCCTCTCAGTAAAGTTGGGGCACTAGGTCCATGAACTTTCCTTCCTCCCCTGGAGGAAACTGGATGCTAAGTGGTCGTCTTCTGATTGTATGGTGTTGTGCCAGAGGCAGGAACTCCAGTAAAAAAAGTGTCCCGATCTCCATACAGGCTTCAGTTGATCTGGTTTTGTATTCACTTTGGGTGCAGGAACCTTTCAATTAGTTTCTAGGTTTTCACAAAGGAATTAATCTGTGAATTGTTGCTGATTCTCTGTGTGTTGGCAGAAGGAGGGTGGAGGGCTTCCTTCTTGTCATCTTGCAGATGTCACTATTTACTTTTTACTTATAACTTACTTTTATCGAATTATGCAGCTTGAAAACCCACATTATTTAGCAGAATTACATTTGAATAACTGTGGCTGCCTCCAAATTTCCAATATACCATCAAAAATGTTTAGCAATATTGAAGACATGTCAAAGAATGTCTCTATAAGGTAAGATGTCTTCATGTTCTGGTGTCAATTCTCACCACTTTCTTCTATAGGTTCAATGCAATTCCAACCAAATACCTCATCCGCTTTAAAAAATAGATATTGACAAACTGATTCCAAAATTAGTATGGAAAGTGGAATAATCAAAATAATTTTGTAAGTCTTAAATTATGCAAGGACTTTTATATGTAACACAAAAGCATGATTCAAAAAAATGATATATTGAAATTTATCAACATTAAAATTTTGTTCAATGAAAGACACTGTAAAGAAAATAAAAATGCATGACACAGACCAAGAGAAAATATTTGCCTAAAACCTTTCTGACTAAGAATTTGTATTGAGAATATATTTTAAAACTCCCAAAAGTCAAATAATAAAAACTTAATATAAAGCGGTAAGAGTTGTAAACATATACCTCACGAAAAAAGATACACAGATTAGAAATAAACATGAAAAGTGACTCAGTACCATAACTCTTAGGGAAATGCGAACTAAAATCACAATGAGATGCTTCTATGTAACTATTGGAGTGACTGAAAAAACAAGAGGTCTGGTAATGTAAGATAAGGTCAAGGAAATTTGCAAAAATGCACGAAATTTGCATGAATGCTGAGCAAAGAGATTAAAAGTCAGAAAACATGAGATAAAAGTTAAGAGGCATGGAGAATGATTATAGTATCCCATATCTGTATCATAGGATGTCTAATAAAAGGAGTCAGAGATAGGTAAGGGAAAGAAATCTAAAAGACAATAGAAGGATATTTGTTTTGGGTGAATAGAATATTCAAATTGAAAGAGTCTAACAAAGGATGAATATGATGAATGAAGAAAGACTTTGGCATACCCTGCTAATGTAGAATTCTAAAAATGAAGAGCAAATTTCAGTAACTAACAAAAAAGGAAAATAAAATATCCACAAGTAAATGAGACCCAGACTCAATTTAAAAATGATCTGTTTACATATGCTATAAATGGTGGATGAACATGTAGTTCTCTTACACTGTCCTCATATCTTCTATCCCATCCTCCAAGATTGTTAAAACACTATAATCCATATAAAGGGTTTGTATTAATATAATTATTCAAATGCTTTGATGCCAAGCTGGCCTGTACATTCTTTTTTCTTTTTCTTTTTTATTGAGAGAGAGCTAGAGTGAATGAGTGCGAGAGAATGAGTGGGAAAGGGGCTGAGAGGGGGACAGAGGCTCTGTGCTCACAGCAGAGTGCTCCATGTGGGCCTGGAACTCAGGAACCGAACTGTGAGATCATGACCTGAGCTAAAGTAGAATGAATGCCCAACTGACTGAGCCACCAAGGCCCCCCTGGCCTGTGTATTCTAATCATAGTTCCTTACTTCAGTAGACTATGTGCTCTTTAATTTCCATTTGTCTCTTTCTCTTTCAATATTTTTCTTTTTGTTTTCTTGAAATATTTCAATTGTTCTAACATATCAATTATTTTTTAGTCCTGTGTATTGAGGGTCAGTGAGACCTGTCTGCCACTGTGTTCAGTAGGTGCTGCTTATTTCAAAACTCACTGTATTGTATCATTCTAGCAAGGATGGATTCAATGCTACTTGGAGCCAAAGATTTTCACTTTCTGTGTTTATATCTTTATTGTTACATCCTTCATGTAACTTAAAAAAAAATATGTATTTATTTTTGAGAGAGAGAGATGGAAGAGCAGAAAGAGGGGGGCAGAGGATGCGAAGCAGGCTCTGCACTGACAGCAGACAACCAGATGTGGAGCCCAAACTCATGAACCTTGAGACCATGACCTGAGCCAAAGTCTGAGGCTTAACCAACTGGGCCACCCAGGTGCCCTCTTCATGTCACTATTTTAGAAAGATATATCAAAGCCAAATTGCTGTGCCCTTATTATGTGCTTGGAAATAACGTTTACTATGCTTTCTTTTTAACTTCTATGCCCAAGAACTGAGTATAGAATTCTAGGTTGAGGATAGTTTCTAAGGAAATATTCATTAAAAAAAAAAGGTAGCATTATTCCTGCTGAGTAGTCTCATACCCTTCTTATTTTGTCTCTTTGTGTCTCATCTCTTCCTTTTTGGGTTTTTGGAGCATCTCTTAACTCTAATTTTCAGAAACTTTTCGGTGATGTCATGTATGTATGTTTTTATTCATTTTGCTGAGCACTTGACATATCTATTCCATCTTTAGACCCAAATACATTAAAATAGCATTATTTGAGTATTGAGTCTTTGCTTTCTGGAATTCTTGTCAGTTATATAATGGGCTTCCTAATTTAATCCTCTGCATTAAAACATATTTTGCTTATTTTATGAATTTTGTTCTCTCTGCGTCTTGAGAAAAGTCTTAAAATTTTTGTTTAAATTGCATCTGAGCAATGATTAAAACTTCTAAGAGCCCTCTATTAATCTCTATTGTTTTTATCCCTTTCTCTTTCTTTATTTCATTGTTTCTTTGTTTATTTCTCTCTTTATTTCTCTCCTCTTTCCCTTGCCTCCTTCCTTCTTTCTTTCCTTTCTAGTTATTCGTTGTTTATCTGACATCCCAGTTTATAGGCATCTTATTTATATTTTATGTACTAAATCTGGTAACCCTGCCCTCTTTTACAAAAATTTACTTAGGTCTCAAATATGTACATATACATATACATATACATATACATATACACACCCCTTCAAATTCATTTTTTTTGTTTTTCTTAGCATTTTGTACTTGTTTTATGGTTAAACATGAGGTCAACCCAACATTTTTTTACTGGAATTCAGTGGTTTTACACACACACACCCTGTGTAGAGGCACAAGGGCTCTTATCAATATGACAGATTACCTATATGGTACTAGATGTCAGCACAGAGGAAAAATATGGAAACATTAGAAATATTAAGGTAGATCTTTATGTATTAACATGGAAAATATCTGTAAAAGGACTTGCACATTCATTATTTATTCTACAAATATTTATTGAACATCTATATTAGGCACCATTCTAGGCATTGGGAATATAGCTGTGGACAAAATAAATTCCCTACCCTTTACTTCAAATAGTAATAAAATATAAATGAAACCAGGAGGAGTATATAGAATGATGGAAGAATGATCAAGGAAAGCCTTTCTGATAGTATTTAAATATGTGATTGAAATATAGTTTTTTATTGAGTTTTTAAATTTTAATTCCATTGTAGTTAACATACAGTGTTATGTTAGTTTCATGTGTATGATATAGTGATTCAACAATTCTAGAAAAGTACTCAGTGCTCATCAAGATAAGTATACTCATTATTCCCCTTCACCTGTTTCACCTACCCACCTCCCCTCCAATAACCATCAGTTCTCTATAGTTAAGAGTCCGTTTCTTGGTTTGTTTCTCTCTTTTTTTCCTTTATTTTGTTTCTTAAATTCCATATATGAGTGAATCATATGATATTTATCTTGCTCTGACTTATTTAACTTAGCATTATACTCTATAGTTCCATGCATGTTGTTGCAAATGGAAAGATTTCATTATTTTTTATGGCTTAATAATATTCCATTGTGTGTGTGTGTGTGTGTGTGTGTGTGTGTGTGTGTGTGTGTGTGTGTGTGTTTGTGTATAGCATGTGTTCTTTATCCATTGATCTATCAGTGGACAGTTGGGTTTCTTACATAGTTTGACTATTGTAAGTAATGCTGCAATAAACATAAGGATGCATGTATCCCTTCAAATTACTGGTTTTTTATTCTTTGGTTAAATACCCAGTAGCAATATTACTGGTTTGTAGGGTAGTTCCATTTTTAACTTTTGAGGAACATCCATACTGTTTTCCACAGTGGCTGTACCAGTTTACATTCTCACCTGATAGTACAAAGAGGGTTCCTCTTTCTCCAAATCCTCACCAACCCCTGTTGTTTCTTGTGTTGTTGATTCTAGCCATTCTGACAGATGTGAGGTTATATGTCATGGTAGTTTTGATTTGCATTTTCCTGATGATCAGTGATGTTGAGCATCTTTTCATGTGTCTGTGACCATCTGTATATCTTTGGAGAAGTGTCTGTTCACGTCTTCTACCTATTCTTTAATTGGATTATTTGTTTTTTGGACGTTGAGTTGCAAGTTCCTTATATAATTTGGATACTAACCCTTTATTGGATATGTCATTTGCAAATAACGTCTGCCATTCAGTAGTTTGCCTTTTGGTTTTATTGGTTGTTTCCTTCACTGGGCAGAAGCTTTTTATTTTGATATAGTTCCATAGTTTGCTTTTGTTTCCCTTGCCTCAGGAGATATGTCTCGACAAATGTTCCTATGGCCTATATAAGAGAGATCACTGCCTATGCTCTCTTCTAAAATATTTGTGGCTTCAGTCTTGCATTTTCGTCTTTAATCCATTTGAGTTTATTTTTGTGTGTGGTGTAAGAAAGTGGTCCAGTTTCATTCTTTTGCATGTAGCTGTCCAGTTTTCCCAGCATTATTTGTTGAGCAGACTGTCTTTTTCCCATTGTTTATTCTTTCTTCCTTGGTCAAGATTAATTGACCATAGAATTGTGAGTTTATTTATCAGTTTTAGTAGTTTTTTGGTGGAGTCTTCAGGGTTTTCTATATATAGTCTCATGTCATCTGCAAATAGTGAAAGTTTTACTTCTTTCTTACCGATTTGGATGTCTTTTGTTGTTTTTTCTTGTCTGATTGCTGTACCTAGGACTTCCAGTACTGTGTTACATAAAAGTGGTGAGAGTAAACATCCTTGTCTCATTCCTGATCTTTGGGGTAAAGCTCTCAGGTTTTCCCTATTGAGTCGGATATTGCCTGTAGGATTTTCATACAAGGCCTTCATTATTTTGAGGTATGTTCCCTGTAGACCTACTTTCTTAGGGACTTTTATCAAGAATAGATGTTGGGGCGCCTGGGTGGCGCAGTCGGTTGAGCGTCCGACTTCAGCCAGGTCACGATCTCGCGGTCCGGGAGTTCGAGCCCCGCATCGGGCTCTGGGCTGATGGCTCAGAGCCTGGAGCCTGTTTCTGATTCTGTGTCTCCCTCTCTCTCTGCCCCTCCCCCATTCATGCTCTGTCTCTCTCTGTCCCAAAAATAAATAAACGTTGAAAAAAAAATTAAGAAAAAAGATGTTGTCCTTCCTTAGATGCTTTTTCTGCATCTATCGAAATGATCGCATGGTTTTTGTCCTTTCTCTTGTTGATGTGATATAACATGTTGATTGTTTTGCTTGCATCCCATGAATAAATCCCACTTGATCATGGTGCATGATTTTTTAATGTATTGTTAGATTTGGTTTGCTTTTGTTCAGGATTTTGTTCAGGATGTGTTCAGGATTTTTGCATCTATATTCATCAGAGATAATGGCCTATAGTTGTCTTTTTATGTGTGGTGGCTTTATCTGGCTGTGATATCAGGGTAATGCTGGTCTCAGAATGAATTTGAAAGTTTTCCTTCCTCTTCTCTTTTTTGGAATAGTTTGAGAAGAATAAGTATTAACTCTTCTTTAAATGTTTATGAGAATTCACCTATGAAGGCATCTGATTCTGCACTTTTGTTTATTGGAAGTTTTTGATTACTGATTCAGTTTCATTGCTGGTAATTGGTCCATTCAAATTTTCTATTTCCTCCTGTTTCATTTTTGGTAGGTTACATGTGTCTAGGAATTCATTCATTTCTTCTAGGTTGTCCAGTTGGTTGGCATATAATTTTTCATAGTATTCTCATATAATCCTTTGTGTTTCTGTGCTTTTGGTTGTTATTTCTTTTCTGATTTTGTTTGAATTCTTTCTCCCTTTTTTTCTTTTTGATGAGGTTTATCAATTTTGTTGACCTTTTTAAAGAATGAGCTCTTGGTTTCATAGACCTATGTTCTCTTGTTTTGTTTCCATGTAACTTTTCATTTTTCTTTGATTTGTTTGTTGAACCATTCACTGTTTAGTAGCATGTTATTTAACCTTGTATTTGTGCTCTTTCTAGGTGTTTTCTTGTGGTTGATTTCTAGTTTCATAGCAGTATTGTCAGAAAAGATGCATGGTGTGCCTTCAGTCATTTTGAATTTGTTGAGATTAATTTTGTGGCTTAATATGTGATATATTCTGGAGAATGTTTTATGTGCACTTGAAAAGAATATGTAATACACTGTTTTAAGATGGAATGTTCTCAAGATACCTGTTAAATCCATCTGGTCCAGTATGTCATTCAAAGATAGTGTTTCCTTGTTGATTTTCTATTTGAATGATTTATCCATTAATGCAAGTGGAGTGTTAAAGTCCACTATTATTATTGTATTATTTTTTTATTCCTTTATGTTTGTTATTAACTGTTTTATGTATTTTAGTGCTCCCATTTTGGGTATGTATTTGGGTATTTGGGTATGTCTCATTGCTGTTTTGATTTGCATTTTCTAGATGACTAATGATATTGAGTATCTTTTCAAGTACTTACTGATTATGTGTATATATTTCCTGGAGAAACGTCTATTAAGATCCTTTGCCCATTTCTTTATTTGTTAAGAAATCTTTTTTATTTTCTCAGTATAAGTCTCATTATAATAATTTGCAAATATTTTCTTAAGTTCTGTGGGTTGTTTCTTGATAGTGCCCTTTGAAAAGTTTTTAATTTTGATGAAGTCCAGTTTATTTCTGTTTTCTTTGGTTGCTTGTGCTTTTATTATTGTATCTAAGAATCCATTGTCAAATCCAAGTTTATAAAGATTTACTCATAAGCTTTCTTGTAAGATTTTTATGTTTGCCTCTACTACATTTTGGTCTTTGATCCATTTTGTATACATTTTTATATATGGTGAAAGGCAAAGGTTCTCTTTCATTCCTGGGTATGTGACTTTCCTGTTGTTCTAGCAGGATTTGTTGAGATGATTCCTTCCCATTGAATGGCATTGGCACTTAGGTAAAAAAAAATCTGTTGATTATATTTTTATTTCAATTACAGAATAGTTCTGTGGTTCTTTTTATGGTTTCTGTCTTTTTGCTGATACTCCCTATTTGATGTGGCATTGTCATCATACTTTACTTTTTTAAATCATGATTTTCTATGAATATATTTGTAATGGATACTTTGACGGCTTTCCTTGTTAAATTGGACATCTGGATTCTTTCATAGGCAGTCTCTGATTTTTTTTCCCTGATGTCTGAGTCATACTTTCCTGTTTCTTTGTATGCCTCATAATTTTATGCTGGAAATGTGCATTTTAGATAATAATTGTAGCAACTCTGGGCACTGCTATCCTCTCTCCCCATCTCTAGAACTTGTTACTGTTATTTGCTGCTACGTTTATGACTGGCCAGATGATTTTAATGTGAAGCCTCTGATGTTGTTGCCCAAGTGGTGCAGCTTTGGTTATGCCCGCTGTACCTCAGATGACAATGGTTTGGGTAGGGCTCTCTTTGACTTCCACTTCACCTGGCCACACAAAGCTGCTAAGTTCCATAATTGACAGCTGGTTAATTTATTGTTTTAAACAATATTCTGGGGTATAAATTATACACTAACCCACTTAAATTTCAGCTTCTTTATGGGAGCAGAATTTGAAATTTTGACATTTTTTTCTGATTCTAGGTTGATTTCTCTCATCCCCTTTGGCCTTCTCTCTCCTCCACCTCCATATCTCAGGCAAACTAGCAGGCCTACAGTTTAGCCTATACTTCTATTGAATGCACCAATCTCTGTACAATTGCCTTTGGCTTAGTATCTCAGCCATTGTTGTTTTCCAGTACCCTTTATGGCACTTTGCTCTGAATGACTGAACGAAGAACAACCCGTCAGTGATGCAGTCACATTCTCTGCTGAAGCATCTTAAAATTTGAAGAACCATTCAAATAATAATAATGCACATATGGGGAATGCCCCCCCCCCTTATCTTAGTATTGATATATTTTTGCTTGGTTATCATCAAATATTTTATAAAACATTTAATAAGTTAATAATATGTCTATTTAATTTCCCTATATACACATTATAAACCATTTAAGTGGAAAAAATACCAAGGTTTCACCTTGAAAAATGGTTGCCTTGTAATTTTGAATGCAACTAAAAGCCTATTCTTTCCAGTGAATTCATAATCTTAATAAATGCCTTAGGAAAATTGGTGTATTCATTATATAGGGAATAAAATATGGGATGAAGGGGTATTGTTTTGCACTGAAGCACATGCTTTTTATTTAAAAACCACTTTCTGGTGTTTTTGTGTATATTTAGTGCTGAAGGTTTTTATTAGGTTAAAAGTGAAATGGTTGCTATGCTGGTAATGCACACATTTTCAATTAAAGTGTCTAAAACATCTAGACTCATAAAATTAATTGGAAAGATGTACCCAAAATAACAAAAAAATATAAGCACAAGTTAAACATCATGTTAATATTTGGAACATTCAAGAAAATTGTCTGCAAGCATAATACCAGTGGCATTAAGAACTAATATAGTATTTTCACTCTCTCAGGTAATGTTTAAGTAGGCTTAACAACGACATGCAAGCTAAATGCACAATATTTGTATTATTGGCATCTGTGATTTTAAGGATGTGTGAAGAATTTTCAATAATTCAGTGGCATGTTTATTGTGAATAGAAAAGAAGCATGACACTCCTCAATATCCCTGCTGGGTCGGAGGAGGCCTGGTGGAGAATTGGGACTTTCACCATTGTCCACTGGTAACAAGGCCACTGTTACCATGTTATCAATGGAGACCATCTGGGTAGCCAGAACCCACCTTTCTGCCCGTTCGCAACAAGGAACTCCTCACCTCTAGTGTCAATAGAGGCCATGTGGAGAACTTGGACTTCTACCTCCACTGGCAGTAAAGAAACGGTCTCCACAATTCCTTTGTATGTGCAGTGTCAGAAAAAGCTATTTAAAACAGGAGATCTTAATAAGACCCAGAGTCTTATAATATGAAAATGCCCAGATTTTAATTTAAAAAAATCATTTGTTATTACAAAAACCAGGGAGATATAAATCTGCATGAGAAAAGATAATCATTGTTAACAGTGAGATGACAGAAATTGTAGAAATGACAAGGATTTTAATGCAGCTATGATAAAAACCCTTCAACAGAACACCCTTGAAACAAATAAAAATATAGAAAGCCTCAGCAAAGTAGAAAGCCTCAACAAAGAAACCGACACTATGAAGAAGCAAATGGAAACTTTAGAACCACAGAGTCTAGTACCTGAAGTAAGAGTTCAAAGGATTATCTCAATAGTAAAACAATTAGTGAATTGAAAGAAAAATGAAAATTGACAATCTAAACAACAGAGAGAAAATAACAATTAAAAAATGATGAAAAATGAAAAATTTAAAAAGTGTCGTGGATCTACAATAAAAGATCTAGCATTTGTGTCTTTGAGTTTAGGAAAGAGAGGAGTACAGGGCTAAAAAAGTGCTTGAGGAAATAATGGGTGTAAGCTTTCCAAATTTGCCAAGAGACAAAAAATGATTCAAGAAGTTGAGCAAACCTGACTGGATTAACCCAAAGAAATCAGTGGAAAACACATCATAATCACAGTTTTGAAGACTATAGGTCAAGAAGAAAAAAAACCTTGATAAGTTCAGAGAAAATTGCTACATTAGCTATAGGTGAAAGCATTCCGAATGACAGTACATTTCTCATGAGAAATTATGGAAGCCCAAAAGAAGTAGCGTAATATTTTTAAGGTATCGAAAGAAAAAAAAAAAAAAGGTCAACATAGGTCATAAACCCAATGACAGATTTTTTAGGAATGGAGGACAGATCTAGACATTTTCAGATGAAGGAAAACTTAAGAGAATTTGTTGCCAAGAGACCTACCCTAAAAGAATGGCTAAAGGATGTTCTCTAAACTTGAAATGATAAAAGAAGGTATTTTGGAACATCAGGAAGGAAGAAAAAACATGGTCTGCAAAAACATGAATATAATAGACATTTCTTCTCTCTCTCTTTTTTACATTATGTTTGATGATTGAAGCAAAAATTAACAACATTCTCTTATTCTAAATGTATGTCAAGGAAAATATTTATGCCAATTATTTTATAAATGAGGGAGATAAAGGGACACAAAAAGTGATTTCTATACTTCACTCAAACTGGTCAATGAAAACACCAGTAGCCTGTGGTAAATTATGTATATAATGCAATACCTAGAGCAATCACTAAAAAATTAATATAAACAACACTCAAAACCACTATATAAGGCAAAATTAAATTCTAAAAAATATGTTCAAATTACCCACAGGATTGTGGGAAAAAGTAAGTTAAATAAAAGCAGGGAAAACAAAACAAATAAGTTGTCAGACAGCATTGACATATCAATAATTAGTTTCAACATGAATGATCTAAATATACAAATTGAAGGACAGATAATGGCACAATGGATTAAAAATGTGACCCAATGATATATATGCCTTCATATATATCAAGAAACCTACTTCAGATACAATAATATAGGTGGGTTGAAAATAAAAGAAAAAAATATCATGTAAACATTAAGTAGAGGAAAGCAGCAGTGACGATATTAGCATAAGTCAACTTCAGAGAAAATTATCAGTGACATTTAATCATTATATAATGATAAAAGAGTGCACAAAGAAGACCTAATAATTCTGAATATTTATGCAGCAAACAGAGCTGCAAAAATATGTGAGACAAAAACTGATATGATTGAAAGAAGAAATGGACAAATTACACAATTATCATTGGAGACTTCAACAGCCTTAAAATTTGGTAGAAGAACTAGACTCAAATTAAGAAGTATGTAGAACAATTCAACAATACCACCAACTGACGTGATGTAATGATATTTGTAGAACACTTCACCCTCAAACAGCAAAATATGCGTTCAAGTACTTACAGAACATATACCAATCATGTATAGGATCATAAAACAAACTTCAACAAATTTAAAAGAGTTGATATCATACAGTGATATTATACACTGACCACAGAAGAATCAAACTAGAAATCAATGTCAGAAAGATAATATGAACCCCCAAACATTTGGAAGGAAAATAATATACTTCTAAATAGTCTGTGGGTCAAATAAGAAGTTGTAAGGGAAATAAAAAAATAAATTATGGACTCAGTGAAAATGGATATACAACATATCAAAATATACAAGACCAACCTAAACCTGTGCTGAGAGGGAATTTTAAAGCACTAAATGCATATATCAGAAAAGAGGAAAAGGCTTAAATCAGTAATTTAAGATCCTAACTCAAGAACATAAAAATTGAAGAACAAACGAAAGCCATAGGTTGCAGAAGGAATTAATAAGCAAAGGAACAGAAATTAATAATTAAAAACATAAAAATCAATGGATGAAATCAAGGAGATAAAGAACTGTTTCTATGAGAACAATAACAAAATTGACAAGCCTCTAAAAAGACTTACAAAGAACAGAGAAAACACAAATTACCAACATCAGGAATGAAAAAGGAGGTAGACTGTAGACATCAAAAGGATAAAAAGAAAATACCACAGACAACTCTACATATATAAAAATGACAACCTAGATTGCCAAGTCCTTTAAAGCAAACACCACAGCTCATCATTATGGAATAGATCATTTTAATTGCATTCTAACTGTTAAGGAGTTGAATTTGTAATTTGAAAACTAACAAAAAAGAAATCTTTCAAGCCAGATGGTTTCACTAGAGAAATCTACCAAACGTTTAAGAATAAGTGAAACAAATTCTACATAATGTCTTCTAGAAAATAGTAGAGGAAAGACTTCTCAGTTCTTTTTTAGAAACTATAGTATTAGTTTGATATAAAAACTGTACAAAGACAGTACCCAAAGAAAAACTACAGACTAATGTTCCTCGTAAATATACTACAAATGGAATTCAACAATAGTAAAGGTTGTGCATTGTAATTGTTCTGGGTTTATTCCAGAGATGAAAGATTGGTTTCACTCTGGTTTTCTGTCCTGTCAGATTTTTTAAAAACTAAAATTGCAATTGCCATATGACCCAGCACTTACATTTCCAGGCATTTATCCCAGAGAAATAAAGACTTATGTTTACAAACAAACCTGTACTTGAATGCTTTTAACAGTTTTATTTACAATAGCCAAAAGTGGAAAAACCCAGATGTCTTTCAATGGGCAAAGCTTAAACTATGATATGACACATCCATACTACAAAATACTACTGTGAAACAAAAAGGTACAAATTAATGATACCTGCAACATCCTGCTTGTATCTCCTAAGGACTATGTGTTGAATGAAAAAAGCCAGTCCCAAAGAGCTATATACTGCATTATTCCATTTCTATAATCTTTATTTAAATGACATAAGTTTAGAAATGGAAAACATATCAATGTTTGCCATGGGTTAAGGGGGGGTGAGTGTGGGTGTAAGATGAATATGGTTATAAAATGCAACAGGTGAGATCATTGTGGTTATGGGAGTGTCCTGTGTCTTGATTCTATCCATGTCAGTATTCTAATGGTGGTAATGTACTACCATTTTACATGGAGTCTCTGTTACTTTTTACAATTGCATGTGTATCTACAAGTATCGTAAATAACAAGTTCAATTTAAAAAATGAGCATGTCTTAGTTAAGTCTGATTGGATTTTGTAATTAAATATCTCTCGGGTGCCTCGGTGGCTCAGTCAGTTGAGTGTCTTACTTCGGCTCGGGTCATGATCTCAATATTCATGAATTTGAACCCCATGTAGGGCTCTGCCCTGATAGCTCAGAGCCTGCTTCAGATTCTCAGATTCTCTGTCTCCCTCTCTCTCTCTCTGCGCCTCCCCTGCTCATGTGCATTCTTTCTTTCTCTTTCTCTCCCTTTCTCTATCTCTCCCTCACATTCAAAAATAAATAAGTAAATATTAGAGGAAAAGAACCTCAAACTATACTAATTTAACTCCTGAATAGAGAAGAATGTAGAGCCAGAATAATACAAAGGACACGCTGTGATTGAGTGCTATGATTGGAGAGTGAATACTACAATCATTCAAAATTACATGAAATTTGATTTGCCATATTTTCAATGGATAAAGATGTGAAAAAAAACACTTATACACTTCTAGGTACTAAGCATTATAAAAGGGTCTTTTATTTCTATAGACTTTTTAGACATCTAAAATAGATATTAGTAATAACAGTCTATATTTGTCTTCTTTCGGTTGACATCTTAAGAATTTCTATAGCTGATGTGTGTGGTTATGCCCACATTTATATAATAAAATAAGTGTTTTAAAATGTAATAATGTGTATAAAATAAGATTGTAGACAATGACAATTAAGATATTTAAAGATAAGGCTAGTTGTTATAAGTTGGGGCAAAGAAAACATGCTGAGTTGTTTTTTTAAAGAATATGTTTATTAATTTTATCCTATTACAGAGATAGTCTTTGCTTTTCAACATCTGACTGTGCTTTTAAATTAAAAATAGTGCCCATCTGTGTTTCCGCCTTGCAAAATGCTAAGAGATTTCAGTGTGAAAGCCTAGAATGGATTTAATACGTCATTTGCTACTGGCAGCACTGGGAGGAGGAGGTGGTGATAAAAATATATCTGCATAGCAACTCTGGTGGATATGATTCTGGGAATCTCCCAGCTGGAGGAAACTGGCATATGGCATCTTGTGCTACATGTGAAAGAAACATAGTGGGAAAAATCATGCAGTTAGACTGAGGGCTATGACAAAGTCACAAATAAGTGTGTAAGCCAAAAATGCACATTGGGATGTTCCAAAGAACATCCAAAGAAAAGCACAGAACCAATATTTATATCTGGTCTCAGGCTCTCTATGCACTTGCTTACAATCTCCACCCATACTTAGTACAAGAACAATAGTGTCAGAAATGTCCGGAGAAGTAAATAAGAGCCCTCTTAATGTTTTAACATTCACTGTAGGGAGAAAGGCAGTGTTGGATTATTCTATTGAGGTAAAATGTGTCCTCTTCTCTCCTCCCCCATCATGCAACATAATCACACATACATTTCTATGTGTTAATGCATCAAAATATTGTGGAAAATAAAGAAAAATGCCATGCAGTATTTACTACCATAGAATAAATAATGTTTTAAAACAATATTATTTTACTTTACCTGTCATTTGACTTTCCAGTCTTTTATGATCTCTAGTTTAATTTCTCAAAGTCCTCGAAGTCCCACGGATCCATTAATTTTTTTTAAGTTTATTTATTTATTTTGAGAGAGAGAGATAGTGTGAGTGGGGAAGGGGCAGAGAGAATGGGAGACAGAAAATCCCCAGTAGGCTCTGCTCTGTCAGTGTGGAGCCTAACCCAGGGCTCGAACTCACAAAAATGTGAGATCATCACCTGAGCTGAACCCCAAGAGTCAGATGCTTAACCAACTGAGCCACCCAGGTGCTCCAGATCCATTATATTTTTGAAAGCTATACTGGTCAGGTTCCAGCTGATATAATACTGGTATAATACTATATATTTCTTTCTCATTGGTGTGCAAGCAGGCTGTAGTTTTGCTAGGCTAGGTTGGGATTAGCTGAACTTAGCTCCTGGCTGACATTTGGATTCAAGACTGCTCCACATGTGTCCTTATTCTCTTTGGGCCAGTGATACCCAAGACATATTCTTCTCATGACTTGTGGCAGAAGCCTAAGAGCTAAATTAAACCACACAAGCATGTGTAAAACCTCTGGATTGAGTTCTTTAACAATTCAGTGGTCAAAGCAGCCACATGGTCAAGTGAAACATCCTAGGACAGGGAGATAAACTGCACCCACAATATTTAGAGTTACTTCAAAGACTCATGGTATTCATAATTCACATATGGAGTAGAAGTGACTCCCCTGGTCACTTGAAAGTTTTTATCATTAAGTAGATGCTGAAATCGATGAAAAGGTTTTTTATGGCATGTTGAAATGATTTCATAACTTTTTTTCTGTTAACTTAATTGCATCAATCATTACTATTTTAAAATGTTAAACCACACTAGTACTCATGAGAGAACTCAAATTATTCATATCTTGTCTAAATCTTAAAATTCAATTTACCATATTTGGAGTAGAATTTGTATATATGTTAACAAGAAAAATCAGTCTTACATTTTTGTTTCTTGTCAAATTTTTTTTTAAATTTAAATTCCAGTTAGTTGACATACAATATAATAATATTAGTTTCAGGTGTAAAATATATTGATTCAATACTTCCATATAAAACCTGGTGCTCATCTCAGCAAGTGCACGCTTTAATCCTCATCACCCATTTAACCCATTCCCCAACCAACTCTCTGGTAACTATCAGTTCTCTAGTTTGCCCCTGTTTCTTTTTGCCTCTTGTGTGTGTGTGTGTGCGCGCGCACACGCATGTGTGTGTGCACATGCTCCCCCTTTGCGCATTTGTTTTGTTTCTTAAATAACATATATGAGTGAATCATATGGCGTTTGTCTTTCTTTGACTGACTTATTCACTTGTATAATACTCCATTTCCACCCAGGTTGATGGAAATGGCAAGATTTCATTCTTTTTTATGGCTGAGTAATATTGCATTGTATGTATACACGGCATCTTCCTTATCCATTCATCAGTTGACGAACACTAGAGCTGTTTCCATAATTTGACTATTGTAGATAATGCTTCTATAAAAATTGGGGAACATTTATTCCTTCAGATCTGTTTTTCTATCCTTTGGGTAAACACCTAATAGTGCAATTGCTGGCTCACAGGAAAGTTCTATATTTAGTTTCTTGAGGAACCTCCATACTGTTTTTCAGAGTAGCTGTACTAGTTTGCATTCCCACCAATAGCACAAGAGTGTTCCCCTTTCTCTTCCTCCTTGCCAGCACCTATTGTATCCTGAGTTAATTTTAACCATTCTGAGAGGTGTGAAGTTGTATCTCATTGTGGTTTTGATTTGTATTTCCCTGATGATGAATGATGTTGAGCATTTTTTCCTGTGCCGGTTGGCCATCTGGATATCTTCTTTGGAGATGTGTCTGTTCATGTCTTCTGCCCATTTCTCCATTGGATGATTTGTTTTTTGGGTATTGAGTTTGATAAGTTCTCTATAGATTTTGGATACTAACCCTTTATCTGATGTCGTTTGCAAATATCTTCTCCCATTCCACAGGTTGCCTTTTAGTTTTGCTGATTGTTTCCTTCGCTGTGCAGAACTTTTTATTTTGGTGAAGTCCCAATAGTTCATTTTTGCTTGCCTCTGGAGACATGTTGAGTAAGAAGAAGTTGCTGTGGCCAAAGTCAAAGAGGTTTTTGTCTGCTTTCTCCTTGAGGATTTTGATGGCTTCCTGTCTTAGATTTAGGTCTTTCATCCAGTTTGAGTTTATTTTTGTGTATGATGTAAGAAAGTGGTCCAGGTTCGTTTTTCTGCATGTTGCCATCCAGTTTTCCCAGCACCATTTGCTAAAGAGACTGTCTTTATTCCATTGGATATTCTTTCCTGCTTTGTCAAAGATGAGTTGACCATAACGTTTGTGGGTCCATTTCTGGGTTTTCTATTCTGTTCCATTGATCTGAGTGTCTGTTTTCATGCCAGTACCATACTGTCTTGATGATTACAGCTTTGTAACATGTCTTGAAGTCTGGGATTGTGATGCTTCCTGCTTTCAAGATTGCTTTGGCTATTATGGGTCTCTTCCGGTTCTATATCAATTTTAGGATTGTTCGAACTCTGTGAAGAATGCTGGTGTTATTTTGATAGGAATTGCTATACTTGACTTATTAAAACTTAAAATAAATTGGGGAATTTACAACTTTGCTGACAAAGCAATATTCTTGGAATGCTTAAGTCCATTTATCTTTCTACTAAATTTTATGCTTGGGAGGGCATTTATTCTATTTTTACATAAGATTTTAACCCCACAAAATTAGTATTACCTTCAAATACAGTCAATATTTAGTTATATTTAACCTCATATATACCATTTATTCGACCTGCATTTTTTTTTTTTTTTTTTACTTCCATTGGGTATCATTTATCTCCTTGCCAGATGAATTTACTTTGTGCCTTTAGTAAACCTTTTAGTAAGATTCAGCAGGTGATGAGTTCTTTAGCTTTTTCTTTTTTTGCTGAATAGCACCTTCATGTGACTGTGTTCTTCAAGAACATTCTGACTGCGTATAGAATTCTAATTTCACAGTTGTTTTTCTTTGCCACTTTTAACTGTTTCTTATTGTTCTGGCTTTCATCAATTTAAATGCAAAGTAAGCTACAAGGTTATTGTTCCTCTTTAAAGGCAATGTGCTGCTTTTTTCTGTGGCTGCATTTAAGATTTTCTTCTATAGCTTTAGTTTTCAGTAGTTTTGACTCTGCCTTGGCTTTTGTTGTTGTAGTGAGTTCATTTTGTTTTGTTTTGTATTTTTCTTCTACAATTCATTGAGCTCTTTGAATCTATAAGTGGCTGGTTGTTTTCTTCAGTTTTGGAAAATTCTTGGCCAGTATCATTTCAACTATTGTTTTTATCCCATTTATTCTTTTCTCTCCTTTGAAACTCCTTTTACACATATTATAGACCTTCTCACTATGGCCCACAAGTTTCTTACCTTCTATTTTTCTATTGGTCATACCCTTCTCTCTCTGTGCTTCAGTGTGTATATATTCTATTGAGTTATCAATTAATCCTTTTATCTGCTACATTTCTCTTTTTTTAAGCCTATATACTGTATTCTCATCTTTACTTATAGTAATTTAAGTTCTGAAATTTGCATTTTATATTTTTACATATATGGGTTCTCTGGTCTGATTTCGTATCTTTTAGTTTATGTCATTTAACAATTAATTATGATCATTTTAAAGCTCAAGTGTAAAACTCTAATGCTATTTTGGTTACTTGAAATTTATTTCTGTGGTGTCCCAACCTCCCTTTCCTCCAGTGATATTTGATCATATCACCCTAACAAATGCTATGTGTGTAATAGAATGTTTTAGACATTGTTTTTAGAAATTTTAGTAAGCCCTGGGTGTTATTTGTATGTCATTTATTATATGTTTTTGAATACTATTCAATTTAAGTGAGATTAATTCTATTATTACTTTTCTACTAATTTAAAGATTATGAATTGTGATGCAGCTTGGGAGGATGGCGGAGTAGGAGGATCCTAAGTTCACCCTGTCCCATGTTTACAGCTAGATATCACTCACATGTGTGTAAATAAAATGTAGAGAAATCTGAAAACTGTCAGAACAAACTCTACAACTAGAGAAGAAGTTGCATCTGAGAGGTTAAGAAGGGCAGAAACAGTGGTCAGGAGCTTCCCACAAGAAGGAGCAAGCTAGAAATTGTCCCTCTCACCAGGGAGCTCAAATGGAGAAGACAAATCCCCATAAAGTCTGGCTTTGAAATTCAGAAGGGCTGAATTCTATGAATGTGTATAATCAGTGAGACTTATAGCCTGGAGCTTTAAAAGTTAGTTGACTCAGCTCTGGTGAGCCAGGAGAGCCAATGACAGCTGAGTCCCTGCCCTTAAAGCAACCTCAGGCTGGGTAAGGCAACATAGATGTGGCAGCTTGCACAGTTGCTGGGGCAAATAGGAGGAACTCTTTGTACCAACTTCAGAGCATGTTGGGGGAATTCTCTAGGAACAGAGGATATGGCAGACACCATTTTCCTCCCACTCCCCTCACATAAACATTGGGTGACTTGCAGGAAGTGGCAGTGCATAGACACTTGGTACCTAACCTGCTAGCGCTACATCCAACCTATGCATTCTCCTTAGGACTCCTACACTCCAAACCTGCTGTCCTAGTCCCTGGGCACAGTGCATATTTTTCTAATACTGCTTGCCCTGTCCTTGAGCCCTTCTGTGGTCACAACCCATCTCTCTAGGCAAAGAGTCAGTGCAGATGTCTGTACTGATAGAAAAATGACTCAGATGGAACATCATGTTGCTAACAATACATATAGGAGAGTCTCCTGAAATGCCAGGTTCTGGTGGACAGGGGATGCTGCACTGCAAGGCACTCAAGTACCTCTTCTTTATAAAGCCACTACTTTCTTTGTTATTGTTGTTTTTAAATTTTTATTTATGTTTCACAGAGAAAGCATGAGCAGGGGAGGGCAGAGATAGGGAGACCAAGGATCCGAGGTGGGCTCTGCAGTGACAGCAGAGATCCTGATGGGGCTCGAACTACAAATGCAAGGTCATGATCTGAGCTGAAGTCAGTTGCTCAACTGACTGAGCCACCCAGGTGCCCCTAAAGCCACTACTTGCAAGAGCAGAAGACATAGCTGACTTTCCTAACACACAGAAACAGGCACAGAGAGGTAAACAAAATGAGAGGGCAGAGAAATATGTTTCAAATGAAAGAATAGGACAAAATCACAGCAGGACATCTAAGCAAAACAGAAATAGTATGTCTGATAGTTTAAAGTAATGATCATAAAGGTACTCATTGGATATTAGGAAAGGGTGGAGGCTATCACTGAGACCCTTGACAAAGAGATAAAAAAAAGAGATAAAGAAGTAAACTAATGGAATTAAAAATACAAGAGATGAAACAAATAGGTTACAAGAAGCAGAAGGACATATAATTAACCTGGAAGATAGAGTAATGGAAAGCAATCAAGCTGAAGAGGTGGAGACAAACAAATACTTCATACTGAGAATAGACTTAGGGAACTCAGTGACTCCATTAAGCATAATAACATTAATCAAACAGGGATCCCAGAAGGAGAAGAAAGAAAAGAGGTGAGAACATATATTTGAAGAAATAATAGCTGAAAATTTCCCAAATCTGGTAGAGGAACCAGAGATTCAGATTCACGAGGCACAGAGATCCCCCAACAAATTCCACCCAAGAAGCTCCACACCAAGATATATACTAACTAAAATGGCAAAAAAAAAAAAAAATTCATAAAGAATTTTAAAGGTGCAGTAGAAAATAAAGTTACATATGAAGGAAACCCCATAAGACTCTTGGCTGATTTTTCAGCAGAAACTTTGTAGCCCAGAAGGGAGTGGCAGGATATATTTAAAAGTGCTGAAGGGAAGAATCTGCAGTCAATACTCTAGCTAGCAAGGCTGTCATTTATAATAGAGAGATACAGCGTTTCCCAAAGAAGATTTAAAAGAATTATGGCCTCTAAACCAACCCTAGAAGAAATACTAAAAGGAACTCTTTCAGTGGAAAGCAAAAACCGTATGTAATAGTAGGAAAAAATAGGAAGAGAAAAGTGAAAAAAATAAGTATATCTGTAAAAATCAGTTATGAGAAGCACAAAATGCAAGGATATAAAATATGATACCAAATATCTGAAACGTGGAGTGGAGAGGATTAAAGAAAGAATTCATCAGGTTAACAATACTGCTATACACAGAAGGTGTTATGTATAAACCAAATGATAACCAGAAATTCAAAAACAGTACTAGATATGCAAACAAATAAAGAGTAAGGAATCCAAGTATTTCACTAAAGAAAGCCAACTTATCATGAGAGAAGAGAATAGAAAAGAACAGAAAGGAACTAGAAAACAACCATAAAACAAGTTACAAAACGATAATAAATATACACATATCAATACTTATTTTCAATGTAAATGGACAAATTCCTGATCAAAAGACATAGGATGATGGAATGAACAAAATGCAAGACCCATCTAAATGCTGCCTATTGAAGAGTAATTTCAGTCTTCAAAAGTGAAGGGATGGAAAAAAATTTATCATGAAAATGGAAGGAAAAAGAAAGCCAGAATAGCAATACTGATATTGGACAAGACTTTAAAACAAAGGCTGTAGGGGCGCCTGGGTGGCGCAGTCAGTTAAGCGTCCGACTTCAGCCAGGTCACGATCTCGCGGTCCGTGAGTTCGAGCCCCGCGTCACACTCTGGGCTGATGGCTCAGAGCCTGGAGCCTGTTTCCGATTCTGTGTCTCCCTCTCTCTCTGCCCCTCCCCCGTTCATGCTCTGTCTCTCTCTGTCCCAAAAATAAATAAACGTTGAAAAAAAAAATTAAAAAAAAAAAAAAAAAAAAAACAAAGGCTGTAAAAAAATGGACAAAGAAGGACAGTATATAATCATAAATGGTAGAATCCAACAACAAGTTACAACAATTGTAAATATTTATGCATCCAACATGGGAGTACCCAAATACAGAAAGCAGTTAATAACAAGCATAAGGGAACTAATTTATAGTAATACTGCAATAATAGTGGAATTTAACACCCCGTTAATATCAGTAGACAGATCATCCAAACAGAAAAATCAGGAAGGAAACCGTGGCTTTGAATGACACCTTAGGTCAGATGGATCTAACAGATATATTCAAAACATTACATTTTAAACAGCATAGTACACTTTCTTTTCAAGTGCACATAGACCATTCTTCAGAATAGAGCACATATTAGGCCTCAAAACAAGTCTCAACCAATCCAAAAAGATTGAAGTCATACCGTGTACCTTTTCTGACCACAACTAGAAACTAGTTTCTATGAAACTAGAAATTAACAACAAGAAAAAAAACCTGGAAAGCACACATATACATAGAGATTAAATAGCATGCTACTAAACAATGAGTGGGTCAACCAAGAAATCAAAGACAAAATAACAAAATACATGGAGACAAATGAAAATGACACTATGGCCTAAAAAGTTTGGGATAAAAAGCAAAAGATGATAAGAGGGAAGTTTTAACAATATAGGCCTACCTTAAGAAAAACAAGAAAAATCCCAAATATATGGCCTAAAATTACCTACAAAGGAGCTGGAAAAAGAACGACAAAACCCAAAACCAAGAGAAGGAAGAAAATGTAAAGTTCAGAGCAGAGATCAACAAACTAGAATCTAAAAATACAATAGAATAGATCAATGAGACCAGGATTTGTTTTTTGGAAAAGGTCAACAAAATCAGTAAACCTTTAACCAGATGAGAGAGAGAGAGAGAGAGAGAGAGAGAGAGAGAGAGAGAGAGAGAGAAAGAGAGAGAGAGAGAGAGAGAGAAGGAGAGAGAGGGGGAGAAAGAACGAATGAACTCAAAATCAGAAATGAAAGGGGAGAAATCACTACAGAAATACAAAAGAATGTAAGAGAATATTATGGAAAGTTATATACCAAAAAGTTGGACAAGCTAGAAGAAATGATATTTTCTTAAAAATACATAACCTCCTCAAATTGAATCAGGATGATGTAGAAAATTTGAGCATACTAATTAACAAAAATGAACTTGAATTAGTAATCAAAAAACTCACAGCAAACAAATCGTCCAGGACCAGATGGCTTCACAGGTGAATGCTACCAAACATTTAAAGAGAAGTTAATACCTATTCTCACACTATTCAAAAATTTAGAAGAGGAAAGAAAACTTCCTAATTCATTCTATGAAGCCAGAATTGCACTGATACCAAAACCAGATAAAGATAGTACAGAAAAAGATAACTACAGGCCAATATCTCTAGAAACATAGATGTAAAAATCCCTAATAAAACATTAGCAAACTAAATCCATTGATACGTTAAAAGAATCGTTCACCATGATAAAGTGGGATTTATCCCTGGGATGCAAGGGGGTTCAATATTTCAGAAGTCAATTAATGTGATATATCACATCAATAAAATAAGGGATAGAAACCATATGGTTTCAATTTATGTAGAAAAAGCATTTAACAAAAACCATTCATGATAAAAAACCCTCATCAAAATAGGGTTAGAGGAAACATACCTCAACATTTAACAAACGTTTTTATTTTATTTTATTTTATTTTATTTTATTTTATTTTATTTTATTTTATTGCTTTTATTTTTTTATTTTTTTAATTTAATTTTATTTTATTTTATTATATTTTTAATATATGAAATTTATTGTCAAATTGGTTTCCATACAACACCCAGTGCTCATCCCAAAAGGTGCCCTCCTCAATACCCATCACTCACCCTCCCCTCCCTCCCACCCCCCATCAACCCTCAGTTCTCAGTTTTTAAGAGTCTCCTATGCTTTGGCTCTCTTCCACTCTAACCTCTTTTTTTTTTTTTCCCTTCCCCTCCCCCATGGGTTTCTGTTAAGTTTCTCAGGATCGAAATACAGCCCTTTGTAGAAACATACCTCAACATACTGGAGGCGATATATGAAAAACTCAAAGCTAACATTATATTGAATAGGGGAAATACTAAGAGTGTTTCCCCTAAGGTCAAGAAAGACGGGGGTGTCTACCACTGTCTTACCACTATTATTTAACATAGTGCTGGGAATCCTAGCTATAGCACTCAGGCAAGAGGAAGGAATGAAAGTCATCCAAATTGGTAAGGAAGAAGTAAAACTTTCACTATTTGCAGATGACATGAAACTATATATAGAAAACCCTACACACTCCACCAATAAACTATTAGAACTGGTAAATGAACCCAGTGAAGTTGCAGGATATAAAATCTATTTACAGAAATCTGTGGCATTTTTATACACTACTAGTGAAGTAACAAAGAAATTAAGAAATGAGTTCCATTTACAATTGCATGAAAGATAATAACATATCTAGGAATAGACATAGCCAAGAGGGTGAAAGATCTGTACTATAAAAACTAAAACATTGATGAAAGATATTGAAGATGACACAAACGAGTGGAAAAACATTCAATGGATTGGAAAAATGAATATTGTTAAAATGCCCGTATTGCCCAAAGCAATCTACACATTGAAAGCAATCCTTATCAACATACTAACAACATTTTTTCACAGAACTGGAACAAACAATCCTAAAATTTGTGCAGAACCACAAAAGACCCCCAAGTAACCAAAACAATCTTGCCAAAGAAAAACAAAGCTGGAGGTATTACAATTCCACATTTCAAGTTATACTAAAAAGCTTCAGTTAGCAAAACAGTATGGTACTGGCACAAAAATAGACACATTGATCGATGGGATAGAATAGAAATCCCAGAAATAATCCCACGTTTATATGGCCAGTTAATCTTTGACAAAGTAGTAAAGAATATATCCAATGAGAAAAAGTCCATCTCTTTAACAAATAGTGTTGGGAAAAATAGGCAGCTACATGCAAAATAATGAAACTTGACTACTGGCTTACACTACACAAAAAGAGAAGTTTAAAATGGATTATAGACCTAAATGTGAGACTTGAAAGTATAAACATTTTAGAAAAGAGCACAAAGCTGTAATTTCTCTGGCATCGGACCTAGCGATATTTTTCTTTCTCAAAACTTTTTTTTATTTTTGAGACAGGGACAGAGCAGGAGCTGGGGAGGGGCAGCGAGAGAGAGGGAGAGACAGAATCCAAAGCAGGCTCCAGGCTGTCAGCACAGAGCCGGACAGGGGGCTCAAATTCCTCAACCATGAGATCATGACCTGAGCCGAAGTCAGATGCTCAACTGACTGAGCCACACAGGCACCCCTAGCAATATTTTTATAGATACGTCTCCTGAGGTAAGGCAAACAAAAGCAGAAACAAACTATTGGGACTACATCAAAATAAAAAGCTTCTGCATGACAAAACAGTTAACAAAACTAAAAGGCAACCTATGGAATGGGAGAAGAGATTTGCAAATGACATATCTGACAAAGGGTTAGTATCCAAAATATATAAAGAATTTATAAAAGTCAACACCCCAAAACAAATCATCCAATTAATAAATGGGAAGAAGACACGAACAGACAGACATTTCTTCAAAGAAGATATTACATTGTCTACAGACATATGTAAAGATATTCAACATCACTGATCATCAGGGAAATGCAAATTGAAACTACAATGGGATAGTACGTCACACCTGTCAGAATGGCTAAAGTCAAAAACATAAGACAAAAGAAGTGTTGATGAGGATGTGGAGTAAAAGGAACTGTCTTGCACTGTTGGTGGGAATGCAAACTGGTGCAGCTACTGTGGAAAACAGTATGTAAATTCTGCAAAAAGTTAAAAGTGGAACTTCTGCGTGGTCCAGTAATTGTACTACTGAGTATTTACACAAAGAATACAAAAACACTAATTCAGAAGAACACATGCACCCCTATATTTACAGCAGCATTATTTACGATAGCCAAATTATGGAAGCAGCCGAGTGTCCATTGATAGATGAATGGATAAAGAATATGTGATATATGTGTATAATGGATATTATTCAGCTATTAAAAAATGATGAAAAATACTGCCATTTGCAATAACATGGATGGAGCTAGACAGTATAATGCTAAGTGAAATAAGCCAGTCAGAGAAAGACAGATACCATATGATTTCACTCATAGGTAGAATTTAAGAAACAAAACAAATGAGCAGAGGGGAAAAAAAAGAACCAAGAAACAAGACTTTTAACTGTAGTGAATAAACTAATGGTTACCAGAGAGGAGGTGGGGGGGGGGGTGGGGGATGGTGAAATAGGTGATAGGTATTAAAGAGTTTAATTACTTATCATGATGACCACTGAGTAATGTATAGAATGGTTGAATCACCGTATTGTACACATGAAATTAATATAACTATATTATACAGTTATAACTGTATGTTAACTATATTGGAATTAAAATTAAAAGTTAATAAAATTATGAGGGGCACCTGGGTGGCTCAGTTGGTTGGGTGTCTGACTTTAGCTCAGGTCATGATCTCACAGCTCATGAGTTCTAGCCCTGTGTCAGGCTCTGTGCTGACAGCTCAGAGCCTGGAGCCTGCTTGGGATTCTCTGTCTCCCTCTCTGTCTCTCTCTACCCTCCTCCGCTCATGCTCTGTCCCTCTCTGTCTCAAAAAAAACATTAAAAAAATTATTTAAAAAGTTAATAAAATTATGAAATGTATTAAAATTTACCAAATATTCATCATTTATTCATCAACTTGTGAGTCACATTAATTTTTGTATTTTATTGAGTATAGATAACACTGTAAAATTTAGCCTTTTAAAGTATACAATTTAGTGGTTTTTCATATATTCACAAAGATGTATGATCATCACCATTTCATCACCTCAAAAAGACATATACTCATGGGTAGTCACTCCATGACATTCTTTCTCCTCAGTCCTTCACCACCACTCATCCTTTCCATCTCTATGGGTTTGTTTATCTTGGACATTTCTAGTAAATGGAATCATATGACTGTGGCCTTTTGTGAATGGCTTCCTTCATTTAACAATATAACAATTTTTCATTTAACATTTCATTTAACATCTAACAATTTTTCAAGATTCATCTATGCTTAGAATGTTTGAGTACTTTATTTTTTTTTTTAGATTATTGAATAATAGTTCATTCTGTGGGTTTACCATATTTATCTGTTCATCAGTTTAAGGACTTTTGAGTTATTTCCACATTTTGGCTATTTTGAATAATGTTGCTATAAACATTTATATGGAAATTAAACTTTTTAAGGAAATTATTTAGAGCAGTTTTATGTTTACAATAAAAATGAGTAGAAGTTTCAGATACTTTCCATACACCCCCTGCGTGTGTGTATGTGTGTGTGTGTGTGTGTATGTGTGTGTGTGTGTATGTATGTATGTGTGTATATATATATATATATATATATATATATATATATATATATATATATAGCTTCCCATTATCATCATCACCCACCAGAATGGTACATTTTTACCAAGGATAAACCTACATTGATAAATCTTAATCATCAAAATCCATAGTTAAAGTTTACCATAGGATTCTTGGTGTTGTATATTCTATGGGTTTCGACAAATGTATTTATATATCACGTATAGGTTTTTGTTTGGATATGCATTTTTGTTTCTCCTGGTTGTATACTGAGGAATGAAATTGCTGGGTCACGCTATAAGTCTGTATTTAAGTTTTTGTTAGTGCCAAACTTTTCCAAAGAGGCTGCATGACATTACATTCTCAGCAATAATGTGTGAGGGTTCTAATATCTTCAGTCTTATCAACTCTTGTTTTTGCTTATATTTTGATTTCAGTCATTCCAGTTGGTGTGAAGTGGTAATCATGGTGTGGTTTCAATTTACATTTTCCTGATGACAAATGTTGAGACACTTTTCATATTTTTATTGGCCATTTCTTTGTCTCCTTTGGAGACATTTTTTAATTGGGTTATTTTTGGTTTATTGTTGAGATGTAAGAGTCCTTTGTGTCTTTGTTCTGGATATTTTTTCTTATTCTGTGGGTTACCTTTTTTGGTTTCTTTCTTTAAAAATATTTTAATTTTTTTTTAATTTTTATTTAATTTACTTTTAAAATTTACATTCATAATAGCATATAGTGCAATAATGATTTCAGGAGTAGATTCCTTAATGCCCCTTACCCATTTAGCCCATCCCCCACCCCACAGCCCCTCAGTAACCCTCTGTTTGTTCTCCATATTTATGAGTCTCTTCTGTTTTGTACCCCTTCCTGTTGTTATTATTATTTTTGCTTCCTTTCCCTTATGTTCATCTGTTTTGTCTCTTAAAGTACTCATATTAATGAAGTCATATGATATTTATCTTTCTCTGACTAATTTCACTTAGCATAATATCCTCTAGTTCCATCCATATAGTTGCACATGGCAAGATTTCATTCTTTTTGATTGCCAAGTAATACTCCATTGTATGTACATATACACCACATCTTCTTTATCCATTCATCCATCGATGGGCATTTGGGATCTTTCCATATTTTGGCTTTGTTGATAGTGCTGCTATAAACATGGGGGTGCATGTGTCCCTTTGAAACAGCACACCTGTATCCCATGGATAAATGCCTAGTACTGCAATTGCTGGGTTGTAGGGTAGTTCTATGTTGAGTTTTTTGAGGAACCTCCATACTGTTCTCCAGAGTGGCTGCACCAGTTTGAATTCCCACCTTTTTTTTTGTTTCTTGATAGTGTCTCTGGCAGCACAACAGATTTAAAGTTTGATGAAATCCTGTTTATTCATTTTGGAAGTGGGCTATCATATCTAAGGTCTTTGGTATCATATCTAAGGTGGTCATCATATTAATTGATGATCATATTGTGGTCATCAAATGTGACCATTCAAAGCCACAAATATTTACTACTATGTTTTATTCTCAAAGTTTTAGAGTTGTACTCATACATTTAGGTCTATGATCCATTTTGATTTTAATTTTTGTGTGTAATAAGAGGTTGGTGCCCAATTTAATTGTTTCCCATGGGGCTATCCTGCTCTATCAGTATTTATTCAAAAGACTGTTCTTTCTGCATTGAATGGTGTTGGCATGCTAGTTAAAAATCACATGACCACGGGGCGCCTGGGTGGCTCATTCGGTTAAGCGTCCGACTTCAGCTCAGGTCACGATCTCACGGTCCGGGAGTTCGAGCCCCGCGTCGGGCTCTGGGCTGATGATGGCCCAGAGCCTGGAGCCTGCTTCCGATTCTGTGTCTCCCTCTCTCTCTGATCCTCCCCCGTTCATGCTCTGCCTCTCTCTGTCTCAAAAATAAATAAACGTTAAAAAAAAAAATTTAAAAAAAATCACATGACCATAATGTTTGGGACTATTTCTGAACTCTCAATTCTACTCCACTCACTTCTATGTCAATAGTAGGCCAGAACCATTGTCTTTAGTAACTTTTCACATCAGAACGGTGAATCGTCATGCTGTTCTTTTTTAAGATTGTCTGTCTGTTCTGGGTCCCTTGAAATCCTATGCGTGTTGAAACGAAAAGGTCAATTTCTATAAAGCAGTGAGGTGGGATTCTGCTAGGGATTGCATTGAATTCATAGACCAGTTTGGAGAGTATTGGCATTTTAATAGTATTCATTCTGATCCAACAAAAGATGTATTTTGATTTATTTAGGTCTTTAATTCCTTCAAGGATGTTTTGTAGTTTTCAGTGTGTGTTATGGCTTAAAAAATAGATTTCCAGTATTTTATTCTTTTAAGTGCTATTGCAAATGAATTTTGTTTTCCTAATTTCATTTTTAGACAGGTCAGTGTAAGCATACAAAAATACAAGTTGATTTTTGTATGTTCTTATTGTATCCTATAATTCCGCTGAACTCATTTATTAGCTCTACATGTTTCTTAGTGTATTTTGTAGGATTTTCCATATATAAGATTACATTATCTGCAAATATAGACCGTTTTAATTCATTCCTTCTAATCTGGATGCTTTTTAATTATGTTTCTTGTATAATTGTCTTGCATAAGATCTTTAGTACAATGTTGAGTAGAAGTGGTGAAAGTGGATATCCTTATCTTCTCTTGCTCATAAGGGGAAGTACATGGTCTTTTATCACTAAACGTGGTGTTTTCTTTGTTTTTTTTTATAGAGTTCCGTTATCGTGTTGAAGAAGTTCCTTCTGCTTTTAGTTTTTTGTATGTTTTTTTCTTTCAATCATAAAGGGTGTTTGATTTTTTTCAATTGCTTTTACTACATCTCCTGAGATGTGATTTTTTTTTCTATTAGGTATTATCTGTATATCCATTATCTATATTGTGATGACCATGTATTTTTTGTCCTTTATTAATGTGGTATATTATATTGATTGAGTTTTGTATATTGAACCAGTCTTGCTTTCCTGGGATAAATTCCAGTTTGTCATGGTATATAATCCTTTTCATATTTATATCTATATTCATAAGGGATATTGATCTGCAGTTTTTTGTTGCTTTGTGGTTTTCAGATGTCTTTGACGGGATTTTTTTTTTTTTTTAATTTTTTTTTTTTCAACGTTTTTATTTATGTTTGGGACAGAGAGAGACAGAGCATGAACGGGGCAGGGGCAGAGAGAGAGGGCGACACAGAATCGGAAAGAGGCTCCAGGCTCTGAGCCATCAGCCCAGAGCCGACGCGGGGCTCGAACTCCCGGACCGCGAGATCGTAACCTGGCTGAAGTCGGACGCTTAACCGACTGCGCCACCCAGGCGCCCCAAGACGGGATTTTTTTATTAGGGTGTTACTGATTTTATAGGATGAGTTGGAGAGTATTCCCTCTTTTACTTATAAAAGTTTGGGGTTCCTTTATAATACATTTTATTTCTAAATGTCAGTAGTAATGCCTATTCTTTCATTTCAGATTTTAGTAATTTGATTCTTCTTTTTAATCTTGGTCAGTCTAGCAAAAGCGTCATCATTTTTGTTGACCTTTTCAGAGAACCATTTGGCTTGTTTATTTTCTCTAATGCTTTTCTGTTCTTTATTTTGCATGTTTCTGCTCTATTCTTTACAATTTCCTTCTGCTTACTCTGGGCATAATTTGCTCTTCCACTTCTAATTTCTTAAGGTTAATGATTATTAAAAAAATTGATTATTGTTCCTTCTTTCTTTTTTAATACAGGTATTACCAGCTATAAATTTCCCCTAGCTAGCTTACTGCATCCTATAAGTCTGGTATGTTGTGTTTTTACTTCATTTATCACAAGATTTTTTTTCATTTCCCTTGTGCTTTTTTTTAATCCCATTGATTATTTAGAAGTGTGTTTTCCACATATTTGTGAATCTCAAGTTTTCTTCTATTGTAAATTTCTAATACCATTTGTGGTGGCTGGAGGCCATTCTTTGTATGCTTTGCATTTGTTTAAATTCATTAAGACTTGTGGGCTATTATGGTCTATCCTGGATAATGTTTTTTTATACACTTAAGAAGGATATGATTTCTGCTCTTTTTGGGTGGAGTATTTTATGCATGTCTGTTTGGTTCAGTTGATTTATAGTCTTGATCATATGTTGTTTTCTTTTGGATTTTCTTATACTATTCATTTTTGAGACTGCAGCATGGGATTCTCTACCCATCCTAGTTGTTTTGTCTATTTCTCCCTTTAATTCTGTAAGTTCCTACTTCATGTATTTTCTGGCTCTGTTGTTAGATACATATTTGCTCATATTTGTTATATATTCTTAACGGAATTACTCTTTTATGATTATAAAATCTTCTTATTTGTCTCTGGTTACCATTTTTGTCCTAAAGTTGATTTTATCTAATCTTTTATCTAATAGTTTAGCCATGCCACTTGTCTCTTTGTTACTATTTGCATGATATATTTTTTTCCATCCTTTTACTTTCAAGCTACTTGGTGAAACTAAACAACTAAATTTGCAGTTTTTCTAATCCATCTGTGCCATTGTCTCAATTTGTTGGGAATCTCTAGTCCCTTTATATTTCATGTAATTACTGATAAGGTAGCATTTACATCTGCAATTTTGCTTTTTTTTTTTTATATCTTGCACCATTTTTCTTCTATTCCTCCATTCCTGCTTTCTTTTGTATTAAGTAGTCATTTTCTACTGTACTGTTTTTATTCCCTGGTCATTTCTTGAGGTATTTTTTTGAGTTAAGTGGTTTTCCTGGAATTTACAAATAATATTTTAATGTATAATAATCTGATTCAGATTAACATAAATTTAAATTCAAATTCATTAATATACAAAATCTTGTGTGAAACAATAGAAAAAAAGACATATATCTTGCTCTCTGCCTCCAGTTCCTAGTATAGTGCTCCTAAATGCCCTGTGATTTCCTAAGTAACACGAACACTAGGATCATTTTTTGTTGTAGTATTTGGTCTTTGATCCTGGTTCCTGACATTGAGTTTCTAAATCCCTCGGAATTTCCTGGGTGATAGGAGTGACTTTTGCTTCATAAGGTAACTTTGGGTTGACTCCTGGATAGGGGCTGTCACTAGAAAGACAAAATCATGATGAGAAGCTTGCAAATTTTAATTTTACATCCCATGGTCCAGAGAGGGGCAGGGGGCTAGAAATGGACTTAATGGTCAATCTATCATGCCCCTATGATGAAATCTCAATATAAATCCCCCAAATATGCAATTCAGCTTCCAAGTTGCTGAACACCTGAAGGTTCTGGGAAAGTGGTGTGTACAGGGAATGCATGGAAGCTCTCCATCTTTTATCACATACATTGCTCTACACATCTCTGCCATCTGGATGTTCATCTGTGTCCATTATTATACCTCTTTATAATAAACTGATAAATAGTAAGCTGTTTTCCTGAGTTCTGTGAGTCACTCTAGCAAATTAATTCAACTTGAGAAGGTGATTGGAACCCCTTATACCTGATTGTTCAGAAGCATGGGTGACAACATGGATTTGCAGATGGCATATAAAGTGGATGGGGGACATTAAGTGGGTCTGAGCTTTTAATCTGTGGGATTTGATGCTATTTATAGGAGATAGTGTCAGAACAGAGTTAAATCGTAGGACACCCAGCTGGTGTTGTAGAATTGTTTGATGTTGGGGAAAAAACCCACATATCTGGTGTCAGAGTGTTGTGAGTATGATAGTGTACAAGTAAAAGAGATACATAGGATGAGTAGTGTAGGTTTTCTTTACACCTTTGATTTATGAGCTCTGTTCACTTCCAACTCCTTTGTGCTGTAATATTATATAAATTAAATCCTTATCTGCTGTATGCCTACGAACACAGATGTATAATGATTATTTTTACAGTTGTCTTTTAACCAGATAGGAGGAAAGAGTTACAAACATACCTTTATACTTGAAAAAACTTTACCTTATATGGTTACCTTTACCAGTGCTATTAATTTCTTTTTGCTGACCTTTATTTCAGCCTGAAGGACTCCTTTTTGTATTTCTTATAGGTAGGTATACTAACAATGAACTCTCAGTTTTTGTTTTTCCTGGAAATGTTTTAATTTCTCCTTAATTTGTAAAGGATAATTTTGTCTGATACAGAATTCTTGGTTGATGGTCTTTTTCTTTCAGCACATTGAATATATTATGTCACTGCCTTTTGACCCCCATGGGTTCTGATGAGAAGTTAATTTATAATTTTTATGCATCTCTTCTCGGCCTTTTGGCTAAGATCGAGGGTAGTATAATCTTATTTATGATCACTTGTATATGATGAAGCACTTTTGTGTAGCTATTTCAAAGATTCTCATCTGTTGGTTTATTAAACTGTTTAGTCACGATATGTCTAGGTTTGGATTTCATTGAGTTTAACCTACTTTGAGTTAATTGAGATGTTTAAATATTTAGTTAATGTTTCCATCAAATTTGAATATTTTTGTTTTTATTATTTCTTCATTATTCATTTGGTCCTTTTCTCTCTCTCCTGGGGCTTTCATTATATATATCCTGGTTTTGTTTTACAATTTCCATGTCATGTCTTTATTAATACTCTGTATTTGTTAATATGTTCCCCTAAATTTTTATGTATGGTCTGTTTTAGTTTTTTGAACATATTTTGAAAAGCTGATGTAAAGCCTTTTTCAAATAAGTTCAACTTCTGGGCTTCCTCAGGGACAGATTCTGATTGCCTTTTTTCCCTTCTGGGTATGGAACATATTTTCTTATTTTTCTACTATCTATCTATCTATACACACACACACGCACACACACACACACACATACATATATATACATACACACATACATATACACACATACATACACATGCACCATATTTTCTTATTTTTCTATATTATATACACATATATATAAACACTTTATAAACATTTTTTAATGTTTTTAATTTATTTTTGAGAGACAGAGAAGGAGCATGAGTGGGAAGGGGCAGAGAGAGAGGGAGACATAGAATCTGAAGCAGGCTCCAGCCTCTGAGCTGTCAGCCCAGAGCCCGATGCAGGGCTTGAACTCACCAACCACAAGATCATGACCTGAGCCAAAATCTAACACTTAACTGACTAAGCCACCCAGGTGCCTCGAAATATACACACACACACACACACACATTGCTCTCTGCCTCCAGTATATATATATATGCCTCCATATATATATATATATATATATATATATATATATATATACATATATATATATATATATATATGTATGTGTGTGTGTGTGTATATACACATCTGCCTCCATATATATTTGTGTGTGTGTATATATATATATATATACATATATATGTGTATATGTGTATACATATATGTGTATATATGTGTGTATATATATGTACATATACATATATACACATATACATATATACACATATATGTGTATATATACATATATATATATTTTTTTTTTAATTGAAAAACAGTAAGCTTTGTAAACTCGGGAACTCATGTTCTTCCCCTTATTGGGGTTTTTGTTTTTGCTGTTTGTTATAGTGTGTTTGTTTAGTGACTTTTTCTGAACTGATTCTGTAAAATTTTTATTCTTTGTCATTTGTGGCTACAGAGGCTTCGGCTCAGGTAGCTTAGTGGTCAGCTAGAGACTGCACAGAGAGTTTGTAGATACCTGAAACCAGTAATTATTCCACTGCTTGTGAAGGGGCTCTGTATGCATGTTAGTGAATGCCTGTTACCATTCAGCCAGGGAGTTTAAAAGTCAGCTTTAGCCTTCACTTTCCTGCTTGTGCAAAGCGTCACGATGAGCTATAAGTGAGAGCGTAGGGCCTTTTGAGCTCTTTCCTGAAGTGGTACACAGCACTGGGAATTCAGAAAGCCCTGTGTGCATGGTATTCTAGATTCCCAGAAGTGAATCAGAGTTTTTTCCAAATCTTCTATTAACATCTTAATTTTTTTCTTGAAGCTTTCGGTGAGCTTATTGTGTACTTTAATTGTTAACTATCCCCTTAAGCCACATCTCAGTGTCCATCATGATGTTCAACATTTGTCTGTTTTTGACAAATGTTCCCCCTACCTTTTACTCACAGGAAAAGGCTGTGAGCACTATGCAGTTTCTCTAAGTCACTGAACATAAAGATAGCCTTGCAAGAGTAATCTTCCAAGGAAACACCAGTAAGTCAAATAAAATTTTTCTGTGACTAGAGCTACAAAAGAGCCCTAACCCTTTACTAGCCCCGTCTAGTGACCAGTATGTTCTTTATTTTCACTGTGATTGCAAGCTTTTTGGCTTTCAAGAATATTGCAAGCCTCATGAGGTAGGAAAAATGAGGTTAGGACAAGTGAAAATAACACAGTTACTTACAGAGAGTCAGCTGTTTATCTTGAATACATTCTCCCTAGTTTTCTTTTTTTTTTAATATGAAATTTATTGTGAAATTGGTTTCCATACAACACCCAGTGCTCATCCCAAAAGGTGCCCTCCTCAATACCCATCACCCACACTCCCCTCCCTCCCACCTCCCATCAACCCTTAGTTTGTTCTCAGTTTTTAAGAGTCTCTTATGCTTTGGCTCTCTCCCTCTCTAACCTCTTTTTTTTTTCCTTCCCCTCCCCCATGGACTTCTGTTAAGTTTCTCAGGATCCACATAAGAGTGAAAACATACGGTGTCTGTCTTTCTATGTATGACTTATTTCACTTAACATAACAATCTTCAGTTCCATCCACTTTGCTACAAAGGGCCATATTTCATCCTTTCTCATTGCCACGTAGTATTCCATTGTGTATATAAACCATAATTTCTTTATCCATTTATCAGTTGATGGACATTTAGGCTCTTTCCATAATTTGGCTATTGTTGACAGTGCTGCTATAAACATTGGGGTACAAGTGCCCCTGTGCATCAGCACTCCTGTATCCCTTGGGTAAATTCCTAGTAGTGCCATTGCTGGGTCATAGGGTAGGTCTATTTTTAATTTTTTGAGGAAACTCCACCCTGTTTTCCAGAGCGGCTGCACCAGTTTGCATTCCCACCAACAGTGCAAGAGGGTTCCCGTTTCTCCACATCCTCTCCAGCATCTATAATCTCCTGATTTGTTCATTTTAGCCACTCTGACTGGCATGAGGTAATATATGAGTGTGGTTTTGATTTGTATTTCCCTGATAAGGAGCGACATTGAGCATTTTTTCATGTGCCTGTTGGCCATCTGGATGTCTTCTTTAGAGAAGTATCTATTCATGTTTTCTTCCCATTTCTTCACTGAATTATTTGTTTTTCGGGTGTGGAGTTTGGTGAGCTCTTTAGAGATTTTGGATACTAGCCCTTTGTCCGATATGTCATTTGCAAATATCTTTTCCTATTCCGTTGGTTCCTTTAGTTTTTTGATTGTTTCCTTTTCTGTGCAGAAGCTTTTTATCTTCATGAGGTCCCAATAGTTCATTTTTGTTTTTAATTCCCTTGCCCTTGGGGATGTGTCAAGTAAGAAATTGCTGTGGCTGAGGTCAGAGAGGTGTTTTCCTGCTTTCTCCTCAAGGGTATTGATGGCTTCCTGTCTCACATTCAGGTCCTTTATCCATTTGGAGTTTGTTTTTGTGAATGGTGTAAGAAAGTGGTCTAGTTTCATCCTTCTGCATGTTGTTGTCCAGTTCTCCCAGCACCATTTGTTAAAGAGACTGTCTTTTTTCCATTGGATGTTCTTTCCTGCTTTGTCAAGATTAGTTGGCCATACTTTTGTGGGTCTAGTTCTGGGGTTTCTATTCTATTCCATTGGTCTATGTGTCTGTTTTTGTGCCAGTACCACGCTGTCTTGATGATTGCAGCTTTGTAGTAGAGTCTAAAGTCTGGGATTGTGATGTCTCCTGCTTTGGTCTTCTTCTTCAATATTACCTTGGCTAGTTGGTGTCTTTTGTGATTCCATACAAATTTTAGGATTGCTTGTTCTAACTTCGAGAAGAATGCTGGTGCAATTTTGATTGGGATTGCATTGAATGTGTAGATAGCTTTGGGTAGTATTGACATTTTGACAATATTTATTCTTCCAATCCATGAGCACGGAAAGTTTTTCCATTTCTTTATATCTTCTTCAAGTTCCTTCATAAGCTTTCTATAGTTTTCAGCATACAGATCTTTTACATCTTTGGTTAGGTTTATTCCTAGGTATTTTATGCTTCTTGGTGCAATTGTGAATGGGATCAGTTTCTTTATTTGTCTTTCTTTTGCTTCATTATTAGTGTATAAGAATGCAACTGATTTCTGTACATTGATTTTGTATCCTGCAACTTTGCTGAATTCATGTATCAGTTCTAGCAGACTTTTGGTGGAGTCTGTCGGGTTTTCCGTGTATAATATCATGTCATCTGCAAAAAGTGAAAGACTGACTTCATCTTTGCCAATTTTGATGCCTTTGATTTCCTTTTGTTTTATGATTGCTTATGCTAGAACTTCCAACTCTATGTTAAACAATAGCGGTGAGAGTGGACATCCCTGTCGTCTTCCTGATCTCAGGGAGAAAGCTCTCAGTTTTTCCCCATTGAGGATGATATTAGCTGTGAGCTTTTCATAAATGGCTTTTATGATGTTTAAGTATGTTCCTTCTATCCCGACTTTCTCGAGGATTTTTATTAAGAAAGGATGCTGAATTTTGTCAAATGCTTTTTCTGCATTGATTGACAGGATCATATGGTTCTTATCTTTTCTTTTATTAATGTGATGTATCACATTGATCGATTTGTGAAATTTGAACCAGCCCTGCTGCCCAGGAATGAATCCCACTTGATCATGGTGAATGATTCTTTTTATATGCTGTTGAATTCGATTTGCTAGTATCTTATTGAGAATTTTTGCATCCATATTCATCAGGGATATTGGCCTGTAGTTCTCTTTTTTTACTGGGTCTCTGTCTGGTTTAGGAATCAAAGTAATGCTGGCTTCATAGAATCAGTCTGGAAGTTTTCCTTCCCTTTCTATTTCTTGGAATAGCTTGAGAAGAATAGGTATTATTTCTGCTTTAAATGTCTGGTAGAACTCCCCAGGGAAGCCATCTGGTCCTGGACTCTTATTGGGAGATTCAATTTCTTCTCTGGTTATGGGTCTATTCAAGCTTTCTATTTCTTCCTGTTTGAGTTTGGAAGTGTGTGGGTGTTTAGGAATTTGTCCATTTCTTCCAGGCTGTCCAGTTTGTTGGCATATAATTTTTCATAGTATTCCCTGATAATTGCTTGTATTTCTGAGGGATTGGTTGTAATAATTACATTTTCACTCATAATTTTTTCTATTTGGGTCATCTCCATTTTCTTTTGGAGAGGCCTGGCTGAAGGTTTATCAATTTTGTTTATTTTTTCAAAAAACCAACTCTTGGTTTCATTGATCTGGTCTACAGTTTTTTTAGATTCTATATTGTTTATTTCTGCTCTGATCTTTATTATTTCTCTTCTTCTGCTGGGTTTGGGGTGTCTTTGCTGTTCTGCTTCTAGTTCCTTTAGGTGTGCTGTTGGATTTTGTATTTGGGATTTTTCTTGTTTCTTGAGATAGGCCTGGATTGCAATGTATTTTCCTCTCAGGACTGCCTTCTCTGCATCCAAAGCATTGGATTGTTGTATTTTCATTTTCATTTGTTTTCATATATTTCTTAATTTCTTCTCTAATTGCCTGGTTGACCCATTCATTCTTTAGTAGGGTGTTGTTTAACCTCCATGCTTTTGGAGGTTTTCCAGACTTTTTCCTCTGGTTGATTTCAAGTTTCAGGGCATTGTGGTCTGAAAGTGTGCATGATATGATCTCAAATCTTGTATACTTATGAAGGGCTGTTTTGTGACCCAGCAAGTGATCTATCTTGGAGAATGTTCCACATGCACTCAAGAAGAAAGTATATTCTGTGGCTTTGGGATGCAGAGTTCTAAATATATCTGTCAAGTCCATCTGATCAAATGTATCATTCAGGGCCCTTGTTTCTTTATTGATCCTGTGTCTAGATGATCAATCCATTGTTGTTAGTGGAGTTTTAAAGTCCCCTGCAATTACCACATTCTTATCAATAAGGTTGCTTATGTTTGTGATTAATTGTTTTATATATTTGGGGGTTCCCATGTTTGGCGCATAGACGTTTATAATTGTTAGCTCTTCTTGATGGATAGACCCTGTAATTACTATATAATGCCCTTCTTCATCTCTTCTGATAGCCTTTAATTTAAAATCTAGTTTGTGTGATATAAGTATGGCTACTCCAGCTTTCTTTTGACTTCCAGTAGCATGATAGATAGTTCTCCATCCCCTCACTTTCAATCTGAAGGTGTCCTCAGGTCTAAAATGAGTCTCTTGTAGACCACAAATACATGGGTCTTGTTTTTTTTTTTTTTTTTTTTTTATCCATTCTGATACCCTATGTCCTTTGGTTGGAGCATTTAGTCCATTTACATTCAATGTTATTATAGAAAGATACGGGTTTAGAGTCATTGTGATGTCTGTAGGTTTCATGCTTGTAGTGATGTCTCTGGTAACTTGTGTCACAGGCTCCCCCTTAGGATCTCTTGTAGGGCTGGTTTAGTGGTGACGAATTGCTTCAGTTTTTGTTTGTTTGGGAAGACCTTTATCTCTCCTTCTATTCTAAATGACAGACTTGCTGGATAAAGAGTTCTTGGCTGCATTGTTTTCTGTTCATCACATTGAAGATTTCCTGCCAATGCTTTCTGGCCTGCCAAGTTTCAGTAGATAGATCTGTCACGAGTCTTATCGTTCTCCCTTTATATGTTAGAGCATGTTTATCCCTAGCTGCTTTCAGAATTTTCTCTTTATCCTTGTATTTTGCCAGTTTCACTATGACATGTTGTGCAGAAGATCGATTCAAGTTACATTTGAAGGGAGTTCTCTGTGGCTCTTGGATTTCAATGCCTTTTTTCTTCCCCAGATCAGGGAAGTTCTCAGTTATGATTTCTTCAAGTACACCTTCAGCACCTTTTCTTCTCTCTTCCTACTCTGGAATCCCAATTATGCATATGTTATAGTGTTTAATTGTGTCACTTAGTTCTCTAATTCTCCCCTCATACTTCTGGATTTTTTATCTCCCTTTTTCTCAGCTTCCTCTTTTTCCATCATTTTATCTTCTAGTTCACCTATTTTCTCCTCTGCCTCTTCAATCCATGCTGTGGTCGCCTCCATTTTATTCTGCACCTCATTTATAGCAGTTTTTAGCTCCCCCTGTTTCTTGATCTCTGTAGCAATAGATTCTCTGCTGTCCTCTATACTTTTTTCAAGCCCAGCGATTAATTTTATGACTATCATTTTAAATTTATTTTCTGCTATATTGCTTAAATCGTTTTTGATCAGTTTGTTAGCTGTCGCTACTTCCTGGAGTTTCTTTTTAGGAGAATTCTTCTGTTTCATCACTTTGGATAGTCCTTGGAGTGGTGCGGAACTGCAGGGCTCTTCCCCTGTGCTGTCTGGAGTAACTTGCGTTGGTGGGCGGGGCCACAGTGAGACCTGATGTCTGCCCCCAGCCCACCTCTGGGGTCACAGACTAGTGTGTACCTTATCTCCCCCTCTCCTAGGGGCAGGACTCACTGTGAAGTGGTGTGGCCTCTGTCTGGGCTACTTGCACACTGCCAAGCTTGTGCTGCTTTTATGGCATCTGGCGTATTAGCCGAAGTGGATCCGCAAGGTGCACAGGGGTGGGAGGGGTAGGTTCAGTTTGCTTTGCCTTTGGTGGTCCTCTTCAGGAGGTGCCCTGCGGCACCAGGAGGGAGGCGGTCCCGTTGGAGGGATGGATCCGCGGAAGCACAGCCTTGGGTGTTTGTGTGGTGCAAGCGAGTTCCATGATGGGAACTGGTTCCCTTTGGGATTTTGGCTGGGGGATGGGCAAGGGAGATGGTACTGGTGAGTGCCTTTGTTCCCCACCAAGCTGAGCTCTGTCCTCTGGGGCTCAACATCTCTCCCTCCCATTGTCCTCTAGCTCTCCCACTCTAGGAGCAGAGCTGTTGACTTATAACATTCCAGATGTTAAGTCCCACTGGCTGTCAGAACACACTCCGTCTAGCCCCTCTGCTTTTGCAAGCCAGACTCAGGGGCTCTGCCTTGCTGGGCGGGCTGCCCCTCCACCACCCTGGCTCCTTCCTGCCAGTCTGTGTAGCATGTACCACCTCTCCGCCCTTCCTACCCTCTTCCGTGGGCCTCTTGTCTATGCTTGGCTCCAGAGAGTCCATTCTGCTAGTCTTCTGGTGGTTTTCTGGGTCTTTTTAGGCAGATGTGGGTGGAATCTAAGTGATCAGCAAGACAGGTGAGCCCAGCGTTCTCCTACAGCACCATCTTCCTCCTGTCTCTCAAGGTGATCTTTATATCAATATCATTCTCACTTGCTGCTGGGCCTTAGATGCCTGGGTTGAAGTTGATCCAATCCTGCATGATGTCGACAGTGCTCAGAGGCCTCTGACCAGGTAAGGCCCGCTGGGGTTGGGGAGGAGATAGTTGTGGTGGGGCACGTAAAACAGTTTGTGTATTCTAAGAGTCTGCTGGCTATGAGGACGCCAGGGTCCTGAGCAAGGTGGGGGGTCGTCTCTCCCTAGTTTTCTAAAAACCTTTCATTAATTCCTTGAATTCTCAAAAATTTTATCCTGATAATTTTTGCCAGTGTTCTCACTGCTTGTGGAGAAGAGAATTTTTGAGGTCCTTGCTCCACCATATTAACTGTCACTCCTAATAGATTTTTTTTAATGAGTAGTCTTATATTTTTTATTTGTTTACTTTAAAGTTTATTTTTTTATTTAGAGAGTGAGAGGGAGAGGGAGACAGTATGGAAGGGACACAGAGAGGAAGAAAGAGAGAATCCCAAGCAGGCTCTGTGCTGTCAGCAAGAAGCCAAATGCAAGGCTGGAACTCATGAACCATGAGATCATGACCTGAGCACATACAGATGTGTACTCTATGCATTGTTGCATTTAAGCTTTGAAATATTTCATTTAGAATTTTTTGATAGTGTTCTTATGCTGTCCTTATCAGATATTGGTATCATGGCTTCCTAATTTTAATTGGAAATAGTACCAAATAACACTTTAAATTTAGCCACTGTCCTCGTGTTGATACACATACAGCCTAATAGCCTGTCTACAGTTTGTGCCATTAAAATGGATGTTTTAAACAATGACCTTTAGTTCTATAACAACTAAATCTTTATAAGTACCCTTATTAAGGATACTATGAAGAAGGAGATGCTCAATTTTAGAATAATTTTTATTAGATATTGACATAAATATTTTTCAGCTGATTTGATCTCAAGCATTTCACTTAATTAACATTTTACGGGGCTCCATGATGATTATTGTAGCTGTCTGCATAAATCTCACTAGTACCCATGGCCAGGCCACTAAGAATACTTAAAAATCCTGGGCAGTACTTCATGTTGAATGTGTTTTTTAGATCTGAGCATTCAAAATACCAGCTATACCCCTTTGAATCACTACAGCATCATCTTTCTGATACATATGTGCCTTGATAATGTGTATAATAAAATTAGTTTGACCTAATATTTTTTTATCATATCATTTGAAAATATAATTATTTAAAAGTATAAGAAAGATTGGGTGTCCCGAGTATATATCTATCCATCTAGAAATCCATTCATTCATTTTCCCCTTATCCCCCTAAAATATTAAATTTTGGCCATATACTAAATATTAAATGGGCCAGTGGTGTTATAAGGAAGAATAACACATATTGTCTTTCTCTTTAAGGAATCCACTGAATAGTGAAGAGGCAGGTACATAAAACAAAATCTTCTGGGGTGCTTGGGTGGTTCAGTTGGTTAAGCATCTGACTTTTGCTCAGGTCATGATCTCACACTTGGTGGATTTGAGCCCTGCATTGGGCTCTCTGCTGTTAGTGCAGAACCACATCAGAGCCTCTGTCTCCCTCTCTCTCTCTCTGCCCCTCCCTGGGTTGGTTGGTCAGTCAGTGTCTCTTTCAAAAGTGAACATTAACTGGAGAGGGAAGATGGCGGCGTAGGAGGACGCTGGGCTCACCGCGGGTCCTGCTGATCACTTAGATTCCACCTACACCTGCCTAAATAACCCAGAAAACCGCCAGAGGATTAGCAGAACGGAGTCGCCGGAGCCAAGCGCAGACGAGAGGCCCACGGAAGAGGGTAGGAAGGGCGGCGAGGCGGTGCGCGCTCCACGGACTGGCGGGAGGGAGCCAGGGCGGAGGGGCGGCTCGCCGGCCAAGCAGAGCCCCCGAGTCTGGCTTGCAAAAAGTGGAGGGGCCTGACGGACTGTGTTCCGACAGCAAGCGCGACTTAGCGTCTGGGAGGTCATAAGCTAACAGCTCTGCTCAGAAAGCGGGAAGGCTGGAGGACAAAGGGAAGGAGAGCTGCTGAGCCCCCTGACAAGAGAGCTCAGTTTGGTGGGGAACAAAGGCGCTCGCCAGCGCCATCTTCCCCGCCCATCCCCCAGCCAAAATCCCAAAGAGAACCAGTTCCTGCCAGGGAACTTGCTCGCTCCGCGCAAACACCCAACTCTGCGCTTCTGCGGAGCCAAACCTCCGGCAGCGGATCTGACTCCCTCCTGCTGCCACAGGGCCCCTCCTGAAGTGGATCACCTAAGGAGAAGCAAGCTAAGCCTGCCCCTCCTGCCCCTGTGCACCTTGCCTACCCACCCCAGCTAAGACGCCAGATCCCCAGCATCACAAGCCTGGCAGTGTGCAAGTAGCCCAGACGGGCCACCCCACCCCACAGTGAATCCCGCCCCTAGGAGAGGGGAAGGGAAGGCACGCACCAGTCTGACTGTGGCCCCAGCGGTGGGCTGGGGGCAGACATCAGGTCTGACTGCGGCTCCGCCCACCAACTCCAGTTATACACCACAGCACAGGGGAAGTGCCCTGCAGGTCCTCACCATGCCAGGGACTATCCAAAATGACCAAGCAGAAGAATTCCCCTCAGAAGAATCTCCAGGAAATAACAACAGCTAATGAGCTGATCAAAAAGGATTTAAATAATATAACAGAAAGTGAATTTAGAATAATAGTCATAAAATTAATCGCTGGGCTTGAAAACAGTATAGCTGACAGCAGAGAATCTCTTGCTACAGAGATCAAGGGACTAAGGAACAGTCACGAGGAGCTGAAAAACGCTTTAAACGAAATGCATAACAAAATGGAAACCACCACGGCTCGGATTGAAGAGGCAGAGGAGAGAATAGGTGAACTAGAAGATAAAGTTATGGAAAAAGAGGAAGCTGAGAAAAAGATAAAAAAATCCAGGAGTATGAGGGGAAATTTAGAGAACTAAGTGATACACTAAAAAGAAATAATATACGCATCATTGGTATCCCAGAGGAGGAAGAGAGAGGGAAAGGTGCTGAAGGGGTACTTGAAGAAATAATAGCTGAGAACTTCCCTGAAGTGGGGAAGGAAAAAGGCATTGAAATCCAAGAGGCACAGAGAACTCCCTTCAGACGTACCTTGAATCGATCTTCTGCACGACATATCATAGTGAAACTGGCAAAATACAAGGATAAAGAGAAAATTCTGAAAGCAGCAAGGGGTAAACGTGCCCTCACATATAAAGGGAGACCTATAAGACTCGTGACTGATCTCTCTTTTGAAACTTGGCAGGCCAGAAAGAATTGGCACGAGATTTTCAGTGTGCTAGACAGAAAAAATATGCAGCCGAGAATCCTTTCTCCAGCAAGTCTGTCATTTAGAATAGAAGGAGAGATAAAGGTCTTCCCAAACAAACAAAAACTGAAGGAATTTGTCACCACTAAACCAGCCCTACAAGAGATCCTAAGGGGGACCCTGTGAGACAAAGTACCAGAGACATCACTACAAGCATAAAACATACAGACATCACAATGACTCTAAACCCATATCTTTCTATAATAACACTGAATGTCAATGGATTAAATGCGCCAACTAAAAGACATAGGGTATCAGAATGGATAAAAAAACAAGACCCATGTATTTGTGGTCTACAAGAGACTCATTTTAGACCTGAGGACACCTTTAGATTGAGAGTGAGGGGATGGAGAACTATTTATCATGCTACTGGAAGCCAAAAGAAAGCTGGAGTAGCCATACTTATATCAGACAAACTAGACTTTAAATTAAAGGCTGTAACAAGAGATGAAGAAGGACCTTATATAATAGTGACAGGGTCTATCCATCAGGAAGAGCTAACAATTATAAATGTCTATGCGCCGAATACCGGAGCGCCCAAATATATAAAACAATTACTCATAAACATAAGCAACCTTATTGATAAGAATGTGGTCATTGCAGGGGACTTTAACACCCCACTTACAGAAATAGATAGATCATCTAGACACACGGTCAATAAAGAAACAAGGGCCCTGAATGAGACATTGGATCAGATGGACTTGACAGATATATTTAGAACTCTGCATCCCAAAGCAACAGAATATACTTTCTTCTCGAGTGCACATGGAACATTCTCCAAGATAGATCGATCACATACTGGGTCACAAAACAGCCCTTCATAAGCTTACGAGAATTGAAATCATACCATGCATACTTTCAGACCACAATGCTATGAAGCTTGAAATCAACCACAGAAAAAAGTCTGGAAAACCTCCAAAAGCATGGAGGTTAAAGAACACCCTACTAACGAATGAGTGGGTCAACCAGGCAATTAGAGAAGAAATTAAAAACTATATGGAAACAAACGAAAATGAAAATACAACAATCCAAATGCTTTGGGACGCAGCGAAGGCAGTCCTGAGAGGAAAATACATTGCAATCCAGGCCTATCTCAAGAAACAAGAAAAATCCCAAATACAAAATCTAACAGCACACCTAAAGGAAATAGAAGCAGAACAGCAAAGGCAGCCTAAACCGAGCAGAGGAAGAGAAATAATAAAGATCAGAGCAGAAATAAACAATATAGAATCTAAAAAAACTGTAGAGCAGATCAACGAAACCAAGAGTTGGTTTTTTGAAAAAATAAACAAAATTGACAAACCTCTAGCCAGGCTTCTCAAAAAGAAAAGGGAGATGACCCAAATAGATAAAATCATGAATGAAAATGGAATTATTACAACCAATCCCTCAGAGATACAAACAATTATTAGGGAATACTATGAAAAATTATATGCCAACAAATTGGACAACCTGGAAGAAATGGACAAATTCCTGAACACCCACACTCTTCCAAAACTCAATCAGGAGGAAATAGAAAGCTTGAACAGACCCATAACCAGCGAAGAAATTGAATCGGTTATCAAAAATCTCCCAACAAATAAGAGTCCAGGACCAGATGGCTTCCCAGGGGAGTTCTACCAGACGTTTAAAGCAGAGATAATACCTATCCTTCTCAAGCTATTCCAAGAAATAGAAAGGGAAGGAAAACTTCCAGACTGATTCTATGAAGCCAGTATTACTTTGATTCCTAAACCAGACAGAGACCCAGTAAAAAAAGAGAACTACAGGCCAATATCCCTGATGAATATGGATGCAAAAATTCTCAATAAGATACTAGCAAATCGAATTCAACGGCATATAAAAAGAATTATTCACCATGATCAAGTGGGATTCATTCCTGGGATGCAGGGCTGGTTCAACATTCGCAAATCAATCAACGTGATACATCACATTAACAAAAAAAAAGAGAAAAACCATATGATCCTGTCAATCGATGCAGAAAAGGCCTTTGACAAAATCCAGCGCCCTTTCTTAATAAAAACACTTGAGAAAGTCGGGATAGAAGGAACATACTTAAAGATCATAAAAGCCATTTATGAAAAGCCCACAGCTAACATCATCCTCAACGGGGAAAAACTGAGAGCTTTTTCCCTGAGATCAGGAACACGACAGGGATGCCCACTCTCACCTCTGTTGTTTAACATAGTGCTGGAAGTTCTAGCATCAGCAATCAGACAACAAAAGGAGATCAAAGGCATCCAAATTGGCAAAGATGAAGTCAAGCTTTCGCTTTTTGCAGATGACATGATATTATACATGGAAAATCCGATAGACTCCACCAAAAGTCTGCTGGAACTGATACATGAATTCAGCAAAGTTGCAGGATACAAAATCAATGTACAGAAATCAGTTGCATTCTTATACACTAACAGTGAAGCAACAGAAAGACAAATAAAGAAACTGATCCCATTCACAATTGCACCAAGAAGCATAAAATACCTAGGAATAAATCTAACCAAAGATGTAAAGGATCTGTATGCTGAAAACTATAGAAAGCTTATGAAGGTAATTGAAGAAGATTTAAAGAAATGGAAAGACATTCCCTGCTCATGGATTGGAAGAATAAATATTGTCAAAATGTCAATACTACCCAAAGCTATCTACACATTCAATGCAATCCCAATCAAGATTGCACCAGCATTCTTCTCGAAACTAGAACAAGCAATCCTAAAATTTATATGGAACCACAAAAGGCCCGGAATAGCCAAAGTAATTTTGAAGAAGAAGACCAAAGCAGGAGACATCACAATCCCAGACTTTAGCCTCTACTAAAAAGCTGTCATCATCAAGACAGCATGGTATTGGCACCAAAACAGACACATAGACCAATGGAATAGAATAGAAACCCCGGAACTAGACCCACAAACGTATGGCCAACTAATCTTTGACAAAGCAGGAAAGAACATCCAATGGAAAAAAGACAGTCTCTTTAACAAATGGTGCTGGGAGAACTGGACAGCAACATGCAGAAGGTTGAAACTAGACCACTTTCTCACACCATTCACAAAAAGAAACTCAAAATGGATAAAGGACCTGAATGTGAGACAGGAAACCATCAAAACCTTAGAGGAGAAAGCAGGAAAAGACCTCTCTGACCTCAGCCGTAGCAATCTCTTACTCGACACATCCCCAAAGGCAAGGGAATTAAAAGCAAAAGTGAATTCCTGGGACCTTATGAAGATAAAAAGCTTCTGCACAGCAAAGGAAACAACCAACAAAACTAAAAGGCAACCAATGGAATGGGAAAAGATATTTGCAAATGACATATCGGACAAAGGGCTAGTATCCAAAATCTATAAAGAGCTCACCAAACTCCACACCCGAAAAGCAAATAACCCAGTGAAGAAATGGGCAGAAAACATGAATAGACACTTCTCTAAAGAAGACATCCGGATGGCCAACAGGCACATGAAAAGATGTTCAGCGTCGCTCCTTATCAGGGAAATACAAATCAAAACCACACTCAGGTATCACCTCACGCCAGTCAGAGTGGCCAAAATGAACAAATCAGGAGACTATAGATGCTGGAGAGGATGTGGAGAAACGGGAACCCTCTTGCACTGTTGGTGGGAATGCAAATTGGTGCAGCCGCTCTGGAAACCAGTGTGGAGGTTCCTCAGAAAATTAAAAATAGACCTACCCTATGACCCAGCAATAGCACTGCTAGGAATTTATCCAAGAGACACAGGAGTACTGATGCATAGGGGCACTTGTACCCCAATGTTCATAGCAGCACTCTCAACAATAGCCAAATTATGGAAAGAGCCTAAATGTCCATCAACTGATGAATGGATAAAGAAATTGTGGTTTATAGACACAATGGAATACTACGTGGCAATGAGAAAAAATGAAATATGGCCTTTTGTAGCAACGTGGATGGAACTGGAGAGTGTGATGCTAAGTGAAATAAGCCATACAGAGAAAGACAGATACCATATGGTTTCACTCTTATGTGGATCCTGAGAAACTTGACAGGAACCCTTGGGGGAGGGGAAGGAAAAAAAAAAAAAAAAAGAGGTTAGAGTGGGAGAGAGCCAGAGCATAAGAGACTGTTGAGAACTGAGAACAAACTAAGGGTTGATGGGGGGTGGGAGGGAGGAGAGGGTGGGTGATGGGTATTGAGGAGGGCACCTTTTGGGATGAGCACTGGGTGTTGTATGGAAACCAATTTGACAATAAATTTCATATATAAATTAAAAAAAAGTGAACATTAAAAGAAATCTTGAAGTGTTTTGGAATAAGAGCCATACTTTCAGTAATCATGTAAGTTGGATTTCCCAGAGCAGTCCTAGGATTGTATGTTTTCCTAATACAATTAAATCCTCTGAATTTAATAAAAGATCTAGCTTGGATGATAAGATATCCTCCATATCTATAATACCCAAAATGTTGTGAAAGCAAAATTGAGGGAAGGATGGACTATCATTTTTTGAGAAACATAACCTTTATTTTCTATTTTTTCCTCACTGTGTCTCTGTGTACTTACTAAAGGTTGCCCTGTTGCTACATCTTAGAGCCAGGCTGATTCAGTAATTTCTTATTAACCAACTGTCTTTGGACTTTATTTTCTCCTCCCTGAAGGTCTGGGATTCATCAAAGTGAGGATTTAATCACACAAGCTCAGGCCAGACATACTGTGAGAACACGTTCCCTTTGTTACTTGGCTCTGCCAATGCACATAAATCTATCCTGACTTAAGACTGCTTTGTATCAGAGGCAAATATCCACAAAGGAGTCTCAGATCATTCTAATAGGGCCTCAGCTGAGATCAGCAGATGCATCTGCTGGTGGGTACTTGGTACCCATCGAGACCCAGGTTCCTGAAATAAAACCATCAACACCAAAATCTCTGTGCTCTTGGAAAGTTTAATATAACCCATGAAATACATTAATTTTTATCTGTGTCTTTTCATTTTTAATTACAGTAATCCAGATAAAATTTAAAAAATAAAACACTTGGAAACTTAAAAAACAAATCTTTCAATAAAATCACAAGATGAATTTCCAGGTTCCTTCGGATGTAGTGGCTGAATAGGGCATTGTAAGTCAGGGCTCTTCTGAGACTCTTATCTGTAGTCACAGGAAGCAGGTAGCATCAAGCAACTAATTTTAGGAATTGGAAGTCCTCCTATAATATGCAATAAATATCTATGTCAATGCTTTGGATTTATTTTTTGATTAAGAATTGTTCCTACTCACCGTGAATTTTATATTTGATTTTTGATAAGTAATTCATAAACATGGCAGAGAATTCATATTATATGAAATTATTTAGCAAACACTCTTCAATCTACCTCTGATCCCAGTAAAACAATTCTTTCTACTCTATAACAAATCATATTTTCTGTCCCTTAAATCTTTTTCTAAAAATATTTTATGCATACACAATCAAATACATACATACATTGTTCTATAGTCCTCTTCCGGTTTCCTCAAATACTACTATGGTTTTATTTACTTATTTACTTAATTTACATATAAATTCTTGCTATATTGGAACTTAATCTGGATAAAATTATTATTTCCATGTAGATTTTCAACTTAGTTTATTAAATAATCCTTTCTCCTTTAAAACAAATTTTTTTTAATGTTTATTTTTGAGAGAGAGGGAGAGACAGAGCATGAGCAGGGGAGGGGCAGAGAGAGATGGAGACACAGAATCCAAAGTAGGCTCCAGGCTCTGAGCTGTCAGCACAGAGCCCTACATAGAGACCGAACCCATGAACCTTGAGATCATGACCTGAGCGGAAGTTAGATGCTTAACTGACTGAGCCACCCAGGTGCCCCTCCAAATTTCCTCTTTTAATTTAGATCTCTATTTTATCATATACTATATTCTAATCTATACTTGGATCTGTTTATACATTTTCCATTCCACGTCTTTGATATATCTTTACTTTGAACAAAATTGTCATGGTTTTAATTACTTAATATTTATAATATGTGTTAATATATGCTTGAACTGATTATTTCTCAATACTCTTCCCTTATGTCTGACTTATCTTTGACATCACCTTGCATATACTTCTGGTATTTTCATTGCAATCATGTTAAATTTAAAGGTTATTTTATGTAAAGCTTTTATTTTCACAATAAAAATATTTCCCATAAGAAATCTGTTTTATGTTTCTAATAGTCTTACTTTGAGTCTCTTAGGAGAACTTTCAAATTGGATCTGTAGAGGTCTGACATACTTAGTATCTTTATTCCTAATATACTTCAACATTTTTTTCTATTGAAAATGGATGTTTATCTTTTAAACTGTTGTTTTAATAAATGACTGTACTAGATTTCTTTGCATCACATTAGTATCTACTCACATTGCAGAATTCTATTTCTTACTGGTTTTCAGTTTTATCTTTTTTGGATGTAGAATTTTAGTGTTCAGAAAACAGAGATAATTCTCCTGTTTTCCTTTCCCTGCTTTATAACTGCAGTGATAGTACCTTAAGAACATTGCTAAATAATCATAGTGACAATCGACATCTTACCTTGCTTGTAAATTTTTGGGGGATATATTTAGTGTTTCCTCATTATGCATCATGGTTATTTGTATAACCATTTTATTTATATCATCCTATTTTATTAATATTTTTGGAATACAAATTAATACCATTAATAACAGTACCAATTCCTGTTTGTGACCTATAGGAATTAACCTATTTTTCCTTTTTGAACTATATGTTTAATTGTATATTTCCTTTTGTTTTTAAACATTGTTGCATTTCTTGAAAAAAATCCCACTTGATATTGTTGTATTAATCTTTTTAATATGCTGCTGCTTTGTTTGTTAATATTTTACATAGATTTTATCATCAATCATCATGATGAAATTTGCCCACATCATTTTTTCTTGCAATATTTGTTGCTATTGCTATTGTTTTTAAATTGTTATCCTCGCTTCGCATAAAGAATTTAGAAGCTTTCTCTTTCTGTGCTTTGGAAAAATTTAAATAGCATTAACTTGTCTGGTCTTGGGAAATGTTGTAGTTCTCTTCTGAAAACTTTCTTAGCCTAGTGCTTTTCGGGGAGTAGCTCTTTGACACCTTTTTCTGTTTTGTAGTTATCTTTTCTGATTTTCTATTTCTTCACAGTAAGTTTTGGTAAATATACATATTTCTCTAGGATCATATGGCTTTTCCTATAAATTCTATCAAATATTTAAAGCTAAAAATATTAATAATATACCAACTCAGGAAATAGGGATGGTATTAGTTTTATATAGAGATATAACTTATTAATTGTGTCAATTAGGGCATCTATATCTTTCGGTTTTTAAAAAATATCCATTGCTCTGTTATAGACTGAAATTAGTGAATTAAAGTAATTTGCTAAATGATTTCTCTTTGGTGAGCATGTTTTTAACTCCAATAATCTTTGCTTTATGATTGTTGATGCCGTGTTATTTGGTAATCATTTCTGTTATGTCATCATCATAAATTTACCCTTAATTGTTGGAAATACTCTTCTATAATTTGCTTAATGTTTTTTAAGTGAATTTATCTTTATCTTATATAAAGATTATGCCCACTGTTCTTTTTTGTTTGTTTAATTTGCATTATACAAACATTTCTTTGCAAATCCTTTTAATTTCCAACTCACTTTGTTTTAGATTGTGTCTTATAAATAATGTAAAACTTTTTTTATTTGTAAGGTAATCTGAATTTTTTTATAGAGTATAAGCCATTTGCATTTATTGATATGTTATACATATATATACATACATATATATATACACCTATATATGTATACCTGTATATATAACATATATATATATATATATACACACACACACACAGGTATATATACAGGTGTGTGTGTGTATGTATGTGTGTATATATATATATACACATATATATATATATATATATATACATATATATGTCTAACAGTTATCTCAAATTGTTGTATGATCTCTTGTGTTTTGATAGTTTGTAAAAATGTTTGATGTTTTTTTTTTTTTTTTTTTTTTTTTTTTTAATTTTTTTTTTTCAACGTTTATTTATTTTTGGGACAGAGAGAGACAGAGCATGAACGGGGGAGGGGCAGAGAGAGAGGGAGACACAGAATCGGAAACAGGCTCCAGGCTCTGAGCCATCAGCCCAGAGCCCGACGCGGGGCTCGAACTCACAGACCGTGAGATCGTGACCTGGTTGAAGTCGGCCGCTTAACCGACTGCGCCACCCAGGCGCCCCAAAATGTTTGATGTTTTATCTGGCTATTTGTTTTGTGTACTAACATATTTCTCATAATACATTTTTGCCATAGTGGTTATTTTTATAATTATGTCATATTATCCACTGCATGGTCTATTTCTTCAGGATTATTTATTAATTATCTGTCACACCACATATCTGATTTGTGCCCCTCAGTGTACTTTCCATATTCTTATCTCTCTTTGGTCCAGAAGTGTGACTGTTACAGACCATATCAATAAAATTCCATAACCTCTGGCTTCTGGTTCGGCTCAGCCAATGATGAGCTCTGGTAAGAAATAGTATGGAGGAAGGAGAGAAAGTCTGTTTTGCTGACCTACCATCACTGACCCTCTTATGGTGACTGATTCTACATAACCCTCTATACTGCTTCCCTTGTTCTTTCTGGGATACTGGTAGTAATTCTGGTTCTTCCTCTATTCCTTGTTATTTCTCTAAACTCACACATTATACATTATTCCTTTGAAAACAAACCTACCTCAAATTTTCCTATTTTTAGCATGTCATCTCTTTCCTACTGGACCCTTGACTGCTGTGTCTATTATAAGCAATGATTAAAATAAACATAATTCCTTCTCTTTTCTCTCCCTCCATTTCTCCCACTGCTGGATTTTATCTAATTATCATTTTTCTTAATAGCTATCATTGTGCTATTACCTATACTTAAAACTCTATTACTTGAATAATACCCACCTCCAACTTGTAAACTCTGGTTCCATGGCATTAAAAATTAAGAACTCTACACATTTATGCTACCACTTACATTGCATCCCCCAACCCCTGCCCACCACACACACACACACACGCACACGCACACACACAGCCCCCCCCCTTCTCTCTCTCTCTCTCTCCCCAAATGTTTATGTTTTCTTTGTGGTCAGGGCATATGTCTATATACTGTTTTAATAAACTAATCACCATGTTGTATTATATTGCTATTAAGTAAATTTAATGCTTACTGCCAGCTGTTTTATTCTAGTTTTATAATTATCTTTTAGTTGACTGGAGATCCACTTCTAATATATGTCTTAAATTACTGCTTAGAAGGGTTGCCAGATAAAATAAAAGGCATCTAATTCAATTTTGAACTTCAGGTAAACAATGAGTTGTTTTTAGTATAAGTATGTCCCAAACACTGCATGAGACATTTTTATTACTCAATCTGACAACATTATGTTGTCAGATTATAGCTCCTGAGTAACACCCTTAGTGTTAACTATATAATTTGGAGTCTGTGAAAATGGTAAGCCTGTGTTTTAATGACAATTATTTAGGTTCAGTTGTTCTTGGAACACAGCATGTACTTTCAGCATGTTATTTACACTTTCTTTTGTTTCCAGTATTATTATTTTTTAATTTTGTACATACTGAGTAGATTAAAGATAGCTGTAAACTCTTTGCCACCTCCCACCAAAACTCAGTGGTGAGAATATTCTCCCACCCTTTGAATCTGGTCTGGCTCTGTGTCTGTCTTTGTCTAACAGAATGTGATAGGAGTAAAACTGTACAATTGGAAACTTCTGCTTTCACCCCTCTTGGAAGCCAGCCACCGTAAATAAGTCAGCCTACCCTCGGGTGAAGCCACAGTTAGCCATGTAGAAAGATAGAAACTAACTATATTTGGTATTTGTAATCCAGCTTAGACACTAGCTGACTGCAGTTGAAGGGACAGAGAGCAAAAGAGCTGTCCAGCACAGCTCTCCCTCACCCTCAGAATCCAAGCAAGTAAAATGGTTCTTATTTCAAGTCACCAAATTTTAGGGTAGTTTGTTACACGGCAATTAAATTATTGTATCAAATTTTAAAAAATTTGAGTACTCAGTTTTATAAGTGCATGATATCCTTTTCTCTACCCTCCAGTATTTTCTCCTTAAATCTTTTAAACATTTCTTTTTTTGATATTATTATTTTTCTTTATTTTTTTATTGTTATAATTCACGATCATTTCCGTGTTTTTGTCAGTTTCTTCTTGCATTCCATTCAAATTTACCTTAATTTCTGTAATGGTCTTGTTTCGTATTTGTCTTACACTTCCATTCCTGAACACTGTCTACTCACTGTTAAGCTCTTTTGCTGTTGGCAGTCACTTGCCTGGACTTCTGCATGCTGTGTTCTTGTGCTTTGTTTCAGAGAAACATTGGCTTGGTTGAATTTTTTTTTTTTTTAACTCATGGTAAAATTTGGCCACAATTTCCATCTTCTAGATTTTCTTTTCTTGTAGTACAATGCAGACTTTCTGCTGTTCTCTGTTTCTCTTTTTGATTAATCATTTAAATCATAAAGTTAGTATTCTCTCCCCTGCCCATCCCCCACTCTAGTCGAAAGGTTTTCCTAAATGCTTATTACAAAGAAGAGTGACTTGCTGGAATCTTCTTTGTTTCCAAGGGTTTTGTATGTGAGATCATGGAGTCTTTACATTTTGCCATTTAATGTGATAGGTATATGGTTCTGGGATTTTTCTCAATGCAGTGGCTTCCTTTTCCCTTAAAGCCACTGAGGCAGACTACTTAGAAAACATGGCTAGTCTGTCTGACTTTTAGTTAGCCCTATTTCCTGTGCTTCTTAGACTCTAAACCCATTTGGGAAAATTTCAGATCACAACATATGTACCCTATTTCTACTTTTACAAAAAAAGATTTTAGGGTTTATCCCTTAGGATGTGCCTTTTACCTGTGAAGACTGTAGGTTGCTAGTTTGTCTGACGTTAGCAGCCTCAGTGTTTGCTCTCTCATCCTCTCAAAAACATGCCAGCCTGTTTTCACTGCATATTTCCATTTCCTCTTTTATGAGGTTGTGAGGTTTTTACCTGTGTCTTTGTTACATAACTAATGGAGTAATCTTAAAAATTCTCCCTGCCTTTAGATAATTTCAAAAAGAGAAGTAGAAGTTGTTTAATTATTATCATTATCTTCAAATGGGAGTCTCCATAGATACTTTTAAGGTTGTCATGTTTTTATATTTGTTTTTGTTTAGTGACATACCAAAGATATAAAAAGTGGACATTAAGTATAAAGCAGATGAATAATTTAAAATTATAATAAAATTGACACTATCACATATGACATGAGAAAGATAAGAAAGTGACTAGTACATAATTTTTAATGTGTTTTCTCCATGAATAGATCACTTTCCATCTTCTTCACTGCTTTTTTTAAATAGATTTACCATATATGTTATGTTCTAAGACAACATCTTGATATTTTGCCTGTTTTTCTTTCTACTTTGTATAAGTGATTATATAGAACATACTCTCTTGTAACTTATATTTTTAATGCCTTGTTATACCATTTGAGCCATAATGACATGTGCATCTGTAGACCATTCTTTTTTATTGCTGCATTGTATTTCTTTGTTTGAATGCACAATAACGTACTATTCTGTTCTTGATAGGCATTGGATTGTGTCCAATTTTAACTATCCTGAATAGTGCAGATATGAATGTGTCTACTGTAGCATAAACTATATTTGTCCAAGGAATTTACATAGGTTTGAAATTATTAAATAAAATAGGCTTATCTTCATATTTGTAAGGTAATTCCAAATAATTTTCTAAAGAGGTTATATAAAATTATATTACAGAATTAATTAGCAGAATTCCTTGTGTTACACAACTTGGCCAGTCTATATTCATACCCAAATTTATTTATTTATTGCCAATACTCAGTATTTAGAGTTCAGGGACAAGAGGAATAAAAAAACAGACAATGAAGTATGGGAAAACCAGAGTATTGAGCTCCCCCCACTTTTTTCTTTTACATTTATTCATTTATTTCAAGACAGAGGGAGCAGGTGCAAGTGGGGGAGGGGCAGAGATACAAAGAGAAACCCAAGCAGGCTCTGAACTGAAAATGTGGAGCCTGATGACGGGCTCGAAGTTATTAACCATGAGATCAACACCTGAACCAAAGTCAGCCACTTAACCAACTGAGCCACCCAGGCACCCCCAAATACTGAGTCCTTAAAGCCAAGTAAAGACATTATTTCAAGGGGGAGGATTGATTAAATATGTCAAATGGTTTTGATAGAATAAATAGGTTGAAGCCTAAAAGTTGACCACTGATATGGTAAGATGGAGTCATTGTGAATGTGATGAGAATTATTCCAGTGGAGTAGTAGCAAAGAAAGGCTAAATGGAGTATGAATTAAGTGAAGAGTGTAGGTATATATGGCCTACCTTTTAAAATAAGTTGGAAGAGAAAATTGAGGCCTCAGTTGGAAAGTAATCTGACATAAAGTGACTTATTTTTATATATGTGCATACATGTAACCATTTATTGGGCGTTTCCCGTGGTCTGGATGCAACTCCATTTCCCTTACCTTTTATATAAGTAGAAACAGATTCAACAAAAAAGTGTATAAAACTTCCCAAGTTCTTATAGCTGGTAAAACCAGAATTAGAACATAAATGTGGCATCCAAAGTCACAATTTAGAAATAAATAAAAATCTTTGTTGATTCTGAAGATTCTGAAGCAAGTATAGAACTTTTTGAAATGCCTCTGTAAGGTGGCAGTTCTTTAAATATTTGTGTTATTCTTAGTGCTTTTTTTTACACCTTATTTTATTTTTATTTTATTTTAATTTAATTTAATTTAATTTTATTTTTATTTTTTATTTTTATTTTTATTTTATTTTATTTTCATCATGGTAAGTGTACTCTTTAATCCCCATTACCTTATTTCACCCATCCCTCCACCCACCTCTCCTCTGGTAACCATCAATCTGTTCTCTGTAATTGAATATGTTTCTTGGTTTGTCTTTTTCTTTTTTTTTTCCTTTGCTTATTTCTTTTGTTTTGCAAATTCTACATGTAAGTGAAATCATATGGTATTTGTCTTTCTCTGACTGACTTATTTCATTATATTCTCTACCTCTATCCACGTTGTAGCCAAGGGCAAGATATCATTCTTTTTATGGCTTAATAACTTTCCATTGTAGATGTATACCACATGTTCTTTACCATTCATCTATTGGTGGATAGTTGGGGTGTTTATATAATTTAGCTATTATCAATAATGCTGCAATAAACATAGGGGTACATGTATCCCTTTAAATTAGTGTTTTCATATTTGGGGGGTAAATAGTAATGTGATTATTGGATCATAGGCTAGTTCTATTTTTTATTTTTTGAGGAACGTCCACACTGTTACCAGTTTGAATTCCCACCAACAATGCCCAAGGGTTCCTTTTTCTCCACATCCTTACCAACACTTGTTGTTTCTTGTGTTTTTGACTGTAGCCATTCTGATAGGTGTGAGGTGGTATCTCATTGTAGTTTTGATTTGCCTTTGCCTGATGATGAGTGATGTTAGGAATCTTTCCTTGTGTCCTTTGGCCACATCTGTATGTCTTCTTTGGGGAAATACATGTTCATGTTTTCTGCATTTGATTATATTATTCATTTTGGGGGTATTGAATTTGTATTTCTTTTTTTTAGTCTTTATTGAATTCTAGTTGGTTAACATAAGGTGTAATATTAATTTCAGGTGTAAGATATAGAGATACAGCAGTTCCTTATATCACCTGCTGCTCATCACAGGTGCACTCCTTAATCCCCATCACCTATTTAACCCATCCCCAAACTACCCCCCACTCTGTTAACCATAAGTTGGTCCTCTACAGTTAAAAGTTTCTTGGTTTGCTTCTCTCTTTTTTCCCCTTTGCTCATTTGTTTTGTTGCTTAAATTCCACATATGAGTGAGTGAAATTATATGGTACTTGTCTTTCTCTGATTGACTTATTCACTTAGCATAATACTGTGTAGCTCCATCCATGTCCTTGCAAATGGCAAGATTTAATTCTTCAATATGACTGAATAATGTATTATATATTAAAATATTTATATTGTATTGAATATATATACATTGTATGTGATATATATATTTTATATATATTTATATTTATACATATATTTATATTATATGAATATACATACATATACACACACACATACATACATACATACATACCATATCTTCTTTATCTGTCATCTGTCAGTGGATACTTGGGCTGTTTCCATAATTTGGCTACTGCAGATAATGGTGCTAAAATATTGGGGTGCATGTATCCCTTCAAATTAGTATTTTTGTATTCTTTGGGTAAATACACAGTAGTGGTTATTGCTGGATCATAGTGGTAGTTTTATTTTAATCCTTATGAGGAAACTTCATGCTGTTTTTGAGTGGCTGTACCAGTTTGCATTTCCACCAACAGTGCAACACTTGTTTTTTCCACCTTGCCAACACTTGATTGTTTCTTGTGTTGTTGAAGTTTACCCATTATGACAGGTGTGAGAGGTTTTCTCATTGTAGTTTTGATTTGCATTTCCTTCTTGATGAGTGATGTAGAGCATCTTTTCAAGTGTCTATTGGCCAACTGGTTGTCTTCTTTGGAAGAATGTTTATCCATGTCTTCTGCCCCTTTTTAGTTGTATTGGTTTTTTTTGTTTGTTTGTTTTGTTATTGAGTTAGTTGTATAAGTTCTTTTCATATTTTGAATATTAACACTTTATTGGGTATGCCATTTGCAAATATCTTCTCCCATTCTATAGGTTGCATTTTAGTTTTTTGTTGTTGTTGTTTCCTTCCTTGTGCAAAAGCTTTTTATTTTGATGTGGTCCCAATAGTTTATTTTTACTGTTGTTTCCCTTGCCTCAGGAGACATATCTAGAAAGAAGTTGCAATGGCCAATCACAGGACTTGCTGACAGTGTTTTCTTCTAGAAATTTTATGATTTCAGGTCTCACATGTCTTTAATCTGTTTTGAATGTGGTATGAGCTAGTGGTCCACTTTCATTCTTTTGCATGTTGCTGTCGAGTTTCCCAGCACCATTTGTTGAAGAGATGGTCTTTTTTCCAGTGGATAATCTTTACTGTTTTGTTGAAGGTTAATTAACCATATAATTATGGGTTTTCTATTCTGTTCCATTGATCTATGTGTGTATTTTTGTACCAGTACCACATTGTTTTGATTACTTTAGCTTTGTAATATAACTTGAAGTCTGGAATTGTAATGCATCTAGCTTTGCATTTCCTTTTGAAGATTACTTTGACTAGTTGGGCGTTTTGTGATTCTATACAAATTTTAGGATCATTTGTTCTAGCTCTGTGAAAATGCTGTTGGCATTTTTATGGTGATTGCATTAAATGTGTACATTGCTTTGGGAAGTATACACATTTTAACAATATTTGCTCTTCCAACCATGAGTATGGGATATCTTTCCACTTATTTGTGTTTTTTAATTTTTTCATGAGTGTTTTATAGTTTTCCGAGTACAGGTCTTTACCTTTTTGGTTACGTTTACTCCTAGGTATCTTATTATTTTGGGTGCAATTGTTATTGGGATTGATTCCTTAATTTCTATTTCTGCTGCTTAATTATTTGTGTATTTAAGTGCAACATATTTCTGTGTATTGATTTTGTAGCCTGTGACTTTACTGAAATCGTTTATCAGTTCTAGCAATTTTTTTTGGTGGAGTCTTCTGTGTTTTCTATGTATAGTGTCATGTTACCTGCAAATAGTGAAATTTTACTTCTTTGCTGATTTGGATATTCTTTATATCTTTTTGTTGTCTTACCTCTGTGGCTAGGACTTCCAATACTATGTTCAAAAATTGGTGAGAGTGCACATCCTTGTCTTGTTCCTGACTGGAGAGGAAAAGGTTTCAGTTTTTACCCATTTATGATACTATCAGCTGTGGGTTTTTCGTATCTGGTGTTTATTATGTTGAGGTATGTTCCCTTTGAATGTTTTCATTCAAAACCCTCAAAAAATGAGGGTTTTTATCATGGATGGATGTTGTACTTTGTCAAATGCTTTTTTGTTTTTGTTTTTGTTTTGCATCTATTGAAATGATCTTACGATTCGTACCCTTTCTTTTATTAATGTGATATATCTCACTTATTTACAAATATTGAACCACCATTGCAATCCAGGAATAAATTCTACTTGATCATGCTGAATTATTTTTTTAATGTATTGTTGGATTAGATTTGCTAGTATTTTGTTGAGAATTTTTGCATCTGTGTTCATCAGAGACATATTGGGTGAGTTCTCTTTTTTGGTGGTGTCTTTATCTGGTTTTGGTATCAGGGTAATGTTGGTCTCATAGAATGAATTTGGAAATTTTCCTTCTCTTTCTGTTTTTTTGGAATAATTTCAGAAGACCAGGTTAGAAGTTAGAAGTTAGAAGACTAACTTTTCTTTAAGTGTTTGGGAGAATGCACCTGTTGAAGCCATCTGGTCCTAGAATTTTGTTTGTTGGGAGTATTTTGATTACTCATTCAATCTCATTGCTGGTTACTGGTCTGTTAAAATTTTCTATTTCTCCCCATTTCTGTTTTGGTAATTTATCCATTTCTCAGAAATTATCCATTTCTTGTAAGTTGTCCAATTTGTTAGCATATAGCATATTCTCATTGGTATAGTAAATCCAACAATCTCTACCAGTTCTACCTCAGCCTTCTAAAAGTTTCATGGAATGGAACCAACAGTGGGTGTGCAATTGCAAAACCTCTTCTGTTTCAGCATTACACCAGTGAACAAGTAAGAGAGAATGAGAGAGTATTTGGCTTGAAGTACATTTAGAAAGTCTCTAAAGGTCAGTGACTCTTAACCATTGCACTTAGTTTGAAATAGCAGTGCATTGGGTTATAATTGGAGGCTTTATTTTTTTGAAACTTACTCATTTGAGAAATTTTATAAACATGGTGCAGAAGGATTTACATAAAAACACCTCCATGGTATTGATTGTTGTTTGTTCCCCTGGACCAAGGACACTGAGCTCTCCTAATATCTGTTGTTATGTGACTTGGTCAGGCCATTTAATATCTGGATGCCTTACTTTCCTTGTGTACAAATAAGTGATAGTATTTTCTTCAGCAAGAAAACAGAGTTGCTACAAAAATTCAAGATTATAATGATATACATAAAAGCTCTTTAAGTAACATAAATTACTCTATAAATGGGGATGATAATTTGCTGTGCTTGAATTTGGGCATTATAAATAAACTATTGATGAATGAGTAAAATCATGAGAAATACATCCCAAGTATTTTTTTAAAGATAAAATTATATACAGTAAAATGTGTAGATCTTAAGTGTACAGTTCAATGAATGTTGACAAATGTACACACTCCTTTAACACCCAACCAAGATGCAGGGCCCTTCTGCCATGTTAAAAAATCCCTAAGTTCTAGGAAATCCACTCCCAGCTATATATCCAAGTAAAATGAAAGTATCTGTCCACAAAAATAGCTGTGCAAGAATTTTACATAAGTGTTATTCATAATAGCCAAGAACTATAAACAGTAAAATATCCAGTAACAGGAAAATGTACAAGCAAATCATGGCCTATCCATGTGATAAAGTACCATTTTATAATAAAAAGGACTAGACATCAATACATGCAACAACATGAATGAAGCCTTTAAACGTTGAAAGAAACCAAATACAAAGAAATGATTCTATATGCTTAAGTCTTGAGATTCTAAAAGTAAAATAATCATGATGCTTAACCCTCTACAGCAAAGAGATTAGTACATAGAAATAAATGTTCTGAATATCAGAAAGAAAGGGAGGAAGTAACTGAACATACCTAATTCTGCTTATTTTCTCCTCAAAATGTAAGTATCTTCTCCCTTGTTTTAATGTATTGAACTTTATGACTCTGGCTATATTTTTCTGATGAAAATTATTAACATGTTAGAAATTATAAGAAGAAAAATTGTGTTAAATATTAAATGTATCTTGAAAGCAAAACACAATTCCTAAACAAAATGAATAATTCAACTCAAATTCTCCCATCTCTTTGAAGTGTAAACAATATGTAATAAAAAAAATCTATTATTAAGTGGCTGCCACATGAATTTTGAATACAAATAATTTTATAGTTGTTTTTACTATATAATATTCACCATAAATATATCAACAAAGGTCTCTTGGGAAAGACTTCTATGTGTGTGTGTGTGTGTGTGTGTGTGTGTGTGTGTGTGTGTGTGTGTATACGTACATGTATACACACACATATTCTTTTCATTGTGACATGGTACAGATTTTGTCCAAATTTACTTGACACAATGTCTAGGATTTCTTGTTTTTAATGAACTGTGATGTGGCAGTGTATGTGGACAAAATTAACACTGTTTACTATTTACTTGATAGATTAATGACTCCTGTGTAACATCTATGCCCCATTTTATGCTGAAAATTCATGAAGAAGCTCTGACAAAGATGCTAAATCTGATAGGACATTATTAAAAATATTATGAGGGAAGTGAAAAATGTACAGTCTTTACATTAAAAAAATGTTATAATTGCATTTGTGCAACTTTTTGAATGGTTTAAGAAATTGATGATGTTGTACACCTGATATGCAAATGTGTTGCTCCTTGGTCATAATTTTTTTAAGTGACTGAGCTCTGTCTTGTTCAGAATTCTCCTCTTGGAGAAATTTACATACATTTTACTGCTGCTTCTGAAGTCATAACCTGCTTCTGTCTGTGTTCATTATGCTTTTTTATTTTTTTTTCAATATATGAAGTTTATTGTCAAATTGGTTTCCATACAACCCCCAGTGCTCATCCCAAAAGGTGCCCTCCTCAATACCCATCACCCACCCTCCCCTCCCTCCCACCCCCCATCAACCCTCAGTTTGTTCTCAGTTTTTAAGAGTCTCTTATGCTTTGGCTCTCTTCCACTCTAACCTCTTTTTTTTTCCTTCCCCTCCCCCATGGGTTTCTGTTAAGTTTATCAGGATCCACATGCTTTTTAAATTTTAATTCTTATTATATTTTGTTTTTCCTATTAGATTTAACAGAACTGAAAATAAATTCTGTTGGTGGTAACTGACATTACCACTCTTCTTTTTCTCTGTGGAGACTTCAAAAATAGGAGATATGTTACATTGATATAAAAGGATCGTTTTATTATAGCACTTAAATACTATCAGAAGGTTTTTATAAAAAGGACACAGACCTTTAATTACCTATAACTATACAGAATTGATTCTCTGATGAACTTTTTATACATGAAGATGTCCTAAAGAATTCTTATATGGAATGTGTCCTTACAGTACCTTCAATTATTTTAGACATGTTTTATCTGGCTGAGCTTTCTTTTACAAAGAGTTTCCACTGATTGTAAAGCTATACCTTCAAATAAAACAAAGTAGCATGTTTCTGCCCAGTTTGTCTTCATTGCCTTCTTTAAAGGTCCAGTATTTTGTGGTCAATAGCACGTGAAGAAAAGATCCTCAGTAACCTCTTCCATTATTTTCAAATCCCTTTCACTGATATTTTTGTGATCACATAGTGGTTCTTTATATCATGGATTATTTTAATCTTGCTATTGATATTTGTGTGTCTGTTTTCTTTCATTCAAAAAACTTTGTGATATCATCCCATGGTACGTTATCATCACATTGAATGCCTATAACAGCATTCGTTTTTCAGAGATACTAATTTATGAATTAAACATTTGCTGACACAGTGTTTTATGTTTTGTATTTACTTATCTTCATGTTTTTATAGGTTTTGCATTACTGTCATAGTAGTTTTTGTAAAAGGTTGAATTTGTATATCATATTTATTTTATTCTCTGTAATCAAGTCCTTCCAATATTTTGCATTATCATAAGACAGTACATTTAAGCAATTATTATGTTAATACACCAGGAGTAAACATGCTGTTTGCTTCCAGCAAACAGTCTGGGGCTTCAGCCATCCAGAAACTGGGGTATCAAGGATCAGTATCTGAGCATTATTCTTCATGCTGACAACATAGCAGTGAATAACAGGCAAAGTTCCTATCTTTGTTTTGTTTACATTATATGGGTGGATAATTTACTGTGAATAATACATAATATGTCTATAGAATAGCTATAGGAAAAAGAGATAAAAAATGATGGTATAATAAGCAAGTGCTATTTTAAGTAGTATTATCTAAAAGATTCTCTGTGAAGATGGCTTTTAAAAAGACCAAGAAGTAAACTAAGTGAGGGAATGGGCTTTGAGGAAATGTGAGTGAAGGACATTCCAGTCAGAGGGAACAGTAAGTACAAAAGTTAGACTGTCAAAAGAGACATTTGAGAAATGGAGAGAAGGCCAAGGTGGCTGAAGTGGAATGGATGAGGTAAGAGTGGGAAAAGGTGGGGTTAGAGATGGAGGCAGTGACAAGATCATGTGGCACTTGTTAATCCATTATGAGATATTAGGGTTTTTATTTTAAGTGAAGTAGGATATGATTCAGCCAAGGAATCACATGCTTTGACTTGTATTTTAAAAGAATAATTTTGGCTTGTATAGGAAGCAAAGAGGTCAAAGAGACAAAAGACAAATCTAGGAGACAAGTTAGGAAGTTATAACACTAGTTCAAACAAGAAATCATAGTGACTTGGTCTAGGGAGTCTAAGGTTTCAGTGGTAGAGGTAAGAACGTATGATTAGATTTTGGATTTATTTTGAAGATTGAACAAATGAGAGTTGAGGATGTATAGGTTATATAAGTTTATATATAAGAAAACAAATGTTTATAAAAGTTAAATAACCAGAAGTAAAGGAATGAAAAGTACAGCATTAAAACTGTTGGTAATATTCTCGTTCTTTATTTGGGTAGAGGTCTTAGAGATGCTCATTAAAAATATCCTTTAAGGGGCACCTGGGTGGCTTGGTCGGTTAAGCGTCCGACTTCGGCTCAGGTCATGATCTCACGGCCTGTGAGTTCGAGCCCCGCGTCGGGCTCTGTGCTGACCGCTCAGAGCCTGCAGCCTGTTTCAGATTCTGTGTCTCCCACTCTCTCTGCCCCTCCCCTGTTCATGCTCTGTCTCTCTCTGTCTCAAAAATAAATAAACGTTAAAAAAAAATCCTTTAAAATCTATATTAATATTAAGTGTCTTTTTATATTTCTTAAAACTTTTGTTAACATTATATGTCTTCTTTATAAAATAACATATAGAACTTAATATTTAAAAAGTTGAGTATCCTTTCCAAGATTTCCAAGCTAGTACATAGCCCTAGCAAGATGAAGACAAGTAGAAAATGGATTTATAGCAGTGCTATCAACAATAACCAAGTTATGGGAAGAGCCCAAATATCCATCTACTGATGAGTGGATAAAGAAGATGTGGTATATATATAGAATGGAATATTACTCAGCAATCTGAAATAATGAAATCTTGCCATTTGCAACACTGTGGATGGAACTAGAGTGTATCATGCTAAGTGAAATAAGTCAGTCAGAGAAAGACAAATATCCTATGATTTCACTCATATGTGGAATTTAAGAAAACATATGAACATAGGGGAAGGGAAGGAAAAATAAGATAAAAACAGAGGGAGGCAAACTACAGGAGACTTAAATACAGAGAACAAACTGAGGGTTGCTGGAGAGGGGATGGGTGGGGCATAAGAGGGCACTTGTTGGGATGAGCACTGGGTGTTATATGAAAGTGATGAATCGCTGGGTTCTACTCCTAAAACCAATATTACACCAATTACCAATATTGAATTTAAATAAAAAAAGAAAAGTGGACACTGGATATGGAGGACAAATGTAAATTAGGTTGTGCGTCTCTCACCCCTGTTCTCTTTAGTATCTACTCACCCTTGATTTAATCTGGTAGAAGTTTACATGTCCAATGTGGGGGGATGCAAAGTCACATTAATTATCACATCACCATGGAATGATGTCAATTTAGTCATACTTTCATCTAAAACTGAAAATGTTAGCTGCTATATAATGGGGAAAAATGAAGGCACATGAAGTAATGAATTAATATAAATCACACATGCTGCTATATAAACCATTGCTACCATTTCTGTAGCTGGTTATGGGTTACTCCTCCTCAGCAGTCATACCTATACTCTTACAATACTCATTCCGCATTGTCCATACCATCTGCCGGCATATCCACTTAATGGTGATTCTTACCTATACCTTTTGGGTGACATAGCACCTCATTCCTTTAGGATCTAACTCCGTAGTCATTATTCGGTTGCTGCAGTTTCCCATTTATTATAACTTTTGGGCAAAGTAATATTACGAATTTCCTGGGATCCAAATAGTATTCTTTGTGTCTATTCCATAGCACCAATACAGTTTGCCCTGATAATCATGATAAATCACCCTAACCAGTAAAATGACCTCCTTTTCTGAATGTTGGTCTAGTATTATATGGAATCTAAGATGGCCAGTAATAGTAGCAGAATCCAAATCACTTGAATTATGATGGTGTTTGGTAATAAGAATACTCTTTCCCTTGGCTTTAGGATCTGTAAATCCGTGGTCTCAACATCAGAGTGACAGGAATCAGATTCTTCAACTAGTTTAGTTGGAGTGATAGGGAGAAAAGTCAGTCCTACCTTTTTTTTTTTTTTTTTTGAAACTTAGGCTTATATGGAGAAAGAACCATATTTTGACTCCTGTCTTAAAAGGTATGCTGTATCCTATAAAATAGCACACTAAACCCATAGGGTTGTCTATATGTTGTTGCCATAGGTTAACTTTTAGCAGTGCATTTCCTTCTTCTCACTAAAGGGGCAATGGGATGTAATTTGAGAACAGTGAATTCTGTAAACATGAACACATTGTATCTTACTTTTTTCTTTTAATAATTTTTCTAAAATGTTTATTTATTTTTGCAAGATACAGACAGAGTGCAAGCAGGGGAGGGGGCAGAGAGAGAGGGAGACACAGAATCCGAACCAGGCTCCAGGCTCTGAGCTGTCAGCACAGAGCCTGACACGGGGCTCGAACTCACCAACCGCAAGATCCTGACCTAAGCTGAAGCCAGTCTCTTAACCCACTGAGCCACTCAGACACCCTCATCTTCCTTTTTCTTAATATTCATTCTTCAGCTAATAGAGCATTAGCTATAAAGTCAAGGCATACCCAGTTTCACTTAATTTTTTTATATGAAACTTCTGGCATTAAATGTGCCACTTGCCCAAAAATGTGTTTTTAACCAGTTTAATTAATAGTATGCATGGCCTGTGTAATCAGAAATAAAATCCAACAATATCAAATTTGTCCTAAATCTATTGCTTTATAACTTAAGTAACTTGGCCCAAGTACATTAAAAGGAAAGCCACAAAAGCAGAGAACTTTAGGTCAATTGCTTTAAAAGTCCTTAGTTATTAAGTATCTAAGGGAGTTCATTCATTTTTTTTTTAATTTCTCTCTCCCTCTCTCCTTCCTTTCCATCCTCCCTCCCTCCCTGCCTTCTTTCTTCTTTCTTTCCTTGTTTCCTTCCTCCCTCCCTTCCTCCTCCTCCTCCTTCTCCTCCTCCTCCTTCTCCTCCTCCCCTTCCTCCTCCTCCCCTTCCTCCTCCTCCCCCTCCTCCTCCTCCTTCTCCTCCTCCCCCTCCTCCTCCCCCTCCTTCTCCCCCTTCTCCCCCTCCCCCTCCTTCTCCCCCTCCCCCTCCTCCTCCTCCTCCCCTCCCCCTCCCCTCCTCCTCCTCCCCCTCCCCCCCACCCCTCCCCCTTCCCCCCCTCCCCCTCCCCCTCCCTCTCCCCTTCCCCTTCCTCCCCCTCCTCCTCCTCCTCCCCCTCCCCCTCCCCTTCCTCCCCCTCCTCCTCCCCTCCCCCTCCTCCCCTCCCCCTCCTACCCCTCCCCCTCCTCCCCCTCCTCCTCCTCCTCCTCCTCCCCTTCCTCCCCTCCCCCTCCTCCTCCTCCCCCTCCCCCTCCTCCCCTCCCCCTACTCCCCTCCCCTTCCTCCCCCTCCCCTTCCGCCCCCTCCTCCCCCTCCTCCTCCTCCTCCTCCTTCTCCTCCTCCTCCCCTCCCCCTACTCCCCTCCCCCTCCTCCCCTCGCCCTCCCCCTCCTCCCCCTCCTCCCCCTCCCCTTCCTCCCCTCCTCCCCCTCCTCCTCCTCCTCCTTCTCCTCCTCCTCCCCTCCCCCTCCTCCCCTCCCCCTCCTCCTCCTCCCCCTCCCCCTCCCCCCTCCTCCCACTCCCCTTCCTCCCCCTCCTCTCCTCCTCCTCCTCCTCCTCCCCCTCCTCCTCCTCCCCCTCCTCCTCCTCCCCCTCCTCCCCCTCCCCTTCCTCCCCCTCCTCCCCCTCCCCCTCCTCCTCCTCCTCCTCCCCCTCCCCCTCCCCCTCCTCCCCCCCTCCTCCTCCTCCTCCTCCTCCCCTCCCCTTCCTCCCCTCCTCCCCTCCCCTTCCTCCCCTCCTCCCCCTCCTCCTCCTCCTCCTTCTCCTCCTCCTCCCCTCCCCCTCCTCCCCTCCCCCTCCTCCTCCTCCCCCTCCCCCTCCCCCCTCCTCCCCCTCCCCTTCCTCCCCCTCCCCTCCTCCTCCTCCTCCTCCCCCTCCCCCTCCCCCTCCTCCCCCCCTCCTCCTCCTCCTCCTCCTCCTCCCCTCCCCTTCCTCCCCTCCTCCCCCTCCCCCTCCTCCTCCTCCTCCTCCCCCTCCCCCTCCCCCTCCTCCCCCCCTCCTCCTCCTCCTCCTCCTCCCCTCCCCTTCCTCCCCTCCTCCCCCTCCTCCTCCTCCTCCTTCTCCTCCTCCTCCCCTCCCCCTCCTCCCCTCCCCCTACTCCCCTCCCCTTCCTCCCCCTCCCCTTCCGCCCCCTCCTCCCCCTCCTCCTCCTCCTCCTCCTCTTCCCCCTCCTCCCCCTCCCCCTCCTCCCCCCCTCCTCCTCCTCCTCCTCCCCTCCCCCTCCCCCTCCTCCTCCCCCTCCCCCTCCTCCCCCTCCCCCTCCTCCCCCTCCCCCTCCCCTTCCTCCCCCTCCTCCCCTCCTCCTCCTCCCCCTCCTCCTCCCCCTCCCCCTCCTCCTCCCCCTCCCCCTCCTCCCCCTCCTCCTCCCCCTCCTCCTCCCCCTCCCCCTCCTCCCCCTCCTCCTCCTCCCCCTCCTCCTCCCCCTCCCCCTCCTCCCCTCCCTCTCCTCCTCCTCCCCCTCCCCCTCCTCCCCCTCCTCCCCCTCCCCTTCCTCCCCCTCCTCCCCCTCCTCCTCCTCCTCCTTCTCCTCCTCCTCCCCCTCCCCCTCCTCCTCCCCCTCCCCCTCCTCCTCCTCCCTTTCCCCCTCCTCCCCCTCCCCTTCCTCCCCTCCCCCTCCTCCTCCTCCCCCTCCCCCTCCTCCCCCTCCCCTTCCTCCCCCTCCTCCTCCTCCTCCTCCTCCTTCTCCTCCTCTTCTCCCCCCCACTCTCCTTCTTCTTCTAGGAAAGATTGAGGAGGAAAATTAGATCATTCATCTAATTCAGCACAGGAATTGAATCTGAATGTTCTAGACCACATCAATTACCTTGTGCTCAGTTTAAAGGCATTTTAGAAATTGAGTTCTTCCATCTTCCTTTATTTTCTCTTAGAGTACAAAGAGGTCTTAGTGTTTTTAATGTAGGTTTTGACTTCAACAACAATGAGAGTCCTTGCTTTTAATAGTGGGATGACCTGAATGACAGTCCTTACAGTTTTCTATAAATGTCCCTTAGTTGATAACAGTCATTCAAAAGTGAGAATATTTTCTTAAGTGATTTGCAGGACTTCACTGTAGGCATCAAACATGAAAAATGCCAGTGAAAAATTTAGGAAACCAACCCATAGAAAGGTAGCATGCTATATGAATTGAAGTTGTTCTGTCACAAGTATTTAACAGTAGGCTGAGGTGAAGAACCATGGGTGTTACTGAGATCTTGTGTTTTACAGGTGTCACAGGAAAAAAATAGTAACAGAAAATATTTACAAATCTTCCCTTCAAGGGTTGCAGATAAAATACAGGACAGCAGTTAAATTTTAATTCCAGGTAAAGAACAAATATATTTTTAGTATTAGTATATCCAAAATGTTTCTTTGGGATATTTTTATACTAAAATTTTTTAAATTTGAAATTCATATTTAACTGTTTCTTTATTTGTAAAACCTGGCAACTCTATGTCCCTTCTTCCAGGTTCTCCTAGGAAAACCATTGGGATTTTATTGTTCTGACCAGGGTATTGGATAAGAAGAGACTAAATAATTAGTAAAAGAAGATACATTTATTTTGAGTAGAAAAATAGGAGTATCCTTTCTGAAGAAGAAAGTAGATCTGATAAGTGAGGATTGGAATAAGAATAAGAGGAGTGGGGTAGAGATAGAATGTAATGATGGGTTGAAGCTTTGGCAGAGATAGAGAGGAGTTTGGGGAGTAGTGCCAAATTATGAGGAGGTTTAGAAGAGAATTGTGTAAAGAAAATTTTTAGAAAGTTTTCCTCTTTGTTATACAGCTTAATTTCTCTTTTGGTGTCTCATCCATAGGCTTCAGGAAATATATTACTAGTTTTTTATGTGAATGTATCTATGTATGTATTTTTTGGTGTACAGGTAACATGTGTTTGTTTTTTGTTTTTTGTTTTTTTTTTTAAGTTTTGACATCTAGCTGGAATTGGGCAACTAATGGCTCAGTTTAATTTAGGTAGCACCAAAGTACAATGCACATTGATCATTCTCAGAGCATGGGGACTATCTTGTCAAAGACCAAAAATGCTTCCATTTTGCTTTTAATAAAGTTGGAAAACAACAATTTAATATTGACTGAACGGTTTGGAGTGGTTTGTGAAGGAAAAATCTCTTTCTAAATAGGAGCTACCAAACAGACAAGTGTCAATTTCTAAATTTAGGAAGTCATTTCAGTGAAAGATTCTTGTTAGGGTGTGTTAGGTCTAGTCTTACAGACATACTTGTCAGTTCAATAGTTCTGCTTCAGGGATTCCCATTAATAAGTTCTTGAGTTACAGCCCCATGTCTGACTGCCCCTAATTAAAACTGCAAAATGAGCTATATCTAACAATGTCATTTAGCTCCCCATTAGCATTTATATCATTGCAGTGGAGTTTTGAATTCCTGTCTTTGTGAGGACTCTTGAAATTGGAAAACAGATTGTAAACTAAGATAGGACCAAAAGTAGGGCCATTTTTCAGGCTAGCAATATAAGTTAACATGTCTTTGTAAATTAAACAAAGTAAGATTAGTGAAGACTAAGAATATATTACTTTAATAATAAGAGGCCAGTTTTAAAAGACAGAGGGAAAAATATCAGGAATAATGTAATAAACATTCATATGCCCACACATCCACAGTTTTTAAACAAGGATTAACATTGCTGCTTTAGATAGCTTCTGATAAAAGATTTAAAGTAGGTGATTGTGTAATGAATGGTAAACTAACTCTGACCCCCCCCCCCCCCCCCCCGCCAGGGGCCATCAGGATTTTGGAGCATATCCTTCCAACCTCCATTTTACCTCTTTATATAACTGGTAAATTGTACAAACATGAATATATGGGATTTAATCATGAAGCAACTTCTGTAACTCCCCTGTTCTTTGTGCTGATGCTCTGGGTGTTTAGTCTTCCCAAGAAACAGGCAAATATTCTTGGTAGTTGATGACATTTCTGGCTGCCCTTGGCTAATAAAGAATTATATGATTATTAGAGACACCAAATACTGTCTCGATTTGGTAATATAATTTTCAAGTTCTATGAGATCATTAGTCTTGTGTAATAGTTAAATCTCTAAACTTCATTTAATGTTGAAACTCTTCCCCACCTTGACTTGAGCCAGGTGCATGAATAAAAATGTGAGGTTAAGATGGAACAGATATAGCCTGTTTCTTTTCTCTCTGCCTTGAATGTCTATAGGGCTTCTCTTGGTTTATAAGGTCTTCAGAGTTAAAGGAGGTTGGGTGGGAAGGAGATATAAGGGGATGAAGAAAAATATGATTTAGCAGATAAAGGTCTGTATCAGTCATCATGACAGGAAATAGATGATACATCCAAAAGGAATGATTACCAAGAGTTTAATCAAGAACGTGTTTTCAAAGAAAAGGTAAAACCCCCCATAGCTAATAAGAGTGAAAAGATACCACAATACCTGAGGTCAGTCATCAACAGTTTTGGCCTTAGGTGGAGAAATACAAACACTGCCAGCTTACAGCTGGGCTGGCAGGGAACCAAGGGAATAAATAAACCGAATTCTCTTTCATTCTCCTCTTCCCCAGTATCCTGTGTATAATTTCTACTCACTGAAACCAACCAGCCTCTGGAAAGAGGTTTGGTGCACTCCACATGGATCAGCCTTCAAGAATATAGGGCAGGATCAGCTCTATAGGGCTAAATCTTTCTCTCATGGATGCTTTAATGGGGCTTCAGATATTTTTTTTCTTTAATTTCCTTCACCTCTGCTTAATTTGTAGGGAACTTCCATCTGCATTTCTCAGATTAGAAAGAATGTATCCTGATGACAGGTTGTCGCTGTCTCTTAATTGCCTAGCTATTTAGCAATATGTCAGCTTTCCAATTCTGATTATGTTTATTCTTCCAGGGATGTTTTGTCTCCCATATGGCCCACATCTAATCCAAGGGAATTACTCATGCATTCTTGTGTGTGAAAGATGCTGATAATGCATGTAAAAATGGAATAGCACTTCACCCTTCAGTTCCACCTTTAGATTAGCAGGTCCATCCACTAATCCCTATTCCTTTATAATTTTCTAGACTAGATTCAGAGACTTATCCCAGACTTTAGGGACACATGTTAATCTTTTTGAGTGTTCTGCTTAAAGCCCTTGTTTCTTAACTTACAGTACAAAGGAAATTATCTCATACTGTCCTGCTCTTGCCTTATGGTTTCCATTTCATTTTTAAAATTACCTTTGAACATTTGAAACATTCTTAATGTAAAGAGCATGGAGGGTGTGATTCCAGGTCCTACAATTCTTTTCTAAATTATAGGTAAGCCACTTTAAGTACCTAGATATTTTTCTTCTTGGTTTCAAGCTTAGCTCTGGAATATAAATATTTTTTCATATTTTCTTTGAAATTCCTGTATATTTTTTTATAGGTAGATGATGTCAGTTTAGTCTGATTTACTGACTATATATAATTTTGGTTTAAAAAGGAATTTCTGTGAGAAATTGACATTTCTGTGACTATATAATTTTAAGCACTTGTCATTTCAGTAATGCAATATAGGTCACATAACATAATTTCTAACTTCATCTATTACATAATAGCTCCAAAATTTATAAAGACACTACAAATGTATATCAAGGAAAGAACTTTTTATTTGCATGTAACTTTGGAAGTAGTCAAATACAAAATGTCATATTTCTAGGTCTATTATATTCTACAAGCACAATTATATTCTACTGTAAATAGTGATTGAAAAAAAAATCAATTCTTTCCATTTCCCAAAACAAAAATTAGAAATAAGGAAAGCCATGACAGTTTGAATCTTTTTTTTTTTTTTGATGTGAGAATTATCATTTGGTTCTCTCAAGAAATTGATAGTTGTATTTTATGTATAGTATTTCTGGTTTTGTGTTTTCTTACTTGTTTGAAGTTTCACACACATGAGGCAGCAATCTTAAAATTGGTTAAGCAGGGAAGTCTGCCAGGAATTTAAAAAGACAGAATATTATACATTGGAAAACTACTTGTGAATCACCATCTAATATTTCAAAATTCAAATTAATTATTAGATTTAGAAAAATGTAAAAGAACTCTACCATAACTATGGAAGTGCAAATGAATAGAGAATTTGTTCATTAAGTTATAAATCCCATTAATAGTTTTAAATGTTTTGTACCACTACCATTAATGCTGAATGGAGGCTGGGTTGCTATCCATTAGACCCGAAAATGGGTGATTGCACTAATTCTTGTCTAAAGCCTGTGGATAAGATCTTTTAAGTCACTATGCAAGAATAAACCAGATATTCATTGTGTTGAACATAAGGATTTACATCATTTTCCCATCCATGTCTTGATTAACATCTCAGTTTTGGAGGGAGCTTAGTAAAATATCAACGAGAATTAGGTTGTTATAGGACTATTTATGAGAAATGGAAAAATGGCTTCAAATTACTAGATGCAATTTTTTTCCTCTGCCTGAAGGTCACATGTGGCTTTACTTTATTAAATAATATTAAGATATAAAAACAACAAACTTTTTTTTTCTTCAGAATTTTCTGCTTTATATTTATGGTAATAGCTTTTTGAAATCAAAGACAATATCTGATAAGTAAGAATGCCACATTAGGATCATACTCAGTTATGTTTGCACCAGTTAATTCTTTAGTACATTTTTGAGACTTGAAGGAAAAAAAAACTTGGTTTGTGTGTGGTGTGTGTGTGACAGTGGATGGATGGCACTTAGGATGAGAAAGGTACAATTGCCATGGTGTAGGTTTTCTTCTCTCTTATGAAAAAAAAAACACCAAAAACCTATGGGTTAGAGGTATATAATTGAGGATAATTAAGCTTAGTTCTTATTTTGACACCTCCTATTATATCTTTAGACTACTTTTTTTTTAAGAGTACTACACAAAAGCACAGCAAAATTAATATTTCTAGATTTGCCTTTTGGGTTGCATAATTTACTGGACACTTTATTAGCACTCTTTTTAGTTCACTGTTCATCCTTTATCAATGAAGTAGAAACACCTTTAACATTGGTTTCATTGACTCCACACAATGTTCAAGTTTTTCTCACTCTGAGTTCTTATTCTCTGTCTTTAACTTCCAGTTTCACTGTTGATTAAAAACCCAATATAAATCAACAATGAGATATTACTTTTTTCCTATATGATTTACCACTCTTTTAGACTATTACTCTTTAGACTACTAGGGGAAAAATCCGATTATGTTAATAGATTCAGGGAAATAATTTGATAAGGTTCAACAATATTTGTGGTATGAAAACATTTAGCAATAATATAGGCAATAATCTTTAATCTGATACAAGCTAAATGTAAATCTTACAACTGATAAATCAGTCTAAAAGTAAGACTGTGGAACAGTACTGTATAATAAAAACATAAGGTAAAGCTCATGTTTAGTCTAAATCAATTTAAATACATATACATTTGTTTTTGTTTTTGTTTGTTTGCTTTGAGAGAGTGCTATTGAGTGGGGGAGGGACAGAGAGAGAAGGAAAGAGAATCTTGAACAGGTTCCATGCCCAGTATGGCGTCCAACACAGAGCTCAATCTCAGGACCATGAGATCATGACCTGAGCCAAAATCAAGAGTCAGATGCTTAACTGACTGAGCCACCAGGCACCCTTAAATGTCATATGTAATTAAAACATTTATGATAGATTTAAAAAGTAAAATGAAGCAGATGAAATTAAACAATACACTTATAAATACCTCATGATTTAAAGAAATACATGACCAGAAAATATTTAAAGTATTTCAATGATAATGATAATGAGAAGAAATATATTAAATTTGTTGGATACAGTTAGATCAGTTATTAGAGGAACATTTATAGTCACATATACATCTTGCTGTAGATATGTTTTATCTCAACAGCAATAAAAATTTTAAAAAATAAAGAGAAGGGTTCTATTTAAAGTAAGAGACTCAAAACATATGTATGAATGTAAGTATGTATGCATCAATAAAATTGTACAAAGAAAGAGTTAAGAGATGTAACATCCAAATGTAATGCCCATCCTTGGTTAGATTTCATTTTAAAAAGTGAGATTATATTGTGAAAATTTGACTATAGATTGAATGTTAGATACTATTAGGAAAATATTTTTTTATGTATAATATGGGTATTTATAATGCAGGAAGATATAGGTGCATATTGACGTGTCAAGTATCTGTAATTTATTTTAAAAGGCTTAGGAAATGTAAATATTTATATTTATATCTATATATTTATCTGTATCCACATACTATAATGAGAAAGAGAAGAGTCAGATAATATATGACCCCCATTCTTCCTTATGTTTAAATTTTTTTAATAAAAAAATTTAGTATAATATATTTTAAGAAAGCTAGAATAGCCATACTTATATCAGACAAACCAGATTTAAAACAAAGGCTGTAACGAGATGAAGAAGGGATCTATCCATCAAGATTTAACAATTTTAAATGTTTATGCCCTCAACTTGAAAGCACCCATGTATATACATATACGTGTATATATATATATATATGTATATATATATACACACACATATATATGTACATATATATATATAAATCCATTAATAACAAACATAAACTCATTGATGACAATACAATAATAGTAGGAGACTTCAGCACCCCACTTACAACAATGGACAACTCATCTAAGCAGAAAATCAACAAGGAAATAATGGCTTTGAATGACACACTGGACTGGATGATCTTAACATGTATATTCAGGATATTGCATCTTAAGGCTCCAAATACACATTTTTTTCTAGTGCACATGGAACATTCTCCAAAATAGATTGCATACTGAGTCACAAATCAGCCCTTAACAAGTATAAAACGATCAAGATCATACCATGTGTATTTTCAGATCACAATGCTATGAAACTTGAAATCAACCATAAGAAAAAAATTGTAAAGCTCTCAAATACATGGAGGTTAAAGAACAACCTACTAAAGATTGAATGAGTTAACCCGGAAATTAAAGAAGAAATTAATAAATACCTAGAAGCAAATGAAAATGAAAACATGACAGTCTAAAACCTTTGGGATGCAGCAAAGTCAGTCCTAAGAAGGAAATATATTGTAATTCAGGCTTATATTTTATAATGTTTCTAATTTCATAATATTTATAGTATATAAAATTGTATATTTTATAATTATATTATAAACATATATTTGTGTATATCTTAAAGTGTATATATCTTGAGAGAGAGTGGAGTGGGGGAGGGGCAGAGAGAGGGAGAGAGAGAATCCCAACCAGTCTCCGTGATGTTAGCATGGAGCCTGACGCGGGGCTCACACTCAAACTGTAAGGTCATAACCTCAGCTGAGGTCAAGAGTCAGACACTTAATGGACTGAGCTACCCAGGTGCCCCTATGTTTATATTTTTAAATAAAAATGTCTTTTAATTAAAAATTTTTAAGACAAAGAAGAGGAAAATAATATGAATATTAATGGGAATATGCACATTTTTTTACTGGTGTATTCAACTTGTCCACCTCCATAAATGATCTGTTATGGTTCTATGCAGGTTGGGTTCCAGGAAAAATCTAAGGTATTCTCTAATTTGTTGTGATTTATGGAACCAGAGTGGCTAGATGGGGCTTTGTGGTAAGCTGCGGCACTAAGGAGAGACTCTGAAACACAGCAGAGCTTGGCTTCCATCTGATTCTTGGAAAGCCATACACCATGGTGCTGCAAGTCAGTCTCAGACTTAGGTTCCTGTGGGAGGCAGTGTGAAGTGCAGCAGGACCTGGCATTTGTATGGCTTTTACAAATTTTTTTTCAGACTTTTTCAGTCAGTTGAAAGATTATTTTATATAAAAGAAAAAACAGTTTGCCCAAAACTTTTATGAGTTAATTCAAGGGAAATTAAAGTCTTTGACAAGCTTAGCTCTCTCTCTTCAAAACTGGTATGAAAACACTTGAGTCATTGTTAGACAAGAACAGTCCAAATAAATAGTCATCAGAAATAAAGAGCCAATAGTAAAGCTATGAAAAGTTGAAGAACACCAGCTTAGATCTTACAGAGAACATAATGACTAAAATCAAGAACTCAACAAAGACAGATCTAACGTTCAAAACAAGATGAGCTAATGACTTTAATTTTAAGAATGATCCAGCTGCTATAGCTTATTAGCTATAACCTATTGGTTTTGCTTTTTTAGTGGTTACTTGAGAGTATACAACATACGTATTTAGCACATCAATCTATTTCATAATAACAACATAATAATTCACATACAATTCAGTGTCCTTACTACAATGTATCTCCATTTATTATATTTTGCTTCTCTATATATTTTGAAACCTAAACCCACAACATAGTTTTATCTTATACATTTTATAGACTTATCATTTTATATGTATTATTATATCATTTTGACTTTAATCAGTGATCTTTTAAAGAAATAATAAAAATGAGAAAGTCTTTTTTATTTATCCAGATAGTTATCATTTCCAGTAATCTACATTTCTTTGCATAAGCTTTCCTTTGATGTAATTTTCCTTTGTTCTGAAGAAGCTTCTTTAAATCTTTTTGTGGTGCATGTATGAAGGCAACCAATTCTCTTAGTGCTTATTTTTCTGCCACTTGTATTTGAAATATATTTTCACTATATATCGAATTTTAGGCTGACAGGTTCTCTGTTTTACTTTCAGCATTTTAGTGGTCTCATTGCTTTGTCTTCTAGCCTGCACTGTTTGAGATCATGTTGTGCCTTAGTGTGTTTTTCTTTGTGATTATCCTGCTTTCATTTCATTTACCTTCTTTAATCTGGCGAGTTACAGTTTTCATCAAATTTTGAAATGTTTTGTCGATTTTTAAGATACTTTTCTCCCCTTTTTCTCTTCTGTCATTCTCATTATATTTTTTTGTCAAATTGCTTTGTATTATCACGGAAATCACTGTGACTGTTCGGTTTTTTTTAGTGCTTTACTTGTGTGATTCACTATGAATAGCTTTTACTTTTGTTTTCAGGTTTAGTGGTAATTTCCTTTGTACTGTCTTATCTTCTCTTTAGCCCAAACAATGTTTTCAGTGAGTTTTTCAAGTATGTTATTTTTTGGCTCCAAAAATTTCATCTGGTTCTATACCCTATCTTTTTTTTTTTCCTTCACTCACTATGTTAATAAGTTCCTGAATATACTTGTAGTAATTATTTAAAAATTCTTCTCAGCTAATCCAACCATTCTGTCATTTTTTAATGTTTCTACTGACCAAATTTTCTCCATGTTATGGATTTTCCTGCTGCTTCTTCATGTATCTAATAATATTGGATCCTTATTGTTATAAATATTACATTTTTGAGTGTCTGTATTTTGTTGTCTTTTTAAAAGAGAATTGAGTTTTGTTGCAGTTTGCAGATGTATAACTTGTGGATAAGTTGATCATTTTGAGACTTGGGTTTAAGAACTGTTATGTTAAATCTAGAGTAGCCTTTACACTAAGAGTAATCTAATCTTACTCTTAAAGCATAACTCTTGTGGGGGTTTCTAGTGAATTTCCTGTATATTCCACAGGTCTCTCCACTCTCGTTTTTCAGAATTTGACTCTTAGTGTAGGGTGAGCTCTAGGATAATTCCTTGCCTCTGCCTAGCTGCTTGGAATCTCACTATATACATTGCAATTTATTGTTTGGGACAGACTCAAAGTGATAACTTTACCAATTTCTGGATCTATCTCTGCTGATCTCCCTTCGGTTTTGTACCTTCCCCGATAAATTCCAGATACCTTATTTTTTTCTCCCCATCTCTAATCTCTGTCTTCTCAACTCATTGTGATTGACATTTTCTGCTTTGGTTCCCTGTCTTTTTTTTCACAGGCTGAAATGGTGTAGAAAAACAAGCCTGATTGCAGGGCTCCCTTTGTTTTCTTTATCTCGGCAATTCCCATTCTATATTAGTCAAATGTATAACAAAAGAGCTATTTAGTAGGTATTTACATCTTTTTATAGTTGTTTGTGGTGTGAAGTCCAAGGCAGTTAAGTCCTTACAGTAGGAATAGTAGTTCTCCTATATATGTATGTTGTCACAGATCTCTATAAAATGTAATTTGGTAGGTGACTAGTAGTGTTATGTTTTGAGGTTAATGAGTTAAAAAGTAAAGGAGTGGCCTTGCCTGAATTAATCATAAGCATCCATGAATTAAGAAGTATGTATTACTGAAGTCAATAAATATATCTGAGGTACATAAACAAAGTTAAATTTACAACATGGATGTGTCTAGGCAGAACTCAATAAATGCTGACTAGACTATATGGAGTGGTTTCTAAGGGGGACTAATCAGTGTCCAAAACTGTGGCAGCAGACTTCACCGTAGGTGGGAGTAACTGGGGAGTTGGTGATGGGCTAAAGGAAAGTGGCCAGTTTAGGTGATGGGCATAGTTTTGTATTGGAGAAAAGTCTGAGTATGCAAATTATGAACTGATAGGCCAATTTTGATAGAGAAACTTTGTTCCTCTTATGTGAAACTACTCTAAGGTAATTCCTAGTTAAAGCCCCAGAGGTTCATTTGGTAGGAGACTGATATCTTGCCCTAGCACAATGACAGAAGGTGTCTCTACATGAGATTAAAGGAGATTAAAAGTGGCTGCAGTGGAGGTTCCAACTAAAGTTAACCCCCAAAATAGCCCCACATGAAAACCTAAGGAGCTAGGGCTACTTGAATTATGGATGCTGTCTGTGGAGGGATGACAGACCATTTCCACAGTATGTCAACAGGCTGAGTTGGTTATAGGTGGGTTCCTGTGAAAGGAAGAGCCCCAACCCAAGAGCTTAGAGCAGCTAGAGGTATATGGATTCTCTTGGAGAGCTGTTGACTTGGGGTACTTTTTCCTGGATTTTTTGTTTCTACAATGCAGCTGTGTCCATCATTGTGAAGAGCTACTCTTCACAAAGACCTGGTTATATTTATACAAGGTAGAGTTTCTATCTTTGTTTTCCTCAGTGACCAGACCCTACGTGATGCCATCAGATGACTCTCTGGTGTCTGATTTTTTGGGGATGTTCTTTAGTGCTGTCCTTCAAAGATCTGCATAGGTAGAGAAATATGATGAAGTAGTCTCTGAAGGGAATCCTGGGGTCTCTGGCCTCCCCACATCGTACTAGTTTCTGGTTCCTTCTACACCCCCGATGCACTAACTATTCTGCTGGCTCTAGGACAAGACAAGGTCCATCATTGATACTGTGGTTTTGTTAACATGATTAAAGCCCTAGTTTTTGTTTATCAAATTAGCAAAAAAAAATTTTAAAGGTATAATAGCTACTTTTTATGAGTCATTTAGCATAATCATTCTCATAAACTTCTTACATAAAAATAAATAGACTAAAGTTTAATGGAAATAAATTTGCTAGTATGAATCAAGAATTTTTGTAATAATCATGTTGTTTATCAAATATTTCACTATCAAGGAATCTCTCCTAGGGAAATAGAAACTCTTGTCATAGATGAGTTTTCAAACTGTAATTGTTAGCATTATTTATAATAATAAAATTAAGAATAAACCAAATAACCCAAATAATAGAATGATTAAATTATTTGTGATAAATTTATTTGGTTAGGCATTATAGTGGCTTTTTTCAGAGCTACATTATATAATAAGAAAAAGCTCATGTCATAATTGGAGTGAAAATACCAGGATACTAATTATATGCAATTTGATCCCAATTTTGTAGAAATGGTTACACATAGACAATTGTGGAAGGTAATGCACTGAAATAACAATGGATACTGCTTGTTGTCATTGTGGAGAAAAATCGTTATTTTGGTTTTGTAACTTCACTTTCCCTTAAATCCTCTACAATGACAATACAGTATATGTTATTAAAAATAATTTCATGGGACTTTATGTACTATTTTTGCAATTTCCTGGGAGTCTATAATTATTTCAGAATAGAAAATTTTGCCTTATTTTAAAGTCAATGTTACACTAATTCTCAGCTGTAATTGATTCCTGTGTTGTTAAGATATGCTTACAGTAGAAGGTATGACCATTCCTTTAGAATGGCAGAAGTAAAGCATGTCTTCCTATTCAGACCTCAATTTTCGGGCAAAAATATATCTTTAAAAAATAGGGGCACCTGGGTGGCTCAGTCGGTTAAGTGTCTGACTCTTTGTTTTGGCTCAGGTCGTGATCTCATGGTTTGAGTTAAAGCCCCACATAGGGCTCCACTCTGACAGCTTGGTGCCTGCCTGGGATTCTCCCTCTCCCTCTCTCTCTCTGCCCCTCCTCTGCTCTCTCTGTCTCTCAAAATAAATAACTTAATAAAAATAAAAAATGTATTCATTCAGTACATATTTATTGAGTGTCTCTTATGTGCCAGGCACTGTGCTAGTGCTGGAAAACAAGGATGAGGAAAACTGAATAAATCCTTTCACCCAATACATTTTTATTGTTACAGGGAAATACTACGAAAGAGTAACGGGAGGAGATGATTTAATCCAAGGGGTATTTTCCATAAAATATTGAAATCTCAGAGGAAGACCATACAATACTGAGCTTTGGTGAAAAATATAATTTTATTTGAATAGTATTTTTGATACCAACTGTATGTACATGAGGGAAATGATTTTAAATCCTCTGAACATCAGTTTCATTAACTGCAAGTGGGAGAGGTAGTAATGACCTCAAAGACTTTGTGAATAACAAATAACATGTAAGGTGCATTGTACAATGCTTGGCACATAATATGGATTCAATAAAACTTAGCTATCATTAACTTTGACAACTCTTTGATAAATGAGAATAAGGGAGTATGCAAATAATAATAAGAGAGATCGAGATATTGTATTAAATTGTAGCTTTCAACACTTACTACAGTACTGTATACTGGAGAGAGCACAGCAGCAATTAGTTCTGAGGTCAATAAAAGCATATGCAGAATGGTTAAGTAAAGACAGAGCAAAAGAACAAATAACCAAGTATAAAAATATTTTATTAATCTATTAATATAGAAATAGTGTTAGCAATGAAAAAGAATAAAAACAAGACTAAGAGATCATAAGATCTAATACTGTTGAAATATGTATAATGTTTAACTGGGATGTTTTATCAGATGGTTTTCAGTTTACCTTTTATATACTTTTATCATCATTATGGAAAATATCTCTCTGAAAAGAGATCTACAAACAAAATTATGTCACTGTGCAATCTATGTCTTATAGAATATCTTGTTCTGATTAAAAGGAAAAACAGTGAACAATATTGAATAAATGTTCTTGCTGCTTATTGTCTGCTTAGCCTTCAATCTCTAAGATGTGAAGACACATAATTTTATGTTGTTGGCATTGCCAGTGGGAAAGGAAGTCTGAACTCTCATCTAATTGATAACTGGAGAAATCCATGATGGAGTATCTGGGGATTGCAGTAATCTTTGAGGGGCTCCATGGAATACTGTCCCATTGAATAAACTTAAAATAAGAATATTCACAAGTGTTGTATACTAGAGACCATCGTTTGTTACATTCTACTACCATGATAAGAACAGGAAACATTTGTTGAGTGCTGATTATGGGCCATGCTCCATTCTAAGCACCTTGAACATACTAATTCATTTCTACAACAGCTTTAAAAAGTAGTTACTAGTATTCTTTCTCATTTTGTAGATAAATAAACTGAAGCACAAGAGATCAGATAACTTTTTCAAGGTCACCCAGCAGAGAATTTAAAAATAAGTCACTGTGCTCGAGGCTCCACGCCTGCTCATTACACCTCTGACTGCCAGGTATTTAAGGAAATCAGACAGGCCAAAAACAAATCGACAATAAACAGCATTTCCAACTTTTAATAACTGGTTATGTGTTAATTGTACAATCAGGAAATCTTGCCCAATTTCATGGAATATTATGGTTCAGGTGGTATAAAATTAAATAACTTCTTGTAGAAAATACCCTGCTAAAGACCCAAAAGTTTAAAGCAGACCAGGAAGCAAATAAGTAGATATGACATTTCCCTTTTGCTTTTCTGGATTCATATGGCAAAATAATAAGGATTCATAGTAAAAATAATGATTGTAAGAACAAAAATAGCTATTAACACTGAAAACAATGATCAACACATAGTAGGTGCTCAATAAAGATTGAGTGTAATGGCTAATAATTTGGTATTACATGCCAGAGAAAGCAGATCTTACATAAACAATTTAATATTATTTTTATTATTTTACTGGTAAGGAAATTTTTTTTTTAATTTTTTTTTTCAACGTTTATTTATTTTTTGGACAGAGAGAGACAGAGCATGAACGGGGGAGGGGCAGAGAGAGAGGGAGACACAGAATCGGAAACAGGCTCCAGGCTCTGAGCCATCAGCCCAGAGCCTGACGCGGGGCTCGAACTCCCGGACCGCGAGATCGTGACCTGGCTGAAGTCGGACGTTCAACCGACTGCGCCACCCAGGTGCCCCACTGGTAAGGAAATTTAGATTTTTTTATTTTTTAATTAAAAAAAAATTTTTTTTTTTTAACGTTTATTTACTTTTTGAGACAGAGAGAGACAGCGCATGAATGGGGGAGGGTCAGAGAGAGAGAGGGAGACACAGAATCTGAAACAGGCTCCAGGCTCTTAGCTGTCAGCACAGAGCCCGACGCGGGGCTCGAACTCACGAACCGTGAGATCATGACCTGAGCCGAAGTCAGCCGCTTAACCGACTGAGCCACCCAGGCGCCCCAGGAAATTTAGATATTGAGAGATTAAGTGATTTATCTAAAAGTCCATTTTAAAGTGGTGACTAAGAGTGAAACATAATTTCTCTGATTTTAGTTCCTACAGAACCTTCTATTTCTAAATTTTCTACAAAGATGTCAGGCCTCTCCTTATATCTTCATATTTTGCAGACTGACAATAGAAATTCTAGCAGGTACTAATCTAACAAAACTATTTTTAAAACTACTTAGTTTGTTTCGTAGAATTTTCTATAATGGCTTTTTATGTTTAGATTATATGGGTAAGAACTGTAATGTAAAAAGCTCTGCAAAATTTCATCTCATTTGATTGCTTAGTACTTCTATGAGATACATTGAAATGAATTATGATTATTCTTAGTTGGATAGGGAAGAAAATTGATACTCAGATAGATTAGGAGCTCTACTCAAGTTCAAGCACTTTATGTAAGCCATGGAGACAGCTTTAACCCAGCTCTTTTAACTCTAGGCACTTGCACTTTCCACTACATTACTCTGCACTCTTTTAATGCTTGTTAGATTAATGGTAGATATTTTGAGGGTGCTTCCTATTTTATAATAGAATTATGTTAGGTAGAGCTCTTCCAGAAGCAGATCTTGAGACAAGGATATGGTGTAAGTCATTTGAGAGAAACAGGAAACTGGTAGGGGATACGGGAATGCTGCCTGGGACAGAAGCACTCATTCCTTAGCTTCTCAGAATATTGCCATGTGACAGACCTCAGCTGAATCCCTCCCTGGGACTTGCTAAAGGTCACGCCACTTTCTTGGGAGCAGCACATATCTAATGACCAGTCAATGAAAGAGTAATAGACTTCATACCATTTGTTTAATATCGGGAAAATTTTGAAGGTGCTTCCCAGCTCTAGAGTATCATATAAAATGGGCTGGAGCCCCTAAAGGAAATGCATCACAGTTCAGCTTCTCTCTGTGCCCAATTCTGCTTACTTAACTCTCTCTGACAAGTGCTGACTCAGAGAGCTTTTTCATTTAAGTTATTTTATACAGATTTCATCTCAGGGTCTGTTCTTAGGAAACTGGATCTGTAATAGTTGGTAGTTTGAAAAAGCAGACTTTGAAGTGGGATTTGAAGCTGAATGTCTAGCAACGCAGCTGAATGTTACGTCACTGGTGGTAGATACAGCAGGGATAGTCCCTGGAATTAGGAGAGTGTGCAGTTCTCAAAACTTCCTCCACTGGTGAAGTGGAATGTATATTATTCAAATGGAATGTACTGATTTGTGTAATATAGGACATGTTTGAAAAGTGCAGGACACATACAAAGACTGTGGAATCAGATGCCTTTTGGGGAAATCAGCACGTTGGAGGTGTCTGAAGACTATCTTGGTGGAGATATTCAGTGGATAATTAGAGCTCAAGAGAGAAGTTAGTTTGGAAAATAGGTATTTGCAAGGTGTCTACTACAAAAAAAGAGTTTGAAAAAGGCACTTGTGTAAAGAGAGTTTCAAAGGCAGTGCCCACTAGAACATAAATCTTAAAAGGTAGTAGGATAAAGAGTCCTTTAACAAGATGAAGAAAGAATAGTTATAAAAATGAGGAGAAGAGCCAGGAGAAGACAGTGTAGTAAAAGCTAAGGAAACAGAGCTTTTACCTGATAAGAGGATGGTCAATAGGACAGGCCTAAAACAGGACGGTTTTTTGCAATTAAGAGGTCATTGCTGATCTCAATATAAAACAAACTAAATATAAACAAAATTATCCTGGGAGTGAGTCAGATTGAAAAAAAAAAACATAATTGGAAAAACATAAACCCCACTTCAGTTTTTTATTTTTAAAAATTTGTAATGTTTATTTTTGAGAGAGAGCACAAGCGAGTGAGCACACAAGGGCGGGAAGGACAGAGAGAGTGGGAGACACAGAATCCCAAGCAGGCTCCGGGCTCTGAGCTGTCAGTACAGAGCATGACATGCGGCTCAAACTCAGGAACCATGAGATCACGACCTGAGCCAAAGCCAGAGGCTTAGCCGACTGAGCCACCCAGGTGCCCCAAACCACACTTTCGGTAAGATGAGTCATAAAGAAGAAAATAAAGAGAAGAAATAGGATATAGATTTAATGGGTAGGTAGCATGGTGTTTGAGTGAAGAGAGGTCCATATGGAAAAAGGAAAATATACTAACACACCGACATATGAACATTTCAAATGTCAAGGATTTGGAGGATCATCTCGAGGAAAATTTGTGTGTCCCAGAGACACAAAGGTTGAAATTTCAGAGTTAATCTTTAACAAAACAAGTACCAGTAAGAGAAGCTAAATGTATGATATGTCTAGAACTCATGAGAATTTTAAAATGAAATTAATTCCTTAAAAGAAATGTTATGGTAAAATATAAAATAGAACAGCCAGAAAACAGTTACCTGAAAATAGTAAAGATGATGCTAGAATAATGTTACCAGTTATTTCTTTATATTTCACTGATGATTGTTGATATTTAAGAGAGAAATAAGGAAAATGTGGTATGTTAGAACTTCTATAAATACTTAATGTGTTTGCAAGAATGGAATGTTTTTATATTTGTTTGCCTTCTTAGAATACTTTTTTTGGTTATGTGTTTCGATAAATGAGGTAATATGTTAGTTGACTTGGACCTCCCTAAATAAGGCCCTGTATAAATCTTAGGTTTTGTTTGCTAAATGAGGCCTACGTGGCATTCATCTGGAACAGCTGTGATCACCTTAGACCTTCACAAGTTTAGTCAGCTTCAGGAAGGAGTTCAGTGTCAATGATTTTATGATTTGGAACACTATATCTTAGCAGGAAAAAGTTAAAACCTTAGAAGAAAATGATGGTTGCGAGGGCAAGCCTTCTCTACTAAACATCAAGGTTCCTTGCTTGACCTGAAGAAATTACAGACTTGATTGTGTTGGAGTTTTCCTGGAGAACGTGTTTCTCCCATGACAGTATTTACTCAGTACAGGGAGGAGCGGCTCAGCCTTGAAGGCTAGAATGTGACAAACTTTTCCATCCTTCTTTCTAGCTCTCCCCATGTTCCCTCACATGCACACCTAATCAGGATCTAATTGTGCAGTTGAAGCACATGTGGGAAATTCAGAAGTTCTTATGCTATTTCATAATCAAAGGATACAGTCTCTACTGATTTCATTACTTGAGATTAGCAAAACTATTTTTATGCACTATAAAAATTTTTCCCATTTTCATGTTGGTTATGATTTTATTTAAGGCCAAATTCTAAAGGATATTATGCAATAAATCATTCGACCATCTGACTTCAGTGAATGTATTTTTAGACTGCCTATAATTTTTAAATACATTTTTATATCCGTTTTAATTAAAGTATCTGCTGCAGTTCACTGTGCTGATGTAGGTCAAATGGGAGCAGTTTACCTTTAAATAGCATAAAACCTCAGAGAAAAATATTGGGTAGCATGTGATATTAGATTTATATTTTCTAGTTTTATGGTAGCACTTTCCAGCAAATCTTCAAGCTCTACATGCAGTACTTAGGTGACGCATTTGAAAATGCTTACACCTTTAGAAAAGAAGAGAGTTGTTCCAAAGCACACATTGATATTCAATTATCTTGCGTCACAGAGAGCTTCTTAAATTTGTTTTCAATCAGCAGTTTTGTGGTTCTTGTATATTTTGCTTCTAGTACTTTCAAATTTAATGTACAGGAAGTTTTTGAGTACCTTGTTCTATGGTTAATATGTACTATTAGTATTATATCTGAACCTGCACTGGAGCATGAACCAGAAGATACATTCAAGTTCCAGCACAATTTTATTATTACCTGAGTAACTGAAATAAAAAAATTAATTTATCTGAAAATTACTGTGAGAATTAAAAAATACACTTTGTGTAAGAAACCTGGGTAATGATTCTCAGTGTGGACTCAATGACAGCTGCATATTCCACGTTTCTATCTTTTCTGATTCCTAGTTGCCTCTTCTGTTATGAATAAAGTTTCTGGAAACCTCTCAGGAAAGTAGATCACATTTCTGTTTATGAATCACAAATGCAATGTTGAATGGAATTGTCATTCCTGCCCCATATTGCCTAATGAAAGGTATACAGAGAGGCATTAAAAAATCTTTTTTTTAAAAAATATTTATTTATTTGTTTTGAGAGGGGTGGGTAGGGGCAGAGAGGGAGGGAGAGAGAATCCCAAGCAGCCCCACATTGTCAGCATGTATCCCAATGTGCAGCTAGAACTCATGAACTGTGAGATAATGACCTGAGCTGAAACCAAGAGTGCCTTAACCCAGGCACTCCTAGGCATCAGAAAATCTTGATTCACTGAAAGATGATTCCCACAGATCCATCTACCTGAAGGAAACCCTGGATTTAATTGAGGTTCTCTATCACACAGTGCTTTGCCCACAATTGTTGTCTGCAGTTTTTCTTTCCTTTATTCAAGTTCAAATGAAGCAGTCAAGAAACCTCTGAGCAGAAACTGTGACATGAGAAATGAATTAGGTAGCCTAAGAATTGTAGAAGTATGTGATAGGTTTCTTCACCCCTAAAGTTATTATACTTCATATGTGAAGAAGACAAATGGACTTCAGGTCCTAGCTATAACAGAAAAGTTTGTATCAAATTAACTTTCCCACTGAGGGAATAGGAGGTATAGTAGTAGGTATAGAATAGTAGTAGAGAGTACAAAAAATGGAAAAAAATAGGTTAGAAAACAAACAAAACTATTGGAAGGCAATGGAGAGCAACCAATGCAGGCAGGGATTCATGGTCTATGATACTTAGAGAAGTGGAGTAGTGAGCTTTATATTTATTCCCACTCTTTCAGACTGTTTTGTTGGAAGGCAGAGATTGGTAGAAAAAACTGGCTGAGAACACAGTCTACCGGTACTTTATAGGCTAAATCCTGAGCAGGACAATCTAGTGAAGGAGCTCTAGAATGTGCCTACATACTCCCATGAGTCTTTGGCCAGTAGCTTAGGCTGTGTAGTTCACAGCAAGTCACATAAAATCCAATAAAATACGGCATCTGGGAGGTTGAACAGTAGAGCAAATATTATAGTACTTATGCTAAGGAGACAGAGGTTAGAATTGAAGGATTTCAAAGGTACTGGAGTTCTATAAACACCCTGGACATTCAGGTGGGACTCTAGAAAAGCCACATCTTAAGAGTAAGGATCCCACCAAAGTTGTAAGTATTATGTTTTGAGAATAAGGGAAAATCTGAAGCACAGCCCTAAGAAAGCCTGAAGCCATGCCTCCATAGAATAAGTACACTATTACTATTAATTTTGACATTTATCACCATCAGTTAGTATTGCTTGTGTGAAATTAATATAAATGGAGTCATTTGTATGTTTTAAAAATTTTTTAAATGTTTATTATTTTTGAGAGATAGATAGCAAGGGAGGGGCAGAGAGAGAGGGAGACACAGAATCTAAAGCAGGCTTCAGGCTCTGAGCAGTCAGCAGCCAGACGTGGGGATCAAACTCATGAGCTCTGAGATCATGACCTAAGCTGAAGTCAGATGCTCAACTGCTGAGCCAGTCAGGTTCCCCATGGAGTCATTTGTATGTTTAATGCCCAACTCCTTTTACTCGAGATAATAACCACAAGATTCATCCATATTATTGTTCGTATGTATAGCTTCTTTTTATTGCTTTGTAGTATCCCATTATATGAATACTCCATAGTTTATTAATCCAATCTACTATTGATGGAAATTAAGATTGTTTCAAGTTTGGGACCATTAAGAAATATTCTTAAACATACTTGGAGGAACTTACGTACTTATTTGTCTTGTATATATGATTAGGAATGGGATACCTTTAGCAAATATTGCCAAGATATTTTCCAAATTGGTGGTAAATGTTTGCAGTTCCAACCATGAGTTTTGAGAGATCTAGTTACTCCACATTCTTGCGACATTGGTATTGTCACTCTTTGGAATCTGAGTCTTCAGGGAAATTATGCAATGGTATCAGATTATGGTCTTAATCTACTTTCCTTTTGTGAGTAAAGATGTTAAGCACATTTTCCTATTCTTATTGTCCATTTAGATTTCCTATGATGAGGTCCCTTTTTAAGACTCTTTCCCATTTTCATGTTTTCTTTCTAAATCCATTTACACAACGCTTTATATATTCTGATTATGAGTCTTTTGTTAGATATGTGAATTGCAGGATCTACCATTCTGTGAACTGTCCTCTTAGTTCATGGTGTCTTTTTATTGATAAAAAAAACTTTAATTTTCATGCAAAGGATTATTTACTTTCTTTTATGATTATTTTGGCTACTGTGTAAGAAATATTTGCCTACCCCAAAGTTATGATAATATCATCCTGTTTTCTTTTAGAAGCTTTATTGTTTTTTTTGTTTTGTTTTGTTTTGTTTTTTAATTTTTTTTTCAACGTTTATTTATTTTGGGGACAGAGAGAGACAGAGCATGAACGGGGGAGGGGCAGAGACAGAGGGAGACACAGAATCGGAAACAGGCTCCAGGCTCTGAGCCATCAGCCCAGAGCCCGACGCGGGGCTCGAACTCACGGACCGCGAGATCGTGACCTGGGTGAAGTCGGACGCTTAACCGACTGCGCCACCCAGGCGCCCCTAGAAGCTTTATTGTTTACCTATCACATGTAGGCCTATGATCCATCTTGAGTAAACTTTTGCATATTGTATGGGCATGTAAGATAGGGATCTATATTTAGTGTCAGTTAGCTTCACTTTGCACTGTCTCACTGAGTTTCCTTGCTGCTGGATTGGTATGCCGGTTCAGCTGCCAGTGGAGTCCTGGTAACACTGAGAGTAGAGGAAACTTAAGAGTATTGAGTAGTCCTGACTCATAGCACCTTGTATAGTTTTACTGCTGCTGGGGAGCAGTGAGGCTCAACTTGTAGCCGGACCCCTTTAACACTAGCCTGGTGGAGTAATTGCGGCACTGCTTTCTACTAGGTGGGACATTGAGGAATCAGAGCATCACCATCTGCTTCTGGCATCTGGGGGATAGGAGATTAGGTCTCCACTCAGTTTTCTGACACCACTTAATGAGGATATTGAAGTGCTGACAGCTTTGGCCAGGTACGGGATGGAAGATTAGCTCCTACTCATACCACTGGGAAGGAGAATTGGAAAGCAGCTGCCTGCTTCTGCAAGGCAGGGCTGGGGTTGGATGGAACATCAGCTCCCTGTTCAACCCTGTGGCAACTTTATAGGAGGTGTTGCAGTTTTTCTCTTGGCACAGAGACACAGAGCACGAGTGGAGGAGGAGCAGAGAGAGAGGGAGACCCAGAATTCAAAGCAGGCTCCAGGCTCTGAGCTGTCAGCACAGAGCCTGATGCGGGGCCCCACACTCACAGAGTGCGAGATCATGACCTGAGTGGAAGTCACTCAACCGACTGAGCCACCCAGGTGCCCCGTCCTTTATTTTTCTAAGGAGGTGAATTACATTGATTTTCAAATCTTAAACTTGTCTTTTGGAATAAGGCGCAATTTGTCATGATGTGTTATCCTTTTATATAGTATTGGATTTGATACTCTAATATTAAGGACTGTTTTTTATGGTTATGAGAGAGGCTATCTTCTTAAATGTATTCATTGGATTCTTAATCTTATATCTGGTATTTTTTCATTTCAAGAAGTTCTGTTTTATTTCAAATCTAACTCCCTTCATTTTGTTAATAATTCTCTTTCAAAATTTTCAATTTACTTCTCTCATTAAAATATGTGAGTTATAGGGGCGCCTGGGTGGCGCAGTCGGTTAAGCGTCCGACTTCAGCCAGGTCACGATCTCACGGTCCGTGAGTTCGAGCCCCGCGTCAGGCTCTGGGCTGATGGCTCGGAGCCTGGAGCCTGTTTCCGATGCTGTGTCTCCCTCTCTCTCTGCCCCTCCCCCGTTCATGCTCTGTCTCTGTCTGTCCCATAAATAAATAAAAACGTTGAAAAAAAATTTAATAAAAAAATAAAAAAAAATATGTGAGTTACAATTCCAATATATAGGGCCCCTGTTATTCTGCTTATTTTGTCTATTGCTTTTTTTAGTTTTCATTCATGTAGTTTTCTCTCCTGTAGCCTTGATCATTTTGATTGTATAACTGACATTATAATTTGAAAATTTATTTGTAGAAACAATTGGAGAATTAAAGTGATGTTATAATCCTGCATGAGGATTTATAGCTGTTTCTGAGTCTCTGAGGACACCAGCAATCTGAAATTGCTCTAACCAATTCCCAGGATTTGAGGATATTTGAAGGGTTTTTGTTTGTTTGTTTAAGTTTCTGTGAGACAATCTATTTCTATTCTGAGTTCACTGTTTTCCTAGTTTGTAGCCCTGTAAGGTCCTAATCCATAATATTAGAAATACCAGCACTTCCATGTTGTTAGAACCTTGGACTCCAAAGACCTTTATTTTTTTCCCTGCTCTGAGATATTATCAGAATTGCTTCTTGGATTCTCAGCATGCCAACTACTACCAGCTGAAAGGCTGCCCCATGTGCTGGTTTACTTCTTTGGGTTTCTATCTTCTGTTAGATACAGTATCAGTAAAACAAATACTCTTCAACTTATTAGTTTTGAAGGGTATTTATGTTTTTGTATCTATCTATCTATGTATCTACCTATCTAGATATGCCTAACTGTTATATTTCTGATTGTTCTAGTTGTTCTTGGTGGGAAGGACATGTGCTGACAGGGCAGAGCCTGCTTGGGATTCTCTTTCTTTGGGACTCCCACCACCACCTCTCACCCCCCTCACCAGCCTCATGCATGCACACTCTCTCTCAAAGTTAAATAAACATTAAAAAAAAGCCACTAGGGGCGCCTGGGTGGCGCAGTCGGTTAAGCGTCCGACTTCAGCCAGGTCACGATCTCGCGGTCCGTGAGTTCGAGCCCCGCGTCGGGCTCTGGGCTGATGGCTCAGAGCCTGGAGCCTGTTTCCGATTCTGTGTCTCCCTCTCTCTCTGCCCCTCCCCCGTTCATGCTCTGTCTCTCTCTGTCCCAAAAATAAATAAAACGTTGAAAAAAAAATTAAAAAAAAAAAAAAAGCCACTAAATTATGTCTTAATCTGGACATGACTGTTGATAGTGGGTATGGCAAAGATTTGGAAACCAAAAGGATTCTCTGAAAAAGAAGTAAATGATTTGGTGGCTTACCAGATATAGAAGATGAAGTAGAAAAGAGTAATCAAAAATGCCTTTTTAATATGCCTCAATACTAGGAAAAATGTAGGATTAAGTAGGATGATATATGTGAAGACTCACATTATAAATTATAAAAATTTAAAAAATATTGTTACATAAGTTTTTGTGTAAATTTTCACTTTATGATTTTTAAAACTACTTCTTTTCCTGAGAAGTCATTTGTTCTGTAAAATTTTCTACCTCTATAATCTGTCCTGCTGAAAAATTGCGGCAACCCATGTGTGAATAATAGAAATTTTTCATTATTTTTGCCTAATTCAATTTTAAGCTTTTCCAATTTTAGGAAAGTTCGGGCTCATTATCCATCCTGGGAAGGTAGATTATTGCTAATATGATAGTATTACTTTAGTATGGTATTTAAAAAATGGTATGATATTTCCCATGTCTGGTAAGATAGTTATTTTTTTATTATCCTTCTATTAACTTGCCTAACTCTATACAAGAAACTTGAGTTATTCCAGGAGACAAGGTCATACAATTCACAATTAATGTGGTTTTCTTTATGTTGTTGTAGTAGGCAGAATAGTAGCTACCCAAATATGTCCACATCTTAATCCCCAGAACCTGTGAATATTTACTTTACATGGCAAAAGGGACTCAGCATATGTGATTAGGTTAAGGACTTGGATATAGAGAGATTATTTGGGATTATCCAGGCCCAATCTCATCATGTGAGTCCTTAAAAGCAGAGAACCTTTCTAGGCTGAAGCCAGACATGTAATTATCAAAGAAAAGTTTTGAAGATTTTGGAAGGGGGCATGAACCAAAGAATATGTGTGGCCTCTAGAAGCTGGAATTGGTAAGGGAAGTGATTCTCTTCTAGAGTTTCCAGAATGGAGCACAGCACTGCCAATATCTTTATATTAACTCAGTGAGACCTGTGTCATATTTCTGACCTAAAGAACTGTAAAATAATGTTTGTATTATTTTGAACCTCTAAGTTGGTGGCCATGGCAGCCAAAGAAAACTAATATAATTATCCTCTCATGTTTACTGTAACCATGCATTATCATCTTATGAGTTTGAAGTATGGACAGAAAAAAACACTGGGTCCAATTATCATTGACTTAAAGTTGATTTTTTTTTTTTTTTTTTGCTTGTAATAAGAAATCTACAGTTAGTCAGCCCAAGGCAGGTACTGCTGCTTGAGGATGTCATCCAGACTCAGACTCATTTTAGCCTCCTCTTCTGTCATTCTTAGCAGGGGTTTTTCATTCTTATTGTTGCAAGGTGGCTGCTACTTCTCTAGATATCTCATCCTTATTTCAAATAGGAAGAAGAGAAAAAGATAAGTGAGCAGATAGCAAAATGGCATCTTTACAAAGTTTTTCCAGAAGGCCTACTCAGCCTCTTCAGATTTAATGGCATTGCCTAGACCAGTTCATACGGCCACCCTAGTAGCAAGGCAACTTAGAATTTGAAATTCTTAGTTAGGTCCATTACTACCCTGAATGAATTTGGGATTCTGTTAGGAAGGAATAGGGGAAGTGGGTTAGAACTTATAATTGTCTTTTACTTCCATGGATACACATTAAAAATAATTGATTAGGGGCGCCTGGGTGGCTCAGTCGGTTGAGTGACTGACTTCGGCTCAGGTCATGATCTCAAGGTTTGTGAGTTCGAGCCCTGTGTCGGGCTCTGTGCTGACAGCTCGGAGCCTAGAGCCTGCTTCCGATTCTGGGTCTCCCTCTCTCTCTGCCCCTCCCCCTCTCATGCTCTGTCTCTCTGTCTCAGAAATAAACATAAAAAAATTTAAAAAAATAATTGATTAATTTTTATTGGACTGTAATTGTCATAGAATATCCTATTTCTTTCAGGTGTACATCATAGTGGTTAGATATTTATATACATTACAAAATGATAAGTCTAGTTGTCATCTGTCACTGCACAAAGTCATTACAGTATTATTGACTATATTCCCTAGACTGCCCATTACAGTAACTGGAAGTTTGTCCTCTTAACTCCTTCAACCTAGTTAGCCTGTCTCCCCACACCTCTCCCCATCTGGCGACCAACAGTCTGTTTTCTGTGTCCATGAGCCTGTTTTGGTTTTGTTTGTTTGTTTCTTAGATCATGGATACATATTTTAGGAAGTGCTGAGCTACTGCTGGAATCCAAAGGGCATTTCTGTACTGTGAAAAAGTAATGGTGAGCAAACTGTATAAGGAGTTAGATCATGATTTGGAGACATGAGTGATGGGAATTAAAATGTAGAGGAGAATTACTTGGGAAAGGGATCTATGATTAAGAAGAAGATTTATTTGGAGCACCTGAGTGGCTCATTTGGTTAAGCATCTGACTTCAGCTCAGGTGATGATGTCATGGTTCATCAGTTTGGGCCCTGTATTAGGCTCTCTGCTATTAATGCAGAGTTAGCTTCGGATCCTCTGTCTCCTTCTCCCTTTGCCCCTCTCCCATTCATACTCTCTCAAAAATAAACATTAAAAAAAGATTTCTTCATCAATATATTCCTCTTATCTTTTTGACCTTTATTTTATTCCTTCCATTTATTCTTCTAGGTCCTTCATCATAGAAATATTCCAAAATTTAAGTTCAGGATTTCTCTTTCTGGTCTTCATAGAAGTTGTCTATAAAACTCTTCTGTTGATCATTTCAAATACTTACAGGTTAATGTTTAATGTATTGCAAGTAGTTAGCTTGGCCACAGTTGTCTGAATTCTTTGGGCTGCTTTTCAAAGTCTTTTGCCAAGTTAAGGGAATATTTTTTCACCCTTTCCCCCATTTTCTAAATAAGAAGTCAGCAAAACTAGGCTTGCAGACCAAATCCAGCCCATCACCTTGTTTTATAAATAAAGCTATATTGGAACACTTATTTACATATTGCCCATTGTGGCTTTTCTGCTACATTGGCAGATTTGAGTAGTTGGAGTACTGAAAATACATACTATCTGGTGCTATAGAAAATATTTGCCAATGCCTGCCCTAAATCAATCATCATTGTTTTATGTTATGGAATTAAGTTGGGTAGAGGATGTATTATAAGTAGAAACTGAATCAAAATCAGCATAAAATGCTTTTCCTTGTCCTGGATGTTTATCTTCCATCTCCTTGTTGCACTTCAGCCAGGAGCATTGCATCATGTAAGTTTTGTAAAAACACCTTGGCAGTTTGATTTCTAACTCTTAACAAGCATTAATAGATCAACAGAGGAAAACCCAGAATCATTAACCTTGAGTATCAATTATAAGAAAGGGTAAAAGCAATCTGAGGCAAAGGAGCAAAGAGTGTTACAGGTGGTTCTAGTTAATAGAAACAAAAGTCCATGCAAGTATCTTGCCTACTCCTGGGATTGCTGTGACTCCAGACTTCCATAGTAAACTGTTGAGTCCAGAATAGTCTCCTAATTAAATTAAAGTCATCCTAACAAGATAATTGAAGCATTCCCAAAGAACAGGGTGTATAAAGTACTTAGAAGGGGCTAAGAGGTCATTTCTCAGATGCATTTGAGCTGACTCATGAAGGAAGTGTGGAATCTTACCAGGGAGACAAAGCAAGGAAAGGCATCTCAAGCTAGGGGGAAGAAAACACTTAGTACATATTGTGTTGAGCACTTAAATGAATGTTATTTTGTTGTATTAGTTTGCTAAAGCTGCCCTGCTAAAGTACCACAGACTGGGTGACTTAGACTTAGAGAATTAATATTCTCACAATTCTGGAGATCAAATGTTGGCAGAGTTAGTTTCCTTCAAAGATGATCTTCTTGGCTTGTATACTCCATTCTTCTCACTGTGTCTTCACATGGTCTTAACCAGGTATTAACCTGTATCCTAATTTCCTCTTCTAATAAGGACACCATTAATATTGACATAGAGCCCATCTTAATTACCTCATTTTGACTTAATGTTCTTGTAAAGTTCCTATTTTCAAATACAGTCACATTCTGAGGTACTGGGGATTAGGATGTTAAACATATGAATTTTGGTGCGACACATTCAGCTCATAACATATGTATCCATAGATTCAGAATAAGTTGATTCAACTACAAGGTAAGATGATGCACCAGAGGCGCTGGTGAGATATATGACTGTAAAAGTAGTCAAAACCCTATTTGAATAATGTCATACTAAGGAGTTTGGACTTACTTGCAAATAATTTAGAATCAAAGACTAATTTTAAGTGGACAGTATTATGATCAGAATTGTTTTTTATTGGGGTACCTGGGTGGCTCAGTCAGTTAAGTATCTGACTTTGGCTCAGGTCATGATCTCATGGTTCGTGGGTTAGAGCTTTGGGTCCGGCTCCATGCTGACAGTTCAGAGCCTGAAGTCTGCTTTAGATTCTGTCTCCCTCTTGTTCTGCCCCTCCCCCACTTGCTTTCTGTCTGTCTCTCAAAAATAAATAAACATTAAAAAATTTTAAAAAAAGAATTGCATTTTGTTGAAATATAATTTTTGTGTGTATTTATTTTAGAGAGAGAGAGAGAGAGCTAGTGCATGAGTCGGGGAGGGGCAGACAGAGATAGGAATGGGATAGTGGAGATAGGAAAGGAGATGATTTAAATTTGGGTATGTTTTACTTTAAGGTACTTGTGGTAATTAATTTTATGTGTCAAATTGACTAGGCTATTGAATGCCCAGCTATTTGGTTAAATATTATTCTGTGTCTGTGAGGGTATTTCTGGTTATATTAGCCTTTGAATTGGTAGACTGAGTAAAGCAAATTGCCTTCCTCAGGGTGGGCAGGCCTCATCCAGTTGATTGAAAGCTTGAATAGAACAAAATGCTAAGCAAGAGAGAATCCACTATCTCTGTCTGATGGTTTTCGAGGTGGAACATCAGTCTTCTACATTGAGGCTCATACTGGAATTTAGACCATTAGCTTTTCTTGTTCTCAGACCTTCAGATTGCAGACCTTGGGACTTCTCAGCCTCCATAATTGCATGAGCCAATTCTTTATAATAAATCTCCCCTCCCCTACTTTAGTCTGTATTTATTTGTTAAAGGGGTATGAAAAGATTGTGAAGAAGAGGAAGGAGCCATGTTTCTCCTTAACTGTGAATGTGGTCTTAAATTTTAAAATAGTGTAAATTGATCCTACACCAAACTTGAATTTTCTTTTAATACATTAATACACACCTTTTAGATCATTTTTTTCTTGTAGTATATCAAATCAAAGCCTATGGTTGGGGCGCCTGGGTGGCGCAGTCGGTTAAGCGTCCGACTTCAGCCAGGTCACGATCTCGCGGTCCGTGAGTTCGAGCCCCGCGTCAGGCTCTGGGCTGATGGCTCGGAGCCTGGAGCCTGTTTCCGATTCTGTGTCTCCCTCTCTCTCTGCCCCTCCCCCACTCATGCTCTGTCTCTCTCTGTCCCAAAAATAAATAAATACGTTGAAAAAAAATTAAAAAAAAAAAAAAAAAGCCTATGGGTAGACTCCAATCCGTGAATTATTGACAGCAGAGCCAGTAGTGGGTCCTTTGAGGCTGAGTCTATTTAGTAAAAGCGTAAGTGAGTTTTTTAAATGTGTGGTTCAGCAGTGCTTTGCTATGCCAAAGAAGTTTAGAGTTGGACTTTACTTAGGAGCAAGATAAAAGTTTATGTAGGTCACAATTATTGAGAGAATGATAGTCTTATTATATAGTGATATTTGAATTAATACTTTTTAAAAGAAATATGCTTTTTTTTTATTTCTCTTTTCACCAAAATAGGGTTTTCTACTTTGATTTTGAAATAATAGCCAGCTGTTAGGATTTTGATGTAACTTCTGTAATAATGAAATCATCAGTATCTTCAGTACATAGAGTAAGGAATGGCCCAAAGTGGTGATAGGTTCTTAGGAGGGTAATGGTTTTGTAATTGAACTTTTGCTTCTTATTTTAACAACTCTGTAAGTGATCCTTCCCTCCATACTGCCTACTTTTATATTGTCACCCTTCACTTATTAAACCAGTGTCCTTCCTGACTTTAGTACTTTGCACTCTACCACACACAGGAACAAATCCCTGATAATTAACAAAACAACATGTTTTTTAAAAGGCTGACCAGTAATTTCCAGGCTACATATAAGTAAGTACGTCATACAGGATTTCTTTCTATAATAGAATTTGTAATTTCTTAATGCTGTTCTGCTAGAGATTATACATGAAAATCGTGTTGTAAGCAGGAGTAGAAAACAATACATCAGAAGAGTTAAAAGCACCTGACTCAGTGTCAGACAGACCTGTCTCTGAGCCTCATCTGGACCATATATTAGCCATTTGGCCTTGGGTAAGTGGCTTTTAACTGCTTAAGCTATAATATTTTAGTCTATAAAACATAATAAGGAAGTACCCAACTGCTACATTTGTTATTATAATTAAATTTCATAATGCAGGTACAGTGCTAGCACATGTTAAACACTCAGTAAACGTCAGCCATTCTTATATAGTTAGGTACCAAGCACATTGTCTCCAAGTCACTGATACAAATACCTTCTCTGTAATGCTGTCTTTAAAAGAATTGATACCTATATGGATTAACAAAAATGAAAAACTCAATCTCTTACCAGAGAATATCCTGACATTTTAGTGAATAAATGAATGCCAGTTATTTTTTATTTACTTCATGTTTTTACTAATTGTTTGCAAATATTCTTGTATCAGCTGGTTGAGAAAGAACCTAAATTGATAGGAGCCATCTATGATAACATTTGTCCTGTTTTATTGCAGTTTTTGGTAGTAAACCCCTTTTAAAAGTAGACTTATGTTAAGTATGCTTGATATTATGATAAATTTCAAGCTAATATAGTCCACATAGGGATTTTTACCTTATTCTATTTCATGGGCTATTCTTGCCGCCACCTATTTGGAATGTCAGTTCTGCTTAGCAGTTCTGCTTTTTGATAGCAAAAAAAAAAAAAAAAAAAAATGCTTTTCAAAGATGAGACCTAGAAAGCGTTTTTATTTTCATTTCCATTTTCCAGGACAACCCAAGCTTTTACTAGGCTAGAAAAAGCTTGAAAGAGTCTCACTCATCCACTGCATCCTTTGTGATATAAACCAAATTAATCCCAAGGAAAAGAGTACCTCTCCAATAACTGAAGCTACCGGAGTGATAACAATCTAGTCCTTGAGCACCCACATGTCTCCATTGAGTATTGATTCCATTTTCAAGCTGTATGATATGCTTTCTACACCTAGAGAAGAAATAAGCTTGGCAAAGGGTCAGGAGAAACCTCTTCAGCGTAGCAGTTGAGAAAGAGCCTCGGACGAATACGGTTATCTGTTACTTCTTGGAATCAAGAAATCTGTTGCTGTAAAGGGTTTTCCTATGCATCCCCTTTGCTTGACTCTACTCAGAGAAAGTGTTGCTGTCCTTAAAAAAGTAATTGAAAGTTCCTAGACAAAAATATGTTTAGCAGATCTAGTTCACAGTCTCTGTTGCTACATTTCAGAGTTTCCACAGGAGGCTGAGGTGCAAGATCTGATGAGTAGTGGGTAAACAAATGGGAACCAAGACCTCTGAGAAGTGAGTCCTGCCTTACCCTCACCACAGCTTCTCACTACAAGTGTGCTTCTGGCTCTACAACCCTGTGCCATGTTGATACCTGTCTCTGTGCTGGCAACTTTCAGGTCCTCCTGAGTTAGGGAATATGGGAGTACTGTATGCCCTCTAAATTACCTCCAAATTGATTTGCACCAGAGCCAAGAATTTTTAAGTGGCAAGGTATACTTAATGTGAGTTCAGAATATAGGACTTAAAAAAACCCACTTTATTGAGGCATTAGTGACACACAAAAAGCATATTGAATTTTGTGACTTGATCAGCTTGGAAATAAGCATACATACATGAAACCATCACCACAATCTGTGCTGCAAACATAGCATCACCTCTGAAGGTCTCTTCCCACTCTCTTTATTAATTATTTTTTATGATAAGAGCATTTAGCAGAGTTTTAAGTATACCATGAAGTGTTATTAACTATAGACACCATGCTGTACATAGATCTCTAGGACTTATCCATCTTGCAACTGAAACTTTGTACCCTTTGAGCTTCTCTGCTCTCTAATTCAAATTATTTTGGAATCTCAACTTCTATTCAACTTAATAATTAATTGAGGACACATCAAGAACAGAGATCTGTGCTGAGGATTCTGAAATATACAAAGTTGAAAAAGGCAAGCTTTTGATTTCCCTTCTACAAACTCAACAGATTATGAGCAATCAATAGAGAAGTACAAAAGTCCATGTCACTACGAACAAACTTTTCTATTGTCAGCTAGTCCCAAAACCAAACTTTAATAAATATCTAATGATGAGCACTTCCTTCCTTATTATATATTTGCAAATATTTGGCAAATACTTTATATTTGCAGGTAGTCTGTGTTATACTTAACATTGTCTACTCGTGAAAGGACTGACTACAAGGCCTTGAGTTAACTGAAGACCACTTTGGTATCACTATACATTATGACACTCAGAGCTACTTCACATCTAGTAAAGTCAACTGTAAACTACTACTTGGTTCATCAGGCTACTTTCCTTAAATTTGTTACATGATATACTGGCCTCAATAGCATGATAAATTAGGTGCCTAAAACTTCATTTCTTAGAAACAACTTTGATTTGCAGTTAAGCACTTGTTGAGGTATAACATTGTGGCTAAAATGTAAGCAAAGAGAATGGTCTTGATGAATTAGAAATGTTGCTAAAGTTATACACTTCACTGGAATGACTGTGTTCTTTTTTTGGATAAATGGGAGACTGGAAGAATTCTCAAGGACATTTGTTAAAACTCATTCCATGGATCAACTAAGTACATATACAGCCTAAAGATTGCTGTCACCATTCGTATTTTAAAATTGAAAATTGGCACCTGAGAATTGAAATTAATGTATTTCTAATAGTTTCTGAGGAAATTCATGTGGAAAATAACCTACAGAGCTGATGGTAAAACATCAGGTAAAACATCAGGTGAGTGTTGTTAGATTTAGCCAGAAGAAAGGTCCATGTCACATAGCTGCCCCTTTCTCCAATGGGGTCCTTATCACACCACCCCAAAAGTTAACTGAATCATTTTTTGCCTACCTCTGCTTAGAATTAAATATTTGTGATTGAACAAATAAATATGGGATTATCTGGCAAAGAATTCTATTGTGCAACCACATCTGGAAACAATATGAAAGGGATGTTTTAAAAAATAAAATATTCACAATGCATTATGATACTATTATAATGGTGAAATGGCAAACATTTCACTTGAATTATTAGACAACTTATATTCCTTCCCCTCTCATATGCTCTGATAATATCTCATACTTGAACTGTGCATTGGAGCCTCATGGTTAGAATCTCTGGAGTCATGACAATCCAGATAGTCTCTCTTTGGCCACATTCTATCTGTTTTACCCTGGGCATGTTATCCAATGATTGTATGCCTCAGTTTCCTTGTTTGTGTACAGAGGGAGAAATTATTACATCTGTCTCCTATAACTAGTGAGAAAGATTTAATGTGGTCATGAATATGAAGCTCTTTTCACAGTTCCTGACATAGAGAACAGTCAGTATGTATATATACTATATATATATGTGTGTGTGTGTGTGTGTGTGTGTGTGTGTGTATACACACACACACATATAATATCTAGAGTTGTTCAGTTTCTTTGCAAATCAGCTATTTCTCCTGATATCCTCATTTTGGTGACTTAAGATCAATATCATTCTAAGTACTAAAACTCAAAACCTTAATCATCATCAATTTATTAATTTGTATTGAGACAGCCTATCTCTTTTTAGCCCATATTATCAATTTCTGAATTATGGTATTTCTTTACTCCATTATAATATCTTTTGAACATTTCCCTTTTGTTCCATCTATCATAGTCATGCCTGACTTCTCATCTAGGTTATTGTGATGGCATCCTCACAAAGGAGGCTCCTACTTGTCTTCACTCTAATCCTTCCTACATAGAACTTCCAGATTAATCTTTTTAAGTTTTATTTTGACAGTGATGAATGTTTATAACAAATTGAGTATGATTATTATTCATTTACTTAACAAATAGTGATGATAAAATGTTATAATCCAAGCAATGTTCTAATCACTAGGAATCTAGATGTAAATAATATAGATAGGTCTCTGCCCTCAGAAAGCCCAGATTCTATTCAACATACTAGTACTATAACTAATAATTTAAAAATAACATAATATAGTTTATAAAATAGTAAATTCCAGTGCCTTCTTATTATTAATAATTTTGGTTATATGTCTAAGCATTTCCAACCATAATGACAGATATTTCACATATATTACCTGTAAATTATAGGCAACTTTGAAAATTAGGAATGATTTGCATTTTGCAAATGAAGTAAGTGAGGTTCAAATAGATTAAGTAACTTCGTTAGCATCATGAAATTAGTGGGAATCAGATCCATTATGTAACTCTATCTGATAACAAAACCAAGCAATTTTTATTATAACATGTGGCTTCTCTTTTAATAAAAAGCTAGTTTGTTTGTTGACCCCCATTCAACTCTTTTTTCTAACTTTATTGCCTACTTCTTCAGTTCTTATATTCTGCCTTCAAACCATATAGGGTCACTTATTCTTCCAGAAACTACATTCTACTTTCTCCCCTCTATACAATGTCATTTTGAGTTTTCCACAGCTAACACTCTCCCTCTCTCCCTCTCTCCCTCTCCCCTACCTTTCGCTGCTAGTATCCAAGATCCAAGAAGCTTTCTAGATCCTTTCACCATAATTGAACTGTCCCTAACATAGACACCATTGAATCTTTTGTGCTTCCATATACTAACTTTAAACTCCTTTTTATTATAGAATTTGAATGAATCTTTGTGTTTAATCAACTAGATTCATTCTTTAATCTCTATGTTACTATGTATGATAAAATGTTTGTCATAATGCTTTGCATAGTGTATGAGTCCAATATATTAAATGAAAATTGGGGGGAAGAAACAAATGATCCCCTAATTTGCACAAGGAAGTGGCTGCCAATCACTTCATAAATAGGTGGGCCTACCTAGTTGGTGAAAGCTTTAAAATCTATAAAGAATTAATAACAAATATGGCTAAATTTTAGTGGTAAATGTGAAAAAAATGAGTTTGATTGACGTAGAGTAAGAGTGATAAAAATATAAGTGATTTTATGGTTGTTAAAATGACATGTCAGATATTGGCTTGAATCCAGCTTGTTCCTTTTTTTCAGTAGCTTCTTGTCCAGGGTCCTATTATTATGGGATTTTCAATGGCTTCCTTAATAAAGGCTACAAGTACTTTAAGATTTATGTTCGGATACTCCCTTGAGATAATTCTGAAGACGCAGGGAATATGTAAATTTAAAGGACAATAAAATGCACTTTGCTTTTCATAACCTTGCTCTATAGATTGGGATGTTTTAAAATAGTGGGGATTTTTTAAGCAATTTCTTTCTAATACAGTGAGGCAGGAAAGCCTTAGTTCAGAAACACCAGCTTTATAAGAAAATGCCTTGAGGGAGGCCCAGATGTATTACCTAGAGGCCTTTCACCTCTTCCTTCAGCCCCGGTGCCTGTCATAGCACCATCAATCCATTTCCAGCATTTTACTTAGCTATGAACTTCTTAGAGTGACAAGAGAGTGATTCATAATATACAGTAGGCTTCCAGGAAGCTTTTTTACTTTAAGCTACAGGGCAAGTGAATCAGCCTTTTGCTATCTCGCAGGAACTACTTATCTTCAATCTTTCAATTAAAGGTCAAAAAATGAAAGAAGACACTCTGGTTGTCTATTATGGTGTTTTGTTCCCATTGTCAGCGAATCTGTTCTTTACATAGTTGTCTCTCAACCTGTTCAAGATTTATTCTTTTTTCCCCTTGTTTCTGATTAAAGATGGGAGGAATTTCCTCAAGAGTTTTGGAAATCTTCATGAATTACCAGTAACAACAACAATAATAACAACAACAGATGGAGAATTATGATCACTTTCAAACAGGAAAAAAAAAAGTGTCCCTACACTAGGAATAATGTTTAAAGCCTTCACAAAGGAGTTGCAAGGCAAAAATTTCAAGAGTCAAGCTAAAGTTATCTTTTTAAAAGTTAAAATCATGCTTCTTGGTGTGTTACTCTGTGTCTGCATAACTAAGTGAAGAGGAACCTAAGTAAGTTTATGCAATTAAAAAATAACAATTAACAATTATTAGATGCTTACAATGTGACAGTTTTGACATCAGTTGATGTATTTAATCCTCATAGCAACCCACTGAGATAGCCCTGGGATTACTTCTACCCTACAGACAAGAAATCCGAAGTATGGTAAATTGCCCAAGGTGAAAGAGTCAGAAAGGGACAAGTTTTATCAAGTCCACTTTTGGACTTGATTCCATAAGGGGTGATTTCAGAGCCCATGCTCTTAACCACTTTGCATGACCATTCTATAATTCCAAAAACTAATATGGAAAATCCAGACTCCTAGCATTTGGAATGGGTTTGAAGTCTGAATGTGACAGCTCAACTCTTCATTTTCTCTGAAGAATATACTGAAGTAAGACACTTCTATAAACACATTATTCTTAGTCCTTGAAAAAACAGTGAGGAGCTATCAGATACATTCCTTAATCTGAAATCAGTTTATATTTATTGAATATTTTGACCTATTTGGATGTTCAACAAATAGTGTTGGATAAATGTATGAAACTACAATTTATTTAAATACCTTCTCTTATTCTACTTCATGTGTACATCTCTGTGGTGGGTGCTTCTACATACATTGACTTACCTAAACCTGGAAATGCTTCTGAGAAGTATTATATTCCACCTTGTTCTGAAAATGAAGTTGCTGATGTTTAAGAGAAAGAATATAACTTTTTCTAGGTCAACAGATTGAAAGGGACAGAACTGATGTTTGGAATTCTGATAATCTCTGAGGGCCAAAAGTTTACCTGTCATACAGTGATGTAAATCACCTTTAAATTAAAAAAAAAAATCCCTTTTCCTGAAATATAATTCCCTCATGTCTCATGTAGAGTGATGGGAGAATTAAGGACCAGTCTTCAAATGATAAAGCAAAACTTCCTGCAAAAATTCATTAATGAATATTATTATAATAATATAATAATTAATTATTATATTATTGTGTCTGGAAGATTTAAAATCATTCAGGTATAATAATAATAACATGATAACAGTATTTCAAATACTTCTGTTTCTAGGGATTTTAATTTACCATAATCCTGAGCCCCAACTCTTAGCAATTAAAAGTCTTAAGAATACTTGTGTAGTACATATCTTAACTTATTTTGTGTATAATTAGAAGTTATTATAATTGCCTTCTGCAAATCTTAAGGAATTGCAGAATTCTTAATTAAAACAAAGATGATTTTCAAGAAATAAAAGAAAAATTAAAATCTAGAGCATCAGGAGAGGGGAAAATAATGGGATGTAAACTTTTTCTGTTTTTAAAGAATTTATGCTACATATCATGAGGAATCCAATAAAATGAAATGTACCAGAGTCTCTCAACAAAATTCCTCTGTATTTTACTGAGGTCCAAGAGAGATAAATAAAGTCCCTAAGCAAGCCCTATTGATGAATCCCATTGATATTATTATGGATACTACATTAATATTGCTAGATACTTAACTCAAATTCCTGTCTCCAACTGGCATTTTATACACAGCTGCAATAATAAATCAGTATATTTGGTGATTTGTAAGGCAAAAGCCATTTTCTCATTGTAAGACTCAAAAACTTAATTTTCCAAAGTAACCCTATGACATGCCTGGTTCATGTATTCCTGTGTAGAATGGCATTTACCTGAATAAAGTTATAATCTAATCAATAGTTATGTGATCAAAATATCAATAGGAGAAGACAAATGGAAACCTTTAGTTTCTTCAACTTGTCTTCAACATTATTCAAATGGAATTGGCAGCTTCATTTGGTTGTAGCATCTGCTACTCCAGAAAACTATATATGTCAGGTGGTCAGAGTTTGACAGCATTATCCATTAGGGTTTTCTTTTCTTTTCTTTTCTTTTCTTTTCTTTTCTTTTCTTTTCTTTTCTTTTCTTTTCTTTTCTTTCTTTTCTTTTCTTTCTTTTCTTACTGTATTTTATTGTTGTAAGAACAGTTAGCATGAAATATACCCTCTAAACAACTTTTTAGTATAATATATCATTATTAAGTTTAAGTACCATGTAGAACAACAGATATCTAGACCTTATTCATTTTACTTAACTGAAACTGGATGCATGTTGATTAGTAACTCTTCCTCTGCTCAGCCTTTGGAAGCCACCATTGCCCTCTTTACTTCTATTAATTTGATTATTTTAGATACCTCATGTAAGTAGAATTATGCAGTGTTTGTCCCTCTGTGATTAACTTATTTCACTTAACATTATTTCCTCAAATTGCATCCATGTTGTGATATATTTCATAATTCCATTCTTTTTTATGGCTGACTAGTATTCCATTGCACATATATACCGTATTTTCTTTATCCACTTATGTGTCCATGGATATTTCGGTTTTTCTACATCTTGGCTCTGCTTTTGGTGACATAATCATGAAATTGTTGCCAAGACCAATCAAAGATATTTTCCCCTATGTTTTATTCTAGGACTTTTACAGTTTTGGGTCTTATATCTACATCTTTAGTTCAGTTTGAGTTGGTTTTTGTGTATGGAGTAAGGTAAAGGCCCAATTTCATTCTTTTTTACATGGATATCTACTTTTTCAAACATCAGATGTTAAAGAGACTGTCCTTTTCTGATTGTGCATTCTTGGCACCCTTATCAACAGTCAGTAGATGATAAATATGTGGATTTAGTTCTAGATTCTGCATTCTGTTCCATTGGTCTATAAGTCTGTCTCTGTGCCAGGACTATACTGCTTTGATTAGTGTAGGTTTGTGATATTTTGAAATCAGGGCATGCAATGCATATAACTGTTATTTTCACTATTGAGTTGACTATTAATAGTCTTCATGTCTCCATAGGAGTTGTAGAATTATTTCTCTTCCATTTTTGTGGAAATGGCCTTTAGAATTTTGCATTGGCGGGGCACCTGGGTGGCTCAGTCGGTTGAGCGTCCGGCTTCGGCTCAGGTCATGATCTCACAGTTTGTGGGTTTGAGCCCTGCATCAGGCTCTGTGCTGACAGCTTAGAGCCTGGAGGCTGCTTCAAATTCTGTGTCTCCCTCTATCTCTGCTCCTCCCCCACTCAGGTTCTGTCTCTCTCTCTCTCTCCTTCAAAAATAAATAAAAACATTAAAAAAAATTAAATAAAGAATTTTGCATTGGCTCTGTAGATTGATTAGGGTGGTGGGGACATTTTACTAATATTAAGTCTTTCAATCCAGAACATGGTATTTCCTCCCTTTCTTTTGTGTCTTCATTAATATCTTTAGTCAATGTAATTTTCGGTGTATACATTTTTCACGTCCTTAGTTGTCTATTTTTATTTTATTGGTGCTATTGCAAATGAGATTGTTTTCCCTTTTGATTTTTTTTCAATATATGAAAGTAATTTATTACTAATTGTCGCTGTGGCTTTTATTTATTTTTATTTGAGGTTTTGATTTAAATTCCAGTTAGTTAACATATAGTGTCATATTATTTTCAGGAGTAGAACTAATGATTTACCACTTACACACAACACCCACTGCTCATCATAACAAATGTCCTCATTAATACCCATCACCCATTTAACCCATCCCTCCACCCACCTCCCCTCCAGCAACCTTCAATTTGTTCTCTGTAGTAAAGAGTCTGTTTAGTGGTTTGCCTCTCTCTCTTTTTTTTCATCCAATGTTTATCTGTTTAATTTCTTCAATTCCACATATGAGTGAAATCATATGGCATTTATCTTTCTCTGACTTATTTATTTGGCTTAGCACAATACACTCTAGCTCCATCCACATTGTTGCAAATGTGAAGATTTCATTGTTTTGATTCCATGATGTATATAGGCCATAACTTCTTTATCCATTAATTAGTCCATGGACATTTGGGCTCTTTCATAATTTGGCTGTTGTTGATAATGTTGCTATAAACATCAGGCTGAATGTGTCTCTTTGAATCAATATTTTTTGAATCCTTTGGGTAAATGCCTAGTAGTGCAATGATTGGATTATAGATTAGGACTGTTTTTAACTTGAGGAACCTCCATACTGTTTTCCAGAATGGCTGCACCAGTTTGCATTCTTTCCAACAGTGTGAGAGGGTCCTCCTTTCTCCTTATCCTTGCAAACACCCATTGTTTCCTATGTTGTTAATTTTAGCCATTCTGACTGTGTGAGGTGATACCTCATTGTACTTTTATTTGCATTTCCCTAATGATGAGTGATGTTGAGCATCTTTCCATGTGTCTGTTAGCCATCTGGATGTCTTCTTTGGAAAAGTGTCTATTCATGCCTTCTGCCCATTTCTTCACTGGATTATTTGTTTTTTGGTTGTTGAGTTTGCTAAGTTCTTTATAGATATTGGATACTAACCCCTTATGAGATATGTCATTTGAAATTACCTTCTGCCATTCTGTAGGGTTCATTTTAGGTTTCTTGATTGTTTCCTTCACTGTCCAGAAGCATTTTGTCTTGAAGATCTCACAGTAGTTCATTTTTGCTTTTGTTTCCTTTACCTCCAGAGATATATATATAGTAAGAAGTCGATGTGGCTGATGTTAGAGGTTGCTTCCTGTGTTCTCCTTTAGGATTTTTATGGTTTCCTTTCTCACCTTTCTGTCTTTCATTCATTTTGAATTTATTATTGTATATGGTGTAAGAGAGTGGTCCAATTTCATTCTTCTGCCTGTTGCTGCCCAGTTTCCCCCATACCATTTGTGGAAGAGACTTTTTTCCTTTAGATACTCTCTCCTGCTTTGTTGAAGATTAATTGATCCTATGGTTTGGGGTCCAGTTCTGAGTTCTCTATTCTGTTCCATTGATTTATGTGTCTGTTTTTGTGTCAATACCATACTATCTTGATGATTATAGCTTTGTAATATAACTTGAAGCCTGGAATTGTGATGCCTCCAGCTTTGGTTTTCTTTTTCAACATTACTTTAGCTACTCAGGATCTTTTCTGGTTCCATAGAAATGTTAGGATTGTTTGTTCTAGCTTTGTGAAGAATTCTGGTGTTATTTTGATAGGGATTGCAATGAATGTGTAGATTGCTTTGGGTAGTATATACATTTTAACAATATTTGAACATCTAGGTCAATTAGAACAATATTTGTTCTAATTCATGAGCATGGAACGTTTTTCCATTTCTTTGTGTCCTCTTCAGTTTCTTTTATACATGTTTTATAGTTTTCAGAGTACAGATCTTTTATCTCTTTAGTTAGGTTTATTCCTAGGTATCTTATTGTTTTTGGTGCAATTGTAAATGGGATGGATTCCTTGATTTCTCTTTCTTCTGCTTCATCACTGGTGTATAGAAGTGCAACAAATTTCTGTACGTTGATTTTGTAGCCTGTGACTTTGGTAAATTCATGTATCAGTTCTAGCAACTTTTTGGTGGAGTCTTTCAGGTTTTCTACATAGAGTATCATGTCATCTGAAAATAGTGAAAGTTAGACTTTTTCCTTGACAATCTGGATGCTTTTTATTTCTTTTTGTTCCCTGATTGCTGAGGCTAGGACTTCCAGTACTATGTTAAATAACAATGGTGAGAGTGGACATTCTTGTTGTGTTCCTGATGTAGAGGAAAAGGTCTTAGATTTTCCCCATTGAGGATGGTAATAGCTGTAGATTTTCATATATGGACTTTAAATCTTGAGGTATGTTCATTCTATCCCTACTTTGTTCAGAATTTTTATCAAGAGTGAATGATGTACTTTGTCAAATACTTTCTCTTCATCTATTGAGTGGATCATATGGTTCTTATCTTTTATTAATCTGGTTATCACGTTGATTGATTTGTGAATTCTGAACCACCCTTGCAACTCAGAAATAAATCCCACTTGAGCATAGTAAATGATTCTTTTAATGTGCTGTTGGATTTGATTTGCTAGTATTTTGTTGAGAATTTTTGCATCCATGTTCAGCAGGGATATTGGCTTGTAATTCTCTTTTTTAGTGGCGTCTTTGTTTGGTTTTAGAATCAGGATAATGCTGGCTTCATAGACTGAGTTGTAAGATTTCCTTCCATTTCTATTTTTTGGAATAGTTTGAGAAGAATAGGTGTTAATTCTTCCTTAAATGTTTCATAGAATTCCCCTGGGAAGCCATCTAGCCCCAGACTTTTGTTTGGAGATTTTTGATTACTTATTCCATTTCTTTGCTGACTATTGGTCTATTCATGTTTTCTATTTCTTCCTTTGTCACTTTTGGTAGTTTATACTCTAGGAATTTATCCATTTCTTCCAGATTGCCCAACTTGTTAGCATATAATTTTTCATAATATTATCTTACTCTTGTATTTCTGTGGTCTAAATTGTGATTTGTTCTCTTTCATCTGTGATTTTGTTCATATATTTTTTTCTCTTTTTGATAAGTCTGGCTAGGAGTTTATCAATTTTATTAATGTTTTCAAAGAACCAACTCCTGGTTGCATTGAACACTTTTACTGTATTTTTGTTTGTTTCTATATCATTTACCTCTGTTGTAATCTGTATTATTTCCCTTCTTCTTATGGCTTTGGGCTTCATTTGCTGTTCTTTTTATAACTTCTTTTGGTGTAAGGTTAGGTTGTGTATTTGAGATTTTTCTTGCTTTTTCATGTAGACCTATATTGCTATATACATCCCTCTTATGATTACTTTTGCTGCAACCCAAAAGTTTTGGACCATAATATGTTCATTATCATTTGTTTTCATGTACTTTTCAATTTCTTTGTTTAAATTTTCTGTTTGACTCATTCGTTCTTTAGTAGGATGTTCTTTTACTTCCATGTATTTGATTTTTCCAGTTTTTTTCTTGTGATTGACTACACGTTTCATATAGCACTGGAGTTGGAAAGTCTGCATGGTATAATACCAATCTTTTTGTACTTGTTAAGGCCTGATTGTGACCTAGAATGTGATCTGTTCTGGAGCATGTCCCATGTGCACTTGAATGTTTATTCTGCTGTCGGATGAAATGTGCTGAATATATATGTGGAGTCCATTCAGTCCAGTGTGTCATTCAAAGCCATTGTTTCCTTGTTGATTTTCTGCTTAGATGATTTGTCCATTTATGTAAGTGGGATATTAAAGTCCCTTACAATTATTGTATTATTATCAATGAGTCCCTTTATGTTTGTTATTGAATGTTTTATATATTTGGGGGCATAAATATTTACAACTGTTAGATCTTGTTGGATAGACCCCTTTGGTATGATTTAGTGCCTTTTTTTTATCTCTTGTTACAATCTTTGGTTTAAATTGTTGTTTGTATAAGTATTGTCACTCTGACTTTCTTTTAATATCCGTTTGCAATGGTAACTGTTTCTCCACCTTCTCACTTTGAATCTCAGATGTCTTTAGGTCTACAATGAGTCTCTTCAAGAGATCTTATACATGGGTCTTGTTTTTCTATCCATTCTGCCACCCTGGGTCTTTTGATGGGAGGATTTAGTCCATTTATATTCAGAGTAATTATTGATAGATAAGGATTTAGTGCCACCTTATTACTTGTTTTGTTATTATTTCCAGAGATTTTCTCTGTTCCTTACTAGTCTTTGTTGCTTTTTGTCATTCTTTCCCACTCGGAGAGTCCCCTTTAATATTTCTTACAGGGCTGGTTTAGTGATCATGAACTCCTTTAATTTTTGTTTGTCTGAGAAACCATGTATCTCCCCTTCTATTCTGATTTATAGCCTTACTGGATAGAGTATTATTGGCTGCATATTTTTCCCATTCAGAATGTTGATTATATCATGCCACTTCCTTCTTGCCTACCAAATTTCTGTGGAGAGATCTACTGCTAACCTTATTTATCTTTCCTTGTATGTTAGGGACTTTTTTTGTCTTGCTGCTTTTAGGACTTTATCTCTGTTTTGCAAATTTAACTACAATATGTTTCAGTGTTGTCCTGCTTTTGTTGATTTTGATGGGAGTTCTCTGTGCCTCCTGTATTTGGATGTCTGTCTCCTTTCTCAGATTAGGGAGGTTTTTAGCTATCCTTACTTCAAATAAGTACTTTCTGATCCATTTTCCCTCTCTTCATCTGGGGCTCCTATGATATGAATGCTATTATGCTTTATGGAGTCACTGAGTTCCCTAAGTCTACTTTCATGATCCAAGATTTTTCTTTTCCTCTTTTGTGCAGCTTTATTATTTTCCATATTTGTTTCTTCTATATCACTTATTTGTTCATCTGCTTCTTCCATCTTTGTGGTCATCGTATCCAGTTAGTTTCAAATCTTGTTTATTGCATTTTTCATTTTGACCTGATTAGTTTTTAGCTCTTTTATCTTTGCAGTAAGGGACTCCTTGGTATCTTCTATCTGCTTCTCAAGCCCAGCTAGTATCCTTATAATTGTTGCTTTAAATTCTAGATCACGCACATAACTTGTATCTGTTTTTATTATATCTCTGGCTGTGACATTTCTTGTTCTTTGTGGGGGGATGAATTCCTCTATCTTGGCATTTTGTCTAGGTGTCTGTCTGCTTCTCTGTGTTAGAAAAGCCTCTTATGTTTCCCACTCCTGAGAGTAATGGCTTTATGAAGAAAAGGTCATATATTGTCCAGAACCTGGTATTTCAGGAATTGTCTCTGTTGTACTTAGCTGCTATTTTATGGCTGCTGTATCTATCAGGTCAGTCTTTTGCAGAGTTTTGCCTTGCCTGCGGTGTAGAAGGATTAGACCTTATCAGAGTGCCGAGTTTTTACCAGATGTGCTCTTGTTGGCTTGTTCAAAGAGACCTGGTGCCATTTCCACTAGAGCTGAAGCTTTGCACAACTCTCTGGTCAGTAGATGTGGTGCATGTGGGGGTGGAGGTTGTGCTGGTCTCCTGGGGAAGACTCCCACTGTGTTGGTTCTCAGGTACACTTCCCTGAGAAAAGCAGTACCAACAGACTGCAGGGAGTCATGGCTTGGTATATGCAATTTAGGCATCCAGTGTTCATGCTGTGCTGTTTGCTGATGTTAGTGTATGCTGAGGGGTGGGGAGGAAAATAGTACCAGCTAGCTTCTTTGCTCCTAGAGAGGGGAGTTCATGCTTGCTGCTGTCTGCGTTGTCAGACTCTATACCAGCCATGTTCCAGACCATGAAAACAACAGTCTTTGAGCCCCTGTAATTGTAAACCCCCCCCCCCCAAAATCAGCCCCTCTCATTTTCCCCATCAATGTCTTTGGGGAAGTGTTTTCCTCATGTGATCCTCTGTGTGCTTTTCTCTCTCTCTTGCTCTCCTCTCTCGCCTCTCCCCGGGATCAGGGCTCCTTCCCCTCCACAGCACTCACAAACCTTTTCTTCTCCAAATCACATCTCTGCACCACCTGTCTTCCATAACGTGGCCTGCTGTCTTCCATTGGTTGTGCATTTTGTTCTGTCAGTCCTCTGATCGATTTCTGGAGTATTTAAAATGAATCGATATTTATCTATCTATGCTTGAGGGACAAGGCAAGCCTAGGGTCTTCCTACTTCTCTGCCATATTCGAGCACCAATCTTCTAATTCCCTTTTGCGCAGTTCATTGTTAGTGTGTAGAAATACAACTGATTTTTTAATATGTTAATTTTGCATTCTGCAACTTTACTGCATTTATTAGTTCAAACCTTTTTTTAATTTTTGGTGGAGTCTTTATTTTCTATATATAAGATCATGTAGTCTGCAAACAGGAATACTTTTGCTTCTCATTGCTCATGTGTATGTCTTTCATTTCTTTTTCTTCTTAATTGCTCTGGCTAGGATTTCCAGTACCCTTTTGAATACAAGTGACTAAAATGGTCATCCTTATCTTTTGAGTCTGATCTTAGAGGAAGAGCTTTCAGGTTGTTTTTTCGACGATTGGATATGATGTAAGGAATGGTCTTTTCCATATATGCCTGCATTATGTTGAGTAATGTCCTTATATTCCCAGTTTGTTGAGAAGTTTTCTCATGAAAAGGTTTGACTTTTGTCAAATGCTTTTCCTGCATCTACTGAGATGGTTATGTGATTTTATCCTTTATATTATTAATGTGGTGAATATAAGCTCTTACTATGATTACTGTCTATTTCTCCCTTCTATCGGGCCAGTGTTTGCTCAATATATGTATGTGTTCTAATGTTGGATGCATATGTATTGTTATATTTTCCTGATGAATTCACCCTTTTATTGTTATAAAATATTCCTCTTTGTCTCATGTTACAGGTTTTGATTCAAAGTCTTTTTTTTCTGATGTAAGTATACCATCCATACTTTATTTTGGTTATCATTTGCAAGAAATACCTTTTCCATCCTTGCACTCAGTTTATATGTGTCCTTAAGTCTAAAGTGAGTTTCTTGTAGATAGCATGTACTCATGTCTTTTCTTTGAATACATTCAGTTACTCCCTGTCTTTTGATTGGCAAATTTAATCCATTATATTTTAAATAATTATTGGTAAGGAATAATTTACTATCAAATTGTGATCTTTTTTTTTCCATTAGTTTTATATTTCTTTTGTTTGTATTTTTCTCTTTTTCTTTTTTTTTTAGATTTTTTTAAAATCTTTATTTTTGAGAGAGAGTGAGAGAGAGAGAGAGAGAGAGAGAACAGAGTGTGAGTAGGGGAGGGGCAGAGAGAGAGGGAGACACAGAATCCAGCAGGTTCCAGGCTCAGAGCTGTCAACACAGAGCCCAGTGCGGGGCTCAAACTCATGGACTGCATGATAATGACCTGAGCCAAAGTTGGACACTTAACTGACTGCGCCACCCAGCTGCCCCTGTTTTTCTCTTTTTCTATCTTCCCTTGTGTTTTGTTGATTTTTTGTATTCATATGCTGTGATTCCTTTTTCTTTTTCTTTTGTGTAAATTCTGTAGGAATTTTTCGTGGTTACCTTGATGCTTACATAAAATAGCTTACAATTATAACAGTCTATTTAAGCAAATAACTTAAGCTTAATTGCATACAAAACTGTCCTATGCATTAGACAAAACAGACGCCTCTTCCAGTCTTCACAAACTGGCCTTAAACAGGCAAAGACCCCCACAAATCAGCCTAGCTTAAGATTCTGGGGGTCTCTACCAACTTTCTCCTCCCCAGAGATAAAATGCAGCCGTGGTTTATGTCCATTTATGGTCAGCTGGAAGGAGGGGTATCTAGTTCAAGCTGCCATCTGTGTTTTTTTTTTCCCAGGTGGCTGGACTGTTTCATACCTATAAGAGTTCTGAGACTGAAAAGTTAGATGCCAGTTCTTTGGACAGCCCTGGAGAATTTTGAGTGCTGGATGCACATATTAACTCTTTCCTTCTCCTGGGTGAGCTGAGAACCTGGATTTTTCATTTGCTTGCTTTGTGCTAAGCAGGGTGGGGATCTATGATGTCTACCTGTCCAACTCTCTATGTCTCTCTTGTCTTTAATTTTTAAAACTTTACTTCCAGTGTGGTTGATATACAGTGTTACACTAGTTTCAGGTGTACAATACAGTGCTTAAACAGTGCCATATATTACTCAATGCTCATCAAGATAAGTGTACTCTTAATTCCCTTCATATTTTCCACCCATCCCTTCACCCCCCTCCCCTCTGGTAACCATCAGTTTGTTCTCTATAATTAAGAGTTTGGTTTTTGGTTTGTCTCTCTCTTTTTTCTCTTTGTTTCTTTGTTTTGTTTCTTAACTTCCAAATATTAGTGAAATCATGTGGTATTTGTCTTTCTCTGACTGGCTTATTTCGCTTAGAATTATACTCTATAGATTCATCCCTGTTGCAAATGGAAGGATTCTGTTCCTTTTTATGTAGTATATATATACCATAACTTCTTTATCCATTCATCTATCAGTGGACACTTGTGCTGCTTCCATATTTTGGCTGTTGTGAATAACGCTTCTATAAACATAGGCATGCATATACCCCTCCAAGTTAGTATTTTTATATTCTTTGTCTCCATGTCAGCTCTATGATGAGCTCATCAAAATTCCAAAATTGGCAAAGCAAAATTCCTTTGGGGAGCTCCTGCAGGAAAATTGATGGCACTGCATATATGTATGAACCCGTTCCCTCTCCTAGGAAGTCTCTTCATTATCATATGGTGCTGTGCCCAGGGCAAGGACTCTGGTGAGAGGGTTTCCCAATCTCTTTGCTGGCTTTTATGAGACTGGTTTCACATTCTCCTGGAATAAGCCTTTTGATTACTTTCTGGATTTTTCAAAAACAGAATGTATCTTTAAATTGTTGTTGAATTAATGTGTTTGTGAGTGAGAGGAGGGTCTAGGGCTTCCTACTTTGCCATCTTGCTGGTGTCACTTCCATTATTTTCTCATTGTTTCAATTTCATACATATTGAGCCAATAGTGAGACATTGCACAAATCCAGGGAGCATCATTACAATAGAATGCGGTTTGAATGGTGCTCTCTGATTGTACAATTCTATTGCCCTTCTGTTAGGATATTTTGTAGACTGAATGAAGGTTTGAGTTGGGAGGGGAGGTAAAGTTCATGAAAGGAGGATCTAGGAAGCTACTAAAATTAAGTCTCGTCTGTATCAGAGTGGTATCTCATTGTGGTTTAATTTGTATTTACCTAATGACCAAAGATATTGAACATGTTTTTATGTGCTTATAGACTATTTATATGTTATTTCAAGACGTGTCTATTCAAATCCTTAACCAATTTTTTTTTAATAAATGGCTTTTTATTGTTGAGCTTTTTGTATATCCATTATATTATGAGTTCCTTATTTATCCTGGATATACATCCTTTATCATATACAAGATTTTCTAATACTTTATTGCTTGTGACCTTTACAATACAAAAGTTTTTAGGTTTGTTGAAGTCCAATTTATCTCCTTTTCTTGTGATTTTGGTGTCACATCTATGAAACTGTTTCCTAAGTCAAGATAACAAAGACTTTCATTTATATTTTCTTCTGTGAATTTAATAGTTTTAGCTCTTATACTCAGGTGAGCATCCACTTGAGTTAATTTTTGTATATTGTTTGAGGCAGGGCATCTAATTTCATTCCTTTGCACTTTGATATCCAGTTAATACTGGCACAGTTTGTTTGAAAGAATTTTCTTTCTCCTTTGAATTGACTAAGTACCTTTGTCAAAAATCATTTGAGTGAATGGGAGAAGATATTTGCAAATCATGCATCTGATAATGCATATAAAATAATATAAATATATAAATAATATAAAAATGTACACAACTCGATATTAAAAAAACCCTGATTAAAAAATTGGCAGAGGGCTTGAAGAGACATTTCTCCAAAGAAGGGATACAGATGTCCAACAGGCACATGAAAAGATACTCAGCACTATTAACTAGTTTTCACCTCATACCTGTTAGAATGGATATTATCAAAAAGACAAAAAATAAGAGTTGACAAGGGTGTGGAGAAAAGAAACCTTCATATACTGTTGGTGGGAATGTAATTTGGTTAAGCTACTATTGAAATCAGTACAGTGGGTCCTCAAAATTTTTAAAATAGAAATACCATGTAACCTAGCAATTCCATTTCAGTGTATTTATCCAAAGACAATGAAAACATGAATTGAAAGAGATATGTGCACCCCTGTGTTCATTGCAGCATTATTTATGATAGCTAGGATATGTAAACAACCTAAGTTTCCATCAATAAATTAATGGATAAAGAAAATGTGATCAGGGCACCTGGGTGGATCAGTAAGTTAAGTGTTTGACTCTTGATCTTGGCTAGGCCATGATCTCATGGTTTGTGGAATCGAGCCCCAGGTTGGGCTCCATGATGAGCTTGGGATTCTGTCTCTCCCTCTCTCTCTCTGCCCCTCCCCCACTCACATGCACACTCTCTCTCAAATAAACTTAAAAAAAAATATGTGATATAAATATTGAAATATTATCCCGCCATAAAGAAGAATGAAATATTGCCATTTGTGAAAATGTCACTGGATGTAGAGGGTATTATGCTAAGTGAAATAAATCAGAGAAAGACAAATACCATATGATTTCACTTATAGGTGGAGTCTAACAAAACTAATAAACCAAACAAAATAGAAAGAGACTCAGAGATAAGTGAAACAAACTGTTGGTTACCAGAGGAGAGAATTTAGGGGGCGTATGTGAAGTAGGCAAAGGGGATTAACAGGTACAAAAGTCCTGTTATAAAATAAGAAGTCATATATATGTAAAATACAGCCTAGGGAATATAGTCAATATTTTAATACTTTTCTATGGTGACAGATGGCAACTAAACTTACTGTGGGATCATTTCATAATGTATAAAAACACTGAATCACTATGATTTACCTAATGGTAATAAGATATTATATGTCAGTTATATTTAACTGTAAATGTAAGGGTTTATTTATGGACTCTCAAGTCTATTCTAATAATCTAGATGTTTATGCTTATTCCAGCACCACACTGTCTTGATTACAATAGCTTTGTAGTAAGTTTTAAAATGGGTAAGTGTGACTCATGCAACTTTTTCAAGGTTGTCTTGGCTATTTGGGGACTCTTGCATTTCCATATGATTATTAGGATCAGTTTATCAATTTTTACAAAATCTTCAGCTGGGATTTTGATAGAGATTGTGTTCAATAGGTACATTTATTTGGATGGTGCTGCTATCTTGGGAACATTTAGTCTTCTAATTTGTGAACATGGGATGTCATTCCAAATATTTAGGTCTTCTTTAATTACTTTCATTAATGTTTTGTAGTTTTCATTATAAAAGTCTTTCACTTTTTTGTTAAGCCTATTCCCAATTATTTGATACTTTCTGATGCTATTGTAAATGCAATTATATTCTTAATTTTTGGATTATTTATTGATAGTGTATAGAAGTTGATTTTTATAGATTGATTTTGTATACTGTAAACTGCACTACTTGTTTATTAGTTTTGATATTTTATTTTAACTTGCAAATTCCTTAGGATTTTCTCTACACAAGATCTTGTCATCTATGAATAGACATAGTGTTAGTTCTCCCTTCCTATCTGGATACTTTTTTTTTCCCCTTGTCTAATGGTCCTGCTAGACTGTCTACCACAATGTTGAATAAAAGTGACTAGAGCAGGCACAGTCATCTTGTTCTTGATCTTAGGTTGAAAGCATTTGGTCTCTCACCAGAGATTATGCAGATAGATATTAGCTTTTTATAGATGCCTTTTATGAGGTTGAAGACATTCCCTTCTATTCCTGGTTTCCTGAATGATTTTATTATAAAAGTATGTTGTATCTTGTTAAGTGCTCTCTCTGTATCTATTGAAATGATTATGTGTTCTTTTGTTATTTATTCTATTAATATTATTTATTATATTGATTTTAGATATTAAACTGCATTTGTGGAATAAATCCCACTTGTTCATGGAGTAAAATCTTTTATATATCTTAAAGGTTTTGGTTTGCTAATATTTATTCAAGGTTTTGGGGCTTATGTTTCTTAAGAGATATTGCTCTTTAGTTTCTTTTCTTCTTATTTTTTTATCTGGTTGTGGCACTACCATGATACTGACCTCATAGACTAACTTGTGAAGTATTATCTAATTTTTTTTTCAGTTGGCGAACTCCATGTGTTAATTTTTTTTTTTTTTTTAACATTCAGTAGAATTTACCAACTAGCATACCTGGCCCTGGGCTTTCCTTTTTAAACTTGTTATATGTGTATTCAGATTTCCTATTTCTTAGAGTGTCCATTTTGGTAGTTTGCATTTTTCTAGGAATTTATCCATTTAATATAAGCTATCTCGTCATTTTTCATGTAATTGTTCACACTAATCCCTTGTTTCCTAGTGAGAAGATACCAACACATAGAATAATTTTCAATATGGGTAATTGTTCTAAAATATTTGGCTCTCACTGCCTATATAGAAAAAAATTAACATTTTTTTATTGGCATTCAGGGATCTCCATCATCTGTTTTCTCTTCAGTCTTATTTTTTTCAATTTCCTAATAGGAATTCTCATTCAGTGAAGCAGGTCTGTGTAATGCTATTTGGATACCCCATGCAACTTTTTACTTGCTTAGGTACTTGACATTCCCCATGCATTGATTCTGTTTCTTTTTCTCCCTCTTCTTAGTCATCTAAAGGGTTTCCTCATCATTGCTCGATTTGACAGCCTCTGGGAGACTATCCTGATTACTCTAGTCCTAGGGAATCATTTTAAATCCACACTTCTAGTTACTGTCCCACTCATTTGGCATGAACACAGGTGTTCACACATGTTGTTTAATGTTGCACATGCAAATTCTGGCACCTCCATTTGACTTAAAACTATATGAAGCAGGGGCACCTGGGTGGCTTAGTCCATTAAGCATCCGACTCTTGATTTTGGCTCAGGTCATGATCTCATGGTTCATGGGATCAAGCCTTCCGTTGGGCTCTGCACTGACAGCATGGAGTCTTCTTGGTGTTCTCTATCTCCTCTTTCTCTCTCAAAATAAATAAATTAATTTAAAAAAATAAAGCTTTATGAAGGAGATCAAAAGTTTACTTTTTTTTTTAACATTTATTTATTTTTGAGACAGAGAGAGAGAGCATGAACAGGGGAGGGTCAGAGAAAGAGGGAGACACAGAATCTGAAACAGGCTCCAGGCTCTGAGCTGGCAGCACAGAGCCTGACGCGGGGCTCAAACCCACAGACCGCGAGATCATGACCTGTGCCGAAGTCGGACGCTTAACCTACTGAGCCACCCCAGGCGCCCCTCAAAAGTTTACTTTTAAATCTCTTTGTAATCTTGGTACTTAGCACAGGGACCTAAAAAGCCCAGTCATTGAATTTGGGGATTTTATGTAATGATTAATGAGTAAGTTCATTTAATGTAAATTGTAAATTATATTTAATAAAAGAAGATTCTCAAAATTGCCCCTGAATAACTGCGATGAAATATTCTTGAATCTTACCTGATTTTAACTTGTTCCAGGGATTCCTGTGAGGTATTTCCTAGAATGTGTCATACTACTTTTTGGTGTCATTGTAAAGGTACAATGCAACTCACTACCTGAAGTTTATTTGTAATAATGCCTGCCAGGAAAATTATGAGGGTTAAGTGGAATATTGCATGTAAAAGTGATGTGAAAATTATAAAACACCCCACAAATATTAGTCATGTTTTTAAAAGAATGAGCTGATGAAAATGTAGATAATGTGAACATATTATGCCTTAGAGAATAATTTTTTTTTTTTGCTGAAGTTAAAAAAAATGATTTCCCTCCCAACAGGATTAATATATATTACATATACAAAACATTTTTTAGCATAGATAGTAGAGGACAAAGGGCTCAAATGATGAAACAGTAGAACAAAGGAATTTGAAGAAATGATGTCAGATATATTCTTCTGTGGAAGAGATGTAGGGTATATCTATCTGTAGTCCTCTTATATTCATCACTGGGAAACCTATGGGATGTACAAACTAAAGAATCAAGTGATATACTCTTACTTTTAAAAAGGACACTGGCTAGATATCTGTCACACCCATTTCTTTTTTGTGTGCCCAGCATTGGCCTACATTTCCAGCCTCCCTTGCAGTTAGGTGTGATCATGTGGTGGAGCTCTGATCAGAGAAATGCACAGTCTTCCCCCCCACCCCTTATCTGCCAGCTAGATACGGTGACCCCATCATATGTGTGGGCTTTGAAGTTGATCATTGAAGTTATATCAGTGGATTTCAGGGTGACTGCATGCAGTCATATATATTTTGTAAAACAAAAGGAAATTGTAGTAACGTGCTAAGGACTCGAAGAGGCTCTACAATGATGAAAATTTTATTTTTTATATTTAGTGCACTGGTATCCAAAACATATGGATCTATAAAATATTTTGCAGTTGTGGAAAGGGAAAATAATATTCATTAACATCTGGTAGAACATACTTTACAAAATTTTGTCATAGAGAATGGATAGCTCTGAGGCCCTAATCACTATTCACTAAGACATGCTAGAAAAAGGCTGGCATACAGAATAAATGGAGGGCAGTAACAGTTAGTAGACCCGCATGCTGCTATGAGTGCCACTGGTATTCAAGGACTTTCATGTATTAAATTAGGGAAGTAAAATGGAAGGAAAAAAGCAAAAAGAATTTTTTTCCTTTCAATGGTTAGAACTCAAGTGTTCCATTTCAGAAATCTTAAATTTGAAAAGAACTGAACACTAACAGATATTGTTTATTAAGAAAAAAAATTACAGGCCTTTTTATAGCTTATAAATTACTATAAATTCATACATTACAAGGTATAACTAAATTATTGTAATATAGTCATAGAATTGTGCACCCATCACTCCAGTCCAGTTTTAGAACATTCCCAAAGTGTTCCCTTATACCAATTTTAAGTCAATCTTTGTTCCCACCATCAATCTCAGAGAACCATGGATCAGCTTTGCCTTTTATGGAGCCTCTATATAAATGAAATGCTATGATATGTACGTTTTTATTTATTTATTTTTTTAAACGTTTATTTATTTTTGAGACAGAGACAGAGCATGAACAGAGGAGGGGCAGAGAGAGAGGGAGACACAGAATCTGAAACAGGCTCCAGGCTCTGAGCTGTCAGCACAGAGCCCGACGCGGGGCTCAAACTCACGGACCGCGAGATCGTGACCTGAGCTGAAGTCGGACGCTTAACCGACCAAGCCACCCAGGCGCCCCAATATATACGTTTTTAAATCTACCATCTTTTACTTAGCATAATCATCTTAAGGTCCATCCACATTGTAGTACATATCAGTAGATTGTTCCATTATATTCATGAATTTATGAATTCACTGTATGGATACAATATATTTTGTTTATTGTTTCATCAGTTGATGGACATTGAATTTATTTTTAATTTTTCACTCAATAATTTTGTTATAAACTTTGTACACAAGTCTTTGTGTGAAGATGTGTTTGCATTTCTCTTAAGCAGATATATATGAGAGTAGGATTTGAGTCATAAATTGACAAAATGCTTTTCAAAGTAGCTTTACCATTTATTTATTTATTTATTTATTTATATTTTATTTTTTTTTATTGGTTTAGAATTTACATCTAAATTATTTAGCATATAGTGCAACAATGATTTCAGGAGTAGATTCCTTAGTCCCCCTTACCCATTTAGCCCATCCCACCTCCCACAAGCCCTCCAGTAACCCTCAGTTTGTTCTCCATATTTATGAGTCTCTTCTGTTTTGTCCCCCCCCCATTTTTATATTATTTTTGTTTCCCTTTCCCTACGTCCATCTGTTTTGTCTCTTAAAGTCTTCATATGAGTGAAGTCATATGATTTTTGTCTTTCTCTGACTAATTTCACTTAGCATAATACCCTCCAGTTCCATCCACGTAGCTGTAAATGGCAAGATTTCATTCTTTTTGATTGTCAAGTAATACTCCATTGTATATATACCACATCTTCTTTATCCATTCATCCATCAGTGGACATTTGGGCTCTTTCCATACTTTGGCTATTGTTGATAGTGCTACTATAAACATGGGGGTGCATGTGTCCCTTCAAAACAGCACACCTTTATCCTGTGGATAAATGCCTAGTAGTGCAATTGCTGGGTCATAGGGTAGTTCTATTTTTAGTTTTTTTAGTCCATACTGTTTTCCAGAGTGGCTGCACCAGCTTGCATTGCCACCAACAATACAAAAGAGGTCCTCTTTCTCCACATCCTCGCCAACATCTGTTGTTGCCTGAGTTGTTAATGTTAGCCATTCTGACAGGTGTAAGGTGGTATCTCATTGTGGTTTTGATTTGTATTTCCCTGATGATGAGTGATGTTGAGCATTTTTTCATGTGTTGGTTGGCCATCTGGATGTCGTCTTTGGAGAAGTGTCTATTCATGTCTTTTGCCCATTTCTTCACTGGATTATTTGTTTTTTGGGTGTTGAGTTTGATAAGTTCTCTATAGATTTTGGATACTAACCCTTTATCTGATATGTCATTTGCAAATATCATCTCCCATTCTGTTGGTTGCCTTTTAGTTTTGCTGATTGTTCCCTTCATTGTGAAGAAGCTTTTTATTTTGATGAGGTCTCAGTAGTTCATTTTTGCTTTTGTTTCCCTTGCCTCTGGAGACATGTTGAGCAAGAAGTTGCTGCAGCCAAGATCAACGAGGTTTTTGCCTGCTTTCTCCTTGAGGATTTTGATGGCTTCCTGTCTTACATTAAGGTCTTTCATCCATTTTGAGTTTATTTTTGTGTATGGTGTAAGAAAGTGGTCCAGGTTGATTCTTCTGCGTGTCGCTGCCCAGTTTTCCCAGCACCATTTGCTTAAGAGACTGTCTTTATTCCATTGGATATTCTTTCCTGCTTTGTCAAAGATTAGTTGGCCATACGTTGGTGGGTCCATTTCTGGGTTCTCTATTCTGTTCCATTGATCTGAGTGTCTGTTCTTATGCTAGTACCATACTGTTTTGATGAGTACAGCATTTACCTTTTAAATTCTCACCAGCAATGCAGAGCAAGACTTCACATTTTCATTAACAATTGTTATTTTTAGTCTTTTGATTATAGTTATAATAGCAAAATCTGGGGCACCTGGGTGGCTCAGTCAGTTAAGTGTCTGACTTCGACTCAGGTCATGATCTCATGGTTCGTGAGTTTGAGCCACTCATGGGGCTCTGTGCTGATAGCTCAGAGCCTGGAGCCTGTTTCAGATTCTGTGTCTCCCTTTCTCTCTGCCCCTCTCCTACTTGCACTCTGTCTTTCTCTGTCTCAAAAATAAATAAACATTATTTTTTTAAATAAAAAATAAAAAAATAAAATAGAAAATAATATTCTATTGGAATTATAATTTGTATTTACCTAAGGACTGGTACTGAGAATTTTCTTAAATGCATATTATATCTTCACATATCTTTTTTAGTGAAATGTCTATGCGTGTGTTTTAACCTTTTTAAAAATTGTGTTATTCATATTATTGAGTTGTAAGAATTATTTATTTAATTTGGATACAATTTAGATATATGTTTGAAATATTTTCTCTAAGTCTGTGCTTGTGTTTTAATTTTGTTTTTTTTGTGTGTGTTACTTGAAGCACTCAAATTTGAAATGTTGATGAAGTCAAATTTATCAATTTTTTCATTTTATACAATTTGATGTCATATTAATAATTCTTTAACCCATGATAATGATAATTTTCTCCTGTGTTTTCTTCCAGGAGATTTATAATTTTAGCTCATAGTTTGGATTCTACTTCGTTTTGAGTTAGTATTTTTATATTAGTCTGGGATGTCTTCAATCATATTTTTGCATATGTATATGCAGTGTTCTCAGCATCAGTGTTATAAATACTATTTCCCCCCATTAAATTACTTAGGAACCTTTGTGAAAATAAACCAGTTAATCATAAATATAAACAGTTATTTCTGGACTCTCAATTCCATAACCTAAATACCCATCATTACAGCAGTACTACACTCTTTAGATTACTGGGTAGCAGGTAATGTAAATCCTTCAAATTTGTCCTTTTTTAAATTTATTTTAGTTATTTGAGGTCATTTGCATAGGTAAACAAATTTTCACTTAAGCCTGTTGCTATTTAGAAATTAAAAGACTGATTTATTTTGATAGGGATTATATTGAATATATAGATTAAATTGAGGAGAATTTTAATCATAATAATATTAAAACTTGTAATCCACAAACATGAAATACCTCTTGATGAATTTGGATAGTCTTCAATTTCTCTTATTACTATTTTGTTTACTATGTGTATATTTATGTTAAATTTTTTCTAAGTATTTTAAAATTGTTTTGAATGATTGCTTTCCTAGATTTATTTTTTTAATTATTCATTGGTAATATATAGAAATATGATGGATTTTCTATTTTTTAAGTTTTCTGAACTCATTTATTAATTTCATCAGTTTTTGTGTGTGTGTGTGTGTGTGTGTGCGTACGCGCACAAGCGTGCATTTTCACAAAATGGATCAGGACTGTGAATGGTTTTACTTCTTCCTTATAATCTGAATGTTTTTTATTTTCGTTTATTTATGTCTGTCTATCTATCTATCTATCTATATATAATTTATTGTCAATTGGTTTCCATACAACCCCCACTGCTCATCCCAACAGGTGCTCTCCTCAATGACCATCACCCACTCTCCCCTCTCCCCCACTCCCCATCAACCCTCAGTTTGTTCTCAGTATTTAAGAGTCTCTTATGGTTTGCCTTCTTCACTCTTTTTTTTCCCCCCATACCCTCCCCCCTGGTTAGTTTAGTTTATCTTAATGCAATGACTCGAAGTAATTATTGAATAAAAGTGGTAAAGGTGGACATACTCTTGTACCTATATTATGGGGAGAGCATTCAGTCTTTCATCATTAAGAAAGATGTTGGAGTTTTTTCATAGGTGCCCTTCTCCGGTTGGGAAACTTCCCTTTTCTTCCTAAATTGTTGAAATGCGTTACCACAAATTATAATTAAATTTTGCTTAATGTATTTTATTGAAAAGACAGGGTTTGTCTTTTATTCTCCTCATAGGATATATTGACTGATACTGAATGTTAAACCAACATTCAATGTTATACCAGTCATTTCTGGTGTAACTTTCATTTGGTCCTATTTGATAATCCTTTGTGCGTTGCTGGATTTATGCATGACGGACATTGAGAGAGAGACAGAGCATGAACAGGGGAGGGGCAGAGAGAGAGGGAGACACAGAATCTGAAACAGGCTCCAGGCTCTGAGCCATCAGCCCAGAGCCTGACGCAAGGCTCGAACTCACGGACTGCGAGATCGTGACCTGGCTGAAGTCGGACGCTTAACCGACTGCACCACCCAGGTGCCCCTATAATTTAATTCTGATCAACCAGTCCATAAAAAGTGAAAAAGGAATTCCTGTGCTTTTGTTTGTGATATACAAATCTAGAGCTTCCAGGTGGCCATGTTAGCAAGAAGTGTTTTGTTTAAAACTCAATGTGGACATTTTTACAAGGGCCATGTTCTACAAGGGCTCTGTCTTATTTTTCATACTGCCTACCCATTATTACACCAAGTTGGCTTGACCCATTACTGTTGCCTGAGTGGCCTCTATATTCAGTTGAGTTTGAGATTCCTGACACACTACTCTGGCAGCCTGAAAGAGTGATTACCACTTCAGTGAGTACAAAGGGCCATTTCTCTGGAGAAAAGTATTTATCTATCTATGTATCTATTTATGTATCTCTGTATGTATGTATGTATGTATGTATGTATGTATGTATGTATGTATGTATGTATGTATTTTAGAGAGACAGAAAGCATGAGTGGGGGAGAGGGACAAAGAGAAAAAAAGAATCTTAAGCAGGCTCCATGCCCAGTGCAGAGCCCGTCAGGGGCCCAATCCCATGACCCAGGGATCCTGACCTGAGTTGAAATCAGGAGTCAGGGGCTCAACCTACTGAAACAGCCAGGCATCTCTCTGGAGAAAATTTTTGATTCTCAAAGAACATCATCACTTTAATAGTAGTATCCATGTTTCTTATTATAAAAATTGAATAATTATGGTCAGCTTAGTCTTGTTTAAAAATCACAAAGGAACATAAGTACTCATTTAGAAGGAAATGAAATAAGAGATTTTTTTATGGCTCATAGATAGGCCTTGGAGGATCCTTCTTTTCTACATTCTAGTATCTCTATCCAGTTGATTCAAAATACAGATTCTGAATTCTTCCAAAGAAAATGTTCACTTGTGCTGTTGATCTGTAGAAGATATGTTGGACTGTAGCATTCAATACTACCTAGGTTGCGTAAGATTCTAACTCCAATCAAATTGATTTACAATAGTAAGAAAAATGGACTTTTCCACTACTGAAATGGTACATTATTAGGGAGAAAAAATGTAAATTATAAAACACCAAATAGAGGAAAATTTTATGAGCAAGAAAGAAATAATATTGACTTTTTTTTGGCTTATTGAGGTCTAATTTGCACACAGTAAAATTCACCCTTTTAAGATGTGCTCTTCTATGATTTTGACAAATTTATAAGTCATGAAACTGTCACTACACACTATTTAACCACTCCAAAATTTCCTTGAATCCTTTCATGTTTATTTCTATCCCATATGCCTTGACCCTGTCAACCATTTATCTGATTATTGTCCCTAAAATTTGGCTTTTTCCAGAATGCCATATGAACAGAACCATACAGTGGGCAGCCTTGGAGGTCTGGCTTATTTTGTTGAGCTTAATGCTTTTGAAAGGAATATAGCTTATTCTTTTTATTGCTAAGCAGATTTCCATTGTATGCATATACTACGGTTTATCTGTTTCCATGGAATGGACATTCCTGTGTTTTACATTTTTGGAATTCAGGAATAAAGTATCTAAGAACTTTCATATGTACATTTTTGTGTGGAGATAAGTAAATACCTTTGTTCCAAAGTGGCTATGACTTTTCATTCCCATCAGCAATATAACAACATGGCAGTTGCCACCATTTTATATAATCAATTTTTCTTGTTTAAGTGGTATCTTATTGTGGTTTTAATTTTTATTCCCTAATGATTAATGATGTTGACAGGATGCCTTCACGTGCTCCTTTGCCATCTTGCAATATCTTGGTGAAGTGTCTGTGAAAATCTTAATGCCTGTCTCTTATTCGGTTTTTATATTGATTATTGAAAGTTCTTTATATATTACTGTTTTGTAATATTTTCTTCCAGTCTGTGACTTATCTTTTAATTTTCTAAAAAATATATTCCCAAGAGCACATTTTGAAAATCTTGATGAAATCTAATTTAATAATCTTTTATAGGTAAGTTTGTGCTCTTTGCATCATATCTTAGAAATCTTTGACCAACCCAAGGTCATAGTGATTTTCTCTTGTTTTCTTCCATAAGTTTTATAATTTCAGGTTTACGTTTAACTTTCTGATACATTTTGAGTTAGTTTTTTATGTGGTATGAGGTCAAAGTTTCTTTAATTTTATTATTTAATTTTTGGCATGTAGATGGCCAATTGATCTGATACCATTGTTGAGAAAACTGCCCTCACTCCTTTGAATTGTCTTGGATCCTTTGGGTAAAATAATCCTACATGTTTGGGTCTATTTCTGGACTCTATTTGGTTTCAAATTTCAACATTTGGAAATATAAGTAGAAGTACTTAAGGTTTTACAGAACAGAGGTCACATCACATTTTTGTTTTTAATCTGTTTTTATTGTTATGAGAATCTGTCATTTCATTAAGTAATATTTTAAAGCATGATCTTTTAACATTAAATATCATTTTGTGTAAGTTTAATGTCATAGATGAAATAAAATATCAGATTGAGATATTACGAAGGTGGACTCCTTTTTACTTAAATATGCCTTTTTTTCATTTTAAGTAGGAATAAATGAGAGTTAAATGCTCCTAAAAAGCATTTAGAAATAATGTTAAAGTGTAAAGTCTAGCATCAGTAGTACACACAGGCAAAATAGAACCATTTAAACTTAAAGATTGTTCCAGACAGGTCTGATAGAAATATCTAGATTCACACCTGAAAAAACAACCAAATGTGTGATTTGTCACAGGGCAGAGTCTCACTTGGTTATGGGAAAAAAAAAGAAAAAAAAGAAAAAAAAAGCACCTCATTAGCAACAGCTGCAACAATGAGCACCGGAGCAAGCAATGCATTTTCAGCCTGTCTTCAGTAATAAGAGTACAAGCCATGTTGTGTGGGCTGCTTGTCAACTTCTAGGAACATTCCTGCCAGCTAGAAAGAGAGGCTGTAGCTGTCCAGCCAGTCACTTTGCCCACAGCCGAGAAGGGATATTATAGCAAAGGCTGGGCTGCAAAGGAAAACTTCTTAGATTTATCAGTATATCAGAAAGCATCTCAAGCTTGCTTGATTTCCTTGTTCAGAATTGTCACTTTTCCCTCTGTGTGTACTTCTGCTGCAAGTGGCATTTTTACTGAACAAAAGAATCAAACATAAACACCAGTGTGGAGTGACTCCCTGTTCTAAAAGCACATCTCCAGTACACTTTGATCACAGGCTTTCTGCATTAGCATTCTGTGCAGGAGTAAAAGAAAAGCTATTCATAGTGCAGAAGAGAAAACTTCCCCAAGGTTTTAATGAATTACTGTGTTTGTTCAACAGTTGTCAGGTGTTTCAAATCATTGTATTGATAGTACAGTACTATGTGTGTTTTATGAGTGACAGTTAAACCTAAGTACAGAAGAAAATCTGTCCTTATATAATATGCCACTGTACATTTTGAAATCTGTAAATTATAGTTAAAGTGAACTCAGTGCAACTTGATTTAGAATCAATTGCTTTGATTCTCTAAACATTTTAGAAATTGTTCCCTAAAGCTTCACATTAGTTAAGAACTTGAATGCAGCTGTAGAATGAATGGTAAAGATGCTTATAAAGAGAACCAAGTTCACCGTAGGCCAAAATAGAACTATATTCATTCAATTACTGTTTTCTTTATTTTAACTCAAAAAAGCTTGGGTAATTACCAAGGCTGATGTAGGCACAACTATGTTGAGGGAGTCATTGAGAGCCCAAAGGGCAATAAAGGCAGCTAAGAATGGCATTTGAAATGTTGGTGAGTAACTCTTAAATCAAATTGTGGAAACTTGCAAACCAAGGTCTCACTATAAGGAACCAAGGACATTCGTGCAGTATACTTAGAATTTTGTGTCTTCCTGAAAATTCAGTTTGATAATTGTATTGGAAATGCTTAGAAATATGTTCAGGACTTGGGGATTGTTTCTGATGCAGTTATTTGTGTTTTCTTCAATTGAAAGGAAAACTTCACTAGAAGAATAAGGCAGATCAGAACTTGTAGTTTTTGAATATAGAGAGCTGGAAAAAGTGTCACTTCCAAATATGCAAAAAAGCTAGGCAAACTGCAAGTTCACAATATTTCTTGAACCTATAATGGAATACCAACTATAACAAATTAGTCTAATTATATTACAGATCACACTGAAAGGGGTAGGGAAGAGCAGGATTAATACAATTAACTTTGGAAAGTGATATTGTGACTACAGATTGTAAGGCTAAAAACAATAAGAAATGTATACAAATATTGCACTCTAGTTATTAAATATGTTTTCCTCTTTGAGGAGAAACAGGATATTTGCATAGTATTAAAGTATTTTTCCCCAAGGTATTGATTAAATATAAATGGGGATTTGCAGTGGAAAAACATGGTAACTATTCAAATGTTTCTTGCTACTTCACTCTGAGATCTGCACAGCACAGTGTCATATGGAAATGCATGTAATTTATTTAACAATACTTTATTACAATGTACTTATTTTGAGTTTGTATAATTACAAAGAGTGCAGGGAAATCAATCTTGTACTATCTTTGTACAGTTGTGTGAGTGTATCACACATATTCAAGAGTGGAACCGATATGTGTCAAAATGGTATGCTTATTAAAAAATGTATATTCTCATATGTACTTTGGGCTCCTTCTGTAGTGTCTATGTACATACAGATAGGTGGTAGATAGGTAAATAGAAGGATAGATTAAATGCCTTTCAGAATGATTATACACCTCACAGTTTCTATTAGGGTACATGAGAGTTTTATATATTAATATTTCTTAACATTTTTCAATATCATTGATGGAAAGTACTATCAAAAGTATTCAAATTTACATTTCTTTACTTATATGTCAGTTGATGTTTTAATTCATTACCTAGGCAATGCTGTTATTTCCTTTGACCATTTTTTGTGTCTGACTTTTGGTCATTTCAAAAAGATTTTTTTAAGGAAAAATTAGTCTTTTGTCACATTTATGACTCATGTATATAATATATATATATATATATTTTTATGTCAGATTTGCTATTCATATTTTACCCTTGTTAATGGGGTTGAGTTTTATTGTGAACAAATTTAACATGTTTTCATAATTAGTTGTTTCCATTTTGTTTCTGGGGTTTATGTCTTTCATAGAGCTTTATTTAACTGAAGATCATAAAAATTTTCATCTGTGTCTTTCTAGCAGTATTACAGTTTTTATTTTTTTTAATTAAAATCTTTCTACCTAGAGTCTATTTGAATATCAGGAGTGAGATATGGATGAGAAGAGACTAGATTTCAGAGAAACGGGATTACTTTATTTATTTATTATTTTTTTAAGTTCATTTATTTATTTTGAGAGAGAGTGCACACTGAGGGGGAGAGAGAGAGAATCCCAGTCAGGCTCTGCACAATCAGTGCAGAGCCCAATCCGGGTCTTGAACTCATGAACCTTGAGATCGTGACCTGAGTCGAAATCAAGATTCAGATGCTAAATCAACTGCAGCACCCAGGTGCCCTGGGATATATATTTGTGTGTGTGTGTATGTGTGTCTAATTTTCTTATTTATTTTTTAATTTACATCCAAGTTAGCATACAGTGCTATAATGACTTCAGAAGTAGATTCTAGTGATTCATTCCCTATGTATAACACCCAGTGCTCATCCCAACAAGTGTCCTCCCTAATGTACCTTACCCATTTAGCCCAGCACCCCACCCAGAACCCCTCCAGCAACCCTCAGTTTGTTCTCTGTATTTAAGAGTCTCTTATGGGCACCTGGGTGGCTCCATCAGTTAAGCGTCCAACTTTGGCTCAGGTCATGATTTTGTGGTTCATGAATTCCAGCCCCACATCAGGCTCTCTGCTGACAACTCAGAGCCTGGAGCCTGCTGTAGATTCTTTGTCTCTTTTTCTCTGCCCCTCCCCCACTCATATTCTCTCTCTCTCTCTCTCTCTCTCTCTCTCTCTCTCTCTCAAAAATAAATATTAAAAAAAGAGTACCTTAGGTTTTGTCCCCCTCCTTTTTTTTATATTATTTTTGCTTCCCTTCCCTTAAGTTCATCTGTTTTGTATCTTAAGTTCCTCATATGAGGGAAGTCATATGATACTTGTCTTTCTCTGACTAATGTCGCTTAGCATAATACCCTCTAGTTCCATTCGTGTAGTTGCAAATGGCAAGATTTCATTCTTTTTGATTGCTGAGTAATACTCCATTGTATATATATACCACATCTTTTTTATCATTTCATCTGTGAGTGGACATTTGGGCTATTTCCATACTTTGGTTATTGTCGATAGCGCTGCTATAAACATTGGGGTGCCTATGCCCATTTGAAACAACACACCTGTATCCCTTGGATAAATACCTAGTAGTGCAGTTGCTGGGTTGTAGGGTCGTTCTATTTTTAATGTTTTGAGGAACCCCCATACTGTTTTTCAGAGTGGCTAACCCAGTTTGCATTCCCACCAGCAGGGCAAAAGAGATCCTCTTTCTCTGCATCTTCACCAACATCTGTTGGTGCCTGAGTTCTTTATTTTAGCCATTCTGACTGGCTAAAGTAGCTTCTGTGAGGTGGTATATCATTGTGGTTTTAATTTGTATTTCCCTGATGATAAGTGATGTTGAGCATTTTTTTCATGTGTCTTTTAGCCATCTGGATGTTGTCTTTGGAGAAGTGTCTGTTCATATCTTTTGCCCATTTCTTCACTGAATTATTTGTTTTTTGGGTGTTGAGTTTGAGAAGTTCTTTATAGATTTAGGATACTAACACTTTATATGATATGTAATTTGCAAATGTCTTCTTCAATTTCACCAGTTGACTTTTAGTTTTGCTGATTGTTGCCTTTGCTGTGCAGAAGCTTTTTATTTTGATGAGATCCCAATAGTTCATTTTTGCTTTTGTTTCTCTTGCCTTTGGAGATGTGTTGAGTAAGAAGTTATTGAGGCCAAGGTCAAAGAGGTTTTGCCTGCTTTCTCCTTGAGGATTTTGATGGCTTCCTGTCTTACATTTAGGTCTTTTCATCAATTTTGAGTTTATTTTTGTGTATGGTGTAAGAAAGTGGTCCAGGTTCATTTTTGTGTATGTTGCTGTCCAGTTTTCCCACCACCATTTGCTGAAGAGACTGTTTTTATTCCATTGGATATTCTTTCCTGCTTTGTCCAAGATGAGTTGGCCATATGTTTGTGGGTTCATTTCTGGGTTCTCTATTCTGTTCCACTGATCTGAGTGTCTGTTTTGTGCCAGCACCATACTGTCTTAATGATTACAGCTTTATATTACATTTTGAAGTCTGGGATTGTGATGCCTCCAGCTTTGGTGTTCTTTTTCAGGATGAGTTGGGTATTCAGGGTATCTTCTGATTCTGTACAAAGTTTAGGATCGTTTATTCTAGCTCTGTGAATAATGCTAGTGTTATTTTGATAGGGATTGCATTTAATATGTGGATTTCTGTGGGTAGTATTGACATTTTAACAATATTTGTTCTTCCAATTCATGAACCTGGAATATTTACTTTTTTTGGTGACTTTTTCAATTTCTTTGATAAGCTTTCTATAGTTTTCAGGGTATATATTTTTCACCTCTTTGGTTAGGTTTATTCCTAGGTATTTTATGGTTTTTGGTGCAATTGTTAATGGGATCGATTCCTTGATTTCTCTTTATATTGGTTCATTATTGGTATATAGGAATGCAACCAATTTCTGTGCATTGATTTTATATCCTGCAACTTTGCTGAATTCATGGATAAGTTCTAGCAGTTCTGGCAGAATTGTTTGGGTTTTCTATGTAGAGTATCATGTCATCTGCAAAGAGTGAAAGTTTGACTTCCTTCTGGCCATTTTGGATGCCTTTTATTCCTTTGTGTTGTCTAATTACTGAGGCTAAGACTTCCTATACTATGTTGAATAACAGTGGCCAGAGTGGACATCCCTGTTGTGTTCCTGACCTTAGGGGGAAAGCTCTGAGTTATTCCCCATTGAGGATGATATTAGCAGTGGGTCTTTCCTGTATGGCTTTTATGATCTCGAGGTATGATCCTTCTATCCCTATATTCTTGAGGGTTTTTATCAAGAAAGGATGCTGTATTTTGTCAAATGCTTTCTCTGCATCTATTGAGAGGATCATGTAGTTCTTGTCCTTCCTTTTATTGATGGGATGTATCACATTGATTCTTTGTGGATATTGAACCAGCCCTGCATCCCAGGTATAAATCCCACTTGGTCATGGGAATAATTCTTTTAATGTATTATTGAATCCAGTTGGCTAGTACCTTGTTGAGGATTTTTGCATCCATGTTCATCAGGGAAGTTGGTCTTTAGTTCTCCTTTATAGTGGGGTCTTTGTCTGGGTTTGGAATCAAGGTAATGCTGGCTTAATAGAATGAGTTTGGAAGTTTGCCATATATATATATATACACATATATACACGTGTATATATATATATATATATATATATATATATATATATATATAATATACATAAGATCTTCAAAAGAATAGGTGTTTACTCTTCTTTAAATTTTTGGTAGAATTACCCTGGAAATCAATCCAGCCTTGAACTCTTGTTTTTTGGGGAGATTTTTTTATTATTAATTCTATTTCTTTACTGGTTTTGGTTCTGTTCAAATTTTCTATATCTTCTTGTTTCAGTTTTCATAGTTTATATATTTCTAGGAATTTGTCCATTTGTTCCAGATTGCCCATTTTATTGGTAAATAATGGCTCATAATATTCTCTTATTGTTTGTATTTCGGCTGTTACTTTTGATCTCTCCTCTTTCCTTCTTTATTTTCTTTTTTTGGGTCCTTTTCTTTTTCTTTTTGACAAAACCAGCTAGGGGTTTATCAATTTTGTTAAATCTTTCAAAGAAGCAGCACCTGGTTTCATTGACCTGTTCTGTTTGTTGTTGTTGTTGTGTTTTGGTTTTGGTTTTGGATTCGATAGCATTGATTACTGTTCCAATCTTTATTATTTCCCATCTTCTGCTGTTTTAGAGTTTTATTTGCTGTTCTTTTCCCAGCTCTTTAAGGTGTAAGGTTAGGTGTGTATCTGAGACCTTTCTTCCTTCTTTAGGAAAGCCTGGATTGCTGTGTACTTCCCTCTTATGACCATCTTTACTGCATCCCAGAGGTTTTGGTCTGTGATGGTATCATTTTCATTGGCTTCCATGTACTTTTTAATTTCCTCCTTAACTTCTTGGTTAACCCATTCATTCTTTAGTAGGATGTACTTTAGTCTCCAAGTAGTTGTTGTCTTTCCAATTTTTTTCTTGTGGTTCATTTTGAGTTTCATAGCGTTGTGGTCTGAAAATATGTACAGTATGATCTCGATCTTTTTGTACTTTTTGAGCACTGATTTGTGTCCCAGTATGTGATCTATTCTGGAGAATGTTCCATGTGCACTCAAGAAGAATGTGAATTCTGCTTTAGGATGAAATGTTCTGAATATATCTGTTAAGTCCATTCAGTCCAGTGTGTCATTCAAAGCCATTGTTTCCTTGTTGATTTTCTGTTTAGATTTTCTCTTTCCTTGTTGATTTCTGTCTATTGCTGTAAGTGGGGTGTTGAAGTCTCCTGCTATTATTATATTATTATCAAAGAGTTATTGTGTGTTTTTGATTAATTGGTTTGTATATTTGGGTTTTTCCATGTTTGGAGCATAAATATTTATAATTGTTAGATCTTGGTGGATTGACCCCTTAATTATGACATAATGTCCTTCTTCTTCTCTTGTTAACAGTCTTTATTTTAAAGTGTAGATTGTCTGATATAAGTATGGCTACTCTGGCTTTATTTTGGCAACTATTAGCAAGATAGATGGTTCTCCATCCCCTTACTTTCAATCTGATGGTGCCTTTAGGTCTAAAGTGGGTCTTTTGCAAACAACATATGGATGGATCTTGTTTTCTTATCCTTTCTGTTACCCTGTGTCTTTTGGTTGGAGCATTTAGTCCACTAATATTTAGAATGAGTACTGAAAGATATTTATTTAATGCCATTATGCCATTATGTTGACTATAGAGTTGGAGTTTCTGGTGGTGTTCTCCTGTTCTTTCTGTTCTTTGTTGCTTTTGGTCTTTTTGTGTGTGTTTTTGTTTTGGGGTGTGTGTGTGTGTGTGTGTGTGTGTGTGTGTGTGTGTGTGTGCGTGTGTGTGTGTTTTGTCTTTCTCCCCTCAGAGAGTCACCTTAAAATTTCTTGCAGGGCTGGTTTAGTGATCACAAACTCCTTTAGTTTTTGCCTGGGAAACTTCTTATCTCTCCTATTTTGAATGACAGACTTGTTGGATAATGAATTCTTAGCTACATATTTTTCCAATTCAGCACTTTGAATATATCTTGCTACTCCTTTCTGGCCTGCTAAGTTTTTGTGGACAGGTCTGCTGTGAACCTGAGCTGTTTTCCTTTGTAGGTTAAGGACTTTTCCCCCGTTTGTTGCTTTTATGGTTCTTTCCTTGCTTGAATATTTTGTGGATTTGACTATGATATGCCTTGTTGATGGCTGGTTTTTGTTGAATCTAATGTTAGTTCTCTGCTCTTCCTGGATCTTGATGTCTGTTTCTTTCCCCGGGTTAAGAAAATTTTCCACTATGATTTGCTCATGTAAATCTTCTACCCCTCTTTCTCTCTCTTCATCTTTGGGACCCCTGTGATTCGGATGTTTTTTTCCTTTTTAATGAGTCACTGAATTCTGTAATTCTTACATCATGCCTGTTTGCCTTAGTTTCCCTCTTTTTTCCCTGTTTCATTATTTTCCATAAGTTTGTTCTCTATAATGCTGATTTGCTGCTCCGCTTCATACATCCTTACTGCCATGGCATCCCTTGAAGATTGCATCTCAGTGATAGCATTTTTAATTTCATCCTGACTAGATTTTACTTCTTTTATCTCTGCAGGAGGGAATTCTATGCTTGGTTCAACCCCAGATATTACTCTTATTGTCATGATTCTAAATTCTGGTTCAGACATCTTGCTTGTATCTGTGTTAAGTCACTGGTTGTCATTTCTTCCCAATCTTTCTTTTGGGCTAAATTCCTTCATTTCATCAATTTGTAGGAAGATACAGAATTAATAAAATAAAAAAAATAAATTAAAAATTAAAAAATTAAAAACAATACAAAAAATCAAAGGATGCTAGCTTCTGGGTGTGTTTGGTGTGGTTATTGCACAAAGCTTGATAGAATAGAGAAAAAGAGGAAAGAAAGAAAAGGAAAACATTTGAAAAAAATGAATATCATAAAATAGAATAAATGAAATGAAGAAAGTAAAATAGCATTTTAAAGCTTTACAAAAAAGTAAAGAACAGTAGAAAAATTAAAGAAAAATCGTTTTCCTAAAACCAGAAAATAAAAATATTTTTTTTTCTCTTTCTGTATTCAAGAATAAGAACAGAAAAGAAAAACAAAAAATTGAATAGATGGACCAGCGAACAGGATTAAATACTATTGAAATTACATCCATGTTCCCCTAGAAATCAAACTATGAAGAACTTCATAGTGTATAAACTAAGTGGGTGGAGAGATTGATGTTCCTCTAGAGCATACTTGGCCCAGTTCAGCGGGGCTTGGTTTAGCATCTCCATTTTCCATTAGATGGTGCTGCTTAGTTTACTGGTGTGAATCATTGGCACGTAGGCATGTTTGTGCATGCATGGAACGGGTGAACATGCAACTACCCGGTCTTTAGAATCAGAACCCAGAAACTACCCGGTCTTTAGAATCAGAACTCCATGCTCTTGCCCACCAGCATTGAGCACTGCTCCTTTGTCTCCACATTTTTCCACTCCCCGCTTCTACACTGTCAGTGGTCAAGCTGTCAGCCTGCCAGCAGACACCTCCCTGCTGAGTTTTACCTCAGATGGGGCTGTGTTTTCAAATCCCTCACTTCTGAGGGCCCTGCAAATTTCACCCTCCCAGACCCTTTGGGAATGGTCTACCCAAGCAATGGCCAGATGTTGGCCCATCCCCTGGAACTTCCACATGACCATGCTGCTGCAGATGCCCAGAGATTGCAGTCAGGTGCCAGCCCGCCCCAGAAAACATTAACGTGATCATGTAGCAGCAGTGTTTCAGGGATTATGGTAAATCTCAACACACATCTGGTGCCAGGCCTCACCTTTAATATCTTTGTACCAACAGTAGTGAATGTGGCGTTCTCTGGGGTCCGCTGGGACGTTTGCCTGTGGGGAGGCCACACAGCCTCTACTACGTGTCCTCCCAGAAGGGAAACCGCCTTTCCCCATGTGGCCTGAGGACTCCTTGGACCTCACTTTCTGCTCTTGAGGATTTGCCCTTCCTGCCAGAGCTCTGCCATGTGTTCAGCTGCAGAGTTTCAGACTCTGTGCTCCCGGTTTATAGCATCTTCATGGAATTTAAGCCCTTCCCTTTCCCGTTTCTCCCTTTTTTTGTTCAGTCTCTTACAGTCCCTTTCTCCTTTCTCCCTTTTTCATTCAGTCCACTCTTTATCTCCAGCTGCTTTCAGGGGGTGGGGAGAAAGGAGGGAGTGCTTTTCTTGTACTCTCCCTGTCTCCATCCTTTCACCACAAGCGAAAACAGTTCCCTACCCTCCGCAGCTTCTCTCTCCCCCAGCTCACCTCTCTGCCCCACGTACCTGCCAAATTCTGTGGTTCAAGTTATGCAGATTGTTGTGTTAATCCTCAAATCAGTTTTCTCGGTATGCAAGATGGTGTGGCACTGATTTAGCTGAATTTCAGGGAAGAGAGAGGAAAAAGAAAGTTCCATGCTGCTCCACCATCTTGGTCCCTTCACTCTGGGATATATTTTAAAGTAGATCCCATAGGACTATTGGTAGAATGGGTGTATGGTGTGAGAAAAAAAGAAGCATAAATAATGAGGATGGAGCTTGCTTGCTTAAGAAAATGGAAAATACAGTTTTCATTAGTTGTGATGAAAACCCATTAATGGAAAAAACTTTGGCTAGGGCTGAGGGTAGAATGGGAGGGATCCATGGCCATCTGTGTCAACCTTGATGATACAAGTAAAATGAGGGTTGAGGATTAAATAGTGTTAAGATTATCTGTACATTAAAGTTTAATGTCATAGAAACTGACTCAATTTTGGGGTTTAACCCCTTAGAAACTTTCTCACTTTCTTTTAGTCTCAAGTATATATTCAGGCTTTATATCACTTCTTGATGTATTTTTGCTAACTTTTATTCTTCAGGAAAAATGATTTATTTCAACCTAGTTTTCAAATTACATGCATACAAATATGCATGTAATTATACAACCAATTGCATGTGTGTGTGTATTAGATAAGTTTTCCCATTTCATAAATAATTTTATAAGATTGTATTTTTTCTGCTTTATATTAATATGAGTGACTTTCTATTTACTTATGTTTCTTCTATCAGAGGACATAATATTAGATTATTGTACTATCTTTTCATTTCAATTTTCTAATTAACATATTTTAGATCCTTAGTAATGCCTCCTTTCTATTGTTTTTCTAACTTTTGAGATGATTATTTAATTCATTCTTCATTCTTTTCCATATATTAATCAATTTGTATGTTTATAATAGACATTATTTTCAATATTATTTTCTAGGTACTCTATAAGTTTGTTTCTCATTTTCTATTTGGTTCAAGGACAGGTTAAGAAAGATATACAAATAAGTTGTAGAAGGATTTTTGCATAACATTTAGAATTTACCAACTTTATTTATTAAAATATAAGGTTATTAAAAGTAATCTTAGAAAAATGATTTATTAATATTAGAGTAAAATATTTATGTAAACCTATCTGACTTTCCATCTACTTATATAGCTAATATTAGTAATAATTTTATTCAGGCTCTCTATCTTTATTTCATGTTCAGTTGTCAAGGGGATAAAAAATTAGTTAAACACTATTGTGTTTCAATCTCCTTCTTCTAGTATTGTTTTCATGTACAGTTTGTGTAGTTTGATGAAATTATCTGTTGTAATGTCCTTTTAGGTTATATCTTTTTTGTGTGTGGTCTTCTGATTTATTTATAATTTTACTTGTGTTCCTCTTTCATGGTTAGGCCCAATTTTTAATCTTACAATCATTTTGAGTTCCTTGATTTTACATATTTTATTAAATATATACATGGATTATATTTTTATTTTGTTGTATTTTGTTTATCTTGCTTATTTCAAGTTCTTAACATCTCCTCAGTATATCCATTTTCCCTCCTATTTTCTCTGTTTTTGTTTCTACATTGTCAAGATTGATAACATTTCCATTTTGTTTTGAAATCATTATTCACATAGCTCTAGACCTAAATTCTTTACTGCCTTATATAATTGTATTGGTCATCAGTGTTTACTGTAGTTTATTCATACCAATGATAAGTTTTGTTTCTGATTTCCTTTTTTTTTTTGAAGAAAGGAGTAGGTTTATTATTTTTTTAAATTTTATTTTTAATTTTTTAGAATTTATATCCAAATTAGTTAGCATATAGTGCAACAATGATTTCAGGAGTAGATTCCTTAGTGCCCCTTACCCATTTAGCCCATCCCCCCTCCCACAACCTCTCCAGTAACCCTCAGTTTGTTCTCCATATTTATGAGTCTCTTCTGTTTTGTCCCCCTCCCTGTTTTTATTATTTTTGTTTCCCTTCCCTTATGTTCATCTGTTTTGTCTCTTAAAGTCCTCATATGAGTGAAGTCATATGATTTTTGTCTTTCTCTGATTAATTTCACTTAGCATAATACCCTCCAGTTCCATCCATGTAGTTGCAAATGGCAAGATTTCATTCTTTTTGATTGTCGAGTAATACTCCATTGTGTGTGTGTGCGCGCGCACACACACCACATCTTCTTTATCCATTCATCCATCAATGGACATTTGGCCTCTTTCCATACTTTGTCTATTGTTGATAGTGCTGTTATAAACATGGGGGTGCATGTGTCCCTTGGAAACAGCACAGCTATATCCCGTGGATAAATGCCTACTAGTGCAGTTGCTGGGTCGTAGGGTAGTTCTATTTTTAGTTTTTTGAGGAACCTCCATACTGTTTTCCAGAGTGGCTGCACCAGCTTGCATTCCCATTCTGATTTCTTAATTTTTATTTATCTTTTAACTCTGTAGATTACAGCTTTGATTTTTTTTTTCAAGTCTGGGTTCATGGGTGGTAGAGAATTCCATATCAAATTACATCTTAATGTTAACTGCAAGAGTGAAAAACATATAGATGGAAATAATGTTCTTGTAACAGAACTTTAAAATATTGTAAATATTGGACTTCTGGGGAAGATGGCAGGATAGGAGGACCCTATGCTCACCTTGTCTCACAGATACAACTAGATAACAGATACATAAATATAAATAACCCATAAAATGTCCCAAAGGCTGGCAGAACAAACTCTTCAGAGGTAAATGTAAAGAAAAGGCCACATTGAAGAGGAGAGGAAGGGTAGAGATGCAGTGGGGAACTAAAGGGACCTCCAAGAATGTTTGTGGGAGGCAGGGAGCCTCAGTCACAGACAGTAGGGAGAAAGGGACTCTGATACCAGGGAGCCCATACCAGGAAGATGAATTTTATAATCAGCAGGGTTTAGCACCTTGAACTTTAAAAATCAGTGTGCATGGCTCTGGGAGAGCTGAAAGGGCAAGAGGAAACTGAATCCCTGACCTTAAAGAGACAGCACAGCAAGAAGCCTTGTGTAAATACAGCATAAAAACAGTGTGAACAACTCATGGGGTATACAGGAGGGAAATTTGTTTAATAACCTCAGAGCATATGCAGGAAGGGCAAGGATCTTTGGAAGGCTTCTTCAGGAGCAAAGGAGCTGGTACACATGACTTCCCATCCCCAACTTCCAGCCCAGATAGACTTATACCTGCAGGAACCAGTGCTGTGCCAACACTGGCTACCTAACTTGCTAACAGGCTGCCCACCCATTGTCCTGCAGACATGCTTTCTTTACCCATGCCTTGGTTTTCAGGTCTCCTCCTATAGCAGACCTCCACACACCTCACTGACAGGGCATGTCCCACCCTGTGCACATCTGTAGATTCACCCCTTCCAATCCAGCCTGCATTTTCCCAGTGGCTGCAGGTCCCCTCATGCAGAGGACAAGCATGGGCCTCCTTGACATCTGTGTCCTGCCCCATCCAGTGCTCAGTGGTAGGAATTTTCTGAAGCACCTCAAGGTCATCTCCTTCAACAGCCCTGCTCAAACCTCATGAACGCTGCATGCCCCTCTCCCATATTCTCCTATAGACCTGCACTCTCCAATATGCTTATGGCTAGAACCCATCCAAAGCAGTACTAAGTGTGTAAGGAGCCCCAATAGGGGCCAACACCACTCTGAAGTGACTCTTATCCTGGGAAGAGGGGAAGATAACCAAACAAACAATTCCATCTGTGGCTCCATAAGTGGGCTGGGGGCAGATTTCTGGTCTGACTACAGGCCTGACAACCAACAAAAGGTTCTCAGGGGATAAAATAGGGAAAGCACTGTGTAGTTCCATGCTACTGCATCTCTGGAAAATGATGGATTTGACTTAAGACAAGGCAGCTCTATACTGACCCACTAACAATACAGAGACCAAACCCTGCCCACAGCAGGCATAGAGAACCATTATGGATAACTGGACAGAAGGCAAGAGCAGCTCAGCCACAACAACAGGGTGCATGCAACACACACCCCTGAAGTGTCAGGTTCTGGTGAACAGTGGAATTGCTTTGCAGGGCACCACATGACCTCTCCTTCATAATGCCACTACTTTTAAGAGCAGGATGCATAGCTGACTTTCCTAATGTAAAAACAGACATATAGAGTTATGTCTCCTCAAAATGAGGAGACAGAATAATATGTCCCCAGTGAAAGTACAGGACAAAATCAATAGACCTAAGCAAAATGGAGCTAAGTAGTGTGCTAAATGGAGAATATAAAGTAAGGGTCATAAAGATACTCACAGGATTTGAGAAAAGTGAGTGACTTCAGTGAGACCTTTAACAAACAGGTAGAAAACATAAAAAAGAACCAATCATAAAATAAGAATTCAATAAAGAAATAAAAAAATACACTAGATGGAATGATCAGTAGACTACAGGAAACAGAAGAATGGATCAACAAGCTGGAGGACAGAGTAATGGAAAGTAATCAACCTGAACAGATGACAGAAAAAAAATACAAAAAGAAAATAGACTTAGAAAATTCAGCAACAGCCTTAACATAGTAACATTCACATCGTAGGGATCTCAGAAGGACAAGAAAGAGAAAAGGGAGACAAAGTGTATTTGAAGAAATAATAGCTGAAATATAATAATGATGATGATAATAATAATGGCTGAAAACTTACTGAATCTGGTGAAGGAAATGGATATCCAGATCCAGGAGGCACAGAGAGCCTGCAACAAAATCTACCCAATAGGTCCACATCAAGACGTATACAAACTTAACTGGCAGAAAGTATAGCCAAGAAGAGAATTGTAAAAGCAACTAGAGCAAAGGAAACAGGTACAAAGGAAACCTCACAATGCTACCCACTGATTTTCAGCAGAAACATGGCAAGCCAAAAGGGAGGAACATGCTATATTCCAAATGCTGAAAGAAAGAAACCTGTAACCAAGAATATTTATTCAGCAAGGCTATCATTCTGAATAGAAGGAGAGTTAGTTTCCTAGAGAAACAAAAGTTAAAGGAAATCATAGCCAATAAACCAAACCAACGCTACAACAAATGCTAAAGGGGACACTTTGGAAAGACCATAAGTATGAGTAAAAATAAGTAAGAAGCAAAAGCAATAAAGTAAAGTGTGTTTATAAAAAACAGCCAAGGGTTCACAAAATAAAAGTATGTAAAGTATGACACTATTTACCTAAAATAGGGGGAGAAGAGAGGAGTAAAGAATGGGTCCAACCTTGAGCCATCATCAACTGAATGTAAACCAATATATACATAAGAAGTTATACACAAACCTAGTAACTACTAATTAAAAAAATGATAATACACATGAAAAAGTAAAGAGAAAGGAATCTAAGTATATCACTAAAGAATGACAGCAAACTGTGAGAGAAGAGAGCAAGAGAAAAAAAGAGAGAACTACAAAAACAACCATAAAACAAATAACAAAATGGCTTTAAGTATATATCTGTCAGTAACTACTTTGAACATAAATGGACTAAATGCTCCAATCAAAAGACATAGGGTGATGGAATGGGTAAAACAGCATCTATATGCTATCTCTAAGAGGGCCATTTCAGACCTAAAGATACATGCAGGAAAGTGAAGGGATGTAAAAGCATTTATCATGCAAATTGAACTGAAGACAAAGCCAGGGCAGTAATACTTATATCTGACAAAATAGACTTTAAAACAAAAACTGTAACAAGAGCAAAAGAAGGACACTACATAATCATAACGGAAATGATAAAACAAGAAGATATACCAATTATAAATAATTATGCACCAAAATGGGAACACCCAAATACATGAAGGAACTAGTAACAAACATAAAGGAATTACTTGATAGTAATCCTATGATAGTAGAAGACTTTAACAGGGCACTTACATCATTGGTCAGATCATCCAAAGAGAAAATCAACAAAGAAATAGTAGCTTTGAATGACACATTGGACCAGAGGGATCTGTGAGTTTTATTCAGAGTATTCCTTCCTAAAACAGCAGAATATGCATTCTTTTCAAATGCACAATACTTCAGAAGAGAGCACATATAGGCCACAAAACCAGTCTCAATAAATTAGAAAAAGATCCAAGTCATACCATGCATCTTTTCTGATTACAATCCTATGAAACTAGAAATCAACCGTAAGAAAAAAATCTGGAAAAAACGAAAATATATGGAGGTTGTAACATGCTACTAAACAATGAATGGGTCAACCAAGAAATCAAAGTGGAAATTTAAAAAAATTACAAGGAAACAAATGAAATGAAAACACAACATTTTAGAATCTCTGAGATGAGGCAAAAACGATCCTAGAGGGAAGTTTACAGCAATACAGGCCTAAATCAAGAAGCAAGAAAAATCTCAACCAACCAATCTCACACCTAAAGGAGCTAGGGATAACCAGCTCCTGGGAAAACCAGGAGCTATTCTTTGAAAAGATTGACAGGGGTGCCTGGATGGCTTAGTCACTTGGGTGTCCAACTTCGGTTCAGGTTATGATCTCACTGCTCTGGAGTTCTAGCTCCGTATCAGACTCTGGGAGGACAGCTCAGAGCCCGGAGCCCACTTCAGATTCTATGTCTCCCTCTCTCTGCCCCTGCCCTGCTTGTACTCTATCTCTCTCTCAAAAACAAAAAAGACATTAAAAAATTTCATTAAAAAAAAGATTGACAGAACTTTTAAACTTTTAGCCAGAGTCAATACAAAAGAGAGAGAGACGGGGGGCGGGGTGTTGAAAAAAAAATCAGATATGAAAGAGGAGAATTTACAACTGACACTACAGAAATATAAAACATTATAAGAGAATATTATGAAAAGTTATATACCTACAAATTAGACAACCTACAAGAAATTGATAAATTCGTTAACACAGATAACCTACCAAAACTGAATCAGGAGGAAACAGAAAATTACAAGCAATGAAATTGAATCAGTAATCAAAAAAACTCCTAACAAAAGTCCAGAACAACATGGTTTCACAGGTGAATTTTATCAAACATTTAAAGAAGAGTTAACACCTATTCTTATAAAATTAACCCAAAAAATAGAAAAGGAAGCAAAACTTCCAAATTCATTCTACGAGGCCAGTATTACCCTGATATCAGAGCTAGATAAAAACACTACAAAAACAAAGAGGGAGGGAGGGAGAGAGAGAGAGAGATAGAGAGAGAACATTATAGGCCAATATCTCTCGTGAACATAGATGTAAAAATAATCCTCAACAAAATAACCAAATCCAGCAATATATTAAAAAATAATTCACCACCAGGTGAAATTGATCCCTGGCATGAAGGGGTAATTCCCTATTCACAAATCAATCAACGTGATACATCACATCACCAGGAGAAAGTTTAAGAACCATATGATCCGTGAATGAGTCAGCACATAATAGCTATTGAATGTTCTCCCTCCATACATGCCTTTCAAGATTGGAAAATTATATGATTTAGGAGTTAGATTCTATGAAAATAAATATGACTACACTGCATACTTCTTTCTCTATCGGTACCTTCCCTGTTTATCTTCTATGTAGGATCATGCACACAAACGGTTGTCAGCTATTCTGAGCTTCCTTGTCCCACCTTCCACCTAGTTTTTTCCAGAAAATGATAAATCTTGAGGTGGTCAGTGCTATACATAGCTTTTAGGAAAATGTGCATGGTACTTGGACTGTGGAATATTGTGTTGAGTTTTAAGATCCATCTTGATTTAACCCAAGAGACACAATGTCTGACAGGCATTTTTGACAGCCTGTGATGTGAGATTTATAGCCATTTTTGTTTAGTCTCACTGTAAACAGGATTTTCATCTCACTTTTTTTTTTTTACTAATGATTTATTTTACTTAGGGATAGGGATTAAATAAACATGGCTTTACTCAATTGTATATTATTGAAAATAATCATTTTTCTCTCTTTTAAGCTATTGTATCTGACATTTCTCAAAAAAAAAAAAGAATCCCTGTGATTTTTATCTGAGAAGGTATTAGATTTTTATCTCATTATTCACATTTAAATGTATCTTAAAATTGATTTTGTGGAAATACTTAATGTCTGTATTATTGTTTCCATCATCAAATCACACATTATACTAGAAGTTTTTTTTTTCTTCCCAATTGCTCACTTCTGATGCTTTTAATATATAAAAACATACAATAATATTTTTATATTTTGTAGGCAACATAGAAATGTTTAATAGAAGCATTTAATAGAAACATTTACTGAAAATTACATTTAGGTCACAGAGATGTGACCTAAATATAATTTGTATGCTAAGTTTTGCATTTATGGATCTCTTGATCATTCTTTAGTTCTGTAATAGTCTAAGCTTCCATCAGATACTTCTCTGGAACTTGACTTCTCATTCAATGCCTGCTTCACAACTACTTATTGATCCTGATATATTCAAGGAGTTCTCTGGGAACAACTGGTCCATGCTGTGGCATAGGCAAGCTATTTGCAGTTTGATTTTACATCTAGTTCCCATGAGAAATTCCCCTCTGAGCTTAACGTTAGGCAATGCTCAATTTTTTGTTTACTTACTGACTTTTTGAGTTTTTAATTCCAGCTAGTTAACATGGTGTTATATTAGTTTCAGGTGTACGATATAGTGATTCAACAATTCCATACATCACTTGGTGCTCATTATGACAAGTGCACTCCTTAATGCCAGTCACCTATTTCACCCATCCCTTCACCCACCTCCCTTCTGGTAACCATCAGTTATCTATGATTAAGAGTCTGTTTCTTGATTTCTTGATCTCTCTCAATCTCTCCCCTTTGATTGTTTTGTTTCTTAAATCCCATAGGAGTGAAATCATAAGGTATTTATCTTTCCCTGGCTGACTTATTTCACTTAGCATTATACTCTCTAGCTCCATCCATGTCTTTGCAATGGCAAGATTTCACTTTTTTATGGCTGAATAATATTCCATTGTATATACACCCCACACTTCTTTATCCATTCATCAATTGATGGATACTTGGGCTGCTTCCATAATTTGGATATTGTAAATAATTCCACTGTAAGCATAGAGGTGCATGTGTCCCTTTGAATTGGTGTTTTTGAATTCTTTGGGCAAATAGCCAGTAGAGTGATTGTTAAATCATAGGGTAGATCTATTTTTTACTTTTTGAGGAACCTCCATACTGTCTTTCACAGTGGCTGCACCAGTTTGCATTCCTACTAGTAGTGCATGAGGGTTCCTTTTTCTCTACATCCTGGCCAGCACCTGTTGTTTTCTGTGTTGTTGACTTTAGCCATTCTGACAGCTATGAGGTGATTATCTCATTGTAGTTTTGATTTGCATTTTCCTGATGGTAAGTGATGATGAACATCTTTTTGTGTGTCTGTTGGCTATCTGGCTGTCTTCTTTGCAGAGACGTTTGTTCATGTCTTTTGCCCATTTTTAATTGGATTATTTATTTTTTGGTGTTGAGTTTTATCAGTTGTAGTTATATATTTGGATACAAACGTTCTATTGTCTTTGTGATTTGCAAATATCTTCTTCCATTTCATATTATGCCTTTGATTGTTTCCTTCACTATGCAGAAGGTTTTTATTTTGATGTGGTCCCAATAGTCTATTTTTGCTTTTATTTCCCTTGCCTCAGGAGACCTAACTAGAAAAAAAGTTGCTATAGTGAAGTTAAGGAGGTTTTGCCTGTGTTCTCTTCTTGTATTTTTATGATTTCAGGTCTCACATTTAGGTGTTTAATCAGTTTTTAATTTTTTTTTAATGTTTATTTATTTTTGAGAGAGAGAGAGAGAGAATAAGTCAGGGAGGGACAAAGAGAGGGAGACACAGAATCTGAAGCAGACTCCAGGCTCTGAGCTGTCAGCATAGAGCCTGATGTGGGGCTTGAACCCACGAGATGCAATATCATGACCTGAGCCAAAGTTGGCTGCTTAAGTAACTAAGCGACCCAGGTACCCCTAATCAGTTTTGAATTTATTTTTGTCTTTGATGAAAAAGTGGTGCATTCTTTTTTTCTTTTGCGTGCAGCTGTCCAGTTTTCTCAACACCATTTGTTGAAGACACTGTTTTTCCCACTGGATATTCTTTTCTGCTTTGTGGAAGATTAATTTATCATATAATTGTCGATTTAGTTCTGGATTTTCTATGCTGTTCTATCAATGTATGTGTCTATTTTTGTGCCAGTATCATGCTGTTTTGATTACTAAAGCTCTATAATATAACTTGAAGTCCAGAATTGTGATGCCTCCAGCTTTCATTTTTTTTTTTTTTCAATATTGCTTTGGCATTTCGGGTTTTTTTGTGGTTCCATAGAAATTTTAGGATTGTTTGTTCTAGTTCTTTGAAAAATACCATTGGTATTTTGGTAGGGATTGCATTAAATGTGTAGATTGCTTTGGGTTGTATAGAAATTTTAACAGTATTTGGTCTTCTAATTCGTGAGTATGGAATGTCTTTCCATTTCTTTGTGTCATCTTGAGTTTCTTTCATAAATATTTTATAGTTTTCAGAATACAGGTTTTTCACCACTTTGGTTTGGTATGTTCCTAGGTATGTTATTTTTGGTGCAGTTGCAACTGGGATTATTTTCTTAATTTCTCTTTCTGCTGCTATTGGTGTACAGAAATGCAACATATTTCTGTACATTGATTTTGTTTCCTGAGACCTTACTTAATATATTTATCAGTTCTAGGAGTCTTGATAGAATATTTAGGGTTTTCTACATATAGTATCATGTCATCTGCAAAAGAGTGAAAGTTTACCTTCTTCCTTACCATTTTAGATGCTTTTCATTTCTTTTTCTTGTCTGATTGCTGTGGCTGGGACTTGGAGTAATATGTTGAAGAAAAGTGGTGAGAGTGGACATCCATTTCATCTTCCTGATCTTGGGAAAAAGCTCTATTTTTCTACATTAAGGATGATATTAGTTATGATTTTTTAATACATTCCTTTATTATGTTGAGGTATGTTCTCTCTAAATCTACCTTGTTGAGGGTTTTTATCATGAATGCATATTGTACTTTGTCAAATGCTTCTTCTGCATCTATTGAAATGATAATATGGTTCTTAACATTTCTCTTGGTATTGTGCTGTATCACGTTGATTGATGTGTGAATCGTGAGTCACCCTTGCAAGCCAGGAATAAATCCCACTTGATGGTGGTGAATGATTTTTTTAATGTATTGTTGTATTGGATATTTTGTTGAGGATGTTGCATCTATGTTCATGAGAAATATTTGCCTGTAGTTCTCTTTTTTTGTGGTGTCTATCTGGTTTTGCTATCAGGATAATGTTGGCCTCACAGGATGAGTTTGGAAGTTTTCCTTTTCTGTTTTGTTTGTTTGTGTTTTTTTGAAAAATTTGAGAAGAATAGGTATTAACTCTTAGTAAAATATTTGGTAAAATTCACCTATCAAGCCATCTGCTCCTGGACTTTTGATTGTTGGGAGTTTTCTGATTAATGTTTCAGTTTCTTTGCTGGTTATCTGTCTATTCAAATTTTCTATTTCTTCCTGATTCAATTTTTGTAGTTTATATGTTTCTGGGAATTTATGCATTTCTTCTAGGTTGTACAATTTGTAGCCATCTGTATTTTATAATAGTCTATGCTTCTGTGGTCCTTACCTCTCCTCTCTCATTTTTGAATTTATTTATTTTTTTTCAACGTTTATTTATTTTTGGGACAGAGAGAGACAGAGCATGAACAGGGGAGGGGCAGAGAGAGAGGGAGACACAGAATCGGAAACAGGCTCCAGGCTCTGAGCCATCAGCCCAGAGCCCGACACGGGGCTCGAACTCACGGACCGCGAGATCGTGACCTGGCTGAAGTCGGACGCTTAACCGACTGCGCCACCCAGGCGCCCCTGAATTTATTTATTTGAAGACTTTATTTTCTTTCCTTGATAAATCTGGGTAGAATTTTATCAATTTTACTGATTTTTTTTCAAAGAATCAACTCCTGGTTTCATTGATCAGTACTATTTTTGTTTTTTAGTTTATATATCATTTATTTCTGCTCTTGTTGTTATTTCCTTCCTCCTGCTGCTTTTAGGTTTTGTTTTTTTCTAGCTCCTTTAGTTGCAAGGTTAGGTTGTTTATTTAGAATTTTTCTTACTTCTTGAGGTAGTCTCATATTGCTATAACTTCCCTATAGATCTGCTCTTGCTTCATCCCAAATGTTTTAGATGATTGTGTCTTCATTTTCATTTATTTCCATTTAATTTTAATTTCTTATTTTATGTCCTTGCTGACCTGCTCATTATTTAATAGCATGTTGTTTATCCTACATATATTTGTGGTCTTTCTAGATTGTTTTCTTGTGATTGACTTATAGTTTTATAGCATTGTGGTCAGGAAAGATACTTGATATGATCTTGATCTCTTTGAATTTGTTGAGGCTTGTTTTATTTGCTAGTGTATGATCTATTCTGGAATATGTTCTATGTGCACTTGAAAATGTGCATTCTGCTGTTTTAGTATGGAATTCTATGACTCTATCTGTTAAATCCATCTGATCCAGTGTGTCATTCAAAACCATTCTTTACTTGATTTTCTGTTTAGATGATCTGTCCATTGATGTAAGGGGGTGTAAAAGCCCCTTACTATTATTGTATCATTATCAATTAGTTACTTCATGTTTGTTATTAACTGTTTTATATATTTGGATGCTCCAATGTTGAGTGCATAAATACTTACAATTGCCATATCTTCTTGTTGGATTGTTCCCTTTATTATGAGTGCCCTTCTTTGTTTCCTGTTACAATCTGTTTTAAAATCTTTTTTTTTCCAATATAAGTATTTGTGCTTGGACTTTTTTTTATTTTTTACTTTTTGACATCCACTTGCATGATAGATGTTTCTCCATCCCTTTACTTTGAATCTACAAGTGCCTTTAGGGCTGAAATGAGTCTCTTGTAGTACCTTATAGATGGGTCTTGTTTTTTGTTTTTTGTTTTTTTTAATCTATTATGATTGATACCTTATGTCATTTTATTGGAGCATTGAATCCATTTACATTTGAGGTAATTGTTTATAGATATGTATTTATTATAATTTTATTATTGTTTCTGAGGATTTTGTCTGATCCTTTCTTTTCTCTTTCAAGATTTGTTGATTTTATTTAGTGATATATTTAGATTACTTTCTCTTTATTCTTTGGATGTTCATTAGTGGATTTTGATGTATGGTTACCATTAGTTTTTTATATAACCTCTTCTGAGTATAGCAGTCTGTATTAAGTTGATGGTTAAGTTTGAACCTATTCTTTATTCCTCTCTTTTCCACATTTTAAGTGTTTGTTATATTTTATGTCCTTTTATTTTTTGAGTTCCTTGATAGGTTTTATAGAAATATTGATTTTTACTACTTTTGTGTTTCTTACCATTATGCTGTCACTTTTGGTCTCTTGTTTCCACTCAGAGAATCTCTAATATTTCTTGTAGGGCTGGTTTAATAAACACAAAGCACTTTAGTTTTTTTATTTTTGTTTAATTGGAAATTCTTTCTCTCTCCTTCTATTCTGAAAGATAGCCTTGCTGGATAGAGTATTCTTGGCTGCAATTTTATCCCATTTAGCACTTTGAATATATCATGCCACTTCCTTCTGGATTGGAAAGTTTCTATTGAAAAATCCACTGCTAGTTTTATGGGTTTTCCCTTATAAGTTACTGTCCTTTTTTTTTTTTTTTTTTTTATCTTTCTGCTTAATTTTTTTTTCTTTTTCACTGTATTTTGCGAGTTTCATTACAATATGTGTTGGTGTGGATATGCTTTGGTTCATTTTGATGGGAGTTCTCTGTGCCTCCTAGATACGGGTATCTGTTCCCTTCCCTAGGTTAGGGAAGTTTTCAGCTATAATTTTCTCAAATAAACCTTCTGTCCCCTTTTAACTTTTCTTCTTTTACTGGGACTCCTATAATATGTTATTTTGTTTGATGGAGTCACTGAATTTGCTATGTCTATTCTTGTTTTGCATAATTTTTTTTCTCTCTTATTTGGCTTGATCAGTTTCCATTACTCTGTCTTCTGTGTCGTTAATTCATTTCTCTGCTTCTTTCTGTCTGTTGTACATTCCATCAAATGTGTTTCTCATTTTGTTTATCGAGCCCTTTATCTCTATTATGTTATTTCTTATCTCTGTGTCAAAGGTCTCATTCATGACTTCCACCCTTTTTTCAAATCTAGTGAGTATCCTTATGATCATTACTTTAAATTTTCTGTCACACATATTATTTATACCTCTTTTGCTTAGATCTCTGGCCATAGCCTTGTCCTGTTTCTTCATTTGGGATAAATTTCTTCATCTTCTCATTTTGTCTGAGTCTCTGTCCCTGTTTCTGTGAGTCAGGAAAGTCAGCTATGTCTCCTCTTTTTGAGGGTAATGGCATTAGGAAGAAGAGGTCCTGTAGTGCCCTGCCATGTAGTGCCCCTGATCCTCAGAGCCTGGCACTTCTGGGAGTGCCTCCAATGTGTGCTATGTATGCTATGCTGTTTTGTCTGGCCCCTTTATCCTTCAGGTTGCTTGTCTGCAAGACTCTCTTTGCCTGCTGTAGATAGTGTTTGATACCTGGCCTGAATGTAGTACATTTCAATTAAATGTGCTCTGGTCTGCTTGTTAAATGAGACCTGCCACCACTGCCAATGGAGCTGTGTTTCTGCAAAACTCTGGTGTCTGTAGACTCATTGTGAGCAGATATTTGGGCTGATCTTCTAGAGGAGGAGGCCAACTGCCCTGGACTAAAGCAAGCATAACTAGAAGGGGCAGTTTCAGTGAAGCATTGGGTGTTGGGGCTTGGTGTTAGCAAGTTAGGTAGAAGTGTTGGTGAACTCATTCTCACTGGTGTTCTGATGCTTATGCTAAGGGATGGGGTGGGGAACTGGCACTGGCTTGTTCCTTTGTTGCTGGAGGTGTCTATCCATGAACTCCATCTCTTTGGGACCTGCTGCAAGATAAGTGAATAACCTCCCCACTGTGTATCACAGGCATTCTTTAGATCACTGTTTCCCTGTTGTATGTCCATGGGCTGTTTGCCTGCCTTCTCTCCAAGACCAACCCCAATGTCCTCTGAGGTCTCCTAGAACCAAGCCCACTGACCTTTAAAACTCTAGGTTTTAAGCCCAGCTGGTTGCAAGAACTCATGAAATTCAGTCCCTCTTGCTTTCCAAGTCAATTGCTATGGAGATTTGTTTTCTCATTGTGTTCCCCTGTGTGTTAGTCCATCACTCACCCTTTTCTGTGACTGTGGCTCCCTCCCCACTCTAGGGGCCATGATCCATTTCTCTACCAAACCACATATTTGCACTTCCTACCTTCTTTGATGTGACCTGTTCTCTACCTTTAGTTGTAGAGTTGTTCTGCCAGTGTTCAGGTCAATTTCTGGGATATTTAGGATGATTCAATAGTTATCTAGTTGTATACATAGGATGAGGCAAGCCTAAGGTCCCTCTTCTCTACCGCCATCTTCTGACCAGGGTATCTTTGTATATTTAAAGGTGCAGGCATGAAGTGGCTTAAGTTTCCCTTTAGGAAATAATTATATGCTCAAACTAATCGGTAAAGCCAGCTTTCCATCTCATTGAGTATCTTTGGAAATCTGGAGGGACCCTAATCTAGTGAAGTAAGGGGTATCTGTTAAAACCATGATTTAATCTAGTTTCTTTTTCTTTCTCTCATGATAGGCTGATTTTATATGTGATCTCATGCAAAGGAGTGTTAATACAGTGGTGAACTCTCTGCTATGTGCTCAATTATTTATTTATTCATTTGCTTCTTGAGCAAACATTTATTGAGTATCTGCTGGGCCCTTAGCAATATTAGGCTCCAAGGATCTAATATTGCAGTAGCCAAATATCCAAACTTTATAATGCAAAGAGATGCATTTTATATGAATATAACAGACATCCTACCTTCATTTTTGGTATCATCTACCTTCTGTAAATGTTTGTCAATAAAGAAGCAACATGTACATTTCAAGCAAATAGTTTCTTCCTCAAGGCTGATGTGAGAGGCAGAATACATCCAAGTAGCAGAAGTTCTCTTATTTATTAGAGGAATAAAGTCATTGGCCAGGATCTGAGTAGTAATTCCCAGCTATCTCTGTTAGCTCTGCAGGAGGATCTTTGCCTTTAGCACTGACAGATCAAAGAAAAGTGCAGCTTTAGCAAATCACCTAACCATTGTCTCGCAGCATCCTGATTTCAAATTATAAGGGAAAAATCATCACTATATAGATAGCTTTGAATGATTAATATCAGTGCTTTTATTTGTCCTATTAAAGTATCTAAGACTCAGACATGAAAACAAGAGTTAATGCAGAAAAATAATACAAAATAGCAGTACTTGTTTAGCATTTTATACATTTTCATTCACCTAATTGTTTATGCATTCAGTGAGTATGGATGGGTTGAACATACTTATTTTATTAGACACACTGTATAGCAATAGAAACTGAGGCTCAGGGCTTAAAATTTAATTATCCTAAGTCACACAACTAATAGGTGGTGCAGCTTATATTTAAATTAGGTTTGACGAATCCAAGGCCTGTGATCAAAATCTATCCATTCTACTACTTTGAAGTGGAACTGAAAATAGTATAGCTACAGGTATAATTTTGAGATTTGCTATTATTTTATAGGTCGTGGTTTGAAAACTTAGATCTAGATTCAAAAATTCACATGTGGTGGTGACACATAGGGCCAGTGGTGACACAGTGTATAAAGGAGGGCTGATAGAATCCCAGGCCCTCTTGAAATATCTTGTGGGTTAGAGACATGTATAAGAGGAATCTTTCACCTTCCCTTCAACTCTCTTGTAGGAAGAGCAACAAGGCAAATATAATGTTAAAGTGTTCCCTGTCAAGGAGACAACAGAGAGGAAGGGACTGTGCTAAAATGGTTATGTGCAAGTGCTGTTGCAGAGGAGCAGACATTATGACAACATGAGGCACTTTTGTCACCAGATCATCTCATTTTTCCACAAGAGCCAAAAATAGATGTTGTAATGTGAAATTATGATTTCAGAGGCAGTATAGCACAGGGCATGTTTTAGAGCCTGAGACCCTGTATTTGAATAGTAGTCTGTGGCTCTTTGGGGTTACTCTACTGCTCCATGTTTCAGTTTTCTCAATTGAAAATGGAGCTCAGAATAGTGCTGTCTCAAAGTCTATGAAGACTGCATCATGGTTGTTATGATGACCTGCATAGTTGTGGCACTGTCTACCTTGTAGGATTGTGTGAGGACTAAATGAGTAACATTCATGTAAGGCCCTATATAGTAAGCCCTTAATTAATGTGCTTACTTAAATGTGTTACATTAATGTGTTACTTAAAGCTATCATTATTTGTACTGTTTAATTATTCTCTTAGTTATTTTTTTAATTATAAATACAATGTAGGCCAAACAAAAAAATTTACCAATTTGCAATCTTGATTAAATCTTATAGAAATTCTTTTATTTCCACTACTTTCCACATAATTTATATAAATATCTACCAGAAAGGTTGTAGTTTCTGGATTAAGCTCTTATTCCTAAAAAAAAAAACCTAGCTTTTTATAGGTATGATGCTTCTACTTTCTATGATACATCACTTTTCCCACTTGAGCGTGTTTTCACTGTAAAAGTAGAATTCTTAATTTAAACAACATAACTCTTACTCAAGTAGCAGTATCCTTTGTTGGATTGTAAAGGAAATTGGACATATATGGTAATGGAGAATCAAGAGAAGCTCACTCACATAAGAAATAAGAAGTTTTTGGAACAACATACACTAGGTGTGTATTTGGGAAGGCAATGGGTATGTATGTAATTTGTAATAGCTTCTTGGCCCAGCCATCTTTAGGTTCATATCTAAGTTTTATGAAAATTAGAGCGTTTGTAAGCAAGAAGGACTGAAAAATTATAAATTGTCAATCTTAAGCTACAGCATCAGAGTGTACTATAATGCTACATAGACCAAAGGAGAGGGAAGCAGCCCTCTCCATTTTGCTAAAGAACACCATGGAGGTTTAGCATCTTAGTGGTGCCAATGACTCGACTGTAGAAGGAAATTTTAGTGTCTGGTGGACTAGGAGGTACTCAGTGATAACTGACAAGAGATGATAGTTACTTGGCAAACATAGCAGAATCTGAATGACGCCAAGCAATTCAGCATCTGTGCATAATAAAAGAAGATCTTTTTCTGAGCATACATGATACCTCCTGAAATCTCCCAGAAGCAGTTGTGAAGACTTTGCCATGGAACTGGAAGTCCTTTGAAAGAAGAGGAATAAGAACAATATGAAATCTATTGCTATTAGTGTGATTTTACTCCTATTTAGAAGCTCTTTAAGCTTGAGGAAGCTTAGACTATGCTTGTAACATATTTTATAAGTTTTATTTCAAAGTAAATATATATTTAAATTACAGAAAATCAGGGCATGAAAAGACAAACAACTCTGTACAATTAGATACATCTTTTGCAAGCAGTTAATGTTTATACATTTTGATCACTTCCAACATTTTAAACTCTTTCTATAATTTGTGGTACATTATCTTAAGCTCTAGATTGATATTACATGACTTAATGTTTGTATTTACTATTTCAAAGTAAGTTTTTTTTTTACATAGTACCTATGTGATACTTAAGTCTTCCATTCTTAAAGCCAGTAGAGTCAGTTCGATAAAGTTTATTTCATTTTTTTTTCCTAAAAGAGTTCTACATGTTCATTTCTCAATTTGTGTAGAACAATTGTCCGGTGTAATTTCCCTTCACTGCACTTGTTTTTTAATTTTTTTTTAATGTTTATTAATTTTTGAGAGAGAGAGAGAGTGAACAGGGGAGGAGCAGAGAGACAGGGAGACAGAATCAGAAGCAGGCTCCAGGCTCTGAGCTGTCAGCACAGAGCCTGATGCAGGGCTTAAACTCACAAGCTGTGAGATGAGCTGAAGTCGGACGCTTAACTGACTGAGCCACCCTTGTGCCCCCACTACACTTGTTAAATGATGAGATTTTTATTGTTTACAGCTAACCACTTCTATACTTTGGAGCAGCTTTCTGTACTGTAAAGCCAGAACTAGTTAAGTTTTAAATTATGGATAACTGTTGATTATACACATTGGCTACCACCTGTCTTTGCTTCCTTTGGCAATCGTATGCTCTTTCTGGCAGTGTTTCTCTAAGTGTGGCACTCAGACCACCTGCATCAGAATCACTTAAGTTGCTTGTTAAAAACACAACTTTCTGAACTTATCACAGACTTCATAAAACAAGTTCCCTTTGGCTTTTCCCACTAAAGTTTTTGAACCACTGCTACTGGCTTTATTGAAGCTTCTCCTTCTATGTTTTAAAAGGGATTTCTTGGAGCACCTGGGTGGCTCAATCTGTTAAGTGTCCAACTTTGGCTCAGGTCATGATCCCATGGTTCGTGAGTTCAAACCCCACAGTGGGCTCTGTGCTGACACCTCCGAGCCTGGAGCCTGCTTCAGATTCTATGTCACCCTCTCTCTCTGCTCCTCCCCTGCTAATGCTCTGTCTCTGTCTCTTCAAAAATAAATAAACATTAAAAAACTTTTTTAAATCATGAAATAAAAAGGGATTTCTCCCCTTTTGAAAATATGCAATTTAAATTAGCCCATACATTTTTATCCCTAAGTACCAATGCTGAATTTAAGTCTTATAATTCAGTGGAAATTAGCAAGAGTCTCAAGATGGTAATATAAAAACAAAAGACAAATTAGGAAAATGAAAAAAAAATTAATAAAGTGTCCTAAGCGTTCATCAGAGAAAGAGGCATAAATATACATTGGGGAAGAATAACCAAGGATTTGTGAAGGTAGCATCTTGATATGGGACTTGAGGTACTTGGAAATTTAGATGTGGACATAAGGGTGGTCCAGCAGGAGATCAGTGGAGCAAAGGCACAGATGTGGACAGATGAGGAGGATAATCAATTGCAATTCATAACTCCACTCAGCTGAAGCATAAAATACAACCATGAAAGTCGCAGGTGACAAGGCTAAAGATACAGGTTTAAATGTTATTGTGGAGAGTCTTGAAGGCCATGCTGAATAGTTGGCTTTTTTTTTTTTGGCCCTTCTGAATTTCCACAACATTATGTGAGGGCTGTAGATTTAAGGTTTGAAGCCACACATTTGTGCATTGGAAGATAGGTTTTCTGATTTAATTAGCCATATTTACCAACTCAAATCAGAAGGGAGCCACACAGAGGAGAACATTTCGGCAAATTTCAGTGTAACTTCTTGGTCTCCAGGGAACCTAATGAGGGCACACAGCATGTAGGTGACACTCTCTTTATAAGATAGGGCCTTGCAAGTCCTGACAAGTTGAGTTCTACCTATATTACAGTCATTTAAACTTAGGTATTACAGCATCATTCATTAAGAGCTTACACAGTCTATGTGTTTCCATTGAATAGTGTGCTTGAGAAACAGGTTGGTCTTCTTTTGGGCTAAAGTCAGTGTCATTGTACTACATTTTCATCCTGGGCATGAGAAGGTTGCTTTATAAGGAGAAAGAGCATCTAGGGCACAGAATGTCTTCTTCCAACATGCTAGAAAATCACTGTCTTTACAGCCTACTGCCTAGCACATTTAGTATCTTCTTGGATTTCTGATCCTGACTTTCATCAAAAATTTGTAATAAGCCAATTTCCCTGTAATATACTATCTTAGGAGGTATCTGGAACCTGTGGGACCTACATGGAGCAGTTAAGGAGGAAGAACAGAGAAGCCAGCCAGGTCAGCCTTCCCTGGATGACATTGCTGGCCTCCAGAGAGGCTGGTGTGAGGACTTCAGGATGTGTGTTAAGGTTCTGAAAAGATAAACATTGGCCAGCAGAGAGAGAAGCATCCAAGGAAACCAAAAGCTGGCCATCACTCAGAGGTGTGGCCAGTCTTTGGGGGATACTACAGAATCCTACAGGAGTTGCTGGGACATGAAAATCATAAAGATAGCTCAAGTACAGGCGTCAGCATAAGAGGTAGAGGTTGAGTTCAGAGCAGAGAATTGTTTTTAAGCTTACCTGGAATTTGCACATACTGAAGTACCACTGTGCATTCCTGACCATGCTCATATATGTCAGAGATAACATGGGCCTGAGTTAGTTAAAAAATCATTTATAAAATGAGTCCACTTGGATGGATGGATGGATGGATGGATGGATGGATGGATGGATGGGTTATAAAAGTGATGGGCATTAAGGAGTACACTTGTGCTGAGCACCAGGTGTTGTATTAAGTGTTGAATCACTAAATTCTTTACCTGAAACAAATACTACATTGTATGTTAACTAACTTGAATTTAAATAAAAATTTGCAAGAAAAATGAGTCCATAAACTCATCTTCTAATTGAGTATGTACGTATGTATATATGTATGTGTACATATATGCATTGTATGTTAGCTAACTTGAGTTTAAATAAAAAACTTGCAAGAAAAATGAGTCCATAAACTCATCTTCTAATTGAGTGTGTGTGTATGTATATATGTATGTGTACAAATACACACATATGTGTGTGTGTGTGTATATATGCATGTGTATATATGTACGTATATATATGTATATATATACATATGTGCATATATATGTGTGTGTGTATATATACACACACACATATATATATGGAAATGAGGGGAGAAGTGGAACTCAAAGTACATACTGATTTTGGATATTTTTAGTGAAGTGGGGACTTGGAGGGAGATTTGGACTAGAGATATATACTTGTAATGAAAATCTTTAAATTAAGAAATACATTGAAACCTGCCATTTTCTGTTTTGGTAGTATTTTTGGTAGCACTACAAGTAGAAACACCGTATCACCTTCTGCAGCATGATTGTTCTATGGATAGTCTGGGCCATAGGACATTTGTCCTTTTTTCTAAAATTAAAGTCATTCCCCCTTGCTGGAATACTATATTTAAAGGCAGTGTGCAGTACTATTGGAATGCACATCATTAATGCGAGAGATGTCGCCTTGGCCTGCACTCCTACATACAGTAAATTAATTTGGTATCTGTCTCTTAGCTACATCTCTTTGCATGATTCCCTCATAGGGTGAGAGAATGATGTGTAAAGTTCCCTTGACAGCTGACCTCTCATAGAATTCCTCACACACTGATGTATTTGACAGAATTAGCCACCTTAGTGAAGTTCACATACACAATCCACCCTTTTCCACAATCTGCCCATCACTACTCCTACTGCTGTCTACAGGGACTACTACACTGTAGGCTGTTCCCTGGCTGGCATGCAAATGCTCCTGCCTTGGTCTAAATGGGGAATTGACATAGATGACAATATTTTGCTGCAAGCTGTGTGTGAATGTGTCAGGTGATATTGGTTTTATGGAGAAAGTCCTTGTCAATCTACCTAGTCAACTCCTTAGGACACTCACAGCTGGGGTAGGCAAGAGGTTTCCTTCTAGAAACTGCTGAACATGAACTCTCCTCTTTCAGCAACATTTATGTGGCCATCAGGGCAAGAAGCGCTTGAGTTGCCATAAACATGAGAACCAGGAAAGAAGAATGCAGAGGCTATAAAGAAAGGGAGCATTCAAAGAAAGGCTGATCAACAGCTTGAAATGTCAAGCATTCCCAGGTCATAAAATATCCTTTAGGTTTAGCAATTATAAAGTCATTAAGTAATGTATGAGGAGTAAAAGGGAGGTAGGAGTTACCTTGAGGAATGACTGAGGAAAAGGTCATGAATGCAGTTACTACTTTCTAAAGGAAAAGAATAAGAGATGAGAGACAGAGGGAAACGGTAAAGGATGTGATTTTTTTTTTGAAGCAGCAACTTGAGGGTAAGAGTAGTTCAAGAGTAATCTACTGAATATTAATATGTCTTTCATTATTTTCATTCAGTTTCTATCTCATTACCTCCATCAACAAATATCTTTGAGCAAAGATCTGTCATATACTCTTAAATAGCAGAAAACTCTCTGTTCTTTATAGCCACAGAGTGTTATATTCAAACTTCTAAAAGCATTCAGTATTTTTTTTTCTCCTATGACTCACAGGTTGGCCATGCCCTTAAGTTGCACCACTTACTAGAAATAATATCAAGCTCCTGAATGTTCACAGCTCCTGAAGTTTCTGTACTTCTCTAAATTGAGGGCAGTGGTTCTCCCTCCCTTGCCAGCCCTGCTCTTGGTTTTGACATATTCCTTCATTGGATGGTATGAGACACACGGTTTAAAAAAAAAAAAAAAATTTTTAACGTTTATTTATTTTTTTGGGACAGAGAGAGACAGAGCATGAACGGGGGAGGGGCAGAGAGAGAGGGAGACACAGAATCGGAAACAGGCTCCAGGCTCTGAGCCATCAGTCCAGAGCCTGACGCGGGGCTCGAACTCACGGACCGCGAGATCGTGACCTGGCTGAAGTCGGATGCTTAACCGACTGCGCCACCCAGGCGCCCCGACACACGGTTTTAAAACAAACAACCAGAGACAGAACATTATTATGTTTTTTCTTATTCTGATGTTAAAAGGGTAAGTTCTTGATGCCTTGTTTAAAATGATCATATTTTTAAATTTTATTTATTTATTTTGAGAGAGAGAGAACCAGCGGGGAAGGGGCAGAGAGAGAGAAAACCAAGCAGACTCCGTGCTGACAGTACTTTATGCCGTTGCGGGGCAAAAACTCATGAACTGTGAGATCGTGACCTGAGCTTAAATCAAGAGTTAGACACTTACCCAGCTGAGGCACCCAGGTACCTCTAAAATGATCATTTATCATTAACCTATTCCACTCCAGGCATTATGCTTTTGCATTTTTTAAAATCTCATTTAGTTCTCAAAATAACCCCATATGAGAGTAATTATTATACCATTTTGATAGAAGGTGGTTGAGTCCCAAGGAATGTAAAAAATTTGTTCAATTATACAAAACTAATAAATAGAAGAGCAAGAATTAAAATTCACTAAATATAACCACTTATGCATAGTACCTGACATATAGTGAGCACTGAAGATCATGCTTTATTCTATTTCTAATAGCTTTTGTAATCCATATCCAGTGTTCTTCCATTATGACAATTTTATTCCATTCCTACACAACTGTTCAAAAAGATAAAGAATCACTTACATGATTTCAAGACCTAACAAATGTTAGCCAATAATCTGAAATTAACAGGTGAGCATCAGGAAGAATGTCTGAAATAGAATAAAACAATGAAATTGGGACATAGTGATAGATGCCCTTTCCACCAGTACCAGTACCAAAATTGAGGTAGAGGTTAGTTTCCAGTAGTAGATTTAATATAAAATCAATAACTTCTCACTTTTGTTTGATAGATGGTGTTGGATTTTGTGATAAGGTGTTTACAAAAACACTGAGGAAGACATGGACTTTTGAAATTTCTCTACTAGTCATTTCCTGAATGTGAGCGTTCTGAATTCAGTTGCTTTGAAAGTCCTTTGTTCACACGATTACTTCTAGGTGTTTTCTTTTTTGTTGTTGTTTTTTGTTTTTGTTTTTTGTTTTGTTTTTGCATTGAAAGAATAGCTATGAGAACAAATGAAAGGAAGTGAAAGGAAAAAAGGTATAAAAATATGTTATAATATTGTACATTACAAATGGATGAAAAATGAGCGAGAAAGAGACTCTAGATTTTAAGGAATTTTGATTGTTACCTGGAGGAAATAATGTTGATCAATTTTGATAATGCTATTAAAGACCATTACTAGAAAAAAAATAGAGAAGATAATAGTTTTAAGATTTCCCAGTTAATGAAAAGCACAAAGCTCTGTAATTGGAATCAAGGTTGTTTGAGTTGAAGGTGGCTCTGAACCAATACACTGCCCTGAATTTTTAGTCCTTCAATAATCAATTCTCAGAGACTACAATCACCTTTTGGCTCCTATTAATTATCGTCTTAGCAGCCACAGACAGGAACAGTATGCCATTATGGTTTTCACAGCATGCATGATTGCCTTGATGCTTTCTAACCCAAGCAGTTCTTTACCCTGCAGCATATTCCTTTCTTCCATCTGTAGCTGAGTGGTTTCAGAAATCCCCATGAGAATTGTTGGCCCCTGAATTTGTAGGTGTGAGTAATTAAGCTATCTATTCCAGCTGCAAACAATTGGACAGTGTGGGTAGTAGAAGGGCATCATGCTTCTGCAAAGCATGGTCACAGTGAGAAGAGAAAGGTCAATGCCTCCTGGGTGATTGGCCATGCACTGGGGAGCTTGCCTTATCCTAGGTTCACCCCATGATTTTCTCATCCATCTTGTATTGTTTTTTTATAAGAAGGTGGTATTTGCTGCAAGCCACCTGGCATATAAGTTGCTTTTGGATTTTTATAGTGTCTATACATAAAGAACAAGTGTTCTCTGTATCTGTCATCAGTACTTTATGCTAGAGAATTATACTGGGCACATGCTGATTCTGTTGTAGCCTGCACTTTATTGTATAAGTTGTTGCTGACCTGGATTGGGGTGCTTTCATGTCACTCATAATTAATTATACATTTCCATGGTTTCTATCAAAATTATTTCTGTCTGTAACCTTTGGAATATAGAACATTTCTTACACATTTTTAAATTTTTACTCTGTTTAATCATTGAAGTGTAGCTGCAGAAGTGATAGTTTCTGCGAAGTATAATATGGGATTATTTCACAATGTATGAGCCTTTGTGCATCCTGTTTGTTAGTTTTAGGCATTTTTGATAATGCACTCTTCTGTACTGATTGTGTCCCATTATCATTGTATCTCCAACATCTAGTATGTGTCTGCATATTTGCATATAGTAGGTACTAAACACTGTACACTGAATGAATGAATGAATGAATGAATGAATGAGTTCATTGATCAAGTGTCCTTGTTTTCATAATGCCTTTCCAAGTAGTGACTGATTTCTGGTCTTTTCATTTTGATTTTGAGCTCCTTACTTTATTTAGTCAACACAAAATGTATTTTGTATTTACTGTGTGTCAGTCACTTCCCTCAAAGGAATCATATCTATGGTAGATTGTGTGTGTGTGTGTGTGTGTGTGTGTGTGTGTGTGTGTGTAAGAGAAAGAGAAAGAAAGAGGGAGGAAAGGAGAGATTCAGAGATTGAGAATAAGTAGGACCATTGGGCAGTGCGTAAACAGACATGTAAAACAGTCACAACCAGTATGTAAATTAAGTACAGGTGCCATGCAGCACAGACAGGATGTTAAACCCAAAACCAGAACTATGAATGACTTCTTGAAAGAGGTGATTCCTTTTAAAAAGGTGAAGTGTCCAGGACAAGGCAATGTGGAGAGAAAAAAGGAATTACTGGCAGAGTCAACAACACATAGAGATGTGAGCAAAGCATACAAGTAGTGAAGTATGGCTGCTCGAGGGAGGTGTTGGGTGAGGCCTGGGCATTGCTAATTCTTAAACACCTCTGATACCACCATGTGCCAATCCAGCATCATTTTCTTGCCTACAATAAATAGCCCCCTACATGGTTTCCCTGATTGTATTCTTCTAATAGTCCCTTTGCACAACAGCTGCCTGAGGGACCTTTTTAAAACGCAAATCATGTTACCACTTTGCACAAAACTCTACGTGGCTGACCATCTCATTGGAATGAAATCAAAAGCCCTTAAAATGGCCTATGAATCTCTTGATGCTCTGGCTCCTGGCTTGCCTTCTCTTCTTGCCTCCTGTCAATCTTCTCATGCTCACTCCTTTCCTGTCACATGTGAGATTCCTACTATCTTGAGGGTATCAAACAGTCTCCCAACTCAGGATTTTTGTACTTGTTCTCTCTTCTTAGAACATTCTTTTCCCCAAATATTCCCAAGACTGTGTTTCTACTTAGATGTCACTCAGAGACGTCACTCAGGAAGACTCCCTGGCCACACTATCTAAAATTATACCCACCTTCTATTTTCTTATTTGCCTTTGTTTTCTTTGAAAGCCTAACAGCATATCACTACCTCACATTGCACTGGATGCATATTTGTTCATTGTCTGCTCCCACCCCATTAGGATGTGTTCAAAATGAGGATAGGTGTATTACCTGCTTTGCTCACAATTTTAACCCCAGTTCCTAGTGTAGTCTCTGACATATAGGATCCTCAAATCCTATTTGTTGAATTAATAAGCATCAGTAAATGAATGAATGAGAATTTGTCTTTTTAAAGAACCTCTTCTACTACATGATTATTATACACACTATAGAAACTGGATTTTATCCTGAAGGTATTGAGGAATTATTGAAGAATTCTAAGCAGGAAGTTACATGACCAGACTTTTATGTTGGAAAGATCATTCTGTCATCAAAGAGGAGAATGGATAGAAGGTTTTTGGAGTAATCCAGGCAAGAAATTATAGAAATTTCTAGAAACTTATATAGAAATTCTATAGAAATTATAGAAATTATGAAAAGAAAATGTGAAAGTGATGAAAGAGAGGAGGAGACACTTTAAGGAAAAATTCAATTGATGAAATTAGCTGGCCATCCTTAAATCATTTGGGTGCCCTGGTGAAAGAGTAGGAAATGTAGGGTGACTGGTTTGCCTGGGACTCTCAATTTTAATACTGAAAGTCTGGCATCCTGAGGAAACCCTCATTCTTGGGTAAGACATACTGGTTGATCACCCTAAAAAAGTCAAACATGCTTATAATACATAATCCTTTCCCTAGTCTGCATCTAAATAGTGGCCAAGATTCCCACATGAAATATTGTATTCTCTTAAGAATCACTTCAAATCCTGTGTTCTCCTAAATATTCTTCACCTTGACCTACTCTTCCACTCCTCCCCCACTTCACCATGCCAAAGCCTTATCTCACCTTACTCTTCTGAAGGACCACACTGTCTCTTCTTAATCTCCTAGAACAAGTGACCTAATTTGCTTTATAGAATGTTGACCATTTTGCACATTTACCTTTTAGACTCAAAGCTCATGCAGGGTAATGGCCATGCTTTATTCATCCTGTTATCCTTACCCAGCCATGTAGTACAGCTCTGAGTTCATGTCTGTTCAAAGAATTGATACAGGCATGCTTGCACACCATGAGCTTGGGGAAATAGAAGGGAAGGCTGACAGTGTTGGTCTCCGCTTGGAAAAGGGAACTGATATGATCACATTCAAGTGGCTACTTGGAAACATCAATCAAAGACATGTTGACCACCATTTCTAAAGGAGGGAATAGAAAATAGAAGAGTTACCATTATTCACAGACATGATTCTTAGTATAGCCAGGGCCTGCACATCTGGTCCACATGAATACTTACTTTGTGTGATATCTGTGGCACATACACTCTTTTCTAAAGGGGTGGGAGGACAAATATTGTAAATAGGTGTCAGAGTCTTCAGATAAACACAGGTACATATTTTTTTTTAATTTTTTTTTTTTTTTTAACGTTTATTTATTTTTGAGACAGAGAGAGACAGAGCATGAACGGGGGAGGGGCAGATAGAGAGAGGGAGACACAGAATCGGAAATAGGCTCCAGGCTCTGAGCCATCAGCCCAGAGCCCGACGCGGGGCTCGAACTCCCGGACCGCGAGATCGTGACCTGGCTGAAGTCGGACGCTTAACCGACTGCGCCACCCAGGCGCCCCAACACAGGTACATATTTTAAGCCTATCCTCATATGGAGCAAAACATACCACATGGAATATAGGGGTTGACCATTGCCATGTTGGCCAACAATTTCGATTGGAATTTTGTAAAAATAAAGTCCCTAGAGAATTACTTTTCAGATAATGCTGCATCGTTGGCAAATGTCACATTAACACTAAATACTTCCTCATTCTAATGAATACATATAAACTTTTCAACTTCATATTTCTTCAAACCCTAGTTATTATGTTTAAGACCTTATATTATTCCCTTGTAATTAGATACATGCCTTTATACTTACATTTATTTATAAAGCATGGAAACTAATTGGGAATGTCAAAGTAAATGCAAGAGTGGCAGTAGCCATTTGTTATGACTTGAACAGTCTTGCCAAAATACCTCACACAGAGTAGGAATAACACAGGAACTTTAGATCCAACACCTGAAAATTCACAGGTAAAGAGTATAAATAGTATATTCTTTTTGACTATTTTTCATCATGAGGACTACTTATTTTTTTATTAGTTATTAAGATGTTTTGACATCAGGTGACCAGATACAGCTTCCTTAAGCACAGCCAAATGAGCCGCCTGCTTCAAGCAAAGCCAATATTCTCTTCTTTGATCCCAAATTCTCCCATAACTTCTCCTCTTATCTTTTCATGCTTTCCTCTTTTGTAATGAAAAAGAGTTATTTATTATACACAGTATTCATCTTGCATTGTGGTAACTCTCTGAACTGAGTGAAATCCCAGTGTCCCTATGGCTCCTGTTGACAGGCTATGAACATTAGATCTGCAGGAAAAAAAAATTCCCAAGAATATCCTTCAGAGTTAGGATGAATATTGCCCTGACGTAGCAGTAGATTGGACTTGTTCAACAGGGGACTAAGTCCCAGGTGTTATAATGTTACATGATTTAGGATGCTCATATATATGGGATGATCCGTTGGGGCTATGCAAGTCCCAATTTATATCCTAAAAATAATTTAGTATTCAAGGAAACATCTTTAAGATTAAACCATGAAGACCAATGGTACCTCCTGATCCAGAAGGGTTTCATTCTGGAACATAGAAAATATTACTTTTCTCATTATGTTTCTTCAAAGTTTTTTATACGTTAGGATATTCTATTCACTATAGACATAATGGCATATGGATGTCATATGGATCTGTATGTGACAATGTGTTTTAATGCTATGTAGATAAAAATAGTAAATAGAAGAATGAGAATCCAGCACTGGACCACAGTCCTAGTGATTCTATGCACTCACTCTTCATACTCATGCCAAAGCTAGAATATATAATTGTGATTTATAATCATATTTACTTAACACCTTTCTAAGCAGCCCTGCTTAAAAAGAGATGAATGCACTTAATGACCTTTGAGCCTAAGCATTCAATGATTAAATCAAATAATTCTTTAATTAAATCCTTTTGAAAAGATGATGTAGTGGCTTCAGCAAGAGGCTCTGCATGGCCAGGCAGACTGGCCTAGAGTTTGTACCACACTAGGGAAGGTACTAAAAGTCTGTTACTTTTGACTTAAGCATCCCCCTTTCCACAGGTGGGGCATTGTTTTAGCTGTTTTGAGGGGCTCACATATAAAGTAGTGGCACATGTTTTTCTGTTGTACTCACTGAAGATCTTTTTTTTTTAATGCTTATTCATTTTCGGGGAGAGGGAGAGAAGGGGAAGGGCAGAGAGACAGGGAGAGAGAGAATCTCAAGCAGGCCTGTGCTGCCAGTGCAGACCAATGTGAGGCTCTAACCCACAAACCATGACCTGAGCCAAAACCAAGTCAGCAGCTTAACTGGCTGAGCCACCCTGGCAACCCTGAAGATCTTTCACAAAGATGACAATTTCTTGCCTGCGTAGAGAGCTTAAAATCTACAAAATTCTTTTAAAGTCCTTATATCCTTTGTACTCTTTTGTAGGGCTAGGTAGATATCTGCATTGCAGTTTTATAAATGAGAAACTGAATATATGAATGGTGATCTTAACCAAATACGGTAAATATCCAGTTATTTAGCATGAGTATGGAATATGTTGTACTATGTTCTGTATATATAGTAGGTCAGGCATTGCTTGCCCAATTTCAAAATATATTAATATATGTAGGAAAAGTGTAATGACCATAATTTAAATCTCATTGGTAAAAATGGGAGGCTAAATATACAAATTTCAAAACAATAAAAAAAGAGTGTGTTGAGAAAGTGGACTCTGTAGGACCCTGCTAGACACAGTGTTCCATAAAGGCTTCTAAAGAGGTCTAGGCTGTGATAAAAACAATGGTAAACTCTTCATTTTTTAGTTATAATTTTATAAAATTGATTTCCCTCCAAATGTCAACAAGAGATTAATTGAAGGAATGCTTAAGGAAACTGGTGGATTTCTTAAAAGCATCTGAGTAGAGAATGGTTTGAAAGGTTCAACTGGAAATGTTCCCTTTCCATGGAGAGCATCAGCTCTTCACACAGGACAGTCAGGTTGGGCAGTAGTTTAACAGAGAGCATGTACTCTCCAATGCTGTGTAGAAAAAGAGCTTGATAAAATGGACTATCTTCCAAATAAAATGTCCTTGGCTGTGTACAGAATTCTCCGGTAGTGTTTTGCCTTCCTTGTCCCCAATCTAATCTCTTACAACTATAGACACATTCCTACCAAGATAGTGTCTCAAATTTCTAAATCGGCCAACACACACTTATTAGATACCACTGTGTGCAGAACACAGTACACAGATGTTGTCATGGTGTCTCAAAGGAAACTGTCACTTTTCTTTGCCATGTGTTCAATTTTTTTATATGAAAAATCTACTTACATAGCTCTAAGATATATAATACGTTCAATTACTAATTTTCAGTTTCCTCAGTGAGATGGTCATATATTAAAGGCAAATATTAATTACATAGTAGCTGAATTTTTTATTTTGGCCTACAGGATCTGAAAAAAATTTCAGAGAAATCCATCTGCCATATACTGAAAATGTCAGTCCAATGTTTTAAAATATTTACAATCTTTCTCTAAGAAAATGATTAGGGTGGAAATACCTGAGGCACTTTAAGAAGTTTTAGGATTGGAGGAAATATAGGAGACTACAAACAATGCTCTCTTGAAGGCAATGTGAGAATGTAGAATAATTTTTCTCCGGTTACCTAGATACATTTTACAACTTCTTCCCCCTTCCCCAATTGATTCAAGTCTCTCTTGTTGTTCTCAGACTGAAGGTCAATTAAAGGATTTTCCAAGAGAAGTTATTACATAAGATCCTTCCAGAAACACAAAGGGGTTGCTTGAGGATCCTGGGTGTGGTACAGAGAGTCAAACCACTTAAAAGTAAGCTTTCTTGGTGGTCCTCATGTTAGATTTCTTCCCCATTTGTAACTGTCAAGATCAACTGCTTCTGCTTACTTGAAGCTGGCATGTTATTTTCAGGAGATACAAAAAAAGATTATAATTTTCTTTCTATGTGTGTTTTTGCTGTGTGTGTGTTTTACTAACGGCCTTTATGAAAACTAAATGTTCTCAAAGACTCCCTTTCTCCTCTGAACACTTGGCAATATTTTCATCAATCCAAAATAGACATCAAATATTATCTCATCTGTGAAAACTTTCTGGAGTCTTCTCCAGTATTCCATCAAGTCACTGGTTCCTCTAGGCTCCTGTAGCATTCCATATCCACCTCTACCATTGCTAACTCATTATAATGTGCATATAAGACTATCTCCTCTCACGGACTAGGAGGTCCTAGAGGGCAAGGACCACTAGAGCATTTACCCGATCTATGTTGGCCGGACAAACAAAAGTGAACACATTTTCCAGTTCATTACATATATGTTTTTATCTCTCCCTTAATTTGGACTTTCTCTCCAAAGGCCCTGCTTCTTGTGTTGCACATGGTTTATCACATGCATCAAGAGATTAGGAACATTAAGCAGGTGACAAATATCAACAATGAGCTGGGGATTTATTGTAATCAACCAATATGCTCAGCCTTGTAATTGCTCAGAGCTTTTTGCTCCATAATTATATGGTTGCCTCAGTGTAGCCATTCAATGATGTTATAATTAGTGGGTAATTAACGGAAGCATTTGCCAAGATTCTGCAGAGCATGAGACTTGTGTGCAGGTTGAAAACATGAGGATTGATAAACTACTTAGTCAACAGTTTTCTAAAAACACTTTAGCAGATCCTTTTCAAACCTCTGCAATTCTAAACCCCTTTCTAGCTTGCGTATTCTGTACCCTGTTCCACAAGTTGTTTTGTTTGCTCTCCCAACCTGGAATGGGGCCATCTAAGTCCTGGCTTACTACATCTTCCACCCCTCCTATATTACCATACATGCCTTCTTCCACTTCACAACACAATATTTACAGCAATTTCCAGTTTACAAAGGGTTTCCCTATTTGTGACTTTAGTTGATATGTGAGATGGATTCTGCAAAGCATTGGCTCCAACTTAGAGATAGAAAAAATGCTTAGAGGGCTGAAGCCACTTGCCTTAGTTTAAAAGGCTTTTGGTAAAAGCAGACCTATCTCAACACTGAGCCTCTTTAGACTCTATACTAAATGCTGTTCACAACTTACTTTGCGTAAAATGGGGCATATTAGGAGTAGAAGAGGAGATTGTATTTGGGAGAGAAAGAAAAAAGGTAGAATGAAAAGTAAAAGTGAGAGAGTGAGAGTTAATGCTGAAGGAAGATGATAGAGAGTGCTCTTGATACCTAACAAAATACCCCAGAGCATTAATCAGTACATAACCACATGCTGGATGCTGGACATCCTCTTAGGCATCAGTTTCCTCATCTGTTAGAGAACAGTACTAGTAGTATCCGAGTCATAACACTGTTTGGAAAAATAGCTAATTGAGATAATGCATGTTAAGCACTTAGAGTGCCAGATGCATAGTAAACTCCAATTATTGGGGATTCTTAGAATGTGACAGAGAGGGGGGCAGGGGGGAGAGAGAAGAGAAAACAAGGAATTTACGGGGTTTGTGAGGCAAAATGGGACCTGCCCACTCAGTGCTTCCTAAGGGAAATATGACTGGGCTCCTTGGTTCAGTGAATCAGGGTTTTGGGGCCAGAGCACATATTCTCCAGTATGGAGATGGTTGTTCCTGCTTACTAGGCCTGGACCCCTTGGGTGTTGGAATCCAGTGGTTTAGCCTTCTTGTTCTGATTCCATTACTGAGCAATCTTCTCTTTATGATTTAGTTTCCCTCAGAGCCAGGGAGATAATGCTCTCCAAATGCCAACACATGCATCTCAGTCCAGGAGGCATCTATTTCACCACTGTAAATTAAAAACAAAGTTTATTTTGTGGGTGCATCATCCACAGTGACAGCTGGTTGTGTAGCTCTCTTTTTATTGGCTTTTTTTTCTTCCTTCTCACCTTTCCACTTTATTCTACTGGTATTTCTTTTACTTTCTTATTAAACTACTTTCCCTGCCATCCTTGTCTCAGGGTCTGCCCCTGGAGAACCCAAATTATAACATTCACAATGCTACTCCCTATCTTTCTGCCTTTCATCCTGGCCTCCACCTCTTAGGTTGCTTCACAGAGTAAAGCATGGAGGCATGACCAACAGGAGGAATGATGTTTGTTATGTGCACAAGGGTCATGATGACATGGGAAGAAGAAAGCCATCCATTCAATTTTAATTCTGAAAAGTCCTGGGAAGAATTCTTGTCTGCCATGAAGTAGGTATCAAGGGAGGTGTAGTACTTTGATTTTCTTGGCCTGAGTGACAAGCTCAGACAGGAGGGGCAAGTTACTGTGACTAGCAGCCCTGTCAGAAATGTAGAGAGTGAATGAGGAGCAATTCCCAAAAGAAAGGGAAAGGGAATCACTGTTACCAAGAGAAGAGACGAAGTGTACTAAGCAGGCAAAAACAATAGATGTCTGGTATAGATATATAAAAACATAGTACCACTCACCAACTGTAAATCAGCAATAATGATACCTTGTCACCAACCAGAAACCAAGGGGAAGAACTGTCAAGACAGGATGTCTAGTCCCACTGTACCCCTTGATACATGCATCCCAAAGCCCTGCCTCCCGGTGACAGGGCATCAGAGTAAAACACAGCCAAGTAGTCTATCCTCATTATTGCCTAATTGTCAGGTGTTGCTGGTGAAAGAGCCACTTGGACTTGGAGTCTATAAAACTGTTTTAAGCTCCTGTCCATTCTGAAGCCATGATGTCCTCTCTTTAAGCCTCAACTTCCCATGCATACAGGTGTTTGAACTGAATCAGTAAAATCCCAGCCCTAAAATGTTGAATTCCTGGGAACTTTGTAGTGCCTGTGTTCCAGAATCAAAATTACACCAGCGGGTACCAGATAAGAAACAATTTTCTTTCTGTTGTGATTCTTATTAATATTGGATAATGTATATTGATACTGATTAAAAAGGTTTTTGATTTCTCATACTTAAATACAGAGTAAATCCTCAATTATAGCTTTATTTTATAATTGGTTTTACTATTGCCTATCTCTGTCTGCCTAACTCTGTCTTCCCTACTGTAGTCAGAGAGATCATGGGAAAACAAAAAGTGAAAGGCAATAAATCAGTTTTCTTACTGAAACGGACTTCCCCATTTAGTTCCAATAGAAGATAATTGTTTTATTTATTACTTAAAAATAATAATAATATAACTATAATAAAGTACATAATCTATCATAACTGCCTTGAATGTAAATAGACTGAACATTCCAATCAAAAGACCTAGGGTGGCAAAAAGGATAAAATGCAAGACCCATCTGTATGCTGCCCAAAAGAGACTCACGTCAGATCTAAACACACCTGCAGATTGAAAGTGAAGGGTAGAAAGCATTTATCATGCAAATGGAAGTGAAAACAAACCTGGGGTAACAATACTTATAGCAGACAAAGTAGACTTTAAAACAAAGACTGTAACAAGAGACAGAGACACTATGTAATCACAAAGGGAACATATCCAACAAGAAGCTACAGTAATTATAAATATTTATGCACTCAACATAGGAACGCCCAAATACATAAAACCACTAATAACAAAGGAAATAATTGATAGGAATACAATAATAGTACTTTGCTTTAACACCACACTTACATCAATTGATAGATCATTCAAACTGAAAATCAACAAGGAAACAGTGGCTTTGAATGATATAATGGACCGGATGGATTTAATAGATATATTCAGAACATTCCATCCTAAAACAGCAGAATACCTATTCTTTTCAAGTGTACATGGATCGTTCTCCAGAATAGGTTACATGTTAGCCCAGAAAATGAGTCCCAAACAGATTTTAAAAAATTGAAGTCATGCTATGTATCTTTTCTGACCACAACACTGTGAAACTGGATATTAATCACAAGAAAAAACCTGGAAAGCGCAAAAATGCATGGAGGTTAAAGAGCATGCTGCTAAACAGTAAATGGGTCAACCAATAAATCAAAGTAGAAATTAAAAAATATGTAGAGACAAAATGAAAACAACAGTCTAAAATTTGGGGGTACAGCAAATGCTGTCCTAAGAGGGAAGCTTATAGCAATACAGGCTTACCTCAAGAAGAAATATATGAAGCAGCCTAACCTTATACCTAAAGGAATTATTAAAAAAACAAACAAACACACAAACAAACAAAAACCCAAAGCCAGTAGAAGAAAGGAAATAATAAAGACTGGAGCACAAATAAATGAAATAGAAACTAAAAAAAAAATACAAAAGAACAGATCAGTGAAACCAGGAGTTTGATCGTTAAACAGATCAACCAGATTGATAAACCATTAGCCAAATTCATTAAAAAAAAATAGAGAAAGGACTCAAAATCAAAAGTGAAAGAGGAGAAATAAAAAACTGACACTGCAGAAATATAAAGGATATAAGAAAATATTATGAAAAGTTATAAAAACAGAAGAAACAGTAAGTCTTGGCAAGGATGTGGAGAAAAAGAAACCCTCATGAATTGTTGGTGGGAATTCAAATTGATGCAATCAAGGTGGAAAACAGTATGGAGATACCTCAAAAATAAAAAATTGAATTACCGTATGATCCATTAATTTCACTAGTGGGTATTTACTCAAAGAATATGAAAACATTAATTTGAGAAGATAGATGCACCCTCATGTTTATTGCAGCATTATTTACAATAGCCAAATTATGGAAGCAACCCATGTCCACCAATAGATGAGTGGATGAAGAAAATCTGATATGTATATAATGGAATATTGGTCACAAAAATTAATGAAATCTTGCTATTTGCAGCAACATAGATATGTCCAGAGGGTATAATGCTAAGTGAAATAAGTCAGTCAGAGAAAGACAAATACCCTGTGGTTTCACTCATATGTGGAATTTAAGAAACAAAACAAATGAAGAAAGAAAAAGACAAACCAAAAACAGACTCTTAACTATAGAGAACAAACAGATGGTTACCAGAGGGGTGGTTGCTGGGGGTATGGGTGAAATAGGTGAAGGGAATTAAGAGTACATTTATCATGATGAGCACTCAGTAATGTATAGAATTGTTGAGTCATTATATTGTATACCTGAAAGTAATTTAATACTGTAGGTTAACTAAATTGGAATTTTTAAATTAATAACAAATAATGAAATATCAAACTAATCCTAAACGACATCTACAGACTTTCACACATTTTTCATCTAGCTTTTACTAATGTTGACATCTTACATAGACATGATACATTTATCACAGCTAGGTATTTGTACAAATCTATAAACTAAACTACAGACTTTATTCACATTTTGCCAGTTTTTCCATTAATGTTCTTTTGTATTTAGGATCCAATCTAGGATAGCATATGTTGCATTTAATCATCCTATTTACATACTCCATTCTGAGAGTTTGATGGTCTTTCTTGGTATTTCATGACCATGACACTTTAGGAGAGTACTAGAAAAGTACTAGAATATCTATCTATCTATCTATCTATCTATCTATCTATATATATATGATATACCTATATCATATATATATATGATGATGACACTTTAGGAGAGTACTAGAAAAGTACTAGAATATATATATATATATATATATATATATATATATATATATATATCTATAGATATATATATCATCATCTATATGATGATATACTATATATTATATTATTATCATATATATATGATGATATAATATATATTATATTCCTCTTTTGTCTGGGCAAAGTAAGGTTTTCCAAAGTTTTTTTAGGTTACCTCCTTTCCTCTTGCTTCCTTCAGTATGGTTATTTCATAAATTTATAGAACAGATGCATTTAAACATGTATCCTATCCTAGATTCTCCCAACATTTTAGGGAGATTTTAAAATAAATTACATACAGTAAAATACAGTAATGTGTGGTTCTGTGGATTTTCATAATTGCACAGAGTCATGTATCTACCACCACAGTGCCATGTGGAATTGTTTCATCATCCTAAAAATTCCCTCTGGCAACAACTGATGTGCTTTCCATCCCTATAGTTTTGCCTTTTTCAGAATTTAATACAAATGGAATCATATAATATCTAGGCATTTAGGTCTGGCTTCTTTTAATAAGCAAAATGCACTTACAATTTACTCATTTTGGTGCATAAATCAATAGTTTGTTCCTTTATATTCTAAATAGTAACTCACTCAATGAGTGTATTACAGTTTGTTTATCCACTTACCTTTTGAAGGATATTTGAGCTGGTTTAGGTTTTGGAAAAATGAGTAAAGGTGCTAGAAACATTGGCATACAAGTTTTTGAGCCGACCAAAGTTTTCAACTCATTCGGATAAATTCCAAGGACTAGTAATGCTCAGTCATATGGTAAATGTATGTTTAACTTTGTAAGAAATTGGTAAACTATTTTTTCAATTGGTGGCTATATTTTGCATTTCAGATATCAGTGGATAGGAGTTCCTACAGTTCTATATCCTCACTATGACTTATAATTGTCAGTTCATTGACTTCAGCAATTTTAATAGGTGTGTAGAGGTATTTAATTATGTCTTCTATTTGTAATCTCCTAATAACTAATGATCTGTGCATCTTTTTATATGCTCATTTTCCAATTGTATATCATCCTTGGTGGTGAGCAAATTCAGATTTACAACTTTTTATTGGTTTGCCTTCTATTTTTGAATTTTACATATTTCTTTTACAAAAAAAGTAAAATTATATACCCTTTAGCAGATCTGTGATTTACAAATATTTTCTCAGTGTTTATGTTTTGTCTTTTTGTTCTCTTAAAATGTCTCTCATAGACTAAAAGCTTTGGTAAAGTCCAATTTGTTTTATGTTCTTTTATGAATCATGCTTTTGAAGTCATATCAAAAAACTAATCAGACTCAAGGTTGTATAAATTTTCTCCTGTTTTCTTGTTAAACAGTTTTTAGCATTACCTTTTACACTCAGGGCTATAATCTGTATTGATTTAATATTGGTATAAGATGTAAGACATATATCAAGATTTATTGTTTTGTAAATGGTATCCATTTTTTAGCACCATTTGGTGGAAGATTATTCTTTCTCCATTAAATTGTCTTTGTGCTTTTGTGAAAAATAAGTTCACCATATTTCTTTTGATCTAGTTTTGAGCTTTCTATCTTTTTAAATTTATCTCTTCCTTTATGTTCAGCATTACTGTGCTCAATTACTGCATATTTAGTAAGTCTTAAAATTGAATAGTGTGGGATCTCTTTGTTCTTCTTTATTTATAATTATTTTGGCTTTTCTAGTTACTTTCACATTCTCTAAAAAAATTATAAGTCATACCATATATATCTATAAAAAGCTAGTTGGAATTGTGATTGGAATTGTATTCAAACTATAGATAAACTTGAGGAATTTGACTTCTCAACAATATTGAGTCTCCTAATCCATGAAAATGGTACATCTCTCTATTGAATATTTTCTTTAGAAAAATGTACTTTCAGGTCCTTTGCCAATTAAAAACAAATCAGACTATTTGTGTGTTTGCTATTGAGTTGTATGAGTTCCTTATATATTTTGAATATTAATCTATAATCAGACACATGATTTGCAAATACTTTCTCCTATTCTGTAGTTTGCCTTTTAATTTTCTTGATTGTTTACTATACAAAACCTTTTTAGTGTGGTGTAGCCCTACTTGTTTATTTTTGCTTTTGTTGTGAATCCAAAAAATCATTGCTGAGACTAACATCAGGGAGCTTTTCTCCTATGTTTTGTTTGTTTGTTTATTTGTTCCCTAGGAGTTTTACAATTTCAGGTCTTATGTTAAAGTCCTTAATCTTTTTGAGTTGATTTTTGTGTATGATGTAAAATAAGGATCCAATTTCATTCTTTTACATACGGATACACAAATTTCACAACATCCTCTATTGAAACAATTGATTCCCTATTGTATAATTTTGGTGTCTTTGTCCAAGATGAGTTGACTGTATATGTGTGAGTTTATCTCAGAGTTTTCAATTCTGTTCCCTTGCTCTCTGTGTTTGTTTTTGTGCCAGGACCATACTTTTTTTTGACTGTTATAGTATTGCAATATAATTTTTAATCAGGAAATGTGATGCCTCCAACTTTTTTCTTCTCTCTGAAGACTACTTTAGCTATTCTTTTGTGTTTGTATGCAGATTTTAGAATTGCCTTTTCTGCTTCTGGGAATAATGTATTGGAACTTGCCATTAGAAAAATGCCATTGATAGTGATCACATTGAATCTATAGATCACTTTGTTTATTATGGACATTTTAACAATATTATTTTTCCAACCCATTATTACAGGATATCTAAGTTAGTTGTATCTTAAATTTCTTTGTTTTATATTGTTTTATATTTTTCAGTATATTTATCTTTCACCCCCTTGGTTAAGTTTACTCCTAAGTATTTTATTCACTTTGATGCTTTTGTAAATGGAATTTTGTTCTTAATTTCTTTTCAAATCATTCATTGTTGGTGCATTGAAATACAACTGATTTTTATATGTTGACTTTGTATTATGCAACTTAACTGAATTCAGATATTAGTTCTAACAGTTTTTGTGGTGGAATCTTGTCACGTACAAAAAGATAATTTTACTTCTTCCTTTCTGATTTACATTTTTTTCCCCTAATTGCTATGGCTAGTACTTCCACTACTTGGTTAAATAGAAATGGTAAGAATGGATATCCTTGTCTTATTCCTGATCTTAAGGGAAAAATTTATAGCTTTTGCCATTTAGTACAATGCTAGCTGTGAGCTTGTCATACATGGCTTGTTATGTTAATGTGCATTTGTTCTATCACAATCTGTTCAGTTTTTATCATGAAAGAATGTTAAATTTTGTCAAATGCTTTTTCCATACCTACTGAGATAATTACAGGATTTTAGTATTTTATTCTGTTAATTTGGTATACCACATTTATAGATATACATATATATGTGAAGCCATTCTTGCATCCCTGGGACAAACTTCACTTGTTCATGGAGTATAATCTTTTTAATGAGCTGTTGAATTTGTCTTACAAGTATTTTTAAGGCATTTTTGCATCTATGTTTGACTTGTAATTTTCTTTTTTTTGTAGTATCCTTGTCTCACTTTGGTATCAGAGTAATGCTTGCCTCCTGACATTAGTTTGGAAAGGTTCTCTCTACCTCAGTTTTTTGGAAGAGTTTGAGAAGGATTGATATTAATTCTCCTTTAAGGGTTTGGTAGAATTCACCAATGAAGCCATCTAGTCCTGGGCCTTTTTTTGTTAGACTTTTCATTACTAATTCATTCTCCTTATTTTTTATAGTTCTGTTTGGACTTTCTATTTCATTTTTCAGTCTTTGTAAATTGTATATTTTAAGAATTTTTCCATTCATCCAAGTTTATCCAATTATTAACATATAATTGTTCATAATAGTCTATTATTCTTTTTATTTCTGTGGTATCTGTTGTAATGTCTCCTCTGTCACATCTGAATTTCAGTTTTCTGTTTGTTACTCTAGCTAAAGTTTTGTCCATTTTCAAAAAAAACAAAAACAAAAACTCAGGGGTGCCTGGGTGGCTCAGTTAGCTGAGCATCCAACTTTGGCTAAGGTCAGGATCTTGCAGTTCGTGAGTTCTAGCCCCACATCCGGCTCTGTGCTGATAGCTCAGAGCCTGGAGCCTGCTTCGGATTCCGTGTCTCCCTCTCTCTCTGCCCCTCCCCCACTCGTGCTCTATCTCTTCCCCTCTCTCAAAAATAAATAAACATTAACAAAAAAACTCAGTTTTTAAAATCTATATATATATTTTTATTCTCTATTTGATTTGTTTCTTCTCTGATCTTTGTTCATTCTTTTTGCTCTGCTAACTTTCGGCTTTGTTGTAGTTTCCTTAGTTCTTTGAGGTGAAAGTTATTTATTTGAAGTATGCTTTTTTTCTTAATAATGACATTTGTTTCTATAAACTTTCCTCTTAGACTTGTTCTTGCTTCATCTTATGTGTTTTGTTATATTGTGTTTCATTTTCATTTGTCTCAAGTTCCTCCCCTCCTCTTTGATTTCTTTATTTACTCACTGCTTGTTGAGAAATGTGTTCTGTCTCCCTTTTAAAATTGAGGTATAGTTGGTGAACAATATTATATTAGTTTAAGTATAAAACATAGTGATCCAACAGTTATATACATTATGAAGTGATAACCGTGATAAATCTAGCAACCATCTGTCTCAATATAATCTTTTTACTATATTATTAACTACATTCTATATGCTGTATATTGTAACAGCTCTCAGTTTCTCTCCATGAAGATGACATTAGCTGTAGGATTTTCATAGATGGCCTTTGTTATGTTGAGCTAAGTTTCCTCTAACCCTACTTGGTTGAGAGTTTTTAATCATGAATGGATGCTGTACTTTCTCAAATACTTTTTCTGCATCTATTGAAATAATCATATAGTTCTTATCCTTTCTTTTATTAATATGGTGCATCATATTGATTTCTGAATATTGAGCCATTCTTGCAAATCTGGAATAAATCCCACTTGATTGTGACATATCTTTGGATTCAGTTTGCTAGTATTTTATTGATAAATTTTGCCTCTATGTTCATCAGAGATATTTGCCTGTAGTTTTCTATTGTAGTCTTTATCTGGTTTGGGTATCAGGATAATGCTGGCCTCATAAAATGAATTTGAAAGCTTTTCTTCCCCCTTTCTATTTTTTGGAATAGTTTGAGAAGAATAGGTACTAACACCTCTTTAAATGTTTCATAAAATTCGCCTTTGAGGCCATCTGGCCCTAGACTTTTGTTTATTGGGAGTCTTTTGATTAATGATTCAATTTCTTTGCTTGTTATAAGTATGTTCAAGTTTTCTATATCTTCCTACTTAAGTTTTGGTAGTTTATATGTTTCTAGAAATTTATCTATTTCTTCCAGTTGCCAAGTTTGTTGGTATATAGTTTCTCAAAATATTCTCTTATAATTATTTGTATTTTTGTAAAGTTGGTTGTTATTTCCCCTCTCTCATTTATGCTTATATTTATTTTGGTCCTTTCTTTCTTCTTATTAATAAGTCTGTTAGATTTTTATCAGTTTTATTTTTTCAAAGATACACCTCCTGGTTTCATTGATTTCTTCTATTTTTTTATTCTTAATTTCTTTATCATTTATTTCGGATCTAATATTTATTATTTCTTTCATTCTGCTGACTTTTGGTTTCATTTGTTGGTCCTATTCTAATTCCTTTACATATAAGATTAGGTGGTTTATTGGAGATTTTTGCTTCCTGAGGTAGGGCTGTATTGCTGTATACTTCCCTTTTAGGACCACTTTTGCTGCATCCCAAAGGTTTTGGGCCATCTTGTTTTCATTTTCATTGTTTCTATGTTTTGTTTTATTTTTTCTTTGATTTCCTGATTGGCCCATTTATTGTTTACCAGCATGTTTTTTAACTTCTATGTAGTCCAGTTCTTGAATATTTTTGTTGAAAATTTGATGTCATCTTTATCTTTGTCCCTGTGTGCATAAAGTGTCTCCCACCTCTCCCAGTCTGCTTTTAAGATTTTCTCTTTCTATATGGTTCTGAGAAGTTTGGTTATTATGTGCTTTATGGTAGTGTTTTCTAGATCTTATATTTAGAGTTTGTTGACCTTCTTAGGCCTGTAGATATGAATATTACACGAAATTTTGAAAATATTTGGCCATTATTTCTTCAAATATTTCTTCTTTCCCTCTCTCCTCTACTTTGGAGACTCCATGTAAATGTATATCAGGTTGTTTGAAGTTGTTTCACAACTAAGTCACTGACACTCTTCATGTTATTAGTTGGTTTTCCTTTGTATGTTTCATATCAGATAGTTCCTGTACTATGCCTTAAAGCTTATTAACCTTTATTTATGCAATGTCTAATCTGGCATTAATTGTATCCAGTGGATTTTTCATCTTAAACATTGTAGCTCAAAGTTTCACAAGTTTGATCTGAGTCTTTTTATTTTTTATTTTTTTAACGTTTATTTATTTTTGAGACAGAGAGAGAGCATGAACGGGGGAGGGGCAGAGAGAGAGGGAGACACAGAATCAGAAGCAGGCTCCAGGCTCTGAGCCATCAGCCCAGAGCCCGACGCGGGGCTCGAACTCACGGACTGCGAGATCGTGACCTGAGCTGAAGTCGGATGCTTAACCGACTGAGCCACCCAGGCGCCCTGATCTGAATCTTTTTAAATAACTTTGATTTCTGCAAGTTTTGAACATATTTAATACCACTATAGCAACTTTTAAAATATCCTTCTTTACTAAAATTAATATCTGCTTTATCTACTGCTTGCTTTTGATTTGTTGATGATTTTCCTTATTATGAGTTATGTTTGTTTGCCTGTCTGACATAACTAGTAATCTTTGATTGGTTTCTAGACATAATGAATTTTACTGTGCTCCGTTTTGAGTATTTTTGTATTTTTGTAAATTTTCTTGAACTTTCTTCCAGGTTGCAGCTAAGTTCTCTGGAAGAAGGTTTTTATTTATTTGTTTGTTTGTTTGTTTTTCTTTTGAATCTTGTGTGAAATTTTTTAGGAGAGACTGAAACATTGCTTATTCTTCAGATGATTACTTCTCACTGACTGAGACGAGATTTTTCTGTTTGTGTTATCTACTGCCCCATGAATCTTAGGTTATCCACTACGGCTAGTAAAAACAGGTGCTGTCCTTAGGCCTGTGTGAGTACCAGGCACTGTAACCTTTAACTGTGTGGCTCTTTTTCTATCCTTAAGTAACACACATCAGCTGATCAGTACTCTGCTGATTATTTGAGGCCACTTTTCTGTAGATCTCTAGAGTTTCCTTCCTGTGTAGCTCTGTCCTCTCTGGAACTGTATTCTATGAACTTTGGTGGTCTCCTGTTTTCCCCAGATCTCAACTCCATCTCCTCATGTCACATAATCTTTCAGCTTTACCTGGATTCCTTCTCCCTGTGCTGCAGCCTGGAAACTCTCTCAAGGCAGTAAGCTGTAGCAATCACAGTTGTCAGACTTACTTAATTTGTGTCCAGTGTCTTACAAACCCTTACTTTTAACATTTCCTTCCTTGCTTCTTTTCTTCCTTCCCTTTCCTCCTTATTTTCATTATTTCTTTTGTAGTTCATGAGGGAATTACTTTATTGTTGTCAGAAGCAAACTTCTAAAAAACCACTTTTTAATTTCATTTTGAAATAAAAATTGAGCATATTGAAAAATTGTATATATTTAAGGTATACAACGTGATGATTTGATATTCATAGTAAAGTGATTGCTACAGTCAGATCATTATGCCAGTTGAAATAAACCAGACACAAAAGGAAAAGACACTACATGTTTTCATTTTATGTGGAATCCAAAAAAATCTAATACATAGAAGTAGAGAGGAGAACTAGGATTGTAACAGGGCAGGCAGGTGGGAGAACTAAGATCTTGGTCAAAATTTCAAAGTTCAAGTTATGTAGAATGAATAAGTCCAGAGATGTAATATACAGTATGATGATTATAATTAATACTGTATTAATATTGGAAATTTGCTAAGAGAGTAGATTTCAGGTGTTCTCATTACAAAGAACCATTATTCATTTTTTTTAACCTTCTCCATTGTTGCTTTGTTTTTAGGGAGTTGTTTTCTGCTTCTTTCTTTGTTCTCACTTTTGGTCAGTTTTTTCTATTTTTATTTTTCTTGTGATGTGGATACTTAGTTCATTAAGTTTTATTTTCTACTGTAGATATTCAATAACATTTTTCATTAGTTTGATACATCATGCTTTAAATACTGTTCAGTACCAAATATTTTCTAAATTATATTATGATTTCTTTGATCAGTTATTTTGAACTTTATTTTTTAATGTTTTTATATGTGAGTTACTGACAGTTTTTTTTATTGGATTCTAATTTCAATATTTTTTAACAGGCAACACAGTCAACACTGTTGAATTTCCTTGGTAATAATTGAGACTATTTGTGATCTAGTCTTATTTTGAGTTCTTCACTGATCTTTCATAAACATTTTATTGATATAAATTATTTGATGGTGAATCCTAACTTAAATATAACTGAACACTGTAAACTTTAGATTGTTTTATTATGTTACTATGGGAACTCAAGAAATACTGAATAATCATATGCTAAGAGAAACGATAAAATAGAGTACAATCTAATTATTTTTTTAATGTTTATTTATTTATTTTAAGAGAAAGACATAGCAAGTGGAAGAGGGGCAGAGAGAGAGGGAGACAGAGAATCTCAAGCAGGCTCCATGCTGTCAGTACAGCCTGAAGTGGGGCTCGAACCCACAAAATGCAAGATCATGACCTGAGCCAAAATCATGTCAGTCACTCAACCCACTGAGCCACCTAGGTACCATCAATCTATATTAATAGCACACTTTGCTTATTCTGTTGAATCATTTTGAATTGTTATATTAGTTTTAATTAAAATAATGACAAGGTTGCCAGCAGATAAAAAAGAATCAGGATACAATTTTAAATGCTATAATAGAATGACTATTCTTACTGTATTTGTATATGTTGCATAAGGATTTTTCTTACAGGGAACAAGGCAAATTCTTTTGACGTAATGTTTTAAAGAAATTTAAATGTCCTTCAAAATATATCAAATCAACTATTTAAGTTATAGGTCATATTTACTTTAGCCTACAGAGATCCTCCTTTTCTTTCCATCCCAGAAACCCTTGAAGAATTTGAATGAATTTTATATACTCACCTATGTTTAATGACATGAGATATTGGGCACGTCTGTGTGCTTAGAATTGGTTTTCTTTTAAGTAAGATAGTTTGGATTTTATAATTATAATGCCTGAAGTAGGTGTATTATAAACAGTGTGTGAAATATAGACTTTATTTGCACAGTGACTCTGTCAACTTGAATTTGACAGGACCAGCCAGTTTAAGTTATGAGTTCCTCCAGCACTGGAAAATATTGCCTCTTTGAGAGGCTGTGAAAAATCATGAAGAGCCAAAAATTACATCCAAGCCTTCTAAATAAAGAGCTGTCTTTTTTTATTATTATTATTGGATGCAAATAGTGAATGCGGTGGTCTTATTGTAGTATGGAAGATAATAAAAACTCTTCTTTGTTTGGAGAGAGAAGTCAGAATAGAAGACTACATCTTACGTGGCCTTTATATTGGTACTCTCCTGTGTCTGAGTTGAATCAATCTCTCTCCCTCTTTTGCTTTTGGATACAGCTAAAAAATATGCACCAAAATACCTTAGGTCCTGAGTCAGCAAAGTAAATAACCAGCGTTTAGTACTTTGGTTCAGGAGTGGACACAAAGGGAAACAACAATTAAGAGGCTACAAGCTACATTTATGAATCTTTTGAGAATAACATCCCAGGTAGTTAAATTCACTCTTCTATTGGGATTATATATAAATTTTATAGCTTTTCCTGGGTGGCTGGAAATAGAGTATCCAGGAATAGGTCAAAGAACATGAAAATAAGAGAGAAATGTGTAAATGTGGCCTGCTACTAAGGTCAAAAAGGATAATGAATTCAGCTTCTCAGAAGTAGACCAGAGGGCATAAAGTCTGCCAGTCTCTCAGATATACTTCTTCCTTCTTAGTATCTTCCATATAGATAGTTGAGGAAGTAAAACCAAAGATCTGTTAGGATGTTATATACTGCACCACTCTATAAATTTCTTGAATACAAAGATTGCTTATTTACCTTTGGACCTGCCATATTCCAAAATCATTCCAAGCAAAGAATAGGAATAATAACAATATAATAACAATATATATGTTTGTAAATTGAATAAGTATAGCAGCCACATACCAATTGCCCTAAAAAATTTTTTTGTTATTTAGATTTGCTGTTTCTGTTAAACTTCTCAGACAAATTGATTATGAGCACATGCCAAAGTGTTTTTCAAACTTTTCATGAGAAGAGAGACTCCTTTAAAAATATTTCTGTCCTGGAACAGACATTTTATAGGAAAGAAAAATTGCTACATAATTATTGATATGACAGTTTTAAAAAACATATTTCTGTTAAAATATTTTTAGGATTTTACTCAGCTTGATGGCAACCTTAGCTTCCCAGAATTTTTTAATCTCATTTAGGGCTATCAGAAAATTACTCAAGTGTTTTATGAGAAATCCTAATTACTTCCTAGATGGAGGTCATGAATTATATCAAACAAAAACATTCTATATCAGGCCAAGTTTGGGAAACAGTTCTTTCTCATTTATTAAAAAGTGGATCAAAACCAAAGTAGGTTAAATAGCATTATTTTATTAAAATGAATTTGGATATAAGTTGGTTGGTAGTTGGCTCCTCTCCTCTGGCCAGCCCTTTTTCTCGATGAGAACATACTATTATTATCTTTGCCAGAGAAGGAGAGAGGAGATATGGTGGGAAGATCATGGCTATGCAGAAATTGATAGTTAAGGAAGCAGAGCAGAAATATTTAGATCATCCATATTTACTTACTTCCCTTTTGTTAATTTTATAGCATATAGAATTCAGGGGAGGAGAGTGAGAATGGAAATGGGAATTAAAAAAATAAATGATTTATTTAAAAAAAAAAAGAGTCTTGGAAGAGAAAATGACAATAGTTTCATTATAACCATAACTTAACCTTCTACAGTGTGGTCCAGTAAATTAAATAATCTGAGAGCCAAATTGTCTTTCCTTTGTAGGTATTGTTTTTAATTCATGCTACTTTTAAGAACTCTGTCTTTGATTCTTTGCAGTTTCACTGTGGTATTTTTGCATTGACAGTTTTTTTAAACCTTCCTCAATCTGAGAAGTGGTGTCTTTTCAGTTCTCAGCTGTATCTTCTCAAATTTTGTTCATTGCCCATTTCCCCTGATACAACAATTTGGACTTAATATATTGGAACATCTCAGCCTTTCCTTCATGTTTCTTATCTCATTTTTATATTTTCTATCTTTTCATATCTCTGGGTTACACTGTGAGCAATTTATTCAGCTCTATATTCTCATTCATGAATTCTTTTGTCCAGTCTGCTACTTAACCCAGTTGTCACATCAATATTTCCTATTATTAACCTTTTTTTCCAAATGTGTTTGGTCAATTTTTACAGTCTTTGGTGCCTTCATAATTTATGCAATTCCTTTTGTATCTTGTTAAAAATATTAATATAATTTCTTTATATTCTGAATCTGATGATTCTAATACTTTCAGTATTGAGAGGATATATGAATCCCTGTTCTTTATGCTGAATCATACTCATGGTTCTTGTGCCCTTCTATGCCTAGTGTTTTGGTTTTAGGTTCATACTTTTGAAACATTATTGTAATTTTGTGTGTGTGTGTCGCCCAAGAGAGGATTTGTGTTTACCCGTTACAAGAATGTAGTGTAAACCACAATTTGGGATGATTGAAAACAAAATCTCTAGCATAGGCTTTCTTGGAATGCATAGGTTCTATAAATTCATTTCCTAAATCCACATAACTGCACTTGTGATCAGCATTTTCAGGGGAGACTTTCTTTAAATCTTATCTAGAGCAAAGGCTAACACAATCATGTTTCTCAGTTTTCTTTCTCTATTAAGTGTGTGTTGTGTGTTTTAGCTCATCTGCTAAGGGTGCTGCCCTTCAGGAATCTTGGCTTTATATAGAGGATTCCAGTTTGACCTCTCATCTTCATTAAAGCTTAATCTTCATCTCTTATCTGTGACAGCAGCCATTAAAATGGAGGCTGTGGGCCACAACTATAACAGATGCCTCTAGTGCTCTGGTCCCCGTTTTGAGTTCATGCATCCTTAACATTTCTGATTAATTTTTTTGATTGTAATCAACTCAATCATATTCTAACACACACACACACACACACACACACACACACACACACACACACACGTGCTTACGCTGTATTCATTTAACCAAGATTACTACTTTGGGGCATTTTCTCTGAGCATCTCATCAGCCTTATTGCTAGAAATAGAAATCTACAGAGATAACTCTGCTTTTATATATTTTCAAGCATCCTGAGATTTCCCTTTGAGGAACTATGCCTTCTTTGCTATTTCAGCACCATAATCATTCTGCATAATAGTCATAAAATAATTGATAGTTTGATGAATAAATTGATGAGTGAATAGATGAATAAAAAATAAAGAAAAATATTGTCCCATGGGCCTATGTAATTTTTGATGTATGATACCTGAAAAAATATTCATGAAAGATCTTGAGGTTTGAAAAATAGTTTATATTTGTTCCTGATGAAGATGGTTGATAGACTTTTTATACCCTCATGTTTGCTGTATTGAAGTTTTCAGGCATAGGGCACTATGCCTAGTTAACTCTACAATTAATTCCTAGCAGAACAAAAACAAATACTCACTGTTTTATCTATGGAAAAATATAAAAGAACTCACAATTTAAAAATGATTAGCAACTTGTTAAACTTAAATTTCCTACTTTATATAGAATATATAATAACGGTAACCACATTAATAACAATTGATTAATTTCAAAATTTGTTATCACAAAAACTGCTGAGTATTTATTGCAATATGAGTATAATATTTTCTTGCCATTAAATATTTCTGATATAAAATCCTTTTTAACAATTTAATTTGTTAGTTTATCACTGTAAATAGAAGTAGTACTTTATTTCTAAAAGTTTATTATAATTTAACTATTGCTTTTTCCTTTCTTTAGCTTTTCTGCAGTCTTGTCATTTTCTATAATACATCTATCAAGTTTAAAAATATTTAAAATCAAACTTAGGTTAAGCCTGGCTGGGTAAATCCTGGACAACAGCAGGTTTTGCATATAAATGTAAGTTTTATTAAAATTCTGAGTTGCATTACCATATTCCACAAACTACCTTGGGAATGTCTGAAAGCTGGAAGTATTTCAAAGATGTCATTGTTTTGATACATTTGTGCAAGCATAATTTGGGGAATGAAGCACCATTTGTGAGAGAGAATGATTTCTAGAAATGAAAGAAATGCTTTCTCTCATTTTACACATAGAGTGATTTTTAAAGGTTCTTGCTTTTCTAAAGAATGTAAAGTGCATGTAGTAGGGCACAATGAATCATCAGAGTTGTGGGTTCTTAAATAGTTACTTATACCTAAGGTTAGGGGCAGGGGTTTTGTTATGACACAAATCTGGATTAAAATCTCAGTGTCTTCATCTTATATAGCTTGCATCTCTGAAATGAGTATGATCATACCATCCTTACAAGGTGAGCAGAGGGATCATTGTAAAAATGAAAGTAAAGTGCTTACCAATAGGTGTAGCACATATAAGACACTCAACTTTGTAACTTAAAGGGTTGCTATGAGGATCATGTGATATAAATCAAGTAAAGCTGTTTTGACAACGCTGAATCACTATACAGATGTATTTGTGTTTTAATAATCATTAAATTAGGATGATAGATTACTTGCCTTAAAAATTATTTTTATACAAACTCAATTTTTCAGAAAAAGCAAAACATTTTAGCATTTTGGTGAACCAAAAAATCCTTGTGCTATCTTCTTGTATATACCAAAATAATAGTTTATTGTTATTCTGTACATCAAGTTTTATCAAAAAATTTTAAAGAAAATTCTGTGTACCTGATAGTAGAGATTTAGAGAATAAATACATATCTAGGAGACACTATTTGCCTGAGGAAATCAGTAGGGAAGCAGAAAACCATTCTAAAGACAGGATAAAATATAAGCTCTAACTGGAATAGAAACAACGTGATGGAGAACCATAAAGGGAGGTAAAATACATTTTGATTCAGGCAATAGGGAAAGCTTCAGGGAAACTGCTGAATTTGAGCCAAGTCTTGAAATAAAAATAGCACGTCATATTGCCTGGGCAAGAGTGGAAACATGACAGGCTGTGTGCTCAGCTTAAGCGATGGCACCAAAGTTTGCATGCAGGCAGTGTGCTTGGCACAGGCCAGGCATCTGATGGAGTTGAAGAGTACTGTATATGAAAGGTAAAGCTGTCATTGAGGAGGCCCATCTACCGTTGGCTTGGAATTTGCCAATACCCTGCATTTGGCTGTTGTGAATTGGCGGCCTCTTTCCAAGGCACTTCTGGATCAGCTTTTCTTATTTCCAGAATGTCCCATGATTGCAGTGCAGTGCAAATTCTCTGTGGAAACAAGTCACTAATCTCTCCATTATACAAATAAAACAAGAGAGAGTTTTTGGACCCAGCTCAGCCACTTTTTCCCACTTCATTTTAGCTGTACCCACAGTGGATTCTGTAGTCTCCTAAATAACCATGAAGTCTTCAGGTTGTTTAAAGACTTTAAACATTAGTCACTTCTCAAGGAAAGGGCAGATCTAACACTCTAGAGATGAGACCAGTGGCTTTTGGCAGCATAATGTACAGGCAGGTATGGAGAGGACAGCTCAGAATCAACTGAGAGTCCTAGTCTGGATCAGAATTGGGCCCTGCCATTATTATTTTTTCTCTGCAAAGAATTGAATAATGAAATGAGCAGTGAATTGCCAAATTGAGTTATACAGAGGTAGAAATGTAAGGACAGCTTTGGGTTAGGGCTCCAGAATCAGCAGAATGTAGACTCACTAGAGATTACAACACAGATTAAATGTACACAGGAAAGAAGAGGCCACCTTTCAGTGACATTCAGCACTTACTTAAAGCTGTACTTCAGCTTTTGAAAAATATGCAAAACTGACAAATATGGAACATATATTTAATTATGCTTTAATTTAAATTTTTAAGGGGTGCCTGGGTGGCTCAGTTGGCTGAGCATCCAATTCTTTATTTTGGGTCAGGTCATGACCCCAGAGTCATGGGATAAAGCCCCACACTGGGTTCTGCTCTGGGTGTGGAGCCTGCTTGAGTGCTTGAGATTCTTTCTGTCTCTCTGTCCCTCTCTTCTTTCCCCATCTCCTGCATTCATTCTGTCTCTCTCTCAAAGTCTTTAAAAGATGTGTGTATAGATGCTTATTTTATTGTTTTTTTCTTAGTGTATAATTATTTTTATTAACATTCATAAATAATAGAAAATATCAAAGTTTAAATAATGATTAAATCATTAATGATAAATGTATGGCTGAAATAGCATACCATCATTTAATTAAAATTTTAAAGGTAACATACCCACGTAGATAAACGTGAAGTGAAAACAAAATAGAAATTGATATTTACATTGAGATTACCAGGATGAATGCATACAGAAAATAATAAAAAGCATAGGAAATAAAATACAATGTGCTGTTTGATAGGCGATGGCATACTTCCTTATTTCCATTTATTTTATAATCCTATTTTTGTAATCAACATTGAAAAATCAATCCTTGTTTAAAATGAGAGAACATTTCTGAACTCAATATAGGATGTCTGAAATACCATACAACATTTTTAATTAGATAAGAAGGTCTCTCCTCTACTTCAACTTCAATTCACTTCCACCTGAAAATAAATCTGCGTAAGTATTTGCAAAGGAATTAAGATACCAGGACAATAAAGAAAGTTTGGAAGTGCATGCTGGATAGAGGTGGAGAGATCTATGCAATACAAAAAAAAAAATTCAAAGAAGTATTTCAGACAGAGAACTTACACTATATTTAAAATTTTAATGTTATGGTCAACTAATCTTTGACAAAGCAGGAAAGACTATCCAATGGAAAAAAGACATTCTTTCAACAAATGGTGTTGGGAAACCTGGACAGCGACATAGAGAAGAATGAAACTGGACTGCTGTCTTACACCATACAAAATAAATTCAAAATGGACGAAAGACCTAAATGTGAGACAGGAAACCATTAAAATCCTGAAGGAAAACACAGGTAAAGAACTAGTAAGAAGGAGAACTTCTTACTAGAAATATTGTCGAAGACAAGGGAAACAAAAGCAGACATGAACTATTGGGACTTCACCAAGACAAAAAGCTTCTCACAGTGAAGGAAACAATCAACAAAACTAAGAATCAGCGTACAGAATGGAGGAGGATATTTGCAAATGACATATCTGATAAAGGGTTAGTATCCAAAATCTAAAAAGAACTTATCAAACTCAACACCCAAAAAACAAATAACCCAGATAAGAAATGGGGAGAAGACATGAAAATACACTTTTCCAAAGAAGACATCCAGATGGCTAACAGACACATGAAAAGATGCCCAACTTTGCTCATCATCAGGGAATACCTGAGATACCACTTCACACCTGTCAGAATGGCTAAAATTAACAACATAAAAAACAATAGGGGTTGGTGAAGATGTAGAGAAAGGGGAACCTCTTGCCCTGTTAGTGGGAATGAAAACTGGTGCAGCCACTCTGGAGAACAGTATGGAGGTTCCTCATAAAACTAAAAATAGAACTACCCTATGACCCAGCAATTGCACTGTTAGGTATTTATCCAAAGGGATACAGAAATACATATTTGAAGGGGTACAGGCACTCCAATGTTTATAGCACCATTATCAACACTAGCCAAATTATTGAGAGAGCCCAAATGTCCATCAATTTACAAATGGATAAAGAAGATGTGTGTGTGTGTGTGTGTGTGTGTGTGTATACATAATGGAATATTACTCAAACATCACAAAGAATGAAATATTGCCATTGGCAATGATGTGGATGGAGCTAGAATGTATTATGCTAAGTGAAATAAGTCAGAGAAAGACAAATAAAAATATTTCACTCATATATGTAATTTAAGAAACAAAACAGATGAACATATGGGAAGGGGAGTAAGAGGAGAGAGGGAAACAAACCACAAGAGACTCTTAACAATAGAGAACAAACTGAGGGTTGATGGAGGGAAGTAGGTGGGGGATGGGCTAGATGGGTAACGGGTATTAAGGAGGGCACTTGTCATCATGAGCACTGGGTATTGTATGTAAGTGATGAATCACTGTATTCTACTCCTGAAACCAATATTGCACTGTATGATAAATAACAAAATTTTAAATTAAAAAATATATATAATACAATGTTAAATATGCTGGTTTACGTATTTCAAGCATTGCAATGGAATTCTATGGGGTTATTTTTAAAATGTTGATGCATATCATGAAGCATTGAAAAAAACCCAACAAACCAGACCTCTAAGATAGAAGCAGGAAAAGAAGTTTTCCCTTCAATCAGATACTTGTGAGGTGGTGATAAACAAGTATTAACTTGTGAAAAAAAAGAGTATGGTGTTTTTATTCCTTTGTAAACAGAGAAAGGCCACTGTATTATGATATGACAGTGAGGTATGAAAGTACTGAAAGAGCAAGGGAGAAGACATTGTCTCAAAAATTGAGGCCAGAAAGAAATCGAGAAAAAACTGGAAAAGTCAGTAAGAAAGAAAATAAGGAGACATATAATTAGACAATAACATAATGAAGATGAAGAATTTATTACCTGTGATTCTTGGGTGAGAAAATAATGTCTACATCATAGACTAAAAAGTGAGAATAAACAGGGATCCCTAGTGGAGGAGAAGCATTACGTCATTGGGTATGGAAAGTAGCAACAAAAAAGTGTGTGTGTGTGTGTGTGTGTGTGTGTGTGTGTGTGTGTTGAGGTGTTCACCCAAAAGCAGATATGTAATTACATTTATATAGTTGATGTACACTGGAATAAGAAGAAAATCCTTCGTATTTGTATAGTACTTCACAAATGAGAAAATATCCTTCCAAGTCATAGGTAAATTTACTGACTGACGTGGGGTAAAAAAATATAACAGTGGCTCCTTGAACACTGATGAAAGTAGTTACTGAGTCCAGTGGTCAAAGTAAAGATGAATTATAAGCAGTTGATTGACTTTTCAAATTCACAATCTAGCTTTTAGAATGATGTAATAAACTATTGGAACCAGCGCCTGATGCCTTTAATCTGCTGTCGCTGCTGCTTCTAGCTTATGGATTGAACTTGAAATTGCGCCTGGGGTAATAGCAAGCCAACTGTACCGACATTGATTCTCCTCATGCTCTGCTTCAAAATGTTCCTCTCTTCTGATTCCAGGGAGGTTGGTTGTTTTCCTTCTCACAGTGCTGTGTGAGACAGCTCTTACAAGGTGTAGCAGGTGACTTGGGTGCCCCTGCCAAATCCATTTAGTCCACTTGACATCAACACAGATGTAGCAGGCAACTTCATCATGCTGCCAACCTCTCTCAAGCACGCCATCTTCCACATTTCTCAGGCCTCTCTCTGCTCTGCTCTGACCTCTAGTAACACTAAAATTGGCTATCCTACCACATCAAACTCCAAAACTGCCCTTAGCCATTGTGAGCTATAAAGTAAGGTTTCAAAGCCACATCCAAAGAGACCTTGCCTCCAGACATTATAAAGATGATTGGAAATATGAACAATCAGAAAAATATCTGACCAGAATGTTTGTACAGTATAAATGAAGCAGAGAAGAATTTATAAGGACTTCATTTTTGGCATAAATAAAACATACGTAAAGCTCAAAAATTGTGAGTAAAATGACTACAAATGAGGTTTTTATTCCCAAATTAAAAGAGAATTTAATATTTAAAAATAAGGAAGGTGATTGCCACAAAATGATTCTTATAATGATTTTAATCCTAAAATAATAGTTGGATTTATGCTGAGAAGTAGTATTAGAAAAATCAAAGATAGACATGGGACACAAGGAAGAAGTGATCAGAAGAAAAATGTCAAAAGATAAAAATATTAGAGGGGGGATACTGAAGAAAAGACAGCAAACAAAACAGGACTAATAGCAAAAGAAAACACTTAAGGCTGGTAAAACTAAGATTTACGTTAAAAAAAAAAAAAAACAACTAAAAGTTACCACATTGAAATATCAGCAAGCAGCAATATCTCACTGGTTTACTGAATGTGGTGAACCTGAAGGTCTCATGCTAAAAGAAATGCTACCATTACCTACAGAACAAGTTCTGCTGACGTTTCTTCTGCACACTTGGATGAAATCAAGCAAATCCCACTTGGGATTGGTTCCCAGTCAGCATTGGTTCTCAGATGCTAGTCTGATTAAAATCACCCAGGTTTCTAGGCCCTTACCCTAGAGTCTCTCCTTCAGCAGGTCTGGAGTGGTCTGAAGACCACGTATTTCTTATTTTCTTTAATGTTTATTTATTTATTTTGAGAGAGAGAGAGAAAGAGCATGAGCAGGGGAGGGACAGAGAGAGGAGAGAGAGAATCTCAAGCAGACTCCTCACTGTCAGCACAGAGCCTGACAAGGGGCTCAGACTCACGAACCGTGAGATCATGACCTGAGCCAAAACGAAGAGTTATTGGCTTAACCAACTGAGCCACTCAGGTGCCCCAAGAGTGAGTATTTCTAACAAGATTCCACTGATCCTGGTGCTACTATAGAGGTGGAGGGACCGCACTTTGAGAACTATTGCATTAGGGTTTCTGGTTATTTTCAAGTAATTAGTAGTTACATTTTTGAGGTGTTAAAACATAAAGAATTACCTATAATTATAGCTTTATTTCTTTATCTGATTCATAGCTTTTCATCCACCCCCACCAAACAACAGCAACAACAACAAACAGCTTTGGCTACAGTTTGGCTTGGAAGTGTGTAGTCAGAGTGAGTGGTATGTTAGGTTTCCTTGTCCCTTTTGGATACACCCTTATTCTACTCATTACATGCTGCTTTTGCCCCCTCGGGCTTACTAAGGGGAGGACAGGCATAGTCTTATGTACTAATGCATCATTAGTGGGGTTCACTGTATGTTGAATGTCAAATGTCGATGCTTTTTCACCTGGAAGACACAGGCGACTCCAAGAAGCATGTTCAGAATGGGGTGGTGTCACCTCAGTCTAGTCATATCAGCTTCCCCTCAGTTCCTGGCTTCCTGCTCAAAGGTTCCACCACTCCCTCAGCTGTATCACATTTCCTTTCAGTCCCATTTTATAGCTGAGAGGTGAGGTGGGGTGGGAAATGAGCTAGGAGTCAAAAACCTGTCTCACAACTTTTTAGTCAGTCCTGTATTGTCTTCTAGTGTTTTCGGGCTTTGGCAATGCTTCTGAAACTTCAACACATTCTGGAAAAATGAATTTTTTTTTCAATATATGAAATTTATTGTCAAATTGGTTTCCATACAACACCCAGTGCTCATCCCAAAAGGTGCCCTCCTCAATACCCATCACCCACCCTCCCCTGCTTCCTCCCCCCATCAACCCTCAATTTGTTCTCAGTTTTTAAGAGTCTCTTATGCTTTGGCTCTCTCCCACTCTAACCTCTTTTTTTTTTTCCTTCCCCTCCCCCATGGGTTTCTGTTAAGTTTCTAAGGATCCATATAAGAGTGAAAACATATGGTATCTGTCTTTCTCTGTATGGCTTATTTCACTTAGAGCCACACTCTCCAGTTCCATCCACGTTGCTACAAAGGGCCATATTTCATTCTTACTCATTGCCATGTAGTACTCCATTGTATATATAAACCACAATTTCTTTATCCCTTCATCAGTTGATGGACATTTAGGCTCTTTCCATAATTTGGCTATTGTTGAAAGTGTTGCTATAAACATTGGGGTACAAGTGGCCCTATGCATCAGTACTCCTGTATCCCTTGGGTAAATTCCTAGCAGTGCTATTGCTGGGTCATAAGGTAGGTCTATTTTTAATTTTCTGAGGAAGCTCCACACTGTTTTCCAGAGTGGCTGCACCAATTTGCATTCCCACCAACAATGCAAGAGGGTTCCTGCTTCTCCACATCCTCACCAGCATCTATAGTCTCCTGATTTGTTCATTTTGGCCACTCTGACTGGCGTGAGGTGATATCTGAGTGTGGTTTTGATTTGTATTTCCCTGATAAGGAGCGACGTTGAGCACCTTTTCATGTGCCTGTTGGCCATGTGGATGTCTTCTTTAGAGAAGTGTCTATTCATGTTTTCTTCCCATTTCTTCACTGGGTTATTTGTTTTTCGGGTGTGGAGTTTGGTGAGCTCTTTATAGATTTTGGATACTAGCCCTTTGTCCGATATGTCATTTGCAAATATCTTTTCCCATTCCGTTGGTTGCCTTTTAGTTTTGTTGGTTGTTTCCTTTGCTGTGCAGAAGCTTTTTGTCTTCATAAGGTCCCAGTAATTCATTTTTGCTTTTAATTCCCTTGCCTTTGGGGATGTGTCGAGTAAGAGATTGCTACGGCTGAGGTCAGAGAGGTCTTTTCCTGCTTTCTCCTCTAGGGTTTTGATGGTTTCCTGTCTCACATTCAGGTCCTTTATCCATTTTGAGTTTATTTTTGTGAATGGTGTGAGAAAGTGGTCTAGTTTCAACCTTCTGCATGTTGCTGTCCACTTCTCCCAACACCAATTGTTAAAGAGACTGTTTTTTTTTTTTCCATTGGATAGTCTTTCCTGCTTTGTCAAAGATTAGTTGGCCATACGTTTGTGGGTCTAGTTCTGGGGTTTCTATTCTATTCCATTTGTCTATGTGTCTGTTTTTGTGCCAATACCATGCTGTCTTGATGATGACAGCTTTGTAGTAGAGGCTAAAGTCTGGGATTGTGATGCCTCCTGCTTTGGTCTTCTTCTTCAAAATTACTTTCGCTATTCGGGGCCTTTTGTGGTTCCATATGAATTTTAGGATTGCTTGTTCTAGTTTCGAGAAGAATGCTGGTGCAATTTTGATTGGGATTGCATTGGATGTGTAGATAGCTTTGGGTAGTATTGACATTTTGACAATATTTATTCTTCCAATCCATGAGCAGGGAATGTCTTTCCATTTCTTTATATCTTCTTCAATTACCTTCATAAGCTTTCTATAGTTTTCAGCATACAGATCTTTTACATCTTTGGTTAGGTTTATTCCTAGGTATTTTATGCTTCTTGGTGCAATTGTGAATGGGATCAGTTTCTTTATTTGTCTTTCTTTTGCTTCATTGTTAGTGCGTAAGAATGCAACTGATTTCTGTACATTGATTTTGTATCCTACAACTTTGCTGAATTCATGTATCAGTTCTAGCAGACTTTTGGTGGAGTCTATTGGATTTTCCATGTATACTATCATGTCATCTGCAAAAAGTGAAAGCTTGACATCCTCTTTGCCAATTTTGATGCCTTTGATTTCCTTTTGTTGTCTGATTGCTGATGCTAGAACTTCCAACACTATGTTAAACAACAGCGGTGAGAGTAGGCATCCCTGTCGTGTTCCTGATCTCAGGGAAAAAGCTCTCAGTTTTTCCCCATTGAGGATGATGTTAGCTGTGGGCTTTTCATAAATGGCTTTTATGATGTTTAAGTATGTTCCTTCTATCCCAACTTTCTCGAGGGTTTTTATTAAGAAAGGGTGCTGAATTTTGTCAAAGGCCTTTTCTGCATCGATTGACAGGATCATATGGTTCTTATCTTTTCTTTTATTAATGTGATGTGTCACGTTGATCGATTTGTGAATGTTGAACCAGCCCTGCTGCCCAGGAATGAATCCCACTTGATCATGGTGAATAATTCTTTTTATATGCTGTTGAATTCGATTTGCTAGTATCTTATTGAGAATTTTTGCATCCATATTCATCAGGGATATTGGCCTGTAGTTCTCTTTTTTTACTGGGTCTCTGTCTGGTTTAGGAATCAAAGTAATACTGGCTTCATAGAATGAGTCTGGAAGTTTTCCCTCCCTTTCTATTTCTTGGAATAGCTTGAGAAGGATAGGTATTATCTCTGCTTTAAACGTCTGGTAGGAAGCCGTCTGGTCCTGGACTCTTATTTGTTGGGAGATTTTTGATAACCGATTCAATTTCTTCGCTGGTGATGGGTCTGTTCAAGCTTTCTATTTCCTCCTGATTGAGTTTTGGAAGAGTGTGGGTGTTCAGGAATTTGTCCATTTCTTCCAGGTTGTCCAATTTGTTGGCATATAATTTTTCATAGTATTCCCTGATAATTGTTTGTATCTCTGAGGGATTGGTTGTAATCCTTCCATTTTCATTCATGATTTTATCTATTTGGGTCATCTCCCTTTTCTTTTTGAGAAGCCTGGCTAGAGGTTTGTCAATTTTGTTTATTTTTTGAAAAAACCAACTCTTGGTTTCATTGATCTGCTCTACAGTTTTTTTAGATTCTATATTGTTTATTTCTGCTCTGATCTTTATTATTTCTCTTCTTCTGCTGGGTTTAGGCTGCCTTTGCTGTTCTGCTTCTATTTCCTTTAGGTGTGCTGTTAGATTTTGTATTTGGGATTTTTCTTGTTTCTTGAGATAGGCCTGGATTGCAATGTATTTTCCTCTCAGGACTGCCTTCGCTGCGTCCCAAAGCATTTGGATTGTTGTATTTTCATTTTCATTTGTTTCCATATATTTTTTGATTTCTTCTCTAATTGCCTGGTTGACCCACTCATTCGTTAGTAGGGTGTTCTTTAACCTCCATGCTTTTGGAGGTTTTCCAGACTTTTTCCTGTGGTTGATTTCAAGCTTCACAGCATTGTGGTCTGAAAGTATGCATGGTATGATTTCAATTCTTGTATACTTATGAAGGGCTGTTTTGTGACCCAGTATATGATCTATCTTGGAGAATATTCCATGTGCACTCGAGAAAAAAGTATACTCTGTTGCTTTGGGATGCAGAGTTCTAAATATATCTGTCCAGTCCATCAGATCCAATGTACCATTCAGGGCCCTTGTTTCTTTATTGACCGTGTGTCTAGATGATCTATCCATTTCTGTAAGTGGAGTGTTAAAGTCCCCTGCAATGACCACATTCTTATCAATAAGGTTGCTTATGTTTATGAGTAATTGTTTTATATATTTGGGCGCTCCAGTATTCGGCGCATAGACATTTATAATTGTTAGCTCTTCCTGATGGATAGACCCTATAATTATTATACAGTGCCCTTATTCATCTCTTGTTACAGCCTTTAATTTAAAGTCTAGTTTGTCTGATATAAGTATGGCTACTCCAGATTTCTTTTGGCTTCCAGTAGCATGATAAATAGTTCTCCATCCCCTCACTCTCAATCTAAAGGTGTCCTCAGGTCTAAAATGAGTCTCTTGTAGACAGCAAATAGATGGGTCTTGTTTTTTTATCCATTCTGATACCCTATGTCTTTTGGTTGGCGCATTTAATCCATTTACATTTAGTGTTATTATAGAAAGGTATGGGTTTAGAGTCATTGTGATGTCTGTATGTTTTATGCTTGTAGCGATGTTTCTGGTGCTTTGTCTCACAGGATCCCCCTTAGGATCTCTTGTAGGGCTGGTTTAGTGGTGACGAATTCCTTCAGTTTTTGTTTGTTTGGGAAGACCTTTATCTCTCCTTCTATTCTAAATGACAAACTTGCTGGATAAAGGATTCTCGGCTGCATATTTTTTCTGTTCAACACATTGAAGAGATCCTGCCAATCCTTTCTGGCCTGCCAAGTTTCAAAAGAGAGATCAGTCACGAGTATTATAGGTCTCCCTTTATATGTTAGGGCACGTTTATCCCTTGCTGCTTTCAGAATTTTCTCTTTATCCTTGTATTTTGCCAGTTTCACTATGATATGTCGTGCAGAAGATCGATTCAAGTTACGTCTGAAGGGAGTTCTCTGTGCCTCTTGGATTTCAATGCCTTTTTCCTTCCCCAGTTCAGGGAAGTTCTCAGCTATAATTTCTTCAAGTACCCCTTCAGCACCTTTCCCTCTCTCTTCCTCCTCTGGGATACCAATTATGCGTAGATTATTTCTTTTTCGTGTATCACTTAGTTCTCTAATTTTCCGCTCATACTCCTGGATTTTTTTATCTCTCTTTCTCTCGGCTTCCTCTTTTTCCATAATTTTATCTTCTAGTTCACCTATTCTTTCCTCTGCCTCTTCAATCCGAGCCGTGGTTGTTTCCATTTTATTTTGCATCTCGTTTAAAGCGTTTTTCAGCTCCTCATGACTGTTCCTCAGTCCCTTGATCTCTGTAGCAATAGATTCTCTGCTGTCCTCTATACTGTTTTCAAGCCCAGCGATTAATTTTATGACTATTATTCTAAATTCACTTTCTGTTATATTGTTAAATTCTTTTTGATCAGTTCATTAGCTGTTGTTATTTCCTGGAATTCTTCCGTTTGGTCATTTTGGATAGTCCCTGGAGTGGTGCGGACCTGCAGGGCACTTTCCCTGTGCTGTGGTGTATAACTGGAGTTGGTGGGCGTGGCCACAGTCAGACCTGATGTCTGCCCCCAGCCCACCACTGGGGCCACAGTCAGACTGGTGTGTGCCTTCTCTTCCCCTCTCCTAGTGGTGGGATTCACTGTGGGGTGGCGTGGCCCGTCTGGGCTACTTGCACACTGCCAGGCTTGTGGTGCTGGGGATCTGGCGTATTAGCTGGGGTGGGTAGGCAAGGTGCACGGGGGCAGGAGGGGCAGGCTTAGCTCGTTTCTCCTTTGGTGATCCACTTCAGGAGGAGCCCTGTGGCAGCGGGAGGGAGTCAGACCCGCTGCCGGAGGGGTGGCTCTGCAGAAGCACAGCGTTGGGTGTTTGCGTGGAGCAAGAAATTTCCCTGGCAGGAACTGGTTCCCTTTGTGATTTTGGCTGGGGGGTGGGCGAGGGAGATGGCGCTGGCTAGCGCCTTTGTTCCCTGCCAAACTGAGCTCTGTTGTCCCAAGGCTCAGCAACTCTCCCTTCCTTTGTCCTCCAGCCTTCCTGCTTTCTGAGCAGAGCTGTTAGCTTATAACCTTCCAGATGTCAAGTCCCGCTTGCTGTCGGAACACACTCCATCAGGCCCCTCCGCTTTTGCAAGCCAGACTCGGGCCTCTGCTTGGCCAGCGGGCTGCCCCTCCACCCCAGCTCCCTCCTGCCAGTCTGTGTAGCGCGCACCGCCTGTCCGCCCTTCCTACCCTCTTCCGTGGGCCTCTCGTCTGCGCTTGGCTCCAGAGACTCCGTTCTGCTAGTCTTCTGGTGGTTTTCTGGGTTATGTAGGCAGGTGTAGGTGGAATCTAAGTGGTCAGCAGGACGCAGGGTGAGCCCAGCGTCCTCCTACGCTGCCATCTTCTCTGCCTTCTGGAAAGATGAATTTAACAGCTTTTTAGTATAAAATATAAAATGCTTAGATATGTTGTGTATATTAACTTAAAACTATAGACTCTATAAAAAAATATCCAATACTATGTTATCTCCCATGAATTAACATTAGACATCCAACCTCTATCTTGTAGTCGTTATAGGAGTTACATTCCCTTTTGCAGTGTACCATTATGTAGGAAGAAAAATGAGAATAAAACTTTTAAAATGAGAACAGGACTTTGAATCTGTACTACATAATGATTGCCACTGTTACCCTAATTGTCCAAGCTCCCAGACATCCCTTTATTCTGGTAGCTTTTTGATTCTAAATGGCACACGTTGGACACTGAAGGGCTGTTTGACGATGTGAGAAACTTGGTGCAGCTGCTCCTTAGGAGTCTTAACACTTTCCCTAGGGTACTGGCACATAGGGGATAGAGGCACCTTGGGGATGGAGTGGCATCACAGTCAAGTAGTCACGCATGTTGGTATGGGATGACTTGCTAGTGGACAGTAAGGCATGGGGCAGTCAAAGGACATGGTGCTACGTTCATGCTTTACTTACAACGGTGATGATAAAGACTGTTAGTTTAGGTAACTTTGTGACTACCATGGAGAGTTCACAAAATGAAAACACTAAATTTAAAGACTTGTACTCCCCGACACAAGTCATGGGTGGAGAATCAGAAAGCTTCTAGATTATTTCTAAAGGAATCCCTTATCATTTTTAGCTACAAGCCAGACATGGCCAAGGGTCAGGTCCAGAACTTGACTGTGCAAGTTACAGTGTTGTCAAACCATTTGATCTCAATCTTGACAGGCCTTTTATGCTAAATTGAGGCAAACAGGAAACAGTGGAATCCCAAGGCTTGGGATGGGGACAAATTTGGGCCTACACAAGCATGGTTGAGAATAGTTTTGTTTTGTTTTTTTAATTCCAAGTTAATGTATAGTGTAATAATGGATTCAGGTGTATGACTGAGAATTTTTAACTGAAAATTACTGTGGGGTGCCTGGGTGGCTCAGTAGGTTGAGTGTCCAATTTCAGTTCAGGTCATGATCTCACAGTTCATGAGTTCGAGTTCCACGATGGGCTGTGTTCTGTGTCTCCATCTCAATGTACCCCTCACAGCTCATGCTCTGTCTCTCTCTTTCTTTCTCTCAAAAATAAATAAACATAAAAAAATTTAAAAAAGACAATTACTATAAAATCTTTATTACCTTTGGAAGCAGCTCTGTTTCCATCTCAATGAGAGAACCAAGCTTTTCTAGCAAAGAAATTCTTCAAGGACTTCAAACAGGGATTCTTTCATAGAGAGGTTCAGATTATCTTCAGGACCCACACTCAACATACATTATTGCCTCCAGATCCACAAATAGACATATTGCAGCATAGCCCCAGTGAGATATGTGGTCCATCCAAGGAGAAAATAGCATAGACACTGAAATAGTACAATATCTTGCCAATGTGTATCTGTAAGAACAGAGTGTGTATGGAAATGGTTTGGAAATGTGTATGGAAGTGGTTTCTAAGGCTATTGGTCCAAAGATGACAAAATGGAAAGTTGACTTAAACCTATTTTATTGGTGTATTACTCATCTGCAATTTGTGGTTTATTTTATTTGGCTCACACATGTGATTGTGGGTCTTGCCTAACAGGTGACGTACAGGGAAGAGAGATGGTGGAATTTCCCAAGCATACTGTAGAGGAACTTTTTTGAAAACCCAAGGAAATGAGGATGTTGGGAGCAGAGCTTTCATGTGTAATGTATTCAGCCACCTCCTAATCCTAGGAAAACCTAGGACATTCACTTCATGATGGCATTAGAGAACAAAAAATCAACATCTATAAAATGTTCTTTAGAGCCTGTCCTCTTAAGGCCAGAGATGAGCATGGACAGGCCAGTATGTAATGAGGTTCCCCAATTGTAATAAGAATAACTGGTAGAGGTGGTAGCATTTCACAGGTGGGCCCAATTTTAAAAAGCGATTAACTGAGTTGATGTGTAGTGTTTTGTCTTTCAGGCTTCCATATTGGGTAAGTATCAGTTGATCAGGGGAGGGAACCCTATGAATGAAATAGAGGGGCAGCCTCTACTTATGTAAACAGGTAAGTTCTAGGTTCAGTTAGAAGAAGCTGGACTCACATCACTATAGTGGTGATTCATAGCTTCTTAATCAGTTTGCAGACCCAGACTTCCTTAATTAAGAAGGAGGCTGATCCTGGGGCGCCTGGGTGGCTCCGTCGGTTGAGCATCAGACTTTGGCTCAGGTCATGATCTCACAGTATGTGGGTTTGACATGTCAGCTGTGCTGACAGCTCAGAGTCTGAAGCCTGCTTCAGATTCTGTGTCTCCTTCTCTCTCTCTGCCCCTCCCCCACTCATGCTCTGTCTCTGTCTCTCGAAAAAAAAATAAGTGTTAAAAATTTTTTTTTAAAGGAGACTGATCCTTTTGCAGTATGACCACAAGTATATGGTGTAATTCTTCCTCCAAGCCTTTGTGACCTGTGGCTATTTAGCAGGGTGTGTGCATCTGAAAAAGGAAACATTTTCAGGTTTCCTGGAGGTTATTCGGTACTGAATTCTAAATAAATCTAGTTCCTAACCACTCTCCTTTCCCATTTAACACCATGGCCACTGATGAATGTGTGGCTTATAGATATTAGAAGATGGAAAGTGTCTTGGCTAAAATCCATCTTAGTGTGCATCCAAATGGTACCAAAAAATATCTGTGGTTATTTTCCTAGTTTGAGTATATATAGTAATCTACCTATCTAGCTCTATCTACCTAATAACTGGCAGAATTCCCACATTGATTCCCTGATCCTTGAAATAAGGGCTGTTATGTAGGAAAGATCAAATTCACATTCCTGGTGCTCACCCTTTGCCATGATAGTAAATTAAGAACAACATTATTTCTGAAGGAAGTGTAGAAATTAGTGTCACTTGACAGTGCCTTGAACTTTTTCCAAGTATTTACTCCTGTCTCACCTGTATTTAAATTGCCTATTTGACCAAGCCAGTGACATAGCGATCTTGGGGAGTGACTGTGTGTGGTCTTAAATCAGAGGACATGTTGATTTGACTTCTTGCAAAAGCCTGAGACAAGGATTTGAGTGTAAGAGCTTATAGGAGAGGTGATCTCAGGAAACACAGTATAGGAAAGTAGAAGTGAGATAGGGAACTTTCTTATTTTAATGTGCATTAATGGGATGAGGTTACTGCTATGGACAACTGGGGCTTACTTCTTTCAGGAAACCTTTGAGGGACGATGTAAGTTAGAATTGTCCAGCAAAGGATTAGGAAGCTGGAATGTTTATCACTAATCTCAGTCCTTCACTGGTTGAGATTTTTCTTTGGTGACCTTGCATCTGATATTTTGAGGCTGACTTGTGCTTGGGCTGAGCCAGCTCTTGTGATCCCAAGGAAAGCACTCAGGCCAAGAAACAGAAAAATACATGTGTTTGACTTGAAAGCCATTAGTGTACAAGAAACTGCAGTTACATGGAAACTGAAAAAGTGGATTAGGGGATACAATCTGGGGTATAAACAGCATCTGTTACAGGTAAGGATGTCAATAAGACACCCTCCACTGCTGGTATGCAGCATTAACACATTTTAATGTGCATTAACATGGCAGGTAGTTATTTTCTATTTCAACCACAGATACCCTGGACAAGACTAATATACTAGCTTTCAAGAATCTCTCCTCTTTCCTCCCTCTTTCTTTGCCTTTAATAACAATCCTCTAACTCCTTTTTGCTAGTTGGATATGTATAATAATCTCTTCAATTTGTTTAAGCCTTTATTTTTTTTTTTAAATTTTTTTCAACGTTTATTTATTTTTGGGACAGAGAGAGACAGAGCATGAATGGGGGAGGGGCAGAGAGAGAGGGAGACACAGAATCGGAAACAGACTCCAGGCTCTGAGCCATCAGCCCAGAGCCCGACGCGGGGCTCGAACTCACGGACCGCGAGATCGTGACCTGGCTGAAGTCGGACGCTTAACCGACTGCGCCACCCAGGCGCCCCTGTTTAAGCCTTTAAAAAACAAAGCAAAAACTAAAACCGCCTCTGATGTTTAGCATCTTTTGTTCTTCACCTTACAAAATAGATCAGCAAACAGTAAAACACCCAAATCTCTGAAGCAAGGAATTAATTACCTGGCTACCATTAATGAAAAAAAGTATATACACAGGTTAATATTTTAAATGTCATCCTATTCTACATTTTCTCCCGGTGTTCTGCTAGTATCATTTTCACCGTTCCCTCAAGATTTGGCTGGGCATGGTTTTCACATGATCAATAGTAAATGAATACAAAAGCCTCTAGTAAGAACAGGAGAACCTCATCCGGCTGAACCTTGGGAACATATTCAGGAGTTTTATGTGTACAGAATGTAATTTAAAAATATCTCACTTCTGGGGCATCTGGGTGGCTCAGTCAGTTAAGCATCGACTCTTGATTTCAGCTCAGGTCATGGTCTCATGACTGTAGTATTGAGCCCCGTGTTGGGCCTTGCATAAGGAGTAGAGCCTGCTTAAGATTTTCTTTCTGTCTCCCTATGCCCCTTCCCTTCTCACCTGCTCTCTCGATCTCTCAAAAAAAAAAAAAAATCCTAAGTGTTTGCTCTGTTCCAGGCATTGTGCTAAGTACTTTGCATGCAACTAGCTCTTTAATCCTCACAAAAATTCTATCATGTAAGTGCTATTGTACCCATTTTAGTGTCTAGGAAACTGATAATCAGAAGGGGTCAATAGTTTGTCTAAAGTCAGATAACTGGAAAGTGGCAGAAGAGGATCTTGGATCAAATTCTTGGTCTCTAGAGTCACCTTTTCTTATACTGTTACATATCTATGCAAATGCCTAGAGGTTGAAGAGATTAGCTTTTGGTACCAAAATTCAAGAGGCTCCTCATTAGAGTGTGTCATGGTGATGAGAAGTTTAGGGGAAGCTTAATGCAGTATATGGGTGGTACTCATTGTGTGTTTGTATGTATTTGTGTGTGCATGCATGTGTGTTTACATTTGTGAGAATCAGGGCATAGTCAGACCGTGAAAGTTGTCTGGGACATGGGCTAGAATTCAGGAATGGGATGGGCTCCCTCTTTACTTACTCTTTCCCCATCGCTGACATTAGGCATGCTGACAGTGGTGGCAGAACTGAGGCAGATTTCAGTCTTCACTATGCCTCCAGAGGTGTTGGGATACTCTATTTTCTTCTAAATATTTATTAGTGAATGAGTGAGTGAGTGAGTGAGTGAGTGAGTGAGTGAGAGCGAGCGAGAGAAACCAAGCAGGGGAGGAGCAGAGAGAGAGGGAGACACAGAATCTGAAGCAGGCTCCAGGCTCCAAGCTAGCAACACAGAGCCCAGTGTGGGGCTCAAACTCCAACTGTGAGATCATGACCTCAGGGGAAGTCAGACAACTAACAGAGCCCCCCAGGTGCCCCAAGGGATATGCTTTGAAAGAGCAGAAAGAATGGATCAGAGAGACACTGATATGGGTTAGTAGAAGCCAGGATTCCACAGGGAATCATTAAACATCCTCCAAATTCATCTCATCCCAGCACATTTCAAATGAAGAAAGGAAAATATATTAGGGCTTTAGAAATACACAGAATATACATAAACTATATGTATTTTGGATGAATATTTTTGGATGACACATTAATGTTATAAAGAGGTTAAGTCTTCCAAAATGAACTTACAAATATAGTCCAGTGTGAATCAAAAGTGTTTGGTAGGAGAAGGACTTCTGGTTATGGTTGTAAGAGGTCAGTGGGTAATGCCAACTAAATAAATAAGTAAACAAACAAACAAGCCATAATATTCAAAAGCATTTCAGGGCACAATAAATTGAGCATAAGCAGTAGAAAAAAAGAAAGAAAATGTTTGTTCTTGAAAAATCACAGAGACTTTGAGTCAGAACAGTGTGTGTGTGTGTGTGTGTGTGTGTGTGTGTGTGTGTGCGCGCGCGCATGTGTATGTGTGGCCTTTTGAATGAAGCTACTCTTATCTATCTGACCCACACTCCACCCAATGTCTGCCCTCCCCCAAGTTTGGTTGGTGAGAATAGCAATTTTACCAGTATGTAGTTTACCATAAAACCCAGAAACTTTACTTTCAATAGAGTGGGCTAAAATTTGGAGGTGGAAAACAAAAATACATGTTTTTTCTAGTTAAAAAAAAATAGATTTGGAACAAACAGTAAAAACCTGTATCTTTGCTGTCCTAATGTTGTAGGCCCTGTTGAAGAGAGTAGCAAGCAGATCAGCCAGCTATTTTTAATAGGGAGATTCTAGAAATGAAAACACCATGGTAAATCTGATATAAAGTCTCCACACATCAAGCCAAGTAGAAAACTATGCATGCACAAGAAAGAACCAAGTGATGGCAGTAAAAAGTGAAGGTCAAGGGAGATATGAAAAGTGGCTGCAACTTTGACTATATCCCCCAACCCATACACAGTTCACTTGGCAGAGTGGGGAAACCTTATGGGGTTACAGGTCATTGAGCACAATCTTTGCCAAAGTTATTTGCTGATCACATATGCAGACACATAGGTAACCCTTAGGAACACTGGTTATACAGTAAAAGACTTTTTTTGTAAAAGTAACTGAGCAGAGACATCAGTGGTTACATACTATGGGAGTGATAGATTTCACAGTTAAGTCTAGGCAGTTACTAAAGTAAAACCAAAATCTTCAAGAGAATAAAGTGTATTCAAGTGTGTCTATAATATAATGTACTTTAAAATGTCTATTTTCAGCAACAACAATATTAGTGTGCAAAAAAATAGGAAAGTGTGACTCATACTCTAGGGGAAAAAAAGTTAATAGAAACTGAATTAAAGGAAGATATGTAAAATATATATGTATGGTATATATTATATACATATATATACATATATATACACATATATATGCATATATATACCATACATATATGATATATGATATATGAAATCATATATGTATGATACATATGACAATGACTTGATGAATAGGAAAGCTTAATAGGAAAATAGAAACTATAAGAAAGAATAATGTGGAAAATAGAGAGTTGAAAACAAAAACAACCAGAATGGAAAGTGTAGTAGTAGATGAACTCAACAGGAAGTTTTAGATGTCATAACAAATAGTCAGTGAATTTGAAAATAGAACACTAGAGAATTTCCCACCCAGAAAATACAGAGAAACAATTGAAAGAAAATGAAGAGAATCTTAGAAACTTGTCAGATAGTCATAAGCATCCCAATATACATATGAAAGAAGACACAGCATGAGAAAAGTAATTAAATGGTGCTGGAAAAAAACTGAAGAAAAGATGGGTGAAACTTAAATTTTTAACTAAAAAAATTAACCTATCCAAGAAGCTGGAAGAATATCTAGTAGGAAAAACACAAAGACACCTACTTCTAGACAAATTACAGCTATGGGTACTAAAAGACAAACATAAAGAAAACATTATTAACCTATGTTTCCATATCAAGGAATTACAAAAAGAAAAATCAAATTCAAGGGAGAATAAGGAAATAATGAAGATCAGAACATAAGTAAATGAAATAGAAACCAAAAAGTTTAAAGAAAATGAGTGGAAACAAAAGTCGTTTCCATAGAAAGATCACTAAAAAGAGTAATTTTTATCTAGTTAGACCAAGGGGAGGGGGGAAGAATGTACAAATTATCATCCGAACTAAACTGTATCCCAATTAAAAGATTTGCAGCAAAAGTTATAAACAACTTAGTGGCAGCATGTTACATAACGTAAATGAAATAGATTCCTAGAAAGACACAAGTTAGCCAAATTAATTTTTAAAAATAGAAAAATTGAATAGACTTCTGTCAGGCAAAGTTAGAGAATGTTTATTATAAGTCTGAATTAAAAGAAAAAAAAAAAAACACCAAGCCAAATGACTTCATTGGTGAATTTTGTCAAAGTAATTGGAAGTATTAATACCAATCCTGTGCAAACTTCTTCAGAATTAGAGCAGAAGGGACAATTTCCTAACTCACTTATGAGACCAATATTAGTCTAATAAAATAATTCACAAGAAAGTGACATCATATATATGCCATCAACATTGATGCAGAAATTTTCAGAAAATATTAGCAAACTACATCAACAGCATTAAACAAAACAAAACAAAACAAAACAAAAAACTATTCATCATGACCCAAGTGTGATTTATGTCAGGAATACAAGCTTGTTTTTTTTTTTTTTTCGAATACCTGAAAATAAATTAACAAGATATACTATATTGGTGAAATGAAGATTAGAAGCCATATGATTATAATAGATATTGAGAAAGCATTTAATAAAATTCAACATTCCTTCATGGTAAAAACTCAACAAAACATGAATAGATGGAAATGGTTGAAAGAACAATATCCATAGGTCTCTGTGTTTTAGCAGCAGCTATCAATGTGAGTTAAAATAGTTTGTCTTTGATTCAAAAGTCTCATGCTTTCTGCCAGTATCAATTAACTTGTGGCAGGCTAATTTATTAGCTTGAAAACTTGCTAAAATCTTAGACCCTTTGCAATTCTTTAAGGGTATTTTCTCAATCTGTTAAAGTATGTCTAACATTAGCCTACAAATAACATCATGCTTCCTGTTGAAAGACTTAATTCTTTTCACTAAGATCATCCAATGACCCAAAGCTATCCATTATGGCCACTTCTACTTGGTACTGTCCCTGAGGTTGTAGTCAGTACAGTAAGCAATGGGGGAAAAGAGGCATCAAGATTAGAAAGGAAGAAGCAAAACTTTGCTTATTTCAAGATAATTTAATTTCTGTGTAGAATGGCCTACAGATTTAAGCCAGGGGTGGTAGAGGGTTAGGAGCTACTAGAACTAATAAATACATTTAGAAAAGTTTAAAGATCTAAGACCAATACACACACACACACAAAAAAAATTGTGTGATTATACACTAGTAATAAAAAATTGGAAATTGAACATATGAAAATAATACCATTTAGAATAGCATCAAAAATATGAAGTACTATAGGACGCATGTGAGGAAAAGACCAGACAAATGCTGATTCAAGAGGGTCTAAATAAGTGAAGTGTTGTGCCATGCCAATCAATCAAAAGTTTCAATGTATTTAGATGTCAAATCTCCAAATTGATACATAGATGTAAGACAATTCCAATCACAGTATCAGAAGGCTATTTTGAAGGTTGACAAGCTGATTCATAATTTTTGTTGAAATGGAAAAGACATATAATAGAACAACTTTGAAATACAACAGTAAATTTCAAGGACTCCTATTATTTCATCTCAAATCTTTCTATAGAGCTGAAATAATCAAGGATAGTGTTGGTGTAAAGACAAATTAATCAGTGAAACAAAAGAGAAAATCCAGAATTCCCAGTCTCCTTTTATTTTATGGTCTTGACAATTTTTCCATGTTCTTATATCCACAGCTAAGATTTATGTGAAAGGATATACAGCAAAATCAGTGAAGGGAAGAAGTGCATGGAGTAAAATCCAGAGGAATCCAGGCAGAGTCTTCCAAGAGTCCTCTTCCACTAGAGTCACACAGGATACACACAGTTCCTCAGGTATTTTGTAGAACTTTCAGTTGATATTTCTTCATGGCTGGACTGTATTTATGGGATTTGGGGAATAATACCAAAGAGATAAGCACCTTCTCATCGCATCATATCAGTGCGTATATCATAATGACATAACCATATGTTTTCTTCAGCGAAGTGTTTGAATTGACATTTTTAATATATTTGCTCCTTCTATCAAAGAATGTGCTAAATCTTGTCAATTATGCTAATATTATTTTCGATCTCTCCATAGCATTTGGAATATTTTTGATTTTGAGAATTTCCTCATATAAATAGAACAGATGTTTTAATAAGTTTATTCCTGTGTAATTTATTTTTATTACTTTTTCATACCATTTTATCTGTTAACAGACTATTATATGTCTAAAGAAAGAACACTAATTTTTGCATATTTATTCTTTATTCTGCTACTGGATTATCTTATAGCTTATAATCATTTTAATTGATTATTTCTAATATTACAAATATACATACAGTAAATAGGTTATAGCATTACCACATGATGAAATATTATATTTCTTTAAAAAAATTTTGAATAGTATGGTAATGTATAAATAAACTGTTAATATGAAGTAAAGCAAAACAGAAAATGATGGGTTTCAGGTAGGGTTAAATTTACTTGGGGTGCTTACCAACAATGTAGACTACTGTCCTCACCATCCCAAAGCTACTGAGTAAAAAACTCAGAGGGACAAGACCCCGAATCCTGCATTATTAATAAAACTTCTGGTGATTCTGATATGCATAGACGATTCATAATAAAATATGATTTAAATATAATAGGACATATATAAAAAAGAATTTTTGTATAGTAGTGAATTCAATAATGATTTTCTACAAACTCAGTGTCTGATCTTCATGCTATCTCTCAATTTAAAATAAGATTTGGCAGGATCCCGTCAATAGTGTAAGGAATTAATCAAATAAATTATTTCTACTTCATTTTTAGCAGGAAATTAAAAGGTCTTTTAAATCTTTATTTTAAAAAGCTGAATAGAGCTGTGGTGTTTTGGAACATTTTTTAAATCCTTGTGGTTTTGAGAAAGGCACTGGCCCTGCGGAAATAGGGCCGTATTGCTGGCTTAGAGGAATCAATAATAACGCACCTGAAAAAAATCAGGATTATTTAAATGATGTGGGAGGTCCAGTGCAAAATGCAAATATGACTCCTTTTGTACAAAAATCATGAAGAATTTTAAGACCACAGAGCATTAAACCAAGTACAGGATTCTTCCAAGCATAGATTCCTTTGTGACTCTCCAGGTTGCATACTTGTAAAGCTGGCTCTGCACTTAATATTCTAAAAGCATGTTACAACTTAAAAAAAATTATAGTCTCAGCTTTTGTAGTCACAGCTTACTCACTATCATTTATTTTTTGAAACCATTATGCACCGAGTTCTGAACAAGATTGCAAATGGTAAGTCCTTACAACAGATATTCATTTTTCAAACATTCTTCCCTCAGGTGACCTAAATTACTGTATTTCTTTTTCAAATATAAAACATTTCTTGCATAGTGATTTAAACTCATCCCATGGAAATTTTATTGCTTCTCTAAATAATCTTCAGAAATATTTTAATGTATCTATATAGCAAAATCATGAAATAAACAAATGCACATGAGGGTGATGATAAATGTATATTTTAGACTGTTTGGAAAGAGAAAAGTCATTTTTAGTCCATTGGTACTGCTTTAAAAAAAATTCAGTTGTTCTAGGAGACAAAGACTATTTTATTGTCTCAAGAATATTCATCCTAAGGGGCGCCTGGGTGGCTCAGTTGGTTGAGCGTCCGACTTCGGCTTGGGTTATGATCTCACGGTCTGTGAGTTCTAGCCCCGCGTGGGGCTCTGTGCCAACAGCTCAGATCCTGGAGCCTGTTTCAGATCCTGTGTCTCCCTCTCTCTGACCCTTCCCCATTCATGCTCTGTGTCTCTCTGTCTCAAAAAAAATAAATAAACGTTAAAGAAATTAAAAAAAAGAATATTCATCCTAAGAGGTTAAAAGGTTTGAACCTTAGAACAATTTTAACTCTCTCAAGTTCCCTTCACTATAGGATTCCTTCCAGTGGAGAGAGAAATTATTTCTTATTCACTATAATGTCATTAGTGAAGCTTTTTCATGTGAACTCTTTTACCACTAGTATTAAATCCTGGTGTCTTTTGAGTAATAGGGGAAAGGCTTTTTTAAATCTTAGAGTTAGGTCCTTTTGTAGTTCTTCTGAATTTTGTGTCTTCAGAAAATTAGATAATGAGGCCTGGTTCACAAAAACTATACTCTCTCACACCCCCCACCCCCGCTCCCATGCACATTTAGTGTGAGACTAATATAGTTTGGTTTTTAACTATAATGGACATTATTATATCTGTGAATATTCAAGAACACTTTCATTTAATGGAAGTGTGTGAGGGAGTAATTTATATTGTCTTAAGTCACATCTCTAAATCCTCACTGCTCACAAAATCCCTGTGGTCTTGGGGCAGTGTATTATAGCCCATTCTGGCTCTCCCTTAAAGATTTAATTCAGCAATAGGAGTATCCTTTGTGGGTTTGTTATTCTTTCTTTTGTTTTTCATTGAATGTAGTGAAAAATGAAGACATATACTGAACAAAAGTAATTTGTAAAATTGAATTCTACAATCATGCCATTTGTCTACATAGAGAACTCATGTTTATGTTATTAAATGTAGTAGTATTAAAACATCCCTGTAGTCATTCTATGAAATGAGTATCATTCCCGTTATACTGAAGAGGAAACAGCCTCAGAGAGGACAACAGGACCTTAGGTAAAGCAGGAATACTTTCCTTGAACCTCGTTCTTCAGCCTCCAAATTCCAGGATTCTTCCCCACCTACCAGCAGTTCAGCATATAGAAGAGTATATAATGTTTCCTCTTCACTACAGTTTTCCCAATATCTCCATGTATTTAGGTAGTTCTATCACAGCTCCTCATTTTCACATTTCTCCCCAAAGAGGAACTGGATAGTTTACCTTAGTTATGTTTGATCTAATGATCTTGCTGTTTAATTATGCCCATTAACTTTTCTTACTACATTCGAAACCCAAGTCACACTTTACTTCTAGAATTATTCTCTAACTCCAAACTACATGCAGTTCTTTTAACATGAAAGAACATGATTTGTATTAAGTGATGGAGTGGCAATCAGTTGTGTTGAAGAGGAAATGACTTTAGAAGCAAAGCAATTGGATTTATGACTTACAAATGGTGTGATGTTTTATAAGAGATACTATACTTCAGTTTTCTTAACCATTAATGGAGCTAATGCTTACCACATAGTTTTGTGAAGATTGAATAAAAAATGATGTTTAAAATGTTAAATAGTAATTGGGACATAGCGAGTCATTAGAAATATTATTTTCTTTTTAATTTTTTTTGTTGTTGTACATCGATGAAGTCTTACTAGCTAATATCAACACAGTACATTCACAGCACCTGCTATCTTAATCTAGCACTTTAACAACTGATGCTCGTCCAACGGATGTTTTAACAAATGATTATTGCCAATACCATGAGGTCCTGCAGTATATTTTAAATGAAAGGAAAACTCCCATGTATGTTGTGCAACAACCTCTTCTAAAACTTCATGTAAAGCAATGTCAGCCTTGTGGTCAAATCAGAACAACAGACATATTTTGTTGGGCTTTGACAGTGTTTGAAAATTTTTTTAAATCAGTGATCAACACTTAAAAATTAGGATATTTCTGATTTATCTTACTTAAATCATCTGAAAAATTTGAAATACGGATGCTGCCCCCCTTTTGGGCAAAAAACAGCCAGAATTCCTATGTAGCTGATCCACCTGTTTGGGACACGTCTTCTCCATGTCTCTGTGTTGCCACTTCTGCCTATTTTCCTGTACTCAGACGTGTTCATTCAGTTACTTGCTAGGTAATTAATTCTTCCCTCTGAGTCCATACTAGCAGAATTGTTAACATTCATATGCCTGATTGTAGTCTCCATGCTGCATTGTAGATTGTTTTCTATCATGCTCTTAAATATTCTTTCAGCCTCTTTTATCTGTCCGATACCAAAGCCACTTTCACACTGTTAAGGGTTTGTTACGGTGGCACTCTACTCGCAGATACCAAAGTCTGCATTATTTTCCTGTTGCTGTTGTAACAAATTACCACAATTTTAGTGGCTTGAAACTACACAAATTTATTATCTTTTGATTCTAGACATCAGAAATCTGATAAATTTCACTAGGCTAAAATCATGTCAAATGAATTGCATTCCTTCTGTGGCCTCTAGTGGAAAATCCATTTCCTTTCATTTTCCAGCCTCTACAACCTTCCCTTATTCTTTGGATCATTGCCCTCTTCATGGAATCAAATTATTTCAACCTCTGTTTCCTTTATCATATTCTCTATGACTCTTATCCTTCTGCCTCCCTCTCAAAAGGATCCAGGATATGGGGCGCCTGGGTGGCTCAGTCGGTTAAGCGTCCGACTTCAGCTCAAGTCACGATCTCGCGGTCCGTGAGTTGGAGCCCCGCGTGGGGCTCTGGGCTGATGGCTCAGAGCCTGGAGCCTGCTTCCGATTCTGTGTCTCCCTCTCTCTCTGCCCCTCCCCCGTTCATGCTCTGTCTCAAAAATAAATAAACGTTAAAAAAAATTAAAAAAAAAAAAAAAAACAAAAGGATCCAGGATAATCATCCCATCTCAAAACTCTTAATACAGTCACATCCCTTTTGCTATATAAGGTAACATATTCACAGGTTCTGGGGATTCATGTGTGTACCTCTTTGGGGTTTATTATTCTGCCTGCTATAGTTTTTAAAAAGTGATTTAACCCTCAGTGCCTTACTGTTCATGGTAAGAGTCATATGCCCCTTCAAGAAGGCAAAGTGTGGTGGCCTACCCTTAAAACTGTATTGGTCACACAGACTGGGACTCCTTTTTGGAAAGCCTCTTCCTTCTGTGGCCCAACAATTTAGGGTTCGGTTCTTTGGGTATCCCTTGTCTGCCCCCATCATAATGCAGAGTATCTTCCTGAGGTTATTATAAATCATCACCTTTAACTTCATTTCTAGGAATCCTCTACTTTTCTCAGAAAGAATGAGAGGCAGCATTATAACTTGCGTACGTTTTTATCATGCTCTTTGAAAGGAATTCTTATATGGAGATCCACTCATCTAGAGAGGGGAAATGTAACCCAGCTCTAAAACCCACCTGTAAAAAATAAAATAGTCTTTAAAAATAAAACTCATGTACAACTCCATTAATGAAAGTATTTCCTTATAATGTGTTGCATTGACAAATGTATCACTGACACCATTAAGTGTAAATATATATTACAGGAGGCATGTATTGGAGGGTGGGAGAATGCATTGATGTTACGGTTGCTAAAACCTCTTGAGAGAGGCATTGCCTGTGTCTCATTGATGTGGGGTGATCATTATCTTTCTGAATCTAAGAAGTCCATTGCATGAGACATTCTCTCTCAGCTTCACACTCTCGTCTTGGCCTATCCTCAAGGAGCGTACAATTAAGGTAACATGATTGAACAAGTCTTCTTCAAAACCATTTATACTAACCCAGAGCTGAGAGAACCAAGACTACATGCCACCTTTATACAAATCAGACTAACTTTAGTGTCTAGTAATTTTTAACTTGTATGCAAGTTTTCAGAATCATTAATTTTTTCAGTCATCGTAATGAAAGGGTAATGAAGTATAGATTTCTTTGTCAGTATCAGAAGTTTTATATTTAGTGGCTAAGGACAAAATTAATAAGTAATTTACTTAAATTTAGCTTTTGGTGGATAAATAGAATATAAAATAGGAAAATGGTGACAGTACTGAAAACCACATTGTCATTTTTTTCGGTGCTATTGTATTTTATAATTACTCTGTTACCTCCCAGGAGTTTATCTCCCAAGTGCTCATTGATGCTTTTATTTACTTGTAGATACTGTAAAGTCCATGGAATTAGGTACTTATTCTTCTAGAATCTGAATTTCCAATCTTCATTCTTCCTAATGCAGGTCTCTTTACTGATCAGCTTAATGTCTAGCTAAGTAACTATAATAAACAATAAAAAAACAGATTTGGGGGAAGGAAATGTAACTTTGTCCAAATGTATAGTTTCCTTTCCAAAAATCTGAAGGTATTTTTAATCACATTTTACACTGATTATAAAATTGTTTTAATTATTATAACTACTCAGGAAATGTGAACATCAGGGACCTTCCCATTTTCTATTGTTTAATACATATCTTGCAGTGTAACATCAGCTCATTAATATGGATGAGATAGGAGAAAATAATTTTTTTATGCCAGCAGTTGAACATAACCCTCATTTGCTAGGACATATTATTATACATCAGAGAATATCAGAATATAAAACACTGATTTTACTACTAAAGAATTGGGTGAGATTCTAAAGATGAGAAAGATAAGTAAATCTAAGGCTGACTTACCTTACCCCTCAAAATATTTATGTAGGTACTTAGAAAAAATATATCCTTTCTTCTAAGGGAAAATAATTAACACAATCAATCATGTTCTTTTTATAGCCTATGGATACAGATTTCTAGTATAGACTGTGTTCATTTAAAACTTTTAAAGTTTTTAGTGTAAAATAATCCACTAATGTTAACTAGCAAAGGGAAAAAATAAAAACCTGTTTGGGATTATTTCAAGTGTGTGTCCCTACTAATATTTTAATATTATAAAATTATGGGAACAGTGAAATTATCCTTGATCTAGACATAGGATGAATCAAAAAGCAATGTATCTTTTATGGTGTAGAATGGACACAACTACCCAAAGTTCAAAACTGAAGGAAAAATAAAATCCTATCTTAAGATAATATGGAATAATGTCCAGAGTTCTTGTTATTTAGTCATATATTGAGGGGATGATTAACCTAAGGACACATACAGAACAACAATGACAACTAAAGAGGCTAGATATTTGATACAAATTAGTTAGTAAAGGAAACTTTAAAAACTTTGTTAGTGACATGAAAGATATTATTAGCTTTCCATACAGTAAAACCAAAGGATATGTCTTTCTGCTTAAAGGAAAAATAACAATAATTTTGAGAGTATATTTACAATATTACTTTAAGCATAAAGACGGTCTTGTATTCTGGGCATCATTCCTTTCCATCTTCAGATCTCGTTTCTCTTCATTTTCATCCAGCCCAGGGCTGACCTATAGGGATGGCATTAATAATTTTTTTTTTCCTCTTGCTTCCAGATAGGTTTTGTCAAGGAGAATAGGGAAGGATCACATGCAGGAGATAAGAGAGAAAGAGTGATGTCAGCATATTTGTTCTTTTGGCTCCTTCCCTTCATAGTCTCCTTATGCTGGTTGTTATGTCCCTACCAAAATATCTCAGCCTGAGACTCTCTCATTCCAGCCCTCTCTGTTGATATTGTAGTCACCCTCCTTCCCTTTACTTTTCAGGTCTAAGAGTGATATTGGTCTCTAATGTTGCTAGCCTACTAGCCCAAGTATGAGACTCTTTTTTCTTTATCTGTTCACTATGACTACAAATACATCTTGTATTAAACTGCCCTCATATTATCTTAACTTGACGCCCTATATATTTGCTTCTAAGACTCAATCTGAAATATCAAGTGTGTCATCATATGGCTTTAGACTCACTCAGACACTAAAAAATAAGGATGACATGGCTCACCTTAATTGTCTCTGAGTCCCCGGATCAGAAATTTCCAAGAACAAGAATGAACTGATAAAAAAATTATTCCAATTTCTTTATGTGAATATTTTACATGTTTATCATCTAAACAAGAATATTTGCATACATATGGTGTGATCTAGTTGCAAATGTTCCAAAACCCTTGTGAATAATGCATGCTTAATTGACGTGAAAATTAGTTGTTGTGGACAATTTGGAGTATCAGGATGGACGCACCCCAAACTGTGGTTTGAGTATAGATACCATACATACACCAAGGGAGTAGTAAAAGGTTTATTTCTTACATAATTGAGACTTTTCTGGAAGAACAGGGTAGGTCTCCCAAAAGGTCCAAAAATGGTTTAAGAAGGTAAGGAAAGGAGACTGGCTAGGGGTTTTTGTTATGGTTGGGGGCTGAAGCCAGGGTTAGGATCCCCAGGTGGTCTGACAAGAGGCTTTCATGGTTCAATCTTTTCTAGTGCCAAAGCATCTATCAGCTTTGCCAATTGTATGGCAAAGGACAAGAAGGAAGGGAAAAGTTTAAAAGCTGTTAGCAGTTAAATATTAACACTGGAGTCAAATTCAGTAGTAGATTAGCTGGGAACTCTTTTAATCCAAATATATTTTGCTTCAGCATCATTTCCTTAGTCTACCTCATAATACCAAACCTACAAATCAAGATCTTTTGTTAAAAAATTTCTTTCAGAGAATGCCTTTTTTTAGACATGCATTAATTCTTTCAAAATTAATAGTTATATTTTAATAAGCATCTTCCTTATAAAATCAGGGAAGCAAGGGCCAATGCTTCCTTTGTTCAATATTTCATTCAAAAAATAGAACTTCCATTTGGAATGTTGAAAATTATCAAGAATATCACTCCCACACTAAAGCAAAAAAAAAAAAAATCCAGACAACTTGCAAATTTTCCATTTTCTTGATCCTGTCAGAGAACTGAGTAACAGGGCCATAAGCTAACCTGAAATCTAAGGATATATAGGGACTTTGAAGGAGAGATAGAACAGGAACATTTGTTACTCTGGGTAAGATGCTTCTGCCCATCAGTAGAATCCAGGTAAAATTTTTAACAAATTGTTAGAGGCTAAGTGTGGGCTAGATAGATAATATAGAATATCTAAGGTACACAGACTTGAAGGAAATTCAGTATTTGCAGACCCACTTGTAAGCCATTTTTTGAATGTTCATGGGATAGCCTTTTTCATGATACAGCCCTGGGAGAGAAAGAGCAACAATTATAGGAAAGTCACAAAACTCCATCCTCTACCTCTTCTCCCATACCTCTCCTACAGAAGAGTTTTAACTGCTCAAGGAAGTGCAAAAACATACAAAAAACGACAACGACAAAATATTTGTCACAGGGAACTAATGAAAACAAATAGCTGCTAATAAAAGGGGACAAAGTAAGACCTTCTATCCTGTTGAAAGGGTAGCAATGCATGCTGGTCCCAAACCAGTAGTCCTACTAGTGGAACAGAACCCCTGAGAACACCAACCCCTAGGGACCAGGGACCTAGTTAGTGCCCTCCTGAGATTTAGGCTAAATCAGAATAAAAGTGAACATCCCTTCTCTGCATTCCACTATCAGACTAAGAAACATGAAGTAATAAGAAACAGCAATTTTCTGTTGGGAAGAAGCCCAGAGCATATAGGGAGTATACAAAAGGAAAATGAAGATGAGCAGATACTGAGATAAAACCACTGACAACGAACTCTTACCCTAAAAGTGAGGTAATAGCAGTGGAATTTGAACCCTGTTCTAAACTGAAGTAAACCATAGTAACAACAAATCCCAAACAGACATCAATTCCTGAATAAATTGACTCAATTTCCACACTAATAGCATAACAGTAGAAAAGTAAGCCCATTTTCAATTCAATAAAGTAAAACAAAACTATCTCAATCTATCTCAGTTTCTAGAGTTCTACACAAGATATCTGACTATCGAAAAATAATTGTAAGGCATACCAAAAAACAACATGCTGTCAAATAAGAATGACATCAATAGAACTAAACTCAAGACACAGATTTTGGAACAGTGAGACAATGACTTTAAAATGACAAAGTAAATATTCCAGTTAAGAAGATGTATAAAGTAAAATATTAGATAGGTATTGTGGTAGTTCTGTATGTCAGCTTGGCTAGGTTATATTCATTCAAATATCGACCTAGGTGTTACTATGAAGATATTTTGTAGGTGTAGATGTAGAAGCTCAGAGAACACCAAGCAGGATAAATAGAAAATAAAACACAATACCTAGGCATATCATAATGAAATTGCTGCAAATCAGAGGCAAGGAGAAAGTCTTAAAGAAAAGCAGAACAAAGAGAATATAGCTAACATTTCATCAGAAACCATACAAGTCAGATGATATTAGAGGGACTTACTCAAAATGCAGAAGGGCCAAAAAAAAACTGTCAACTGAGTATTCTATACCCAGCAGAGAAGATCTTTCAAAACACAGAAGAAAATATTTACTTTTACAATTATTTACAGGATTTATTACCAACCTGCCAAAAAAAAAAAGTATTAACGGGAGTTTTTCAGATAGAAGGAATATATTCAGACAAGAAAAATTACCAGGGATAAGGAAAAATATTACACAGTGATTAATGGGTCAATGTTTTAATGGAATATCTTTTACCATTTTTTTTTTTTTTTTTACTTTTAACCTATGTACCTTGTAGTTAAAATAATTTCTTGTAGACAACATATAGTTTGTTGGGTCTTGTTTTTGTTTTTAAGTCCATTCACATAATCTGTCTTTTGATGTTATTAGATTACTTATACTTAATGTAATTACTGATATGTTCTTATTTAGGGATACCACATTATTTTTTTTTTCCGTTTTCTTTCATGTTTGTTCCATTGTGCCCCTTTCCTGTCTTCTTTTATATTAAGTGAATGTTTTATTATCTCATTTTAGTATTCTATTTTACCTATTGTGATTTTGACTATATATATTTGTCTTATCCTTTTACTGGTTGCTCTAGAAATTAAACACACCTAAAATTTCACAGTCTTCTTAGAATTAATATTTTACCACTTCAAGTGCAATGTAGCAATCTTACTACCATATAAGTGGTGATAGTGGTAATAATTTTTGCCCTATCTCCTTTATATTCTAGTTGTTTGTCTCTCTAAATATATGTATGTTTTTTTGTGTATATATATATATATGTATATATATGTAATATATATAATATATATTTATAATATACACAAAACATATATATAATATATATAAAACAAAAATGTTATATTTATTCACATATAACATATACATATATAACAAACTATAAACCTAACAAGACTGTTAAAATTTTTTGTTTCCAACCATGACACATATTTTAACAAAATTAAGAAGAGAAATTGTGTATTTTACTTTTCCACATAATTTGTGTTGTATTATCCCTAAAGCTCTACATTTCCTTCTAGATTCATTTTGCTTCCATCAAAAAAACTTCCTTTAGTATTCCTTAGGGCAGGTCTCCTAGAAACAAATTGTCTTAATTTTTCTCCATCTCCATCTGAAAATGTCTTTATTTCACTTGCTTTCCTGCAGAATATTTTCACAGAATATGGAATTGTTTAATAACTTTTTTTCTCATTATTTACAAAATCGTTTCCCCTGTCACCTGACCACTGTGGTTTCTAAAAAGAAATATTCCATCCTCTGAATCATTTCCATATACATAATGTAGCATTTGTCTCTGAGTTCTCAATATTTTTCTTTGTTAGTTTTTAATATTTAGAATATAATATATCTAATAATTTTTCTTTGTTTATCTCCTTTAGAGTTAACTGAGTTTTTTAAATCTGTAATATTATTTATATCTCTTTTACCAACTTTTAAGGAATATTTGGCTCTTCTTCATATATTTATTTGGTATTGTAGTCTTTCTTATTACCTTCTAAGACTCCAATAACATGTATGTTAGACATTTCCTCATTATCTTGTAGATCCCTTAGTTTCTATTCATTTTTCTACATTATCTACAATCTTTTCCTTTCTGTTCAGATCAGTTAATATCTACTAATATATATTTAAGTTCAAGTTCACTGACTCTTCTGTCATCTTCATTTTGCTACTGAACCCACTTCAGTTGTTCAGTTTTTCAGTTAAATTTTATATTTGGTAATATCATTTATTTCCCTACTGAGACTTTCTCTCTTTCCATTGATTTCAAGGTTATTCTTTTTTACTTCTTGAGCATGAATATAATAATTGCTTTTAAAGTCTTTCATAATTACAATAGCTGGGTTCTGTCAAGGAATGCCTCTATTGGTTGTCTTTTCCCTTGAGAATGATTAAGATTTAATCATTTCTTCATGCATAAGTTTGGATTGCATTCTGGATGTTTGAATACTGTGTTATAATATTCTTGATATCACTTAATTGCCAAGGAGAGTGTTTGATTTTAGCTGGAAAGCAATGCAGTTAGGTTTGACCCACAAGTTTTCCACCCATATTGTGGCAATTCAGTTTTCTAAGTGTTTGCCATATTATTTATATCTGTACCACATGTACCTCATTCAGTAGGTGATCTGGGATGTGGATGGTCCTGTGCCTGTTCATACCTTCCTCAAAGCCTTTGATAGTGCTGTTAAAGTCAGAAACATGAATGTCAAACTTAAGGGTGATCCCAGGTACTTGTATACAGCATTATAGTATCTCTTTCCTGAGATCCTTTCTTCTCTGTGATTTCTCTGATACTTTCTAGCTTCTACGTCCTTTTTTTTGGTCTTCTGGCCGTAAACTGGACCTTTAGTTTCCCCACTCATTGATGCAGTTACTACTACTGTCTCTGCCTCTAGCAAAGGCATATTGGGGGAAAAGCAGTGTAGATTCTCTCCACACTCTCAGGACAACAGTTCCTGTGGTCATAGAAAACAATATCCCCTCTCAGAGTTGCATGTGGTTGCCCAGTTGCACTGCAATCATTTTGTTGCTACTTCTGCTGCTGTTGCTGCTATTGCTGTCTTGAAATACCCTGAAGGTGGAAGTAAGAGAGAACAACAACATCAACAACAAAATCCAGTTTCCCCTCCATTTTTTCTGGCCCTTAAGGTGCCCTCTTTCTTGTTATTGAGAGCAGAGATATTGCTTTCTTTTGGAACTCTTCCTGTCTGCATCCTTGAAACAGTTCTGGGTTGCGTGTTGACTTTGAATACAGAATGCAAGAAACTGGAGGAAAAAATGAGAATCACTTCCAGTTTGTTTTAACTTCAAGTTCTGGTTTCCTTTTCCCAATATACAATGGAACATATATTTTTCAAACACTATCCAGAGATAGCTACTTTATGCATGAGGTCTAGGGTTTGGGAGGCATTCATGGGAGAGACAGAGCAGAATGTGTTTACTTCACCTTGAGTAGAACTGCAGCCTTCGATTATATACTTAAAAGAAATTCATGGCAATCAAGTTTACTTAGTATATACTTATGTGACAAAAATTTGTGTTTTATATGCTTAATAAATTGTAGTCTGGTAATCATCACCATTGGGATAATCAAAATTCCTGGCATTTATGTACTAGTTTAAAAAGAGTTCACATGTACACCATATCATTTTGATTCTTTTCAACAACTCTGGACAATATTACTAAGGAAGAAAATCTAGTTGAGATATGGTTCCTTCTCAAAGTTCACCCAGCTAGTAAACTATTAAAGTCACAAATCAGGTTTTCCTGACCAGATGTTTAATGTCTTCCCTCTACTATACACACATGAATGTTTTCTGAAATGTCAAAGGAGTTAGAAAGCATCAATACTAACGGAAGATATCAGTTATAGTGAATCAAAAGCTTATGTTAATTTAGTTGTTATAAGTTATGTTGCTTATGTTACACATAAGCATACACTGATCCATTATTTTAAAATTCAGATCTTTTTTAGGAGCTAGACATTAAAAAATGCATCAAAATTATTGGGGAGAGTTAATATAGGCTTTTGACTGATAGGTAGGAATACTACTGTATGATAAGTAAGAACTACATGAATTATCGAAACTTCCTATTCAGGGGCGCCTGGGTGGCTCAGTCGGTTAAGCGTCCGACTTTGGCTCGGGTCATGATCTCAGGCTCATGAGTTCAAACCCCGTGTTGGGCTCTGTGCTGACAGCTCAGAGTCTGGAGCCTGCTTCGGATTCTGTGTCTCCCTCTCTCTCTCTCTGACCCTCCCCCATTCATGCTCTGTCTCTCTCTGTCTCAAAAGTAAATAAACATTAAAAAAAATTAAAAAAAAAACCTTCCTATTCATATACTGAGTTCTGTTTAATACTTTGCAAAAGAAATGACCAATGTTAGCAATTAGCCTGTCACATCCCTTAGAGTACATGAAATACTCTATAGTAAAAAAGGAAAGGTTTGTGTTGTGTCACATTTAAATCACAAGTCTGAAAATATATTTAATTGCCTTATATGAGACAATGAAAATTATATATTTAAATTTAAAATTATTTACATGATCATATATAATTTGTAATTATATATAAATACATATACATATCTATCTATCTATCTTATAGCTATATATATATATATATATATATATATATATATATTCCAACTTATTAATGACTTTTTAAGTGTAAAATTCTCACCAAAGTATCTAGGAGAATACAGAAAGCCTTTTTTCTGTATCTAGAGATAACCATTCTCTTCCTAATATCACTCCTGTGTGAATTAAAAGACTGAAACTTACTAGAAAAAAAGTAGGACAGTAAAAAACAGGGAACTGTCACATACTACATGCTGGAAGGGGTACTACTAGCATTTCAGGAGTTGCAAGAAAAGGTACAGGAAGGGCTGTGCAAATAGTGCTTTCTGGAGTGAATAGCTATGTCTGTATTCTATCAGTTCAGGGATTAAAAGGCTGGGAAAAACACCTTAATCAAGAGAGGCTGCACTAGACAAATGTCTACCAGGTGTGAAAATCAGGCTAGGAACAAGATATACTCATGAACTTGTTGTTCTCCAGGCAAATACTTGGAAAATGCTAGCAATCATCAAACAATGGAGTTACTCACTGCAGTATTTTAAATGGGAAAGTTCATTGTATAAGGTGTTTGAACAATAAAACATGTTATAATATAACATATACATAAATTTCCCTATTTATTGGCTTATTATGTTGTATGGAATTTTTCACCGATTTGCTGCATACATGAAAGAACATGAGCTTAGTATTTTGGTGTTTTTTAATTTAATTTAATTTAATTTAATTTAATTTAATTTAATTTAATTTAATTTAATTTTTCTTTAAGAGAGAGAGAGAGAGCACAAGCATGGGAGGGGCAGAGGAGAGGGAGAGAAAGAATCTTAAGCCCCTAGGCAGGGCTCTATCTCACAAGCATGAAATCATGACTTGAGCCAAAAGTAAGTCACACTTTTAACCTACTGAGCAACCCAGGTGTTTTGTTTATATTGATACTATCTGGTACCCATTCCAAGTGACCTGTGACTAACTCCAAGGACATATTAACTTAGCCTATCTATTCACACAACCATATATGGATAAAAATTACCTTATTTAAAAGTCAGTATGGGTTGAATTGTGTCTCCCTAAAAAGATACATTGAAGCCTTAACTAGCAGAATGTTAAGTGTATTTATAAATAGTGTCATTGCAGATGTTAAGATGAACTCATACTGGAATAGTGTGGGCCCCTAATCCAATATGACTGTGTCCTTATAAGAAGACAATATGAAAATAGACAAAGGCACATGAAGAGAACTTCATGTGATAACAAAGGAGAGTGAAATGATACATCTGCAAAACAAGGATTGCCACCCCTACCGGAGGCTAGGAAGAGGCAAGAAAAGATTCTACCCAGTCTCAGAAAGAGCATGTTTCTGCTGATACTTGATTTTGGACTTCTAACCTCCATAATTGTGAGGGAAAATTTTCTGTTGCTTAAGTGACCCAGTTTGTGGTGCTTTGTTACAGCAGCCCTAGGAAGCAAACACAGAAGTGGAGCAAGGATAGCACAAAGTGCAATGTGGCAGGTGAAAATAGCTTCAACGCTAGTCAAAGGAAACCCTTTAAAACCTCACAGGGAAAGTATGCTTTAAATAGTATTTAGGGGCGCCTGGGTGGCTCAGTCGGTTAAGCATGTGACTCTGGATTTTGGCACAGGTCATGGTCCCAGCGTGGTGGGACTGAGCCTGCATCAGGTTCCACAAGGAGCATGGAGCACATAGCCTGCTTAAGATTCTCTCTCTCTTCCTCTGGCCCATTGCCCCTAGTCAGGCACTCTCTCTCTAAAAATAAATAATAAAATAAAATAAAATAAAATAAAATAAAATAAAATAAAATAAGATAAAATGCATCTAAAGTATTTAAATAGTATTTAATTTAGGACTAATTAGAATAGCATTGTTTTCTTTTATCATTTGATTTCAAGAAGAAGTGGCTTATAAAAAGTAGGGTGCACATTTACAACAGAAAAACCTAAGATGAAGGCAAAGACATAAAAGAAGAAAATTGTTAAGAATACAGTGCTATAAGAACACCCAAATTTCAAAGCAAAATTAAAATTTATCGTGGACTAAGGTAGCAAAGGAATTAATACTGCTGAAATAGAGATCAGTGGAATGTTTGGTCACTAAAACATGCCCCAAGATTTAAGAAGTAATGAGGGAGGATAACAGGGAAAATACTAGAAGAAAACAAACATAAAAATTGTGGTTCTTCACACACATAAAACAAGGTTGCATAATTTAACAGAATCTGGAATACCAGATATATTTAAAGAAAATATTAAAGATTTGAATAAATATTAAAATAAATCAATGCATACAGAGAAACATTAACATATATTTTTCAGTATTAAGTTCAGGTAAAATAGAATTTGAAGGGAGAACACTACCAAATAATGCAAAGAAAGACTTTTTCTATAGATATTAGGATTTAAAAAAAAAACACAAAACAATTATCACAATAATATGCAAAATAATGTTGCATTAAAATGTAAAGAAAGGAAATTAAGATTTCAGCCATCATTGGTATTAAACTTACCCTCATAGTATATACAGGTATGAAACCATATAAAGTATATGGCACTACTTTTTTCAGGTATTCCATAGCACAAAGATCAGAACTGATATTCATGGGAGAAGGGGAAGCCTAAAGTTGTGGTGTACATTCGACCTTGCTTTTTGCATGAAAGTGACTGCTAAACCTCGGAATAGAGAGGTAGAGTTCAAGGAAAGAATGTTGGTTACAATTTGCAAAAGAAGTATAGCTTAGCCAGAGGAAGAACCTGAAATTAGGCCTGGAAAATGCAACTGGAATTAGCAGGTTGAAGTTACTAGAAAGGTAGTAGTTCCTAAAATCTGTGTTGGGGTTTTCCTCAGTTCTCTGCCCAGGTAGGTACTAGTAGGGCAAGGCTTTCGGAGTTCAAGGAAATGAAAACTTCTGGAGTGCTTAAAATGGAAGTTTGAAAGGATGCACGCTGCTGGAGAGCTGTTGGAATTTAAGTCCAGCTAGAGAAAAATTAATTTTTGCACAACCCTGACATTCAGTTTAGGATTCTGAAAGACCATGCGTTAGAGTAAGGACAGTACTCTAGAGTAAGTGCTATTGGGAAGAACAAAGAGCAAACCCAAAATATTCCTAAAACTAAGCCTCAACAAGATCAGGATAGATCCTCTAGTAATATAGCTGCCTTCCAGAACAAAAGTCAGCACATTGTAGAGCAAGATAAGGTAATCAAGAAGAAACTCTACAATGCATCTTTCCTACTGTCCAAGATAAAATTAGAATTTTGAAGATAGGCAAATAAATAAAAAATGTGAATCTTAGCAAGATAAAAGGTAATACAAATAGTACTGCAAGTGAGTCATGTTAGAATTTTAAAGGACTTTAAATCGTGTCTATGTAAATTAAATATATAAGAGGAAAAAGTATACAGAATATAAACAGATGCATTTAGAGAAAAACAGGAGCTTTTAAAAGAAACAAATGAAATTCTAGAACTAAAACGTTAAAAATCTGAAAGAATTTATTGAAAGCACTTAGATATAGACTGGCACAGTAGAAAACATCAACATATCGGTGAACTCAAACTATATAAACTGAAGCACATGAGAAAAAGAAATAAAAAACAGAAAATCACCCAGAACCTTTGGAAAAACAATAGTATGATTCATGTTTAATTAATTTTAATTAATGTCCAAGAAAGAGACAAAATGATGGAGAATGGAGAAAAATGCTCAAAAATAATACAAAACTTTTTCATAATTGATGAAATATATCAACCCACAGATGCAAGAAACACAGCAAACTCCAAACATCATAAATACTAAAAGGACAATAATGGTCCCAGGGCTAAACTAATTTTTAGGCAAAATTAATAAAGACTGTTGATTCATAAACTTACGGCAGGAGAATACATGTACCATCATTTTCATTTCAGCAGGGATTCAGAATTTTTAGAATGGAGAATAGGTTTTATAGAATAAAAAAAGAAATAATGAGAGGGTAATGAATTGGCAAGACCTCTGTTAAGGTGGGATTTGGAAATAAGGAGACTTTCTAACTGGTCTTAGCAACATTTGTTGATCCCTGATGGCTACAAAAAGGCAGGTGAGCAGTTTGGGAGCATTTCAAAAGAGGAAGGAGTGTTAAATATTAGGGGTAGAGTTTTTTCTGTGGGTATTCATGTCGTGCAACAAGTGGGTATTGAGATGCTTTGTGTGTGTGTGTGTGTGTGTGTGTGTGTGTGATCAGACTGTCATTACAGTTCTTATGCATCAATGGCTACTATGGCAGGCAGTTTCTTAGTGGAACACTGGTGAAATCTGAAGTGTGACATTTTGTTTGTAGGAATATACCAGGGGCGCCTGGGTGGCGCAGTCGGTTAAGCGTCCGACTTCAGCCAGGTCACGATCTCGCGGTCCGTGAGTTCGAGCCCCACGTCAGGCTCTGGGCTGATGGCTCAGAGTCTGGAGCCTGTTTCCGATTCTGTGTCTCCCTCTCTCTCTGCCCCTCCCCCGTTCATGCTCTGTCTCTCTCTGTCCCAAAAATAAATAAACGTTGAAAAAAAAAAATTAAAAAAAAAAAAAAAAAGGAATGTACCAATGTCAGTGTCTTATTTTTGACAAATGTACCATGTTAATATAAAATGTTCACAACAGAGGAAAGTGGATGAGGGATATGCAGGAACTTTATATCATCTCTGCAAATCTGTGAATCTATAATCATGACAAAATAAAAAGTTCATTTTTAAAAATGTTGTTTTAGGGCACCTGGGTGGCTCAGTCAGTTGAGTGTCCAACTCTTGATTTTGGCTTAGGTCATGATCTCAGGGTGGTGGGTTGTGCCCCGCATTGGACTCTGCATTGAGTGTGGAGTCTGCTTACGATTCTCTCTTCCAGCAGGTGGGGTGCCTGGGTGGCTCAGTTAGGTGTCCAACTTCAGATTCAGTCATGATCTCTCGGTTCATGAGTTCAAACCCCACGTCGGGCTCTGTGCTGACAACTCCGAGCCTGGAGCCTGCTTTTGGATTCTGTGTATCCCTCTCTCTCTGCCCCTTCCCCACTCATGCTCTGTCTCTCCTTCTCTCAAAAATAAATAAATAAACATTAAAAAAAATCTCTCTCCCTCTGCCCCTCTTCCCACCCCCTCTCTCTAAAACAAAATAAAAATACATACATACATACATACATACATACATACATACATACATACATACATACTTATTCTTGCTTTAGGCAAGCAAAGTGAAAGAGGTACATCTAATTACTCATTGCTCCTATATACTCTTTTTCTTACATCATAAAAGACATTTATAGGAATTAGGAGTGTGAAAGACAAATGGCATCAAGCAATTAAGAGGATGAGTTTATTGCAGCCACTGCAGTCAGGAAAATATTCATCAGTGCAAAGGATTCTCTGAAGAAAAGGAGTGTGGGATTTTGTAGGGGCAGGTAAATAGAGAGTCATGAGGGAGAGTGGATACTGAGTCTTAGCTGAAAGGTGAATATGTGAAGGCAAGGTGGTCCTTTGGGTTAGCTGTTTCTCAGAACACTACAGGTTGGGGGAAGGATTTCTCAGCCCTAAAGGCTTTCTTCTCAGACCCAAGTTTTTGTAGAGGGACTGAACTGGAATCACAGTATTTCATCTGAAAACTCCTGCAAGCCTCTCTAGAGGCCGCTGGGAAGGAGATGCTCGATAGGACTCTCAATGGAAGGGCTTTGGTAGGTAACAGAATTACATATTCTAACTCTTGAGGGGAAAGGCTTAAAGAGTGACCAAATGCTTGAGGAAACACTGGCAATGGCAATACAGGATTGTTACAGTTGTCTATTACTGTCATTCACCAAACTAATCCTGGAATTGCCAGCCTGGCTTCTCCCATTTTGCAACCCCCCCCCCACCTCCTCAAAAGAGGAAGGGTTCCTTTTTGCTGGTTTTGTCAATCTACATAATAAATACTAAGCAGAAGGAAGTGGTGAGGAATCAAAATGAAAGAGGCAGGAAAAAAATAAACAGACAGAAGAGCTAATGGTAGAAGGACCGATTTTGTTGTGTTTGAAAATCCAGCTGAAAAAGTTTTAGAGTGTGAGGGAATACATAGGAGAGTAAGTTGTCTTCCTGGCTATTGATTTGTTTTTCTTGAACACAGTATCATCTTGAGACTGAACTATATGAATTTGGGTTTCTTAAGGTTCACATAAGAAAATATGTTCACATTGGTGCTGCTGACAACTGGGGTTTGTCTCAGTGGTTCTGTCTTGGCTGCTCATTGGAATGATTTCAAGGGCCCCAAAATACTTATTTCCAGATTCCACTCTCAGAGATTCTGACTGAATTGCTCTCGGGGTAGTCTGGGACTCAGTTTTTTTTTTAAATACCCACCCCCCCCCCCCCAATTCCTCCCAAATTCTAACATGTAGCCAAGATTGAGAATCACTGAGTTTGCATCCAGTGATGCAAAGCCAACAGTAGCAGATAACCTGTTTCTACTTATAAAATTACTGGTCATTTTTACTTCAAGTTAAGAGCAGTTCTCTGGCACCTTAATGAACTGCCTGCCATCCTTGTAAACATGTGATAAGCAAGAGCTAACAGAGCACATCTTTCAGATTGTCTTTCCTCAGTCTAGTAGCCATGTCTGCCCACTCACACACTAACCCCACTTTCCCACCATGAGGGTCATGAGGAGTAGTACTTGTAAAAAGGATGCAGCAGTGAGTGGCAGACAGCATGGAATCCAGGAATGTGAGGAGTGCCTAAATAAAGCTGTGTTTTTACCCAACTGTACAAATATTAACTTTTCAAGATGGTAGCTAACTTATAAAACAAGGTGGAAGCATAAATCATAATTACATAGTATTTATTTTATTCCTTTAATATGGACTGGAAATATCCAATAGCTCTTATGTGATCTTTTTCGACTCCGTTTAAAGAGAAGCTATGAAAAACAGATGGATGTCCTGCTGACAACCACCCAGGAGGCTAGCTTCTGAGAGAGATGTGCAAAGCTGAAAGCAGTTTCAAAGTGATGAGGGGGAGTAGCGAAATCTTATTAGCAAATAATGGAATTTGTACATCCCCTGCACCTCTAAAGAGGAACTCGCCTGCATGCCTTTTCTTACTATTTGTTTTCACTTAAAAGGCTATTAAATCCTTCTCTACCCTTGGAATAGAGCACATCTTCTTATTGTGCCCATTATCGGCCACAATAAATAGATTTGAGCTCAGAGACTCAGGCACTTTAATTGCCACTATGCACTTTTCTCAAGTAATAAAAAGAAAATACCAACTTTTATGTGTCCCCTTTGATATGGACTATCTATAGTACCAGCTCTTTATTCCTCCAAAGACTGAGCTTTTGGAAAAGAAAAACTGGTCTGATGGTATTGTTTGCCTTTAAAGAAAATCAATAGTCAAACTTAAAAAGTGATTCCACTTGAAGTAAAACATAGAAGCTATTCAACATATTAAAGAGATACACATGGGTGCAGTTTATTTCCTTTGGTTATAAATGACCTAAAAAGGAAGTTACTGAAACAAGATGGAGAACGGCCTAACTGTAAGTGCTGAGTGACTTTATCAGCGTGCTGTAGACATAACCAATCTTAGGGTTTGGCTGTAGTGCACAGTGTAAAGAGCCTATGTTGCAATATAAAGGAAATATGGACCTACGTCTTGACTTCATTTACAGGTTGCATAACATTGGGCAAATTACCTAATTTGCTTGTGCCCTGTTTCTACAGGCATCAAATAAGAATAACAGTATCTCTTGTATAATGCTGTTGTCTTGATAAGAGACATTGTGTAACGCCTAACCTAGCATATTGTAGGCATTCAGTCGCACAGCTACTCTTCTGTCCTGTAAATCCCACACCAGGCATTATTCAGAAACTACCCTGGGGTGCTGTTCCTAGGGAAGTCATGAGGATTGAGTAAGAGGTCAAGAGGTCACATGGTCAATAGAAGTGGTTTCCCATAGTGTTTTCCCTGATTCAAGAGGAAGGGGCAGGCTGATGATTTCCCTAGGGCGTGGTGTTTGGCATAGGATTTGTTATATCCTGTATGGTAGAATTTGGAAGCTTATAATTAAAAGAATGACAGAAGTGTCACTTGATTGACCAGCTTTCAGAATGAGACCATTTTGGCAGGAATATGTTGTTCTTAGTTGATCAATATCTTACATTGCAAATATTTTTTATATCTATTGCTGTGGCTAACATCTTGATTTTTGTGTCATAATATTCATTTGCCAGAGTTGTACAATAATAAAATTAAAAGTAATGGGCTAATTATTTGGTCCATAAAAGGCAAGAAGAACCAACAAACAAAAATAAGAGATAATAGATGCACATTATAGTTTTTTGGTTGGTATCGTTTGAGAAAAGGACATTTTCAATTTTACTTCCCTCATAACCATAGGGACAGGTGGGAACAAGCAACGGTATGCTAAGCCTGGAATGGAATTCTGCGGACTTATGTCTTGTTCAGTTACTGCTCTTCTACTACAATACTGTTTTTTTTTAACATGGTATTGAATTAAGTATAGTATTATGTGAGAAATCTACTTGATATTGACTAAAAGCATGGGAAATCGACTTGGTATTGACTAAAATTATAAGCCAACCTTCATCTAATTACCTAAAACTTGAGAATTTCTATACTTGTCTAGTGCCATATGTGGCCAGTCTTGCCTCATCTGTGTAATGACATTAGGAATACTTCTTTCTAAAGGATAAGCTTCTATTAATGATATAAGGGAGAGGTCAAAGATCTCCCCATTACCTTTCACATCTGATTATAAATATACTATCATTTTCTGTTATGTTAACATAGTTTAAGAGTACATATTTATTGGAGTGCCTGGGTGGCTCAGCCAGTTAAGCATCCAACTCTTGGTTTCAGCTCAAATAATGATCTCTTGAGTTCTAACCCTGCATGGGGCTCTACACTGCCAGCCCAGAGCCTACTTGGGATTCTCTCTCTGTCTCTCCCTCTGCCCCTCTTCTGCTTGTGCGCTCTCTCTCTCTCAAAGTAAACAAATAAAAAAAAAATAGAGTACATATTTATTGATTTACTTGGTCCTTGAGCAAACAGAAACTGAGCTAAATAGAAAGGAGTTCTATGGTTTGCTTTTAAGAAGCCCTCAAATGGGGCACCTGGGTGGCTCAGTCAGTTAAGTGTCCAATTTGGGCTTAGGTCATGATCTCACAACTTGGGAGTTTGAGCCCCGCATCCAGCTGTGTGCTGACAGCTTAGAGCCTGGAGCCTGCTTCAGATTCTGTGTCTCCTTCTTTCTCTGCCCCTCCCCTGCTCACCCTCTGTCTCTCTCTGTCTTTCTCAAAAATAAACATTTAAACAGTAATAAAAAAATAAAAAGCCCTCAAGCTAGTAGAAGACAATTTATATGTTAAATAAAATTAATTAAAATAATGTTTATAAAAATAAATTAAATAAATATATAAAATATACTAATATCAATATCATCATAGTAAATTGTGGTTTGTCCAATGTGCTAGGATGCTGTGATTATTTTCTCCTCTGATTTCATCATGATTTCTGAATCATTGCTTGTCTAAAATCAAAATACTATTTTATAACAAAAAGTATATTGCGTCAAATTATGTTTCCAAGGGTACTAATTTGAGTAATTGTTTTCAAGCATTTAAAACACAGGTATAGATTAAGGGAAGCATTCTTTTTTTTTTTTAATTTTTTTTTTTTCTTCAACGTTTTTATTTATTTTTGGGACAGAGAGAGACAGAGCATGAACGGGGGAGGGGCAGAGAGAGAGGGAGACACAGAATCGGAAACAGGCTCCAGGCTCCGAGCCATCAGCCCAGAGCCTGACGCGGGGCTCGAACTCACGGACCGCGAGATCGTGACCTGGCTGAAGTCGGACGCTTAACCGACTGCGCCACCCAGGCGCCCCTAAGGGAAGCATTCTTGAGGTCACGCACTCTTTAGCAAATATTTGAAATGAAGTGAGCACTATACCAAAGAAGATCAGTTGCTTCCTCTTTATTACCTCTTTCTGGCTCTCTAAAACATAGCTTAACAAGTCTGGTAGTAGACTCAGTTCACAGATTTGGATGCTTAATAATTGATTTATTACTAGGAGAAACCACAGTTGTCTCAAAGTAGATTGCCTTTGTGGGATAAATTCCTTTTCCTGTTTCCAACCAGTCAGTAGAAGTGCCTATCAGACCACTCTTCATCATGTCTGCTACTCTATATCTTTCATTAATAAAAACTGACATTTCAAATTTCATCTGTTATGTATCTGAATAGATACAGATTATATAAACAAAAGAGCACTGTAGAAATTTCCTGTATCTATTCTGCCATGTAGGACCACCTAAAAATGTTTTATTTATATTAGGTTAAAAAAAAAGGTCTTATTTAGGTTTATTTATTTTAGTTGGCTTCTGAGATATGATTGTGCCAATTTTTTTCTCATGTTCTCTCAAGAATATTAATAGCAAGAAGATGGTAATTGTTTATAGATGTAAATTCTAGAGAAACATCAGTAGATACTGTAATCAGTAATGTGTGATCAGTGTCTCACCTTTCGCCTTCTCTGTGGAATTTCATTAATTCTGACATAGATTGGAAGAAAAATTTTTGTTTGCAAAAATTCCCACAACTCAGTGGAATTACATTCTTATGGGATGTGACTTATTACGTGGAGGTAGGTGATAGTTGTGACAGTAGGTTCATTTCACAAGTAACAAATTCAAAGTAAAATAAATACAAAATGGGTACATAAATTGCTAGGGGAGTTCGAATGAAGAAGATATAAAAGTCAAATGTGGGGTTAAAATGATTTAATATTCATCATGCATTAAGTCATTCCACAAATATGGACTGCCCAGAATGTGCCAGGTAATGAGGGAGCTAGGTGTGGTGTTCAATGATGAATTCACATCTTGTCTAGTATAGAGGGGGCTACTAGTAAGTACACAGAAACAGTGTGGTACAGTCTGTAAGGGTAAAGAACCAAGAACTGGGAGAATATAGGAGGAGCAAGTAATTTATAATTTACTTTGGAAGAACAGGAAAAAGAGCCGAGGAAGGAGATACAAACATTTCCCAAGGGAAGGGAGCTATCAGAGAATTCAGTAATTAAGAGACATGAGAGGATAGGGCATGTCCAAAAAGTAGAAACATTCAGGTCAGGATGGTAAGAGCAATGGTATGAATAAGAAGCATGGTGAAAGATGACACCCAAATGTTTTGAGGGTCTTGAATCCCATATTAAAATTTATCTTAAGGCTCTGGAAACCATCAAGAGGTTTTAAGCAGAGGAGGACTGTGATCAGATTAACACTTTAGAGAAATCACTTTGTACACAGTATGGAGGATCAATGATGGGGCAAAAGGAAACAACGTTACCAGTTAAGCCATTACAGAAATCTGGGCAAAGAATAATGTGGAATACAATTATGGTAATGATATGATGAATGGAATGGATGAATCAAGATATAAAAGATATAAAAGGATATAAAAGTTGGTGGCTTATGAAATATACAGGATGAGGTGGAAAGAAATGTTAATGCCTATATTTTGGCTAGGTAATGGGGTAGTTGCTGAAATGATTCAATGAGATAGGGAAAGGAGAATGTAAGCATGAAGGGGAAATAATAAATTGCTATTTTACTAGCAATGTTGTAATCAAGAAGTGATATCTAGTGACAATTAGATATTAGGGTCGGGGTCTCAGAAAGAGAATTAGGCTGGAAATATAACTTTGAGAACTGGGAACATGGAAATGGATATGATTCTCCTGAGATAAAATGTGCAGTGAGAAGGATGAAACTGTTAAGATACAAGGTTTAAGAGAGTGACCTAAGAAGAATGACCCATGAAGGAAACTCAGAAATAAGTGAAATCACAAAAGCCAAGGAAATAGCAGTAGAGAAAATCAATAATGCTCAATTCTTATTAGAAGTTCTGTAACATTAGGACCAAAGTTGCCATTTTCAATGGCGGTTATTATGAAAGCAGTTTCAGTGCAGAGAAGTAAATGGAAAATGGGGAAAATTATGGTCATGGGTGACATCAAGAAAGGAGAGAGTAGATAATGATGGGGTAAATATCTGGAGGTATTAGAGGATGCCTTCACTTAAAGGGTAAGGTGAAGCAAAATAGGACTCAAGAAAAATATAGTAAGCAATATAGGGAGGATAAATTGTGCCAAACCAAAAGAGGACAGTGTCTGAGGACAGATAAATGTTTAAAGGTACAAATTAAATATAGTCATTCAAAGGATGAGGATTTTCATTTGGGTCTTGAGAAGTTATTGGTGACCTTAGAGAATATTTTCGTTAAAAGAACACTAAATTAGAACATCAGTGAAGGATTGGATTAACAGGTGTCTAAGTCCAGGTCCTCCAGGAAGTAGACACAAGACAGAATTAAAGACCCAAAAATGTTATTAGAGAAAATGTCTGTGAAAGAAAACAGGGATAGGGTAGGAGAAAGCTGCGAGCATTATGAAGCAGTGATACAAGTTCGACTCTAAGTAAAGGAGAAAGGGAGGTAACCTAAGTAGAACCTCTTGGGCTCATGTACAATTTAATGAGTCTTCAGCAAGATCATCAGGGATTCCTTGAGTCAAGGTAGGCCATCGGAGAAATCCTGTATCTCCCAGAAATGAGCCTGTCTTAGTATCTCTGTTGCAGCTAATCATTACCTAAAAGCAACTCATGGGAAACTTGATCTCTGAGCCATTGTGGCAATGCATTTCAGAGCACAGCAACTGGGGACCTTGATCTGTTTTTATCCATGCAGTCAGAGCCCTGTGAGGCAAGTTTTCATGGACAGCACAGCATAGGTGAATAAGGACATGGTGAGAAATTGGCAGTAAAGCATGTCTAAAATTAGAGCAAAGAGTACAGATGAGAAGGTTAAGAAGATTTAGCAGGCAAAGTTTATGTAATATGAGATGATATGGTATCACACACCCTATGTTATTTATTAGGGTACCAAGGATGTGGGAATGTTTACAGGTATTTACATATTGTCTGCAGTGTACTATTTGCAAATATATAACTGCTAGCAGATAATAAAAAAAATAGTCCCGCAATTGATGGTAGGGCTTGAAGCCAAAGGTACAGATAGAGGGCTTAATCTGGGCAAGGAAGAGAGATAGTTTAACCTCAGAAACCAAAATGAGAAAAATATAGAAGGGGAAATACCGAGAGCTTTTAAAAGGAGAGGAGGGAAAACAAATGGACTTGTGTAAATTAGGAAGCAAGATCATCTGGTGGAAGAAAAGCAAGGGTGCAATCAAGTTAGGGCTGAGCCAAGAGAATTCAATTTTCTCCTCACGATGTTGAGGCCATCTGCTTGGTACAAGCACTGGGTTAATGCAGGGGTTTCTAGGAAGCCATGTGAATGAATACAACCAGAAAATGTCCTTCAAACGGTAAGTGATTCTCCATCAAATGGTGTGTGATTCTCCAGCATTTGTCAGCCTGGGATCTCAAGGATGAAGATTAAAATTTGAGAAGAGCAGATAAGTAAAGAAGTTATTCTAAAAAGTTATTGAGAATAGACATGAAAAGATTCTAAATGTGAGAAGGCAGGTGAAAGTACAGAGTGGCAGACTCTCATAGTATACATTTTAAAGTTTATAATTATTCAGAATTAAAAAAATTTTTTTCTAGAGTAGTCTTTAACATCTTATTTTTCTTAGATTTAATCTATTTTAATATCTCTAGATCATAGCAAAATTAGTAATAAATCAATAAAATTTGATCACAATAAAAATTGAGATCCTTAGTATCATTTACTATGAATATAGAATGCTATTTCTCTTAAGGGAATTGGAATTGATGGATGTTATGATTCATGAATCTAAGAGAAACACACATGTCATCCATCCACCTTCTTCTGTCCCTTCATTAGCTTATCCACAAATCTCTTGTGTGTGGTGGAGAAGAAAATATGGCTACTTGGGTCCAGAAAAGCATTTTGTGATGTATCATACAGTTGGATTTTTACAAGCAGTAGGCATTATCTGAGTAGCAGAACCAAAAATTCATATACATCACAAAGTAGAATAGATTTTACTCAAATAGCCACGATCAGGACATAGCTCATGAATAAATATTGATCCTTGATTTCTTTTTTAGAAGCCAGTGTTCTAAAGAGCATGAATCATGTCTTCATGAATTCTCTGTGGATATAGGCTATTCCTTCCTAAACAGCTGCTCTGTGCAAGCCTCTGTGCTAGACAGCGGTGCTACAAGGAAGATCAAGACAGCCTCAGTTTCTATCTTAGTGAATTTCACCTTTTGTTAGGTTCTTTCTGCTCCAGGTGTGGTCCACAGACTTGCATTACCTGAGACTAGTTGTTGAAATGAAGACTCCATGGCCCTGCCCAGACCCACTGAATCCAAATCTGGGTTTTAAGGAAAGTTCTGAGTGATTCAAATTCAGAGAAGTGTTTGATACGCACTGTTTGGTGAATGCCAGCAGTTTAAAACAACATTGCAGTGCTATGAATATGCTCATAGGAATACAGAGGTACCATCGACACACCCAGAAAAACCACCTGACTGAGACTAGGGTGCCAGGGAAAGGTAGTCATGGACCCTTTACTCTGTGAAACTCCTTTAAAGTGAGAAGACTGACTATTCAAAAGACACTACAGCAAGAAGGTCCTGACTGGAAAATGCTCCCAATTCCCCATTCCAATGTGGCTCTCTCCTAACTCTTTGGCAAATTATTAGACATATACTACAATGTTGAAAACGTTAAATATTTCTATTAATCCCTTCCCTGTTTGTTTTTTTTTTTTGTTTTAAATATATTTAACTCACTGTTATATAATTCTGTCACTTTTTTCACTTCATGCATCCTATTAGAAGGTACATTTTTAGTGGGTCTTTTTACCATTGTCTTCAGAAAGTCTCTATAGCTACTAGTATTACTCAAAACATACAGACCAGTAAGTGTTTTCGAGAAGGTCAACTTTCAAGTTCCGCCCTGTACCCATTTTACTTAACCCTTGTCTACATTAAGGTCTAGAATCCATTATGACTCACCTCTGACAATCATCAGTTTTATATTTGCTTTTCTTCAGATCCTTTGAAGTTTCTACTAAAGGATCCCACTTAAAATGGTTTGATGCAATAGTGCTCGGATAAAAGTCACTGCTACTGGTGATAGTGATAATAATAGTTATTATTATTTATATTTGTAGAGCATGTTTGATATGCCAGACCATGCATTTCCCCATCCCGTCTCATGACCCCATTAGGTATTTACAATTACCAGTCTGATTTTATCACTAAAAACACTGTTCAGAGAGAGGTTAAATACCTTGCTTAACACTTTATAACTGGCAGAGCCAGAAATCACATCCAGATATGTTGAATCTCATCATCTGAGCTTGATGCCCCAACTGTCCTGAGGAGGACATTAGAAAATAAATAAGTAAGTGAGTAAGCAAGCAAGCAAGTAGTGGTAAAGATGTTGCCAGGCATCTTGTATTGGGAGGAAATCACTCAAGAAATAACATCTTTCACATACCTATGCAAATAATCTGTTTTTTTGAAATATTAGAACTTGGGGGTTCTAATAAAATTTTGTATTTCTGAATGGTAGGAATATATTTTGGGAAGAAATGATTCTTACTGGTCAAGTCAGTGACCCTAGTAAAGAGAGGGTTCCTCGCTTCTGTGTTTTAGTTTCTTGGTGTTCCAGCAAACCTGAGTGTTTTTCTACTGCAGTGATATCTCTTTCATCCCTCCCCCCCCCCAAACTGCCTGTATTTATTTAGAAAATATACTACCGTGACTATCCCACTTGTCTGAATTTTTAGCTATGGGAACACTGTGTGTGCTTTTCTGCATCTCTTCAACACTTCATGTAGAGAATCATGCATTGATTGCAAATGATAAATGGCACAGTATGCCTAAACCAAGTATAGTTTTGTTGAGTTACTTGGCTGTTGATTTTTCAAATCTTTTTCAATCTTCAGTCTATCTATTTAAAGTTTGATAAAGTGGTGGTGAGTGTGACTCTCAGGAAACAGCAAGGATTTCTGGAAAAAATAAGAAGTCAGGGAAGTTTTACCCCCCAAGGTGTGCAACAATCACTTTGCTATACAGAATAGAGGAACTCATAATTATAGAACAGAATTCATACAAACCAAAGTGGCCAGTAAAAAAAGAGGCTTGGCTGGGTTCCATTGAGGTGACCCTGATATCCCAGCGGGACCAAACTAAAGATCTATTTTTTTAACCCGCATGCTCAAGTGAATGTGCCACAATCCTTTAAAAATTCCAACTAATGAAACTACTCTATGTGGTAAATTTTCTACAAATACTGAAAATGATGCTTGTTTTATTTTTGGCATTCACTAATGTTTTCATAACATTAATAACAGAATGAAAGAGAGGAAGACCCTTCTGTGCTTTGTTCTTTCTCAAATATTTGCCAGTTCTACATGAATATATCTTGTCTGTGTCCGTGAATAAGTATCTGATTCCTAGAGTCTGGAAAGAAACAAGAGGGTGGAAATAGGGTCATAAAAGAAAGCCAATATTGACCTTGAACTATTTTGAAAAATCCTTTTCTTCCAGAAGTTTTTATGTAATCTGTCTGTTGTTGAGGAAACTTGAAAAACCTTCTGCTTCAAATCTATGATTAGAATTAATGTGCATTTCACAAATCTAGAATTTTGTAGAGTTCATCTCATAGCAGGGATTAGGCTCAGCAGGTCTATGGTCTTAGCTCCAACAGAACCATAGCAAATTAACATAGAACTTCACATATAGTTTTCAAATTTAGCTTTGAAAATAGAGATATAAGTAGATCCACAACTCATGAGTTAACTATCTCATCCTGAGGATTCAGTTTGAATACCTTAATGTCAATATCAAAATCAGGAATAAACTATGAAAAACCATTTTAATATTAAAATAATTAAGAACCATGTATTTTTCATGTAGTATGGCCATTTTTTAGAAACGTGTTTAGTAAGTATTTGGTAATTTTTTTTTGCAAGGTTTTGAAGTACAAAATAATGGATACAAGAAATTTTCCTTCAAGAAGAGTAGCTTCAAAGTCATATAAAGTTGTTTACTTTTAATAGGAGATCTGGAGGGAGGATGAGAGAGACTGAGGTTTAACTACTGTAAAGGAGTTAGTAAGATTGTGGCCCCATTTTTTCTGACTTGTCTTATTTGGGGGTCTTCTAGATCCCAAGCACCCAAAAGGTGCCTCTTTGTCTTTTCAAAGACTCCATAGTTTAGCTGTTTGAGGAAAGAAGGGAGGAAAGGAGGAAGAAAAAAGGAGGACTTCTTTTTGATTTGAATCTCTTCAGAATTTATTTTGCATTTAGAAACTCAGTAGAAGCAACATTGTAACTAGCTTGGTTGGTGTTCTTTGTTCTGGCTTGAAGTACTCATGCATTTAACAAAAATAGTATCTATTTTTACCAAAGCACTGCTGTGAATTTGGTAGCAACTATAGAGACCAGTGAGAAATTAAAACATAGTCCTTGCCCTATAGAAACCTAGAGCAGAATAGGGAAAGGCACAAACAAGTACATAGTAACACATAATAATAAGTAGAAAATGCCATAAAAGAGTACCCAAAATGTATTTTGAGTGTTGAGAGATTAAGATAAATGGATTAAGAGTTTATAAATTATATCATAGGATTGAATACAATGAAATCACTAAAAAGAATACTGTGCACCATGAATGTATGTCTACAACAGAAGTATTTCCATGATATGTTGTCAAATAAAATAAAGCTTCAAAAATAAGAATTTATTAATGATTTGTTTCATTAACATATATATATTTGTATTTGTATACACTATGTATCCAGTGTGAATTTAGCTACAAAAATGGTTTAGGTCTAGAAGAATATTCTCCAAAAGTTTAATAGTAGATCTGTCCATATAGTGCAGCTTGACCAAGATGGCCTTAACATTCCATTCAGCTTGACTGAATTTTAGCCGGGTATCTTCCTGACTATAGGCCCCAGAATTCCCTTTTCTTGGAGCGTTTATTTTAGAAATTTGCAATTACAAGTTCTTTTTCTGCCTTTTGAGGAATGTAAGTCTCCCGGCACCTGGGTGGTTCAGTAGGTTAAACATCCGACTTTTGGTGTCAGCTCAGGTCATGATCTAACGTTTCTTGAGTTTGAGCCCCCACATCAGGCTCTGTGCTGACGGCATGGAGCCTACTTAGGATTCTGTCTCCCTCTGTCTCTGCCCCTCTCCTGCTTGTTCTCTCTCCCTCTCTCAAAATAAAATAAACATTTTAAAAAAGGGGGGGGGATGTAAATCTCCTGGCTTCTTGTAAATTTTATGACCTAGGAATATCTTTCTCAAGAACTTGGAAATTTCCCCTTTGAAATGTAGTAATCAAGGAAGGTAGACACCCTATCTTTCTGCTTCTGTGGGAGGACAGGATCCTAGCTTCTGTAATGTCCAATTAGCAGACCCAGATGGCCTTTTCACACTGACAAACCTCCCCTTTAACACATCCAGTACTTTCCTACAGCTCACCTCACTGCTTAAAAACTCTCTTGACTTTTGTTTCAACAAAGTTTTTTTTAATGTTTTTTTGTTTTTTTGTTTTTGTTTTTTTTACGTTTATTTTTGAGACAAAGAGAGACAGAGCATGAACGGGGGAGGGGCAGACAGAGAGGGAGACACAGAATCGGAAGCAGGTTCCAGGCTCTGAGCCATCAGCCCAGAGCCCGACGCGGGGCTCGAACTCACGGTCTGTGAGATCATGACCTGAGTTGAAGTCGGACGCTTAACCGACCGAGCCACCCAGGCGCCCCTCAACAAAGTTTAATACAAATTCCTGGTTACTGTAATAGTCTTGACCCCTGTTGCAAGTCTTGAATAGTTTTCCTTATTTAATTCTGTATTATGCAGGTTTTTTTTTTCTTTGACAGACTTCAGATATATATAGATCTATCTATATATCTATCTAGATCTATATATAGGTATATAACTACTGTAATTTTAAAAATGTTACAAATATCATATAGTATCATTTGGAGCAACCAAAAAGTCTCAAAACAGAAAGAAGAAGCATAAAAACTCTCATTATTGGTGACATTGCCATTGGAATTCACCAGAAAACATTTATTTGCCTTTTAACATGTTTGTTTCATTCTTCCATTGGTGTAGCATTTGTGCACCTAGAAAATACATGTTTTCTCTTATAGATTCCTCTAGTATTTACTCTCCATACTCCTCCTAGCAATTACTCCCCCTCTCAGCATCCCCTTTTTCTTGTGTTTTTGTTTCATCTTGCAATTGAAATTGTCCCTTGACAAATATGATAAACCATAATGCCTTGCCTATGTGATATTTAATTTGACAAAAAAAAAAAATCTAGTCTTGTGATACATATCCTAAAAAGGATGAATGATAGTAAGTTTTGTGCATTCTTTTACTACAATTCTAACCTTTAAATCTAACCCCCAATCTCAATTGCTTCATACAGATTCTTTTTCCTAAACAATGAAATCTTTATATCTCCCACCAGTCATAAAAACATCTTCCAATTATCGCTTTTCTTCCCTGGTCCATGTCGCTCACTTTGTGGTTGATAATACTGCAAATCAAACAGCAATCAGAATAATGATCTGCCACCGGTCGGAGTCATAGTTGGTGCTATGTATTGTCAAAGATTGTTCACATTAATCAACTAATAATGACATTGCTGCTTCCATCATGCTAAACAAAATTCCCTCAGTTGTGCAACACAATTACTACTAATAACCTCTGAAACCTTTGCGTGCTTAAGAAGACTGTTTTAGAGATCATCTGGAGACTTATCAGAGAATAAACCAGGGAAGACAGAATCTACCAGATGGAGATTACTCTTTAGTAATTAACTAGACATTGCTCCTTTGGGTCCATAACATTTTCTAACATCATGAGGCATTTCCTTTAGCATAATGATGCGTCTATATTAATATATTAGATCGGGAGCAGCTAGGAGGTAGTGTTAAATATTAAACATTTCGTACATGAATTATATTATTAATAACCTTTCTTTAGTTTAAAAAAAAGTATGCTAACGTGACAGTCAATAAACAAATTTAGAGGCATTAATATTAAAGGAGAACCAATGAATTCAGACTCATGACAAAATAGGTATTTGTTCATTTCTCAAGAGAGGCATACCTTCATGATTATTAATATAGTGGTTAGAGATTTACTTTGAAATGGAAAAGCTGAAAATACCTTGAGCAGAGTTAAAACAATGAGTCACAGGTTCAAAGCATTGGAATTCACCACCTTAGGGAACTGTTCTCTTCCCATGTGGGTACCAGGCTGCTCGGAGGTATGCAGTTAGATGACAAATGAGCCGTGACATCTTCTATGACACAGACATTGTACATCTTGTTTCAGGAAACATTTAAGAGGAGGAGGGGGACTCTTTCAGAGGTGGTGAGAGTTTCATTAGGTTAAAGAAGCCATCCTTCCATTTGTCACTGTTAAAATTTGTGGTGAAAAGCGTAAAAACACATTTAGGTTCAAGCTGAATGATTTCTGACAGGCTGACAGACAGCTGCGTTTTGCTGGTTTTGAAATGCAGATTTAGGGCAGTACAGTGTGGTGTCATTATTTCAGACCTTCTAAGGCATTTTGTCTAAGTGACAGCTGGTTGCTTCAAGGTCATTTTACTAATAGCCTAAGGTTAGGGCCTCAGTAACACATGAAGCTTTGCAGTATTAATTAACCCTTTAATACTGGCAAGGAATTTGCATATATCCTAATCACAATTACTTGGAATATTTTATAGGAATTTCTGATTTAATTGTCAAAAGTATTCCACAAGGGGATAATTAAGACTTAAGCAAACCTGCCACAAAGAAAACCACATTAGGGATGATGGAAAAGTGTTTGAAACATACCTGTTTCAGCAAAAGTATTCACCGGACACCAGACACTAGTAATTGAATTGCCGCATTTCACTTCTTTACAGGAACCATAAAGGGACTCATGATATATTCCCTAGAGACTAGAAACTGAGCCTTGGCAATTTTATGTGGTTTGTCCTAGGACCTTGCAGGTGTGAGTGTGGTCCTTGGGCCAGAGGCATGAGCATCACCTGATAGCTTGTTGGAAGTGCAGAATCTCAGGAAACCCCCACAAACCTCCTGAGGCAAACTCATTTGAACAAGATTACCAAGTGATTGGTAGTGACAGGCACTCCCCTGGGACACAAAGCTGGTAAGTGATGGATCCAGTTTGTTTTAGCACATCAGAATCCTGTTCTCTTTACAGTAAGTCAGCATGCCATTTGTCACATGTTTTATTGTTCTTGTTTTTTTTTTTTTATTTGTTTTGTTTCATTTTTATGAAATTGTTATAAAGTGAGGCATGAACTGGACTTGAAGCCCTTATGCAGGGTGAAGACTAGTTCAATTTTAGATCTTTTCAGGTCCTTTTCCTTTCTCCACTCCCAAATGTTGATGCTAGAGGTCTATGCAATTAGTGAAAAACAGAGTTACACTAGGGAACTAGAGGTTTAAAATATAGCTGTACCAAGTGATTTGCATGTTAAGTTTGTTACATACAGGTCTGAGTCTGTGTGGAGCAGGGCCACAATTATAAAGGAATAGAGATTAAATGCTGGTGTTGATACTTTAATGTACCATTGAATGGGATGCAGGAGATATTTGGGATTTGAAACCATTGAAAATTTTCTTAAAATTCCACAGATCTTACTGTGTGCTTCTTTTTTTCTTACCAGTCATGGTATCTTTCTTTTTCTTCTTCCTTCCCCTTCCCTCTCTCTCCCTAATTCTGGTTTATTTGCTTGTAAGTTTGAGAAACATTCTCCATTCCTATTTACATGCAGGCCCTGAGAGTTTAGCTCTCCAACACGGAGAGATGTTAAGAGCTGTTAAGAGTCAACCTTATGGAAGTTAGGTACTTTTAAATTGTGACTATCACATAAAAAAATACATAAAGCAATGAAACACTTTGCACAATATCATTTTTAGAAAATGTTATTCATTATACATAAGTGTGAGTTAAAAAATACCTGGAGCGAGGCACCTGGATGGCTCAGTCACTTAGCTGTCCAACTTTGGCTTAGGTCATGATCTCACAGTTCATGGGTTCGAGCCCTGTGTTGGGCTCTGTGCTGACAGCTCAGAGCCTGGAGCCTGCTTCGGATTCTGTGTCTTCCTTTCTCTCTCTGCCCCTCCCCCGCTTACATTCCGTCTCTATCTCTGAAAAATGAATAAGTGTTAAAAAAAAAAAATACCTGGACAGGGGCACCTGGGTGACTCAGTTGGTTAAGTGTCCAACTCTTGATTTTGGCTCAGGTCATGATCTCACAGTCATGAGATAGATTTCCGCATCTCTCTGCACTGGGTGTAGAGCCTGTTTAAAATTTTCTCTCTCCCCTTTCCTCTGCCCCTCTCCCACTCTGTCTCTCGGTCTCAAAAAAAAAAAAAAAAAAAAAAAAAGAAAAAAGAAAAAGAAAAAAGAAAAAAATCTGGACAGCCATTATTCCCAACATTCTAATTATTTGACTCTCAATATATTTTTAACAAAAAAAAAAAAAAAACCCTTATTTTTCTTGGGGAACCTAGGTAGTTCAGTCAGTTGAGCATCACAGTTTTGCTCAGGTCATGATCTCATGGTTCGTGAGTTCAAGCACCACATCAGGCTTGCTGCTGTCAGCACAGATTCTCTGTCTACCTCTCTCTCTGCCCCTCCCCTGCTTGTGCTCTTACTGTCAAAAATAAGTAAACATTAAAAAATATATTTTTTTTCTTGGGGGACCTGGGTGGCTTGGTTGGTGAAGCATCCAACTTCGGCTCAGGCCATGATCTCATGGTTCATGGGTTCAAGCCCCACGTTGGGCTCTGTGCTGACATCTGGAAGCCTGGAGCCTACTTTGAGTTCTGTGACTCCCCCTCTCGCTGCCCGTCCCCCACTCACACTCTGTTTCTTTCTCTCTCTCTCTCTCTCTTAAAATAAACATTAAAAACATAATACAAATTTAAAAAATTAAAAAATTATTTTTCTTAAATGGAGTAAATGACCTGTCACTTTGTGTTGCAGCCAAAACATGATTAGGTGCTACATCTGTATTATTTTTTAAAAACACAATTCAGCTATTCTTTTTTTAAAAAGTTCCCATTTTTATGATGTTGTGGACTGAAGATTTGTTTCTCCCCCTACCTCAATTCACAGTTGAAATCCTAACTCCCAAGGTTATGGTGGTAAGAAGTTAGGCCTTTGAGAGGTGATTAAGTCACAGGATAGAGCTCTCATGAATGGGATTAGTGCCCTTATAGAAGATACAGCATAAAGATGGTCATCCATGAAGAAGGGGGCAGGTTCTTACCAGCCAATGAGTCTGCCCTCATCTTGCTCTTAGATTTCCCAGGCTCCAAACTGTAAGAAATTACATTTCTGTTTTTTTTTTCTTTTTTTAATTTTTTTTCAACGTTTATTTATTTTTGGGACAGAGAGAGACAGAGCATGAACGGGGGAGGGGCAGAGAGAGAGGGAGACACAGAATCGGAAACAGGCTCCAGGCTCTGAGCCATCAGCCCAGAGCCCGACGCGAGGCTCGAACTCACGGACCGCGAGATCGTGACCTGGCTGAAGTCGGATGCTTAACCGACTGCGCCACCCAGGCGCCCCACATTTCTGTTATTTATACGCCTATGGTATTTTTGCTGTAGCAGAGCCCAAAGGGACTAGGCAGAAGTCAAGTGTCTTATCCTGTTATCTCAATAACTCCATGGAATGATTATTTTTATAATTAAACCATATTGGATTCCTAGCTCAGGTACATTCAGAAGGACAAAACAGCCATCACAAATTTAAACCCAAAGTATATCTGATATCTTTTCTATTTTTCTCATCTGTACAAGCTTCCTGGCTTTTCTCTCTCTGAAGACTGCCCGTTTCCTCAGGTCCACCTCAAATCCACCTGGTCTTTCCCACTAAAACTGTCCTTCATGCAAGTGCTTAGTTGACCTTTCTTTACAATTTGCTGCTTTCTAACACTGATTTTTTTTTTACACTTGATTATGTTTTACTTATTTTTTTTCCTAAGAAGGTACTAAATCCTTTAAGAGCAGAAACCTCAAACCTCTTTTGGTCACTCACATTACTGTGTATGGGGCTGGAAACTCAGAGCCTACAGGTGCTTATTGAAAAGGAACATTTCTCTAAGCCATAAGAGGTTTATACAGAGAAAGTAAGTTCTTTCATCATATGATTATTCAGAAAACAGTGACATCTGTCTTGTTGTCCTTTGTTACCAGGGACTTAGAACATCCATTAAAAATGGTTATTAACAGCTTGAGATATTGGGAAAATGTCCTGATCAGGTAATATAGAGAAAAGGAATAGAATTATGGCTTTACTTCTTACCAGCTCCATGGCTTGAACGAGTTTCTTAATGTTTCCAAGTCTCAAATGCATTATATACAATGGTGCTACCTATATGTGGGCTTTTCTGATGTAAAATGAAAAGATACATGAAAAATTGCTTAGTGTAATGTAAAAAGTGGGCACTCAATGAATATTTTTGTCAAACTGTGTGAATGCATTATCTGTATTCAAGTCCAGTGAATACTGTAAAATATACCTTAATCATAAGTGAAATGTCCAGGTGAGGTTGGAAAAACCTAGTAGGTGCTGTTTATTTAATTGCATGAGTCAGGCAGTGCTAGATAATTTAATAATGCTTCTTTTAACTTAAAAAAATATTTGAGTCTTCATAGCAATATTATGAAGTACTAATAGTTAACTTAATTTTACAGATGAGGAATTGAGAGTTTAAATAACTTGCTCAAGGCCACAAACCTAATGGATTTAATCATGCAAGACTTATGGTGTTTAAACATAAAAGCAATTTTATTTCTGTTTCCTCCTGTCCCTTTAAAGTATCTTGGTGGACATAGCCCTCCCACTGCCCCAGGAGAAAAACTTGGACAGAAATGAGACTTTTTTTTTTTTTTTTTTTTTTTTGTCGCTGGTGGTTAGTAGATACTCCAGGTCAATTTGTTTCACAAACAATTAGGTTTATTAATTAAAAATGCCCTCTTTCATATAATCATCAAAGCTTCCAACTTGATCAAAGGTAAAGCTTCTTTCTACCGTCTCTGGCTACAGCCAGTTACCGTGAGAAAGGGGCTGTGGTCATCTCCATCTCCCTTGTTCACTTCCTTTACTATCATTTAGGTGCAATTTGAACCCCTTCAGGATTGTAAGAAATGAATTAAAGAAAGAACATTAAAGGGTAGAGGAGAATTATTTTTTGACCGGTACTGTTGTAAATAGGCTTTCTGTTCTCTAGCCTGTGCAGTGTTGAAAGTTCCTTTTTTGGTCTGATACTTCCATGGAGCCTTTAGAGATCACCTCTACCACTCCCATATGTCATTGTCGAGGTTTTGTTCCCTACAGTTTCCTAAATCTGGTCAAATACATTCTGTTCTGGAGTCACTGATTGTTTTCTCATCCCCTAGGAATCTAGTCACTTAACTCATTATGAGCTGTGCCAGCTGTATGTTGTGTAGGCTCATCCTAGCACATCAGCAACTCTCCTTCACATGATCATCAAAGCTGCTAGCTAGTCCATTCCTATGCTGCAGGCTCCCTAGGCAGGAGGAAGACCCTAATTTAATGTTTACTACAAGTACTTGGATATTTATCAAACTCTTGGAATAATCCTGTTAAAGACTTTTCTCACTATGCTTACAGTGAAAGACAGGTACCTATTCCGACCTCTTCCGTGCGTGTGTGTGTGCATGTGTGTGCACGTTTATGTGTATGTATGTATGAGGTGATTTAGGGGGAGGGGGGATTTGACAGTATATCAGCAGCTTTATCCAAAATTATCTTGACAAACATTCCTTATACTACTCGCTGTACCACGTCCGGTCTACAACAGCACAACACTTTTGTAATCTTAAAAGCTTCATAAAAGCAGCTAAGCTATTTTAGGCTAAGTCTTTGCAAAATGTATGTATGGTTGATCACTTCCTTTGAAAAGGAAAAAGTAAGGCATGGAGTTTAAATTGAACCCATATGTGTCCGTGGCCATGCACTTTCCACTTTATAGAGGAAATTAGGTCAAAGGATACTTTGAGTTAATTACTCAGTTAAGTTTCAAAGTATTTCTGAAATATATGTATCATTTAGCCAGTTGGAGAAGGCAATAATGATTCCTTTTTGTACCTTCTTTTGTCATATCCAATTATACTTACTTATTTTCAGCCTCATTATACAACTAAAAACAATACATTTTTCAACGAGATTAATGACAGGAATTGCAGAAATGGTATCTCCCAAAACACAAGATTTCAGAAGTGTGAGAACATCAAAAGACAAAACCCATAGGACTAGTAAATTAGATAATAACAGGAAAATGGGCAGCATTCTTGAGAATGTGCTATGGAGAAATCCACAGCTATGTCAGAAAGAAAATAGAGAAAGAAAAAAAAGCAAAAGAAAATATACGGTGATGCACTTAGGATAGATTTTTAAACTGTTAAGGAAAGGTTTCTTTCATTCTTATGTAATCTAATATGGCAGATGCCAGGGGCATTAAGAATGAATAATGATATAACAATTTCACTAGAACTTCTGAAAGCTGCCAGTTTACAAAGACAGAAGGTAGAAGAATGGAGAAAATAAATAAGGAGTATTGGAAGAAGAGGAAGAGAGACTGACATTTTTGTACACTTGTGCATAATCAAGAAGGAATAATGGCACCACTTAAACTTCAGAAATTCCGAGAATTGGATCCCATTTAGTCCAGGACATCTTCGGTAGTTCTGCTCCTCCATTTCCTTTGGCATGCTTAAATCATTCACTGTCTGGAACTAAGCAAATGAAGAAAGCTCCGTTTATATTTCTATTACAGTTTTGGAATCATGGCATTGAACATTTCTTCAAGAGGTATTTTTTAAAATTCTTTTCCACTCATCCTCTTTATTACGCTGGTTACAAGAGATTTATATATAAGACCTACCCTCCATTTTCATATTTGAGATCACATTTTAAAATTATTCCTATAGAGCAGATTCATATTTTTATAGTTCTTCATTTACAAAAATTATATTTGTTTATTTTTTAAATAATTTTTGAGTATAGTTGATATACAATGTTACATTAGTTTCAGGTGTGCAACATACTGATTCAACAAGGTTATACATTGTGTATGCTATGCTCCCCACAAGTGTAACTGCATTTGTTACCATATAGTGGCTTTAACACATCCTTGACTATATTCCCTATGCAGTGTCTTTTATTCCCATGACTTATTCATTTCATAGCTGGAAGCCTGTATACCCCATTCCTCTTCACCCATTTTACCCATCCTCTCATGCCTTTCCCTCAGGCAACCATCAGTTTGTTCTTTGATTCTGTTTTCTGATGGTTTATTCTTTTTTTTTTTTTTTTTTTGGTTCCACATATTATTGAAATCATATGGTACTTGTCTTTCTCAATCTGATTTATTTCACTTAGCATAATACCCTCTAGGTCCATCCATATTGTTGCAAATAACATGGTCTCATCCTTTTTATGGCTCGTTCTTTGTGTGTGTGTGTATATATATAATATATTAATATATATGTTATATCATATACAATAATATATTGTATTATATATGATATAATAGTATATAATAATATAATATATATGTTATATATAATTTATAAATATATAAATATATTAATTTCTACAATGTTCTTCACACTGCCAACCATAATTTTTGTTTATAATCAGTGGCTTCTAATATGGGCAGGGAAAGCAGATTAACAAATAGCTGATATTTTATAGCATTTTTTTTTACTTTTTAACATTTTCCTGGTACAGTGTCTCTTGGGTTTTTCAAATCTTTTTTTAAAAATTAGTAGACTTTAGGTTTCAGAGGTCTTAGGTTTAGAAAAAAACTGAGCAGATAACAATATTTCCCATGTACCTTCTCTCTTTGTGCTGAGAATTTCCCCTATTATTAATGCCTTGCATTAATATGTTGTATTTGTTAGAATTGATGAGCCAATATTTGTACATTATTATTAACTAAAGTCTGTAGTTTACATTAGGATTTACTTTTCATGGTGTACAGTACCATGAGTTTTGGCAAATGCCTAATATCTTGTAGCCACCATTATAAAGAATATAGATGGGGGGCGCCTGGGTGGCTCAGTCGGTTAAGCGGCTGACTTCAGCTCAGGTCATGATTTTGCGGTCCTTGAGTTCGAGCCCCGTGTCGGGCTGTGTGTTGACAGCTCAGAGCCTGGAGCCTGTTTCAGATTCTGTGTCTCCCTCTCTCTGACCCTCCCCCATTCATGTTCTGTCTCTCTCTGTCTCAAAAATAAATAAATGTTAAAAAAAAAAAAAAGAATATAGATGGTGTCATATAGAATAGTTTCACTGTCCTAAAAACACCCCTTACTCCACTATTAATCTCTCTCCTCATACCATAGAACCCTGTAAACCACTTATCTTTATATCTCTACAGTTTTAGCATTTAGCATTTTCCAGAATTCTACACAGTTGAACTCATACAGTGTGTATCTTTTTCTGACTAGCTTCTTTCACTTAGTACAATGGATTGAAGTTTTCTCTACCTCTTTTGGTAGACTGATAGCTTATTTCCTTTTTTTCCTGAATAATATTTTATTTCATGGATTCAACAGTGTGTTTATCCATTTAACTTTTAAAGAACGTCTTGGTTGTTTACAGCATTGAGCAATTAGGAATATATCTGCTATAGAAAATTGTGTGCAGGTATTTTTATAGACATAAGGTTTCAACTCATTTGGATAAATATTTAGGAACACAATTACTAGAGTATATGGTAAGCCTATTTAGCTTTGCAAGAAAATGCCAAACTTCATTCAACATGGCTATACCATTTTGTGTGTCCACCAACAATGGATGAAAGTTCCTGTTGCTACACATCCTCTACAGCATATAAAGTTGTCAGTGTTTTGCTTTTTATCTATCCTAAAATATGTGTAATAGTATCACATTATTGTTTTAATTTTTGATTTCCTAATGACATATGATATTAAACAATTTTTTTTGTATTCTTATTTGCCATTTGTTTAGTTTCTTTGATGAGGTATCTGTTCAGAATTTTTGCTCATTTTGTAAAACCACTTTATTGGGGTTTGATGTCAGTGCATGGCTTTACTGGTGAAGTCTACCAAACAATGAAAGAAGAATGAATACTCATACTTCCCAAACTCTTCCAAAAAAAACTCTTTCAAATTCATTTTACCAGGCCAGCATTACCCTAATACCAAAATCAGACAAGGATGCCAGAAGAAAAGACATGACAAGCCAATATCCCTGAAGAACACAAATTTAATGATCCTCAAAAAAAAATTAGCAAACTGAATTCAACACCGCATTAAAAGGATCATACACCTTTATCAAGTGGGATTTATTCCACATATGCAAGGATGGTTTAATAGCCAAAAATCAATCAATGAGATACTTGACTTCAACAAAATGAAGGGTAAAAACTATATGATCATCTCATTAGAGATGCACAAAAAGCATTTGACAAAGTTTAACATACATCAACAATAAAAATTCTCAACAAAATAAAGGCTGAGAGAAGCCCACAGCTACCATCAGATTTGGTGGTTAAAAGTTGAAGTTCTTCAAGATCAGAAACAAGACAAGGATGCCCACTCACCATTTTTATTCAACTTGTATTTCAATCCTAGATGAAGCAATCAGGCAAGAAAAAGTAACAAAAAAATCCAAATCAAAAAAGAAAGAGTAAAACTATCAACTATTTTCAGCTGATATGATATTATATATTATATAGAAAACACTAAAGGCTCCACCAAAAAACTGTTAGAAGTAATCAATAAATTCAGTTAAATTGTAGGATACAAAGTCAATATTCAAAATTCTATGTTTCTAAAAAAAATATGTTTCTATATAATAATAAACTATGAAAGAAAGAAATTAAGAAAACAATCACATTGACAAGTACATCAAAAAGAATAAAATACCTTGGAATAAATGTAAGTAAAAAGGTGAAAGAGCTATACCCTGAAGAACATAAGACATTAATGAAAGAAGTTTAAAAAAAACATAAATGAATGGAAAGATATTCACTGCTCACAAATTGGAAGAACAAATATTGTTAAAATATTCATACTATACAAAGCAATGTACAGATTCAGTAAATCCCTATCAAAATACCAATGTCATTTTGCACAGAAATGGAATAAAAAATAATAAAATTTGTATGGAATCAAAAATGACCCCAAATAGCCAAAGTGATCTTGAAAATCACAGTCCTGATTTTCAGCCATACTACAAAGCTATGGTAATCAGAACAATATGGTACCAACACACATAGATGAATGGAACCAAAGAGAGAGCCCAGAAATAAACATGTGTTCATATAGTCTACAACAAATGAGGTAAGAACATACAATGAGAAAAAGACAGTCCAGTCTCTTCAATACGTGGTGTTGGGAAAACTGGGCCACTACATGCAAAAGAATGAAACCAAACCAGTATCTTATACTATTAACAAAAATAAACTCAAAATGATTGAAATATTTGAATATAAGACCTGAAACCATAAATCTCTTAGAAGAAAACATAGGTGCTAAGCCCCTTGACATTGATCTTGGCAATGATTTTTTTTTTTTTTTTTTTGCAATTGACATCCAAAGCCAAGGTGTCAAAAGCAAAACTAAATAAGTGAGATTACATCAAACTAAAATGCTCTGCACAGCAAAGGAAGCCATCATCAACATCAACAGCACACAACAACAAAAAAGAAAACATAAACAAAATGAAAAGGCAGCCCATGAAATGGGAGAATTGTAAACCATCTATATGATAAGGAGTTAATATCTAAAAGTATAAAGAACTCATATGTTCATCTATGCTGTTTCTTAAATTCCACATGAGTGAAATCATTTGGTATTTGTCTTTTTCCGACTGACTTATTTTGCTTAGTATAATACACTGTAGCTCTATCCACATCATGGCACATGGCAAAACTTCATTTTTCTGATGGCTGAATACTAATCCATTGTGTGTGTGTGTGTGTGTGTGTGTGTGTGTGTGTGTGTGTGTGTATACATATGTATATATACATGTATATGTATATATACACACATATGTATGTGTGTGTGTGTATATATATATGTTTATGTATATATGCACATATACACACACACACACACACACACATAATCTTTATCCACTCATCAGTCAATGGACATTGGGCTCTGTACATAGTATGGGTATTGTTGATTATACTTCTATAAACATGTGTCCCTTTGAATCTGTATTTTTGTATGCTTTCTGTAAACATCTAGAAGTGCAATTGCTAAATCATAGAGTAGTTCTATTTTTTACTTTTAAGGAAACTCCATACTGTTTTCCACAGTGGCTATACCAGTTTGCATTCCCACCAACAGTGTAAGAGGGTTCTGCTTTCTCCACATCCCATTCTTGCCAACACCTGTTGTTTCCTATGTTGTTAATTTTAGCTATTATGAATGAATATCTCAGTGTAGTTTTGATTTGTATTTTCTTGATGATTTGTATTTCAAGTACTGAGTTTTATATGTTCTTTATAGATTTTGTATACTAACTTTATCAGATATGTCATTTGCAAATATCTTCTCCCATTCCACAGGCTGCCTTTTAGTTTTGTTGATTTTTTTCTTTGCTGTGCAGACTTTTATCATGATGAAGTCCCAATAGTTTATTTTTGCTTTTGTTTCCCTTGCTTATTATACTGTATGTTAACCAATGGAATTTATATAAAAACTTGAAAAAATAAAAGAATATCACTTAAATCTATACAATATCATTATATACCACACTAATCTTCAAGAACTTCAAGAAAATTGTAAGATGATATGACTTAAAATAAAACATGGAAATTATTTCTACAATATTGAGTATGCCAGATTAGAATTTGCTGGAATGACTAAGCTGCATAAATTTTTTTCCATGTTCTAAAATAAAATAAAATAAAATAAAATAAAATAAAATAAAATAAAATAAAATAAAATAAAATAATAAAATACTCATATAAATCAATAGCAGAAAAGCAACCCATCTGATTAAAAAATGGGCAGAGAACCTGAACATATATTATTCTGAAACAGGCATACAGATTGCCAACAGGTACATGAAAAGGTGCTCACATATATAATCATCATGGAAATGTATATCAAAACCACAATGAGATATCACTATACAACTGTTAAAATGACTATCATCAAGAAGACAAGAGATAACAAGTATTGACACGGATATAAAGAAAAAGAAAACCTTGTGTACTGTTGGTGGGATTGTAAATGGGTTCACTCACGATGAAAACAGTATATAGTTTCTAAAAAGTATAAAAATTAGAACTACAATATGATCCACCATTTCCGCCTACGGGTATTTATCTGAAAATAACAAAAACACTGATTTGAAAAGATGTATGCACTCTCATGTTCATTGCATCATTATTTACAATAGTGAAGAGATGGAAGCAACATTAGTATCCACTGATGGAAGAATAGATAAATAAAATGGATAGGGGAAAATATATAAATACACACACACACACACACACACACACACACACACACACAGTGCAGTATTATTCAGCCATAATAAAGAATGAAATCTTGCCATTCGTGACAACATAATGACTTTGAGGACACTATGTTTAGTGAAATAAGTCAGAGAAAGACAAATATCATATGATCTGACTTATATGTAGCATCTAAAAAAGAAAAAATGATAAGCTCATAGACACAGAGAACAGAATGTGCTGACAGCACAGAGCCTGCTTGGTATTCTCTCTCTCCTTCTCTCTCTGCCCCTCCCCTGCTCATGCTCTCTGTCACTCTCAAAATAAATAAATAAATAAATAAATTTAAACAAGTGGATGAAGGGGGTCAAAAGTATAAACTTCTGGTTATAAAATAAAGAAGTCACAGGTATATAATATATAGCATGGTGACTACAGTTAATAATACTGTGTTGTATATTTGAAAGTTGCTAAGAGATTGGATCTTGTAAGTTCTTATCACAAGAAAAAATATTTTATAACTATGTATGGTAACAGATGCCAAATAGACTTATTGTGATCATTTCACAGTATACACAAATATGCAATCATTGTACCTGAAACTAATATAATGTTATATGTCAATTATATCTCAATAAAAATAAACAATGAGATATCAACTCATACTGTCAGAATGGCTAAAATAAAAAAGACAAGATATAACAAGTGTTGGTGAGAATGTGGAGAAAAAGGAATCCTCATGCAGTACTGGTGGGAATGCAAATTGGTATAGCCATCGTGGAAGACACTCTGGATGTTCCTCAAAAATTTAAAAAATACCATATGATTCAATAATTCCATGAGTGGCTATTTACCCAAAGGAAGTAAAAACACTAATTTGAAAAGATATATGCACCCTATGCTTATTGAAGCATTATTTACAATAGCCAAAATATGGAAGTCCATCAATAGGTGACTGGATAAGGAAGATGTGATGTGTGTATCTCTCCTTCTCTCTATATAGATATAGATATAGATATATGACCAAGTTGCACACCTGGAACTAATATAATATTGTATGACAACTATACTCAAAATCTTTTCAAAATATATTTATACAGCTATATAAATATTTATACAGTTACATGCACACACACATACATATACACATATACATATAGTGTTACTATACCCTGCAGTAATTAATATTTTAAATATCAATCCTCAGAGATCAAACAAATTGACTTTTCTTGATAACTTGCTTCTTTATTTAGAAAATTTACCTCTGTGGAACTCTTCATTCCTTGATGAAAAATAAATCAATATTCATATATGTATATATATCTGATATAACAGATAGCAGCCTAGAACAGTGAAGTGTAGAACAATTAACCCTATGTGCTTTTGATAGCTTTTATTAGAGTGTGTCATTAGGATAATTTTATTTGTAAGCCAAATTTGTGTAAAGTTGATGAGAAGCTTCTACCTCACGTAAGAAATACTGATGGAGGATACCTTTACGTCTGGCTTAGTCAGTGGAATACTAGTTGGAAATGCTTTTCTCTCTAATGATAGAAACACCAAAACATAATGGCTTCAGCAAGATAAAGGTTGTATTTTATTCCCATTATGATGTTTCTTGCTGTAAAATGGCTTCTCTATCTCAAGTATTGCATAACTTATCCAGTCAGGAAAAGGAACAAGTCGAAATACAAGGGCACATTACATGTGGATCTGTTTCCCTGTTAAAAAGTTTTCCTGGATGCCTCACCCATTCAACCCTTCTACTTACACCTCACTTGCCACAAAATATAGCACAGTCTCACATCTGTAAGGGATGCTGGAAAATGTAGGATTTTTTTAGTTCATTACACTGATGATTCCAATGAAATCAGAGTCCTATTAGTAGGGAAGAATGGATATTATGCATGCAACTAGAGGTTTCCAGCACAAGAAGCTTCTCTCCCTACTCTCTTACCCTCAGTGTCTCAGCTTGTCCTTGACCTGACTCCCTTCATTTTTGCTAATTCACTCTAACACTACCAAAAATTAATTACATCCAGACTTAAGAATATTCAGAGACTGAAAGAACTGTTTTCTTTGGTCATATGTTCTTTGGTGCGAAGAACAACTTCCCAGATGCCCCTACCCTTACGGGTCTTTGATTCGTTGACTAGACTAGGCCATAAACACACTCTTAAACTAATCTCCTCCAAAGGTTGTGTTATTGTCATAATTTATCTAGAATTATCATGATTCACAAAATCTAAATTCTTATATCAAATAAGAATTGAGGAATATTTTCTGGATATGTATCCAAAAATATTTGCGACAGTGTTACTGTACCATGCAGTAAATAATATTCTAAATATCAGCCATCAGAGTTCAAAAAAATTGAGTTTTCCTTGATAACTTGCTTCTTTATTTAGAAAATTTATCTTGTGGAACTCTTCATTCCCTGATGAAAAATAAATCAATCACTCCCATATGCTGGTCATAAAACTCTTTCATATTTTCTCGCAAGGTTGTATTTGTGGATATGGCAAATGGGACATTTGGTTTTGTCTCCTCATGAGGGTCATCTTGAGAATGAAGCACGATTACTCATCCTGAATGGCTGCCTTTACTGTTATAGATTGTGCTACTCATTCTGAGCATTTAGGTTAGTGAAATATGGATAATAATTGGTTTTTGCCAGAATAACAATAATATTATATATCATTGATTGAGCACTTAGTAACAATCTTACATACATTATTACATTTAATTTGCATTATAGGCATATGAGATATAAAATGCTTTTTACTACTTCAGAAAATTTAAGTAACTTGGCCTAAGTCAATCACACAGGAGGTAGCAAGTCAATATTTGAATCCAGTCTTTTTATTTATTTATTTATTTTTATTTTTTTAATATGAAATTTATTGTCAAATTGGTTTCCATACAACACCCAGTGCTCATCCCAACAGGTGCCCTCCTCAATGCCCATCCCCCACTGTCCCCTCCCTCCCACCCCCCATCAACCCTCAGTTTATTTTCACTTTTCAAGAGTCTCCTATGGTTTGGCTCCCTCCATCTCTAACTTTTTTTTTTCCTTCCCCTCCCCCATGGTCTTCTGTTAAGTTTCTCAGGATCCACATCAGAGTGAAATGTATGGTATCTGTCTTTCTCTCTATGACTTATTTCACTTAGCATAACACTCTCCAGTTCCATCCACATTGCTACAAAAGACCATGTTCCATTCTTTCTCATTGCCAAGTAGTATTCCATTGTGTATATAAACCACACTTTCTTTACCTATTCATCCAGTCTTGATGCCATATGTTTTTGTGTTCTTTACAAGCTTGATATACTCCTCCTTCCTTTATGAAAGGTATTTTTTGATGCTCAATAAGGAAGCCAGACTGCACTACATTTATCCAAGCAACAGAGTTCTCATTTAAAGAGAGATGTTACTTAGTACAAAGCAGCAAACACTAGGTTTTGATTGATGGCAATTATGTACTAATCTTATTTTGCTTCTTCTAATCTGTTCCCTCTCTTTTGATGATGGTATGCTTAAAATAAAAACTCCTTGTAGGTAAACTTAGTAGAAGACAACTTACACCTCCAGTAGTGTGGACTTGGAAAGACATATCAAAGAAATAACTTTTCTAGTGCAGAATCAGACTTTGGGTAGAATAAGGATATCAAAAGCTCAGCTACTCTTGAGAGTGACTGGTGAAACTATCATCCACCAAAAGGCAATCTGTAGGTCTTTTCTCAGTTCAAGACCATGAATATCACTTTAGGCAAGAATTAGAAATTGATGTCAAGGTATGGGGAACAGAGGCTAGTTAGAGGTTAGATGTTGGAATTTAAGGAAAGTTTCCAGTCATAAACACAAACCAACCCAAATGGTTATGAGCACAAACCAAATCACTAGAGAATTCAGAGGTCTAAATAATAAATACAGAGTAACAGCAAGAAACCATAGGTATTAAGAAAATCATTCATAGAAAGGCAATTTCATCACTACAAGATACTTTTGTCTTTTATTTTAAGCTTCAGGATAGTCCTGTGGTGTGAACGGGTTAAGTTCCCAGCATATCTCACTAGAGATGGGATATGAGACAATATGGAGGTGGACTGGAGAACAGGTTTCCAAGTTTCATATTTTTGGTCATTTAATAAGCTCCTTTATCCTTTTGGTTAAGATGAAATGTCTAGCAATCATTTTCTATTGTAGCTTTGTCAACATATGAATTTTAAGATCTTTAAAAAAATTTAATATTATACATTCATAGCAATTTTCAGAATATAAAAAAAATCACTGATGATGTTAGAATATCAAAATGATACTGACATTCTACTGAAGAATGTTATATTCAGATGGGAGTTTCAAGCACTATAATAAAAATTTTAAAGTCATCTTTGCTTTTTTTTTGGCATTTTCCTAGTCTGCATTTGGAATTGATACCATAACTTGAAATTTCCAGCCTAAGTAAGAAGAAATATGGGAAATATGTTTCTCTGTTTTAAAAACAGTATTACTATATTTAAGTAAGGTGTATTAGTGTTCAGACTTTTGGAAAATTTATAAAGTTAGAATATGATTCAGTAAAATTTATGTATTTATGCCCAAATACGCCAAGCAAGTAAACAAAAAATAAACCACTATCATGCATTGAAATATTCTGACTTCATTTGGTGAAATTAAACTGAATATACACTCTATCTTATTTTCTGAAAATTGTAAAATATACATTATTTTATCCATTACCTAAAAATGAATGTGAATCTACAGTTTCATCCAATATATAACAAAGAATAAAGGTCCTCTACTCCTAATTATCCCCAAGTAAATGGAATATAATGGTAGAAATGAGAATGAGAACAAAAGGAAAAAAAAAAAAACACAACAGTGAAGGGATTGAGACATATGATGGTCAAATAGGAGCTATTTAGCAATACTCTTCCTTACATGTTTCAAAGTATAACTTTCAAAACTTTAAGGATGTGAATCTTGTAAAATTATAGAAACATGTGAAATAAGTTATTAAAGTAATTAATTTATCAGGGAAGTAGCCAATTAACCTGGTTCGAGTAGCATATGGGGAATACAGGTTTATGTAGTCCTTTACAAATATTGTTTACTAAAACTGGGTGTTAGCTACTGCATAAATTCCCTCATGGAAATAGATGGACCTCATGGAAGAGGATCAAGTTGGGCCATCTTACAGGCAACAAAGGAGAGATACTCCAGCAACAAGAGGCTGTGAAGATATGCTTGCTCAGAGAGTGAGGCAGAGTGGGAAGAGGAATATTTAGAATGGACCTTCACTAGAATCTTAGCTTGTTCCGGGAATCCCAGAAACACAGCATCCTCTCCTCAGAACCAATACTTGAAGGCCTAGAACACGGAAAGCACTGACAGAGTGTTGGTTTAAGAAAAGAGGAAGAAGGAGAAGGAGGAGGAGGAGGAGGGGAAAGAAGAAGAAGAGGGAGGGGGAGGAGGAATGTTAGGATAAATTTTCAGAGGTTGCAAGTTAGATAAAAATTGATTAAAGTCATAGAAATAAAACTGTAACATTTGGGGTTATCTTTTATACTCAGATGAAATCTACAAGTAAGTATAACTTCACAATTTCTCAGCTATAATGAATTAACATATAGCAAAGTTGAATAGATATATTCTCCTAGAAAATTAAATAATACTTAGGTGGACTTGGTAAACCATATCCTAGGATGATCAAAAAAATCATGCTGCCCACTTTTTAAAAGATTATTTTCTGGCTTTAAATAATTATTATCACACTTAGATACAATCAGAGTTTTAAAATGTTAAGTTTTAATTCTTTATTAACAGGGGACATATTCTTGGAAATCTTTTCAGTTGTGGAAAGTGTGGAGTTTCACGTGGCAAAAGACTATGTTTCTGAGAGAATGCCTTTATTTTACAACTTTCAGAATCTCTTCTCTACTAATTTTCAAATCCATAATTATAGTTATGCCTAACACTAAGTCCTAAAGCTGAAGAGAACTAAGCTAAAACGGATTCTGCTTTTGTACTACACCAATTGTGAATAGAAAAGGTCTGGATTCTTAGACATGAAAGAAAGTCTTGGAGAACAAAAGGTCAGATATTCTAAACTGTGAAATTATTGAAATTAAATTACCCAACTTTTGGGGTATTTTGAGACTTCTCAGAATCTGTGTTAGGGAATTGCTAACAGCCTTAGGATGTAAGATACAAATGCAGTAACAGCAAACTTTTTGAAGGGAGGAACTGTATCACATTTATTAGTTTTTAAAATGTTTAATTTGAAAAGAATTGAATACCTTAGCATTAAAGTAAAAAAGACTTGAGCTGCCAAACAAACAGCAGGCCAATGTGGATATTGCTAGACAAATAGATTGCTCTAGATTAGTATTGAAAATTATTTGTAGGGGCGCCTGGGTGGCTCAGTCGGTTAAGCGGCCGACTTCGGCTCAGGTCATGATCTCGCGGTCCGTGAGTTCGAGCCCCGCGTGGGGCTCTGTGCTGACAGCTCAGAGCCTGGAGCCTGTTTCAGATTCTGTGTCTCCCTCTCTCTGACCCTCCCCTGTTCACGCTCTGTCTCTCTCTGTCTCAAAAATAAACGTTAAACAAAATTTAAAAAAAAAAAAGAAAATTATTTGTAGATCTCACTAAACTGCAGTAAATCCCATGGCTACCCATGGGAAGTCAAGGGAGACAGTGTGTGAGAAGGACAAAGGACAAGAAAATTATTCAGATCCAGTACAATTAGCTACAGGACTGTAGAAGGTGTGTCCTCTTGTTTAGCCCTGAGTTCTGTCATTACCTGAAAAAGAAGAGGTGGCTGTGGAATAGATCTCACCATTTGAAGGCTGGATGGTATTATAATCTATGTATAATATAAAATCAAGTGGACATGTCCAGTTTCAGCTCTAGCAGATAGAGTTTGGAAGTTGTCATCCCTCTCCTTACAATAAGGAAAAACTAAAAACACTGAAAATCAATCATTTTTGACTCATCAGGAAGTATAGGAGATGAGGCAAAACTTCATGCTGAAATCTGGAAACACAGGCAAATCCAGAGTCACAACCAAGATCTACTTTCCTGGAGTACAAGCCACTGGAGTCACAAACTGATATGAACACTTAAATGTTTATTTTGAAATTTTGCTGAAAATGAAGTGTGAATTGCATGAGACAGAAATTTTTGGAGGGTAACGAATTAAGGGGAGCCCATGTTTTCATGGCCCTTAACTTTAGGAGAACTATTAAATTCTCATGGTAGATTTCTTCCTGGCTTCAACAGGGTAAGGGAAAGGGTGACCATTATGAAATATGCCCATAGTAGTCTCTATAACTCTCTGGGGAACAATACTTTATGAGAGATTTATCCCACCTGGGAGAAGGACATTTCTGTAACTTCAGCAACACCCCCCCCAAACTTGCTGTTTCATTTAAAGGTAAAAAGAGCTATATTAATGGAGACACACTTGTGAAACTGGGACAAAAACAGGATCCCAAGGGAAATTTGAATCACTAGTACATACAACTATAATAAACACAACCCATCTCTTAGATTATAAATCCTCATACTAAAGGCCTGTTTAGCTCACTTCCTGTTACCCAATACAACATGGCTAGTTTTCAACAAAAAATTACAAAACATACCAAAAACCAAGGTAAGAACACAGTCTGAATGAACAAAGCAAACATCAGAATCAGACTGAAATAAGAGAAAGATAATGGAGTTCTAAAACAGGAAAACTTTTGAAAAACTGTAACATTTGTTATGGAAACTAATGGAAAAGTAGATAATATGTCAGAACAAATTAGTAATATAAGCCAAGAGATTGAAATTCTGTGAAAAACATTGAAAGGAAATGCTAGAAATTAAAAAGTTTAGCAGCGTGGCATCTGGGTGGCTTAGTTGGTTGAGCATCTGACTCTTGATTTAGGCTCAGGTCATGATCCCAGGGTCATGGGATCAAGCCCCACATCAGACTGCATACTGAACATAGAGTCTGGTTGGGATTCTCTCTCTCCTTCTTTCTCTGCCCCTCGCCCCTCTAAAAATAAAAAAAAAATTAAAAATAAATTAAAGATAAAAAGTTTGTAAGGGAATTGCAGGCAAAAGAACTGCAAGCCTCAGACCCAATTTAAGAAGGAGTCTCTAGAGAAACCCAAAGACAAAAGGAGAGACCAAAACCAGATACTAGAGGAAATTTTAGCCTCGGACACCAGAACTACAATGACCAGTAAACAGAGCCTAACTCCTAGTCTGATAAACATAAACTTCATGCTTAATATATGTCTACCTCAGCTTCTTTTTGCCCAATACGTCATGTCTGAATCTCAATGAAATATTACAAGGCATGCGAAAATGCAACACAAGCAACAAATACAGTCTAAAAAAGACAAAACAGGGGTGCCGGGGTGGCTGAGTCAGTTGAGCATTGGACTTCGTCTCAGGTCATGACCTCATGGTTTGTGAGTTTGAGCCCTGCATGGTTTGCAGAGCCTGGAGGCTGCTTCACATTCTGTGTCTCTCCCTCTGCCCCTCCCCTACTTGCGCACACGCTCTCTCTCTTTCTGAAAAATAAATAAACGTAAAAAAATATTTTAAAAAAAGGAAGATGATATAGGTCAGAAAATTGTATCTACATAAAGAAAGGAAGAGTATTAGGCAATAAATAAAGGTCAAATCAATGTTTTTAAAGTTTTTTCATTTGCAAATGATATAACATTTGAACAGTTTGTTTAAAATGATATTAGCAGCAATCAGGTGATTATCACTTATTATGTTTAAGTGAAATGAATCACAAATGTAATAAGGGTTAGAGGGAAGATTTGGGAATACTTTGTTATAAGGACCCTATGCTACCAGGAAGTGTTAGTTTTATTTGAAAGTGGACTTTTCAAAATAAAGAGCTTTTGCACAATGAAAGAAACCATCAACAAAACAAAAAGGCTGCCTACTGAATGTGGGGGAAGATATTTGCCAAGGACATATCTTATAAGGAGTTAATATCCAAAATCCATAAAGAGCTTATATAACTCAATACTAAAAAAAATAAATAAATAAAAAGTAATCTGAGTAAAATATGGGCAAAGGGGCTGAATACTTTTTTTTCAAAGAAGACATACCAATGGCAAACAGACACACAAAAAGATGCTCAAAATCACTAATCGTCAGGGATGGACAAATCAGAACTACAATGAGATAATTACCTCATACTTGTCACAATGGCTAAAATCAAAAACACAAGAAATAACAAGGGTTGGAGAGGCTATGGAGAGAAAGGAACCCTCATGAATTGTTGGTGGGAAAGTAAATTGCTCCACACACTGTGGAAAATAGTATGGAGATTCCTGAAAAGATTAAAAATGGAAATACCATATTATGTTTATAATTCCACTATTGGGTATTTACACAAAGAAAATGAAAACACAAATTCAAAAAGATATATGCCCTATGTTTACTGTGGCCTTGTTTACAATAGACAAAATATGGAAACAGCCCAAGTGCCCCTTGATTGATGAATGGATAAAGAAGATTTAACATATATATATATATATATATATATATATATATATATATATATGTATATATGTGTGTGTGTACATATATATATGTATATATACATATATATATATACACATATATATGTATATATATATGTGTGATGGAATATTATAAACCCATAAAAAGAATGAGATCTTGCATTTGCAACAACATGGAAGGCCTCAGAGGGTATTATATCAGAGAAAGACAAATAGTATAAGATTTCACTTACATGGGGAATCTAAAAAACAAAACAAAAAGCAGAATCAAACCTGTAAATACAGAGAACAAACAAACTGATGGTTGCCAGGGGGTGGGGGGATTGGGCAAAATGGGTGAAGAGGAGAGGGAGATACAGGCTTCTAGTTGTGGAATAAGCAAGTCATGGGAAAAAAAGGCATAGCGTAGGGAATATAGTTAATGATACTGTAATAGCATTGTATGGTAGGAATAGCATTGTATGGTATACTACAGGTGGTAGTATACTTGTGATGACTGTAGAGTAATGTATAGAGTTTTTGAATTTTGAATTACTATGTTGTACACTTGAAACTAATGTAACATTGTGTGTCACCTGTGCTCAAATTACAAAAAAAAAAAAAAAGCCAAATGCATAATCTCATACTGAAAAAAAATGGACTTAAGTTTGTCCTAAATGTATATTTCAAACTTTAGAGCACTCAGCAAAAATATTTGAAAGAGAAGTACAATTGATATGCTAAAAGAGGAGAGAGAATGGAATTAGACAAAATTTTCGGTTAAAATTAGAGAAAGCAGAAAAGAAAAAAGAGGCCAAAAAAATCGCAGACGCTATAGAAAATCTAGAGAATTAAGATACCAAAAGAAGTTGATATAAAATTAGGATCAAAAAATTTTTTTCTGAGTATGACACAAAGGCAGAAGCTACTGGGAAAAAAAGAAAAATAGATTTTAGCACAAATTTATTTATGGTTTTAACAATGCTATAAATAAAAATTTTGAAGGGGGCAGTGTTTACGAGAAACATGATACAGAATTGTCTCAATAGACGATCATTTGCAGATCAATGTGAAAATAATGCAAACTTCATCCTGTTTACCTCCCTCCTGTCCTCCCTCCTGGGATGTGGGCAAAAGGAATAAACAGTTGTTTTGAAAAATGAATAAATTCAAGTAGACAATCTATAATGAATTTGCTTGGTTTTTGCATAATGAAATAATTTTAAATTTAAATATGACATATCCCCTGCTCAGAAATTCTGTAAAGAGAGAAAACAACAATGATCTCTAGTGTTGGCAAGGATCAAGAGAAATAATTATCACCATTCCTTGTTTCAAAAGATAGTTCCAAAATTTGCCAAATTAGTCTGTTGACCCCTAGTATTCCATTACTAGGAGTTTAACTTAAAAAGTAATCACACAAGGGGCACCTGGGTGGCTCAGTTGGTTAAGCGGCTGACTTTGGCTCCGGTCATGATCTCAGAGTTCGTGAGTTCGAGCCCTGTGTCAGGCTCTGTGCTGACAACTCAGAGCCTGGAGCCTGCTTTGGATTCTGTGTCTCCCTCTCTCTCTGTTCCTCCCCTGCTCCCACTCTCTGTTTCTTTCTGTCAAAAGTAAAGTTTAAAACAATTTTTTAATAAAAAAAAATCATGCAAATACACAAACATGTTAACAGTTCATAGTAATGAGGGAGCATTAAGGCAAACTGGGGGCAAAGCACAAGCTAGCCAACACCCCCCAACACACACCTAGATGGATTATGTGTTCCTCAAGCATTCCTCAATGCATATTCCTCAAGCATTCCTAGCTGCCCTAAAGCTGAGAGAAGGAGAAAACAAATGGTTAACTGATTAGAGAACAAAGTCATGCAGGACTTGAGTCTCCATCAGGTTACAAATATTAGTAAATTATAAGAAATAGACATTCTTTTTTTTTTTTTTAACTTTTTTTTTTTATTTATTTTTGGGACAGAGAGAGACAGAGCATGAGCGAGGGAGGGGCAGAGAGAGAGGGAGACACAGAATCGGAAACAGGCTCCAGGCTCTGAGCCATCAGCCCAGAGCCTGACGCGGGGCTCGAACTCCCGGACCGCGAGATCGTGACCTGGCTGAAGTCGGACGCTTAACCGACTGCGCCACCCAGGTGCCCCTTAAGAAATAGACATTCTTATCAGTAGCCTAATCTCCAGAAACCTATAGAGTCAGTTTCCTGGAGATCCAGTATCACCCTCCCCTCCATAGTGATGTGGGGAACTAAGACAAGAAGGAAATGGCAGGTAAAATTAAATTTCTTTATAACCTGTTGCCCATTGACAAATACTTGAGGCAAATACAGACTATAATATTTCTCCAGGAACTCCATATTGTCTTAATGTTAATGCCTTACTAGATGGAAAACAACCTTAGCTTGACAATAACAAGTCCTCCAGTAGCTTAGGAGCCCTCTTTAGCATATGAAAGTCCTTTTGGAGGCCTCCCTTTTTCCTTTACCTCCGCCAACTCCATAGTATATAATCAGTCACTTCTGCTGAAACCCAGGGCAGCTCTTCTTGCCCAAGGTCCTTGCCCCTGTTCCTGTACTTCAATAAAGTCACCTTTTTTGCAGCAAAGGTGTCTCAAGAATTCTTTCTAGGCTGTCAGTTCCGGACCCCCACCATTCTAAAACCCCATCAGCAGCACAATTTCTTGTAATATTAACATTTGGGGAAAACCTATATCCCGATAATATGGCATATCTAAAAGAATCATTATATATTCAGAAACAAGAATACAACCAATAAAAACAGCTCTAGATTCTCTCTAGGTGATATGAAAAGATTTTTATAATATATTGTTAAGTGGCAATTAACATATTTCTTTAGACTGTAGCTATTGTCTCTGTTGTAATGGGTGATAACATTTACAAGCTTTTCTTTCTAAATCTCTTGTCAACCAATTTTTATTTATATTATTGCCTTTTTTAGTATTCACCTTGGTACTATAAATTATGTGTAAACTTCTTTTATATGATTTATTATTCCACTCTCTTCATTCTAATTTTCACATTTATTTTACAATTTATTCTAAAGTTTAATAGAGTTTATGCATACTGCTAATCCTTTTCTGGTAATTTTCAAAGTCATTTATTAGTTTTATGAAGTTCATTCTTCAATAATGTTCCTCAAGGAAGAACTCCTAAGAACAACATTCCCTGACTTGCAGCAAAGTGAACCAGTTTTTCTTTAGCTTTTCTGCTTGAATGTTGGGTTGTCTGAATGCCAAATCCTTGGTTCAGACTTTCTTTATTCAGGTATTTTTTTTTTAATTTTTTTTTCAACGTTTATTTATTTTTGGGACAGAGAGAGACAGAGCATGAACGGGGGAGGGGCAGAGAGAGAGGGAGACACAGAATCGGAAACAGGCTCCAGGCTCTGAGCCATCAGCCCAGAGCCCGACGCGGGGCTCGAACTCACGGACCGTGAGATCGTGACCTGGCTGAAGTCGGACGCTTAACCGACTGCGCCACCCAGGCGCCCCTCTTTATTCAGGTATTTTATAGTTATCTCCCTATTATATTCTGGGATTGAATGTTGCTGTGGGGAAATCTGAAGCCTGTTTGATATTTTTTCCCCTAAGAAGTGACTTGAACTCTTTACTTAATTAACTGAAGATTTCTTTTTATTCCTTTACATTCATTAAGTTTACTAGGATATGTCTTGTTGTTAAATGTTTTGTGTTGATTTTTCCTGACATGGCCTTTTATGTTCCTCACTTTCCATTTAATGGTCAATCTTTTTTTTTTTCTTTCAGAAAAGCTTTAAAAATATTATCTTTAAATATTTATATTGTTACTTTGCTTTTTTTAAGTTTATTTATTTATTTTGCGAGAGAGGGAGAAAGCACCAACAGGGGAGGGGCAGAGAGAGAGGGAGACAGAGAGAGAATCCCAAGCAGGCTCTGTGCTGTCAATGCAGAGCCCAACGTGGAACTCCATCTCTTGAACTATGAGATCATGACCTGAGCCACAATCAAGAGTCGGATGCTTAACTGACTGAGCCACCGAGGCACCCCTATATTGTTACATTGTTTTGATTTTCTTTTTTAGTGTTACACTGTTTATTTATAGGTTATGAAAAAAGAGCCGTATTTGAAGGAAGCTTTTTTTGTTCTTGTGGTAGTAAAGAAGGAATAATCCTTTTGGAGGTTAAGTCTGAAAGACTATAAAAGTATAACATCCTGTGTAAACTTTCTTTTGAATTCTGTTTTGCTGTTACATCCTTTTTCCTTACAGTATCTTTGTGTTAATGTTATCCCAGTTTACTTTTTATTACTCATCATTGAACAAATTATGTATTTCTCAAACAGTAATATATAGGAAGATTCTATGTAAACTCTCTCCCTCAACTCTTGGGAAAATGAATACATCATAAGATGGCCCACAGAACTAAAACATGCTCTGGTCTCTGGCTTAGAAACCCCTCTTCCCTGTTTGCCCTGTTCTTCTTGCCCTGTTTGCCACTTACAAAACCCACCCCCTGCCCCAAACACAAATATGGAGGCTGAAACCTATAAATTACTCCTCTCACTTGCATTCAGTGCTCAGATCTTTGGAGAAATGGTCTCCTC